>NC_067400.1:590000600-591465600 GCF_016432865.1 Antechinus flavipes | reverse complement strand
AGCAATGCGAGCAGCTGTGACAAGATGCCAGCCAGCAGTCTCTCTTTCCGCTTTTCTCTCCACTCTCCTGCCTCCACCCACCAAAATCGTCATTTCCTATATAACACATCAGGACTTACACAAAGAGTGGGAGGGGCCATTCTTTCTCCAAGCATATATATTAATAGAGTGGGGTCCAATTACTATTTAGCCTCACGTGCTTGGGACCTCAGTGCATCAACTCGAGCCTCAGCCCATTACAGCTGATGCTCTATTCACTGCACCCTCTGGCTGTCCCTTCTTGTCTCTTATTACAATGTAAGCTCCTAGAAGGTAAGGGCTGGAGGGTAAGTAGCTTTCTCTTGTAGCACTTCCTCTGGGTTCATCCCCCGCATCCCACTGTTACTGGCAATCTGGGTCTCTAGAAGGCAGTAGACTATTTTTCCCCTCAGGGTTCCATCACTGGGTAATCTTGAGGGTTTCTATTACTATCACTCACAAGCTCCCATCCAGGGTGAACTTCGTTATTAAGTAACTAGATTTAATCCATTTTTAAAAGAGGGTCATGTCATCTCCTGTGACCTCTGCAAGTATAAAAAGAACAGTCTAATAATACTATTTTTTTAAAAAGACATGAAATTAGTCTAACCTAGAGTGTTCTTAGCTAAGCCATGCTGGCTGTGAGGGAGGCTCACAAATCATCCCTTTAATAATACATTCCAGAATCCAACAGTAGACAAAAACGAGCTCGCCAGGTGGCCAACCTGAACCGCTTCCCTTTTTGAATACTGTATTGGGATGATGTTTGTCCTTTTCAAGGATTGAACCATCTCTCTATTCACCACAATTTATCTGAGATCACTGCCAATGTTTGCAAGTAAGCTTTCTTTAGAGATATAAGGCTCTAGGGAGATTAATAGTCTTTAACCATAGGCTCTGGACAAACATTCCCATCTCACCATCATTATGTAATGAAATCCATTTCCTCAAGTCCTCAGAGACCCACTGGGGGGTTGGGGAAAGGTAGGATGGGAGTGGGAATGAGCACAAAACACCTCAGGTAAAATTGTGGATATTATGAAATCCTAGAGAGACTCTGCCATTATCAGGAAATGAGACTTAAGAGATTTATCTTGGTAAGCCACAAGGGATGTCACTTTTACTCTGGGGATAATAAAGAATATTAACTTGGTGAAACTGAGGACCCTCATGGTATATTTACACATCAGCAGCAGGGAAATAAATTTGTCTAGGGCATAAATGTTCCCAATCGAACTGCTGTAAATTACACTGTTAATTTATTTTTCAATATCTGGATACTGGTCTTTTGTTTATTTTCTCTCTGATGCCAGTCATGGGTATCTTATAATTTATGGTCAGATTAAGCCTACCCTTGGGAAAACGCAGGAACTAGAGACAATTTCAGCCTAATTCACTTTTCATTCTTCAAATCAGTGTCACTCAGGAAACGGGTATCTTCGTGGAAGGGGAAGTTTTCTGTTCTTGACCCATCCTGGGCCTTGGGGAACAGAAGTCAGCAAGTCCCACCCCCACTTAGAGAAAGGAAACCTGGGCTTGTAGTCAGGAGAACTGGATTTAAATACTATTTTTGACTCTGGGCAGGGGCAATTAATTAGTTCTCCAAGAGAAAGCCACTGGAACAGCACTGTCATTGCCGTTTCTCCTTCCTGTCACTACATTTCCCAAACAACAGAATCAATTCAGCAATGGATTTCCCCATTTCTCCCTTTATGTAACGCAATTCATCAAAAGTTCATTAAGCGCCTATTGTGTGACAGGCACTGTGCTAAGCACTTTACAAATATTATCTCATTTGATCCTTACAACAACTCTGTTTGGTGGGTACCATTATCATCCCCATTTTACAGGGGAAGAAACTGAGGCAAAGAGAAGCTGAGTGACTAAGTCTAAGATTATACTTGAATATCCACTGTGCCACCCGCCTGCCTCTATAATATGTATCCAGATAAGTAAATATACACATAAAAAATTAATCTAATGTAATGGGGGGCAGAGCACTAGATTCCTAGGAAAAAAAGGTTTTGCCTATAACGTTTTTTAATCAAGATCTTCATAAGTTTTAGATACTCTATACATGTACAAATCGGCAGCTGCTTGTATCTTAGGTTGGGATAGTTACCCAGTGATCTGAACAGTTAAGTGATTTGCCCCGAGTCAAAAAGCTAGTATGTGTCAAGAGTAGGATTTGAACTCAGTCTTTATTGCCTTCTAGGCTGGCGGATCTCTCGCTATACACAATACTTCCTCTAAGTACTATAGTGGTAGTGCAGTGTAATGGGTAGAACAATGGATCTGAAGTCAGTACTTTGAGCTCCGCTCCTGACTCTGAATTTTTTTCTCTACCACGTCAAAGTCACCCTCTCATCCCAGAAGATGCCTTCATTCCTTGATGAAGGGAATCCTTTTTATGATTGCTCAGTTCTTCCCATGCCCTTCATTTTAAAAAGTGCCTAGATCATCAACTTCTATCCTTCCTTCTTTCAATCCTGATTCTCTAAACTTTTCTCTACTATATTCCAAAATGTGGGTGCCTTCTTCTCTAGTGCTCTAACTTTTCAATTCCCTTTTATGTGTCTTCTGCACTTATTATAATTTAAACTCCCTGAAAAAAGAATTGTTTTTCTTTTTTCCCTTATATTTTTGTTCCTAATATTTAACACAATAACTGGCACATGGTTCTTAATACATGCTTGTACATTTGACATTTGAGGAATCCCTGATTTCAAATTCTGACTCAGAATGTGAGTTCAACTGTTTCAGAGTTTAGCAAAGTACCTGTTACATAGAAATGTCTTTAATAAATTTATTAATGGGACAGCTAAATGGTCCAGTGGGTAGAGCACCAGGCCTGAAGTCAGAAGAACTGAGTTCAAAGATGGCCTCAGATACTTAATACTCCAAGCTGTGACCCTTGGCAAGTCACTAAAATAATAATAATAATAATAATAATAATAATAATAATAATAATAAATGAATTGATTGAGGGCAGTGATTGTCTTGCTTTTGTATTTATATTCTCAGAGCTTATGGTGCTTAATAATTCTTTGATGGATTGATTATTGTTTGTGAATTTATCCAATTCTCATCCTTAAATGGTGAAAATAAAATTTGTCTTATCTAACCTCCTCCCAGGATGGTTGTGGGGGGAGGGGAGGTCAAATGAAAAGATGCTTCCCTCTTCCTCAGGAGAAATATTTAAATACAGTTTTTTGAGTTTCAATTCAGGGTCCAACACGAGTTTGTTTAAAAAAAAAAAAAAGAATGCTGTCACATCGGAAGGGTCCCTTGAACAGTTTCAGAATACACAAGTTGTTGGTATTTCACTGATCTCTTGACCCTTTCCTCTACTGCCTAGGAACTCCTGGGTTTGCATAATTAAGGCAGCTTATCTCTGAAAGGATGTGTGAAAGCCAGTTTCTTGATCATTTCAGAGGCCTTACAGGGCCTCTCCTGACATATTATTAATCAGCAGCCACGGGAGAAATCGGGGGAAGCTGTCAAATTAGCAATGCTCAAGGATATTTGCCATTAACTTGAAAAAAATGACAGTAATAAGGAAGATTTATGAAAATTGGAAGCTCGGTAAATTTGCTCATTGATCTCAGAAAGCATCAGAACTTACCTGCCTCATGGGAGCCTTGGGAGGACCTTGGTTCTAATTCTAAATCTGCCACTCGCTACTTCTGTGATCCTGAACAACCCCTTCTCTCTGAACCTCAGTTTCTTCATCTGCAAACTATAAATTAGAGGGCAACTAGGTAGTACATTGGATAGAGCACCAGCCCTGAAGTCAGCAGGACCTGAGTTAAAATCTGGTCTGAGACACTTAATACTTCCTACCTGTGTGACCTTGGGCAAGTCACTTAATCCCAATTGCCTCAGCAAAAAAAAAAAAAATATATATATATATATATATATATATATATATATATATATATATATATATATATATTATATATATATATATGTATATATACCTACAGGTATATATACATATATATAAAAGCAAACTAGATGGTCACTTCTAACTCTAAATAAAAAGAGGAAGAGAGAGGAGAGAACAGGAAGGAAAGAGGAGAGAACAGGAAGAAGAGAGGAAGAGGAAAGGAGAAGATCTATTTTCCCCTGGACTAGCTATAAAATTCCCTGGGTCAGACAATTCTTTGATACTCATCTTGTCCTGCAACTGATGCCCCCTCGTCTCTGGCCTTGGCTCTGCCATGATGATGAGGGCCAGAGCAGCAAGGAACCTTGATGATAAAGTTCTCATACCTAAGCTGGCCAACTTGGACTCAACATTTGTAGGGAGACAAGGAGGACTTGCCAAGAGGGATTCAGGGAGAGAAGGAACAATACCAGAGACCTTGGAGAGAGCCATTAAGAGGGAGGAGATGGAGACAGGGCAACGTGGTACATCAAGAGAACACTGTCTCACTTAGTGGACCCAAATCAGAATCCTGCTCCCAAGTTTGCTATCTGTATATGTTGCATGAGCCTCAAGTTCCTTATCTATAAAGGAGATTGGACTAGATCTACTCTGAGAGCCTTCCAGCCTTAGGGCTGTACCATTGTATGAATGCTCACGCATTAGAGACACAGAACCAGGACAGAGGATTTCTTAGAGCTGGGATTCTTAGTCTTTGTGTGGGTGTATCATTTTAAGTAATCTGATAAAATATAGCACTCCTTCTCAAAATGTTTTTAAATGATCAAGTAAGATAACATTCGGAAAGCACTTGGACTATCATTTTAAGTAATCTGATGAAACATATCACTCCTTCTCAAAATGTTTTTAAATAATCAAGCAAGAAAACATCTGTACAGCACCTGGACGCGGCAGGTGCCGAATAGCAACTCGTTCCTTCCCTTCCCGCACAGAGGGAATTACTTGAGAAGCCTCCAAGGTTGAACCTGGTCAATTTGAGCCAAGAACTTTAGTTTTAGGTTACAAACAGGATAACAACAATAATAACTGGCATTCTCATGGCACTTTGAGGCTCATAAAATACTTTTTTTTTTTTTTTGCTCACAGATCTTTGAGGTAGGCTATGCAAATATCACTATTCCCCATTTTTCAGACAAAGAAACCGAGTTGCAAATACGAGGTGGCCCCCATATTCGTGCACTCTCCACTTCACTGGAGTGGGTAATTGTCAATATATTCCAGATTTTGAAAAATATGCCTGCTGATCCGAGATTTCATCTCACACCCCGCAAATTGGCTGAGATGAGAGAGGAAAGAGATAGCAAATATTGAAGGAATTGTGGCAAGACACACTAATGCACTTTTAGGAAAGCTGTGAATTGGTCTTACTGTTCTGGAAAAATAATTGGGAATTATGCTAATAGATTGACTAAAGCATGTTCTTCAATTCAGAGATTTCAATAATAGCCATCTGCAAGAAGGTCAAAGAAAAAAAGAAAGACTCCACAGATATCAAAGTATATATCTGCAGATACTTTTGTGCTAGTAAAGAATTAGGAATTACTAAAGAATATTACTAAATAAATTATGATAAACAATAAATAGTATTATAATATTGTCATTTATTATTATTATATACCACTTTAAGGTTTGCAAAGCACTCTAGAAATGTTAAGTAATTTGATCTTTATAACTATCTTGTTAATATAGGGATGATTATTGTCCCCATTTTACAGATGGAGAAACAGGCTGGGAGAGGTAAAGTGATTTGCTTTGGGTCAAACATCTAATAAATGTCTGAGGAAGGATTCAAACTCAAGCCTTCCTGACTCCAAATTCAGTTCTCTAACTGCATATATGACTTTTGCTGCATTGTTTCAGTCACATCTAACTCTTTGTGACCTCATTTGGGTTTTCATGGCAAAGATACTGTTGTGCTTGGCCATTCCTTTCTCCAGCTCATTTTATAGATGAGAAAACTGAGGCTAAACAGGGTAAAGGGACTTGCCCAGGGTCACACAGCTAGGAAATGTCTGAGATCAGATTTGAACTCAGCTCTCTATACAGACAAAAATGTCACTGGAAAGAACAATAAACTAAGTGAAACTGAATTCACTGAAATTATCATGACCTTGATTGTCCCAAATGCAGAAATGTGAAAAGGCCTCTCTTCTACATATTTACAAAGATGCAAGACATTGAAGTTTACATATAATGTCAGATTTTCAAAGTATTGTAAAATGTTTTTCTCTTTATTTTTATTTTATGGGATAATACAGGATTCTCTGGAAGGCAGAGTGGAGGTATACATTAGGAAATATAGGTCATGCAAAAAGAAATTATATCAATAACATTTATTTAAAACTAAAATAAAAAACATTCCTGTTAAGTAGAAATAGAAAGTTTTCCTTTTCTTTCCCTTCATAAGAATAAAGTTTAGGTATCGTGAGACTGACACACAGCTTAGTGCATGATTCTCTTAAGGTTCTGCTGAAACTAAGGAGAAAGAAATTAGGAGTTATCGACCTTGATTGTTGACTTTTTTCATTTATTGAACCTTGTTGTCTCTGCTCATGGAATTCACTGGGAAAAGATTTCTTTGCACTCTTAAAAATCTGTTTCTGCATTTACCTAATTCAAGAAAATGCCCTCTTTGGGGCTTATCTCTCTCTCTCTCTCTAAACCTCATTTGGAGACCACAGGTGGAATCAATAGCTGGATTTTTCAAGGTAGAGTCTTACAGCTAATTGGTACATGTAGGAGAAAATCAGAAAGGAGGCCAGATCCAGTTGGCAACAAGCATTATTGCCTACGGTCACTTGGAAGAATCAAAGTGGGATATATTAACAATAAGTCTTCATTAAGCTTATATTACATGCCAGGCATTGTGCCAGGTGCTGGAAATATGAAAATAAGCAGAAAGAAAGACAGTCCCTTCCCTCAAGAAGTTTATATTCTGATGGGGGGAACAATACTTAACTAAAATAGAATGGACATGTGAGGGGAAATCCAGTCCAACCCAATAAACATTTACTAGGTGCTAAATTATGGAAATATAATTAATACAAAGAAAGACAGTCCCTGCACTTATCAATGATCAGCTGTGAATGACTTAGCTATTCTCAGTAATACAGTAATCCAAGACAATTCTGAAGGATTTATGATGAAAAGTGCTATCTATTAACCAGAAAAAGAACTGATAGGGTCTGAATACAAATTAAAGCATGCTTTTTTTTTTTTTTTACTTTTTTTTTGTTTTTGTTTTCTTTCACAATATGATTATCATGGAAATGTTTTGCATGACTTCACATGTATAACCTCTATGGAATTCCTTGCCTTCTCGATGAGAAGGTTAATAAGGAAGAAGGGAGAGAATTTGGAGCTCAAAGTTTTAAAAACAAATGTTAAAATTGTTTTTACAAGTAACTGGAGAAAAATAAAATACTAACTAAATGGGAAAAAACCAAGCTTACAATCTAAAGGGAGAGATATCACACAAAAGAAGTCAGGACAGTGTGGGGAGCATAACAAAGAGTACCTAGTGTGGAGACATTTAATTTTGTGGTGCTGAAATCAGGCAGAACTGCAGATGCAAAGTGGAGTGAACTGAGTCCAGTTTCTGCCTTCTATGAAGGAAGATATCGGGAAGAGTTTGGTACTGAGCCTCCAACTCTCCTAATAAAAAGGAGATGAGGTTGAGGGAGATGATGTCAGTTAGCAGCCTAGTGCTGCTGAGGGTTTATCTTGGGAAGAGCATCCTGTTCCACAAAGCTGCAACCAAGTAGAATCAAAGAGAAATAAACTGAGAGATATTTGGGTGGTACAGTGGCTAGAGCACTGGTCCTGGGGTCAAATGGACCTGAAATCAGATCTGGCCTCAGATACTTACTAACTGTATGAACTTGGGCAAATCACTTAACTCCATTGCCTTCAAAAAAGTGGAATGTTTAATTTCTGCCCTCCACTGTGGAAGGCATTAGAAGAAGTTTGAGACTTCCAAATAGCCTCCAAATGGGGAGGGGAGGCTACTTCCTCTTGAAATTATCTGAATAGAAGTTCATAATAAAGAAGAAGTCTAGATTGTCAGGAGTGGAGTCCAGAAAAGAATGGAGGAATGAACCTACAAGGGCACCTTCCCTGAGGAAGGGTTCTATGGAGAGTTGGGTTTTGTCTCTGTTTTTTAGTTTTGGAAATAAATTTATTAAGTTGGTAGGGAAACTGTGGCTCCCTATCATCCAGGTTCTGGGATATATTTATATTAATTATAAATATATTTATATTATATAGGTTTTAGACAAGAGGGTCTACCAAGAAACCTCATATACATAGATAAGCAATTTTCCCTAAGAGGGTAACTTGAATGCAGGGTAGATTGCAAGGGATATTTGTATAAAGTTGGTTAAAACCAAAATACCAGGGGAACCCAAAACACAAATTGGGATGGGACCCCAAATAAGACCTGGCTGTAGAAACCAAAAGCAAGTGTATTTTGGGTAGATCTATGTCCTCAAGGGGAAGTCCAAATTCCCTATAGCCATCTCTGGCATTCCTGGAGTGATTGAACTCAAAATGACATTCTCAGTTCAAACAATACCTAGTTAAATTTAAACAATATGAAAATGATTTCCAAATAAAATAAGAAAGTATTTCCCACAAAATCCAAATGGATTTTGGAGAGTTACTCATGTAAAAAGGGACCCTTCCTGATTATTTCTGCCTATAGATTGGAATATCAGCAGAAGCCATTGATGGGAGGAGGCTGTCTCTCTCATTCATTTGGTACCAGGAGACAGAGTTGATAGCAGACCCAATCTAATTACCCTGACTGGATGGTAACCAAGATGTCAGACACTCCATCTGCTCCTGTTCAGATAGACAGAAGTATCTGAATATTATAGCCTTGGACATGTCATGTCCCTTCTCAGGTCTGGCTGTCCCTATGGGGCTGTGGAGGGGCTAGCGGTAGCTAGCTGGATAGATATTTCCCCAGGCCATAACAGCATCATAATTGTAGCCAAAGTGAGAAATCCAAGTTTTTTGTGTGGTTTTTTTTGTTTGTTTGTTTGTTTGTTTTGTTTTTAATAACTTTTTATTGACAGAACCCATGCCAGGGTAATTTTTTACAGCATTATCCCTTGCACTCACTTCTGTTCTGATTTTTCCCCTCCCTCCCTTCATCCCCTCCCCCAGATAGCAAGCAGTCCTTTACATGTTAAATAGGTGACAGTATATCCTAGATATAATATATGTGTGCAGAACCGAACAGTTTTCTTGTTGCACAGAGAGAATAGGATTCAGAAGGTATAAATAACCCGGGAAGAAAAACAAAAATGCAAACAGTTTATATTCATCTCCCAGTGTTCTTTCTTTGGGTGTAGCTGCTTCTGTCCATCCTTGATCAATTGAAACTTTATCAAAAAGATCCACTTCCATCAGACTACAACCTCATACAGTATCATTGTTGAGGTATATAATGATCTCCTGGTTCTGCTCATTTCACTCAGCATCAGTTCATGTAAGTCTCGCCAGTCCTCTCTGTATTCATCCTGCTGGTCATTCCTTACAGAACAATAATATTCCATAATGTTCATATACCACAATTTACCCAACCATTCTCCAATTGATGGACATCCTTTCATTTTCCAGTTTCTAGCCACTACAAACAGGGCTGCCACAAACATTTTGGCACATACAGGTCCCTTTCCCTTCTTTAGCATCTCTTTGGGGTATAAGCCCAGTAGAAACACTGCTGGATCAAAGGGTATGCACAGTTTGATAACTTTTTGAGCATAGTTCCAAATTGCTCTCCAGAATGGCTGGATGCGTTCACAATTCCACCAACAATGTATCAGTGTCCCTGTTTTCCCACATCCCCTCCAACATTCCGCATTGTCTTTCCCTGTCATTCTAGCCAATCTGACAGGTGTGTAGTGGTATCTCAGAGTTGTCTTAATTTGCATGAGAAATCCAAGTTTTAAAGAATGTAAAACTAAATGAGATACATTAGAAAACAACCAGAGGAGAGAAACTAGTATGATGTGAGACCTTGGATTCATCTGATGAGAACTAGTTGAATGATTTGGGGATCTTTAGTCCTGAGGAGACTTGGATGGGAGAGAAGTGAAGACTGATCACTGTTTTCAAGTATTGCCTTCTAAAAGATGAACTCAGTGATCTGTTTATCATCAAGATTTTGTTGTCCTTTATTTTTTAAGAGGACCCAAATAACTTACTATGTTAGAGTCGAGTTACTGTGTCTGACTGTGGCTGATCAGACCAATATGAGCTTGGAACACTCTGCCATAGGTTGGACACAAACAGTCCCTATGAACATTTCGGGTGCTTCTCTAATTGTGCCAGTGTCTCATCAAGATAGATAGATGTGCATGTGTATATATACATATATATGTAAGTATATTGTGTACATAAATATACACATTATGTCATAATTTGGGATAATCAACAGTGAGGAGATATTAGTATTAAAAGGGATTAGGAAAAGATTCTTGAAGAAAGCAAGTTTTATCTGGTACTTGAAGAAAGCCAAAGAAGCATAAGTCAGACCTAAGGAGGAAAAGAATTCTAGCCATGGGAGACGTACTTAGCTCCTAACAAATGTACTGTATACAGCAGAAAGACACCAAAAGTATGGGAAGGTGGAACCCTCCTTTATTAATACAAAAACAGTTAGAGATGAAAAAGATTTAGTGTCAAAGACCAATTCTTTCATTTTACAAATAAGGAAACTGAGGCATATTTAAAGTGATTTGCCCAATGTCATATTACTATTGAATGTCTGAGGCAAGATTTGAACCCAAGACTTTCTGACCCCAAATCCACTAGTATACATATTGTCTATGCAAATGTCATCTGAGTGTATTTCAGACATGGCCCAGAGAGCCCCTGAGGGCTTTACATGTCTTAATTCAGATCCATAATGCAAAGACTCTCATCCATTACACAGGACAATGGCTGGACTTTTCATGAGGCAGGCAGCCAGACTTAAAAGTTTAGGGAGCCCCTGGCATGGGTTCAGAATTTAGAGGAAGAAAGAAGGGGCCGTGCAATCCATCCCCTACTCTCTAACTCTGAGTTTTTAAAGATGGGTCTGAGCTTTAAACGTTTTCCTTTCTCATCTGGGTCTCCTAGGAAACTGGCCAATAGAATATCTCAGCATGGCCCAGACCTGTAATCAACAGCACAGCCTTAGGCTCAGAGCTCAAGTCTTTGGACTCAAAAAGTCAGAGACTCTGCCCTACGGTAGACAGCAGTCAGCTGGGACTTGGACAACATGGTGCTCCCCAGCTTAGGCTCTGACGGGGCAGAACAAAAGAAGAGGAACTCAGGGCTGGGCTGAGAGTGTATATATTCAGACACACTCTGATAATGGCCAGACAAGGAGTGCAAGTGACAATTTTTAAAAAGTGTGTGTGTGTGTGTGTGTGTGATTATGTGTATGAGATTGTGTGTGTATTTGAGTGTGTGAGATTGCATGATATATATGTCATGTGAGTGTATGTATAATTGTGCGTGTGTAAGAGAGAATGTTAGTATGAGAGGGTGTGGATTACTCTGTGAGTGTGAGTATTTGAGTGTGTATATTAGTGTGAGAGCTAGAGCGTGTGTGAGTATGTCATGTGAGTGTATATATGATTATGTGTGAGTATATGTGTGATTGATGAGATTGTGTGTATATGTGTCATGTGAGTGTGTTGTAAGTGTGAATATTAGTGTATGTGAGTACATGTGTGTAAGAGGATGCATGTGAGTGTGTTTGATTGTGTGTGAGAGAAAGGTGAGAGAGAGAGAGAAGAGAGAGACAGAGACAGAGACAGGGAGAGAGAGAGAGAGAGAGAGAGACAGAAAGACAGAGAGAGACAGAGAGAGACAGAGACAGGGAGAGAGAGGAGAGAGAGAGAGAGAGAGAGAGAGAGAGAGAGAGAGAGAGAGAGAGAGAGAGAGACAGAAAGAGAAAGAAACAGAGAGAGATAGAGAGAGAGAAAGAGACATTGAGAGAGAGAGAGAGAGAGAAAGAATGTGTGTGAATTTAATTTGGAGATCCAGGATGTTATCCAGCATTACTGGCATTTAAGTACTACTATAGATAGACTACAAGATCTTAGCTTCCTCATCTATATAGTGGGATAATAGCAGCCTCCTCTGAGGGTTATTGTGAGCGACAAATGAAACCATGGATGTTCAGCAAAGCATTTTTTAAATATAAAGTATCGTATAAATGCCATCTAATACTATTGTTTGTATTCGTACTTTGACCATGCTTCTGCAAAGGCTGTATCCCATGCTTGGAACATCCTCCTTCTTCATTACAAACTCTTAGAACCCCTAAGTCTCTTCAAGAGTCAGCTCAAATGCTGCCTCTTAAAAGAGGCCTTCCCCATTCCCCCACTTCTTAGTATCTCCCCATTCCAATCGACTAATTGTATTTATTAGTATGTGGTTTGTGTTTGTTTACCTTTGTATGGATCGTGCAGCATGGGCTGCAAGCATGGGTAAGGAAGGCTTGGTGAGATATTGGAGCTAGACCAAGTCAGTCCAAAGCCATTCAAGACTGAAGCGGACTGAGAAGAGAAAATAAAAGGGGGGAATTAACAGGATTCGTGACAACAAACCGTTTCCTCCATCAGTCTCAAGGGAACAGCTACATGTAGACCCTAACATTGCAGCCCCAGATGTCTTCAAAGAAAAGGCTGAAATAGAACTGAAAAGAGTAGAGAGGAAAAGCAGCCAGATCAGTACAAAGGAGATCTGTGCTGGAGGTAACATGATTGCAAAGACTAACGTGCAAGGCATTTGTAAAAAAAAGAAAGATGCCAAAGGTGTGGAAAAACCCTTGGACCTTATTAATACAGAGAAGAGGTAACCAAGACAACATCAACTACTGACCGACGGGCCTGCTCTGCCGGCTACAGACAATCTTTGTGAAGGTCGTTTAGATCCGAATTAGGGGCAGTCTCAATGAGGAGAGTGGTGGGAAACAAGTCACCTTTCCCAAGTATGATGCAACAATGAAATATATCTTTGCCATTTCCCAATTAGCTGAAGTATCTAAAGATGATGTACCATCACGCCTGTTCTTTAGGAGTTAAGGGACAAAAGCATTTTATGATTATTAGAACAAGTACCACCTCCCAGGCTTTTTTACAACAAGGCGCCTGCCTTCTATAGATCAAAACCATTCAATTTTTCTTGGGAGATAGAACAACAGAAGTAGCCCTGTTCAATAATCCTCTGATAATAAATATCAGGTGAAGTACACAACAGAGAAATGAGTTCGCCAAAGTGTTTGCCACTGGCAGGGGAGATCCTGCATGGAGCTGAGATGAAATAAGGAAGTCCTAGCAATGACAAGGTCCTATTTGTAGGTAGCTTACAGGGTGACATGATAAACATAATTATTATAGGATCGTAGATTTAATGATAATAACAAGCATGTATATAGTGTATAAAGATTTGCAAAGCACTTTATATCTGTTAATACATGCTCCCAACCACCCTGGGAGGCAAGAATAATAAAGGTAGCATTTATATAGTGTATACTATGTGCCAGGCATTGTGCTAAGTTCTTCTAGTTATCCCCTTTCATCTTCACACAAACCCTGGGAGGTAAATGTTATTTTAAAAATATTAACCTGTCTTTTTAATCTTTATTTTTAAAGCATTTCAAAACATGTTTTCAAACATATGCATAGACAGTTTTGAACATTCATCCTTGAAAAACTTTGTGTGCCAAGTTGTTTTTCTCTCTCCTTTTCCCCTCTTCTAGATGGCAAGTAATCCAATATATGTTAAATAGGTGCAAATCTTCTACACATATTTCCATAATTATATGTTGCACAAGAAAAATCAGATCAAAAAAAAGGGGGGGTATGAAATGAGAAAGAAAACAAAAGGCAAACAAACAATAACAAAAAAAGTGAAAATACTATGTTGTGATTCATACTCAGTCCTGGTTGGTGCTATTATTAAATCCATTATACAGATGAGGAAACTAGGGCTGACAGAAATTAAAGTGACTTATTCAGGATCCAACAGCTAGTAAGTATATAAGGCATGATTAAAATTCAGTTCTTTCTGACTCTAAGTATAAGTCTATTCATTATACCATCTGGTTGCCTAAAGCTGAAAAAGTCCTCAGAGGCCATTTAGTCTAATCCCTTTCATTTCATTTTTTCAAATGAGGAAATTGAGATTCAGGGATATCAACTGATTTGTCCCAGGCCACAGTTTGTTTCTCTGTCATATTAGGTAGGTAATATCCATTTCTTGAATTTCTTATCCAAAGATACATCAATTCTAGAAAATACTACATTCAGAAATAATTATCGGAGAGCCTTCTTAGTAATGCTTGATGTACAGGTCCAGGGATGCATCTTCTTAAGAGTCAAACTAGTTTAGTATGCAAAGACTGGTCATGAGGTGGGGAAGAGGCAGTAGTGGGAAAATAGCAACTTTCAAAGAATATCTCTTAAAAGAATGGAAGAAGACTGAAAGCAGGGACAGTTTTGATTTTCTCTGTATCCTCATCACCATGTATGGTGCCTTACATATAGCAGGTATTTTGAAATGAATTGTATGCTAAACTACAAAGAAGTTGTTGTCTATTTCCACTGAGGAAATGATTAAATCATAGAACCTAAAAGTTTAGATGTAGAGTTGCTGTTATTGGTGATGGTGTTTATGGTAATAACATGTTTGTCTTATGCAAAATGGCAGCTTTCCTATCATGGGAAATGGTCTTAACAAAGGTCTTTTGGCAATTTGCTAGGTATCTATTAGAAATGCTATAGAAGAGACTTTTGTTCTTGAATGGATTGGACTGGATGATCTTCCAACTCAGAGATTTTTATTATTTATTATTTTAGTATTTAATTTTATTTTTTATTAAATATTTAGTATTTATATATTATTTATTATTCTGGTATTTAATAAGGAGTAATGAGTAGAAACTGCAAAGAATCAAGCTTAGCTACTATTTGGGGGAAAACCTAGGAACAGCAAGAGCTTTCCAAAATTTGGATAGACTGCCTCCAGAAGTAGCAGTTTTCTCCTCAAATAAGATCATCTTGTAAAGGTTGGATGGCCATGTCTTGGGTATGATATCGTCAGATATAAATTGGTAAAAATCAGATATCACTGAGATTTGAGAACTCTGGATTAGAGCATTTTTGGAACAGATTTTATTGCTATGTTATTTTTAATATTATGCAGATGTCCCCTTGAATTCCTCCCCTAAAGACAAGTCTTATAACAAAGAAAAAAAATTAAAGAAAAAAAAAGAAAAATTCAATAAAACCAATACATAAAAACAAAACAAGTAAATTCATTTTATGTACAAAACCCTGACCTCTGCAAAGAAACAGGAAGAGGTGTCTTTTCTTATGATCAGAACTTGCTCTTTATAATTTCATGACATTCAGTTTTTAGTGTCATATGGATGTTGTTCTTTTCATTTACATTGTTATGATCATTGTGTGTTTTGTTTTCCTGGCTCTGCTTACTTTCGCTGTGTCCGTTCATGTCTTTCTTTGCTTGTCTATATTCATAGGATTCATGGTTTCTTATAGCATAGTAACATTCCATTCCATTCATGCACCACAATGCATAAACAAAGCCATTCCCCAATAGAAGAGCATCCACTTGTTTACAATTCTTTGCTACCACAAAAAAGTCCTGCTATAAATAATTTGATGTCTACAGAGTCTTTCTTTGGTAATTGACTTCCTTGGGTCATATGCCAACAGTGGGATCTCTGGATCAAAGAGCAGGCACTTTAGAAATTTTATTTAGAATTTTTAAAGCATGAAAATCTCTCTCTTCAGAAGGCACAAACTCAGAAGTACCACATTACTGCCACTCCTTACATCGGAGAGTAAATGCCTCAGGGCCAGCCTCCAGGTGCTCAAAAACCAGAGTCACTCTAAAACTTAAAATGATACCAGACCTGAGTTCCTATAAGAGATGAGTGGTCTGGTGTCATAAGATATCCTCTGCATCTATTTTCAGTTAATTATAACTACCTCCCTAAATAAGAACTATGTTAATCTGCAGGTGCTGCTTGTGCAGAAGATCTTTCTAAAGTAATAACTTATACTGAGAAGTCAATAGTGAGGGAAGTCCATTGAGACCAATGCCAAAGCCTTATTTAATTAGTCCAATATCCTGATATCACTTGGTACTTTAATTAATTACTAACAAATCAAATAATCACTGTGAGAATATAATAAATGACATGTTTTGACTGATTTCCAAACTGATAAATGGGTTCTCTTTTTGGTGATTGGCAATGACAGCCACACAACCTGGTGCCATGCTTGGACATGAAATCAGAAAGTCCTAAAATCCACCAGTATCCAACTTCTTTATTTTACAGGTGAAGAAACTGAGGCACAGAGGGATTATACGACCTGCCCGGAGTGTCATAGCTAGTAAGTGTCAGATAAGGTCAGGTCAGAGACAAGATTTTCCTAACTAACTCTAGATCCAGTGCTCTATGCACTTAAATTTCTCTGTATGGGTCTCCTTTTCTTGTGCAGACTGAAGCCCATCCATGCCTTTTCATTCTGATCTATTCTTTTCCATGCCTTCCTATAAATAATTCTTCCATAGAGTATTTATAATTCTTTTTGCTACCACACACACAAAAAAGTGTTGCTACAAATGTTTTGGTGCGTATGGAGCCTTTCTTTCTTAAATGAATTGGATATTCTCCTCTGAGTCTTTCAATTTTCAAATTCACACTTCAATTTTAAAAGAATATCTATTTTGTATTTAAACTAATTTTGCATGGTTGTATATATTGGTTCAAATATAAATGACATTTAAGAGTTGAAGCTGTCCTTTGCTTTTCAATTTATTTTATGGGGCAGAGCTGCTGATGGACATGTATGAAAGGATATAATAGGAAATGTCATTTTGCCTTGGAAACAGTCTATAATGTCTATGTCAATAATAAACATGTGAATTTAAACAAAAAAAATTAAAAATAAAAAAAGTAAATAAAAGAATATCTATTTGAGGGCAACTAGGTGGTGCAATGGATAGAGCACCAGCCCTGAAGTCAGGAGGACGTGAGTTCAAATCTTATCTCAGACACTTAACACTTCCTAGCTGTGTGACCCTAGGCAAGTCATTTAATCCCAATTGCCTTAGCAGTTACCATGACAGTGTTGCAAAGTGAAGAGTGTTGGTAAGATCTTGGAGTCTGAACAAGCTGAATCCAAGCTACAAAGACATAAAGTTGAGTCCTGCCTTCTATCCATGCTAGCTGTAGAACTCTGAGAAAGCCACTTAACTTTCCAGCATTCTAAGACAGTTTTCTGCATCTTTAAGTTGTGGACTTTTTTTTTACATGGATATGGGACTTTCCTCCTTAAGTTTGATGATGAATGAAGTCATAGGTTCCATCTCTTCGAGGGAAAAAAATAAAAAACAAAACCAGCATCATACACAGACTATCCATCTAAGAATCCCAAGTTTTCACTCTAATGCCCATATCCATTTTTTGATCATTATCTTCAAGTCAATTCTCTAATGGCACTTTTTGTACATAAATTAATTTCAGTGACATCCCATGGCTGACATGTGTTCCACATATGTCGTCTCATTCCCCTTTGGGCTCCCTGCTATTTTGTATCTTTCTGAAAATATGCTGTTGCTATAGGATCAGCAGCCCGAGAACATCCCTAATATTGATGAAACTCTTTTAATCACCCAATACAAAAGTACATTGGACACTGTAAGATTCATCTGATAATGCAGCCATTGAGCTCCAAAATGAACACGCAAAAGAAATTGTATCGAGGCTGTTGTCGCAGGAATTGATTTTTGGCTCCTATAGCAGTCCCATGAAAGGTAAATACAAGCTGAATGCCAGCTCCGGTCCTCATTGGATTGTGGTAATTCACTAAGCCTGCGGTGGCTTGAATAGATCTGGCTATAAAGATTTCTTCCATAGACATGCTTGAGTTGGAAACGTGCCATTAATTCAAGAAGGGAGCGAAGAAATAATTTCTTTGGCAAGGAGGTGAAGGATGGAAATGCAGTCAGAAGTTTTTGGAGAGATGGCTTACAAAGCAGAACAATTCCTTGCAACATAAGGATAAAATTGCTGAGAAGAGTGCTGTATATTCACATGTTCTACATGTATACATGAATGTATGTACACATGTAAAGATGGGGGAGGGAACTCATTGTAGTTATTCTAAATAAAATCCAACCTGGAAAGGGACAGCTTCTTTGGATCCTATATTAATTCAATTTAATTAATAGAATCATAGATATTGAGTGGGCAGAAACCTTAGAGATCACCCAGTCCAAGCTCTTCTTTTTTAAAGATGGGGAAACTGAACAGCCAAGAAAGTTGTGAGTTACTGAACGTCACACAGTTATGAAACATGGATTTTGAATGAACCCAAATCAAATGAGATTGAGGTAGTGGAGAATCACAGATAGCATAAGAGTACCATAAGAAAAGAAAGGAAACTAGATCCCTGCAATACTAGAGACATAAGTTGTCCCAGTAATAGAGGCTCCCTGGATCTTTCCACCATCCGTCTCCCAACCACTACAACTAATTCTCTTAATTAGGCTTCCCTGCCTCAGTTCCTTCCCCCACTTCTGCTCCATTCTTCATGCTGCTGTCAAAATGTTTTCCTTAGACAGAGATTTGACCATGTTGGTCCCCTACCTGATTCCTCTTGAATAAAATGTAAATTCTTCTGTTTACCTTAGTGCATATATTTTATTTTTCCAATAACATGTAAAGATAGTTTTCAACATTCACTTTTAGAAGACTTTGAACTTCATATTTTTCCATCCCTTCCTCCCCCATTCCCCAAGATGGCAAACAATCTGATATAGGTTATACATGTAAGATCATATTAAACGTATTTTCACATTAGTGATGTTGGAAAAGAAAGATCTAAACAAAATAGAAAAACAGCAATAAAGAAAAAAATAAAAACAAGTGTGTGTGCATTCATTTGCATTCAGACTCCACAGTTCTTTTTCTATATATGGATGGCATTTTCTATCATGGGTCTTTTGGAACTGTCTTTTATCATCCCGTTGCTGAGAAAAGCTGAGTCTGTCACAGTTGATCATCACACAATGTTGCTGTTTCTGTGTTTCTGTTTACTTTTTTAAGCCCTTCACAACTTAGCTTCAATCTTTTTTCCCAATTTCTTTGGACTGCCTCTCTCCTATTTTTGGTACCAGTTGCCTGTTTCTTATACACAATATTACATCTCCCACCTCCATATTTTTGTGCTGGTTGTACTCTATACCTTGAATGCCCTCACTCCTTATCTCTTCCTCATATAATCCCACTCTTTCTTCAAGACAAAGGATGCTTACGGCCTGTGTGACCTTGAGCAAATATTACCTTTGTCTAGTCTCGATTTCTTCATCTGTCAAATGAGAGTGCTGAATTAGATAGATTAGATGAAAGGTTCCTTCCAGCTCTAGTATAATCCTGAATGGTAAAAAAGAATAGGTCACAGATCCCAAGGTCACACAGGTAAGAAAGTTTAGATTCCAAATCATGTGTGTGTGGTCCATTATATCCCAGCACATTTGCTTCCCACTAGGTAAGGAGGGTAAATATTATTATCTTATTTTAAATAACAGGAAATTGGTGGAAAAAATAAAATACTTTTTAAAAAATAACAGGAAGCTGAGGGCCAAAAAAAAAAATGAAGTGATTTACTCAAAGTCATATAGCTAGGAAGTAATAGATTCAATGCCAAATTTCCTGATTACAAATACAGTCAATGTTTTTCACATTGCCTTTATGTCGCTCTGCTTGTACTCTCATGGACAATCTGTAGCTATACTTGTCTTTTTTCTTGGGGCGGGTGGGAGAGTTGTCAGCGTTGCTCCCTCTCTGGGGACAGAAGAAACAGTGGGACAGGCCCAGAGAAGAACTTGACCCTTGGGATTCCATTCCTCAACAGGACAGGGAAACATCAGCTTTACCGTAAATTAAGCCACATTCACTAGCCTTTTCCCTCAAACAGAATGCACCCATCCTGTTGGCACATGTTGAAAGAAAGTGGCTGATATTTCAAGCCCTTTCAGCTGGGAATCATTATTGTAAACAGGGATGCATTAAGGAGATGAGAAAAGATTAAAGAGACCAACAGGATTTTTTGCATGGAAGTGATACACAGGCAGATAAAAAGCAATCAAAAGAATTTGCATAAGCTTTCATGGTCTCAAAGGTCATCTATTTGTGAAACCACTCCTGGAAATTTGTCATCTTGAATTCTGGGTGACTATTTAATTGAAAAGGAAAGGATTTAATTGAATCAAGTCAAAAGGACATATTAGATTACAGCCAATTTCCACCAAAAAGACATCTTTCTTTCTGAGAAATTAACATCCACATATGTACAAATGAAAATTTAGAAAGAGGGAGTAAGATCAGGGCTTTATCAAATATCTCCAGAAAGATTGCATCCATTAAGCCTTGTTGTTATTAATAATAAGAGATGAGTGTGTCATTGTGGATAGAGGCCAGCCTTGGATGGATGGAGGCACAAAGATCTGGGTTCAAGTCTGCCCTCATCACAAAATGACCATGAGCATGTTGGCAAGTCATTCAAACCCTCATGTCCTGATTCTATTCTAGAAAATTAAGTTTCAGCTAGGTTTGCTGATGGTAGAATTTGATCAAAGTGATGCTGCCATTTGGAACTGAGTTCAAATCCCACTTTGCCATTTACTTCTCTCACCGTCTCTCTTAAGAACTTTGGAATTAATTGTGTAATTCGGGCACTGGATCACCCAGGATGGTCAACGCTCATCAGAGAAGGTGTTGTGCTATATGAGCAAAGCAGAACTGAAGTAACTCAGAAGAAATATGAGATGCACAAAGTTAGAACATATTTCCCAAATGTTCCCATGGATTATTTGTGCCCAACTTGTGGCAGAGCATTCCAAGCTCACATTGGTCTGACATGCTGTATGACTTGACTCTAACATTGTGATGTCATTTTGGTCCATTTCGAGAATGAAGGACAACAATCCATCTATCAAAAAGCACCACCATTCTTTTAATTACCCAGGTTCGCAAATAAGGAGTCATCCTTGACTCTTCTCTCTCACTTCTCTTCCTTCATAGTCAATTCATTGCCAAGTCATGCTGTTTCAGCTTCAATATCTCTTACCTCCATCCCTTTCCTTCTACACACACTATAAACACTTTAATCCAGACCCTCAGACTTTTCCTGTGTGGCCATTATAACAGCCTATTAATTGATGTCTTTCTCTTCAGTCCTTCCCTTCTCAAATCCATCTTCACAAACTATTAAAGTGAAAAAGTACAAAATTTTCCATGTTACTCCCTTGTTCAATAATCATCATTGGCTCCCTATTGCTTTGGGGATAAATACAAGTTCCTCTGTGTGATATTTAAAGTGTGCCACAACCTATAACCAACTTTCCTTTCAAGAATGCCAATGTGTTACACACTATCATACATTCTACATTTCTTTTTTTATTTATTAAAGCTTTTCAAAATGCATAAATGGCTAATTTTCCAACATTAACCTTTGCAAAACCTTATGTTCAATTTTCTCCCCCTTTTCCCCACTCCCTCCCCTAGATGGCAAGTAATCCAATATATATTAAACACGGTAGAAATATATGTTAAATCCAATATGTGCATACAGATTTATATAATTATTGTGCTGCACAAGAAAAATCAAATCAAACAGGAAAAAATATGCATATGCATGCATATATATATGCATATGCACATACATATAAATGTATGTGTGTGCATCCTATGTGTCGGGAATATAAATACAAAAGTGAAATAGTCCCTGCTTTCAAGGTGCTTATATTCTGAGGATACAATGTATGTGTGTGATACTACAGATATATAGATATAGATATATACATAGACATACATATATCCTTAGAGTATACAGTGTGTCCTTCTGAGAGGAATCAGTGTGTTCACAGATAAAGATCTATGAAGGATGATACATACATATCTTTTAAAAATTAGATATAATGTGTTCATATCTGTATAAGCGCTTATCTGTGAGCACACTGTGTCCTTCTCAGAGTAAGGCAGAGTCTCTTTCACTTCTAGACATGTATCCCCTTCCCCCATCACGGTACCTGCTACATTTATGATAGGACCTATGACTTCATCGATGAAGACAGGTTCCTTTAAGTAATTTCCTCTGCCAATGGAGATGGGCGCCTGTGCTATAACTCATAGTCGTAGAGAACTGTCTAGGGCACTGAGAGATTAAGTGAGGTCACGTAACCAGTAGATTTCAAAAGTCTGGTGCATAGAGGAAACTTAAGAAATGCTTGTTAATTGATCTTGTGATCTTGGACAAGTTCTTTCATATATCTAGGACTCAGTTCCTGCATTTACAGATTGAAGAGGTTAGACTGAATAATCTCAAAGCTCCCTCTTCTTCCTCCACCCCTAGATTTCAAACTATGATTCTATGACCCCGTAACAAAATTAACACTGACTGTTTTGTCATGCAAGCCCAGCATCTGCAGTCTTTGGGAGAAATACTGGCTGCCCTGCAGTTCCTGCATTCATTAGCACAATTCCTCCAAACATCCAGTTTGCAAATGGAAATCCTTTTATAGGCTCTTCACTGAGAGTTGAGAAGATAACTGAACTTGGAATCATTGTTCCTCTCGATGTGTCAGGAGGTGGGAAACAGAAGCAGGGACTGAACAAAAGTTACGGGTCAGACTGCGTATCTTGGATAGGATTTTGATAACAATTTTTATTTTTTTTTTTTACCACTTTGATTAAATGCTTTTCTAGGACTAAATGATTCACATTTTTTTAATTGACAAAATTTTATTGTCCAATCTTTTTCAGTAGTTTCTGACTTTTCGTGACCCATTTGGGGTCTCTTGGCAGAAATACTAAAAAAGGCTTGTCCTTTCCTTCTCCAGCTTATATTATAGATGAGGAAACTGGAGCAAACACAATAAAGTGATCTTTCCACAGACACACAAATAGTTACCGTGTGAGGCCAGATTTGAATTCAGGAAGATGTCTTCTTGAATACAGGCCCAGCATGCTTTACTGTGCCACCTAAATGCTTAATCATGATAATAAATATTTATTTATTACATTAGGATATATAATGAATCTAGGTTTGATAGCAGGATAAAGTACCTCACATTGAAAGCTAGCCAAGGATAGAATGGGCTTTGGGAGACAGTGAGTTCCCCCTTACCAAAGATCTCCAGGCAAAGGCTACTTAGATACCTGCAGGAAAGCCATAGAGAGGATTCTTGTTCAAGCTTGAGTTGGACTAAAGATACAGCCTCAAAGCTCCCTTTTAGCTCGGAGAGTTACATTCAGTCTTCTTGCAAGGTCAGTGAGACAAGTATTATTTTCTCTATTCTAGAGTCCAAGTAATAGCCTCAGCCCACCTTTCTCCGGCACTTTCTGGTTCACAATAAATCTGTGAGGTTTATGTGATGATAAGCTATGATAGACTTAGTTCTTCTCAGCAATACAGTAATCCAAAACAATTCCAATAGACTTGGGCTGGAAAATGCCATCCACATCCAGAGGAAGGACTATGGAGCCTGAATGCAGATAGAAGCATATTATTTTCATTGTGTTTTTTTCTTTCTTTGGTTTTTCCCTTTTGATCTGATTTTTCTCTCACAACACAAATAAGGAAATATGTTTAAAATGATTATACATATATGTATATATGTATATACATATATGACCTATATCAGATTGCTTGCTGTCTTGGGGAGAGGGGTCATGCCTCCAAACCCCTTGCTCAAAAGAGAAAGTCTTTAGTTCAGAAACACCATAAGCATTTGTGCAGCTCTTAGGATTACAGAGTGTTTCACCCCCATGATCTCATTTGGAATGGACTCATCTCTGCTTCTTAAGAATCTCTTCTTTCCTTCCAGACTCAGCTTGTGTGGCCTTTTACACCAGGATTTCTTAGCCAATTTTTGTATCTTCATACCCTTGGACAGCCTGGTGAAGCCTATAGACCCCTTCTTAGGGAAAAAAATCTTTTAAAATATGGAATAAAACACATAGGATGACAATGGAATCAATTATATTGAAAGATTTTTTTTTCTTTCTGAATTTCTGGACCCTCTGACAGACGTGTAGATCCCAAATTAAGAACACTTATTCCATATGAGGTCTTTGCTAATTCCCTCAGCTGCTGCTGACCTTTCACCTCCAAATTATGGGCAGTTAAGTGGCTCAGTGGTTAGATTGCTGAACCTGAAATCAGAAAGTTTTGATAGTAAATCCAGCCTCAGATACTTGCCACCTATGTAACCATACATTCTGAGATGGTTCAGCTGTTTTTCAGTCATGTCTGACTCTTCATGACCCCATTTGGGGTTTTCCTGGTTGATATATTGGAGTGATTTGCTTTTTCCTTCTCTGACTTATTCTATAGTTGAGGAAACTGAGGCACACAGGGTTAAATGGCTTGATTTGAACTCAGGAAGATGTCTAGCTCTCAAGTCAATGTACCACCTAGTTTTCCTGTCATGTATTAACTGTAAAATGGGGAGCATTTCACCTACCTCCCAAGATTCTTGTAAACATCAAGTGAAATAAAATGTGTAAAGCGCTTAGCACTGTGCCTGGCATATAGTGGGCACTTAATAAATGCTTGTCTCTGCCTTTCCAAACTTTCTTGCATATTCACATGTGTATATGTGGCCTCCTGCAATAAAATATAAACTCCTTGAAGGCAAGAACGGTTACATTTTTGTCTTACCAGTACATGGATTGGGGACTTAATAAATACTTGTTGATTGATTGAGCCTCTCAATAACTCTGTGAACCTAGTGTCATAGACATCATTAAACTAAGTTTCAGAGGCGTTGCCAAGAGATCATAACTAGTTAATGACAGAGGCGGTATTTGAACCCCAGTTCCCCTGAACTTAAGACTCACCAGCTCATCCATTAAGCCATGTTGTTTCACAGACTCCCTGAGCAAAGCAGCATCATAATGACCCTGGAAATGCTGGTCTAAGAATATTGGGTGGACACAGTGGAAATGAAAACATGCTTTAATAATGCGGTTCAGAAATAGCAGAAAGCAACGTAGCTGCTCTTGCATTTCAAGGAGAGAGAAAGCCAGACCCCAGTAGAGTGATATGCAAGCCAGGCAAGAATTCTCGGGGCCCTGGTCCTTTTGTGAAGAAGACATTTCTCTAATTAAATGCACTGCCCGGGTATTAATAAACAGAAGCCATTCCCGAGTGAAGCTGGCTGCCGCCTTTTATTCCTAGGCCATATTCCTTATTATTTTCTAGGACACTCTACAGACCTTTTGCCGAGGGAAAAAAAGGCATATATATTCTGCTCGTTTAATTTCCAGGCAAAGCATAATTAGCACCAATCATGATTCATAGCTGCAGGAATACAATATCTTTTTCTGTGTCTGTTACATTATTAGGTTGTATGTGTCTCTCTTAATCCACTGGCTATTTCTGTGGCTTCATCTACAACAGAAGCCTGGGGGTGCAAGCCACCGGTGTTGCACTGTAGTAAACTCATCACATTTCATGGCTGTCAGTGCCATCTGTCAATCATCTATTCTATAAACATTTCTTAAGTGGGTGGCACTGAATCACAGCATCGTGGAGTAGCAAGAGACCTCAGAGGCCATGTAGTCTCTCTATTCAATGAAGGGTTGTTATTATTAAGATGGTTAACATATGGAGTAGATAGGGATACAGTGGATAGAGGGCTGGGTCTGGAGTGAAGAAGACCTGAGTTCAAATGTGACCCCAGATATAAGTGTGTGACCCTGGGCAATTCATTTAATCTCTGCCTCAGTTTTCTAATCTGCAAATAAGGATAATAATAGCACCTCCCTCCCAGGATGCTGTAAGAATTATATGAGATAATAATTGTAAAGGATCATATGCTTGATATATAGTAAGTGTGGTATATTTTTTTATTTTATTTTTATTCTTATTATTTTATTTTATTTATTATTATTATTGCTATTATTATTATCTCAGATTTGTAACTAGAAGAGATATCAGAGGGTATATAGTCTAACTACCTCATTTAATAGGTCCTAGGATTTCATAATTGAAAGGGACCTCAATAGCTATCTAATTACCATCACCAAAATAAAGAATCCCTGACCCAAGATAGCCAACAAGGTGGTCATCCTGTTTCTGGTTGAAGCCTTCCAATCATGGGGCATGTGGTATCTCCTAGGGCACATCCCCCTGCTTAAGGAGAGTTCTGATCCAAGGAAGTGTTTCCTTACATGAAGCTTAAATGGACATCTTGGAATCTCCCACTCATTTCTCTTAATTCTGTCCTTTGGGGCCAAACAGAGCAAGTGGAATCCCTCTTCCATATGACAAATCTTCAGATATTTGAAGCCAGTTCCCAAGTTCCCAGAAGTCTTCTCCTGTCTAGGTTAAACATCCCAACTCAAGTTATTGTTTCATTTTTTTTAACTTATCACATAGCATGTATTTATGTCCTTCGCCCTCCTAGATGCCTTCCTCTGGACAGTCTCCAGCGTATTCATATCCTTCCTAAAATACAACATCCAGGATTGAGCACTGCACTCCAGTTGTGGTCTGGCCAAGGGGACTATCACCTCTCTCGACCCAGACACTGTGCCTCTCTTAATGCTGCCTTAGCTCTCTTGGCTGTCATGTCACACTGATGACTCATACTCAGCTTTCACTACACAAAAATTATATGCAGAACACTGCACTTAATGATGGAAGGGATGTAAAGCTAAGTAAGTGACAGCTGTGTCTTGATTTTTAGATGCTTAAGTTTTTAACCCTTGTTGTACAAGCTCCCCACCGACATAAAGGGCCCAGATATATGGGGGAAGAGAGAGACATTCCATTTATCTGTCTCATTGTATCCACATAGGAGACTGAAATTTCTATTTATGAAAGATATGGTATTCCACCTCTCTCCCCTCCCCCAAGAGTGGCTATCATCTCCTCTTACAAGCACTTAATATCACAAAGCTTTAGAGCTAGCAAGCCTTTATATGACACTTCACATTTTGCAAAATGTTATCCATATATTTTCTCATTTGATCCACTCAATCACCTTATGATGTAAGTGCTTTATTATTCCTATTTTACATGTGAGGAAAGTGAGATTGAGGGAAATTAAAGTGATTTGCCCAGGATCATACATAGACAGTATGTGTTTGAGGTGGGCTTCAAACTCAGGTCTTCTTGTCTTCTCTTTCAAGATCTTTTTTTTTTTTTTCATGTAGGTAAAGGTTGCAAAAAAGGGACTTGAATCCAATAAAATTTTTCCAATGAGTTGTCCCTCCTCAGAGGATATGTTTAGTTCCCATTATTTTATCCTATTGGTAAATCTTTTTGTGCTCTTCCTTATATTATATTTATGTATGAATACGCCATATCCATTCTAGTAGATTATGTCTCATAGAATCATATAATCCTTGAGAAAATTCACTGAATCACTGAATCTAATAATTGGAACGTACCTCAGCAGCTCTTCAATCTAACCCATCATTTAACAAGTATGTCATTTACAAAATTTGCTAGAAGCTGTCATCTAGCTTTTCTTTGAAGATCTCCAGTGCAAAGGAGCCCATAACTTCCTGAGACAGCCCATTTCATTTTGGGATATCTCTAATCATTAGGAAGCTTTTTCTTTTATCAAGTCATACTTGGTCTCTCGTTCTTTCACCTGTCACTTTTGCTTTTCTCACTGGGACCAAAGGAGAAAAAGGGTTTCCTCTTCCATATGATAGCCCTTGAAGACATTTATCATCCCCTCTTCTTAAGTCTTTTTTTTCCAGACCAAACATGCCCATTTTCTTCTAGCAAGCCTTTTATAGTAGATACCAACCACTGCCTAAGGGTGTAACAGCCATCACCTAATCCCATCTGATTTTCATTGTCAGGATCTCAGGGTATAGTGACCAATGACCTCCCTATGTACTTTTATCTCCTTCCAAAGGATTTACCAGCAGAGTGACACACAGGGCTGGTCATTTCCTTTAAGAAGTTTGAAATGGATAGTATTCCACAAATCATTTATATTATACATGAATACCTCTTTGAGTCTGTTTGGACTAAAAAGGATAAAATAAAAGTGACTCCAAGGAGTGGAAACCCAAGATAAGCTGGGAGATAAATAAGAAAGAACACATTTGCAAGTCACCAGGTCCAGATGAATAATATGCTATGGTAGTGAAAGAATGGAAGATGTGATTGCTATAACCTTTGAAAGATTGTGTGAAACAGGAGAGAAAGATCCTTCTGTAAAAAAAGAAACATATTGATTGATTTTACGTGCATTTATTATCTTTCCTTCTCATTTTACACTAGAAACAAGTAACACAGACCTGGTATATACTAGGTCCTTTATAGATATTTGTTTCCTCCTCTCCCCACCTCCATCTGAACAAAGAATTTTAAAAAGAAAATCTTCATAACAAATATCTGCCATTAAGTAAAACAAATTCCCACATCAACTGTTTACAAAAATGAATTCTTAGCATTTATCATGATCACTCCTCTAGAACTATCATTGCATTGATCATAGTTTTACTCTTTCAAAGTTAGTTTTGTTTATAATGTTCTTGTCATTGTATAAATTGTTCTCCTGGTCCTGCCTACTTCACTCTGCATCAAAACATGAAAGTTCAATTTCTTCTTAAACTTCCCACTTCATGATCTTAATAGTATAACATTCTTTATCTTCATATGCCACAATTTGTTCATCATTCTCCAATAGGTGCCTATTCCCTTGGTTTCTAGTGTTTTATAACCATAAAAAGAGCTATAACAAGCATTTTTGTACTTTTCATCTTCCTTTGATCTCTTTTGGAGTATAGATCTGTAGTGATAAAGCTGGGTCACAGGTTATGTACATTTGGGGCATAGTTCCAAAGTGTTTATCTCAATAGCTGGACCAATTCACACCACCAATAGTATGTTAATGTGCCTGGTTTCCCTCAATTCCCCCAGCATTTGTCATTTTCTTCTTTTATTATCACTCAAATTTTTAAAAATGAGTTTTACTTTAATTGTTGGGCACATATTTGAACATAGGTTTATATGTAGGATGGTTTATGAATATCTAGAAAAGAAAATACTGATTATAGTGAAGTCTACATGACTTTATCAATAGTAGAACGTGCCAGAGTAATCTCATTCCCTTTAATCACAAGGTTATAAGAGTACTGATCACAGAAACATGGTAAATACAATTTTCTTAAATTACAGACAGCTCTAGAAGGGATCTTAGAACACTGAATCTCAAAAACTGAGGTTCAGAGAGATGAAGAGTTTTGATCGGGATCATGTTGAAAAGGGATTGGATTGGAATGTATATTCTCTGGGTATTAATGACCACAAGAATCACATCCATCTGAATGCTCCCTGATCTCATATTTTCTATATGACACCTTTTATTCATCCTCCCATTCTTTGCTCCAACTGAACAAAAAGCTCCAGAAATCGTGTCCCCTCTGCTAACCCTTCAACTAGACATACAGACACACACAGATAAAAATACTTTTTCTCATTTCTCTTTTCTTCTTCCCCTCCCCCCCCCACTAAAAATGCTCATGTTAATATATGCCTCATTACCATGAATTTTTGTGGGTCATAGAATCTGTGAGTCGCCTTAGAAGTCATAGAGACCAGCCTGTACCCCCAAACCAGTCATTTCTGCACCATCCCTGAAAAGGGATTCTCCACCCTCTGCTTCATGACTTCCAATGAAGAAGAATCTTCAGCTTCTTAAGATAGTCCATTTTATGTTTACATAGATCCTACAAATAGGAAGTTTTTTCTACCCATTAAATCCACCTCTTGGCAAATTTCCACTCATTACTTCTAGTTGTGAATAAGTTTAATCTCTGGTTTCCCTTTAAACATTTGGAGACATCTATCAGGACCTCTACCCACTCAATCTTCCACTTCTATCTCAATTTTTTTTACCAGTCTAATTATTCTTATGTGGCAGGGATTCCAGTCCCTTAGCCATCCAAATTACTCTTTTGGGGATGTAATTTAGTTTGTCAATTCATTCAACAAATATTAGTCCTAGAATGGAATACAATACCACAGATTTAGTCTGACCAAGACAGACTTTATGCGAGCTAGCTTTTTTGTCTCCATTGGCCTGTGTCTACTTCTTCCCCACCTCCCAACTCATCTTTTTCAACCATATTCTTATTCAACTTTGCCTTGCTCACTTTGCATTTAAGTCAATCAATTATTTAAACCTAATGGTAAGAATTAACATTTATAGCTATTAAATTTCATTTTCTCTGGTGTAACTTTCTAGCATTTCAAAAATCCTTTATTTCCTAACTGTCATTTAATGTGTTATTTATCTTGCCTAATTGTATCACCAAGCTACAGAGAGGCTATATGAACAGAGCACTGGGCCAGGATCAGGAAGACTCATCTTCCTGAGTTCAAATCTGGCCTCAGACACTTATTAGCTGTGGACCCTGGGCAAGTTATAACTGAAATGACTGAAGAACAATAGCGATTTTACCTGCACATTTGATAAGAAGTGCATCTGGGACATCTAGTCATTGATAAAAGCATTAGACAGCAAAAGTCCTAGTTGGGCTTGAGCCATCAGTAAATATTGTTTGTACCAGTAAATGCAACCAGTTCCAAATTCACCTTCATCTCCCCTATGATATTCTGATCCTAAGTTACTTATCTACTCTGAGCTTCAGTTTTCTCATCTATAAAATAATGATAAGAGTGTGTATAATACTTAAGTCTTTAGATCAGTGTGATAGTCAAAAAATCTGTAGTTATCGAGTTAACATCTAGTTTAAAACCTCTCATTTCATAGATAAGGAAACTGAGGACCAGAAAGATCAAATAACTTGCCCAGATAATAAATAGTATAGCTGAGGGTTAAATCAAAACCTTCTGACTCCAAATCCAATATTCTTTTTACCATATCATGCTATTGCTCAGATGATGAATGTTCAGTACTTGTAAATTAGGAAGTATATGATAGTAATAGCAGTGATCATAATAGCATTGGTAATAGTAGTTGTTGTTGTTATCATAGTAGCAGTAACAGTAGTAGTAGTAATAGCAACATTAGTACCAGTGCTAGTAGAAGTAGTAATAATAGTAGCATCAATAACAGCAGTTGTATTAATAATAATACTATTAATGGTAGTAATAATAATAGTAGTAATAACAATAGTAATACTACTAGTAGTATTAATAGCAATATTAGTACTAGTGCTAGTAGAAGTAGTAATAATAGTAGCATCAATAACAGCAGTTGTATTAATAGTAATACTATTAATAGTAGTAATAGTAATAACAATAGTAATACTACTAGTAGTATCAATAGCAATATTAATACTAGTGCTAGTAGAAGTAGTAATAATAGTAGCATCAATAACAGTAGTTATAGTAATAGTAATACTACCAATAATAGTAATAATAATAGCAGTAATAGCAATAACAATCATAATAATAGTAGTAATACTACTAGTAGTAGTATTAATAGCAATATTAGTACTAGTGCTAGTAGAAGTAGTAATAATTGTAGTATCAATAGCAGTAGTTGTAGTAATAGTAATACTACCAATAATAGTAATAATAATAGTAGTAATAGCAATAACAGTAGTAATAACAATACTACTACTACTAGTAGTAGTAATAGCAATAACTGAAATAGTAGTAATAGCTTTTGCTTAGTACTATATGTTTTACAAAGTGCTTCACAAATATTATCTCATTTGAGCCATATAACTACTTAAGGTGAGAGGCAGGGGAAGAAGATGCAAATATTATTATCTTTTTTTTACAGTTGAGGAAATTGAGGCATAGAAGAGTTAGATTTATTTTTCCATGGTCCCAAGAAAGTTGTGTGTGAGGCCAAATTTGAATTCAAATTTTCCCAATTGCAGGTCCAGTGCTCTGTCATTGTACTACCTAGGTGACTCTCTCATAAATAAATGTTAATGAATATTATAATAGAAGGAGTCCAACCTGAGAATCTCATTCATTGGTCAGGATGGAAGCTCTAAAAGGCTATATATGTGTCTCCTCCTCAAATAACCATTTTATATTTATCTTTGTGCATGTCATATCCCCTAGTAGAATTTAAAGTTCCAAAAAGCAGTCTGTTTTTTGTTTGTCTTTATATTCCCAACTAAATTAAATCAATAGGCATTTATTAAGTGCCTGATGTATGCCAGGAATTGTGCTAAGTCCAGAGATAGAAATAAAGGCAAAAACTTCTCAAAGGTCTCAATCTAATGAGGGAAATGAGATGAAAACAACAATGTACGTGCAAGATACATACAGGGCAAATTGGAGGTAAGCTCAAAGAGAAGGCTTCAGGGGACTGGATGTGGTGAGGAAGTGGAGGGTATAATTGGGAAAAATCTCTTGGAAAAAGTGGGATTTGTCCATAACAGTGCCCAGCATACCATGTGACATGTGTTTACATATATATACATACATAGAATATTTCCTTTTTATTAGATCTATAATTTCATTGGAATTGAAAAGTCTCAATAGGTAACCTTTATAGGTAACCTTCTCAGCAATTTAGAGTAGGCTGAGAGAGATACCTGGGGGCATTAAGAGGTGAAACAATGTGCCCAGACTCAGACAGCCAGAAAACGGGACTTAAACCCAGGTCTTCCCACATCTGAGACACTCTCTCTATTCACTATGAGGTCCTTGACAAGGTCCATAATGACCTCTCATCTCACCTATCATAGGGGCTTTATAGATGTTGAATAGATGGAATTAGACTGAATAGAAGATTGTTTCCGAATCTTTGCGTGGAGTCAAAAGTAAACCCGATCAGCTGTAGATCTAAATTGGCCATGGAGCCATGTTACCTACATATGCAGGAACAGATTGGGAGCTGCTCACTTTCTCTTAGAATTAGAGCTAAGCCAACTGCCCGCCAACATCACCTGATTTCTGTGGTTTTGCACACACTGTCTCTAGACGGCCACTCACTGTGCGGGAGAATGAAACCCTGCTCTGATAGATCAAAATCCATTTTAAATAGATCCAACTATTGTCTAGTGGGAGGTGTTGTATAAGAGAGGAAAAAATCTCCAGGAAATATGAGGATGTTTTTCAAAAGTATGGGGTGACTGAGGGAGGGTAACCAAATGAGATTTCTACTAAGTTATGAAAATATTTGTTGCAAAATTCAAGATTTCTTTTTTCAAAGGGAAGAAAATATAAATTCAGGGGGATATTTCATAGGAGGATTTTGGCCTTATGTGGAAAAGTTTAGAAATTTAAAAAAAAAAAGATTAGAATGATAACAATGACAGGAATGGATGATAGACAGACAGAGAGAGAGGAGAGAGAGAGAGAGCGAGAGCGAGAGAGAGAGAGAGAGAGAGAGAGAGAGAGAGCAAGAGAGAGAGAGAGAGAGAGAAAGAGAGAGAGAGGAGAGAGGAGAGAGGAAGGAGGGAAGAAGTAAGTGAAGGAAGGAACAAGAAGAGAAAGGGGGAAATCAATTCTCTTGCACAGGTAACTCCTTTTGGTATAATTTCACAAATAGTTCATACTTTCCTTCAAATATTGATTTATTTTTTCCCCAAGAGAGGACATTAACAACTACATACTGATTGTACTTCTTTCTCTTAGTTTTTCTTTTGAGATTGGCCTAGTTTCAGCGGGGAGCAGTTGCAGTATCAAAAAGTCATTTTAAGGAAAAGATTCTTAAACTGTTTTGTATCATAATTCCATTTGGCAGTCTGGTGAAACTTATGGATTCCTTTTCAAAAGCAGGTGTTTAAATGCATAAAGTAACTTATATAGAATTATAAAGGAAACCAATTATATTGAAATTTTAAAATGTTATTTCTCTCACCCAAACTTATGGATTCCTTGAAATCTATCCCCTTTTGGAGAGCTTTGGACCATAGGTTAAAGGTTTAGACTACACAAAGCAATGAATCACAGGGGAAAATACTATGGTATTTCATGGGGCCCTGTTTTAGAAGGCTCTGTTCATCGTGAAAACATTGTGAAATATAGCCCACCATTATCTTGCATTTTATTAATAAGAATTCTGGATTCTTATTAATTCTCCATTATTATTCTCACGTCAGCATGTCTAAAGTACAGTGATTGATGTTCATAATGATGACCCTGAGGCGCAGCAAAATTCTGAAGTGCCTTGTGAATCACCAACAAGATATTCAATTAGGTTCAGTGGAGATGAGGTTCTGTCACATTTTGATTCTCTGGCAAGTGTGCATGTGTGTCTATGCTATTGTGTGTGTGTGTGTGTGTGTGTGTGTGTGCATGTTTATATCCATATATATATATATACATGCCTTTATAGGTAAACATTTTTTGTTCAATCATATTTGGCTTTTCATAACCCAATTTGGAGTTTTCTTGACAAAGCTACTAGAATGGTTTTACATTTCCTTCTTTAGATCATTTTCCAGATGAGGAAACTGAGGCAAACAGTTAAGTCATTTGCCCAGAGTCACACAACTAGTAAGTGTTTGAAGCTAGATTTGAATTAAGGGAGATAAATCTTCCTGACTTCAGGCACAGCACTCTATCCACTGTGGCACCTAGCTGTCCATACATACACATACACGCACACACATACATACATACATACACACATGAAGCCCTCATTCCTAGGGCTCAGATCTGCCTTTGACTATTTTTCTCCACCCAATAAGGGAGACAGCTGGTACTACCTTTATTTGTGCCTGACATTGCAAAATTACAATAATAGTTTAGAAATTGTTGAAAACTGTGCCTTAAAAAGCCATAAAATGAATATTTTGTTCCTTAAAATCTGTCTCATACTATCTGCTCATATATACATACATACATACATAAAGCGGGAACCTCATGCCTGGAGCTCAGATCTGCCCCCTTAAAATCTGGCTCATCTAATCTAGTGAGAGATACCACATGGTACAAGTGGAAAGAATGCTGGATTTGGGGTCAGAGTTCCTGGGTTAGATACTGTCTTGATATCCGCTGCTTGTGTGGGTAAATAAATAAAGCTCTGTGGGCCCACTTTCCTCACCTATAAAAATTAATGAGATGGCATGACTTTCTAAGGTCTCTTCCTAGTTCTAAATTCATGATTCTATCATTTCTTAGAAATAGAGCTAGCCTGGGATTCAGGACGCTGGTGTTCTTGCCTTGGTTCTGCCACTAGTTGGTTAGGTAACCTTGATCAAGCCTCTTAATCCATCTAGGTCATAGTTTCCTTGTCTCTAAAATGATAGGATTGTATTAGTTCATAGGATTATGTATGAAGAGCAAGAAAGGACCTCAAGGGTCATCTTCTAATCCAACGCCCCTTCTTTATTTTATTTTATTTTAAGTTTATATATGTACATTCATTTTTTATATATTTCCACATGAGTCAGGTTGGAAGAGAAAAGTCAAAACAAAAGGGGGAAATTATGAGAAAATAAGAAGAAAAAAGAGATGAAAATAGTGTAAGTTGATCCACATTCATTCTCCATAGGTCTCTCTCTATAAATACAGATGATATTTTCTGTTCAAAATTTACTGGGGTTGTCTTGGATCACAGAATTGCTGAGAAGAACCAAGTCTATCATAAACGATCAATACACAATCTTGCTGTGTACAATGTTTTCCTGGTTCTGCTTGCTTCATTCAGCATCAGTTCATGTAAATCTTTCCATGCTTTTCTAAAATCAGTCTGTTCATTATTTATATAATAATAATATATCATAACTTATTTAGCCATTCCCCAGTTGATGGGCATCTGCTCAATTTCCATTTCTTTGCTACCACATAAAGCAGCTTCCCTTCTTTTACAAATTATTTTCAAGTTCCCCTCAGTGTCCAGTATCCTCCATATTATATTTCCTCCATGATTTCCCACAGCCTATGTATAGTGAACCCTAGAATGGGATGACCAAATATGTTGGTAGAGGGAAGAGAGAGGACTTTATAACCTCAAAGCCAAGAAAAACATGGTTTCTGAGGATTAGGGCTTTAAGATCCGCCCCCCCCTTTTTTTTCATTTTAAAAGTATATGAGTAGGGACAAGTAAGTGGCACAGTGGATAGAGTACTAGCCCTGAAGTCAGAAGGACCTGAATTCAAATCCTAGCTGTGTGATCCTGGGCAAGTCACTTTACCCCAATTACCTCAGCAAAAAAATAAATAAATAAATAAATAAAAATAAATGAGTAGGTTACACAAGATAACTTCTAAAATCCATTTCAGGTCTAAAGTCATTATCCTATGATCTTAAGTCCAGTTGTTCATGTATCCCACTTATCAGAATGGGATTTTTTGTATGGATAATCTATTCATATATTTTTGTTGTTGTTGTTGTTGTTGTTGAGGCAATTGGGGTTAAGTGACTTGCCCAGGGCAACTAGAACATCTATAACAATGCTTTAAAGTTCATAAAGAACTCTATCTCATCTGAATCTCACTCCAACCCCGTGGAGTTGGGATTGTAGATATCATTATCTCCAATTTATAGAAAAAGAAACTGGGGCTTAGGGAGGTTATGGTATTTGTCCAAGCTCATACAGCAGTGCCAGACATAGGATCTGAACTCACATATTCCTCAAATTCTAGTACTTTATATACCAAAGCAAACTTTAAAAATATTTAATCATAAAAAATATCCCATCCTTTGATTTGATTAAGACCATAATTTACTATGCGTTCCCTAGATGGTTCATACTGTCAACTTATTGATCCAAATTAGGCTGATACTCTGAAAAGGGTTCTTCTATGCAGTCTTTGCCTTCACTAAAGATGGTTATTATACCCCAGTGCTCAATTCTGTCATTCATCACTCCACTAAACCTGGAGGGTTGTCCTTATGTGCTCTTTTAGAGATGGAGGCAATAATTGTGGGGTGCCACTAGAAAACATAATGGTCCTTTATGTGAGGGTTTTCTGAAAAGGTTCCCTGCCTCTCCCCATCTCTGCTTCACTTGGATTGTTCCACTGAAAAATGGATCTACTGAATCCCTGATGGCAGAATAACAGACTAGACTCCTTACTCCATCACTGACCACATATAACTTAGTCACTTCCATTCAGGGGTTCAGGCTCTCCATTCAGAAGAGCTTAGACAAAGATCACAAAATAAGTATGAGTAACATTGAGAATGTTTCTATAAAAACAATTTGGATGTCCTTGGGGAGGAGAAAAAAAGAAATGTAGGTGGTCCATAAAGTTGAGTTGTTACTATTGGCTTTGCAGTTTTTTTCTGGATTACCTATAAAAATTATCTGTAGGACCATTTTTATTTCTTGGAGCAGTTAAAATGATCAGTATCTGGGGAGAGGGGGTGGGGAACTCTGAGGAAGATGAAACCAAAAAGATTATGGGTTTGGAACGGGTAACTTCCCAGTGATGAAATGAGTGTCAGTCAATTAATTAGCACTGATTGACTCTGCAGTGGGCACTGTGCTAAGCTCTGGACGAGAGATCCCTAAGACTATATATAGACTAAAGATGCTTCTTCCTTGTATTCCTAAGAAGGAAGATTAGATCAATCCTTTTTTATATTCTAATTTTGTCTCCCTATTCTGAGGGCTACCCCAGCTCTGATATTCTCCGTCTTGATATTCTCTACTTCAAGGGACCTCCAAGTTCATATATTCTCTATTCTAAGATCTACTCCAGCCCTGAAATTCTATTTTCCAAGACTCCTTTCTACTAAACTCTATTCCATGAGTTTAGTCAAGATTGACTAGATTCAAGCTTCTCTTCTAACCTTCTCCCAAGTACTAGTGATTAATTACCCCATCTCAGGTTTTAAATCTTAATAGAACTTTGTTCTTTACTTAGAACAGAATAAACAAAAGCTGTGTGATTTTTTTTTTAAATAAGGCATGGTCATTGAGGCTCAGATATGAGAAATGATTTATACAAGTTCACTCAGACAATAAGTAGTAAAACTAGAATTTGTAGATAGAGTGCTGACCTTGGAGTCAGGAAGACTCATCTTCCTGAATTCAAATCTGTCCTCAAACACTTATTAACTGTGTGATCCTGGACAAGTCCAGGATGGTTGCCTCATTTTCCTCATCTGTAAAATGAGAGGAAGAAGAGGAAGAAGGAAATGGCAAATTATTCCAATGTCTTTGCCAAGAAAACTGCAAATAAGGTAAAAAAGAATTAGACATGGTTGAAATGACTGAACAACACACAGGATTTGAACTCAGTTCTTCCAATCTATTCAGTGTACCCTTGATGGAAACTCAAGCCAGCATGCTCTCTATGTAAAACCAAAATTCCTTAATCCATTCTGAAATTGTTCCCTCAAATTTACTTTGTTTTTCCCAAAATTATTTTGTTTTTCCAAATTTTACTTTATTTTCCAAACTTTGTTTTTCTCCTAATTTCCCCTTTGTTTTTCCCCAATTTCTCAAATTTTGTTTGGGAAACAGAAAAGGATCATGGATACTTGTCTTTCAAGTATCCATGATCCTTCCCTACTTCTTCCTGATCTTATTCTTTAAAGAAAATATCTCTCCAACCATTTGTGAAAACAACTCACCTTGTTTCTCCCCCCTCTTTCTAGCTATAAAAGTTACCCCTTCCCAAAGTATGGCACAAAATCATAAGTGAATTTTCTTCAAGACCTTTATTCATTAATAAAAGTGCCTTTTGGCAGGGAGAATGCATCATTGTGATTCTCCACAATCTTTGCACCTCATCTTTGCTCTCCTGACCTCATCATCACTCTCACTCTCAATATTTTGTTTCTTTCCAACTCCAGATCTAGGATTTCTGAGAAAGTGGGACTATGTACTTGATCCATCACCCATTAATATATCCAGCATACCCATAACTCCCCACCTCTCCAAGGAAAAGGAGTATATGAATTTCTCCATCTCCTCCTCGGGGCAAGTTTTGTTATTAGAATCACACAGGGTCCATTTTTTTTCATTATTCTCATTTATACTTGCTGTGGCCATTGTCTAGATTATATTCCTCATTCTACTTCCCACATTCAGCGTTTCTCTAAATTCCTTTTGTCTTCCTCTTTCTCATGGTATAATAACATTCATAAATTCATACACAGTGTACTGGCCATTCCCCTAGCAAATGGGAGTCTTTTGCTTATCAATTGATGCTTTTATATGTTGCCCTCCCTCTGTTGATGATCTTTCAATTGTCCTGTCTATAAATCGTTGTTTGCAAGTTCTCTGCCTGCCACTGCCACCCCCATTAATCTGTGAGCTACCGGGGAACAGAAACTTTGCCATTCTTTGTATCTCCAGCACTTAGTACAGTGCCTGGCACATAGTAAATAGATATCGACTATTTATTCACTGACACAAAATTCTTCTATGAATATTGTAGTGGATAAAATTTAATCTCAAGACAGAAATGATGAAATTCACCTCCCTCCTTTCTTAAAGAAGTCAGGAATTTGGTGTATATGGGTTTGATGTTATTTCACTGTCTTGTCCTTGTAGAAAATGTAGTTTCTCTGCTTATCCCTTTTGATCGGTTGTATTTTTGTTTTTGATTTGTTTGAGATCTTGATTGCTATCTCTATTCCTTTTGGCCTCAGCTGAAGCTTAATAGGTTCTGCTCCATCCCTTTTAAAAAAAAAGAGGAAAGGATTATGGGTATGAAATATTGTTTGTTCTACCAATGACTATTGGGTCAGAGTAGCAGCCTACTCTTATTTTGTTTTAATCTTGACCTTCTTGTGATGTACGCTTGGTTGTACAACCATCTTGTTTGGCAAAATCTTTGAACTTCAATTTCCTTAACTACAAATTGAGAATAATAATAGTTTTTTTTTTAAAAAAAGAGGATAATAATAGTCCCAAACCACATTGATTTGTTGTGAAGAACAAATGAGATGATATTTGGCCAACAATTTACAAGCCTAAAAGTGTTTGATAAATATGCTCTATTATCATTATTATTAAAAGACATTATTATGGGGCCCAGAAAAGGAAACTAACTTTCCCAAGGTCACACAGGTAATAAGTTATAAAGTTGGGATTTAAATATTTAAACCCAGGTCTTGTAACTCCAGCTCTACTATTATTTTCTTGGTAACTACAGTTCAAGGAAAATTAAAAATAACTTTATACATTTGTTTTACTTGTTTGTACATTTGTGACCCTGAATTTAAAAAAACAATCCAAAAAAAGAACTAATAATAGAATCTGGCCAGCTAAGAAACACACCTGAGTTGGGACCATGAGCACCCAACCACTGATAAATGACTTTGATCATTTTCCACTTAAGTTTCCAAACTGAACTAGCATACCGTCCATGTCAGTAAATGTTGGAGACTGCACTCAGCTGGTTTAACAGCTACCAAAGAAGACCATGCTGAGAACAAAGATCTTGTCTGCCTCATTCTCCCAAGATGACTAGGGCACTCACAAACCTTCTAGAAAGCTACAGTCATAGCTCCTTGGTTCTGTATTATCATCATCCCTGTAAAATATCAACAGCTGAGGGAAACCGTGTCCTTTAGCTGCCTCTTCCCTGCTTGGTCATTCTGAATTTCCAACAGATAATCTTGTTTTTTATTTCCTTGGATGATTTCATCTCTCTGATAGAGGATGGCTCTTTTACAGCCCAGACCCAGATATCTCTGTTTGTGCTCTTAGAAGGAATTTGCAAGGTCGAGTGAGGGACCAGCCTTGATCTAAACTCTAGCCCTGACCCTGTGAAGGAGGCAGAAAGGAAAGCTGTCAGAATAGATGGGATGCAGAGCAGAATGCTAGGAGTACTGCAAGGTCAAGAAGATGGGAAGGACTTAAATCTTTGTGATTTTTTTTTTTGAGGTGGGGCTTCTCTATCTCACCCATTCTGAAAATCCAGCTGTTGGTCATAGGTCCAACCCCACTGATAATGGGCAGTGGAATTTAAACCTGTTCTATTTAGCCAACCAAGATGTATTTGCTCATTCTTGGATGCCTGGTCCTCATTATGATCCTCTTAGCCCTCGCCATATTGTCAGATAGAGCAGACAGCCATGTTCAGCTTTCAGCTTCCCAAAGCTCAGAACTCCCAAACTCAAGTGATCCAAAATTAACAAAACTTGTAGACTCATGCTACCATGACTAACCTCTTCTCTACTTTTCAATGAAACTTTATTTGTTGTTGGAAATGACCAATAATAGGATTTCACTTTATTTCAAAAAGTGCTACTCTCTCAGAGACATTCTGAGAGTGCAGACAGAAGACTGACAAGACCTGAGTTCAAGTTCTATGAATCACTTCGCCTCTCAGTATCCCAGACAACTTTTTTTAGTGCAAAATATACTTCCATACATGTCATGTAGTGAAAGGAAGGAAGGAAGGAAGGAAGGAAGGAAGGAAGGAAGGAAGGAAGGAAGGAAGGAAGGAAGGAAGGAAGGAAGGAAGGAAGGAAGGAAGGAAGGAAGGAAGGAAGGAAGGAAGAAAAAGAAAGAAAGAAAAAGGAAAGAAAGAAAAAAGAGAAAGAAAAAAGAAAGAATGAAATAAAGAAAGAATGAAAAAAGAAAGAAAGAAAAAAGAAAGGAAGGAAGGAAGGAAGAAAAGGAGAGAGGGAGGGAGGGAGGGAGGGAGGGAGGGAGGAAGGAAGGAAAGAAGGAAGGAAAAAAGAAAGAAAGAAAGAAAGAAAGAGAGAAGAATGGAGGGAGGGAGGAAGGAAGGAAGAAAAGGAGAGAGGGAGGGAGGAAGGAAGAAAGGAAGAAGGAAGGAAAAAAAAAAAAAAGAAAGAAAAAAGAAAGAAAGAAAGAAAGAAGAGAGAGAGGGAGGGAGGGAGAGAGGGAAGGAAGGAGGAAGAAAAAGAAAGATAGATAAATGGATAGGTAGATTGGCATGTGTGTGTGTGTATATATATATTCATACTCCCTGAATATATATGCACATACATATTTGTATACATGTGTATGTACATATATGAGGACTATACAATATGTATTACGAATCCCCAAATCTTATATGTATGTATGTTCAGATTGTGTATGAACATATATAATATATATACATATATATGTGTATATATATATATATATATATACATATATATATATAAATTTCTTGGTAGGCATATATATGTAATACCTACCTAGAAATTGATTGTCATATATATATATATATATATATATATATATATATATATATATATATGTTAGCCAAAACAATAAACTTTCTCAAAGGTCATCTCTGCATCTTAGAATCTGAACCTCTTTTAATGCTCACAGCAGGTGTTGCCTCCAATATGAAGCTTCCTGTGTTCCACTAGACCCCCATTACCTTGTAATTCTTTGTATACTTTTTCTGTTTATGGGTCTTCATGTTGCTTCCTTTCACAAACGTAAGCTACTTCAGGGCAGGGCTTGTCTCGCTTTTGTCTATCTCCGATTCTTGGTACACAGTTGGCATTTAATAAATGCTTCTTGATGAACTGATTGATTAGATATAGAGAGGAAGGGGGGCTTGTGCTAGATGTCTGTGGTAGGAGCACTGGTCTCTGGTAAAGTCAGCAGTCCTCTACCTATTTAGGACAAACTCTCTCAGTAAAGGGCCCCATGGGATAATGTACTGAATATGGGATTTTCTGCAGAAAAATCTGGTCCAAATCCTGCCCATTGCATTTACTTACTAGGTGATTTCTTAAGTAACTCTCTTAACCTCCCTCTGTCTCAGTTTGCTCGTCTGTAAATGTTGGACGAGATGAGCCTAAAAATGTGAATCTGCTCAGCCTCAGAGGTATGGGAAATGAGAAATATGTCATCTGTCACATCCTAGGCCCAGAAAAGGCCCTAGAGATCAACATCACAACTAACATATTCATTTTACAGAAGAGGTAAATGAGGCTCAGAGAAAGGAATTGTCATATTCATGGTTGCACAAGTGGTAAGAGAAAGAGTTTGGTTCTGATCCAGATGTTCCCCTTAAAAATTCCGCCTCTCAACCTCACAGGATCTCCCTTTCTTCTCTGCAAAAGGACGGTATGAGACTAAATGATCTCTAAGGTCCTTTCCAGTCAGGATTCAGCTACTCTCGGAGAAAATAGCTGTGCCCTAATTATGCATGCAATTGGACCTGAATCCAAAGGGGATCAGCTGCAAGTGGAGTCTTTTTTCCCCAAGATTGATGGAATAGCCAGTTTCATTTGGCTAATAAATATTGCCCCCTACCTTCTTATGAAGCCCCCGGGGTTCAATATTGACTCAGGGGGCAATATGCCCAAGCAAGGTTAGTTCCCTAGAGAGTTAGTTCCATTGTAAATACTGATGCTTACCGTGCCCTGAGTAATGGCCTGTGTATCCCCCTTAAGTCTGGAACCCTCTTCTAATGAGTCCTTTTGGGACATGAGTATCTCCACTACATTGGATGGTGTCCAAGAAAGATCTGCTTTCTGCAGCATTTTCTCTGTGGGGTTACATAATGTTCCAGAGTATGGCTTCCACATAACTCTCACAATATGTGGGGGAAGGGGCAGGGCAAAAAGATTTGGAACTACAGAGTAGAAAGCAATTGGTCTCTGTTTCCTTGGAGGCTGTCTCTCAAAGAGGAATAGAAGTGACTTAAGGAGTTGAAAAACTGGTAGGGGAAAGGAGCGATTACATACAACCAGCACTGATTAAGCACTCGCTAGAGCTAAACATGAGGGAAATATATCCATCTGTCAGTAAATGAACAAACACTTATTAATTAAGGCAGCCTATTCCACTTTTAGATAGCTCTAATTGTTAGGAAATATTTCTTAAACCAACCTTCTATTTGCTGATGCTCCTAGCTCTGCCCTCTGAACCAGTCTCCCAGGTAATAGCTCTTCAAGTACTTAAAACAGGGGTTCTTAAACGTTCTTATCTTCTGCACTCCTTAGGTAGTGTCTGCTAAATTAGCTGAGGGCCAGGCAGTGTGCTAAGTACAGGGAGAGGGGGAGAAAGAGGTACAAGGAAAAGAAAATCCCTGCCTGCGAGGATCTTACCTTCTAAGGCCTTACATTCTAATGGGGTTATAGGCAAAAACAGAGAATTGCCCATTGTTGAAGGAGATGGGTAACAGGTACACAGATACATATGCAAGAGAAATCAAGACAGAGAGGGCTATGTAGCAGGATCAGCTGAGGAAGCTTCAAGGAGGAGGCACCTCAGCTGAGACTTGAAGGAATTCTAGGAGGCAGAGGTGAAGGAACGTGACCTGTCCAAAGGTAAAGGCGAGTAACAGAATGCTGAGTTGAGAGACAACAAATTGGCCGATTTGTTTGTGCTTTAGATCATATGAAAGATAATATAATAAGGGTGTTAAAGGATTCTGAAGTTTTTTAAAATATGCAGTGCTAGGCTGGGGAGTTTATACTTAATTGGGGAAGCAGTAGGGAGCCATTGAAGGTTTTTGAGTGAAAGAGTGAGATGGTTATTTTATTGCTTTAGGTAGAATATTTTCTCTGTTGTGCAGAGGATGGATTTTGCAAGGAAGAGAATAAAGAGGAGGCAGATTAATGAGGTGGCTAATAATAAAAGTCCAGGAGAGAGGTGATAAGGTTCTGAACTAGACTCTCTGAATAGAAAGAAGGGGACATGGTAAAGAAGTGTTTCTGGGATAGATTTTACAAACTTTGAAATAGATTGGCCCTTATGGGGATGAAAGGGAGCAGGAAAAGGGATACTTGTGGCATAGTAAAAATAGTAAAGAAGAAAAATTTAAATGGGAAATGGAAAAGAAGCAATGGAAGTTCCTAACAGGTCTGATATTGGTCAAATTTGCCCAATGGTCTTGGTCTTTCCAGCGCTAGGTACATAACAGGAACTTTGTAAATGGTGACTGATCGATCTTATAACTTCAAGCTGCTGTTAAAGCCTTTATAATATTAATATTTAAATTAATAAAAAGCAATTCAACTTGCTTAGAACCAGAGTTACTATCATGCATCTGAAAAGCCTAATCATACCTAGGAAAAAAGAAATAAATTGTCTCTTTTTTGGTTTTAATTTATTTTAGAGTATGGGGTAAAGTCCTGACCTCCATTAACTTCTCATCAAAGAGGATTGCTTGGAATACTGGGAGATTAAGGGACTAGCCCAGGGTCACATAGACACCAGGTGTCAGAGTCCCCATTGACCCCAGTCCTTCCTGCCTCCCAGCCTGATTCCATCCACTAAGACATTGGGCTTCTCATTCTGAATAGCAATATTTTAAAACAATGAATTATGGCTTTGGCAGCTGTAAAAAGCAACTTTGCAAATAGGTCCTTGGGGCCCAAACTATTATTAACTTAGAAGGACAAAAAAAAAAAAATCAACTCTTTTAACCCCTTTATTCTCTAATCAAATCAGTCTTTCCTTCCAAGGTGTCTAGAATTTTACTGCTGAAAGAGACCTTAGAAAGAAGGAAATAAATACGCATTTATTAATGCCAGGTGCTTTGCAGCATGCTTCACAAAGATTATCTCTTGTGATCCTTATAACAACCCTGGAAAATAGGTGCTATTACACTCCCCCTCCCCCAATTTTACAGTTGCAGAAACTGAGGGAGCAGAAGTTAAGTGATTTGCCTAAATCACACAGTTAGTAAATGTCTGAAACTGGATTTGAACTCAAAGGCTTAGCCTTCTATCCACTACCACCTAAGTAGCTTCTAAGTAATCCTTTGTTTAGCCCCCTGCCTCCGCACAGAAATCTAAGTCCTATATTTAGCACTATTTGACACCTTAATTGCCATCTAGACCAATCTTTGTCTTTTATAGAAGAGAAAACTGAGTTCCAAGGAGGTAGTAAGTGTAAATTCCAAGGAGATAAATGGGGACTGAACCCTGGTCTTCTGGTTCCATGTTTATTGCTTTTTCCACTTACACCAAGTAATTTAATTTGGGAAGACAAAGGGAAGCAAAGAGACTATTTTATGTTGTTTTTTATGTTGTTTTTATGTTGTTCAATTGATGTTGATTATGTTGTTCCACCATTTAGTAGCAAATACTTTGTGAATAGGTGTTTTTGTGATAGGCCCAGAGCTACATTGGGAAAATGGAAAGCAACTCAAACTTAGAATTACAAAGAAATAGAACCATTGATGGTTAAGAACATACTAATAATACTAATGATATATTAACAAGGCTAATGATATACATTGGGTGTCTCTGGCTAATTTTCAGCTTCTTAAACTGGGGGTTGCAACCCCATGTGGGGGTCTCATAACTGAATGGGGGTCACAAAATTATGATTTATTATGAGTAAATGTTTGATTTGTATACTTTATATATTTTATATACCCATATATCCAAGGTCACATAAAAATTTCTCAGATGAAAAGGGTCACTAGTAGAAAAAAGTTTAAGAAGCCCTGTTCTACTTTATAGTGTTTACAAGTGCCAGCCAGTGATCCAGTTCCCATGAAGTCTGCTTGTGACTCCAAGAGCAAAATGGCCTTCAAGTTTTCCTTTTATTTAAAGAAAAAATGTTGATCTCTAACATTAGCTAGTGATGCTTTATCAGATTCTCTGCTTCTCAGAGTTTTTAGGGCAAAAACCAATGGAGAGACAAGGTGTTATTTTCTGCATCTGTTCCCAAAACTATTCTTTTACATTTTTGAACATTACAATTAGCTGAGAAGAGTAAAAAAAAAAAAAAAAAAAAAGGAATGGAATGGGGGAAGGATTTCTGGCTCACCCTGTGGCTGCAACCCTAAAAATTTATCCTTTAGCATTTGGACTTGAGGGTCTATTTTCATGGCCTTTTAGATACATTTATATGTGCATGTTCCCAGACTCAGTGGTTCGGGAATATAAAGGTGATTTTGCTGATTTGAGAGTCAAATATTAAACCACAACAAAGATCCTGTGACATTTGTCTCTGGATTGAATTTATAAATCAATCCTTAGCATTTGAAGCCAGTATTGTACTTGTATGTATACTCATATACTCACGCACATATATACATGTGTGTATATTCATGAACATTTATGAAACATGTCTGTTTATGTACACACTCACACACACACACACACACACACAAATCCCTTTTGGATTTATAAAACAAAAGACTAAGAGTGGAGATAGCCTAGTCAGGAAAACCCGACTTCAAACCCTGTCTCGGATGTTATTAGCAACATGATCACAGACAAGTCATACGGCCTGAGTCTTAGTTTCCCCATCTGTAAAATGAGTTTTCATTCCTATATCCAGCCATTTAGGGCTTATTGTGAGGCACAAACTAGATAATCCATTAACTGTCATAGCCCTATTTAAGGGATCAGCTCTTCTTCCTCTTATTTTACAGATAAAGAAACTAAGTGACTTGCCCATAATCAGATAAATAAATGGCTGTTGAGCTTCCAGGTCTCCAGTTTCCAAATCTAGTTCCCTTTCCCACTTTGCTAAATTCCACCGTCACTGCATTAATCCTAATAGTTGTGTTTGGATTCCATGTTGAGGGCTTGACGCTATGAAACTCTGACCCGATTCTCTACATCCGACGCCCTCTCCTTCCCTCCACTTTTGTGTGTTGCCCCTTTTTGAACTTGTCTATCACTCAGGGGCAAAAAGAAGGGGAAAATGCAAGAAACTCCAGCAGCTGTTGAGTTTTGACTGCCCATCCTGTCTTATGGCCAACCCTATCTTTCCTTCTCTATCTTGGGCTCTCTGTCTCCCCTTTCTCTTCTCCTGTTTGTAAGCCCAGAGTCTCAGTTCTTGCCACTCTTGGGTAGCCCCACGATGGCTCCTGGGAACTCATGTTTGAAACCACTCCACGAAAACAAACCATGTCAATGTACAAGAGATATATCTACCAGATTGGCCAGGATTTCACATGTGACAATTTAAATAAGCAGAATCCATCTGCAAAGACAGGAGGCTTATTCCCTATGGACCCATCTGTGTATGTAGGGAGTGGGGGAGGAGCAGGGGTCAGGCAGCATTCACAACCAGTTCCTAGGAGGAGAAAAGAAACCAACAATCTTTCAAGAAGAAATAATGTTGGGTCCTCTTGGCTAGTGGTTGCTTTTTGTTTGTTTTAATTTTTTTTTCCATTTAGTGAGATGTGGGAACAAATAGAAAAGATTTGGATTTGTTCCCTGCAAGAGCTTCTTATATATTTCAATTTCATATTAATATATCATTGGACATGATTGTTTAATTTTTGTTTTGTTCCTTCCTGGTATCTGAAAATTCACGGTGCCAGCCTGAAGGCTTTGGACAAACACCTTGACCAGAGAAAATGGAGATAAATGTTCAAGAGGCAACTGGAAAAAAAGCTTATAGAGGAAAGGCATTGTAAAGAAATTATGCTAGGCAGATTTCATTCAACAAGCATTGATTCACTCCCTCTGGTGTGCCAGGCACTGTGCTGGGCATTTGAAATTTACAGGTAAAAATCAAAGCCTCTGCTCATATGGACAATACACAACTGGCTTCCAGTATTTATTTGAACACATCCAGTAGGAGGAAAATTATTACCTTCTGGGCAGCCTATTCCACTTTTAGATAGCTCTAATTGTTAGGAAATATTTCTTAAACCAACCTTCTATTTGCTGATGCTCCTAGCTCTGCCCTCTGAATCAGTCTCCCAGGTAATAGCTCTTCAAGTACTTAAAACAGGGGTTCTTAACGTTCTTATGTTCTGCACTCCTCAGGGAGTGTCTGCTAAAGACCTCTCCTGAAAATTCCCTTTTTCAATATGTAAAATAAAACACAGAGGTTTATAAAGGAAACCAATCTGATTGGAATAAAAAATTTTTTTCACCCATTCAGGTTCAAAGACTTTTAAAATTTAACTTTAGATATCTTGGATGGTGAGTGGGCCCAGAGTTAAGATCTTCTTAAAGCTAGCTTTCACTTCACTGCTGAGGTTTCCCTTCCTCAGATTAAATATCTTCTTATTCTTCAGGCTAAGTGTCCCCTTATTCTTCAATTGTTCTTCATATGACATGGACACTAGGTACTCCCTCCCTCTCCTTGATGGGACCTATATGATTGTCAGATGTTGGGTAGTAGATAGTGAAGATGCTTTTGAGGGATGAGCTATTATACTTCATCAAGTTCTGTTGTTCTATGAACATCTTGCTGTTCTCCTCTGGGCTCTCTCCAGCTTATCAAATGAGTGGTTAAGACTCAATACCGTAACATATATTGGATTGCTTGCCATTTAGGGGACAGGGTTAGGGGGAAGGAGGGGGAAATTTGGAACATGAAACTATGCAAGGGTCAATGTTGAAAAATTATCCATGCATATGTTTTCAAAATAAAAAAGTTTTTATAAAAAAATAATAATCAGCTCAACTTTATTTAAAAAAAAAGACTCAATACCAATTGCAAAATATGGTCTCGTCAGGGTAGAATATGATGAAATTTGTTGTTGTTGAATAGTTTCAATGATATCCATCTCTTTATGACCCCATTTGGGGTTTTCTGGAGTGGTTTTTGTCATTTTCTTCTCCAGCTCATTTTACATATAAGGAAAATGAATCAAATATGGGTAAATGACTTATTCAGAGTCACTTACTTTTAAGTATCGAAGGCCAGATTTGAACTCAGAAAGATAAATATTCCTGATTCTAAGCTCACTGCTCTATTCATTCCACTATTCATGACTCTTCATAGAACCCCAAATAATGTGAACTTTTTTTTGGCTCTTTTACATGTCATGGAGCATTAGGCTTAAAGTCAGGGAGATCTTAATTCAAATCTAGTCTCAAATAGTTCCTAATTGTGTGACCTCCTGATACTTAATCGCTAGCTGCCTCAGTTTCCTCATCTGTAAAATTCAAATAATGACAGTATCTACCTCTTAAGGTTTTTGAAATTTTAATGTGCTATATAAATGCCCTCTATTTCTATTATGGCTTGCATTCCCCTAAAACACGCAATTTTTTTTCCTCAGAAAATCTGTTGTCTTTTACTTGTAAAGTCAATTTTCCAAACTCAAGTATAAAATTTTGATTTTATCCCTTTGAGCATCATTTTCTTAGATTTGGCTATCTGTTTGAAAATATGAAAATATCTTTGGACCCTCTCTCTTTCATCTTTTAGTTAATCTTCCAAGTTTGTGTCATCTACACAATTGACAAGTATGCCATCATCCAATGTCTTTATGCAAGACATTGATTTTTAAAATGGACCAGCAAATCTAAGGACAGATCTGAGACACTCCCATGGGAAACCTCCTTCCAATCTGCATTGAAACATGTGTGATTACTCTTTGGATCTGATCATTTAAATATTAATTATTATTACTATCATTATCATCTGTTTATTTAAACAATTATTATTAATTAATGAAATTATCATTATTATCAATAAATAATAAGGTCATTAAGATTCTACCACCCTTCCATCCTGATTCCTAGTTGAATCCCCATCCTAGGTCAGTTAAACTAAAGAGACTTGGGATTGATGAATTTTGGGGGTCATTCCAATTCTCACATTCTAGGATTCTAGGATTCTCACTTGGACTAATAGAGAAAAAAAGAACCAATGGCAGTGGGATCATTGCTCCGGGAAAACCTGAAATCATTGCTCAATGAATTCTGATGGATGAACTTTTACCTTGGGTATATTGCTCCAGAAAAAAAAAAAAAGTGAACTCAGTACCCATTTGTGGCACACTTTTAAGTTTAGTCTGCAATACTGACATTTTTTCCATCATTTTCTTAAGTCTGAATAATCAACAAAACAATGCAATCAGCAAAACAATTGTCCCTGATTTCCAAGTTCTACAAGATTACCCTGAAAATTTAACAATTGATTGTGCATTGGCACACCTCGCTATTTGTTCCTGGTCTCAGGCTCACGAGGCTGCTACCATTTCTAAACTCAGCCTCTGTGCCATTTACTCTCTGCCACCATTTTCTTCCAACTCTTGCTCCTCTCTTTTGTGTTGTCTTTGAAATTAGAATGTAAGTTGCCTGAGAGCAAGAACTTCTATAGGTATCCCACAGCATCTGCTACAAAGTAAGAACTGAATAAAATTTTCCCCCCTTCATTCCTTTTACCATGTTGTTCTCCATTCCCTCAATATTGATGTAGCTTGTATTTATGTCACTTTACCTATTTTTATGGTGGCAAATCAGTTTCTTCATCTGTAAAATGGGGAGATTAGTCCTTTCCAAGTTTAAGGAATAGAGGTTTATTTCTTTAATCTTCCCCCAAATTAGCATTTTTATTTTAAATGCTATCTGAGCCTTCAGATGCCAAATTTTCCCACTGATTGCCACTGCTTTGCATTCTCTTATGTGCTTAATTCATATAGATGTGAGTTTTTAATCTTCCCAGTAATTAGCATTGATATTTTAAGACAAATTATTGTCCTGTTTTCTGTCTCTTTGGTATAATTCTATAATGCCTAATAGCAATCTTCTTCCTATTATACCTGACTTCTTATATTTAAGTTTCCTCTAGAAACTGTATCACTTCCTTATATCTATGTAGAATATGGCTAAACCTTGCAAAGCATTTTTCTAATATCTTTATTTCATTGTATCCTTAAGGGCACCTGAGGTCTTCTAAGGGTCTTCCCCTCTCAGACTGATGGGTAAATTGGATCAATTGTCTCAGTTCTAAGATAGCCCTTGGTCACTTAATGAGCTTTGCCTCAGACAAAAACTGTGATCTGTTTTAGACCTAATTTAGAAAGGTCAAAGTTACCCGCTGCATTCTGGGTCATTTCCAAATGATCTTGAGTTTTGTCTAACCACTGAACTTCAATGACTCTGGAAGAGAGAGGAAGGCTGGTGACTTTTCGCAGCATCACTTAAATCCAATTCATCTTCATGTTGTTGATGTGGAAACTGAGATTGTTGCTACAACTGACTAAAAGGAAAGGATACCTTACTGTTCTCAATAAATTTAATTCTTTTTTTGGTACAGTAGGGGGTGAAACAATCTTTGGGATCAGGTAGATTGACTCAAATCCTACTTCAGTTATTTACATGTGTGACCTTGGACAAGTCAATTAATTTACCAATTAATTTATGATTTCTTTTCTGCAAATCTAAGGAAATGGAAAGGAAAAGGCAATCCAAGATCTTTTTACTCAATTACCAAGCACTTGCAGTGTGCCAGGTACTTTAAAAAGGGTTAGAGATACAAAGAAAAAAAAAGCAAAAACAACTTCTGCCCTCAAGAAGCCTACAATCTAATGTCAAAGAAAGATGTCCATATAGAGGTATATAAAAGTTATAAATAAAATAGATGGAAGATAGCCTTAGTGGGAATGGTGCTAGAATTTGGAGGGACTATGAATGGCATCCTAGAGGAAGTAGCACTTTAGCTGATCTTAAAGGAAATTCACAATGTCTAGATAAATAGTCCTATGAATTGAGTTGTCCAGGACTAACAAAAGTGATGGAATTGATTGCTCAGCTGCTACCAATAAGCTTTAAATGACCACTCCATCAATGAAAGGCTGGGGGAAAATAGACTCTGAAACCCTGAAACACTGGCCTGGTTTTCTAGAGAGACTATATGTGGGGTATCTTGTAACTCTCTCACACACACCCATACACACAAGCTAAGACTCCTTCTGCAAAAGGAATCAAGAAATGCTTCTAGAGGAAAAGGATTAGGAGCTGAGTCTAGGAAAAAGTGAAGGACTTCATTTCAGGCATGGGGCACAGCCTTTGCAAAGGCATAGAGGTGGGATCTGAAGAACATGTAGGATGGTACTCCAGGATGTAAAGGATTTTCTGCTCACCAAAGATTAAAAAAAAAAAAAAAAAAAAAAAAGCTCAACAAGATATCCCAGTGATTTTTCTGATTTTTTCCAAAGCTTTTCTGACTTTTTTTGGTCCCAATTAGGAAAAGAGGAGACAAAAAATTAAATGAAAAATAGCCAAAGAAATGTGCTTCTTTCCTCTCCTTCCCACCTTACACACCTAATTTCTTCCTGGCAGTTTGCATTGAGGTCTCTAGTTCAAGTTTGGTTATATTATTCATGGAAACAACCTGGCGGTAGAGAATTATGAGTAACACCTGGTCTACTTGTTGATTATATAAACACAGACAGGGACTTTTTTTATCTTGCTTTGTGTCCCCAGCACTAAGCACAATGCCTGGCACATAGTAATCTAATAATAATTATTATTATAGCTAGCATTTATTTAGTTCTTGAAGTTGTGGAAAATATTTTACAGGTGTTAACTCATTAGGTTTGCAAAGACTTTAATAAATGCTTGTTGACTTGACATTTAGTTTCACTAAACAAAGCTGCCTTTTTCCTTAAAGGCAAAAAAAAACCCCCAAACAAACAGAAAGGGATTCTCCTAAGACATCTGAGTTATGAAGACATTGAAAGTTTTATGTTTTTTTTTTTTTAAATATTACTTTAATACTTTTGTCTGATGTCTTTAGTTCCAGGATTTCTTGGTACTGAATGATGTTGTTTTTTTTTTTTTTTCACACACAGATATGAGCTCTAAAAATGCTCAGTTGGTCTGAAAATATGCTAAAAAGCCAAAGGTTAAGGTTAGTGATTCAGGCTCCAGATGGGCCAGCGACTTTGCAAAGAGTAACTCTGGTGTTACCTTTTGCTACCATAAACATCCCAATTATATGGTGCTTTAAGAGGTGTTCCCCCAAAATCAGCTTTGCCTTCCTGTAAATGCACCTATTTTGATAGTCTCATTACCTCACTTTTTTTTTTTTTTTTTTCCGAGGCAATTGGGTTTAAGTGACTTGCCCAGGATCGCACAGCCAGGAAGTGTTAAATGTTTGAGGTCAAATCTGAACTCAGGTCCTTCTGACTTCAGGGCCGGTTCTCTATCCACTGCGCCATCTAGCTGCCCCATGCCCTCACTTTTAGTGAGAAAACAAGTCAAAATATGATCCTTTTGTGGTGGCCAGAAAGCAACTGGCTGAATCATTGTTGTGTGCAATCCAGGAACAAATGTTGGAGAGGGTGAAGAGGATGCAGGGAAAAGAAGAGAGAGGGGAAACGGAAGGGAAGAGGGAAGGAGGGAGAGAGAGAAGAGAAGAAGAGAGATGGACAGAGAGACAGACAAAGACAGAGACAGACAGAAAAGAAAGAGAGAGAAGGAGGGAGGGAGAGAAGAAAGAAGAGAGGAGAGAAGAGGAGAGGAAAGGAGATGAAAGGAAAGTAGAGGAGAGGAAAGGAGAGGAGACATAAAGATAGAGAGAGAAAGAAGAAAGAGAAGGAGGAAGGAAGGAAGAAAAGAAAGGAGAGAGGGAGGGAGAGGGACAGGAGGAGGGGGGGAGAGAGAGAGAGAGAGAGAGAGAGAGAGAGAGAGAGAGAGAGAGAGAGAGAGAGAGAGAGAGAGAGAGAGAGAGAGAGAGAGAGAAACAGATCACAAGCTAGACTCTGAAGGAGACACAAAACATAGTCCCTTTCTTCCTTTCTTCCTGGGATTTTCCATCTAAGAGAGCAATCAAACACAAACCTAAGTAGGTAGATGTAAAACAATTCATAAGTGGCATGTACAAGTATCGTGTGACACAATGGTTGGATAACCGGATTTGGAGACAGAAAAATATGGGTTCAGATTCCACCTCTTAAACTTCCTCTCAGTCATTGAATCTCCCGGGGACTAGGTTACTAAGTTTAGCTACTAGATTCCAGAGAGATTTTAGTCTTCATTAAAAGAAAGATTCCTCGAGTTATTTACTTAATGCATTTGAGAGATGCAAAACAAAGTGTTATTTGAAAACTACTATGTGGTCCTCCGATTACATGAATTAAGAGAGAAGACTCCCTGGAGGGGGTGACATTTGCATTGGGTTTTAAACAATGGTCGGAATTTAACAAGTGAAGAACACTCCAAGCAAAAAGAGCAACGTGAGGAAAGGTCCGTAGGTGGGAAATTACAAGGGCAGGTGCTTGGATAGAATCCAATTTGGTTAGAAAACGTAGTGTGTGGCAGAGAAGCAGCATAGAAAGATAGGATGACAGCCGATTGTCAAAGACTTTGAGGATATGTAAAACTGAATATCACCAGGCAGTGGAGAACCATAGGAAATTTGGGAGCAAGGGGGCGAATGACCCGTAGGGAAGTTTCCTTTTCCTCGGAGAAATATATTAGAAAAGGGAGACAGTGGAGGTCAGAAGTAGCGTTATATATACATAAAGATCTAATCGCAGTACCAAGTCTTTCTTTTAAAGGGTCCTAAAGACTCGGTTGGGTGGAAATTGGGTTTCCTTGGCCGCGGGCTGAATTTGGCTGGTTTTAATTGTTCTATTTGCAAAGTATAAGGTTTGCTATGGTAACAAGGTCTGGCATCCAGAATGCATGTGAAAATAAAATGTGTTTGAAGGATGCGGGGAAGAGGGTTGTCCTGCGAGGATTTGGGGATTTGGAGCTCTTTTGAACAGCGGCTGGGTAAACTGAGGCCACAAATCCTGGACTCTACCAGGACCTGCCAGTCTTAACTATCCATTCAAAGACCATCCGATGAGCTAAGAAATCAGCTACTTAAGCGTCTGATTCTTTGCTATTGCCAGGTTCTCCGCCAGCCTCGGTTCTAGTTGACCCACCGGGAACTCTCCTTCCTTACCTAGCACAGCCCACGGGGAGTCACCCACCCCCCACCCAGCCAGGCAGGCTTGCGTTATCTCGACGAAGGTGGGGTGGACGCGGGTTGCTACCCTCACTAGCCCTCGCAGGTCTAGCTGCTCCCCCTCCTTCTTCCCGGCTCCACTTTCCCCCTCCTAGTTCTCTTGCCTGGTGCTCCCCGGCCCGCGCCGCCCCCACCTTCCTCTTTTAGTGCCAGCCGCCGGCTTTCCAGAGTAGAGCTCTGGCTGCTCCGCGCGCCCTAGACCAGCGGAGGAGGCAGAGCTTCGGAACTGTGCCCCGCACTCATTTGCCCCCCGAGAGAGGGCCGGGGAGGGGAGGGGGACAATCTCAAGTCCCGAGGAGGGGGTGGTGTCCCGGCTTCGGGCTAGACACTCTCCCGCTCTTCCAGGCTGCTTCCGGCCTCCTCCTAGTCGGGGGCCTCTGGCTCCTGCTGAAGCGGCTGCCCCCGCCTTGAGGAGGGTGTGTCCCCCAGGTGCAGAGCCCCAGAGGTCGGAGAGCGCAGTGCGCCCCCCCACTCACACACCCCTCCGGAGCTCGGGGCAAATGGTAGGCTCCATTTAAAGTGTGCTTGTCCCCGTTCTCCGTGCAGCCCTCGCCTGGGTCTTTGCTATCGCCGCCGCCGCCGCCGCTCCTCCTCTTTCTCCTCCTCCTCTCTCCTCCTCCTCCTCCTTTCTCCTCCTCCTCCTCTCTCCTCCTCCTCCTCCTCCTCAGCCTTCTCCTCCCCCGGCTGCCGCTGCTCCAGCAGCCCCTGTCATTCCTGCGCTGGAGAGCCCGGCGGTTCGGCCGCGGCGGCTCAGCGCGGAGGGGGAAGGGGGCAGCCAGTGGGGCAGCGAGGGAGCCAACAGGTAGAGCCGGGGCGCTCTGCACCCCGAGCCCCCCGGTGCAGTCGGGCATCATGCTGCTCTTTGTCACTTCTCTCCTCCCCAGGCCAAAATCCTGAGCATGATGGAAGACAATAAGCAGCTGGCTCTCCGGATCGATGGGGCGATCCAGTCCGCCAGCCAGGAGGTGACTAACCTGCGAGCCGAGCTGACAGCCACCAACCGGAGACTGGCCGAGCTGAGCGGCGGCGGCGGCGGCGGCGGCGGCGGCGGCGGCAGCAGTGGTGGAGGCGGCGGCGGCGGCGGCGGCAGCTGCGACTCCTCGATCATGGAGAACAACCATCACAACGCGCAAGGTAGAAATTCTCCCCCGACCCCCAGAGAGGACCGAACGACCCCTGTCCCCGTCCCTGCGTGTGCGTGCCCATTCATGCGCCCTGCAATGCCCCCCGGCTGATCTAGCGGAAGGGTCCGCCCGCGCCTCCTGGGGGGAGGCTTGGCTCGAAGGGTGGGCTGGATTCAAGGCTGCCGACCGTCTCATTGCTTATTGCCCACAGAATAGGTTGCAAGCAGGAATGCAACCTGGCAAAAGCCAGAGAGGGTCTTAGTGATTGTTGCGTTTAGCCTCCCCCACCAGGGGCGGGGGGCTTAGAGGGTATCCTTCGGCGTCGTGTCCCTTAACCCTTGCGGCCGGTCCATCTTGGCGCTGTCACCTTAGAGGGAAGTGCACGGAGCTGTGATTGGTGTCCCCGAGCCCTGGGCACGGGAAATAAGAATCGAAATTGCCCGATAGCAGAGGAGCCAACCCTGGCTTCCTTGGGAGCAGAAAGTGTGATTTGGGTGGCAAGCAAAACCCCGATCAATGGGAAAAACTTTTCATCTCTGGCTGTTCGACTGTCTGTGCCCTTCCCTCCTTGCTGGGAAAAGCGAGGGATGCTCCCCGCCCCCCAATTTCAAAAAGCTACTTGGTGCCCTCTTTGGCTGGTATCTGGGGCTCTGAGGTCTGGCGTCAGGTTCATGGATAGAGACGAAAGCGTCAGTTGCATCACGGTGCCGTTCCCACTTCCCTCCACCAAAACTGGGTCCGTTGTCTTGTTTCCACCTGGACTTCATGCTCCCTCCATGTGAATCCAGCCCTGCCACCTCCGCAGCAGCAGCAGCCAGTGAGCGACTCTGCCTGCGACAGTGGCCATGCCCTGCTCGACAGGGAGTTTAAAATCCCCAGCCCCCAAACCCCCAAATCCACCGGGATCGTATTTTTCCCCTGGCAAAGATATTGGTAGACCTCATTCCCCCCAAAGACAGAGAATAATACCTCCCTGATGGAAAGTATGCTTGGTCTTGGCCAAGGGGAATCTGAAGCCTAAGCTAGAAGTGACTTCCCTACAGTTTGCAGAACCCATACAGCTGGCCGTATTGACATTGGCTCCCAAGCAACCTGGAAACCCCCCTTGCAAGGGTTAATAGTAGATGAACTCTCCCTAAATATATTGTTTGATCTCTCTGAAGCAAGAAAGTGTGAGTCAAGCCAGGCAATAGAGGATTTCTGCTAATTGCCCAACTGTTTAAAATCTCAAGAGTTGCTGTCTATAAAATTAAATGTAATTGTAGCCCTTAAGCCCTTGAAATTCAAAGCAAGGAAAAGATGCTGCTCATTCCCTGGTACCTTTTGAATAGCCTGCTAGGGCCAGGGGAGGGTCCATATATATAATCAATCTTGCTTCTGTCAGTCCTGAAAGTGACCTCTTGTTTAGTTCACGACACCCTCATCTCCTTCCAAGAATTTGACAGAATACTCTGGTTCACCCAAATGAGTCCTGGTGCTTCAGTGAGCTGAAGATTAACCGTGGTCCGAAAAAGCCTGTTCCCAACCCCTAATTAGACATCCTCCTTCTTCATTTCCTCCCCAAGAGTGGTGTGAGGTTCTTGAAGACCAGCTCACTTCTGCTGCAACTGAACGGGCATTATGTAAGGCTGATGAATGAGCTGGCTTCCAGGATTTGGCATAAGGGCTGCAAGGTAGAAACGGGGCAGATTTAGTAACTTATCCCTTGCTATCTTAGTGTATATGTGTTAAGTCACAGCTGATATGCCTGAAGATACTGTGTGGGTCACCCATTCTCAGAGAGAGAGATTGTAAAGTATTGCTTAGGATTTATCGACAGAGGTTTTTCTAATGTGACAGAATTGACATGATGCTAAGGGTTATAAGTCAAATTAGAGAGGTCTAAGTAATTTCACTCTTGACCACAACCCCAAAAGGGGAAAGTTTAGTCTGCTGGTTGATTAGAAAGCAGGCTGCAATAAATGTATGTTGTGATTTATGGGATTAATTTTCAGTTGGGGGTAGCTAGATGAGGGCTGAATTCTCACTCTGGATTAGGTCACATTGCTGCCGGATGCAGTCAGTTGGCTCAGTTTCTTGGTCTCCCCTTACCACCACCTAAATGCATCAGCTATAAAAGTGGAAATGCCTTTTGGCTGCCCTGATGGTCCTAAAATCCTCAGATGGGAGACACTAAAACCAGTAACCATTCCAGGTAAATGTTCTTAAGAGCCTCCTTGTTTTAACTCGATTTAGACAGAGTTGTCAGCCCATCTCCCTTTGAACTGATGTGAATTTGTACCCATGTATGGTTTTGAGAAAAGAAATGGGGGCTATAGGGCAGACAGATGTTATTTTCCGGAATGGTTCTTAAATCTGATGTTTCTGCCTTATTAGAATGAAAGAGACCCTCTGTAAATGAAACCTGACTGTTGCTCTTCACTAGGCTTTACCTTTTCATAGCACAAGGAGATGTAGAAGCATTTCAGATGCATTTAAAAGGATTCTTAGAGTGTTCTTGCTTCTTGAACACCTAAGGCTAGAGTAGCTCCCAGTCTCTTAATCTAGCTTGCTGTTCCAAGTTAGCCTCCTCAATTATACTCTGATGGTTTTAATTTTGAATGTGCTCATTAGGATCATTAAGCCCATGATTTAAGATAATTCTCATTTGTTGATGTTCTATGCAGTTGTTATTCTTCAAATTGTGACTTTTAAAACTGAATGACATAAACTTCTATAAAAAATGTTAGCACATGCCTTTAATTAAGAAAAAAACCTAACAGATATTTGAAATATATTGGGGTACTTGGAACATAGAACACATTTATTAAATGCATGCTGATTTATCAACTGTTCCTTTTTTTCTAACATTACCATAAACAGATATTGAGGAATTTACACACACACACACACACACACACACACACACACACACCAAGATTGCAATCTGACCATGGTGTTGGGCAGGGAGTGGAAAAGAGGAGCCTTTAATTAATTAAGAATATTAAGTGATCCATCATCAGATGCTTTATCCAGCTGACAATCCAGCAGGAAGTCTTTGGGACACCTTTGGTTTGGGAGCTTGGCTTCTCGGGGTAGATGAATGTACTCTTGTCATTTAAACAAAATATGAACTCTGCTGGTCCCCTCTGTGAGCCTTATGTGGTTGCTATGTAACAGAGTCTCGAAAGCGAACTGTTACAAATCGGGGGGTTAGTCACTTTGCAGCATCTTCTCTTGGAATCTGTGTTGAAAGAGCGCATGGCAGGCAGCCCATCTTGCTGTTTTCTCTCTGCTCTCAGTGAGTTGAGTAATCCCTAATGAGGACATAGGCACCTACTGCAGAGGGCATCACCAGCGAGAGGTGTTACATCCCACTGATCCCCCTGAACAGCAGCAGGGGGTTGGCAGGGTCATAAACACATTTGACAGGTAGACAGGAGAAGGTTCAGAAAGGACAGGGTCCAGCATTTGCACATGTACGTGTTTGTAGCCTGGGAGCTGATTTGTTTAAAGGGATGTCTCCGAGTTCCAAGTAGCATCTCTAAGAAAATGTGCTTCTGATGCTTGCAGGTTTGGGAGGGCAGGGGAATGGTACAGGGAACAATTGGTTTCTCTGAAAAGCTTGTGTCTGATGGATGCCTAATATTAAATTGAATAGGTTGCTTTGCTACATATATAATAAAGCAATTAAGCTGCATTATAATCAACTCAAACAGGTGTTAGCTATATATGACATAAGATGCTTATGCTCGTAGGAGATAAGTTTACTGTTTAAACTGTATATGTATAGTTTTTTGTATATGTGAGTGTGTGTGTGTGTGTGTGTGTGTGTGTGTTTAAGGAAATTATAATGTTTATACACAAGCAAAGAAATACAGAATGGAAGTGTGGCTGGCTTCGTTGCTTAGCACAAAGGTTGTAGAAACAACCTGGTCTAGTGAATAGAGAGCCAGCCTTGGAGTCAAGAAGGTCTTGGGTCATTTATTCTCTCAGTGTCCCAGGCACCTGGAATTGTAAATTATAACAAAATAGACTGTCTTCAATGGTGGATGGAGTTTTCATACTTAGAGTTCCCTACAGGAATGAAATCACAGGTGCAGAGTCTACTTATCAAAACACATTGCACATACATACACCTGTATGTCTCGGTATAGATTCATTTTCTTCTGAGATGACTTGCCTATTTCACTGTCCACATTTTGTACTTTGCATATTTCTTTCTCTTTAAATATGAGTTCCTTGAGGGCAGGAACTATGATTTTGCTTTTCTTTGTGTTTATAGGATTTAGTACAATGCCTGACATATAGCAAACTCTTAAAATCATATTGACTTACTAACTGTATTCATGCAAAGAAATACAAAGTATTCATGGGATTAGCTTGATTGCATAACATAGAGAACCAAGTTTTCCTTCTAATTTGAGGAGTAAGACTTAAGAAAAGAGAAGTGGTGTCTTATAAGAAGCAGTCTTGTAAAGTCCTGCCTTCGGAACTTAATAACTGAGTGATCTTAGGTCATTTTATCTCTTCTGGCCCTCAAAAAGTCTTGAAGAATATAAGTTGCAAATGATTTGTGTTTGCGGATGGAATTTCCATTTAGTTTATTTCTTACAACAATGAAATAACAGGTCTGCCTCCACAGACAGATGGATGGATGGATGGATGGATGAATACATGAACAAAACACAATACAGAGTAGAAATGTGTTAGTTTTCTTCCTTGAAGCTATAAAAGAGTAAGTCTCCAATCCAATTTGTAGACATAAAACTGAAGAGTTTCTTAGACAAATGTAGCTCTTATAGTTTTTTCCCAAATGCAGTCTGACTCCATACCCTTAACCCCTCACTGATGGATTCATAACATTACAGCCTTAGGACTGGGGAATCTATCAGCTGAATGATAATAACCAATGGAGTGAATAGGTTTGTCATATATCAGTTGAAACTCTGAGAAGTCAGAACTTTTGTAAAGTTAATTCTGGTCCTTTGGAAGCCTCATCCTAATTTATCTAACCCTGTTTCATTTTGTTAGAAGATTTTGGGTCTTTATATTTCATTTTATTCAGAGATGTTCTCACAATCAATAGATGGCTATTTTGGTTGTAATTGGTTCTAGGTCTGGGTATGATCATGAGATTTCAAACAAAAAGAAATTTTAAAAGTCATTGAATCTAATTCATTGCTTTTATTGATGAGAGAAGTTAAGTGATTTGTGCTTGATCCAACTAGTAAGTGTCTCAGGCCAGATTCAAACCCAGATTTTTCTGACACTTAATTCCAGTAGCCCATATCCAGGATAATAAGGTAGCTCAAATCTAGGTCATACAAGAATGTCCTGAAGGACCTAGAAATAGTTAACTTGGAGAAGAGAAGACTGGAGAGGGAAATGACAAGGGAGCTTGGAGGCCAAAATAGGATCAGTATCTTCAAGAGTTTGGAAAAAAAAAGACTGGGGAATTCTATGGAAGAAAGACTGGGGAATTCTTACTTGGCCTAGGAGGTCAGTGCTAAATGAATGGGTGAAAAAAAATACAGATTCTTTCCTTTTCTCTCTCCCTCTCCTTCTCTCTTTCCCTCTCTGTTTCTCCTTCTCCTTCTCTGTCTCTCTCTCCCTTCTTCTCTCCTTCTCTCTCTGTCTCTTTCTCTCTCTGTCTCTTTCTCTCTTCCTCTCTCTTTCTCTCTTCCCCTCCCCCTCCCTCTCTCTCTTCCTTTCCCTCTGACTCTCTTTGTGTCTCTGTGTTTGTCACTTTTTCTCTCTTTCTCCTCAGACTGATCAAAAATTGAAATAGAAAGCTTCCAGAGAGGGTGAAATCCCTGGAACTTCCTTCCACTGGAAGTCTTCAAATAGAAACTGTCTGACCACTCATCATAAATGCAATAGATAAGATTCATAGAAGATTAAAATATGGCTTAGATCCCAGCTTATTAAACCTTGATTACAACTCCATATGGGGTCTCATAACTGAATATGGAGGTTGCAAAATTATGATTTGTTATCAGTAAATGTTTGATTTTTATATTATATACCTGGAGTCACATAAAAATTTCTTGGGTAAAAACAGATCTCAGGTAGAAAAAATTTAAGAAGCCCTCACTTATATTACCTACTAGATTTCTTCCATTCTAATCAAATAGCATTAATTTCTTTTCTTTTTTCTACTCTAATAAACAAAATTAAATGTTTTTCAATAAACAAAATTCTATCTTCTTTCCCTCACATTTCTCCCACAACCACACTAAAAGGAAAACCCCAAATCTTCATTATATATATATGATGAAGCAAACCAATTTCTCACGTTGACTGTGGCTAAAAAATGTTTCATTTTCTATCGTGAGTCCCTTAGATCTCTATCAAGAAGTAGATAGCATAGAGTCTTCTGGAATTGTGGTCAGTCACTGTATTCATCAGAGTTCTTAAAAGAAATCTTTCAAAGTTGTTTGTCATTATAATACTGGGTTTTTACATGCATATTAACTTTTTAAATACACATTTCTTTATGAATCATGTTGGAAGAGAAAAATCAGAACAAAAGGGGAAAATCATGAAAGAAGAAAAAAATATTAAAAGTACACATAGCATATGATTTACATTCAATCTCCACAGTTCTCTTTCTGGATGCAAATGGCATTTTCTATCCAAAGTTTATTGGGATTGTCTTGGATCACTGAACCACTGAGAAATACCAAGTCTTTCACTAGCTGACCATTGTACAATATTGCTATTATTATGTACAAAAATGTATTCCTGGTTCTGCTTGTTTCGCTCTGCATCAGTTGGTGTAAATCAGCTTGCTCATCATTTTTTATCAAACAATAATATTCCATTACTTTCATATATCCTAATTTACTCAGCCATTCTCCAATTGATGGGCATCTATTCATTTTCCAATTCTTTGTCACCACAAAAAGAGCTGCTATAAACATTTTGTCACGTGTGGGCCCTTTTCCCTTCTTTATGATTTCCTTGGGATATAGACCAGTAATAGCACTGCTGGGTCAAAGAGTATGCACAGTTTTATAGCCCTTTGGGCATAGTTCCGGGTAGCTCTCCAGAATGGTTGGATCATTTCACAGCTCCACCAACAATGTATCAGTATCCAAGTTTTCCACATCCCCTCCAACATTTATCTTTATCTTTTCCTTCATCTTAGCCAATCTGAGAGGTGTGATGTGGTACCTCAGAATTGTTTTAATTTGAATTTCTCTAATCAAAAGTGGTTTAGAGAATTTTTTCATGTGACTATTAAAGCCATCTAATTCCATCATCTGAAAATTATCTGTTCATATCCTTTGATATAATATTGTTATATATAAATTATTCACCTGGTTCTGCTCATGTTCCTCTGCATCAGTTCATATAACTCTTCCCAGATTTCTCTGAAACCATCTCCTTTGTCATTTCTTACAGACAATAGTATTTTTTCACATTCATAAACCATAGCTTCTTCAGCCATTTCCCAATTAATAGGTATTCTCTCAGTTTCCATTTCCTTGTCACCACAAAAAAAAACCTATAAGGATTTTTAAATTTATTAGTCCTTTCCCCTTATGATTTCTTTAGAGTATAGAGCTAGTATTGATATCTCTAGGTCAGGAAATATACACATTATGGATTAAAGAGTTCTAAATTGTTTTTCAGACTGGCTGGACTAGTTCACAGCTCTACCAACAATGCATTAATATACTTGTTTTAACACAAACCCTTTATCATTTTCCATCTTTGTCAAATTTTTCCTATGTGATGGATGTGAGGTGGAACCTCAGAATTGCTTTAATGAATTTCTCTAATTAGTAATGATTTGGAGCACTTTTTTAAAAACATGGATATCAATAGCTTGAATGTCTTTTTCTAAAAACTGCCTAGTCTTATCATTTAACCATAACAAATGACTCTAATTATTATAAATTTTACTTAGTTCTCTATATATCTTAGATTTAAATCCCTTATAAGAAAAACTTCAAAAAGCATTTATATTAGTGTTGTTAGTGATACTGTTACAACTGCTACAATTTCTAGTAATAACTAGCATTTATATAGCACCTACTATGTGCCAGAAAGTGTGATAAACACCTGACAAATGAAATCATTTGATTCCCCCAAATCCTAGGTACTATTATTATATCAATTTTATTGTTGAAGAAACCCAAGCAAATGGGTTTAAGTGACTTGCCTAAAGCCACATGGCTAGGAAGTGTCAAAAGCCACATTTGAACTCCCATTCCTGACTTGAGGTCCCTTTATTCACTATGGCAACCCAACTGCAACTTAATGGCATATTTACTATGGCAACCCAACTAAAGCACTGTAATCAAAGGTAAGCTCTCTGAAAACAAAGACTTTTACACTTTTGCCTGTCACACAGTAGGCATGTAATAAATGCCGATTGATTAAATCTTCAGTGCTAATTCTGAGAGTCTGTATACTTTGGCCTAGCACACAGTAGGCATTTAATAAATGTTGATTGATTAAATCATTAGTGCTAGTTCTCATATTCTGATTCCTTACTGGCAAAGACAGGTCTTGATTATCTCAAGTTCAGATTCACCTTATTTTGTTAGATATTTCATACATGTTCCTTTCCAGAGGCAGCATGGAATATATTAGAATTCTGAACTTAGAAATAGGAAGAACTAGCTTTGGCTTTTTCCACAGAAACCCACTAAATCTCTGACCCTGGGCAAGTAACAAAGTCTCTATGGCTCAATTCACTCATATCTGTAAGATTGGAACAATAATAGCCCCTGCCTCATAATCATTAAGAGGATCAAGTGTGAAAGCATTTTGTAGGCCTTAAAGAATTTTATAACTGTAAACTGTCAAAATTATATCATTAGATAATCTTCTGCATCAATTGGTAGACTGAATTCTAAACTAGCTCACTAGTCACGAACATCCTCATATCTTTGGCTAGAGAGCATAGTCAGAATTAGGAGGAGCCATCTTATATTTTGTAAATAAAGAAATTGAGATACAGAGAGTTAAAGGACTTGTCCCATGTCACAGAGGTCAAGGGCAGCAGCTCTTCCAACTCTGAAGGCAGCTCTCATTAGGCAGTCTTCAGGACTTGTGATGTCTTCCCTGAGATATAGTGTCTAAACTCACAGATGCTGAAATTCTTTAGTCACCATTGCATGCTCTGCCAGATGTGGTAGAAGAGTTCTACCTGAGGGCAAGTAGGTCAGAGTTTGTGCTGATTTCAGCTTTCAAAAGCAAGAAGTTTTCAATCTTAGGCAGACTCCTCTGGGTCAGTGTATCTCTGCCTTTCTGGTCAAATTTTAGTTTAGGGCTAGAGGGGATCTGAAAGGTTTTCCATTTCAATGCTCTTTATTTGACAAATTGAGAAATGGAGGCCCAGAGAAGTTAAGCAATTTACTATGTGAATTATATAACAATTTAGTGTTTTTCCCAAATCAACTGGATACTCATTGTATAGCTTTCAGAGATCTTTGCTTTTTTTTCTTTCCTTTGTCCCTTCCTCCTTCCTTCTCTCCCTGCCTCCCTCCCTTCCTTTATTCCTCCTTCTTCCTTCCTTCCTTCTTCCCTTCCTTCTTTCCTTCCTTCTTTCCTTCCTCCTTCCCTCCCTTCTTTCCTCCCTCCCTCCCTTCCTTTCTTCCTTCCTTCCTCCCTGCCTTCGTTTCTTCCTTTTTCCCCCCTTTCCTCCTTCCCTCCCTCCCTCCCTCCTTCCTTTCCTCCCTCCTTCCCTTCCTCCCTTTTTCCCTTCCTTCCTTTTTTCTTTCTTCCTTCCTTCCTTCCTTCCTTCTTCCCCTCCTTTTTGGCTTTCCTGATGACTTTTTTCCTTGCTTTTTTTTCTTTATTTCTTTTATATTGCTTGCTTCTTTTTTTATTTTTAGAGCTAGGATTTCATATGAGTATTAAACTCCAGCTATTGAAATTTTCTCCCTGAATTCAAATCACTAACTCTTCTGTACCTTTTAGAGAGTGGTCTGGGAACTTGAATGGTTAAGTGACTGCCTGGAGTCACCTGGCTATTATATATCAGAAGCAAGGATCAAACCCAAGTCTTCTTGCCACCAGGGCAGACCCTCCAGCCCCCTCCATACTGCTGACCCTTTCCCATTTGTTTCCACTCCTGTCCTGTTGGCAGGCAGCAACACCATGCTCTGGTGAATCTCATTGGCTGTAATGTGTAACTTTCTGGCCATCAGCAAGAATATAGCAGATGGCCTCTGCAGGTGAGACACTGCTCAGTGGGCTCTACCGATTCTCGGCATAAGGCCCAATGGGTCCAGAAGGTCACAGCCATGCACCCTGCATATTTTCTCTCACTGTTGCCAGACAAAGAGATTTCCCACGCTTCCAGGTGAACATTCCTGCAACATATGACATCACCCTTTGTTCCTTAGCTCTTGTGATCACTCTTCAGGGAATAGGAAGTGTCAACCATGGGTTTTGACTTCCCATCCCCTCTTCTACACATCAGGTAACAATCAGCCTTGTCGCACCTGCTGAGATTGGAGAATGAGTTTTTAAATGATCCTCTAAATGGAAATTAGTCCATACTGTTTGGGATTTAAAAGAGAGACAAGTGATACATGATTGGAGGGATGGGATTAGGGTAGGGTCAGCCAGCAGAAATGACCACATGACTTATCACTGTAAAATGTAGAAAAGAAGGGATATTTAGCAAGATTTAGGAAAAGGCAGCTTTACCAAAGTTAGCAGAAGACCTGCCCTCTGCTCTACCATCTGGCAGCAGATTGGAGCTGGTAACTCAAAATGAACAAAAGTTATCACATCCCTCGTAACCCTCGGAAAGGCATCTGGCCAACAGCCATCTGAAATGCCTGAACACCAGAAAATCAGTGAAAGAGAAGTCCTTAGTTTACTGTTAAACAAGTTGAATAAGAGCAAAATTTCCTGTTTGAGATGGAGACAATTTCAATCTCTAAAGTTCAGTTATTCTTCCTTGCAACTCATCACTATTGGACAAATCCCGATAAATTTTCGATTTTATCTTAAATTCAATAGGAGTCAATGACTTGTTATTTTTAATATCATTAACTCACACATAAATGGATTTAAAGTTTTTAAAGTACTTGCATTATTTCATAGGACTTTAAGAACAATCCTATGAGGTAGGTGCTATCACTACCCCCATTTTAGAGGAGGAATTGACATTCAAAAAGGTTAAATGATTTGCTCAGAATAAGTATCTGAAACAGGATTCACATGTAGCTTTTCTAAGTCCAGCACTAAACTCACCCTGTGGTCATCCAGATGGAGGTGGTCCCTCTCAAACTCTTGGTGCATTCCTCATACAGACTGATATCTTGGTTGACTTGGCTAAGCCAAACCCTTTTCGGACTTCTGTAATGGTTGATGTCCTCTCGGCACTTAGGTGACCAGAGCTCACAAGGAGCTCTTCTTGTATGACTCAGTGGGACAATTCCTCCCATGTCCGCTTTCCTCTGTCCCATCTGCCTCTTCCTGCCTTCTGCCAAGCTTCTTCAGAACTAGTAGTCAGGAGAGAGCAAACTTGGCAAGGACGGAAAGAAAGGAAGAGACTAGTTCAAGAAGTTAAGCCATCTTCCACTGTGAAGGAGCTGTCCACTTCTGGCTCTCTTCCCCCCATGGAGTTGCTGCAAATAGTTTTCTAAAGCGCAGAAGCTAAAGATTTCTACTTTTTGGTAGATTTCTGATTTGTCTCTTCCTTTATTCTCTCACCCAATAAATCTTTATTGAGTGCCTCAAAGCTCTGGCTAGGGATTCCAAGGTAATAAGGGTAAGGTTCCAAGGTGATGTCAAGTAGAGAAAGAATGGGTTATTTGCTTTATAGGGTCATGTTTGTAGAGCTAGAGATGACTGTAAAAGGCATTTATTAAAACTGACTTATTTTATAAGTAAGGAAACTCAGAGAGAATTACGTGACTAGTCCCACAGCTAGGGAATTGCAGAAATCAGAAACCCATAGGTTTCTATTTGAAAGGCATTTAGAAGACATCTAGTTCAACCTTTTCATTTTATAGGAGAAAGCATCTGAGGTCCTTTATAGCTAAGTGACTTTTCCAAGGTCACTTGAGTAGTAAGCATCAGAGAGGGAATTTGAACCCAAATTAGATGCCAGCATTTTCCCCTAAGGACTTTGAAAAGAAGTGAGGTCTGAAATGAAGATTCTAAACTTACCTGTTGGTGCAGGTTTTGAACACCACTAATGGCACATTTTAAGACATTCTATAAACACACCGAGTTGGATCTAATTCTTGTGTTGGTTGAGTTTCTATGCTCCTAATGACTAATGGTTTTCCAAAAAAAAAAAAAAGCATCTATTGGTCATTTATCTTGGCCATACTTACAAGGATGATCAAGAGCAAGCTGAGAAATAGAAATAACACACACCCCTTATTAGGCACACTGCCATCTGAACAGATGGGGGAAGGTTGGCTGATTGCTCTTCTTGGTCACACTCAGAAAAGGCGCAACCATACACTACCCTTAATTCCCATCCTACATTGGGTTCTTTGATCCGGGTTTGTTCCCTCCTCTGCCATCACTCTGCTTGTGACATAAAGGATGCCCATCCCTTTTTGTGAAAGTGACAAAGAGGGAGAGATTGAGGTTTGCATGACATGGAGATGAATCTATAGAGTAGAAAGTTCTGGCTTGAGTTTCTTATGTGTATAACATTAAGCAACTTATTTCATCTTTGCTCTCTTTATCTGTAAAATGATAAGTTGAATTATATGATTATTTTATATTGAATGTTTCCTCCAACTAGAAAATTTATACTCTAAATTCTCATCCAGTGTCCACATCATGTTTTCTGAAGTTCCCCCACCAGTACTGATGTTAGATGTTCTAAACCCCATTTCTCCCAACCCTGACATTCTAAGATCTAAGCCCTTGCTCTTTTCTCCCATGCTGTGTTTTAAGGGACCTCCCAGTTCTTACATTCTGTGTTCTAAGGACTCTCCCAGCTCTGACATTTTGTGATCTAAGGACCCTCCCAGCTCTGACATCCTGGGTTCTAAGGGCCCTCCCAGTTCTGACATTCTGTGATTTAAGGACTCTCTCAGCTATGATATTTCAAATTTTAAAGTACTTCCCAGATCTTTCCTAATATCCTTTCTTTATTTAATATTCCCCATCCTAAGAACCCTTCCAGTTCTTACATTCCATATTCTAATGTCCTTTTGAGCTCTTATCATTCTGTATTCTGAAGTTCCTGTCACTTCAAATAATGTCAGGAAAGCTTCCATATAATAAGAGCTGCTAAAAATGGAATAGCTTGACTCAGGAGATAGTGAGCTTCCCAGCACTGGAAATCTTCAAGTTGAAATGGAGTTATGCCTTGCTGGGATGTGAAATTCATTCTCATGGTGATATTGGGCCAGCTTGCTTTTTGGCTTCCTTCCTACTCAAATTGCAAGATTCTCTACTACAAATTGGTTATTTCTTCTTCCCTAACCCCAGGCTTGGCTATCTTTGGCTTTGGCTTTGGCTATCTCTTTAGCCTTGACTAGAAGAAACCGAAAAGTTGCATATTATTTTTTTAACTCAATTGCATCATGCCATTTTTAAAAATATGACATACTGCACAAGTTTGCTAGCCAGGTTTCCAAAGCATGTAGCATATATATTTTCTCATTTACTCTTCACAATTATCCTGGGAAATGCTGCCACAGATGGAAAGTCTGAGGTTGGGAGAGCTTAAAGGACTTGCCCAGAGTTAAACAATGTTTTTCTGATTCCAAATCCATCACTGCTTCCCCTGTGTCATCTATCTGCTGCCTTGTCTACAAAATGGACAGGGAGGGAACCAAATGATTTCTGGGTCATTTTTAGGTAGATCTCTGTTCCTATTAAACACTTACTCTGTGCTAGATCTGAAGGAGACACATAGATAAACAACACACGGTCCCTACCTTTGTGAATTATAAAGCATCTACTATGCATTTGTGATGTGCTAGGCACTATGCTAAGTGCTAGGCATATAACTACAAGCAAGTAATAGAGCCCCTGAAATCAAAGAACTTACAGTCTAATAAGGGGGAACAACACATGAACTGGGAAAAGTGGGGTCAGAATGCCTGGTAGCACTATTTGTAGATGTAGGGGAAGTGACTGAGATCTAGAAATTGACTTGCTTCCAGTCACACAGTAAGTTAAGTGTTAGAAGCTGGAGATGAGAGATCCAGATCATGGATTTATGATATATTCTCCCTTCTTTTATCATTATAACTAGGAAAAGAACTCCCTATTATCTTTAGCAAATGATACAATTCTCTTTCCTAAACTAACTTGAACTCTTTTATTTTTTAACCACTCAAAAGAACATATTTATTCTAATTTCAAGAGTTCCAGTTTGAAAAATGGCAATATCTATTGTTATTTTTTGTTGTTCTCAATTAATGGGCTTCTAGTCTTTTCATTTTTGATTGACAGTGAGGTATGTATTTTTTAAAAAGTAATGGGGCTAGCACTAGAGTTTGGACATTTTAATAATATTTTCTTTGAACAATGGGATAGACTGACCTATGAAGGTAGGCAACTAGGTGGCTTGTGGGTAGAGATTAGGAAGTAAAATTGGAAAGACGGGAGTTCAAATCCAGATTCAAAAACTTACTGTGTGATCCTGAGCCAGATAGTTAATTTCTGTTAGCCTTAATTTCTTCATCTCTGAAATGGGTATAATAATAGAAATTATTTGATATTTGATAGGATTGTGAGATGGAAAGTGCTTTGCAAATCTTAAAGCAATATATAAATGTTGGGTTTTATCATCATCAATATTGTAGTTATTGTTATTATATTAGTCCCATGATTTTGTCAGCATAGGGAATTCCCAAGCAGAAACTCTTTCCACAAAGATGATTAGGAACTGCTCTATAATTTCTAATCTTAAAGCATTGCTGGGGGATCCCTGAGAGCTGATCCTTGAGAGTTCTCACAGGAGATATTATAAAAATGCCCAAACTCTAATCATGGGCTCATTTTTCAAAAACATATACTTCATTGTTAATTAGAATGAAGAGAACAGAACACCATTAGTCAAGAGCAGAAAGATCACCTGTCCAGGGTCACACAGCCAATATGTGTCAGAAGCAGAATCTGGACCGAGATCTTCCTGTTTTGGGGAGGTAACAGGTCTCTATCTTTCTGCCAGGCTGCCTCAGAATTGCCCACTCACTGCTGACCTGTGATTACATAGATCCTCATTACCTTCATTAACATGTGGATCATCTAAATCGCATTTCTGATTCCTCTCAGGACAGTTCATCGGTGCAACAACTCGGGTATAGAGACCCCATAAACCACGTTTCAGTTAGGAAGTTTCCAGAAACGAGTGGGGATGCGGCTGCCATTTTGCACAATTTGACTTCCCACATTTTGCTGGAGGGCACGTTCTCCTCCTCTGATTGCTCTGTGGGTAATTTGACATTGTACACGGCAGCCCTGCTGGAGAAGGGACGCATGTTTAAGTCTTAATGGAACTCCTGTGGAGAATGGATAATGATTCAGTGGTCAGCTGCTTCACACCATGGATCGTTAGCCTCCACACGTACAGTTGAACCTTGTTATAACACAGCTGGTCATTCCATGGATTGGGATATACTGGAGGTCAGATTGGGTCTTTCCTCTTCCTCTAAAGATAACAGGTAAATACAAGAGAAATCCATTGCAAGATGATCAACTTATAAACTGTAATCATCACCCAGCAGCCTCTCCTCCAGTTCAAAGATTTGTTGACTTCCTGTGAGATTTTTATAGGATCTGATATTTTGTTTACACAGAAAAGATATTAGCACAGTGGATTTAGCTGGAAGAGACTCTGAAGCCATCAAATCCAAACTCCTCAATGTACAGATAAGGAAACTGAGGTCTAGAAAGATGGTGACTTGTCCAAGTTCACATCAGTAATAAGTTGTAGAGCTAGAATTTTTAATCATGTCCTCAGGTCCTGAATTCATTATCTTTTTTCTTTACTACATTGCCTGATTTGGTCTTCAATTCTGACATCTTTAGGAGGCAGGATTTTCTAACATCAGTATTTTCAATTCAGCTTAACAAATCATTAAAGATTCAGAGTAATGTCCTAAGTGCTGGGGACTTATGAAATATGACATAAATCTTGTCCTTCTGGATCTTATAGTCTGATAAGGATGTTATAAGGCACCCAAATAAGTGTCAGTCAATTAGCATTTCTCCAGTGCCTAATACGTATCATGGAGCAATCAGGTGGCGGAGTGGATAGAGTGCTGGGCTCTCTATCCACTGGGCTGGAATCAGGCAAACCTGTGTTCAAATCCTGCCTCAGACACATACTAGCTGTGTGACCCTGGGTAAGTCATTTCATCCTGTTTGCCTCAGTTTCCTGGAAATATCTGGAGAAGGAAATTGTAATTTATCCCAAAATTTTTTGCCAAGAAAACACCTATATGGGATTATGGAGAGCTGGATGTATCAGAAAATGATCAGATAGCAATTATGTGCTGGGCACTGTACTAAGTAAGCACTGAGATTCAAAGCAGAGCATCTTGTCAGTCAACAAAAACTTATTAAACATTTATTACATGTCTAGGCACTGTACTAAGCACTACGAAGACAAAGAAACAAAAATATTCTTGCCCTCAAAGAGTTTATATTGTAATGGGAGAGAAATCATGTAATGAAGTCCATGCAAGATACATGCAGAGTAGATAGAAAGCAGTTTCAGAGAGGAAGACTTTAGCATCTGGGGAAATATAAAAACTCTGCAGAAGCTGACTCTTGAAGAAAGTCATAAAAATTAAAAGGTGTTACTGAGGCATAGGTGAAGAGTCAGTCTTGTTTCACATTTGAGGGACTGCAAGTAGGCTCCAGAATTCCTGGATCATAGCATGTATAAAGGAAAGTGTGAGAAATCCAGAAGGAGAGGAAGGGGTCAAGTATAACAAATGGGTTCCCCTGACCATGTCACTAAAACGTGAGAGCCAAATGAACTTCACAGATGCCCATACAATTCACAAAATGGAGCTTTTTATACCAAATGGAGGAATAGTGAAGGAATTCAAACAAAAGATTCTAGGAAAATTTGGGGTGGACAGTGATATGGTTCGGCCTATGCCTTAGAAAGATTATATTAATGGCTGTAAAGAGGATGGATTAGAGTCAGAGATCAGAGATACAAAGGCTGATTAGGAAGCAGAAGCATTGCAATGGACCCGCTGGGGGGCCTGAGTTAAACTAGTGGAGAGTTAAACTCTCTGTGAACAGAGAGAAGGGATTAAATCTGAGAAATGTCATGGAGGTAGTACAAAGAGAAAAAAAATGAGTTCTTAAGTCTTTGCTGTCTCTCTACCTAGGGTAAAACATCTTAGCGATAGAAGAGACCTAAAAAAAAGCAGAATTCTCCTCTATCATTTTACAGGTGAGGAAACTTTCTTTAAGGAAATGTTTGATTGTGTAAGGAAGGACTCCTTAAGGAACACTGCCCAGTGAGGCCTTTTAGAATGAGGTATCCTTGGGTTCAGGAAGAATCACCTCCATTTTCTTCTTCTTTCTTTTTTTTTTTTTTTTTTTTTGTAATTTAGGATTTTTGTGAATGGTATGGGCATCTGTGAAGTACATTTGGTTCTCACTTTTTAGTGACTTTAGTGACAGGGGAACCCAAGAACAGATTATAGGACTCTATACTCAAAGCCAATATTTGTGACATTTGTCAAGTGAGGTTTGGGATTGTATTATCATGAGAAATGTGTGTATATATATATATATATATATATGTTTTGTATAAATACACATATATGTTATACATTATATATTATGCATACATATATATACAGCTATCATTTTCTGTTTAGTCTCTGAATCTAGAGAAAAAGTTTAATTAAGCCCACACTTCCATGAGCCAGAAGGGGATATAATGAGGTATGACTTGGGACTTCACCCACCTGTCATTGCAAGGATAAAGAAAAGGAGGAAACACAAGCAGGTGCTATTAAATTCTGAAACCTGGGAAGATAAATTGAGTTAAGTGGTTAAGTTCTCTAACACACACTCTTTTCTTGCCTCCTGATTTAGGATTGGCCTTTATACCTGGATCCCTACTCTTGAGGCACTCCCAAAAAACCTAGAAGACCTCAGTCTTAATCCCACCTCTGAAGCTCACTCCCTGTGTAGCCCTGGGCAAGATACCTCTTTGACATCACTTTCCCCATCTGTAAAAAAATGGCATTGGATTAGATGACCTCTGAGATCTTTTTAAACTTTAGTTCTAAGACACCAAATTACTAAATTATTTTGCCTTTCTAGTCTCAGTTTTTTCATCTGTAAAATGAAAGGGCTGGACTCAACCTTTGAGAAATCTTCTAATCTAGAACCATTACTTACCTCATGATCTTGAGTCCCTTAACTTCCCTGACTGGAGAAGGAGAGATGAGCCATTCTAAAATCCAAGTCTTCTGCTTTATTGAATTTCAATGTTCTCACAACTATGAAATCATAGGAAATTTGTTTTAGTTTTCAATTTATCTATGGTTCTTTCAGGCATATAGGTTTCTTTCTGCTATCCGCTGAAATCCCCTGATCTGCAGAATGGGATCCCCACTAGGTATTCTGTTACTGGCCCATACATGAAACTCATGTCATCAGGAATTTCATCCATGAATGGAATATAAGAGCTGCAATGAGAAATTCTCAGTCTGCATCAGAGAGGACCCTTTGCCTTTAGCTTTAAAAACATTTTTGGAGTGATTTACAGAATTTTAGGAAAAACTTTAGTACAAATGTGCAGACCATACAATAATACAAGTCTCACTTCTCAATTATTCATAAATAGCATCAAAAATTGAATGAAATTACTCAGATCTCTTATTGGATATCTCCAAGCAAAACTACTCATCAGGTATGTCATAAAAGAAATTTTTTCCCCTAGGAGCTAATGGTGTCTTCTAGCCTCTAATGTTTTCTCTTCCAAATGTTTGAAATTCAACTCTTCCTCTGTGAGATCTCTAAAAGTAATGTATATAAAGCCAAACCTATAGGCCATGACTATCAAGGAAAATTTCCTTCCACCTTTCAGTGAAAATCTCTTTAGAAACTCCTAGGGCTCAGTATTGGATAGAACCAGTTATAGCCTGAACAATAAGAGTTGGCTGGGAGTTTTCTGGTTTGATCTGATTGGCTGATTGCCATCCCTAACCAGCCTCATCCTGTTGCGCTGCCTAAAACTCCTCAAGCGTGAGATACATCTCATCATTTTCTCATTTATACCAGGTCTGGGTAATGGCTAATCTTCTTAGCATCACTTAGATTTATTAGAGAAGATGACGTTTATGAAATGAAAAGATTATACCCTAGAACCTGATAACTACAAATATAATCTAAGGTGGTCTTGGTATCCACATTATAAACCTTTCTTTCTCTGAAAGTTTATTGCAAATCTTTAAAAGTATCTACTAGTTAGAGCAACAAACAGGAACTAAAGAGTGAAATAAATAATTTCTATATTTTTCTTTGTGGTCCAATCCAATAAATATTTATTAAGCACCTACTATGTCAATTTATAAAAAATTATTGTGTTTAATATGTATCAGGCACTATGCTAAGCACCAGGGGTACAAAATATAGTTTCTGAGCTCAAAGGAACTCACATTATAAATGGGAAACAACATACAAATAACTAGGTATGTTTGTGACACATACAGAGTAGATGGAAAGTAGTAGAAGTTAGAATAGAAAGTTCTAATTACAAGTGAAAGAGAAGAGGGACAGGGAGGACTAGAAAAAGATCTCCTTCAGAAAATGGCATTTCATCCATTTTGAGAATTTTGAAGAAAGCTAGAAATTCTAAAAGGTGGAAGTAAAGAAGGAGAATGTTCCAAGCCTGGAAGATAGCAAGTACAAAGTCCCAAAGATTGGAGTGCTACATGGGAGGAACAGCACATAGATTGTTGGGTACATGATAGGGTTGGGTACACAAAAATAGGAGGGGACCAAAGCTGCAAAGAGCTTTAAATAACAAAGAAAATAGTTCTTGTTCTTATGGAACTTTCAGTCTATTAGAGGCAGGAGAGGATTTGTTATTGTTATGGTTTTGTGATCCCAGAGGCTAGAACCCATACCAAGGTGGGGAAGTTATAACGAGATGGATTTCATCTCGACAAAAGGAAGAGTTTCCTCTCCTTTCTGGCTATGAAATAGATGGCTTCAAAAGAAGGTCCCACCTCATCATGGACATGTTACACTAGAGCATGGAAAATCACCTATTAGGGATCATAGCATCAGAAATTTGAAGTTCTTATGATGACGTTAATGGTCATCCGATCCACCCCACTCATTTTACCTTTGAGGAAACTGAGGCCCAAAAAAGACCTTTCAGTGTCTTCTAAACAGTTAGAGCCTTCATTTGGACTCCATGAAAATCATGCTTCCAAATCTAGTGCTTTTCCCATAGATCCACACTCATTGGTAAGCAGGCTGTACCCTGCTTACCCCCATGAAACACAATTTTAAATAATCCTACCATTAAGGGGTGTTTTTATTTTTATTTTGTTTTCTTTTAGAGACCATGACATTTTATGTTTTAAAGACTTAAGGGTATTGCCTAGAGAACCATGGTGTTTAAAAAGATGGGTCCTAAAGGCAATGAGTAGCTTTTTCTTTCTGCTTCTTTTCATAGACAAAGTACCCTCCAATTATAAATATACTTTATCCCCTTGCCCTCAGGGAGCATATGATCTGAAGCAGGATAAAGCCCTAAATCCCTCTTGCCTGAGACATTTTATGGTTTTATTTTCATGGAGGTGGATGAAGAGAACGACAGCTCAGGTGGCCAAATTAAAACACTAAATTTTCCTAGAGTTTATACACTCTGAACAATGTAAATAAAAGTGCAAGCAGAGAGGCTGTCCATAAATCACTGACAGTCAAAAGGCTGACTCCCCCACTGCACTAAGGTATCACAGCCCATCACCTGCACCTCCTGGCATTTCCTAGATACAAGGGGGAGTGTTCCATTTGTCATCCTGACTGTCCTCCCTTGGGTTGGCTTGTGCAATGATCTCAGTGGTGCCTTTTGCATGAAATATTAAGCCAAGGAATAAAACTGTGGCATTTCCACTCAGGAAACATGCTTCAAGAGAAGGTGTTTTTTCTGTCTTCATCTCTATACTCTTCTAATTGTGTGTGAGTGTGTGTGTGTGTGTGTGTGTGTGTGTGTGTGTGTGTGTGTGTCTTTAGATAAACCAATTAATTTCTTTGTACCTTAGTTTCCTTATATGTAAAACGAAAGGGTTGGATTAAATATTCTCCAAGTCCCTTAGGACTTTAGTTGTATGAACCCATAAATGCTTTAGTTCCCTGGGCCTCAGTTTTCTTAATTGTAAAGTGACAGTTCTGTACTAAATGATCTCTGAACTCTAGATCTATAAGTCCAAAGTGAGTAGTATACTGACAGGACCGTATTTAGATTTTCATCAAAGTTCCTTCTAATTTTACATCTTACAATTCCTCCTCCCTCCTTGTTGCCTCATTTGGCTTTGTTTGGGGTGTGACTTTCTGAATGGCCTTATTATCATTCATAATATAGAAGGAGGTAAGTGTTCAGCAAACAAATCCAAACTCTTTAACTTATGACCAATGGGAAGATAATACAATGGGTTCCCTTGACTGTTTATTGGAGAATTGATACTAAGACAGACTAGCGCAGTGGTTCTCAAAGTCTGGTCCAGAGCATCCTGGGAATCTCTGAAATCCTTTCAGAGAGTCTACAAATTCATAATTAGTTTTTATTTTTAATATGATCAATATCTATAACTATAAACCACATAAACAAAAAGTCTTTGGACAGATCCTCAATCATTTTTAATAGGATAAAGATATTGGGAACAAGAATTTGAGGACCACTAGCTAGGGAGTCTACCCTTCAGGACCCAGTTCATGGACTACCTCCTTCAGGAAAACTTCCCTAGTCTGTCCCCATAAATAAACCAGCTATAGCTGCTGCTGAAACTGGAACCCAGAATCATAGATTCAGAGCCAGAAGGGGACTTCTTTATTTTACAGATGAAGATACTGAGGCGAAGAGAATCTAAGTGACTAGTTTAAAATCAATCTGAAGATTTTCCAGGTGGTTCAATTTGAAATTCTCTTCACTGTTTTAGTCATTAAAGTATAGCTCATTTCTTGCTTATTAATTCATGTTCCCCTTGAAATCAGGGACCTTCTAAATGTTACATATGGGGTCCAGCACAGCGATACTGAAGTTTGATACAAGGTTATTATATTGAGACATTTTTTAAGCTCTTAGTTTATGGATCTTGAGTTACCTTTGTATCTTTTCCAGTGTCCCACAGAAAGCCTGTACCTTATAAAGGGTCAGTAAAGGAAGGAAGGGAGGAAAAGAAGGGAAGGAAGGAAGGGAAGAAGAGAAGGAAGGAAAAAAGAAGGAGGGAAGGAAGGAAAGAAGGAAGGAAGGAAAAAAGAAGGAGGGAAGGAGGGAAGGAAGGAAGGAAGGAAGGAAGGAAGGAAGGAAGGAAGGAGGAGGGAAGGAAGGAGGGAAGGAAGGAAGGAAGGAAGAAAGGAAGGAAGGAAGGAAGGAGGGAGGAAGGAGGGAGGAGGGAGGGAAGGAAGGAGGGAAGGAGGAAGGAGGGAAGGAAAGAGGGAGGGAGGGAGGGAAGGAGGGAGGGAGGGAAGGAAGGAGGGAGGGAGGGAGGGAAGGAGGGAGGGAGGGAGGGAAGGAAGGAGGGAGGGAGGGAGGGAAGGAGGGAGGGAGGGAAGGAGGGAGGAGGGAGGGAGGGAGGGAAGGAAGGAGGGAGGGAGGGAGGGAAGGAGGGAGGGAGGGAGGGAGGGAAGGAAGGAGGGAGGGAGGGAAGGAAGGAGGGAGGAAGGAGGGAAGGAAGGAAGGAGGGAAGGAAGGAAGGAGGGAAGGAGGAAGGAAAAAAGGAGGGAAGGAAAAAGGAAGGAAGGAAGAAATAATTTAATGAATATGAATGCTGAAATATAGATTATTTTTATCTTTGCCTTTGTATCTCAAGCAGCTAGCACTTAACAGGGACTTAAAAATGCATGTTAGATTGGATTGTCCTGGACTATAACATCACATCACAGTAGCCATGAGCTGCTGAGGAATCTCCATGGCCCTAAAGATTTTTTTTTCCTTTGGGGGCTTACTTTGAAGGGTTTAGCAAATAGTTGGGCTCATTCCTCAGCTAATTCATCTGAATTCATAATTCCCATTTTCTCTGATTTATTTTCCTTTGCTCATTAAGAACATGAACCAAAGTCACCCACAGAAGTCCTCCATAGCGGAACAGACTTTTCCCTCTGGGGGATGGCAGTAATCCTCCTAATGTGGGCTGTAATCACTGCAAGCCGACTTCCTTTTGCATTCTGCTCTTTCCACAAGAGTTACATCAGGCCAGAAGAACGGGCTCATTTATTTTATGGTGTGATCTATGGGGTCTCCCGTACTGTTGATCTGAAGGGGCCTCCCTAATGCCCACTGCTATTTATGCTCACCTTAAATATGCCTAGCCAGGATCTTATCTCTGACAGTTCATGCATCATTCTCTTTGGAAAAACAGTCTCCATTTTTATTGGATCCTTTGTTAATTTCTGCATTCTTTTCTTCTGTTCCTGGATGGGTAAAGATGAAGCTTGTTTTGCTAGTAAGAATGAAGCATCCTCTCTGACGATCCTTCCTTTCTTCCTTCCTTTCTTCCCTTCTTCCTTTCTTTCTTCTTTCCTTCCCTTCTTCCTTTCTTTCTTCTTTCCTTCCCTTCTTCCTTTCCTTCTTCCATCCTTTCTTCAGAGCAAAGCCAAGGAAAGACTCCAACATTGGAGGGGTGTTCTGGAGAGCCCAGGAGTTACTCCATCAGCTTTGCTCATCATGTCCTTAAGGATAGTTGTCAATGTCCATAAAAAAATGCTTGTAGGGAGGTAACTACTTGAAGTGTAATGATGGAAAGAAAGTTAGTTTTAGACTCAAACACATATTTGCTACGTTTCGCTTTCTTCGATCATAAGGTGTAGAGTTGAATTAAATAATGTCTGAGGGCCCAGTTCTGATTTCCCATTTTCTAAGATTTTCTTCACATTTGATATTCTTTCTTATAAGGCCTTCCCAGTTCTGACATTCTGTGCTCTAAGTTCCCCTTAAACTCTCATATTCTGTGCTATTAAGAACCCTCGCAATATTCAAACCAGTTCCACTTGTTCAGTGATGAAGAGAGCCATATACACCCAGAGAGAGAACTGTGAGAAAAGAGTGTGGACCACAATATAGCATTCTCACTCTCTCTGTTGTTATTTGCTTGCATTTTGTTTTCATTCTCAGTTTTTCTTTTCCTTCCTTCTTGATCTGATTTTTCTTGTGCAGCAAGATAACTGTATAAATATGTAAACATATATTGGATTTAACATATATTTCAACATATTTAACATTGGACTACCTGCCAGCTAGGGGAGAGGGTAGGGGGAAGGAGGGGAAAATTTGGATCCAAAGGTTTTGCAAGGGTCAATGTTGGAAAAATTACCCATGCATATGCTTTGTAAATTAACTAATTAATTAATCAATTAAAAAAAGAACCCTCTCAGCTCTGATCATCTATATCATAAAGTGATCTTCAATTCTAACAAACCCTATTCTAAGAACCCTCCTAATCACGTAGGCCATGGTTCCAATTGTTAAAAAAAGAAAAAAAAGTAGCACTTGCCTTTAGATTTCTAATCAGTATTTATCTCTGAATCAGCTGTGGATTAACTGTGACAGAGAAACTCAATCTGTTTGCGTAATACATACACTCTTTGTTCCTTCATCTAGCAGCAAACTACAGAGTGTTCTTATATGCAAAGCAACCATCTAAGGAAGTGAGAGGGATACAGAGACTTAAGTAACTGCTCTTAGTGGAACAGAGAATGTATGTATTATGCCCACTCTGAGCTTATGATTGTAAGACTATCAGCTTTGTGTTTGTATGTTCTTTCTCTGCCTCCCTCTCTTCTCCTTCCCTTACCCCTCCTTCTTTCCTTCCTTCCTTTTTTTCTTTCCTTCCTTCTTCCTTCCCTCCTTCTTTTCTTCCTTTCTTTCTTCCTTCCCTGTTCCTTCTTTCCTCCCTCCTTCCTCCTCTCCCTCCCTCCTTTCCTCCTTTCCTTCTTCATTCCTCTTCCTTCCTTCTTTCCTTCCTTCCCTTCTTCCTTCTTTTCTTCCTTTCTTCATTCCCTCCTCCCTTCCTTTCTTCCTTCCTTTGTTTCCTCCTTCTTTCCTTCCTTCCTCATTCCCTCTCTTCCTTCTTTGTTCCTCACTCCTTTTCTTCCTTCCTTCCTCTCTCCCTCCTTCCCTTCCTTCCTCTTTCCCTCCTTTCTTCCTTTTTCCTTCTTTACTTTCTCCCATCTTTCCTTCTTCACTCCTTTTCTTCCTTCTTTTCTTCTCCTTCCCTCCTTCCTTCCCTCCTTCTTTCCTTTCAGCCTTCCCTCCTTCTTTCTTTTCTTCACATTCTCAGTATCTAGCAGAGTGACTGTCACATAATAGTGGCTTACTAAGTGCTTGCTGCTTTTAATCATTGCATTTTTCATTCAAATGGTGAATAATGACCTAGGTTCCATTCTTATTCCTTCCATGACTGTGGGCACATCACTTTGTTAGAAATGGGCATGTACAACAGTACAGCTGTGCGGCTAGCTTATGGAGGTGCCATCTCATAAGCAGCATCAGATGCTTGGGTAAAAGGCATGGGATGAGGCCAAAGTGAATGCTTCAGAATAAGGCATCAGTGGTCAATTTAGTTTACAATTCTTGAGAGCAGGTATTGTAGAAGCCATTTAATCATTTTGCTGATGAGGAAACTGAGTTCTAAAGAAGTGAATATATTAGCTTATATTCACTCTGGGAGTAGGTGCTACAACCAGGATTTGAACTAAAGTCCTACAACTGTAAGGTCAATGATTTTCCCAAAATGCACTGCACTTCTGAAAAACTGTTCACATCGCCATTTACCTATTAGAGAGTGGTTCTTGGTACTATATATGTGTGGTTGGTAATGTGTTCTGAAGACCAGTGGAGGGTCCTCAAGACTCTTTACAAGGCACACAAAACCAAAACTATTTTCATAATGACAGTAAGAGGTTTTACTTTCTAAAATTGACTTAACATATAAACAAAGGGTCTTTGAGAGAATCCTCAATAAGTTTTAAAAATTAAAGGGCCTTGAAACCAAAAATCCTACCTATTAGTAGGGGACAAACGAGGGGGCTTTATAGTCATTAACACTGGACAAGACACTTGGCTGCTCATTACTCAGTTGACCCTCAGAGACTAAAAGATCCACATAGGTTATGGTCTCAAATCAAACAATCAAGAAATATTTATTAAGTGCCTACTGTGGGCCAGGTATTCTGTTAAATGAAGAAAGGTAAAAGAGTTCTTGCCCTTAAGAAGCTTACAATCTGATGAACGAGACTGAATGCAAACAAGTATATACAAAGCAAGCTATATACAGGACAAATAGGAAATAATGAATAGAGGGAAAGCATTGGAATTAAGAGGGATTCGGGGAGCAACTAGATGGTTAGATAGATTCTCCTGGAATCAGGAGAATCTGAGTTCAAATCACATCTCAGACACTGAACACTTACTAGCTGGGTGATCCTGGAAAAGTCAGTTAATGCCATTTATCCCTCCAAAAATAAATAAGTAAATGAATGAACAAACAAACAAATAAATAAATACATAAATACATGAACAAACAAACAAACAAATAAATACATAAATACATGAAAGGGATGGGGGAAGGTTTCCTGTAGAAGGTAGAATTTTAGTTGGGACTTAAAAGAAGTCAGAGAGGGAGGGCGAGAATTTCAGACGTGGGGAACAGAGAGATCATGATGAAGAAATTGAGATGCATAATTTGCCCAAACTGATGTCAAAGGAATGATTATTTTCCTGACTGTCCAGTCTAGCTGATTACCGCCTGTGACCCCACAGCCCCATCTTCATAAATCTTAACCTGTTCATTCATTCTTGCGGTACCCTCTCCACCCTCTTTGCTCTAGAATGTGTATGTATACACACACAAATCACACATAAATACTCGTTTATCTTTTTGAAACTGCCTAATCTATAGTTCCTGTGCTGGATTTGGGGATTTTAGAGCCACAGTTCTAGTCCCAATCTTCCTGTAATTAAATCATCCTCTTTCTACAGGAATATGTGCAGAATGAGATTAGATCATGGGATAAGCAGCTAGGTGGCACTGTTGGACATGAAGTTGGAGAGACCCAAGTTCAAATCCAACCTCATGGTTTGACCCTGGATAAAACACTTTTAACAGTTGTCTGCCTGAATTTCTCCATCTGTAAAATGGGGATCATATTAGCATCTACCTCTCAGAGTTGTTGTAAGGATCATATGAGAAAAAAAAATTTAGTAAAGTCCTTAAGGAACTTTAAAGCGTCAGTTGCGCTGATGATGATCATTGATGCAGTGATGATGATGATGATGATGATGATGGTGGTGGTGGTAGTGGTGGTGGTGGTATATGCCATGGTCTAGTAGTTCTCCCCAAATATAAATGTGATTATTGCTACATAGTCCTAAATGTTTCAGCTTCCTCAGACAGAGGCTGTCTTTTGTTCTGACCATGACATCAGGGAGATGATGCCATGATTTGCAAGTGAATTGGATTTAAGTGAGAGAGAGATTCTATCACTATGAATCACAGGCAGAATTGTGTGAGAATCCAGTAAAGAAGCCTTCCTTCTTCACTTCTCATTCCTCATCGCCTGATCCAGTAGGGTTTGGTTTATGAAGCTTATTTCCCAGAAGACCTTTGAAAAGTGACATGGTATGGGGGCAGCTAGATGGCACAGTGGATAGAACACCAGCCCTGCAGTCAGGAGGATTTGAGTTCAAATGTGATCTCAGATGTTTAATACTTCCCAGCTGTGTGACCCTGGGGAAGTCATTTAACCCCAATTGCCTCAGGGGGAAAAAAAGAAGAAAAAGTGATATGGTATGGGAAGAAGAATATTGGACTTTGAGTTTAGAAAGATCCTGAATTCAAATTTTGTCTCCAACACAAGCTATTTCATCATAGGCAAATCATTGTACCCTGAGATTATAGATTTGGAGCAGGAAGGGTTCTTATAGGTTATTTATTCTGGACCCTTTCCCGTTATAGATAAAGAAACTGAAGCACAGAGAAGTATAATGATTTGCACAAAGTGACAGATAATAAGGAACCCAGACTCTGTCTCCAAATCCATTCCTCTTTCCAATACATCAGACTGCCTTTAATCAACTCAGCTGCCTGAGTCTTTGCTTCCTTCGCTATAAACTGGAGTTAACAGTACTAATATTCCTGCTTCAACAGTGGAGCTGTAACAAAGGGGTAGCAATGAGTGCTTTGTCCTAAAGTGGAGAGGGGTGGACTGCATCATCTTCTTATCACCTCCTTTGACTAGTGTAGACTTTTCTTCAGGCCGAGTTCACATCAGTCACAGTGGATGCTTGCAACATTCCTTCTTCCCTAGAGAAGAAAGCTGGGGTCTTTGTCTCTCCTTTTACTCCCCCTACCAGAAAGATGCACTCCTGTGGGTTGCAATGTGTCCTAAGACCTACTGCTCCGCTTCAAACCCAGGTGAATTTGCTTGCAGCACCAGAATTAATAGACATACATTTAGAGTTGGAAGGGGTCAAGCACCTTATTTAGCAGAGAAACAGAGGCCCAGGTAGGATATGTCACTTATTTAAAGTGATGGAGGTAGTGGGCAGCTAGATGACACAGCTGGTGTCAGGAAGACTTGAGTTCAAATCCAGCCTCACATACTTACTAACTGAGTGACCCTGGGCAAGTCACTTTACCCTGTGTGCCTCAGTTTCCTCATCTGTAAAATGAACTGGAGAAGGAAATGGTAAACCACTCCAGTATCTTTGCCAAGAAAATCCCAAATGAGTTCATGAAGAGTCAGATGTGAACAATAACATGGAGATAGTAAATGGGTGAACTAGAATTTGGACTCAAATTGTCTGATTCAAAATCTTGCAGCCTTTCCATTTCGATGGAATGGTCTGTTCAGAGGGTGGTTCAGAAGAATCTATGAGATCATATGAATGAATTGCTTTGTGAACCACAAAGCAATATATAAATATCAATTTAGTTGTCTGTAATGGTTCACTTGGGGATAACTCAGGTGTCTGAGAGCTCTCTTGTCTACCTACCAATTAAACGGGGATTCTGATGACTTAAATTTTGTCCCTTATGAAGCAGAATAGAAACCTCAAACTCCTGCTTTCGATACATAACCGAAGAATCAAATAACAACCAATCAGTAATTAAGTATCTAATTTATACAGGCCCAAAGGTAGGCTTAAGAAAAACTAAACATAAATGAAATAGCCCCTGCCTTCAGGGAGCTAACATTTTACTGTTGTCATTCTTCCTTTGTTCTCAAAGAGAACCAATAATATCAAGGAGGTGATGTCTTGACTTGCAAGTGAAATGGATTCAAGAGAGGCAGGCCTGTGCAAAATCACCAATCTCACTATCTCCTCCAGAATCATCTGGGTTCAGTGGTAACATGGATCAGGATGACCGGTGATAGCCCTGGGTAAAGTGGGAGATTCTGGCCTTTTTAAGTTAAAGCCTTTCCCAGGTCTCAATTTGTCTGGGGCAACACTCATTCAGTGATTAAAGACTGTATAAGAATTGGGGCAAAATATGTCATAGTTTAACTTCCCAAAAAAATTTTTATTAGAGAATATTAGAAAAGGAAGGGAGGAAGGGAGGAAAGAAGAAAGGAAGGAAGGAAGGAAAGAAGCAAGGAAGGAAGGAAGGAAAAGAGGGAGAGAGGTAAGGAGAGAGGGAGGGAAGAAAGGAGGGAAGGAAGAAGGAAGGAAGGAAGGAAGGAAGGAAGGAAGGAAGGAAGGAAGGAAGGAAGGAAGGAAGGAAGGAAGGAAGGAAGGAAGGAAAAAAGAGTCTTTTTAAAAGAATTTATAATATTCTAGACACTGTTCTCAGCACTTTATAAATATCACATTTGAAAAAGAAAAAAGGAAGAAATTACCCTGTAAGGTAGATGTTTTTATTATCCCAATTTTACATTTGAGGAAACTGAGGAAGGCAAAGATTAAGTGATTTGCCTAGAGTCACATAGGAAGCAGAATTTGAAATCAGGTCTTCCTAACTCCAACCCCAGAACTTCTATGCACTATGGCACTACCTGGATATCACACAAGCCTAAAATTCATCCTAAAACAAATCCCATTTCTTTACCTCCTCCCATTTTTTTTTAAAGATCAAACTTTATTGTTAAGAAAGGTTTTTTCCCTCTAAGTCGAACCTAAGTCTTCCTCTTTGCAAGCCGCACTCATTGTTCATTTTCCACCTTTCCTAATCTAGATGAACAAACTAAATCTGCCTTCCACAGGACAGATGTTCCAAAATTTGAAGACAGCCATTGTGTGACCCTGAGCTCTGATTGGTCAGCATTCATTTTATCTTTTCTGGTCTCAGGTCCACCATATCAGTCCTGGCCATCTCCATGACATGCTGCTGTACATATATCCTCCACCTTTACCCCCCCCTTCCCAACTCTGAAAACAGTCATGAAAATAATAACTAACAAGTGAATTGCATTTTATGCATCACAAAGTGCTTTGTGTGGATCATCTCCACAACACTGCCATTCCTGGTTCACTCGCTCTGGTTTCCTTATTCAAAACACTCCTACCAGGCCATCACCACTCCCCTGGAGGGAGGTTTGTTTTTGGAAAAGATGTGAAAGCTCAGTAAACTTCTTGCCCAATTCTTGGTACCATGTGGTGGATAAAATAGCTAATGGACACTTTGCTCTTTTGAGAGACAGAACTTCCAGGACGAAGGAGGTAATCACTACACTGTTCTCTGCCCCTGAGTACCTTATTTATTTTGAGTACCAATATTTTAGAAAGGACACCGATAAGTTGCAAAATGTCCAGAATTGGTAATCAAGACAGGGAAGGACCTAAATATCATGCTATAAGGATCAGTTGAAGGAGTCTTGTTTCTATGCTAAACCCTCTGGGTATTCCATGTTAAATGAGTTAATTAAAATTGCTTGCGATATATTTCCTATGCTAAGCAACCCAGAACAAGTTTGTGGATTTTTAAAAACCCCTTTTTAAAAAACTAATCCTTAATGTCAAGTCCTTCTGAGAAGACACAAGGGCAGCTTGTAGATAGAGATACCCAGGAGTAAAGTGACTAATATCCTGTAGATGGGGATTTTCAGTTAAGACTCTAACGACTACCTCCCCAATCATCTTTTTTTCTTTGAGCAAGGGAATTGTATGCCTGTGCTCCTTCCTAGCCTGACTACTTTTCCAATGAGACCAACTTACCTACTGAGGCAGAGGAGGTACAGGTAAAAGGAACACTTGGCATAGAATCAGAGATCTTTGATTCCAATATCAGCTTGGTTCTTTATTTTCTATATAATTTTGGGCAAATAATCTCCCATTTTGGGGAGAAGGAAGAAATGATCATGTATTAAGCATCTGCTACATACCATGCATTATGCTAAGACTTTCCAACATTATCTCTAATAATTTGGGGGCTTCATTGTTACCTCTCTTTAAAAAAAAAAAGAAGGCTGGATCAATTAACAAGTCTTTAGCAAGTGCCTACTATTTGTCAGGCACTATGCTATTGGGTTAGACTAGAAGTGCTTCCCAGTTTTAAGACTTATGATCCTCTGTTTCTTAGATCTGCTCAATTTAATCACTTGTACCTGCCACCAGCAATTCCTTCTGCCAAAACCCATCCTTTTCCTGCTGTAAAACTAAGCCCACACACATCTATTAAGCAATGACTGCACTAGGCACTGTACTAGCTAATGAGTATATGGAAACAAAAAAGAAAGTCCCCATACACTCAAGTTATTCACATTCTATCAGGAGCAGTTAGAGAAATGAAAAATTGAAAAAAGAACAAAAGAGAAATGATTCCAAGTTTGGTTTTTTTGCTTATCACCAGAGCTATAACTGGAAATTTTTGTACAAAACATGCTGGAGATGTCATCTCATGGCTTTTCTGAAGGTAACTGTTCCTTAAAGCCCTGCTTCTCAAACTATGGTTCAAGATCCCATATGGAGTCTCATAACTAAATGTGGGGATAATAAAATTATAACTTATTATCAATAAATGTTTGACATCTCTATATCTGGGTCTCATAAAAATTTCTCAGATGAAAAGAAATTGAGAGTAGACAAAATTTAAACTTAAGGATTGCTTAGAAGGTGGGAGGGGAGGAACTTATTGGAGCCCTTTGTTTTGGTAGATTCCTCATTTTAGTTAATTCTCCTTGTAGACCAAATGCTAAGCTTTGTTGTTTCTAAATTGTTGAAGAACTTGATTTGATAGGGTTCAAATCCCAGCTCTCCCACTTATTACAACTAAAAAAGATATACCTCTGGGACATCCTTGAAAAAGAGAGACAGGGAGAGACAGAGAGAGACAGTGAGAGAGAGAGAGGGACAAAGAGAGAGAGAGAGAGAGAGAGAGAGAGAGAGAGAGAGAGAGAGAGAGAGAGAGAGAGAGAGAGAGAGAGAGATTGAGAGAGATTTGAACTACATTGCCTCTAAGGGACATTTCCAGCTCTATATCAGTAATCTGTAACTGCAGCTCCTATCATTCACCATCCTGAGTCAAAGCCCAGTTAACTGATCCTAGTTATCACTCTACTTGACATCAGAGAAAAACCGAACTTGAACAAAACAGGGAAAATGATGTTACTTCACTAACCTGGCTAAGCTGAAGAATCCAAATGAAGACCATTTGGAGGGAGTCCTGCTGAGCGTCTGTGTATGTGTATGTTTATTAAATATTGTAAAGAAATTGCAAAATTGTGCATTTGTGCCAGAAACCAAAGTCTAGACATTATCATATTGTCACTGTTTCCATCTTCCCAGAAGGCAGATTGCATCACCCAGAGGATGTTCTTTCAACCACACCTGGAGAGCTAGTGATACAGATAACGGTCATTATAGAAGTTAGATTCTAGTTATGCTCTCCAGAGTGAACAACTCCAAGTTGTCAGCCTTTTGCACTCCCTATTGCCCCCCAGGCATTTTCTCCCTGTCTTGAATTTCTTTAAGCTTGTGTACACAGTTTAGAGGGTAATACCATTAATTAGACTGGAAAGGAAGTAGAATTAAAGTCAGGGGCCCCATGATATCCCAGATTTATCCCTGATTAACAAAGCAGTCTCTGTCCCATGATTAAGTCATTTGCTATACATTCTGAATATAATGTTTCATTGGTAATTAAAATGGTGAAAGAAATTTCCCTCTTCTCTTCAAATGGAAAGTGTTTAAAAGCAAGAGGATCCAACTCATCGCTTAGAGAAGTCAGTGTGATAGGACCAGAAAGCCACAAAGATTCTTTATTCATAATTAGCAGCAGCAGCAGGAAAAAAAAAAGATTTTCAGTCAAATGTCATCAATCTTTTTGTGATGAGGTATCCACACTTAAAATTATTTTGACAAGGGAATTTTTTTTTGGCTGAAGTTGGAGAATGCTAAAAGCATGGTTTTAAAATGTAATTATGTCAAATTTCAATTTTAAAAATGTCAGCATGCTTTTGGCAATTAATGGGGGGAGGGCTGGGGAAGAGGTCCCAGAAAATTTTCTTTGAGGCAGGATAATGTTTCTTCTAGTAGAGTACAGAGGGTTAAGTGAAGTCAGGGGATTTAAGCTTAGTATAACTTCCCATAAATTAGCACAATACTTGTCTCAATGCTTGCTTAAATAAGAAATCTTTGTTGAATTACTGAATTCTGATTCTGCTACTGGGTTCAAATCACACCTCAAAACCCTGAGAAAATAACTTTAATCTCTCTGAGTCTCAGTTTCCTTTTCTGAAAAAAAGGAGATAATGACATCCCCCTCGCTTCTAGTGTTGTGAGAATCAATGGAGATAATGTACATAAAGTGGTTTGAAAAAAATAAAAGAGCTATGTAAATGTTAGCTTTTCATATTATCATTGTCCAAGGTCACCAGGCAGTGAATAGCATGCTGAAATTCAAACCCAGGTGTTCTAATTGTTCTCCTGCCATGAACAGCCACAACTAAAAGCAACAGACTAGTCATGTGATTAGTGCTTTTTTTTTTTTTAATAGCATAAACCTGGATGAAACTGGCAAAATCAAGCAAAGACCCATTGGAGAAGAAGCATCATCGCCACTTACTCTGCCCTATTTCTAACAATCTCTGGACAGGTTCTAAAGAATTAATGGAGGGGACAGTTAGGTGGTGCAGTAGATAGAGCATCAGCCCTGAAGTCAGAAGGACATGAGTTCAAATACTTCCTAGCTGTGTGACCCTGGGCAAGTCACTTAAGCCCAATTGCCTCAGGGAAAAAAAGAATTAATGAAAAGTTTTCCTACTATTCACTAGCTACCTTTTTCAGTAGCATCATTTAAATTCATCAGATTTTAGTCACTGACATACCCACTATGTGCCAGGCTAGAAATGAAACTGAAAATGATTATAGCCATCATCCAGGCTGTTTAATAAGAAAACCGGATTTGTGTATGTTTGCAGTGTGCTTTAACTTTTCAAAAATCTTCCTTCCCCACCCCATTCTCCAACATAGCCTCATATATTGCCATTTTCAGGTAAGGAGGATGGATATTATGGTGAAGTGGAAGGTCCGCAGAGGGAAAGTGATTTGTCCAAGGTGACGCAAGTGGATGGTTTAGGGTCAAAATCTGAGCTAGAACTTAGACCTTCTGACTAATTCTGATATAATCCACCATGTTCATGGCAAGCAAACTTGCTGGCTGGCAGCTGGCTGGTCTAGGTAAGTAGTATACATCTCGTAAGTGACATCCATCTCACCTTGGTGACTGCACAAGCAGACCTCCACCCTTGGGAGCTCTCCTTCTCTATCTCCACCTCTTAGGACCCCCAGTTGATCATAAAGTGCAGCTCAGGTGTTCCCTTCCTGCATGAGGCTTCTGGACAGCTTTCTCCTTCCTAAAGTTATTTTACATAGGGTAGGTACTGGACCTGAGATTTCATTGATATAGGGAATTTCCAGGAGAGGAAATCCCTTCTTCTAATGTAAATTGACAGCTTCTCTGCAATTTATAGTCTTTTTTGCATAGAACACTGGGAGGCTAATTGACTTGCCCAGAGTCACAGATCCAGAATTGTCAGGAGACAGAACTCAGAATCCAGATCTTCCTGACTCTGTGTCTGATTCTATTCATTTTCACCATTCTTGTCTCTCTAATAGAAGGATGCTTTGTGTTCCCTCAGCTCCTGACATAATGATTTCTTAATAAATGTTTTTTGATATATTGCTTTATTTTTTTTAATCTTTTTATCCCTAGTTCTAGTGTAGTGATTGGTCCATAAGAGGTGCTTAATAATTGCTTGTTGATTGATTAACTGACTTTTTTTTCAGTCTTTGTATTCCCCACTGCCTAGGACATAATAAGAGCTTAATAGATGTTTGTGGATTAGAATCTAACTGAATTGAATGTTGTCTCTGGAGCCATTCTATATTATTTCTTGCACAATCCACATTGGATCAACTCCTCAAATCAATACCAAAAGGTTATCTCATAAATAAGCCCAATAACATACCCTGGGAAGCACAAGGAGACTGACATTGGAGCCAATTCTCATGGGTATATTCTCTACGACAATAGTCCATCCAATTTGTCCATGTTCCCCATGTTATCGGTATCCCTCTTCTAGTAAATAGCTGTGAGTATTGGAGAAGGGAGCAACCTTCCCTTCAAGATGGTCATCAGCAGATTTATCTAGAAATTCCAGCTGTCTTTCACAAAGTCTTGTGACCCTCTTAATGGGAAAACATTTCCATTTTTTTCCTCCTCACCAAGCCAGACTCCCTGGGACAGGTCTTGGCCCCAGAGAGCACTTCCTGGGGCATTAGGATTCTATGGCACTCCTGAAACCCATGGACATGCATATGGGCTCTCTGTGTTCCCCTGAAAGGGGGGCCCTTTATCTATAGAATAATTTCTGTTGGATTTGGCGCCCATAACAAAGACGTCTTTCAACATGGCTGGAGTCTATAGGCAGCTGGAGATTTTTCAATGAAAACTTCAGGAGAATTTGCCAAGTCATTTGGGGTCTGTAAATTAGTCCTTGTTTAAAAATTTAGACAAAGCTTGATGCAAGAGGAAAAATGCTTTCATAACATTAGAGGCCAATTACAGTGAAAACCGCTTTTTAAAAGTTGAATGGAACCTTTCTCTGGCAGTGTGGGAGTAGCTGAAGGGTCTCTAGGTCTTGCAGATGGAGATGAGAAAGGGGGAAGAAGCAAGTTGCCTTTATTGTCTCAAACTGAATCAAAACATTCAATATGGCTTGTGTGGTTCTAGTGCTTGTATCTGTCTCTCTGTCTCTCTGTCTCTCTGTCTCTCTGTCTCTCTCTCTCTCTGTCTCTGTCTATCTCTGTCTCTGTCTCTCTCTCTCTCTGTCTCTCTCTCTGTGTCTCTGTCTCTTTCTGTTTCTGTGTGTGTGTGTGTCTCTCTCTTTTTCTCTCTCTCTGTTTCTCTCTCTCTCTCTCTCTCTCTGTCTCTCTCTCTCTCTCTCTCTCTCTCTCTCTCTGTTTCTCTCTGTTTCTCTCTCTCTCTGTCTTTCTCTCTCTCTCTGTGACTTATGTACTTCCACCAACCCAGTGAAGCAGGTGAGTTTGGTCATTAAGAGGCAAATCCTACAGGAATAAAGTGGTAATAGTGTCTCTGAACTCTGCCCTTATGAAAGAATGAGAGAATGAATGGATGAATAAATGAAAAAGAAAGCACTTATTGACACTTACTATGTATTCTGGGAATTGTTCCAAGTGCAGAGGATTCAAATACAAGTGAGTTAAGACAGCACTGACTCTCAAGATGTTTACATTCTAATAGAAGAAAATAATACCTATGGGAGAATGGTAGCCACGGAAGTTAGAGGAGAGAGGGACCATTGGAGTTATGGGACAAATGATTGACATATGTTTTTCAGAGATATGAGTGATTGCTAATTTCAGAACTAGAGTTGGAAAGGTGGGGGAGAGGTGGGAAGGGGGTGGAGTAGGAAGACACACCTCTGGTATTATGCTCAGATCAGGGGCACTGCATATTATGAACACAGATAAGCTGAAGAACATTCATGGGAAGATAGTGAGGATATAAAGGCTCTTGAGTTTATGTCAGATGACCATTGCTTGATGGAAGGGGATGATTACCCTGGAGAAGAAAAGGCTCAGGCTTGGGACATGCTAACTGTGAAGTTTTTAAAGGGTTGTCATGCAAAAAAAAAAATCACCTTTTTCTGCTTGGCCCCAGAGTTAGAAATAGGTAGACATCCCAAAGAGGTAAATTTAGGCTTGATATAAAGGAAAAAATACCCAACCATTAGAACTGTGTCACTCAAAGCAGATGGGACGTCACGGGTGTTCTCCTTCATCAGAGCTCTTCAAGTAAAAGGCCACATAACCTCTTGTCAGATGTGTCAGAGAGGGAAGCACATGGCCACCAAGGTCCCTTCCGACTCAGAAATTCTATGATTTAGGGATTTTTTGGTCTGAGAGCATACTGAGCAAATGATAAGAGTAGAGTCAAAGGACTTCTTTGTTGGAATTTCAGCTCTGCTGCCTGCTTTCTGTATGACCTTGGGCTAATGACTCGGTTTCTTATAAAGTGTCTCATAAAGGCTTCAAGATGGACTAGATTCTCATTGAATCAGAGGACAAAAGCTGGAAGGGACCTCAGAAACCATCTAAACCAAACTTCCTCTTCTGATTTAGGAGGGAAACAGCCCCAGAGAAAAGGAATACCTGCTACAGTAAAGCAGTTCTTCTCCGAGGTGAGATTCGAACTCAGATTCTTTAGCTCCAAAGCCAATGTTCTTCCCATTCTAACTTGATCTCCAGAGTTCCTTCTATACCTTAAGTCATGCAGTGAAGAGAGTACTCGACCTGGAGGAGGAAGGCTCATCTTCATGAGTTCAAATCTGGCCTCAGATCCTTACAAACTGTATGATCCCACACAGGCCACTTAACCCCATTTGCCTCAGTTTCTTCATCTGTAAAATGAGCTGGAGAAAGAAATGGCAAACTGCTCCAGTGAATCTGCCTAAAAAAAACCCCAAATGGATCATCAAGATTTGGAATTGACTGGAAACTGATTGAATGACAACAGACCTTATAACTCCTGTCTGGATTTGTGGTCTTCTCCCTCTTCGCTCCCCTTTCAGATGACCCATTCCCTCCTGTGTTTTTCTTCCTTTTCTCTGTCCAAATCTACCTATGGGAAAAGAAGTCACTTAAATCTTACCATGCATTTAAATCAATGTGTGATCTTTCTCCCAAGGAATTCTTTCATTTGAAGCTTCCCCTCTCTAATTAATATCTATTGATTGGCTTGTCGGAGAGAGAATTTCTATAATCTCCAAGCATGTAGTAACTCTAGAATATTCCCTTGGAGGTTTTGGTAGAGATTTCTGTTCCAAATCTCAACATTACTGTAACCTATGTAAGGTGATAGCCCAGATCATTGAACATCCACAATTTAAAAAAAAAAAAAAAAAACAACCTGGGATTTAGCATGAAGCAGAGGAAAGTAGGGATGCCATTTTCCAGATCCAACTGGCTGTTTCTGAGTACCCATTGGGAGTTTTGTCAATCCAGATTGCATGTGGTCACACCTCAGATGCACCACCAGACCCTGTGTATAAGGGAGAAGGCTCAGCTTCAGTCTGGTTGATAGAAAGGGTAGAAATTTGAAAACCTGTGCATTTCTCTTCCCACAAGGCATTTAGGGCCAGGATGGTGAGTAGAGTTTTGCTGTCTGCAGCTTAAAGCAAGGCTGAGTTTGCCTGTTGTCTAAATATCCCAAGGCCAAGACTCATTCAACCCAGCACCCCAGACTGTGCCATGTGTCGCCCAGGAGACATTTAATAAATAGTATTTGGATGGGGTGCTACGAGTTTGGCTCAGGAGAAATGGCACATTTTCACAGTTCCCTGTCAAAGCAAAGCATCATTTCCAAGCTGTTATGTTTAAAAAAAAAAAAAAACAGCAAAAGGTACCACATATGGAAATCATCACAGATGTAGTTTGATATTTTCTAAGAGTTTTGAAACCAATTTGATCTACCCTTCCCCTAAATAGTCAATGACAGGTGTGTCTTATTTTATGTAATTGGGATATTATAAAGTTCTCAATGGAATCAACAGGGTCAATGGAATCAGATTTTAAATGCACTTTGGGCATCATCTTCCCAACATTATAGAGAGCATAAAGCATTTCCATAGATTCTGGTGTAAATTTCTTTCTGTTAAAGGAAACATCCCCATCATAAGAGGCATGGTGGAGAGAGTTCTGCATTTGATGTGAAATGACCTGGTTTCAAATCTTGCCATTGATACTAGTTTTGTGATCTGGAGAAAGTCACCTAAATTCTCTGAGTCTGGAATATTAGAGAGGTAGAATTGATGACCTCTAAGATATCCTCTGAAAATTTATGATTCTGTGAGCAATGAAAGCATATGATCATGGCATTGGAAGGTGAATTCAACTCCATTTTCCACTGCCGCCTTCCTACCCTCTCTTTCCCTCTTCAATTCTCCCCTAATTAGAGTATAAACATTTTGAGAACAGAGACTTAGGATTTTTCTCTTTTCATCCTTAGCATTTAACACAGTTCTCGGTACATAGTAAGTGATGAATGCATGTTTTCTTTTTCATTCACTCATCCATTTATTCAATTCATTTCAGTTCATCAAGCTTTTCCTATGTACCAGACACTGTTCTCTGGACCTGAGCAAAATTTCAAATAGCTCTGTCCCTAAGTAAAACCATTCCAGATTCTTCAGGGCCAGCCATTTCAGGTCACGATGCTCTCTATCAGGGTGACAAATAACATTGTCCTTGATCAGCTCTTAACCAAGCACTTTGCATAGAGGTGCCTTTATGTGTCTGTCTTGCTTCCATTAATGTCCCCAGGAGTTATGTGAGTGTACTTAGAGGGAATGGACCCTAGAGACTATGATGCAGTCCCTGTCCAAAGTGCTGAGCGTTTATGGGAGTGCACATTTGAACTCGTCCATTGAATAAAGACATTCTCTGCTGGACTGGAGCGTTTGGACGAACATTACAAGCCCCGCCCAACTTCTCCATATTCTTGGCTGATAAAGTCAGAGACACCTCAATATCTTCTCTCTCTACTTGCCAAACTTTGCATTTTATAACCATAAAGAGCCTCCACCAGCATAAATCTGTATGGTTCTTCTAGGCTAAGTATTTCAGCGATCTCGCATATTTACATTACTTCTGATGACCTTCAAAACATTTTTTCCCTTTATAAGCATGCTATAAAATTGAGAAGTAAAAGATGTGATTATCCCCATTTTGTAGCTGAGGGAAGCGATGCATGGACTTGTTTTTAGTTACATATTCAATGGCAGGACCCAAACTCAGGTCTTCTGACAAACCCATTCTTGCCACTTGTCCTCTCAAAGTTAAATAAACTGGTTATGGAAGCAAGGAGAATCCGGGCAGCTCTCAACTCTCTGGTCTGTTTTGTTTCTATTCACACCACAATGACCCTTATCCAGACCTCATTACCTCTTGCTTGGAGTGCTGCAATAGCCTCCAAATCTGTCTCCCTTTCTTCAGTTTCTCTCCACTCCAATTCAGCCTCCCCAACTGGATATTCCTAAAGCAGAGTTCTAATGATGTTACTCCCAGGCATAAGAAGCTTCTGTGGCTCCCTATCACCTCAAGAACAACATACAGACACCTCTGTTTGACTTTTAACATGCTCCAACCTCTTCCTCCTATTATACATTACTCACCCTCATGCATTCAGCATCTGAACTCAGATAGCTAACTTGGTGTAGCATAAAGCACACTAGCTCTACAGTCAGAGAGCTGGGGTTCAGATTCTGCCTTGACCACTTACCCCCTTGTGACCTTAGACAGTTGACCCTGGAACTTAGTTTCCTCATCTGTAAAATGAAGAGGTCAAACTTTGTTTTCTTAATATCTGTGTTTCTCTGACATCCCATCCTTGGCCTGTGTGCCTTTGAATGGGTTATCCTCCACGCCTGAAATGTCCTTCCTTCTCTCTAACTCTCGGAAACTCCTGTCATTGAGTATTTTTTCAGTTGTATCTTACTCTTCGTGACCCCACTGGTGATTTTCTTGGCAAAGAGACTAGAGTGATTTGCCATTTCTTTCTCCAGATCATTTTAGAGATGAGGAAACTGAGCCCCAGTGCACACAATCAGTGACTATCTGAGATAGATTTGATGCGTTTTCTCCAGTCTATCTTCTTTCACTCCCTTCAGTGTTCCTCTTTAGTCCCCACACCTACAAGAAGTCTTTACTAAATCCCCAAGTTCTCAATACCACAGCCCATTTACTTTGTATTTCTTTTGCATATATTATATGCAACTTTTCTCCCAGTAGAATGTCAGCTCCTTGGAGGGTAGAGACTATTTTTGCCCTTATATGTCTAGTACAGTGCCTGGCCCATAATCGGTACTTTAAAAATGTTTGCTTATAGTGTTAAATGGAGTCACCTTGAATTAGGTTGAATTGAATTGGACTTAGTAAAGTCCACTGTCGTGCTCCAGATCACAATCCTGTGATTCCTTTTTGGCCCCAGTCACGTCAGGAAAGCTGACTAACGGCATTCTTGGGGAGGGGGAGAATAATCTACTGTTTTCTGTGGATGGTTCTAGCATGTTAGCCTGTGCTGGATGGTTTCCTTCCTCTCATCCATTCAATAACATCCTGTTTATTTAGGCCAGGACCTGCCAGCTTTGTGAATTAGTTTGCCATTCCTTAACCATGAAAGGGAAGGTATCTCGATGCTTTTGATGCTCTTACATTGGGCTTTTGGAAGTGTCATCTAGGGTCAGAAAAGGTGGACCAGGACGGATGTCCCCAGTCCAGGCATGTGAGCAGTGCTTCCTAGGATATATCTTCCTATCTTTGCAGCCATCACCTGGATCTTGATGCTGAACCACACATGGGATGCAGGTTCAGCATTGTGTGCCTTGTTTTCTTTTTTTTGCCATTTCTTAAAGAAATTAATTTCTGCTTGGTGGATGTCAGTCTATGGACAATAGCATGTTTTATAACTCCCTGAGTAGTCAGATCATGGTGATAGACAAATCATTTTATAAATTATCAAATTAGTCAACTGCAAAGAGGTGGTCAGTAAGTCAGACAACAGCATTTATTAAACACCTTTTATATATAAGACACTGTGCTAACCACTGGAGACATGACCAGTGTCCAGTGGCCAACATGCCAATAACTATGTGCATAAAAATATACGATGTAATTAGAAGGTAATCTCAGAGATGGAGGAATAAGCCATGGTTAAGTGACTTGTCAAGGTGAAGCTTGGAGTCAACAGGAGATCTAGGGTACAGCTAGGTGCTATCGGGCAGTGGAGAGAGCACCAGCCCTCAAGTCAGGAAGTCAGGAAGAAATCCAGCCTCAGATACTTACTATGTGACATGACAAGTCAAGATTAAGTGACTTAATCTTGATTATCTTAAAAAAAAAAAAAAGAATCGGAAAGATAGAATTCAATTCTAGGTCTTTTATCTCCAAACTCAGAATGCCTCCCACTAATTCACTCTCTAGTTTCATTTTCTAAGGAGATCTAAAATGCATAAATTGTTTTTTCCCCCCGGGCCCCATGCGTCCAGTGAGGTTCCATATATAGCAAGGATGCAGAAAGGAGGCAGAATACATATTTCTCTTCTCTTCCCCATCCTATCCCACTTCTATCAGGTATTCCTACCAAGAGGCAAAGAAATAGTTTGGGGTTGGAAGCCACTCTGTTTTCCTTTGAGAGAGACAGTAAAAAATTATTATTATTATATTGTTATAGTATTTTAAAATTTATAAAGCAAACAAATGAGATAATATGTTATCTTATTTGGTCCTTATTTGATCTGCCTGTGAAGCAGTTAGAATTATCTTCATTTTGCAGATGAAGAAAGTGAGATAGGCAGAAGTTTAATGACTTTCTAAGTCCCAAAGTTACTGTCTGATGAAGGTTCAAACTCAAGGCTGCTAGCCTCTAAATACAACGCTCTATCCACTGGGCCACATAGCTCTCTATCTCCTAAACACTCTAAGTCCCAGTTTCCTCATCTGGAAAAAAAAAATTGGCTCAGGTGGCCTCTGAAGTTTTCTCCAGATCTGTATATATAAAATTTAAAAAGCTCTAGTTAATGTTCTGGTCAATCACAATTTCAGAAGACTGATATTGAAGCATCTGGGTCTCCTTGCTCTCAGCACAAGGGTAGTGGGCTGTAGCTATGGAAATAAATCCAAAAATATAAATAAATAAATAAATAAAAATATAAAAACTGACAATGAAGAAAAAAGTTCAATAAAACATATAAAAAAATCCATCTAGCTTATGGGACAACTAGATTGTGCCTATGTTGGCAGTCCTATTCCCAACCTCAAGGTTTGGTTTTGGTTTTGAATAAATGACCTCCCTCCTTGTTGAAGTCAGTTTCAATATCAAAAGCCCTTTACAAAATCGAGAAAAAGAATGAGTTAGGGCTTAACAAACAATTCCCCCATCCCCAAGGCTATTTTGAAACAACAGTCTTTTGATGGGCCAAGAAGGACCGTTAAATTTTTTAAGAGGAAAAAAAAAAAAGACCGATAACAAAAGTCAACATGGACACAGTACACTAATTTTCAGATTGTCAATAGGTTTTTTATAGCCATGCTATGTCAACATTTTATAACAAAGCATACATGCCTTTGTGTTCCGGTGGGATACTGGCCACCAAAATGGAGCACTTTCTTCAGGCAGAAAGCATGGGATCATGACAGCAAGTGGTCCCACCCTGAGAAAATGGGCTGACAGCTCTAATGGGTGACATGGCTTCCCACACTGCATCCAGGAGGTGGATTGGCAGCTCTAAACTCCTAGGATATTAAAAGTTACTGATTTATTCATGCATTCAATAAAAATTTATTGGGTGCTTACTATGTGCAAGGTACTGTGGCAGATACAAAGCGATGTAAAACAATGCCTTACAAGGTAGGTAAAATAGAACCTCTGGGAGTCTAGAGTAGAAATAAGTCTCCTAATACACACACTCTCTCTCTCTCTTTCTCTCTCTTTCTCTCTCTCTCTCTCTCTCTCTCTCTCTCTCTCTCTCTCTCTCTCTTTCTCCTCTTTCTCTCTCTCTCTCATATATATATATATATATATATATATGTATATGTATATATATATATATATATATACACACACACACTCATACTCATACACATTTATCTGTTACATATATACATAAAAGATAATAGACAATCATAAGTAAAATGCATTTTTATTTTTATTCTTTTGAGAAAAGAGAGTAAGGAGAAATCATCATTTAAGTTCCTCATGTCTGCTTTTAAAATTACAGATAGAAAACATAAAACTCTATTCAATGAAATACAACAAATTATGATCTAATGACTATTAAGGGAGAGAACAGGAGACCAAGAGGGAATAGGGAAAGAGGGAGAAGGATGAGGAATGAGAGATAGAGAGAGGGAGAGGGAGGGATACTGACATCAACATGGAAAGAAAACTATGAGAAAAGCAGGGGGTTTCTTTCCCCGCCCCTGAAACAGTTGCAAAAGGAGACAGAAAGATAAGAACTACTCTTTTTTAATATTTGTTCATTTTTCAAATGCATAACATTGCATTGAATATACATTTAATTCCCATGCAAAATGAAAATGCAAGCATCCTACGAATCTGCAGTTGATTTTCTTTTTGGAAGGTGTTTGAAATTTGGTTTTGTTTTATAAAAATACGTATCTAAATATGGTAGTCTATATAAGACATAAATATGCAATAGGGTTCATGTTTCAAGTATTTCATTTCAAAAGAAAGATAATAATCATTAGCTCCCTTTTCTAAAAAGCACAAAGCACCATGACTCATTTTCTATCTGTGAATGTGTTGCCTTCATTGTCTAACATGCTCATTTTGGACCTCTAGGAGATGGTCATTAAGCTTCAAAAGCCTTTCCATATTTATTGACATAAATGAGGTCATTTATACCATTTCTGCAAGTTTGATGAATTATCATGGAGTAATTATAAATCACTGGACTGGGCATCAGGAGACCTAGGTTCAGCATTCAATTGTCACTAGCTTGTTTAACTCTTTGAGCTTCAACTTCTTCAACATCGGGAAAATATTTCAAAATGGAAAAATGTTTCAAAAAAATTTCAAATAATTAGACCAGATGATACCTTCAAGCTATTAAAAAATCTATCCTATCCTATTTTATATTATTCTATTCTGTCTTATATCCCATACTATCCTATTTCATACTATCCCACCTCATCCCATATAGTCCTATACCACTGCATCCCAAACCATCTTATTCTATTTCATCCCAACCAAGTTTAACCTCTCCCATCTAATTCTATTCCATTTCATCACATCCTACCCCATCCAATCAAATCTTATTCTATTGTGTCCCAACTTGTTCTAAGCCATCCCATCCAATCTCCTCTTATTTTATTCTATCCCTACCTACTCTATTCCATTCTGTCCAATTCTATCCCATTCCATTCTATTTTATTCTCCTATTCTGCCCTGCTCTGTTCTGTTCCCTTCCATTATACATTAAGCCTGGGCCAGAGGTCTTCCAAGGCAGCCTTAAGTATCAAATGATGTAAAACATGCAAAGTTCTTTGTAAACTATACAGTTCCTAGAATGGTGTAGATGCTTGATAAGCATTTTCTTTAATTAAATTGAAATGAACTGTGACAGGTAGGGGAAGATGGAAGAGCAAGGTGACAAAGGGTTTATAGTGGCTTCCAAGGACAGCTGGGTGACCTGAGATAAATCACTTAACCTCTCTGAATCTATAAATCCCTAAATTTAAAAAGAGAATGGGTTGGGCACAATGAGTTCTAAGTTTCTCTCTAATGTTTTAAATCCAAGATTCATGGCCACACATTGTTAGACCTAATCCACACATCGGCTGGGGCTCTTCACTCACCATGGAGCTAGAATTATGGCTCAAGATCCAGCTCACAGGAGGGTTATATGACCTGAGTTTGCCCCCTATTTGGTGGCTGAGATTTCTTACTATGTCCCAACCTTACTCCTCTTAGTCCTAGAATTCTACAGAAGTAGCTTGGATCCGCTCAAGTTTTCCAAATACAAAAGCTTTTTCCAAGGAAGCTCAGGTTTCATTGCCTCTGTTAATGATTCAGAAGAAGGGGGCCAAATAGCCCATTAATTAAATTTGCAGATGAAGTCAATTTGCTAGGTGTGCAGGGCCCTGGAAGGGTGGAGATAATACCAAAGGAAATGTGAACAGAAGTGGAAAAAAAAAAAGAATCAATCTGAAGGAAGGTGAGGAGGGGGTAGGTAAGTTAATATAAGTTAATGTATTTTAGGGCAAATTTCCTCTAAACTTCCATGGGAAATGAAACTTTAAGAGGAAAAATAACTAAGGAAGCCCAGGACTCAGGACTTTTGAACAGCAGAGACTGCTAAGGAAGGCCCCCTTTCCTGGCCACATCATCAGTTTATGGTTATGGTTTCTAAGCTCTTAAACTATCCTGTGCTTTAGGATTTGCAGCCCGGTGGCTCAGTAAATAGAATGTTGGACTGGAAGTCAAGAAGATCTGATTTCAAATCCTGCCTCAGGATTTGACTTTGGCCAAGTGACTTCATTTCTTTCGGCCTCAGTTTTCCCACATGTAAAATGGGAGTAATAAGAATGCTTAATTTACAGAGTTTGTTTTAAGATCAAATAAGAAAGATTATAGAAGGCACTTTAAGATCTTAAAGAGATATCTATAAATAATAGTTATCATTATTATCATTATTATTGTTTCTGTAGGTCTTTGTTGGAGGCCTGGCTCCAACAGTAGTTATGACTTTGGATAACATTTCATCTCTTGATGTTAGCAGAGAGCTGAAGCTCTAGTTGGTAGAGAAACTCAGCTATACCTAGTTAATAAATAGAAACTCAGGAGTGTATGAGGGTATTTCAAGTCTTAGTGTACTTTTACACAATTAAGAGCTATTAGATCTTAAAACTACCCTAAGACTTTTAGGATGTCCTATTTGGACCTCTTTAGTGGAGGTGAGCTTTAGGGGCTCCACGGTTATTCAAAAGGTATTTATTTGAGACCATTTGATAGGTATTATTATTCCCATTTTACAGATGAAGAAACTTAGGCTAAATTAGATCAACTCCATGGTCACAGTTCAAAAAAAAAAAATAATTCATTCTCAAAACTATGTATCTTGCTCTTTATGACCACGTTTCATACTTGGGAAGAATGACTCATCACAGGAACCTTCAAAATCATGCTCTGGACCTCAGTTTCTCACTTTCAAAAACAGGCTGTGTGTTTGACCTCAAAGGGTTACTATGAAGATCCTCTAGAAAAAGAATGTGAAAGTTCTTTTCAAAACCTCAGCATAAGGGAGCGGTAACAATTTTTGCCATCAAACATGGTACCAGAAGTATTGTCCCCATGAAGCCCTAGGTTTTAGTGTCCAGAATTTCTGATGATCAGAATTTTGTATGTTTCCACAGTATCCAGAAGTTATCTATTGTGAAAGGGAAAAAAATTCCCTTTTAAATTTTAGTAGATCCTGGCAACTTGTGAATATCTCTTCTGAGATTCATGGTCCTACTTTCCAACTGGAAATGAAATGATCGGTTTTTAAATGAATGGGGTATATCAATCCATGGGGGAGTCTGGGGTTTTTTCTTGAAATGTTAAAAATTAACATCATCTTTGATTATCAGCATTTCATGTGACCTGCTATCATTGGTGATCATGAAAACCTGGAAGTGATTCCATGGAGGATATTGGTGACTGCAGTCTGTGTTGGGTGCTATCAACTGAGTGGGGAAATCAGAGCGACTTGGAAGAGTTACAGTTTTCTAGACAGGAAAAGGAGATTGCTTCATGGAGTAATCCCACAACTTCCCTCCTTTTTCCTCTTCAGCTATTAGCAAATTCAGTGATATTTTACAATTCAATCTTTGTTCCTTTTATTTGTTATATTTATTTGTTCCTTCTCTCTCTTTCTCTGTTGGTCTCTATGTATCTGTGTCCATCTGGCTCTCTATGTCTCTGTCTGTGTCTCTATATGTCTCTATCTCTCTCTGTGTGTCTCTCTCTCCCTTTCTTCTCTGTCCCTATATCTCTATGTCTGTCTGTCTCTCTGTCTCTGTCTTTCTCAGTTTGTATCTGTCTTTCTATAGCTTTCTATTTTCCTTTTCTCCTTATTCTCTCCTTCTCTTTCACTTTTCCCTAGCCAAGGCAGAGACTCTACTTACAGATGAGCTGGCATTTGCATCTTCCTAACCACTAGAAAATCATCTTTGGGTGTCTTCACCATCCAGTTCACCAAGGGATATTTTGAATCTCACTGGGAAGTAGGTGGTATGAACTATTTTTAGTAAGAATCCCATTTCCCCAGGTCTTGGCTACCCTGGGATTTTAGAGATTCCTCTTTTCCCTATTTTGTATCACTCGTCTGCCCCTGAGAAAGAAGGGAGTCCATGATTTTATAGTGAAGGAATCGGGCTGATTTACTCTGTAAAGAGCCTGGTTGCTAAGCATCTCTGTTAGGAGGCAAAGGGAAAGTAACAGAAAAGCCCAGCTGGTGTTCTGGGGTTCCACAATAGACACTGGGTTTGTTGGACCTCAAACAGCACTATATTTTTTAAAAACCCAATCTGCTGTTCAGTGAAGTTTTAAAACACCCTTTTATATTTTAGATAATAAAGCTAGAAATTATCTAACGATCTAAGCACTGCTTAATAAAATGGGAGCTTGATGAGCCAGTTACCTGGTTTGTCTTTGCCAAGTTTACATTGCTTAGTGGTACAGAACAGTGGGCCCAGAATCAGGAAACCTCACTTGCAGGCCTGATTCTGCCCTGCATGACCAGCCTTCTCTGAGTTGCTGTTGACTCATGCACCTATAATCCTTGCTACCAGGAAGTCTGCAGCTGGAGGAGAGCCTGGGGATTCTTAACTGCAGTGTTCTAAACTGATCAGCTGTCTACACTAAATCAAGCCTCAGTATAGTGAGCCCTGGAGAACAAACTTGTCTAAAGTAGGCAGATCAAGCCAAGTCAGAACCACAGCACATCAGAGATCCCATGCAGATGAGTAGTGGGGTTGGTTCATTGACTAACCTTGGCCAAGAAAGGGAGACCCAGTCTTTCAAAAAAGGAAAAAAGAAAGAGAGAGAGAGAGACAGAGACAGAGACAGAGAGAAAGAAAGAAAGGAAGGAAGAAAAAAGAAAGGAAGGAGAAAAAGAAGGAAGAAAAGAAAAGAAGGAAAGAAAGAAAAGAAAAAAGGAAAGAAAAGAAAAACAAAAGAATAGTTTTTAAAGCCTCCTTCCTCTGACACCTCTGTGGCCTTGCCAAGTCATTAGACTTATTAGTACCCTCAACTTTAAAATAAAGGCATTGAACTAGAAGACTTTGGGAGTTTCTTAGCTTTATGAGTCCTTTGAATGCCCCTGTGGTCTGGGAACTCCCAGGATCTCATATCTGATGAGTGTCAAGGCTGGAATGATCTTCCCACTCATTGATCCCTTCCAGGCTTATGTCAAGTGCTACCACCTACTTATATGAGGCCTTTCCTGGACCCCCCACTCCCACCCAGTTATTAATATCCTCCTCCCCTAAAATGGATTTGTAGATATTTTGTATTTGGTTTTCTGTGTCCTTCCCTGTACAATATAAGCTCCATGAGGGAAGTGGAAGAGAAACTGGGCCATCTTTGTCATTATATCCCCAAGCCTATCACAGTACCTTGCCATAGAATAGCATTTAATAAATAAAATTTGGTGCAATGAATGAATAAAATGCAGTGTTTCGAGTGTTGGGCTTGAAGTCAAGAAGACCTGAGTTCAAATCCTGTCTGACACTCACTAGCTGGGTGACCCTGAGCAAATTAGTTAACCCGTATCTGCCTCAGTTTCCTCATTTATAAAATGAGAATAATGATTCCTATTTCTCAAGATTGTTGTGAAGATCAAACAATATAATAGATTATACCAAATTAACCTAATTTCCTTTCTTGATATGGTTCCACTCTATTGATTTTAGCAAAGCATTTGACAATTGCTTTATTCTCAGAGACAAGATAAAAACATATGCATGGAATAGTGAGAAAACTCAGAATTAGCTGCGTGATCCTGGTCAAGTCACTTCATGCTTTTTGCCTCAGTTTCCTCATCTATAAAATGAGTTGGAGAGGGAAAGGGCAAACCACTCCATTATCTTTGCAAAGAAAACCCCACATAGGGTCATGGAAACTTGGACATGACTAAAGAGTTGAACAACAACATCAATGAACAAAAAACTCAGAATTTCATGAATAGTCAGACACAAAGAGGCGTTATTAATGGTTCAATGACAGATTGGAAGAGTACCCCAGGAATCTCTGCTTGGCCTTGTGGTTAATGATTTTTATCAATAACCTGGATGAAAATCATAGATGACATGCTTATAAATTTACATATGATTTGCAGATGTTCTTGACAAAGGCAAAAACACATTGGATGACAGTGAAAAGATCTAAAAAGATCTGGATATATTGGAGCACTGAACCAAGATCCTTGAGAGCTTTATAAAGTCTTGTGAGACAATCTATTGTTGTATGTGAGAGAGCATAGTTAGAAGATCTGGACTTTAGGGAAGAGGATTAAGAAAGATGTGAGTTTAAGACCTTCTAATACCTACCAGCTCTATGATCTTGAACCATTTGAGTTTGACATCATTGTACCTAGGCAGTGCTTTAAGATTCTTAGTTACAGTGAAAGTGCTCATTTGTATTGGGGGGGGGGAGTTATTTATCCAGTAGTTTCAGTGAAATCACAGGTCCTATCCCCACACCTACCATCATGTATAAACTTATAGAGGTCTCAAATTTGGAGCTGGAAGGGCCTTCATAAATCATCTAGTATGATCCCTTTATTATACAGATCTGGAAACTAAGGCGCAGCAAGGTTAAATCACCTGCTAACATTACATAGGTAGTAAGTGTCCGAGATAGAATTTGAACACTGATTATTTCTATTCCAAATCAAACACTATTCATTACTCCATGTTTTCTCTCATATGTTATAAGAGCCTTGAAGGATGAATCATTTCATTTTTTTAATTTCTAGGATTTAGCACATACTTGTTACATTGTGGTTGTTCAGTCATTCAGATGTGTCCTAGTTTTCCTGACTTCATGGATCATAGCACATTAATGCTGTCCATATGGTTTTTCTGCCATGGATAGTGGAGTGTTTAGCCATCTCCTTCTCCAGTGGAGAGCCTGGTACATAGTAGGTATTTTATAAATGTTGATTAGTTGATCCCAAAGGACAGATCCAGAAGCAATGGACTAATGGCATGGAATAGTGAATTTTACTAAGCAAAATATGGTACTAAAAAGAGATAGTGAGTTACCCCTCCCAGGAGGTCTTCCAACAAAGATTTGTTTAGTGTGTTATACAGAGGATTCTTGCTCAGGTGTTTGATGAGATGGTCTCTGAGTTTCCTTCCAATTAAGACTGTCATCCTTACATGAACTGATGCTAAGTGAAATGAGCAGAACCAGGAGATCGTTATATACTTCAACAGTGATACTGTATGAGGATGTATTCTGATGGAAGGGGATCTTTTCAACAAAGAGAAGATCTAACTGAGTTTCAATTGATCAATGATGGACAGAAGCAGCTATACCCAGAGAAGGAACATTGAGAAATGAGTGTAAATTGTTTGACTTTTTGTTTTTCTTCCCGGGTTATTTCTACCTTCTGAATCCAATTCTCCCTGTGCAACAAGAGAACTGTTCGGTTCCACACACATATATTGTATCTAGGATACACTATAACATATTTACCATGTATAGGACTGCTTGCCATCTGGGGGAGGGGGTGGAGGGAGGGAGGGGAAAAGTCAGAACAGAAGTGAGTGCAAGGGTTAATGTTGTAAAAAATTACCCAGGCATGGGGTCTGTCAATAAAAAACTATAATTATTAAAAATAAAATAAAATTTTAAAAAAGACTGTCATCATAGCACTATACAATTATGGGATCTGAGATTTAGAATTCAGTTATTTTGTTACGTCTGATTCTCTGTAATAACATCCTTGGCAAAGACACTGGAGTGCTTTGCTGTTTCCTTCTTCAGCTCAATTTATAGTGAGGAAACTGGGCAAACAGGGTTAAGAACTTTCTTGAGATCACACAGCTAATAAATGTCTGAGGCCATATTTGAATTCATGTTTTCCTTACTCCAGGATCCACACTGTATCCTAGCTGCCCTGAAAAGATCTTAGAGGAAACACCTTAATAAGAATCATCTCTACCACATTTTACAGGGGAAAAGAGACCATTTATTAAGCAGTTAGTAGGATCCAGGTACTGTGCTAAGGGCTTTGCAAATATGATCTCACTTGACAGAGAATAATAAGGAAATTGAAACAGAGAGAGGTTAATAAACTTATCCAAGATTACACAACTAGTAAATGTCTGGGGTTGCTAGGTGGCGCCACATTGCATAGAGTACCAGAAGACTCATCTTCCAGAATTCAAATTATTTACTAATTGTGTGATCCTGGACAAGTCATTTAACCCTGTGTACCTCAGTTTCCTCATCTGGCTAATGAGCTGGAGAAGGAAATGGCAAATTACCCTAATAGCTTTGCCAAGAAAACCCCAAATGGGCTCACAAAGAGTCAAACGTGATTGAACAACTGAACAACAAATTTCTGAGACAGGATATGAAGTCTTCCTGACTCCAGATCCAGAATCCTATCCCCTGTGCCTTATAGAAAGTATTTGTTTCCTCCCACTTCTCCATTCTTCCCACAAATTCGCTGCACACCAAGGGTAGCGTCAACTCCCTGAGCAGTTATTGTTTCCAAACCATGGCATGATAAGCCCACATCTTAGTTACATCTTTAGCAATAAGTATTTCCCTTAGAAGGTTTTAAGGCTCACCGAAGTCATTCTGCTATTTAAATATAGAACGGTAACATATTTTAATAATCATGCCCTGGGGCATAGTTTTTTCTGTTGCATGAAAAAATAATGGTCAAAACAGCCCACAGCCAATTGCCAAATTATGTAAAAATAATGAAAAGAAATCTGTTCCTGGGTGTCTTCCTGACCATGTTGAGGCACCTTAACTGTGGTGATCAATCTAAAATTAATGCACGTTCCCTAGCTCTGGGTGAAAATAAAGGGCCGAGTCCATTCTTCACTCCAAGAAGGCATTCAGTATTCTAAAGATGGTGTTGGGTTAGGCAAACAAAGCCCCATTTTCACAGCCTAACATTAGGAGTGAGCATTGAATAGCTGCACTGGGTTCCACAAAAGGGAGGCTGCAGGGTGCAAGGGGAAGTGGTTTGGATTGAGAGCCAGAGGACCAAGGCCTTGGTTCAATTCACAACTCTGAAATTTATTACCCATGTGCTTGGGGAGCAGTTTTAGTGCAGTGGTGAAAGCACTTTCTTTGGATTCAGAGGGTTTAGGCCCCTTGGAAACCCCTTCCCATGCCTACTATGTGGGAGACCTTGAACAAATTCCTTTACATCCCTGGGCCTCAGTTTCCCCATCTGTAAAATGAGTAGGTTAGGGGCAGCTAGGTGACTCAGTGAATAGAGCACCAGCCTTGAAGTCAGGAGGACTTAAATTCAAATCTGGCCTCAGACACTTAACACTTCCTAGCTGTGTGACCCTGGGCAAGTCTCTTGACCCCAATTGCCTTAGCAAAAATAAATAAATAAAAAAGAGTAGGTTATGCAAGATGACTTCTAAAATCCATTTCAGGTCTAAAGTCATTATCCTATGATCCAAATCCCATCTTCTCTGCTTGCTGTCTTTGTATCTTTGGGCAAATGGCTTCATTTTTCTGGTCCTGACTCAATTTCGTCATATATAAGCTAAAGGACTTGGATTGTAGCATCTCAGAACACCTTTCTAGCTCTAAATGCTGTGATCATTTGGATTCAATAGGCTAGAAGAAGATGCTTTAGGGGCTCTCTCCAGCAATTATTAAGTGCTTACAATGTGCAAAGCCCTGAGCATAATAAAACAACACAAGACAAGGAGAAACCAAACCACATAGATGCCTCCCTTCATTAGCTTGCCTCCACTGAGTGAGAGAGAACACTGGGGGAGATAACCCACTCATCTATAATACACATTGTACCACTTCAGAGCTCCTGTGGTTAACCTCAGCTTAAAGGAACTCTTGAGATAATGTCTGCTGTATGGACATAGCTAAATAAGTAAAGGAACTGAATAGAAAGAGGGCCAATCAGAGAGGAAGGGGATAGAAGAGGGGAGAGAGATGACAAAAAGGGAGGATAGAAAGGGAGAGGGAGAAGGAGGAGGGGAAGAGAACTATGAATGTAGAGAGAAAAAGTGGGTAGAGAAAATAGGGAGATGATAGAGAAATAGAGAGATGACAATCAAACAGAGAAGTAGATGATAGATTGGATGGATGGATAGATAAATAGGTGATGATAGAGAGCGATAAGAGAAAAGAGATGATAAATAGAGAAATATATGATAAACAAATTAAATGGATGGCTAGAAAAATAAATGATGATGGAGAGATGATAAAAGAAAAGGAGAAGTAATAATTACATTGAGAAATGGATTAGATGGATGGATAGATAAATAGATGATGATAGGTAATAAGAAAGAAAAGGAGAAATGATAGATAAATAGAGAATGATAGATCATGAGATAGAGATGAGAGAGATAATAGATATCTGAGAGATAATGAGATAGCTAGAGAGGGATAGCTAGAGAGATGATAGAAATAGATAATGTACACACACACACACACACACTCTCTCTCTCTCTCTCTCATGGGTGTCCCCACAGGGAGAGCTTTCTTATGTAAAGATCATGGACCTAAAACATCTCCTGAATGCAAACTACTGATGGCCAAGGTGGCGTTGAGTTAAAAATACAATGTATTTGCATTTGTTGAAAGTACAAGTCACAGGATGATAAAATTGTAAGATAGAGGGTTTAAAGACCTGCAAGGACCTGAGGAGTTCTGCATCCTCAATTAACACATGAGGAAACTGAGGCCGAAAGATGCCCAGTGACTGGCATAAAATCACATCAAGTGAGTCTCAGAGGACCTGGGATTCCAGCCAAGTTCCTTTGACTCTAAAATGAGTCCCTTTTTTCACTAAAAATGCAACCTCCCAATGGCAATAAACATCTGGATCTAGATCATTTTTCAGTCATGTTTTCTATCAAACCAAAAGAATTTCTAAACCATCCTTTTGAAACAGTCACATTGTTGCAATTATTCTTATCTATCTTTTTTTTGGTCATTGTCACAAATCTCCAAATGAAAGATCTAAATACTCTCCCACTGAGTTCCACTGTGATGTATCTGTTGCTGGCCCCAGTCTCTCAATTCCTTTATTCAGTACACACACACACACACACACACACACACACACACACACACACACACACTCACGCATCACCAAGGCATTCTGGAGATTCAGAGGCTTGTAATTGCTAGAGTCAATCAGCAAGCATTTATTAACCAAATAAGATCATGTATGAGAACATTTTGCAAACTTTAAAACACAATATTAATGGTAGTTGTTGGGGTTATTTAAAATAAAGTACCTACTATGTGCCTGTGATTTTTTTTCAGTGTAGGGAACTTCTTTACCAATTCAGGGACATGGGGTGGTTAAGTTACTTGCCCAGAGTCACACAGCCAACCGGTATTTGTCAGAGACCCCCTAAGTACCTTCCTGGTTTGAAGCCCTGTTGTCTACCCACTGGACTGGTGGAAAGTTCCTCAATCTCTCTGTGCCCCAGGCCATTCTCTGACACTATAAGTAGCAGAGAATGTGGCTAACTGTATGGGTAGAGGGAATACTCTCACCTGAACATTCCTTGTACTCCATCATAGGTCTAGTCCCTCTCCCTCTTCTGACTATGTGTCAGGAACTCTACTAGGTACCAGAGGTAGAAAAAGAAAACTCTGTGCTCTCTAGAAACTTACATTCTGTCTGGGAATAAAGCATACCTCTAAGTAAATACAAAATACTTAGGTCTAGACTTGTTGTTTCAATAGTATGGGAAATGCTACTGAGGAAACTCAGTCTATCAGTGTGGTATTCTGTAGCTGAATGACCTACATGACCAATACTCTATAACTTGAACCTAGAACCAGAATAGAGCTAGAAAATCAAATGTCATAGTTGGAAAAGAGTTTAGAACATGGATTGCCAGATTTGGGAGTGATTCTTTGAAAGATCAGAACTCTCAAGTTGGAAGAGACCCTAGAGGACATTTAGTTCAACACTCCCATTGTACAGATGAGGTTAAGTGAGACTTGAGGAGATGAGATGATTTACAGGATCATAAAATTAATGTGTCAGAGGTAGGATATGAAGCCAGATCCCCTGACTTGAGAATTTTTTGGCACATTTGCCTCCTAGGGAGTTAGGGTTGCCGAGAGGGCTTCGCCTCTATACCATGTTACCTCTAAAACAATGTGGCTCCACAATTCCAACGTTAGAGTTGTTTGGAGATAGAATTCCTTCTTGGAGGAAGAAGCTAAATTAGATGAGATCCAGAGATCCTTCCAACTCCCAGAGTCCATAAGTACAGCTGAATACAAACTTGTCTGGCCAATCACAATCTATGAACACTGCTGACCACTAATTAGGCAGACTCAAACCTCTTTCCTGGGCTATTCCAGTATCAGGAAAGTTAAAGCATTGACTTTAAAGTCAGGAATATTTGTCACCCAACCATAGGTGAATTTCACATTATCCAATCACATTGATATCCAGTTGCAATCCTACTTAGGGTCTTCCATTCCCCCACTTGAAATGTTGTGGTATATTTTTCCCCTCCCTTCCTCTCCCACTTCTAATCAATTGCTTAAAAATCAGCCTCTCACAATAAAGAGAAATAGATTGATTTCAGATTTCATGAATGTGTCTTTCACTCATGGCCATTAGAAGATGTGTAGCCTGGCTCCATAGAAAGTGACAATTACAGTGAGCCCATCACAATACCTTCACTTCCAACCTAACTATGCTCCGATAAGTGCCGCGTGACACCTGATGAGACCTTACTGTTTCATGATCTAAGAAAAATGTTTCCTAGATTCTGACCCAGTCTTAAATTGTGAGCATGATTGATGGCTTGTTGTGTATGTAATATTTAGATAGAACTTAAAGATTTGCCAAACTTTTTATTACTATTTATTTTAATAGTATTTTTTTAAATACATGCAAAGATAGCTTTCAACAGTCATTTCTGCAAAACCTTATATTCTAAATTCTTCTCCCTCTCTCCCTCCCTAAGATAGCAAGCAATCTGATATAAGTTAAACGTGTGAATCTTCTAAATATTCCATATTCGTTATGCTGCATTTGCCAGACTTTTTACATACATGTCATTTGACCTCACATCATGGTGAAGAAACTAAGACTGAGAGGTATTAAATGATTTGCTTGGGCCGGTCATTAAATTTGTATTAAGTGCCTATTATGTGCCATATATTTGCATAAAATTAAAAACAGAACCTGCCTTTAAGTCTAATGAGAGAGACAAAGTGCAAATAACTCTGCACAAATAAGTTATATATTGAAGATAATCAGTGTGCTAGCATTAAGGAGATTGGGAAGGACTTTTTGTAGAAGATGGGATGAATAAAGCTCGGGAAGCGAGGAGATGGAGATGAAGAGAAAGAGTATGTATATGTGAGTCATACACAACTCAAAATGTCTGAGGAAGGATTCAAACTCAGATCTTCCAGATTCAAGAACCTTTTTTGCAGGCATCATAATAAAAATGAAAGACTTATTAAGACTGTCCACTATTTCAAAGGATGGATGAAGAATTGTCTCCTTTATACCATAGTCATTGTTGTATACAGACTGACATATAGTAATTGCTTAGTGAATGTTTATTGATTGATTGATCAATAAATTGATTGTGAACCATCTTAGAAGCATCGAAGTCTATGCTATATCTGGGTCTCTAGATCTTAAGGAGGGAGAAAATTAGAGGAAGTACTTTGTTAAAAAAATTAATTATGGACAGAGCTATATCTAGCACATTTACATCCAGGTCAAATATAAAATAATACACACAAAAAATCATTTTTAGGCTGAGATAATGCAGGCAGGGCTGTTGCTAAGAGTCCAGGAAAAGAAGGAGCTCACCTAAGATGCAGTTGACAGGGGAGTGAAACAACCATATGGTAGTTATCTATTTGAATTAATCCATCTTGTTAACTAGATTCTAAGCTCTGTTGTTCCTATGCTGCTAAAAAGCTACAAGTACTCTTTCAGTGTCCTATAAATTTAGCACCCTGGGGCAAAGCTCAGATTGCCTAGCCCTAGTCATGCCTGAAGTCTTGAAGTGAGAAAAAGAGTTTTTCTTGCTCTATCATCTTTTCTCCATCATGTATTTCAAATGGGGGGTCTTGAGTTGTCTGTGCTTCTCATCATTTTCCAGTGATCAAGGGAAATGTTTTCTTTAACTTTAACATGTTTTTCCTCTTAATGAAGGAGAATCAATGGGGGGCTGGTTTGTAAAAAAAAGTGAGAATCAGTCATCTCCCCTTGACTTTTCCCTCCAAAGAATTTGTTTGATTCAGTTTTCATCCTGGAAAGCAAACTTCACTCCTCCTGAAAAGGTATCAGCAATGATTCCAACAGAGAAAAATCCTGTTGTAACTTAGAGATTTTTTGATATAAGTCATTTGGCTGGATTTTGATGAGGTGCCAAGTCTTGGTTGTGTAGGGAAAACATAAAAAAGAACACTGTTTATTTAGTTTGATTCATTTTCCCAAAATACAGATTGACTTAGTTCTGTGAGTAATTACAAGGCTTGTAAGGGACCCTTTGAACTACATTTCTTCTTTAAAAAGCATGCTGGCTTATTCCAGTGGCTGGGGCCCAATAATTAGGTGAGGTATCCCCAGCTGACACATTTCCCTAGTGCTCTTTGTCTGATTCATCCCTCTGCTCCAAACACCATTTACCTTATGTCATATTTATCTCTGTATATGATGTATCCCCTTCTGAATGAGAGATTGGAGTGGGAAGAGGTCTTAGGGATCTCGCTCCTATTTCCATGCCTTTGTGCTAAAAATAGATTCTTTCCTCCCCTTCGCCTGGTAGAATCTATAGCTTCCTTCAAAATTCCATTCAGGTGCCACCACCCCCTTTCTATAGAGCAGCAAAATCACTTTGCATGTATTTGTACTGACTATTCTGTGTTCAGAGAAAGCAAACTGCTTGAGAGTAAGGATGTTTATTCTTTTCTTTTTTTTAATTTCTAGATCTTATCCTCTCCCAGTACCCTTCTAGTTCGTAGCAGAGTAGATGTTTAATAAATGCTTATTGGTTATTTGACTGATCTGTCCCATGGCCCCCAGTAATGTCAAGACTTATAGTACAGACACTGTTTTACTGTTATTTTTGTATATCTAGATTACAACACAGTAACACAGGTAAAATAAATGCCTAAAAAATACTTATTGATAGATTGATACCTATTTGCCTTCTCCTGATATAGCATAAGCTCCCTGAAGGCAGGGACTGTTTCATTTTTATCTCTGTATCCCAAGTCTTTAAAAGGCCATAAATGAGTAGAGAGAATGAAAGACCACCAAGATTCTTGAAGAACTGGGATCAAATCCTTCTTCTGATATATACAGACTGGGGTGATCTTGGACAAACTGCTTAAGCTCTTAGTGTTATAAGCTACTCTCTATGACTATAAGGTGCAGATTTGAACTGGAACAGGGAGTAAATCACTAATCGACCTGTCCTGAATCCCCAGAACCTAGTATAATGATGACCCAAGTAGGAACTGAAAAACTTGGTGAATGAATAAATGAATTTCTTTTGATCCCTTTGATGAGTATTTGAGGTTCCGGGAACTATAATGATGACTCATCCAAGGTGTCACAGGTAGCATATGGAAAATCTGAGATCAGAATCCAGGTCTGTGACTTCAAACCCAAACCATTTCCGACTGCTTGAAGGAAAACGTGATTGGATTTTCATCTGGATGTCACCAGTGTGACACGAGGGGTATTTGCAGAACTGGTTAGAATTTGTTCTCTCTTCTTGTCTCATCTCTGTCAAATCACTCTCAATATGTAAGCCGATACTGAAGGCTGTATCGAAAGCTACCATTTTATAATGATTTGTTGTGAATGTCTGTCATTCCTCCAAGTTATCTGCTTTGCAAGTTTAGATATTGAGATATGAATATTCAAAATAACAGACCTTTCTCATTGTTGCCTTTGCTATTGCTCAGTAACAGCTCAACATTTATTATCTATAGCACATTAAGATCTAAAAAAATACCTTCCTCACAAAATCCCAGTGAGGGATTGTAGCAACCACAGCATCTGCATCCCTCTTTTATGGCTGAGACACAGAAAGGTGACATGATTTATCCATGATGGCACAGCTAGGAAGTGTCAGAGCTGGGATTTGGACTTAGATCCCTAAATTGGAAATGATCTTAATCATCACCTAACGTACTCAAAACCCTCTTCGTGCTGTCTCTCTAATTATTACTTGATGATATGAATCCTACTTTGTTTTTCTCAGTATAGAATTCCCCCCACCCAATACCATCTCTTTGAAATCATAGATAAGACTGGTAAAAATATTGGCGGTTATCTCATCCAACCTCCACATTTTACATCTGAGGAAACTGAGACTCGGGGAAGGTAGGTGATTTGCCCAAAATAATAGGTGTTAAAAGGCAGAATTTGAACTCAAATCCTCAAAATTCAAAATTCATGGAGTTTTCCGTGTTAATTCTCTTCTCTATTGGTAGCTTACCTCCTCCAGTCTATCCCATCACCCACCCACTGACAGTTTAGGCAGAAGCATCTGTTCCCGTTTTTAACCAGGAGGGACTTGGGTACCCAGAAGAGATTAGGATGGGTACATAACCACCCTGTTGCATCTCTGTTGGACTCGGCTTTTCCTGTGCTGTGCCTCCACCTCACCAGATGGTCCCAAAGCCCATGGGAATATCCTGCATGAGCTCTGAATAGCTTTTGGATTCATTGCAATTCTAGAATGAAACGTGTGTGTGTGTGTGTGTGTGTGTGTGTGTGTTTGTGTGTGAGAGAGAGAGAGACAGACAGACAGACAGAGACAGAGAGACAGAGAGAAGAGACATACAGATGATAAAATGACCAAGATGGTTAATAGAAAGCCTGGATTTCTCGCTTCAAATCTGATGATCTTGTATTGGGTGCTATACTGTTCCTTTATATTATTGCATTATTATTGTTAACATATGATATATGCATACCTATTATAATATATTAATAATAATAAGACAATAACCATGTCTCTTTTCTTCAGGGTAAATATCCCAGTTCCCCATAAGTAATAGTAGCAATTAATAACAACAGCAGCAGTAACAATAGTGATATCTAATTAGTATGTGGCAAAGTCCAGGTCCTCCCAACCTAGCTATCTCTACTAAGCCAAACTTCATCCCCTAATTTGAATTTTGAAGATATCTAGAGTTGCTAAAGGGTGAGAGGGAGGGAGAAGGGCATCCCAAGAATGAAAGAACAGTCCCTGAAAATATGTGAAAACTGGAGATGGAATGACATGGAGAGGAAACAACAGCCATTTGGGATGCTAAGGATGCTAAATTTGAAGTCAGAAAACTCTGATACCAAAATGATGCGGCTTTGGGAGAACCATTTGCTCTATCTAGGTCTCCATTTTCCCATTTTCAAATCAATCGCTCAATAATCATTTCTTAAGCATCTATCAGGTGCCAGGTCATGTGCCAAGTATGGTGGAAAGTTGACTTTCATTTCAAGGCTCACCTCACACCATAGCCCATGTGACTCTGAGCCAGCCAGTGGTATCAGATTCAAATAGAAATGAACCTGCATATTGTAAGCTGTATATTGACTTAGAAAGCCATAAATTAACATTATCTGTGTTGTATTGAATTTTTATTTATTGTATTAACTGTTTCCAAATTATATTTTAAATTCATTCAGCTGTACTGCAATTGGTATGGACTGATCCATATTTGACACCCTTGTTCGAAGTGATTCTCTAAGACCATAAACAGGGCAGAGTATGCTGACCAGCACAGGTCGGCAGAGTTCATCACCTGAGGGCTCTTTATACCAATATACTGAAGGTCAAGTCCCTTACCATAATCCAGGGAATCTTTCTAAACATAAGATACATACACAGTGAGTGAAACAACTTCTACTTTCAAGGAGTTTTCATTCTAATGGGAAATAAAATTATCGGACAAGATTTGACCCTAGACACTTACCAGATAGATGTACAACCCTAAGCAAATCACTTCAATGCTCTCTGCCTCAGTTTCCTCAACTGTCAAATGGGGAAAATAATAGCACCTACCATTCAGAGTTGTTGTGGGGATCAAATGAGATAATATTTGTAAAGTACTATATAAATACTAACTTTTATGATTGCTATTATTATTATTAGAATTCTCCAATAGCTTCTAGTTTTAGATACTCTGAAATTACTTCTTGCCTTTTCCCAGGTTCTCTACCAGGACCCATTTGTTCAACAACTAGACCTTAATAAAGCACTTATGACAATGAATTAAAGAATAACTTTCTATTCAATTACCTTCCTGCTCCAATAAAACAGATTTATAGTCTACAATCTCCTTTTTAATTTTTTGGTCTTCTCTGGATAATGGAACCCTTTTGGTCATTAGGGTGAATTACTGAAATTCTGCCTTATTAGTTTGTATTTGTTTCAGCTTAACTGGAGTGGTCTAAGTCACCTGTCAGTTGGCTCTAAGACTTTCTTTTTGAATACGTGATTGATCCATCATTAACACAGGATTACACAAAATCTCAGACCTGGACTGGACAACTTGGCTCCTCAAGTGAAATGGAAATCAATGTGGTTATTGACAGCTGCTGTTGTTTAGTCATGTCCATCTCTTCATATTCCCATTTGAGATTTTCTTGGCAAAGACACTGAAGTAGTTTGCCATTTCCTCCTTCAGCTTATTTTACAGGTGAGAAAGCTGAGGTCAACAGGGTCAAGTGACTTACTCAGGGTCACATAGCTAGTGTCTGAGGATAGATCTGAACTTGAATCTTCTTCACTCCATTCCCATTTAGAATATATCCAGGAAGTGGTCATTCAAAATTTTCTTAATTCTTCAAAGGAAGGAGGAAACCATACCCCTTCTGAAGGCAGCCCATCCTTTGGGACAGCTCTGATCATTTGGTGGTCATCTCTTGTTTATCAATTTCCTTCTTAAGATATAAATTGGACAAGGGCCATAAAGGGCTTGTCTGTTACCTCTATTCCTAGATATATAGATGCAGATGCTTTCTTGATGCAGCCTGAGAGACTCCATTAGGTTCTAACACAGTCACTTCAATTCACTTGAATATCTTGACATCATGGTCCTGATGTCATGATCTTCTTCAAGAAGGAAGCTCAAACAACAACAACAGTGGCAGGAGTCATTACTAGTCCCTACTTCTGCCCCAGTTCCATTGATCTTGAGACAGACAATAAAACTCCTGGCCACTAAGCCCACCCCTTGAAACTAGTGAAGATGGGTAAACCTGAGGGTAAGACTAGTTAAATTTTTTGTTTTGACCTTGATACAATATCTACTTTATTGGAAATACCTCCAAACTGGGTTGAGTTATTGTTCACATAACTCCATGTTACACGATCTTAAATTCATCTCACATGATTTCTTCTATTTTCCTTGAAATTGCATGGGCCTATTTTCAGCTGTTACAAGAGTAGTGAGGTGAGCATTTGATTTTCCAGTTTCTGGGACATCCAAACCTGCTAGATTAAATATACATTAGAAGTTGGGTATTGCTTCCTACAGAGAATAAGAAGACATATATCCCATTGAAGTAGCATCTTCCAGTGGATAGAGTCCTTAACTGGGAATCAGGGAATTTGAATTCTGTTTCAGCTGAGTGGATTATTGGCCAAGTCAAGTCATTTGACCTCATGCCCTCAGTTTCTTCAGCTGTAAAAAGGGGATAATAATAGCACCTACCTCAGAGTTGTTGGGAGAATCAGGTGAAATGATATTAACATAATGTTTTGTAAATCTTAAAGTGCTTTAGAAAGAATAAATGGTAATGGTGAAGGTGATGGTATTATTTCATGACACAGTGCATGTTAAAAACTGAAGACCAGTTCTTTCAGAGTACTAGAGGGGACATATATGCCATTGAGGCAGCCTAGAATATTGGGTAGAGGGTTGCCTTTGAAGCTAAGAAGACTTGGATTTGAGCTGACACACCTGTGTGACCCTGGACAGGTCATCTCAGTCTAGGGCACTCTCTAAGACCAGAAAAGATGTGTTGAAATTAGCATGGTTTCTTTGCAAATCCATGTTCTATTAACCAGAAAGCAAAACAATTTCCAAGCAAGATTTTTTTTTCAATCCAACACGATCAATTCTCCTCCTTGTTACCGGGGAAATAATCCTAAAACTGGAAGAAAACAAACAAATCCTCAACCTAAGAAAACATTTTCTTAAAAGTCCAACCCCCAACTATCACCTCCCTATACCTTAAGAGGCTTTGTTTCCAACTGAGATGAAAGGACTCCGTGGCTTTTGTTTTCAAATATATTTAACACCTATGATTAAAATAGAATTAAACCCAAGTCCCAGGGAAGGGGTTCGGTGACTGAGGGGAGATAATCTGGGTAATGCGATTACCCTCTGCAGGAACAGGGTTCAGATTTGATGAGAGAGAGAAGCTGAGAGTGCCTCCTCCATCCATCTGCCTTCACATGTTCATAAATGCACAGACTTAAGAACATCGATGGCCAACACAGGAGAATCCTTTAGTCTTTTTTTTTTAATAATTATAACTTTTTATTGACAAAGCCCATGCCTGGGTAATTTTTTTACAACATTATCCCTTGCACTCACTTCTGTTCCGACTTTTCCCTTCCCTCCCTCCATCCCCTCCCTTAGATGGCAAGCAGTCTTACACATGGTAAATATGTCACAGTATATCCTAGACACAATATATGTGTGCAGAGCTAAACAGTTCTCTTGTTGCACAAGAAGTTTTGGGAGAATCCTCTAGTCTAATAGAAATGCTCTGATAAAGGGGCAGCATTTTAATTTTGCATTTTCCCCTAATTGTCTTTAATTGTTGATAATACACTTGACTCCGTACTATGTGTGTGTGGCCTTGGGTAGATCATCTAACTCATTCTAAAGACCCTTAATTCTTATCATTCTAGAAACCACCCTAGGTCCCAGTTGCCAAACTTTTGAAATGAGGGGATTGGATTAGAAGATCTTAAATTCTTATTTCTAAAATTTATTGTATGTTATTCATTATATGTTTTAAGTCCTTTCAGTTAAAACTTTTATATTGTAGGGGGTCTCCTAGCTCTGACATTCTGAGTTCAAAGGACCCTTTTAACTCTAACATTATATATTCTATATATTGGACTTGCCATCTAGGGAAGGGTGTGGGGGAAGGGGGAGGGAAATTGGAACACAAGATTTTGCAAGGGCTAATGTTGAAGAATTGTCCACACATATGTTTTGAAAAATAAGAAGCTTTAATAAAAAATGGACATTTTTCCATTCCACAAAAAACATATATATGTTCTAAATTTCCTCATAGCTCTACCCTTCTATGTTCTAAGGACCTTCCAACTCTGATGTTCTCTGATATTCTGAGATCTGTCCCAGAGTTAATACTCTAAGCTCTGACATCCCTCCCACCTCTGGTAATTAATAATCTAACTTCTCTCCTCTGTTCTAACATTTTATGTTCCAAATCCATATTCTAAATTTCTCTTTAAGCTTAAAATTCTATGGACCCATGCATAGTAGGGAAACTCATCAAATGCTTAGTATTTAGGTATTTGAAAAGAATCCTTTTTCTGTACCTAAAATGACTAGTTTAAGAGTAACTGATTACTCTCTTAATTTCTAACAAGTGGAACAGACATGTTTAAATAGCAAAGGAAGAAACTGTGGCTCCCTATTGTTTCCAGGATAAACCAAAAGCTCTTTATTCTACCATTTAAGTCTCTCCACTGTGTGGCTTCCAGCCTAGTTTCCCATTACTCCCCTGTGCACACTCAATCTTCCAGCCAGATGGAGCTCCTAGCATCTTTCTGCACTCAGCCTGTAGCCTCCTACTCTCATGCATTCATATAGGCAAGCTCTCTGGGAGTGCCCTTCATCCTCATTTCTGCCTGTCAGAAATCATTTTGCTCCTTCAACTGCCAGCTCAGGGCCCATTTCTGCTAGGTAGCCAGAGGGTCTATCAAATCAAGCTTGTTCTCAATGACCCCATCTCACCATCCCCAGCTGAAATGGTTTTCCACCACATCTTGTCTGAAATTTTCCTTTTACCTCCTCAGATGTTATCTTGTAGTGTTCCCATCTGTGTGAAATTGTGCCATGGTAGAGCTTTGTATCTCCACAGTCTAGAATAGGATTCTGCATTTGGGAGATGTTTTATAAATGCCGGTTACTTGACAGATTCCAAGCCTAAGACAATGATCTAGTGATTCCAGATCACAGAGATGATAAGTTCTCCTATACTCTGTCCTGGTGATATCACACTTGGAGACAAACCTATTCAGTAATAGGAATTAAACTGGTAATATGGAGAATATTCTGAACTGGGTGACCAAGCTGGTGTAGGACTTTGATATCATGTCACATGGCAGAAAATGAAAAGAATTAGTGATGTTTAACCTAGTGAGGGGAAAGGGAGAGGAGGGAGGGAGAAAATGAATTTGAACAGTTGTTATGTGAAAAGGGGCAAGAAACTTTTGGTTTGTCTCTAGAGGGAGAATTAGTTGCAATGGGTAAGAGCTACAAAGTAGTCATCACTCCATAAGCATTTATTAAGTACCTATTATACACCAGCCAGGTGATGGAGAAAGAGAGAGCATCAGTACTGGAATCAGGAATCAAATCAGATACTTACTAGCTGTGTGATCCTGGGCAAGTGAGTTAATCTTGTTAACCTTGGTTTTCTCATTTCTCAAATGAAATGCAGAAGCAAATGGCAAACTCTTCTAGTATCTTTGCCAAGAAAACCCCAAATTGGGTCACAAAGAGTTGAACACAACTGAGATGATTGAACAAAATATACAAAATATTGTAATAAATGAAAAGAAAGGCCAAAATGTGGCCAGTGCTCTCAAAGAGCTTACATTCTAATGAGGGAGATCACATGTAAATTACTAGGTTACACAAAAGATTTATAAAGTGTACATGAAAGATAATATTTTTATTTGTTTAGTTTTATTCTTTTAATAATAGCTTTTTATTTTTTCAAACTACATGCAGAGATATTATCAACATTCACTCCTTTAAAACTTTGTGTTCCAAATTTTTCTCCATCCCTCCTCACCTCTCCCTCCCCTAGACAGCAAATAATCCAATATAAGTTTAAAATGTGCAATTCTTCTAAACATATTTCCACATTTATCATGCTACATAAGGAAAATCAGGTCAAAAAGGGGAAAAATGAGAAAGAAAAAACAAGCAAGTGAACAACAACAACAAAAGGTGAAAGTACTATGTTGTGATTCATATTCAGTCTCCATAATGTTGTCTCTGGGTGCAGATGGCTCTCTCCATCACAAGTCTATTGGAACTGGTCTGAATCACTTCATTGTTGAAAAGAGCCACGTCCATAAAAGTTGATCACATAATCTTGTTGCTGTGTACAGTGATCTCCTGGTTCTGCTCACTTCACTTAGCATTGCTTCATGTAATTCTCTCTAGGCTTTTCTAAATCATCCTGCTGATGGTTACTTATAGAACAATAAAATTCCATTACATTCATATACCATTAATTTATTCAGCCATTTTCCAACTAATGGGCATTCACTCAGTTTCATGGAAGGTAATCTTTTAGAAAGGGATGAGCAACAGGACAAACCAGACAAGACCTCCTGCAGAATGCAGGATTTGAGCTAGGTCTTGAACAAGGCTAGGATAGCCATGAGCAGAAGTGAGGAAGAAGCAAAATCATGTGCTGACAGGAGGGACAGCCAGTGTAAAAGCAGAAAGTCAGGAGATGGAGTGCCAGCAAGAAGTCCATTTAAAGGCAAACTTCCTAGCAATTTAAGTTATCTCATAATGGAAAAGATTGCCTTCAGAGGTGATTGTTCTGATTTTTCTTGCTCCCGACACTATGAGGAGCATGAGGAAATTCTTGGATGTGATCTTTGACCTCTACAAAACCTAATCGGGGCAGAAAGAACCAATGTTCAGAAGGAGACCATAACACAGAGGTAAATTAATTGTTCAATTCTATGGGTTAGAAACTACGTGCTGAGTTCTTCCCAGAGGCTTCCAATTGTCCTCCTTGAAAAGGCCAAAAGTTTATTGAAGTGAACAGGGAACCCAAAAGATGAAAACTAAAATCCTTTATATTTGTTATCTCTCAGGCAATCTGTAAATATGTCAGATGCCTGCCTCTTTTTATTGCATTTTTAAAATGGCATGACTTTTCTTTTTCCTTTTGTGCAACCTTTTCATCCCTTTGGAAAGTTTGGCGTCAAAGAAATGACATTTTATCTAGTCTGCAGATAACGGTGATTGATGAATAAGTTATGCAACTGTTTCATTTCCATCAAAATAAATTATTTAAGTGCTATACATTTGTATGTGCTGTCAGAATACATGGAACTGCAAAAGGAAGAAACCCTAAATGCTGGCCACCCCCAGGGATGAAGAGTCACAGAGCTTAAGAAAACTGAGCTAGAAAGAATCTTGGGAGATAGATTATTAAATTATATTATTATACTATAATAGCATAATTTATACTATCATATATTAATATAGAGTATATTTATATATGATATGATAAAGTATCAAATATGTTGCATGTTATATACATATAATATACTATGTATAATATAGTGTATTTATATAGAATACAGAATACTATATCATATAGAATAAATACATACATGCATATATGCATATATGTACATTCCTAAAGTGATATTCCTGAAATACAGGTTTAGGTATGTCAGTGTTCTGCATAAGGGTACTCAATGGCTACCTATTAACTCCATAATAAAATGTAACCCTTTCCTTCACTTTGGCATTTTATACTCTTCACAATCAGCTCCACTCTTATTCCATACTCAAATTCCCATCACACTGCCTCCCGGACTCTACTCACAGTTTCTTGTCTAAACTTCTATCTCTCCTCTAGGTTCCTTTGCATATATCTGGAGGGCTCCCTTCCCTACCTCATTCTGTTAGGATCCCTAGGTCTTTTTGGTAACTCAGGACCTCTTTCAATAAGTCTTGCTTAATCTCATCCTCCTCCATAGCTAGTGTCCTCCCTCCCCAATTACTACTACTACTACAACCACCATTACTAGCACCATCATCACCACTACCACAATTACTACTACTACTACAACCACCATTACTAGCACCATCATCACCACTACCACAATTACTACTACTACTACTACTAATAATAATAATAACAATAATAATTTGTAGTTACTTTGATTTTTCAATTTATTGATATACACATTGTATCAACTCAGTAAAATGTACACTCCTTGAGAGTAGAAACTTTCATTTGTATCTTTCCCTCCCTATACCAATAAATTGTGTCCAAAAACAAAGTAAAACAAAAAATATTAGTGCCTCCCCAGCCCATTCCTTGTCACATTGAAGGCCCTTAATGCATAGTTCTTAATTTGTGCTTTAGTTGCAAAAGAACACAAGAGCAATGCTGTATGATTAACCCTTTCACCTCCATCTGCTTTTTAAAATTCTAACTTCTTTAGCCTCTGTTTAAAGGAAGTAAGTTATCATGAGTCATCTATATTTTGATAGCATATTAAAAAAAAAACTTTTAAGAAATCCAGAGGATCTAATATTGATTCAACACTATTGGTCTCATGGCATTGAAGGATGTGGTTTTTCTCTTTTCTGTAAGTTATAAAAACAAGAAACGGAAACATATTAAGAAGATTTGGGTGTAACATAAAATTATATGGAAGCCTGAATAGAACTTAAGCTCTTTAGAGGGAGAAACTGTTTTGACTTTTTTTTTTTTGCTTTGCTTTACTAAATTTCTTTTTATTATTTTATCCTCAAACCTCACATAGAATCTGGGATGCAGGAATTATTTGTTGAATGATTGAATAAATGAATTAATGAAGAATGGTTGAATGAATGAGTGATAGGAACATGATCTTCAAATATATGAAGGGTTGTCACAAAGAAGTTCATTGAGGCTTAAGCTCTGTGATCCCACAGAGCAGAGCTAAGAGCAGAGGCAGAAAGTTACAAAGAACAAAATTTCCCAACAGTCAGAGTTCTAAAAAATTGGAAATGAGAGGAAAAATGCAGACTATATCATTATATTGTGTTTATTATTTCCTGATTACAAAAAATATATTCAACAGTATAGAGCAAAATTCAAATTTAAAGAAAAGTCCTCTCCATCACGATGTGGTCTGGACTAGTGTTAATGTCACACAAGTTTCCTTGAGTAATGTAATCACAGAGATGAGCTTATTTAATGATCCTTTGATTATCATTAGCTAATAAGCATGAAAAACAATCTCAGAAAAGATGTTTACTTCTTTCATGGCTTGTGTAAAAGATAGAGAACTGAAAGGGATCTCAGATCAGAAAACAGTCTGACTTCTTTTAGTAAATCAAAAAACTAAAGTATCAGGAGGGTAAGTAATTTACCCAAGATCACAGTTCATAAGCATCAGAGGAAAGATTTGAAACCAGGTCTTCCTACTCTAGAACTCACCTTCTTTTCATTGTGGCATGATGTTTACCACAGCCTGAACTTCTTTATCCTTACCTTTCTTATTCTTGCATTTAATGGATGGTTACTGAATAGGGAAGGAGGAAGGTATATATTCAGAAGTAAAGATACTATAAAAATGAAGAATATCAATATTTTGAATGAGGATTTTTAAAAATCTCAGTTTTGCCTTGAAAAATAGGATAAAGAATGTAAAATCCTGAGATTATGACAAGTATTCAAAGGACAGTCCAGAAAGCTGTAAAACATGTCTTAGATGGACATTGCAGATAGATAGAAAGTAAGCTGAGCTCAGCATTGAAAAGGAAGAAGTTATTTCTGAATCAGATAAATGAACAGTATTTTCAGACAGCAGCCAGTGATTTCCTGATCCAAAGACCTATCTTTTCAGCCCAAATATTTACCCAGTGATATCTAATGGCTATAAAGCATTGGACACCAGTCTCAGAAGAATCATCCTGATGGGGGCGGTATGAATATACGTGGTAGGTGGGTGTAAGTACATGGAAGCTTGCTACTGATGATGACTTATGGACAAATAGGCTATAAAATACATGATCAAGCAGATGAGCTATCAAAAAACAAGGAGGGCTCGTCAGGGATACATGTTGACATCTTGTGTGCCTTAAGTGTCAACTTGACATTAAAAAATTAGCAGGAAGACTGTCAGTGTATTATATATGTTGGGTTCAAAAGGAGACCTCACAAGGTTGGGGTTGCAGACCGATGTCATGAGATGTCTCAAAAGAATTTGCTGGTTTGAACCCATCTCCAAGTCAAGGAGCAAAGTTTATTATAATTGTAACACCAATTGAAGTGGGCTAAATTCCAAAATGATTTTAGCAAAAAACCAGGAGCAAGAAGATGAATTTATAGGAAAAGACAGAGAGAACCAGTTCTTTGTGTCACTGATATGCTAATTTTATGGCTTAGAGGTAGAACTGAGGAATGGTCTGGTATGCACATCAGTATTGAATTTTATGGCTTAGTAGTGGGGTTGAGAAGTAGTTGGTATGCACCTCACCATTTGTCTCAGAAACCCTGTTATCACTGACCAACAGATTGTTATTCAGCAGTCAGCAATGTTTGTAGGACTATACCATAATATTCCTAAGGCCAGGATACTTTAGGATCATTGAGAAAAACAGATTGTTAGAACAATAGCACTTCTAAGGTTAGGGGGCCTCGGGATTACTGCTATATTTCTCCTAGAAGCTGTACCCTATCAGGTAGATTCTCACAGAGAGATTTATGGGAAGACAGGTACAAGAAGTACACTCAAAGAAAAGAGGAGGTGTCATTGTCATCATCAACATTAATAGAGGGAATGCCCAGGTCAATGAAATCATAGATCCCTCAAAGTGTCAAAGAAAAAGGAAGAACAATTAGAATTGTCAGCCAAGTAGGATGGACTGTCTCAAAAACTAGTGAGTTCCTTGTCCCTGGAGGCCTTTGAGAGGAAGCCACTTGATCACCAGGATCGCTAGGATGCTATGAATATTTCTACACAGATTGGACTAAATGGTATCTAAGATCCCCTCCAACTCTGAGACTCTGACTCCTATGATATGATCAGTGTAGCATGAAAAAGCATGAGTTCCTCTGCCCTCATGTTGATTGACTACCTTCTTGTCTTTCATATGTCCCAATTAGTATTTTTCATCATAGCCCTTTGAGGTAGGCAGGGAAGGTGCTACCCTCATTTGAAAGGTGAGAAAACAAAGGACAAAAGAAAAATGTTTATTTATGACCCCACTTGGGGCTTTGTTGGCAAAGATGCTGGAGTGGTTTGCCATTTCTGTCTCCAGATCATTTCACAGATGAGGAAACTGAGACAATCAGGGTGAAATAACTTGGCCTGGCCACACAGTTAAGAAGTGAGTTAAGAGACTGGATTTGAACTCAGGGAGATGAGTCATTCTGATTCTAAGGCCAGCACTCTGTCCGCTGGGCTGCCTAGCTGTCCATTGATCTTGATTACCAAAACTTAATTCATCCCTGTGCTTTCAGCCTTTCCCTTCTCCAATCCATCTATAGATATATCAACACAACCTTAATAGAATGCTGATCTGACCTCAGACCCCTGACATAGGTTGATTCTCAAAAACTATCATTGGCTCCCCAGTGTCTTAGGGTAAAATATGAAGTCTTCTCGTTAAGCATTTAAGGTCCTTTAAAGCTCACTGCCCACCTCTTTTTCAGCCGTATTTCCTATGATTCACTCTTAAGAATGCCATGATAAAGCCAAATTGGACTATTGAATAATTTCCCAAACCCTAGGTTCCTCTCCTAACGCCATGCATATACACAAGCTATATTTCCCCCATGCTTGAAAAACACTTTCTCTGTCACTTAAAATCCTTGTTTTCCTTTAAAGCTCAGCACAGTTGCAGCTCCTCTGGGAAGCCTTTCTCTTTCTCATTCCTAACTCCACCCCTGCCACGTTAGCCTGCTCACTCTGTTCTCAATTTTCTTTATCCTATACTTATCTGGGTACATGGTATACCTCCCCCTCAAAAAAGAATATCAGCTTCTTGAAGGCAGGGATTATTTTATTTCTGTCTTTGTAACCTTAATACTCCAAACTTTAGTCAGTCAAGAAGCATTAAGCACCTACTGTATGTCTGCCACTGGCCAGAGTTAGAATTCAAAGAAAGGTAAAAACAACCAGATTCTTGAGAAAGTCATGTCCTAATAATTTATGAAAACACATGGTATATAGTATTTGTGTAGGGCAGCTAGATGGATAAAGCACTGGGCTTGAAATCAAGGTGATTCATCTTCCCTTCAGACATTAGCTGTGAGATATTGGGCAAGTCATTTAACTCTCTTTGCCTCAGGTCCTCATCTGTAAAAGAGTCTAGTGATGGAAATGACAAATCACTGCCATACTCTACAGGATGGCAAACCCTAAAAGATGCAGACAAAATTGAAATACCTGAATAAAAATAACAAAAGTGCTTAATAAATGCTTGTTGGCATATGTATATATGTATTACATATACACATATAGGTATGTGTGTATATACATGCACACCTATATACACCTGTGAATTTATATGTATGTACACACACACACACACACACACACACACACACACACACACTTATCTGTATACACTATTTATCTCTTCCAGCTTAAAGCCCGTTAAGGTCTGCTTCTCTTTGGTTTTGCTGTCCTTTGTCCCTAGCACAGTACCTGACACATAGTAGATGTTTAGTAAACACTTATTGGTTAATACTTTCTTGTATTTATTGATCTGTTTAATGGCACTTTCCTCACCTTTCAGTTGAATGTAAGCTCTTTGAGGTCAAGAACAGATTCATTTTTGTGTTTGTAACCTCAGCCCTTGATGTGCTTGTTGAGTGCTACAAAAATACTGGCTAAATCAAATTGAATTGTAAACTAAACAAGCATCTCCTCTGTGCTTTTGCTGTCTGATTCCTTTCTTCTTCCTTCCACTCCTCTCCCCACCCCTTTTCTCTTCTCTCTTCCCAGGATGCTGAGCACTCCCCCTCCTCCCAGGATTTGTATTTTTCTTGAGCATGTCAGCAGCCATTGCCACCCTTTTAGGCAAAAGAACGGGTTGTGGGAGAGATGTACCCATGCGTGCCATCACTCCTTAGCCTCTTCTAGGTCACAAGGCCCTGACTTTCCCCACATGAATAATACAATAGGTGTATGTCGGTGGCACAAGGCCTGCGGCTGCCAAGTTTCTTTGCCTCACCTTGTGACTGCTACTCATTTTATAATTAAACAGAGCTCCATATTGGATTTATTTTCCTCCTGGAGAATTCTGTGCTATGTAACCCTGGCACAGACCTCAAATTTACTCTCCATCCTATTTTGCATAGAACATGTCATTGGCAAAGGGAAGTTTTTTAAAAGATTTATGTTGTTCATAAATCTTCTGGTTTTTTTTTCAGGGCTGCTATTGCTTGGGTCAGAGAGAAGGTGCTCAGGTTGAAGGATGTTCTTCCAATATGGCAATATATCCCCTGCCTGACTCTTCCCCCAGAACTAGGAAAATTCATACCAGTTTCCCACACTTCCAAAAAGAGATAGGTTTGATCAGTCGATCAATCAACAAACAATTATTTTTACCTGTTAATGTTGTGCCAGGTTTTGTACTAAGTTCTAAGGATAAAAGAAAAAATAAAAAAGAGCAAACGCAGTCTGTGTCCTCAAGGAGTTTAGATTCTAAGGGCTATGATTCTACAATGTTTTGTGGATCTCAGTGTGATGCTTAAATGCTTCCTTCTGCATGGTCTACCTTGTTTCTCCTGTGAGTTTCTCCAAGTCTCTCCTTCACCAAGTCATCAAATCCTTTATTGAATGTTTCCTGTATGCTTATTATGGAAGGGATTATGAAATAGATATTACTATTAGATTATCCCATTTTAATGTGTTCATTTTGTATGTATTTCTATAGCTAAAATTTTTCTCCCCTGATAGGCAATAAACTCCTTGAGGACAGGGACTTTCACTTTTGTGTTTCTCTGGCATACAGTAGGTGTTTAATAAATGCTTGTTGATTAATTGATTGAGCAAGCTGTCACTGCCAAGAAAAATTGTGTGATTTTGAAAGGTATGGGACACATCTCAGGAATTCTAGCGTGAAATCTTAGAATGTTAAATCCAAAAGAGATCCTAGAAAAAATAGCTAATATTTCTGTCACACTTTCAAGTTTGCAAAGTAGTTTATTATTTCATTTTTTTCCTCATAGCCACTCTGGGAGATGCGATATTATTATCCACATTTTACAGATAGAGAAGTTGAGGCAGGTAGAGATTAAGTGATTATCCAAGGATATACACATAGCAAGTAAGTTTTTGAGTCTGGACTTGAACTAAAATCTTTCTGATTTCAACTTCAGCTCACTAATTACTCTGATACCAAAATTAGATCTGAAACAATAGAGTTCAGCAAATTCAATTCACCTCATTTTACAAAGGAAAAAAATGAGACAGAGAGAGGTTACACGATTTATCTATAGCCATCCAACCACAAAGGAAAAAAAAAATCAAGATTTAAATCCAGATCCTCTTATGCAAAATCCAGAGCAGTTTCTACTGTACCACACTAATGACCTAGCCCAAGCATATCAACTCAGAGGAAAAAAACTAAGGTTCATTTGATAGTTTTTCCCCATTTTCACATTGTCCATTCCAATCTGAACTAGCTGTTCTTTCTTTGTAACATTCCATTTCCTGCCTTTATCTTTGACATGTCCTCCATTCCTGAAATGCTCATCTTCTTTCCCTCCCCCTCTTAGAATATTGAGCTTCTTTCACAGCCCAGCTCAGGCGGAAGGGTAGGAGAAAGGACTCCTAGGAGAAAGATTTCTCTTTCTTTGGCTCCAAGAACATCAGTAACTCACAATTCCATTGGAGAAATGGAGTCCCCTAGAAGAAAGTTAACCCTTTGTAAAATGGACCAGGTTATTCTTCTCTAGTAGAGTTCAGGTGTAAGTGCCGTAGAAAGAAGACCATAAATCAGATAGTAAGGAAAAATGAGTAGTTCTATTCACTTGCTCCATTACTACCTAGTAATAGAATGTAGAGAAAGGGGTTTAATCCTTGAGAGTCTCAGTTTCCAAATCTATAAAAAGGGAATAATAATCTATGCCCTGCTCACTTGATATGCTTATTAGGGCTTTTTTTATTGTTGTTCTTCAAATATTTTATTTTTTTTCAATTACATGTAAAAAAATTTAATTTTTTTTAATTTTGCATTTCAAATTCTTTCCCGCCTTTCCCCTCCATTGAGAAGGCAAGCAATCTGACATATATTATACTTCTGTAGTGATGCAAAACATTTCCACATTAGTCATGTTATGAAAGAAAACAGACCCTTAAAAACTCCCAAGAAAAATAAAGTTATAGAAATATATAGACATATAACTATATCTATATATATCTATATATATATTCTTTGATCTGCATTCAGTCTCCATCTGTGCTATCTCTGAAAGCGGATAGCATTTTTCATCATGAGTCCCTTAGAATTGTCTTGGGTCTTGTATTGCTGAAAAGCACTATGTCATTTGTAGTTGATTATCACACAATGTTGCTGATGCTATGTTGCAATGTTCTCTCATTCTTGCAAGTCTTTCCAGATTTTCTTGTGAAAACATCATTTTATAGCACAACTCCCAATTAATGGGCATTCCCTCAATTTCCCATTTTTGTCACCACAAAAGAACTGTTATATGTATAATATATATATATTTCTTTTTTTAAAAAAATCTCTGAGATACAGAGCATTATAGTGGTATTTCTGTGTCAAGGGGTAAGAACAGTTTTATAGATCTTTGGGCAAAGTTCCAAATTGAAATCCAGAAGTTTGGATCACTTCTTAATTCTACCCACAATGCATTAGGATCGCAATTTTCTCATATGCCCTACATTTGTCATCTTCCTTTTCTGTCATATTAGCCAGTCTGATAGGTTGGAGGTGACACCTCAGAGTTGTCTAATTTGCATTTCTCTAATCAATAGTGATTTAGAGCATTTATATTAACTCTAGGTGATTTCTTCTTGAAATTCTCACAAAATCATTGTGAGAATCCAGTGATATGGGAGTCAGTTGTATAATGTAGTTGCCAAGTAAACTATTATAATATTGGGCTACATTATGATAGGTAGAGCTTTCTGGAACAGGGAAGTTCAGATCCTAGAAGTTCAAGTCCTAGAAGATCCTGGGCAGACTTTTATTGTATTCCATTCTGTGCTCCACATCACAGGAGGCCATTGATTAGCCAGAAGATGTCCTGAGAAAGACAATTTTGAGGTTTTTAGGTCTTTAGGAAGATGCTATAAAAGGACAGGCTGAGGGAAGTGGAGAGTTTTTTAAGAAATTCAGACAGAGCATGGTAGGTGGCCTTGAGTATTTAAAGGATTATCATGTGAAAGGGAATTGATAAGCCATTCTCCAATTCATAAATGGTCAAAGAATATGAATGGACAATTTTCAGATGAAGAAATTAAGACCACTTATAGTCATATGAAGAAATGCTCTAAATCACTGTGGATCAGAAAAATGAAAATTAAGACAACTCTGAGGTACCACTTACACACCTTTCAGATTGACTAAGTTGACAGGAAAAGATTATGATAAATGTTGGGGGGGAGGGGGAACTGGCATACTAATACATTGTTGGTAGAGTTGTAAACTGATCAAACCATTCCCAAGAGCAATTTGGAACTATGCCCAAAGGGCTATCAAACTGTGCATACCCTTTGATCAAGCAGTGATTCTACTGGCCCTATATCCCAAAGAGATAATAAAGGAGGGAAAAGGACCCACATGTGCAAAAATGTTTGTAGCAGCTCTTTTTGTAGTGGTCAGAAATTAGAAACTGAGTGCATTCCCATCAGCTGGAGATTGGCTGAATAAGTTGTGGTATATGAATGTTATGGAATATTATTGTTTTATAAAAAATGATCATCAGGATGAATACAGAAAGGGTTGGAGAGACTTACATGAACTGATGCTAAGTGAAGTGAGCAGAACCAGGAAGTGATTGTACCTGGCAACAGCAAGATTATATATCAATGTGTGTGGCTCTTTTCAACAGCAAGATGATTCAGGCCAGTTCCAATAGACTTGTGATAGAGAGCCATCTGCATCCAGAGAGAGGACTGTGGGGACTGAATGTAGATTACAACATAGTATTTTCACTGTTGTTGTTATTTGCTTGCATTTTGTTTTCCTTCTCATTTTTTTCCCTTTTTGATCTGATTTTTCTTATGTAACATGATAATTGTGTAGATATGTATAGAAGAATTGCACATATTTAACATATATTGGATTACTTACCCATAGGGAAGAAGGTAGGGAGAACACAAGGTTTGGCAAGTGTGAATGTTGAAAATTATCTATGCATATGTTTTGAAAATAAAAAGCTTTAATTAAAAAAAAGGAATTGATGTTTTCAAATATGTGGTGTGGTGAATAGAGTGATAAATGTCAATTCAGGAAGATTGAAGTTCAAATGCAGTTTCAGGTACTTACTAGCTTAATTGCCTTAAACAACTTAACTTTTGTCTGCCTCAGTTTCCCCATATGTAAATTGGGCATAATAAAGCACCTACTTCAAAGGTTATTATGAAAATTAAGTGAGATAATATTTATAAATCCCTTAACTTTGGTTTACATTGAGTGCTCAATAAATGTCTTATTCACAGTAAGTGTTCAATAAATGTTTATTTGCTTTCCCCTCTGAAGTCTCTTTTAACCTTGAGATTCTGTGATTAGGAATCAGAGGACCTGTATTCCAATCCCAGTTCTCTTGTTCATTACCTCTGTGATTTTGGACAAATCATTTGTACTCCCTAGGATTTATTTTCCTCATCTATAAAATGGGTAGGAGAGCGGTCTCTGAAACCTTTCCAACATCTAATCTAAGTTCCTCTAATTCCTTAAAATAATGGTGCATTTTGAAAAGTAGAAACCATTTTACAAAGTTTTTTTCCCCCCCGAATCAATGATGATTTTGCAAGCTTTCTTTTTGCCTGGTATTTATTAACCTTTTGAAACCCCAGGATAGAACATTAGATATAACTGAAGGATGGCAGGAGCTTCTCAGCTTGGTTCCCCGAGAGTCAGTGACTCATGCTCTTATGCAACCCCCGCAACCCTTGATCTATGCCATGTCTAGAGATCACAGCCTCTCCACAAGCTCTCATTGCTACTTCCCTGGGATTCGGTGCTTATCCCTAAGATCTGAGCCTCATTCATCCTGCCATTCCTCACTCAGCTGTCAAGGAGATTGTTCTTTTTTCTTATGTTAAGAAAATAAAAAAGGGATTTTGAAAAATTATTTTGCTTAATTATAGGCCAACAAAACTTTATTTTTTAAAAGATGACTACATATAGAATAAATAAAATAATAAAAACAAAACAAAACAAAAAAAACTTCCATGCCAGTAACAATGTCTAAAGATGTGTCTCATTCTGATCCATCAGTTCAATACTTCTCTGCCAAGTTGTGGAAAATATGCATCAACATTTAGCTTCTAGAGGTATAGATAGTTATTATATCTATTATCTTTATTAAATCTTTCAAATTTGCTTTAAAATACCATTGTATACATTGTTCTCCTCTATATTTTCACTTCATTCACACATCACCTTCAATATCATCTCATATAAATCATTCCCAGTTTTCAAGGAGATTTTTCTAAAGCTTAGATTTGTCTGTGTCATTGCTCCCACTCAATAAACTTCAATGACTCCCTGTTACTTTCATTTGCAAATATAAAGCCCTTTCTTTAGCATGTGAAGCTTTTGCAACCTGTCCCTCCCCATTTTATTCCCTTCTACACACTCTATGATCCAATGACACTGGTCCTGCTGTTCCTCACACATAACCATCTGTCTCTTGGATCCATCTAACTCTACATCTTCACATTGATTGTCCTCTTCTTACCTCTTTCTCTTAGCTTCCCTAGGCTTCATCAAGACTCAACTCAAGCATATCACAACTGAGATTTTTGTAAAATGTTTTATAAACCTTTAAGATTATAGAAGAAAGATATTTCCAGAGATTTGCTCAAGGTCATAAAGGTAGAATGTCCATGAATAGGACTAGATTCCCAGTCTCCTGGCACCATACTCAGTACTCTCAGTTTTGTTATTCTTGTTTGTTATATGGTCTAAAAATTCTACCCTTTGGCTTAGGAGGTTCCTGAAGTTGAATTCTGCCTCTGATACTCCAGAGCTATGGAACCCCAGACAAATTACTTAGCCTCAATTTCCTCAATTGTAAAGTAGGTAAAGGGAGCTTTTCATGAAATAAGCAGTATCTCTCTAAAACCTACATCAAGCATTATTTATAATGGAGAGAAGCTGTGTGCATTCCCAGTAAGACCAGGGGGAAAACATGGATGCCCATTATCACCACTATTATTCAACATTGTACTAGAAATGCTGGCTTTAACATTAAGAAAAGAAAAAGAAATGAAAGAAATTAGAATAGGCAGGAGGAAATAAAACTGTCACTCTTTGCAGATGATATGATGATACTTAGAGAATCCTAGAAAATCATCCAAAAACCTGTTGGAAACATTTCTCAGATTTAGCAAAGTTGCAGGATATAAAACAAACCCACACATGCTTTTCTACATATTACTGACAAAGTCCATCAGTAAGAGACAGAAAGAGAAATCCCATTCAAAATTACAGTAGAAAAAATAAAATACTTGGGTCTATTTGCCAAGAGAAACCCAAGAACTATAAGAACACAATTATAAAACACTTCTCACAGAAATAAAGTCAGATAGAAACAATTGGAAAAATATCAATTGTTCATGGCTAGACTGAGCTAATACAATAAAAATTTTGCCTAAATTGGTCTACTTGTTCAGTGCCATACCAATCGAACTGCCAAAGCACTATTTTATAGAACTAGAAAAAAATACTAAAATCCATCTGGGAGAACAAAAGTTCAAGCATATCAAGGAGATTAATGAAAAAAAAAATACAAAGGATGGTGGTACCAGACCTAAAACTATTATAAAGTAGCAGTCATCAAAACTATTTGGTACTGGGTAGGAAATAGAATGGTGGATCAGGGGAATAGATTAGATACACAATCTATCAACATAATAATCAAGTTCTATAGCAATCTAGTATTTGATAAAACCCAAACTCCAGCTTCTGAAATCAGAACTCACTATTTGACAAAAACTACTGGGAAAACTGGAAAATAATATGTCAGAAACTTGGCATGGATCTACATCTCATACTCCATACAAAATAAGGTCAAAATGGATATGTGATTTGGACATAGAGGGTGATACCATAAAGGAATTAAGCAAACAAGGGATAATCTACCTATCAGATCTTTGGGAAAGGGAGGAATTTATGACCAAAGAAGTACTAGAGAACATTATAAAAGGTAAAATGGACAACTTTGATGACATTACACTAAAAAAAAAATTTTGCACAAATAAAACCAACAGAAACAAGATTAAAAGGGAAGTACATAGCTGGGAAAAAAATCTTTACAGTCAGCGTTCCTGATAAAATTCTCATTTCTAAAATACACAAAGAACTATGTCAAATTTATAGGGACACAAGTCATTTCTGAACTGGAAAATGAGCCTATCAATTGGGGAATGGCTGAACAAGTTGTGTATATGAAGGTAATGGAATATTATTGTTCTGTAAAAAATGATGAGCAAGCAGATTATTTAAAGGCTTAGAAAGATTTACATGAACTGATACTGAGTGAAAGAAGCAGAAGCAGGAATACATTGTACACAATAACAGCAAGAATGTGCCATGATCAACTATGAAAGACTTGGTTCTTCTCAGTGGTTTAGTGATTCAAGCAAATTCCATCTTCATCCAAAAAAAGAACTAAAGGGATTGGATATAAAATCAACACATGCTATGTTTACTTCTTTTTTTTTCTTTTTTTCTCTCTCCATAATTTTTCTTTTTTGTTTTGATTTTTATCCCCCAACATGATTCATAAAGAGAGGGGAGGGGGAGAGAGAGAAGAAAGAAAGAGGAGAAAAAAGAAAGAGGGGAAAGAAAGAGAAGAAAGAAAGAAAGAAAGAAAGAAAGAAAGAAAGAAAGAGAAAGAAAAAAGAAAGAAAGAAAAAGAGAAGGAGGGAGGGAGAGAGGGAGGAAGGAAGGGAAAGGAGGGAGGGAGGGAAGAAGGAAGGGAAAGGAGGGAGGGAGGAAGGAAGGGAAGGAAGGAAGCAAAGGAGGGAGGGAGGAAAGAAAAAAGAAAGAAAGAAAGAGAAAGAAAAAAGAAAGAGAAAGAAGAGAGGGAGGGAGAAAGGGAGGAAAAAAGAAAGGAAGGAAGGGAGAGAGGGAGGGAGGAAGGAAGGAAGGAAGGGAGGAAGATTGTAAAATGTAGATAATGAGAGCTTCTACCTTGAAAAGGGGTTGTTGTTAGGGTCAAATGATATGATATATGTTAATCACTTTGTAAACCGTAAGCCTCTAATTAACTGTGAGCTGTTATTATAATTATTTGGTTATCTTTTATCTATTTTTTTCTTCTCATTTCTATCCAACACATTCTAGCCCCATATTTTCTGGAAATTGGAAAATTGGCCTTTAATTTTCCCTATCTAAGTTCCAGTGAGCAAGAGCGGCGGGATGTTCATTCAGAGAAGCTTTTTTGGGAACACTCCATTTTCCCATTAGTGCTCATTCTCGAGTACCCACTTCATTGAACAGAATATTACAAAAATACTTTCTAATTATTCTTGGCCTTTTATTATTTAAAGCTTCTTCACAGTCTGGTAATGAACATTTTTGCCTGAGCATTTAGCCCAATTTTTTCCCCTCAGAAAAAAAATACTGTCCAAGTCCCTGTGGTATCCCACATCATCATGGTAGCCAGATAATAATAGGAGATGCATCCCTTGCTCATTTGCATTCCTTCAGTTGGGTCTAGGAGCAAAGGCCACTAGATGTTTTGGGCCACCCTACCTGGCTTAAAATTTTACATCCTTTTCCTTAAATTGGATTGGTAGGTTTCTCTTAATGGATCTTCTGTTTCCACGTCAGACTGCTGTCCAAGGGACAATTATAATATTAGAGACAAGGATAAGACTTTAAAGATGATCTGACCCAATCCCCAGCCTTGAGGAAGGACAGGACTCTAAGACTCTATTGGATTCATGATTTCCTCAATGTGACTTTAGGATATTCACTTAATATCTATTCATAGAATGGCAGTAATCATATTTGTATTACCTATTTCATGAAGCTGTTTTAAGGCTATATTGAGATAATGTATGTAAAATGCTGTGTTGTATAAATGTGAGTGTCTATTATCATTATTACCATAAATTATAATTAATTGTAGCATAATTTTGCACCATATAATATACAATATGATTAATAATGCTAATAGAGTTCTCCAGGGACTGAGGGTTCTGTAACATCCTTTGGTAGTCTTTTCATGGATCTGATTAATCAGATGGCAAAGACCTTCTTCCTTATATCTGCCCCAAGTTTCTATTCCTTCCATTTAAAGTCAGGATAAGAGAGCTAAGGAAGAATTAAGTATTTTCAAGTAAAAGGAATGATGTGAGCAAAGGCAGAGAGGGGAGCGTGAGCATGATATAGTGAGAGAACAGTGAAGAGACGGAGCTAACTAAACCTGAAGGTATGTGCTGTGAAGTGAAGGGAGAGGCAGCTAGGTCCTAATTAGGACAAATAATGAACCCACTGAAGTGGTCACGTTATTCAAATCTGAATTGCATATGTCTATTGGAAGTTACCATATTTCATACAATTATAATTTTGAATATTGTGAATTCAGGAGATTCATTATTCTCACTAATAGGGACCTAAGTCTAAGATTGGATTGGTAGAGTGGAACCAGATTAGTGGAACCCTTGAAAAAGACAGGTGATCAGAAAAACAACATCTATGCAATGACTGGTGATGGAAATGAAAAGAAAGCTAAAACACAGCTAAAAACAGAGGGACTGTGATGAATAATATTGACTCAATGTAAGAGATAAGGAAACAAACTTCCCTCCTTTCAATGAAGAAGTTGGAAGGACTATGAGGGTGAAAGGTTGCAGACATTGTCAGATTGCAGACAGGTTGCTTAGCTAATTTTTTATTTGATGTAAGGGAAGGCTCAATGGATGGTGGAGGAACCTGGAGTGGTATAGCCACAAAGGCTATATTATGTTATGTTAAAAGGTGTGGAGAAGAAGCATTGATAAAATTAGGGGGAAAGGAAGGGAGGAATGAAAGAAAGGAAGAAAGGGAGGGACAGAGGAAGGAAGGGAGGGAGGGAGAGGAGGAAAGAAGAAGGAGAGAGGAGGGGGAAAGAAGGAAGGAAGGAAGGAAGGAAGGAAGGAAGGAAGGAAGGAAGGAAGGAAGGAAGGAAGGAAGGAAGGAAAGAGGGAAGGAAGGAAGAAAAAAAGGAAGAAAATATAAATTGAATGAAGTAAGAACTAGGGAACCATGGATGATGGAAGAATGGAGAGATTAGATATTAACAAAAGCCCAATGTGGGGATACTTGGTGGACAGAAACACTGAAGTCAGGGAAGATATCTTGGATACAATGGAAGGAACTTGGGTCCTGTGTGATAAGAACCTGCCCTCAGCAGTTGGCAACAGAAATGAGAAGACAAATAAGGGATCTACCCAATGACAGTACTGGCCGGTGCCATTATTTTCCTTTGAAGCACTTTTCACATCCTTGAGGAGAGGTAGAAATCTTCCCCTAAATTCTTTTTCCTAAATTACCCACTGCCATTCCTTGGAGCCATTCCTTCTATTCTCCTGCTCATTCTCTGCCTCTGGGACTGGGTGAAGCATGTGAAAGGAGAGAAATGAGCCAACGGGCATACCTCACTGAGCTCAGTCTTTATGTTCCTGCAGCACCATATTAAATGCAGGAAGGGAATGTTCTGCTCTATCCCTCCTACTTTGCCCATTCTACAAGCTCAGATTTCTGGTCAGTAAGTGTGCTTAGGGCAGGCTCACCTGAAGGGACTCAGCCCCATATATGGGGACATATTGCATATGGCGGAAAGTCATTTGGCTCTTCTTGCTAGTGGAGTTCAAAAAGAGTTTTGTGACAGAAGACTGAGTTCTAGGGCCAACTCTTGAGGCAGCAAAACCTTTTTTTTTTCTCTCTGGGACATTTGTTACTGATATTTTTGTGTCTGTGTCAGTGGACCCAGCAGCTGGTGATGGACTCAGGTTTGGTTTGATTTGGTTTGGAAGAGAGAGAAAAAATCAATAAAGAAATCATATTAGCTGCAGATAGGCCTGTTTATTTAAAACATCAAGGCCTGAGCGTTGCCTTCCTCGAGGCTCTGTAATGATCTTAAGGCTGGTCACTCAGGGAGTCAGAACGGCTTTGTTATTTATTGTATAGATGGGATGCTTGGACTCTGTGGCTCTGGTTCTTTCATGAGGGGCCTTTGGGAGGAGCTGTCTCTTCTTTCTGTCAGGGACAACAGGGATGCTTGCAATGGATGCCCTGAGCTGCATGCAGGGGAAATTGCCTTACAGTCCTTCTGGGAGGTCTACCTGCTCCTCAGGCAAGAGAAGACAGTGGAGCACAAAACTCCAAAATCCCTCCTAATAAGGAGAGAGAGCCACAGAGCCAGGGGTAGGGAGTACAGCAGGAATTACAGGCTGCTTTTCATGTGGCTGCAAGGATCTTATTTTTATTTTTATTTTTTTAATGGGAGATCACATGTGATGTGGCTTGCTGGCATTTATTTTTTCTCTTTGGAGATTTAGCTTTATTTCTTGCTTGTGAGGGGGTCTTGGATCTAGACATGTTTTTTTTTAAATAATCAAAATAATGGCTGGTATTTATGGAATACTTGAGGTTTATAAAACTCATAGAATGTTAGAGCTGGGAGGGCCCTTAGAAATCCGGATGTCAGAGCTGGGAGGGCCCTTAGAACAAATAATAATGATCATAGATTAGGATTTGGGAGGGACCCAAGAGATTATTGAGTCCAGCCCCCTCCCCGTTTTGCAGATTTTAAAAACTGAAGCTAATTGAAGTTCAAAAGGACTCAGATTTAAAGTTGGAACCGCCCCATTTTATGAGTGAAGTGGCTCTTTCTCAGAGATCTCCTTGGGATCACACAGCTAGTAAGTTTCTGAGGTGGCATTTGAAGCCAAGTCCAGTGGACAGATCACATCACCTTTTCTTAGGAAGGAGCTGCAAGCCAAACTTGCATCATGGCATGGAAAAGGAGGCTGTCCTGAGACTGAGAGACAGGCCGAATTCTCTGGGTCTGGGCCAGCCCAAGGAGACAGGAGGAGGGCGAAGCCTGCCAAATGCACACGGATCAGAAGGCCCCAGGTACAGCCATCAACAGGTTGCTGAGAGGCAATGAGAGATCTCCTTGGCAGCAGAAAATCAAAGGCATGAAGCGAATATAATATCAAAAGTCCTGAATTTCATCATGTTTGGTCACACAAACTGGTAAATTTTGGAGCAGGATTCATATCCTGATGAGTTCTAAAGGCAGTCTGACTCTTCTCTGTCTCTCTCTCCTTCTCTCTCTCTCTCTCTCTGTTTGTCTCTCTGTCTCTGTCTCTCTGTCTCTGTCTCTCTCTGTCTCTGTCTCTCTCTGTTTCTCTCTCTATCTCTCTCTGTTTCTCTCTCTGTCCCTCTCTGTTTCTCTCTCTGTCCCTCTCTGTCTCTCTGTCTCTCTCTGTCTCTCTGCCTCTGTTTCTCTGTGTCTCTCTGTCTCTGTCTCTCTGTCTCTGGGTCTCTCTGTGTCTCTGTCTCTCTGTCTCTCTCTGTCTCTGTCTCTCTGTCTCTCTCTCTCTGTGTCTCTCTGTCTCTCTCTGTCTCTGTCTCTGTCTCTCTCTCTCTCTCTGTCTCTGTCTCTCTGTCTCTGTCTGTCTCTGTCTCTCTGTCTTTGTCTCTCTCTCTCTCTCTCTCTCTCTCTCTCTCTCTCTCTCTCTCTCTCACACACACACACACACACACACACACACACACACACACACATTAATTTTCATTTAAGAAAAAAACTCTCTTTAAAACCAGCATATGGGATGATAGATTTACAAGTGGGTAAGACCTTAGGAGCTCTCCAGTCCAACTCCACCATAAGAAGTTCCAGCTCCAAAATGCTGGAATCTGTCCTCAATCATCTAGGAGACCTTTCCCTTTCCCGTGCTCTTTGTCCAGGACATCTCAGGAGCTCAGATGACCTTTAACATGTGGAAGATTCTAGAATCAGCCTTCATGCAAAGCCTGGGATGAGTCATAATTCCTTGTAACTTTTCTGCAAACATTAACACCCTATTCGTTCTCATTTGAATTGGGTTTCCAGTAAATCCCTCCCAATGCTATCTGCATTTTTTTTCCTGAACTATAAAATCACACTCTACAAAGCATAACTCTGGTTTATGTTTCCCTAAACTGCTTTAAAATCATATGGGTCAAATCTAACAGACTGCAGATTTCCTATAAGCCAAGATAGGAGGCTACAGCTGAGATTGTGATGGGAATTTGGGCCATATGGACCCCTATATCTGACACTTTGGAGAAAGAAAAGATGCATTAGATTGTCTCTGCAGCACAAAAAAAAAAAAAAAAAAAAAAAAAAAAAAAAAAAAAAAAAAAAAAAAAAAAAAACCTTGGGGGCAAATGGAAGAAATGTAGTTATTTCAGGTTTGTCTTTGCTAGCATAATGCTTTGCACAAAGTAGATATTCGAAAATGCTTGTTGAGCGAATATCTATCAGGAAGTATTTATTAAGCACCTATTGTATCCAGACACTGCACTCAGTTTTGGAGATATAAAGAAAGATGAATGAAAAGGCCATACTCTCACCTTCCCTGATTTGGCAAGTGTTCAAAATGGCAGCATCCCCATGAGTGGAGAGAACCAAGATCCTCCCTGCTGCCCAGTATCCTACTCTGAAATGGCTCATAAGGTCCCGCTGCCTCCTGTTGGACATTTTTAAAACAAATATGATGCTAGATGTTGCCCTCAAGGAGCTTCCCAACTAATAGGGGAAATAACATGCAAATACTGTATAAGTAAAATATATGCAGAATAGAATGAAGGTGATCCTTGTGGGAAGGCACTAGCAATGTAGGGAATGATTGGGAGGAGAACATGAGGGAAAAGTCTTCTGCAGAAAAGTGAAATTCAATGCACGTGTTTTACGTATATTGTATTACTTGCCTTCTAGGGGAGGGGTGGAAAGAAGGGAGGGAAAAAATGGTTTCGCAAGGATGAACGCTGAAAACTGTCAATGCATACGTTTTGAAAATAAAAGTCTTGAAAAAATCCAAGGATTCTGAGATGGAGATGAAAAGGGAGAACATCCTAGGCATGAGGCACAGCCAGGGCAAATGTCTGGAGGTAGGAGTGGTAAATTTCAAATTGGTCAAAAACTGGATCATACAGCGCATGGAGTCAGTCAGTCAATAAATATGTATTAGGTGTCTGCTATGACTCAGGTACTGTGCTAAGCATTGGGGATACAAGAAAAGGTCAAAAGATGGTCCCTACTCGCAAAGAATTCACAGTCTAATAGGGGAAAAACAAGCATATAATTATTAACAAACAACAGATATACAAACAGAGATGAAAGCAAACTTGACAAGAATATTCCATTGTCAAGTATGGACTGGGACTAAATTGTGATCATCAATATATCGTGTAGATTTGCAGGTTAAATATTTGTAAATAAACATTTGAAGATTAAATTTCTGTTCCTGTGATCTTGACTCCCACACCATGTGTACTAGATACCTTCTTACTGAGAGAGAAGAAGGGAAAGAAAAAAGAAGAAGAAAAAGAAGGAAGGAAGGAAGGAAGGAAGGAAGGAAGGAAGGAAGGAAGGAAGGAAGGAAAAGAAGGAAGGAAGGAAAGGAAAGAAAGGTCTTTGAGAGGGAGGAAGGAAGGAAGAAGAGAGGGAGGAAAGAAGGAAGAAAGGGAGGAAGGAAGGAAGAAGAGAGGGAGGAAGGAAGGAAGGAAGGAAGGAAGGAAGGAAGAAAAAAGAAGAAAGGAAGGAAAGGTCTTTGAGAGGGAGGAAGGAAGGAAGAAGAGAGGGAGGAAGGAAGGAAGGAAGAAAGGAAGGAAGGAAGAAAAAGAAGGAAGGAAGGAAAGGAAGGAAAGGTCTTTGAGAGGGAGGAAGGAAGGAAGAAGAGAGGGAGGAAGGAAGGAAGGAAGGAAGGAAGGAAGGAAGGAAGGAAGAAAGGAAGGAAGGAAGAAAAGAAGGAAGGAAGAAAAAGAAGGAAGGCAGGAAAGGAAGGAAAGGTCTTTGAGAGGGAAGAAGGAAGGAAGAAGGGAGGGAGGAAGGAAGGAAGGTAGGAAGGGAAGGAGAGAGGGAGGAAAGGAGAAAGGAAAGAAAGAAAGAGAGAGGGAAGAAAAGGAAGGAGGGAGGAAGGGAGGAAAGAAGGAAAGAGGGAAGCTTACCAGGTTTCAATTTTATAAATACAGTAAACAAATTCAAATAGAGAATTATATGGGAATATTTTTTCCTCCTATCAGAGATGAGCTTAATTAAAAATTAGGACAGGTTTTTTAAAATTGTTTATTTAATATTTTTACCCAGTTACATTCAAAACAATTTTTACAATTTTTACTTTTTTTTAAGATTTTTGAGTTCTAGATTCTCTCCCTTATCTCTTATATCTCCCTTATAATTGTGGGTGGCCACAATTAAGAAATCACATGTGAAATTATGCAAAATATTTCCATAAAAATCAAGCTGTGAAAGAAAACATAGATCTCCCATCTTAATGAAAATAAAAACTCTCAAGAAAAATTAAGCTAAGAATAAAGAGAAAGATAGAGAGAGCAATAGAGAATGCTTCGATCTATATTCAGCCTCAATCAGTTCCTTCTCTGGGTAGGGAGATTTTTCATCCTAAGTCCTTCAGAATAGGTATAGATGATTGGACTACTAAGAATAATAAAGTCATTTATAGCTGGTCATAGGACAGATTTTTCATAAATCTCCGAGGGAATTCTTTTGGGGAAAAAAACAAATGAAATATAGGAGTTTTTGCATCCACAGCAGGCAAAAAAGGAAAGAGGCAGCCATGTTGTCACCTCCCCCATCCTGGCAAATGTCCAGCACCATAGGTGGAGGGTGCCAGGCTCTTTCCTCACTACCTGCTCTCCAACTCAGAAATGGCTCACAGAGCCCAGCTGCCTCCTCTTGGATGGGTTTTTGGTGAGTGAGATGCTCTCCCCAAAAGCTCCCTTGCAGGCAATGTTTGCTCTCAGAAGTGACTGAGTTGGGGCCAGCAGGAAATTTTGTCGAACAGATAAATAAGATAAATGACCCAGCTAGACCGTGATGGCCAGCTGGTAGGACCCTACCAATCTTTCTCCAAGAGAGTTATTTTCTCAATGCAAAGCAAGAATATCCAAGACAGAAAGGCACAGACAGAGGTCCTTGCTCACTTCTAGGGCCCCCTGAGCATAATCTGAGCAGCCCTGGCTGCCCAGATGGTAGGGATTGGCAGAGAGAGGGAATGCTATTCCAGAGGGGCCAGTTAAATGTTGGCAATCATGTGCCGAGGCTTAGCTTCACAATGTTCTACTTGTTGGAGGAGTCCTGCAGACAGAAGGCAGAAGACCCAGAGACCCCACTTATACAACACAAAGACTACATGGAGATCCAGGCTCATATGTCACTAAGCAGGGGCAGGAAATACTTTTGTGAGGGAAGACTCGTGACCATGTGACAGAAACTTCAGGGCTTCCCACCCTCATCTAGAAAACAAATTCCATGGATATCAAAGACTTCCCCCTCCCAAGTCAACTTAGGCTTTGGGGGAAGAGGGAGAGAAGGGAGTGGGAGGTCCTCAGTGATGTCCAGGACCATTTTTCTATGTGGTGATGAACTTAACCTTGATTGGAAAAATAAATCAGGATCTTTACACCTTTTCTGACTACAACTTAATAAAGGGCTAGAATCTGTGAACAAATAAAAATAAGAAATTTATTTCAACTGATTGAGGAGGCTGTGTGCTGATGTGAAAAATGTTTGCAGAATTAAAAGTTGAAACAATTTGAGCAAAGTAAAGGAAAACAAAAGGGAATGGAAGATTTAAATTTAAAATAAAAATTTTATTAACTATATATGGGATGAAAAGAAATATCAAAGAAGAAATAGGACCTTTGCTTAGTGTGGATGGGATGTTGACCACTGACAATTAAGCAGGGGGGCAAAGCTGCTCTATTTTGCTTTCTTTTACTCTGTCAAGGAGAATGATCTTTAATTTGAAAAAAACAGAAAAGAAAAGGGTAATAGAGAGGTGTACAGAAAACATTTAGTTGCCCCATTTAAATCTGAGTCCCTGATCCCCATGTGCAGCATCTTACAGTACTGAAAGAACTGGCAGATGGAATTGGGGAGCCACTGTCAAAAATCCCAGGGAGAACTGTGAAAATGGGGAAAAAACAGAATTTGAGAAGGGCAAATGGTGGCCCAGTAATCAAGAAGAGAAAGAGAAAGAATTTTCACATTTCCTCTCCCAGCTCTTACATTCTGTGTTCTTTGGATCCTTCCACTTCTGACATTCTGTGTTCTAAGAGTCATCCCAGTTCTGACATTCTGTGTTCTAAGGGCCCTTCCAGCTCTAACATTCTTAGAAAAGGTCCTTCCCAGCTCTATCTTTCTATATCTAATGTCATTTGAAACTTTGAAAATCTGTGTCCTAAGGTTCCTTCCTACTCTGTCAAAACACATCAAGCCAATGAACTTGACTTCTATTTCTGATAAAATTCTAGAGTCTATTATTAAAGATATGATTCAGTATATCTAGAAAAGAAAGTAGCAGACATAAAGAATTTTCATGGCTTCACCAAGAACAGATCATATCATGTTAATTTTATTTCCTTTACTTATAGTATTACTAAACTGATAAATGAAGGTAATCCTATAGATAGTCTACTTTGATTTTGACACAGCATTTGATCAAGTATCTCATACTTTTCTTGTGAGGAAAAAAAAAAAGATAAGTGCTGGTTAATGATAAGACTATATAGATTAGGGGAAAAAAGGAGTTGTTAAATGAAGAGAAGCCATTATTAGAAGCTTTTTGTCACCTTGGAAGGTCTTCAGTGGAGTGCTCTTGGCTCTGTGATTATTAACATTTTTAATCAAGACTTAGTTAAAAACCTAATCAACATCCTCAGCAAAAATGTAGATGACACAGATCTAGGCAAGGTAGTTAATTCATTGAATGGCAATGTCCTGATCCAAAAATGTCTAGAGCATTGGGCAGATAAAATTTAGATGTATAAACTATAAATTCTTAATTAAAATTCAAGAAATTGATTTCACAAATATAGGATGGGAAGGTTATACAGTGGTTTGTTGGGAGAAAAGATAGGAAAGTTTAGTGCATCGTACATTAGCAATGAGATTTGGTAACCAATAAACTCAATAAGATATTAGGTTGAGTTTAGAGAGACTGATGGTCAGGACTAGGGAAATGGTTATCCCATTGTACTCTGTCCTGGACAGACCATAAAGAAAGTATTATTTTCATGGACATCGTTGGAAGAACACTGATAAACTGGAGTTGTCCCAAGGAGGGTGATTAGGATTGGGAAGAGAAACTCCTGCATCAATGACACATGAAGATTTTTTAAAGTATCTTGGGTTATTTTACCTATAGATGGAAGACTTGCAAGAAGGAGTGGAGTGGAAGTAGAAAGGGAAATGAATTAAGCATGATAGCCATTTCCCAATATTTAAAAGACTGTGACCTGAGAGAATAGATTAAAATATCTGTTTGATTATAAAATTCACAACAAAAATTTTTTAAAAGATTGAAGATTACAAAAATTGTAAATATTGATCACTTTTTGATTCTAATAAAGGCAGTCTAATTGTTTATTTGTTTTCCAAAAAAGCTAATAGAGAACAAATCCCTAGTTCTCTCACGGATTTCCTGACAGTGGATCCTCACCACCTGCCAGTTCTGTCAGTACTGTAAGATGCTGCTTGGGAGCAAGTTAAGATTAGAGAGAGAAACTGAGAAGAAAGAGAAACTTCTTTAAAATTCAAGTTCTCCTTAAAGTATAACAAGATACCTTGAAAGGTAGATAGGCAAATGGATGAACAGACAGATGTGTAGATAGAGAGATGGATAGATAGAAGAATAGATAGATAGATAATAGTTAGATGGATAGAAAATTGGATAATTGTATGACTGAATGGCTACATAGATGGAAAGATGGATAGATAGGTAGTCAAATAGAGAGGTGGAAGATAGAGAGAGGCAGAAAAACAGAGGATAATAGAGATAAAAGATAGATTAAATAAATGGATGATAGAAGTAGAAGAAAGTGAGATGATAGACAAAAGAATGATAGACATAGAAGAGATGATAGAGGTAGACGATAGATGATAGATAAGTGGATGAAGGGGGTAATTTAAGTAAAGCTAGGAAGTTGCAAGAGACATATTTAGGCTCAATGTACAGAAAATCTCTCTTACAATTGGAAGTCTCCCAAAATGAAATTGGCTACTTTGAGAGGTGATGGATTCTCCATTTCTTGAGATCTCTAAGCAAAAGTTAGGTAACCACTCATTGGACATATTGTACAAGGGATGCTTGCTCAGGTACAGTTTGGATCACATGGCCACTGAACTGCCTTCCAAATGTGCTATTTATGATTGTGTGATTCTGAGCCAGTCTACTAATGTCCAAAACATGTAATGGCCATGGAGAAAGGGTGATAATCTTTTTTAGCCTGATCAGGTCTAAAAGTCATAGAGGAGTGCAATGTCAGCAAAGAGTATTCCAATTATCAGAGATTCTTGAAGAATTGAAGTTTAAAATCCCTGATAATGGAACCATAGAATGAGCTTGGAGTTAGGAATCAGAGAATGTGGTCTAATGTCCTGTCTAGTATCCTGTAGAGACCAGTCAATAGCTAAATGAGTTTGACCACATCAACTCTCCACCTTAAAATCATAAGAAAATAAATCCTAAGATGTTGGTTTGCCAACCCTAAAATCCTGTAAGCCTGGAAACCCAAAATGGGACTAATACTTAAAGCCCCCAAAATCCCTGCAGTATGCAGATATATTTATTTTGCAATTAACAATAGTCTACTTAACACATGAATTAATAAACAATTAACAACCAATCTTTCTAATTATTATTTATTTTTTAACTTTGAGGCTTTAAATTTCAATCAGTCACTGAGTTGTGTGATCTATCTGAATAAGAATAGTCTTATTTTCAAAGTATGTGCAGATACTTTTCAATATTCACTCTTGCAAAATCTTGTGTTACAATTTTTTTCCCTCCCTTCCCCTCACCCGCCTAGACAGTAAGCAATCCACTATATGTTAAACATGTGCAATTCTTCTATACATATTTATACAATTACTATTCTGTAAAAGGACAATCAAATCAAAAAGAAAAAAAATGAAAAAGAAAACAAAAAGCAAGTAAACAAAGAGGTGAAAATCCTATATTGTGATCCACACTCCGTGCCCACAGTCCTCTTTCTGGATGTAGATGGCTCTCTCCATGACAAATCTATTGGAACTGTCCTGAATCACCTCATTTTGAAAAGAGCCCCATCCATCAGAATTGATCATTGTCTCTCCAGGCTTCTCTAAAATCATCCTGCTGATCGTTTCTCATAGAACAATAATATTCCATAACATTCATGTACCATAATTTATTCATCTATTCCCCAATTGATGGGCATCCCCTCAGCTTCCAGTTTCTTGCCACAAACATTTTTGCACATGTGGGTCATTTTCCCTCCTTTATTATCTCTTTGGCATATATCCTGATCTGTTCCTGACTATTGGACCCAGATGGCTTTGGAAGGAAAAGTGAAAGCCCTTCCTCCCTCAAATCCAATTCACTTGCATATTATGAGATCACCTTCATGAAGATACGGTCCATTTTCAGGAGGAAGAACAAACAACAGCAACAAAACAGAACAAAACAAAAACAAAGGAGTTTATTGGCATCCCAAGGCATTAAGCAGTTGGTGTGGAGGTATCTCAGAATTTCAACATTGAACTGCTTTATTATACAGAAGAAAAACAATTTACATATTAGAGTAAGACAATCCCAATTGGTGGGCCTTTTAATGAAGAGCTGTGATTATTTTCTTTTTAGCTCCTTCCCACCATAGCATCAGGACAGCTAAATAGTTCAAATCCAGGCAAATCCCTTCACTGTGTTTGTCTCAGTTTCTCCATCGGTAAAATGAGCTGGAAAAGGAAATGACAGACCGTTCTGGTATCTTTGTCAAGAAAACTTCAAATGTGGAGATGAAGAGTTAGCCATGAATGAAAGAATTGAACAACAAAATCATAGCATCATTGGGAGATTGGATTAGTCCTTAGTAGTTCTCAGAAAATAGGCTTAGTCCTAAAATGAGAGCCTCTGGCCAAGTCTCTTAACTTCTCTCAGACTCCCTCAGTAAAATGGGGATTATAATCTAGCACCTACTTCACAGACTGTTTTGAGGATCAAAAGAGAAACCATATAAGGCATTCTGCAAACCCTACCATGGTATATAAATGCTAATTTTTAAAGGGCATTGCAAACTCTAAATCTAAGTGCTAACTATTATTATGATTAATAAGAGCAGCTTTCACTTAAGTTTCCCTGTAATTTGATTGTCACAGCCCCCTGACAGATAAACCTTTCTTGTCATTCCCATTTTACAGAGAAGGAAGCTGAGGCTCAGAGAGGTTGTGACTTTCCTGTAGTCACACAGCTAATAAGTATCAGAAGTAGCATTCAGACCCAGGGCTTCATGACAGCCAGCTTAGCACTGTCCCCACTATGCCAGACTACCTTTGTTAGCACAGAAGATTCCAGCCACTCCATCTGGTAACACAGATAACTGTTCATGAACTATTGGGTTATAGGAGTATAGATTTGGAACTGGAAGGGAAGTCACAGGTCATGTGGTTCAACCCCTCTCATTTCACAGGTAAGGAACCTGAGGCTCAGAGAAGCAAATTGCCCAGGCTCCTAGAAAACAGACTGACATGGCAATCTGAAATCACTTGTCGAGGGTCATACATTTAGTAGGTAGAGGGGAAAAAGAGAATAGAAGGAGGAGGAGGAAAAGAAAGAAGAAGAAGAAGAAGGAGAAAGAGAAGGATGAGAACAAGGAGAGGAAGAGAAGGAGAAAGGAGGGAAGGAAGGAAAAGAGGGAGAGAAGGAAGGAAGAAGAGAAGGAAGGAAGGAAGGAAGGAAGGAAGGAAGGAAGGAAGGAAGGAAGGAAGGAAGGAAGGAAGGAAGGAAGGAAGAAAAGGAAGAAGGTAGGAGGGAAGGAAGGAAAGGAAGAAGGTAGGAGGGAAGGAAGGAAGGGAGGGAGGGAGGGAGAGAGGGAGGAAAAAGTTTCTGAACCTAGGTTTTCATGTTTTCACTCAGGGACTCTCCATCCTACCTTGGAGGAACCTATTTGGAGTAGCAATTTCAGACCACAATTATATATTCATCCCAAAGATTAGACTGGGAATTCTCCCTATCCAGTCTGAAATTAACTTCTTGCTGCATAATATTGTAATTCTGGCTCAGTTGCCCCATTACAATATAACAGTATCATAGCTGCTAACTCCTCTTGCACCCAAGTCTGCTCTTAAGTTATTTGATATCGATCAGATGCCTGGCTTTAGGCAGAAATGGCTTCCACTCTGTGTGGGGGTTTTCCCAGTCAAGGTTGCAATGTTGTACTCCTATTATATGCATGCATATAGAAACAGATAGATTTTTCCTCTTCATCTCCTGTTCTAAACTGATTGCATGCCTTTAAAGATATACAGTGATAAAATACATCTTCTATAAAGTCTAGAAATGCTGCTTTACAATAATAAAAATGGCAGAAAAACAAAAAAAAAGGTGAGGTGGGGGAAATCTGGGTCTTCGGGAATAGTACAATATCGTAGGGAAGTATGGGGGTGTCATCTATCATAGCAGGTTAAATCTAGAACTGAACTGGACCACAAAGACTTCCTGTCAACTATCTTATTTGAGAGAGGAGAGAGAAATAAACAGGAAAAGTCAGAGACAAGAAGAGAAAGCCATAGAGACAGAAAGGTAGAGATAGAGAGAGAGACAAATGCAGAAAGACAGAAGTGAGAATAAGAAAGAATCAGAGAGAGAAAAAAATCAGAAAAAGAGAAAGTTTCAGAGGGAAAAAGAAATATAAGACATGAAGAAGAAGAAGAAGAGGAGGAGGAGGAGGAGGAGGAGGAGGAGGAGGAGGAGGAGGAGGAGGAGGAGGAGGAGGAGAGTGGAAAGGGAGAAATAGAAAAAGGGGAGAAAGGGAAATAGATGCGGAGAGAAACAGTGACAGAAAGAAAGAGGCAGAGAAAGACAGACAGAGGGACAGATAGAAGGAGAGAGGTAGATATAGAGGCTGAGGCACCTGGCTTCTAGGCTCAGCTCTTGTTCTAACAAGCTTTGTGATGTCTGCAAGTGCCTTGTTTTCAGGTTTTTCAGAAAAATGAGGGATTTAAATTAGAGTGGGAGTTCTTAATCTAGCATTCATAAACTTTTTTTTAAAAAAATAGAAAAATAGATATTTAATCTCAATATAATTAGTTTCTTTTGCAACTTTTTTATTTTATGAATTTAAAAACATTCATCTGAGAAGGGGTCCATAGACTTCACCATATTCTGTCAAAGGGTTTCATTTTGGAAAAAGAGAGAGAGAGAGAGAGAGAGAGAGAGAGAGAGAGAGAAGGAAGGAAGGAAGGAAGGAAGGAAGGAAGGAAGGAAGGAAGGAAGGAAGGAAGGAAGGAAGGAAAGAAGGAAGGAAGAACACACATATACTTATGCATGTACACATATATGTGCACAGGCACACAAATACACATGCACAAACATGCACACATGCACACATACATACTCAGTTAAGAACCCCTAGAGGGGATTTCTAATCATCTTTGTTGGCTCTGACATTCTAAGTCCCAAGGTACCTTCTAGTTCTAAAGTTCCCTGTCCTAAGGCCCCTGCCAGCTCTGACATTGTCTGGTCCAGCTCTAAGGCCCATTCCAATCCGTGTCATTATTGGACTTTACATTTGTAAACTATTTGGAATAACAGCTATCTAGGATTCACCAAACAATAACCCCAATCCTTTTAATATGTTTGCCTTAACTATGACTCTAATATCCATAATTCATTCAAGAATGCAGCCTTTGTAGTCCTAAATTAATTTTATCTTTTTTTGTATAATTACAACTCATATACACACATACACACAGGGGGAATGCACGATGATTTATAAACACATTTGGATACTGGGTTATTATTTCCCAATTCTGATCCACTATTATTCTTTCTAATTTTGTAGTGGCATCTGTGGGATAAGGGCATTTAGAAAACAAATGCATATTTTAAAACAAATGCATATTTTAACAGCTAAAATTGAATTTGCATTCACATCTCAGGTGTATACTGAGAATGACATGGTAATTAGCTGAGAATATATAACTTTTTAGTCATGGCTGGGGATAGTTCTGCTGGCAGAGTAAACACTAGCAGGGATATTTAATTCAAAGTTAATTTTTTAAGCTTTGGGAATTTGACCCTCTCCCCCCACACATTTTATAAGCACAGATGGATTTCTTTATACTTTTAGATTCTGGCTAGTGTTTGTGTGTTTACACACACACACATACATATAGGACCCAGCAAACTCCTCCCTACTTGCATTAACCACCCTAATCTGATACTTAAGTGCCTTGAAAATTTATGGCAAATAGATTATCCTGGAGCCAGTGATCTCACTGATGTCATTACTGAAACTAGTGCTATTTGAAACTAATCTATATCCCTCCATGCTCCATTCCATACACGTGGAAATGTATCTGTGTGTATTTGTGTGCGTACATAAATTATGTTTATCTAGCTGTGTGCATATATGTGTTTGTGTGAAAATGCTCTCATAGGAAATACACGAGAGGGAGTGTGATATGGTAGTTGAACATTTAGGGCCAAGTCTCACCTCTGAGATATACCTCCTCTGCTACATTGGACAAGCCACTTTACTCTCCTTGTACCAGGCTATTTTCTAAGATTATAATTCGCAGAGAAAGTGCTGGTCTGCAGTGATGGAAGGGATAATTAGGTTGGAGCTATCTATGCCAATGAAAACAGGTCTGGTTGTTGGAAATTGAAGCCCAGAAATGTGAAATGGCCCAAGGCCATCCAGAGGGCGAGTGGAAGAGCCTTGATTTGAATTCGAGTCCTGTGACTCTTTCCACAGATGGATAGATAGATAGATCAAGAAGTGATATGGGAGAAAGTAAGAGACACAGACAGAGATAGAGATAGACAGTGACAGACACAGAGACAGAGACAGAGAAAAATGAAGAGAGAGAGACAGAGGAGAGGAAGATAGGTAATGGATAGGTAGACAGAAAGATAATATAAAAGAGAAATAGAGAGGTAGATATAGATAGATAAATAGACAAATGTTATATAGATTGATAGATAATGAATAGATAAATAGACCTAGGAAGATGGATATAAATAATTTTGATTTTAAAAATTTTTATTAAGTTTCTACAATAAGCCAGGGAAAATTAACTTTTTTTTTATTTTTGTAATCCTCTGTATTTTCCTTTGTGCATTTAAAAGCATTATTCTTATGGATTCCAAAAATCTACAAGTTTCCTCAGAGGGCTCAGCAAGTCCAGGACAAATAATAGGTTAAAAAACCTTGTCTTAAGAAAGAGGGAATCCCCTGACTCATTGTAATGCAGCATTATGTCTATATAATAATAGAGAGATGCAGAAAAAATACTTTCCATATACTTTGTAGTTACGTATCTGTCAATATGTTTTTAAAAATAGATTATTAGCTCCTTGAGAGCAGGGACCCTTTTATTTTTGTCTTTATACCTTCAACAGGTAGCACAAAAACTGGCACCAAATGGGGGAGAAAAAGAAGAGTGAGAGAGAAAAGGGAGGGAGGGAGGGAGAGAGGGAAGAAGGGAGGAAAAAAAAGAAAGAGAGAAAAAGAAAGAGAGAGAGACAGAGAGAAAGAAAGAAAGAAAAAAGAAAGAAAGAAAGAAAGAAAGAAAGAAAGAAAGAAAGAAAGAAAGAAAGAAAGAAAGAAGAAAGAAAGAAAGGAAGGAAGGAAGGAAGGAAGGAAGGAAGGAAGGAAGGAAGGAAGGAAGGAAGGGAAAGAAAATAAAGAAGAAAAAAGAAAGAGAAAGAAAGAAAAAGGAAGGAAGAAAAAAAACAAGAAAGAAGAAAGAGAGAGAAAAAGAAAGAAAGAAAGAAAAAAGAAAGAGGCAAGCATTTATGTAATATCTAGTATATGCTAGGCATTGTGTTAAGCACTTTATTTTCTCTGATCTTCACAATAGCCCTGTGAAGTAGGTGCTTATCATTATTTTTATTTTACACTTGGTGGAGCTGAGGTAAACAGATTAAGTTATGTGACTTACCCCAAACTAGTTAAGTGTCTTGAGATTTGATCTACCCAGCACTCTTCCCACTGCTCTACCAAATGATTGATGGGCATATAAATATGCATGTGCACACGTTTGCTAGTTCGCCCATATGAAGACTCATACATATACACACATACTCAGAAAGCCACTGACTTCCCCTGTGCTCCTGGGGTCTCCCCAAGCCTGCTTCGGGCAGGCAGCACACTTGGGGTACTTGGGAGAGGGAGCCGTGGAGGCAGAGACAGACTTTTCCAGGCCATATTCATTCCACGGAGCAGGGCTGCCTGGGAGGGACAGGGCAGGAAGGAAGCCCATTTAAAGACAGAGCAGGAGAGAGGCAGGAATAGGCGGCGGGACCTTGAGATCCTGCCCCACACGGAGACAGGGATGGTTGGAACTTAATGGAGGAGACTTAAAATGTAGCACATGGGGCTAAGCTGGATTTTCACTCTAGGAATTGGTGGCTTTAGCTCAGAGCTCCGAGGAGACGGGTTATTAATCCTCCTGACACTCCCTTTGAATACCATCATATTTCAATCCCGTTAAGCTACTGGGCCATTGTTTATTGGTTTCATTCTGAAAGCGAGACCTCTCCTGTGTTAAAGGCTTCTGAATGTCATTTAGCTTTTTAGCTTTAAGACTGGGTTCAGCCTTCCTCTGTCCCACTCTGGACTTGGGCAGTCCCACTCCCCGGGATGCATCCATCTGTTATGACAGGGCTGGAGGCCGGTGGGACTTCTTCCTCCCACCCCCTTGAAGGGAATAGATTGAGAGACAGGAGAGGAAGGAGGGAAAAATGTATATGAGAAAAGGGGAAAGAGGAAATTAGTCAAACAATCAACAAGCACTGATTAAATGCCCATGTGCCAGGTCTTGTGTTCAATGCTGGGAGTATAAGCAAAAATCAATCAATCAATCAATCAGTCACTGTCTTCAAGGACATTGGGAGCAGGGATTTGGGGCAGGAAGGAAAGATCCCAATTATAACTGCCATGCCCCAGCCTCCAGGGTAGAAGGGATCCCCCTTTCCCTCTGCACATCTGTAGCCCTTAGTCTATACCTTCTCTTGACATCTATCAAAACTGTGAAGTAATGGAAAGAGTGCCAGACCAGGGCATGGATTCAGAGCATGGCTGGGACCTTTAACTAGCTAAGAGGTCTGAAAATTGGGTAGCTCTTTCATTCATTCATTCATTCATTCATCCAGTCATTCGACAAATATTTATTGAGTATTGACTACAAGTGAGCCATGGAGCCAGGTGCTGAGAGAGCAACAGAGATAACGGCCACTTAATAGTGGACAAATCACATATCTGTTCTGAGTGTCAGCTGGACAACGATGATAACAGTCGCAGGAGCTGGCATAGGAAGAATTGTGGGGACAATTCTTGTAAACCTTCTGGTATAGAAATATATACAATCATCTGCATGTGTATATTTTTTCTGGCCAATTTAATTTATTATAAATGCTCTGAGATTAGAAATTAGGTCTTTTTCATTACTGTTGCTCCCTTAGCAACTCGCTCCCTGTCTCACTTGTAGTCAAGGCTCAGTAAATATTTTTTGAATGAATAAATACATTAATGAATGAAAAAGATCTATCCAATTCCAAACTTCTACAATTTACAAATTAAGAGTTCTGGTATAGTATTCAATTTAGACATTTGGGGCCAGAGAGTCAGGCCTGTCTAAGGGTTCCATAGATTCTCTTTATAATGCTTTTTTAAAATTTTCTTTGGGGTTAGTAATTGGGGGCATCAGGGTTTTTTGGATTGTCACCAATGGGTTCAATATTTAGCTTTAGCTTTTATTCTAATTAATTAATTAAATTTAAAAATTTAAAGCTTTTAGCTTTAATTTCCTCAAGGTTTAAAGACATTGAAAGAAAAGCAAAAGTAAGTTACCTGGGTAGGGATTTTTGTCTCTTTGTTTTTTTAATATCTAATATTTTTAATATCTGTTTAATATCTAATGTTTAATATTTAAACACCTAACTCTTTTCTACAGTTCTGTGATTTTGTTCCCTAATAGACTTTCTCTCCATGAGGATGGAGACCATGTCTTCTATTTCCTTGGAAACTCCTCACAGTACTCGGTACAGGCATACTTCATTAAGCATGATATAGCCCATCTTCACAGTATATTTCACAATATGTCCATCAACTATGAATACATCTTGGGTTTTTATGTAAACAAGTACACCTCTTTTAAAGTAGGTTTGTGCAAAACATGTTGTACAAAATCTCTCTTTCCTTGAACTACATAAGTTCCTTTTGTATACATAAAGCTTTCAAATTGTCCACCGCACTGAAATAGCTGTTTAGGAGCCAAAGACTTATCCTTCCAGGCCACACCTAAGATTTAGTCTAGAAGAGGCTTTACATTTTAGTATTTTATGTCTTAATAGTAAATATTCCAAGATCTTTTCCAGCACAGACACTGTGCAGTCTAAAGACCACCGCTCTCAGCTCATATACCCCCAACTTTGACATTCAAAATTCCCAGGTCCCTCTCTGCTCCAATACCCTCTATTCTAAACTCCCTTTCAGTTCTGACATTCTATGTTCTAACACATGTTCCAAAGACCCTCCCAGCTCTGACCCCCTGGATTCTAAGGGCCCTCCAATCTCTGACCTCCTGGGTTCTAAGGGCCCTCCCAACTCTGACATTCTGGGTTCTAAGGTTCCTCTAAGCTCTGACCTCCCGGGTTCTAAGAGCGCCTCCAGCTCTGACATCCCGGGTTCTAAGGGCCCCCCCAGCTCTTACATCCTGTGTTCTAAGCCCCCCCCAGCTCTGACATCCTGGGTTCTAAGGGCCCTCCCAACTCTGACGTCCTAGGTTCTAAGGGTCCCCCCCAGCTCTGATATTCCGGGTTCTAAGGGCCATCCCACCTCTGACATCCTGGGTTCTAAGAGTCCTCACATATCTGACTTTCTAGGAGCTTTAATCACTCCTTGTTCCAGCTCTGTTTGAGCCCTTCCTGCTGTTCATAATACTCTTTGCCCAAGATCACGTCCTGACCATTCACATCCGAACCATCTGAAATAAGGCACGAAAGAGAGATTGAGCAGCATCAGGAAAGGAGGAGATGAGCTAAGCTAAGTAAACAGAAATGCTGTGGAGGCTGCACTCCGCTGCCCCATCTGTGCACTTGATCTCCGTGTGGTGTGAATAACTCTGCCCTTCTCATTAGGAAAAGGAGAGAAAGCAGGAGAACCCATTAGAGCTACAAGTTATGGTGCAGAACTAAACATTTTTGCTTCTGAGTAATGTACGACTTGGTCGTGTCTGAGAATACAAGCCGGCTTCCCCCATCCACTGTTTTGCTTCTGTGAAGCATTTTTATAATCACCAGCATTTCTTCCAAAGGTAAATACAGCATTTTATAAGGTTCCAGTGTTTTTACTATACAATCCTATTATCATATTGATGGATATTCTCATTTTAGAGTTGCTTTAATATCTTTTATGATTCACCTTCAATAAACAGGAGTTCCTAATACATCATCCTTCGGTTGTTCCTTTTTTTCTTCTCCCCCCACCAAAGAATTTAATGATGCCCCCCCCAAAAAAAAGCCAGAAGCACATTCAGAGAGAAATCCCGAGTTGAATCCTTTGTGTAAAGTGAAGATTAATGTCTTAATAATCAACTAGTTTTACATTCTAAATCCTTTATGAGTTCCATAAAAGCAACCACCATGCTTTAGTTTCCTTTGTCTCTTTCTTATCACCTTACATGTAGAAGGGGCTTCATTTATTGAATTAAGAAGAAAGAATTCTAGCTCAAGAGTTGAAAGACCTGAGTTCAAATCCTGCATCTGACACCACTAATTTAACAACTGGGCAAGTCACTTTAATTTTCTGAACCTCAGTTTCCTTAACTGTAAAATAGAGAAGGAAAATGAACTAAATAGTGTTTGACATCCAGCTCTTCCCGCTCTAACAATCTATGCAATCCATGAGCATTTATTGAGTATCTATTGTAATTGAGGCATCTGAGTTTGAACCTAGACTCAGACATTTGCTAGCTGTGACCCCGGACAAGTCCCTTTACTCTGTTTGCCTTCATTTCTTCATCTGTAAAATGATCTAAAGAAGGAGATGGCAAACTGCTCCAGAATCTTTGCCGAAAGAACCCCAAATGGGGTGATTTAAAGTCCAACACAATTGAAATAAATGACCAATCACCCAACAAGTAAATAGATACATGAATAGATGAAGAGATTTAAAGAGAACAGGAAAGGGTTAAATGGGAAGTGACACACGAGTCTTGAAGAGGTGATAAGAGGGGAATCCATTCCAGGAGATGAATCAATTTATTGAATTTTCATAAAGTAGGTCACATCTGTGAAGGACTGGGCACTCATGTGTCTATACTTAAATTGACTGACTGAATCAATACCAAGATGAGGTCTGTAGAGGTCAGAAGGTAATATGTTTCCTAGCACCACTGCCATCACCCACCACTGTCATCCCCTCCTCCCTTCCATTTTGCTGACATGCATTTCCCTTGTTCCCTTTCCTTAGCTTTCTCTTGCATCCAGGACTTCCGAATTCTCCTCTTGACTTGACTACTGGCTCCAGAGGAGGGTTCCAATAAAGGTGTCCAGTGTATCTGGTCTCCTCTAAGCAGAACTAAGGTGGGGAGGTTGGTTTTCCATTCACTGCTCACAGATCATTAAAACCGAGGGCCTACATGTTCCAAAGTCAAGAAGCCCAGGACTCACCCTTGGGCTAGCTGGGTGACCATAAGTAAGTTCTTCAATCTCTTTAGCTCTGACAGTCTTTATCTGTAAATGGGGGTACTCATCCCTATAAATGAAGAAGGAAATGACAAACCACTCCACCATCTCTGCCAAGAAAACCCAATACAGGTCCCTAAGAGATACAACTAAGTTACTGAATAACAGCAACAGTCCCTATAATATTTTATAGGTCATGGTCAGATGAGAATGAGATACTATCTATAAAGTGTTCTGCAAACTTCAAACCAAAACAGTTTGGGTTATTAAATACTCAAGTGAGTCTGTGATCGAATCAACTTGGGAATTTCCAATAGCAATAGAGTCTGCAGACTATGATAAAACAGAGATTCTTATTATTGTCCTTTAAAAAAAATTTTTTTTCAGACAGAATGGGGAATTTTCTTCTTTTCATCCAAAATCCAGGCATATGTTTTGTAAATAAAAAGCTTTAATAAAAAAATAAGTGACATATGTACTTATGTGATAGGATCTCTGTCCTGAAGCCCCAAGAATTTATACATCCCCTCATGACAGCTTTTGTTTCCTAACTTCAGAAATAATTTTGGGGAAAGTGGCTGGGTGTTTCCAATATGGCATGGAGAAGAACTCCCCTGCCCCACTGCTAACTCTGCTGTTGAAAAGGAAATTGTCTCCCTCCCTTAAAGCAGAAAATAAACAAAAACTTCCATAAGAACATTCAGATAGACTGACTAGCGATAACACTTCCTGACTGTTCCACAAACAAGACACTCCATCTCTCAAGAGGCCATTCTCACTGCTTGTTCCCTGTGTCTGGAACATTCTTATTCCTCTGCTTCAACTCCTGATCTCCCTGGCTTCCTTTAAGTCTTAACTCAAATCCCACCTTCTACAGGAAGTCCTTGTCATCTCTTTTAATTCCAGTGCTTTCCTTTTATTAATTATCTCCTAAATATCATATACATTATCAAATATATAGATAGATTTGTATAGATGTGTTTGCATGTTTTCTCCCTCATCGGATTGTAAGCTCTTTGAGGACAGTTATTGTCTTTTGCTTTTTTTTTTTTTTTTTTTTTTTGTATTCTCAGTGCTTAGTATGGTACATGGCACTTAGTAGGTGTTTGATAAATGTCTATTGAGTCGAATCCAAATGATTAAATTTGCAGCTAAAAAGAACTGACTCAGAATCCCACTGGCTTTGAATCTTATTTCTGACACTTTATTAGCCATGTGACCATGGATAAATCTTGTATCTCAGTTTTCCTCATCTATAAAATGGGAACGATACTGAGATACTCATGTTATGGGGATCAAGGAAGGACATCCAGAAAAGGGGTCCAGAAGAGGAATGGAATCCCATGGTAGGAACTAGGTTCTTGCCTGATTGGACGTCTTCAAGTGAAGGCCGGATGACTAAGTTGGCAGATATGGGACTCCTGTTCTGGGACAGTTTCAACAAGATAGTCTCTAGAAAATGGTACTTACCTTCAAGGTCATAGATTCTGGGATCCTGTGAGTCTATATTATATCCCATGTCTATCCCAGCACCAAGAACGTGGGAAGTGCTGATCTTTATTGTCTTGGGAAAAGGTGTGGAACTGAAGGAACTTCCTATCTAATAGTAATGATGATGATGGGGGCAAGGGGCAGAGAGAGCTAAGCCTGGAATCTGGAAGATTTCCCAATTCAAAACTGACCTCTGACACTCATTACTTGCATGATCCTGGGCAAGTCACATAACCCTGTTTGCCTCAGTTTTCCTAACTGTAAAATGAGCCGGAGGAGATCACAAACCATTGTAGAGAGAATACAAAAGTAATTTAATTGGAATAGAATTGAGTGACTGAGAGAGGGACTCGAGGCTTCAGCTTTCTCAACTCGAAGATGAGGGTGTGAGCATCAGAACCCATGGTTACTTCTTCCCAAACATGCTGCTCCTCAATGAGCCAAGCCTGCTATCCAAGTTAACTGGAACTCCCCAAGGACCCACTGGAGGGATGTATTTACTATTGGATGTTGCAAGGAGTATTTTGGTCCGAGGGAAAAAAAACCGTAGTGACAAATGCATCCACACACCCACCACAAGTTGTAAAATGTCACTGGAACGGAAGCCTACGTACAGCGTGTCTGGCTCCCCTCTAAAAATGTAACAGGATGGGCAGACTGGAAGCAAAATAAAAACAGCCGCGTGACTTGGTTGGCTTTTCCGCAAGCTGAGAGTCTTCGCCCCCTCTTTCTTTCATGGGTCTTCTACCTTCCCTCTGTATTTTGCCTGGTTCAGTTATAAGACGGTATAATGTAGCACAGTGCTGAAAATCTGCAGTGAATCTGTGTGACACTGAGCACTCCCTTAACTTCTCCCAGTCCCGTACTTCATCTGATCAGTAGGGTTTTGGATTTATGATTCTTTCTAATTGAAACATGCTGTGTTCTAAGAGCCCTCCCAGCTCTGACTTCCCATGTTCTAAGGACTCTCTCAGCTCTGACATCCTGTGTTCTAAGAGCCCTCCCAGCTCTGACATCCTGTTTTCTTTTTTTTTTTAATTTAATTTTATTTAATAATAACTTTGTGTTGACAGAATCCATGCCAGGATAATTTTTACACAGCATTATCCCTTGCAATCACTTATGTTTCGTTTTTTTCCCTCCCTCCCTCCTCCCCCCCCCCCAGATGGCAAGCAGTCCTATATATGTTAAATATGTTGCAGTATATCCTAGATACAATACACATTTGCAGAACCGAACAGTTCTCCCACTGCACAGGGAGAATTGACATCCTGTTTTCTAAGGGCCCTCCCAGCTCTTACAATCTGTATTTTCAGGGACCTCTCAATTCTATCAGTCTATTTTAATAACCCTTCCTACTTTTGCACTCTATCATTTTCTAGGACCAAAAAGACTAGGAGAACCCATACCCAGGAAAATTAATAATGCTGACTTCAGCATGGCCACTGATACTCTGAGATCTAGTTAAGAATAAGCTAAAGATTGAAATGTCCTGAAAAAAAAATAGGCAAAAGATTGGAGTTTTGGCAAAGGGACTGAGTGATCTTGAGTCAGAGGACCTGTATTTGAATCTGCCCTGACTTCTACTTGCAGTCTACTGCAAGGAGGGAGTGGCCCTCCGGGAGCTTTGCATTCTCCCAGCTATAAAAGTGGAAAATTGTCCTCTAGAGTTTCCTCTTCAAAATCCCATGATCCTGTGAGCTTCCTCTCAGTCACTGCTGGGCTCATGTTCTTCATCCTCTCAGAGCAACCCAGGCTGATCAGAGAGGACAGAGCCTTTGGATAAATTTCAAAGGGAAACTTTTTCTTGAAGGCGAGAGAAACCTTCAATTAAGCCTGCTTATTTATTTATTGAATTTTTCAAAAAGATGTACCCTGTTGCCCTCTGGAGCTATGTACATAATTTAAAATACATATCATTAGTATAAATTTTGGGAGAGAGACAAAGACAGATAGACAGAGACAGACTGACAGAGCAAGAAAGAGACAGAGAGACCGAAAGACAGACAAACAGAGGGATAGAGAGGAAAAAAAGTATTCTTCAGGCTTTTCCCTCCAAATTATATGAAAAGTGGGAAGATGAAGAGATGAAAATCATCCCCTTCCCATTTCTAAGATCTATAAAACTATAAAATCCTGTGATCCATCATTCTCTCAAGGCTGTCCCTTTGCACTTCTTCCCCCCTTTCCCCACCCCTTTATTCCAGATATACACAGGCATGTGTGCGCGCACACACTTATTCTCTCTCCCTTTTTCTTTTTCTGTCTCTGTCTCTCTGTTTCTGTATGTAACTGTTTCTGTGCTCTGTCCCTTTGTCTCTATCTCTGTCTCTGTTTATCTGTCTGTGTCTGTCTCTCTCTCCCTCTCTATCTCTGTCTCTGTCTCTGTCCCTCTGTGTCTGTCTGTATCTGTCTCTCTCTCTCCCTCCCCCCTCCCTCTTTCCCTCCTTCTTTCCCTCTTTCTCTCTCTCCCTCTTTCTATCTCTGTCTCTCTTTGTCTCTGTCTCTCTCTGTGTGTCTGTCTGTCACTCTGTCTGTCTGTCTCTCCCTCCCTCTCTCCTTCCTTCCCTCTCTCTCGCTCTCTCCTTCTCTGTCTCTGTCTCTGTATCTGTCTCTCCCTCCTCTCCCCTCCCTGTCCCCTCTCTCCTTCCCTCCCTCCCCCACTCCCCTTGCATCTCTCAGGCTCCTTTAACTCAGGTAATCCTGTTTCCCAGAACCTCCCTCTACCCACTGAGATTCATGGGGCCCCTTCCCCTGCTGCTTTATATGCCCAAACACATCTTCTTTCTGGGTCGATTTTTTTATTTCCATGTGAACAGATGGGTCGGTTGTCTGTGCTATTTATCATATGCCTGGAAGATACAAGCTGAAGCGAGGGGGGGGGGCGGGTCTTTGTTCTCTCTTATTCAGCTCTCGGTGTCTGGCCTGGTGTTTGTGAATGAACCCAAGCTGGGCCTGAGCTTGGGACTTGGCCGAGAGCTTTCGGGATCTCTTCTCTGAGGCTGGGAAAGGCTGGGGGGGAGCGGAGCTTTGCCCCTCGCCCCACTCTCTGGTGCCCTTTGCTTCTGAATGTCACTTGGCAGCACTTACATTTCAGCTGACTGTAAAATGGTTTTACTGACAAGTCGTTAACGTTGGATCACCTGCTGTTTGTCTAATGCTCTCTCCAGAGAGCTTCTTTTCTAGTACTCCTGCTGCCTCCCTTCCTTTCAATGCCTTGGGTAGAGAAATGTGGATTTCTACCTGAGACATTCTCCCTTTGTGGCTCCTCCCATTGGTTCCTAAAGTAGCCACTGAAAAGTGCTGTCTGCATGCAGGACCTATTCAGGAGAAAGCAGTTCATAATTCATTAGAAGGATAAGTCTGGGTACATCAGTTGAGCAGGAGCTCAAGAAGCTTCAGAGGCTCCCCAGTGCCTAGTGCAGTAAAACACAGAACTCCATTATTTGGCATTTATATCCCTTCCCATTCTGGCTTTAACTTATTTTTTTCCAAGCTGATTAAACCTTTTCACTCCACCTGTTTTCCTGGCAACCTAGTCTATGAAGCCAGTTGGTCCAGTGAATAGAGTGCTGAATTTCAAGTCAGTTCAAATCCTGCATCCATCAGGTACTTATTAGCTATATGACTCTGAACAAGTCACTTGATCACTCCCAGCCTCAGTTTCCTTATCTGTAAAATGAAGAAAATAATAACCCTTACTATATAAGATTGTTGGGAGGATTACATGAATTAATATACATAAAATATCTGGTAAACCTTAAAGCATAAGCTAGTATGTGCTTTTCCCTGTACACAATCAATATTCCTTTGCATAGGAAGTCCCTTATGGCTGAATGTTCTTCCTTCTTATCTTTGCTTCTCAGAATTCCTAGCTTCTTTCAAGGTTTAATTCTCCCTCCTACAGAACCCCACCTACTCTGTTGTTAACTCTCCTCAAAAAAAATTATATTTAGTTAACATATTTATATGTATTTATATTTACATACATGCATTGTGTATATTCTCCTTCCCCAAAGTAGCTCTTTGAAGACAGACTGTTCCATGTCTGCCTTTCTATCCTCGGAACCTATACAATGCCTGATGCAAATTAGATGATTAATAGATATGGTGGGACTCAATTACATTGAATTGGAAGCTCACTTATAATTGCCCTCCATCTAAAGGGCTTCCAAGACCAAAATACCAAAAAGGTATTACTATAAGATAGTCCCACGATACAGGACCTCAGATACAGTGCTGTAGCAAGAGATTCCGTTGTACCCTAAAATTAGATGAGCTAAAAAGAGCTGTTAATGATTTTCCCCAAAATGACCACTTCTTTTTAAAAATATTTTCACTGATTTATTTGATTTTGACACCCCTCAGATATCCCTTCTGCCCAGAAAGCCATCTTATGTAACAAAAAAATTAAAATTAAAAAACAAAAAGAAAGAAAAAAAACACATGATAAAACTGATCAATATAATGGAAAAAAACTCAAAATAGTTCCACACCTGTGGACCTCCTACTTCTGCAAAGGAGTAGGGGATGATACCTTCTCAAAATCTCTTCTTTGTGACCAACGGCATTTTTGTAATTTGGCAACATTCATTTTTGATTACTTTTTAATAGCTATTCTTTCTGTTTACATCATTAAAGTCATTGTGTATATCGTTTTCTTGGCTCTGAATACTTCATCTTGTATCCGTTCATGTTAGTCTCTCCATGTTTCTCTGTATTCGCCATTTCTTATAGCACTATAATATTTTGTTATGTTCATTTCACCATTCCTTCATCAATGGGCAACTACTTTCTAGTTGCTACTATAATTGGTCTGAATGCCAAACATGACATCATTAAGACCTAAGTTTAAGTCCCAGCTCTGACACTTAACTAGCAAATCACTTAACTTTATAGACACTAAGACTAGCTACTCAATTATACATGAGTAGAGGTACAAGTTGGAGCTCACTGATAAAATCCCTGATCTTTGATTTCTAAACATATTTCAATAGAAAGAGACACATCAAGTAGTCTCAACTTATAACCCAAAGTTTCCTAATCATATTTAAGTCTTTATTACCCATTCCCAAGGCATTTGCTTTTGATTATTGTTCTTCTTTTGGCATCTTTATTTGTTGTTTTTTGATTCTGCAACAACTGGATCATGTGCAATGAGCCTTCGATATTCTTCCATATTCCCTTCCTGTCACATTGCCTCTCTACATTGCCGTGGTGCCATGGAGCTGAGGAAATCCAAATTGAGTTTTGGAGACATCTACAATCATTTCAGACTTTCAGCGAAGTCCATGCCAGCCTTTCCATCCTCCTCCTGATATATTTCCATTCCTTCTCTTCCACTATTTTTTTCTCCCTAAGGAAACTTAGTCCATATGTTTCTGATTCATTTGTACTGAAGTCATCAAAACATCATTTGGAGAGAGTTGTTTGAAGTCCACAAGGCTCTATGTTTTAAGGTTCTCTTCCTCCCATTTGGCTGTCTTCTTTAAAGTCGGGATAGTATATCTTATCAAAGTGTTAATGAAACTAAGCCATAAAGTCTGCATGTTTAATACAATCTTAGCTCTAAGCCTTGAAAGTTCCAATCAGGGAATAATGATGTTTATCTTTGGAAGAGGATTATATATGAATTACAGACTGACAGAGTCTCTCAGTCAGAAGGGACCTTACAGGGTCATCTTAAATGTTCTCCATGACTCCATGTAGGGTTTCACAACTAAATGTGGAAGTCACAAAATTATGGTTTATTGCCAGTAAATGTTTGGTTTGTATACCTGTATACTCGGAGTCACCTAAAAATTTATTGGGCAAAAAGGGGTAGTGAGTTTAAGAAGCCCTAATCTAGACCAGTACATTGTCAAAAGGAATACCCTCTACTATCTACTCAACAGATGGTCATTCAGTCTCTAGTTCAGAATCTCTATTCAGAGAAACCCCTATATGTGTACCTAAATAGCATAGTGGATATAGTAATGAACTTTAAGTCAGAAAGAACAAGATTCAAATCCCACCTCTAAAGATTTATTAGCTGTATGTCCTACATTTTTAATAGCCTCAATTTCATCATCTGTAAAATGAGATAGTTTGACAGATAGCCACTTTGTCCCTTCCAGCTCTAAATCCATAACCCTATGTACTTTCTAAGTCATCTTATTTACTTTTGGTTTATTGTGACAAAGTTTTTCCTTACATTGAACCAAATTCTGCCCTCTTCGAGTCATCCTTTATTGGTCCTAGTTCTGCCCTCTAGGGCCAAGCAAAACAAGTCTTATCCCTTTCTCACATTATATCCTTTTAAATGCTTATAGACACTAAGAATATTCTCACTAGGTCTTCTCCAGAATAATGTCCCCCAATCCTTAAAATGATCTTTGTATGACTTTGGTTCCCTACATGTCCTGGCAGTCTCGCCCTTCATTGCAACAGGGACATTGCCAAGTGGACTTAAATTACTATGTATAAAGACAAGATTCCTCATGGATCTGGCTGTCCCCTTTTACAGATAAAACAATGGAATGGTCATCAGAGATTAAGTTAGCTGACTAAGGCTATGAACAAGGGTGGTATAGTTGGGAGTAGAATTCTTAGCTCTGGAGATACCACTTGGTAGGAGTTGAGATGGAGGAGGATGGGAATGAAATTAATTTGTCAAATTCTCCTTTGTCAAATTCATACCAAGTATTTTAGTATAGAATTATCTAAGGAACAGTCATAAGAGGGCATAATTTTGGAGTAATGGGTTTATTTCAGGAAGAACTTTCTAACAACTAGCGATGGCCATAAATGATGTGGGCCATATTAGGAAGCAGTGAGCTCCTCCTCACTAGAAATCTTCAGGAAAAGATTAGCTAACTACCACTGGGGATGCTAGAGAGAATATTCTGGCTCAAAATTACTGTGAAATTCAAATGAGATAATAATGTGCTGAATACCTTATAACCTGAAAAGTGACTGTCTATTAAGAACTATTATTTTCTTAAGAACAGATTTTGTTAGCTGCTTAAAGTTATGAAAATGGTATAGTTGGGAGTAGAACTCAGCTGGAGGTACCAGCATTTATATAGCATCTTTGGTATGTCAAGTATTTTACAAATATCTCATTTGAACTTCACAGTAATCCTAGGAGGTAGGTGCTATATTGGTCCTATTATACAGATGAGAAATTAGTGACAAATAACTAATATTTCAGACTAAATTTGAACTCAGATCTTCCTGATATGAAGCCCAATGCTCTGTCCACATGCCATCAGTTGCTTCTGACATGATATGTATAAAAAGCTTTGCAAACTTCAAAGGCAGTGAGATAGGATGTGAAGACCCCTGGCTGAAGAATCATACCACATAACCCTTAATGCCTGGATGATTCTCAGCAAGCCATTTAACCATGCTGGGCCTCAGTTTCCAATCCACAACATGAGAGAACTGCACTAAATCAAGAATTCTTCATCTTTTCTTTGTTTCCTAGGCTCCTCTAGTACATTGCTAAAGGCTATGCCCCGAGTACTTTATACACATAAAATAATATATGTCATATTAGAAAGGAACCACATTTTTTGAAATGTACCAAAATCATATTTGAAAAAACAAGCTCACAGATTCCAGATTGAGAACCCCAAAACTTCATAGTCATTAATGTCCCTTCAAGCTCTAGAGCCTGGATGCTGTGAAATTAAAAATGTCAGTTATTATTACGAATGCTCAGGTTGTAGGCAATGCTATCTAGGGTCCCTTCCAACTGAAGTTCTGTGATTCTATTCAATTTAATCACAAAGATATCTTCCCCTTTAATTACCCAGTAATTAATTGAAGAAACCAATTTTGTTATCCTCAGTGGGTCTGATAGAATTGTCTGTGCTACCTGAAAATTTGCCTTATTTCTGGCCAGTTGTATACAAATCTGGCACCTATGAGCACAAAACTGCTGAAAAGGGAGAAAAGGTCAGGTTATCTATCAGAAAGCTTCCACTCAAGCCACAGAAAGATATTTTTAAAGAGCAGATTTAATAAAGTGGAGAAGGGCACTCTCCTATGAACAAAGGTAAGGGGAGCCACTCATGATCAGCCCATCAATGGCTTCCAGCTATACAAAGTCCGATCAAGAGCAACATTGAATCAGTACATTATTCTTGCCTTTGGGTGTCTTACTGTGCCAAATAAACATTTCCCTAGCGGACAAGCAAAGAATGATAGGAATGATTTAGAAATGGAAAGAACCTTAGAGACTAATTCAACCCCTTCATTTTGCAAATGGGGAAACTGAGATCATATAAGTAATAAGTTTCAGAGATGGGGTTTAACTTCAGGTTCTTTGACAGCAGAAACAGGATTCTCTTCTTTACAGCACATGGAGCATGTCAAAGGACTCATTTGTTATTTTGTTATGTTGACTGGGTCAGCCATTTCACAGATACCATCATTTTCTATTATAAAGGTATCCTTTTTGGAAACCTCATATTCATGATTTTTTTTAAACATTCATAAATATATTCTGGGAGAGAGGAGCAGAATGGAGTAGAATGCTAGAATTGGAATCAGGAGTCCAGGTTTGAATCCCTGTAGAAATTTAGTCATCATGTAAGTGTATGCAAGTCTTCCCTCAGGCTCAGTTGCTTAACTGAGTAGTAATTAGGACCTAACTCACAGGGTTGTTGTGAGGCTCAAATGAGCTAATATATGTAAAGCACTTTACAAACCCTAAAGTTTTTAATATAGTGGCCTCTGTTGTTTTATTTAGCTCTTGTCCTATTTTGTGATGGACATTGACAAACAAGTGCATTCAAAGGAGGGTAAAATAGTGGGAGGGTTTGTTGATGTTTTTTCTGTATTTGACTCTTCGTGATCCCATTTGAAGATTTCTTGGCAAAGATGCTGGAATGGTTTGCCATTTCCTTTTCCAACTCATTTTATAGAGAAGGAAATGGAGGCAAACAGGGTCAAGTGACTTGCCTAGAATCATACAGCTAATCAGTGTTGGGTTGGATTTGAACCCCTCCTGGCTCCAGATATGGAACTCTATTCATTGCATCACCTAATTTGCCATAAGAGAATCAGTTGAAAAAACCATGAGTGTTTAGCCTAGAGAAAAATTGGGGGATGTCATAGCAAAGATTTGGAAAATTGTAGTGTATCCCCAGGGGATAGGCTATCGATGAGATGAAAAAAAAAAAAAGAAATATACATCAGCTCATTATGAGAAGATACTTCCTAACAATTAAAATTTCCATAGAATGGAATGAATTGCCACAGAAAGTAGTGAATTCCCCATCCCTCCTAGTCTCCCAACAGAGACCAGATGCCCTCTTGTTGGAGATATTCTTGAGGGGATGCCCCAAGACAAGATGCTTTCCATGGTCCTAACTCAGAGTTTCTGATTATAGCTGGTAATGAAACAAGCTCACTCTAAAGGGTTCAGAAAGGAACCTGTACTTTTCAGTGACTTTAGGACTTTAGGAAGTGACCAGATATAAGACAGAGTCCTAATAGATATGTGTCAAAGCTAGGAGTCCATGATCTGATGTCTTTGTCATCCTCCTCTTCATCCTCCTCTTCCTCCTCCTCATCATCATCACTATCCTAAGTCTTGCAAGTACATAGAGTCCTTCTCAAAGTGTCTATCTCTCTTCCCCACTCTGAGTTAACACTGCAGGTCACCCATACTCTGCATCCACTTCTCTACAATTTGATTCCCCTAATGTGACTCCCACCTCATTTTGACATTTTCGGCTAGCTTCCAAATAGATACTATTAATAATCTTTACCTGACTGTTGCCAACACAAATCTCTGCCCTTGGGTGCATCTGTGGAGGGCAGCTTTCTTAGAAGAGAACTCCTTGCTAGAGAAAGCAGGTTAAGTAAAAGAAACCTACTTAGAACTTAAATTAGCCCACCTATCTTTCTCCAGATAGCTTTATTTCTCTTTGAGGGTGCCACCATAATTTCAACAACTCAAATCCTCAACTTTGGAATTATTCTAGACAATTCTTCCTCCTTCTTCCATGTCCAATTAGATGCCAGGTGCTGTCAATTCCACATCTATAGGGGAAGGGTAATAAGAGTGATTACACTAGCTGTCCTCGAGCTTTTAAAGAGTTGTCATATCGGGTTTGGCGCTAGAACAGGAGTTCTTGTAGGTCTTGGGTAAGAGAGACATCAAATTTTCATTAACACTTTTCAAGAAATTTATTGGTACCTTTTGTTTTTATATAATATTCATTTTTGAACACATCTCTGCCCACTTCCCCCTTTCTATAAGCTTTCCTTTGTAACAAAAATTTCAAATTTAAAAAACAGCTCAGCAAAGCTAATTAATACATTGATCGCATCCACCAGTGTATATAGTGTTCCACATCCACAGACTCCCACATTTTTAATTAAGGGAAGGAGATGCACTTTTACAATACTTTTGGAGGATGATATAATTATGTGGTATTCAATTTTGTTTTATTGAGAGATTTTTTTCAGCTATTTTGTAGTATAGCTGTGATAACTCTGTAAATTGTTTTTCTGGTTCTATTTATTTTACCCTTCATTAGTTCTTATGAGTCTTACCATGTTGTTCTGAATTCTTTCTATTTTTTCTTTCTTAATTGCTCAGTAATAATCTGTTGCATTCATATATTGTATTTTGAAATAATAATAATTCCCCAATGGGTGAGCTACTTTGCTCCCAGTCCATTGCCACCAAATGAATGATACGTCTCTTGGAGACCATCCAACAAATTATAGAGAGATCAGAGGTCATCAGATTTCAGATCTAAATCTGGGGAGATCCTCTGAGGCCAGATAATATAATTTGCTCATTTTCTAGATGAGAAAGGAAGCTTAATTTATATGTCCAATGTCCACAGAGGTAGGATCAGTTTCAGCATTTGAACCCTGATCTTCTGACTCCAAAGTCAGAGTTTCATTGTGGTCTTCATGAGTGGAGGGAGTCTTACACTTCCTGACTGCCAGGCAATACAAATACATAATTGTGGCCGTGTGGCTCTTTTCCTGTCAAATAATGGAAATTTCCAAAAATCAGTTCAAATCTAGAGATTTAGTGATTACAATGCTAACAGAAACCCATGCCAACAAAAGCAGAGGAGAAGGAGGAGACATAGGACTGGTAGAAGAATGTAGTTGGAAAAGAGAAACAGAAGAGTGGGAATATTTTCAGTCCCCATTTCTCAGGGGAGCATCTTTCCAGTCTCCTATTCTCCAATATCCTCTGCAAAGGAAGCTGCTGATTACCGGTTTCCACCTGCAAAGTGGAGGAAACAGGGCAAGGTCTCAGCAGGCTTCAGAACCTGCCAATTACAGCTCTCACTCATCCCTGTTCCCCCAGCTGAAGCTCTCACAACCTCTAAAAGGCATTGTTTAGACTCTAGCAGCTTCTAAAGTTCTGACAGTTCATCTCCTCACATGTAGGTCAGTAACTTGCTTGGTTAATCCATCTGGGACTTCACTCCTGGACAGCTCCCTGACTGGCCCTCTGTCATTTTTCTCAACAGAATTCAATGCAGTCCCTCATCTTAGCCATCTCCATCAACCTCCTTACACAATTGCTCCATGTTCCAAGCACACAATTCCACACAACTCAGAACTCCCAGAATCCTTCACAAGACCTACCTCTGAGGACCGGGACTCTCTGGGAAAATGAGTGTTCTCACTCAGCCAAGTGCTGATCACACCAACCAAACTAAACATCCTTAAAGGGCTGAAAAGAGACTTAAAGTGCAAGGAGTTATCTGTGGGAAAACCAACTTGAAGTCTGAAGGAGTTAGCTCACACTGGTTTCATGGGCTCAGGCAATCACAAGTGTACACTTCATTGCTGAAGAGACACCTGCTCTTGGCTCTGCATGGCAGAAATACATTACAGATGAGTGGGCAACCAGTGTCTCGATGTGTTTATGATGGTAACAGACACTCGCTTTGCTTGTGTGTGAAACATTTCCTCACTTCAGTTAATTTCTATGCTCTCTTGGTTATTTAATGAAGGGCTTTGAAGTTCCCCAAGGGAGCTATAAATCATAACAGCTGCCAATCACAGGTACAGATCTCAGATTTTCTTTTACTTTTTGACATAATTAAATAATAATTTATTTCTTTTTAGCATATTTTAAAAGTTTTTGAATTTCAAATTCTCTTTCTCCCTCTGATCCCCCCATCTGTTGAAAAGGCAAGCAATACAATATCAATTTTGTGCATGAAGTCATGTGAAATACACTTTAATATTAGCACTCTTACTTAAAAAATATAAAGAAAAGTGGAAAAATTACACTTCAATTTGTACTCAGTTCATCAATTCTTTCTCTGGGTATGGATAAATACTTTTCCTCATGAGTTCTTCAGAACTGTCTCAGATCATTGCATTGATCAGCTAAGTCTTTTAAAGTTGATCATGATACATCTGGTTCTGCTCACTTTACTTTGCATCAAGTCCTATAGGTCTTCTTAGCTTTTTCTGAAACTATCCTGCTTATTTTCTTATAGAACAGTATTCCATCACAATCATATACCACAACTTGTTCAGGCATTCCCCAGTTAGTTAGGGCTTCCTCTCTATTTCCAGTCCTGTACCACCACAACAAAGTTGCCATAAATATCTTTATATGTAGAGTTCTTTTCCCCTTTTCTTTGATCTCTTTGAGATATAAACCTAATAATAGTATTGCTATATCAAAGGACAAAATTTCAAATTGTTCTTCAAAATTGTTGGAGTAGTTCATGGCTCGACTAACAATGAACCAGAGTACCAATTTTTCTACATCCCCTCCAATATTTATTATTTTCCTTTTCTGTCGTTTTAGTCAATCTGATATGAGGTGACGATCTTAGAGTTTTATGGGGTTTTTAAATTTGCATTTTTCTAATCAATAGTGATTTAAAGTTGTTTTTTTTTCCCATGACTATTTGGGGGACAACTAGATGGTACAGTGAATAGAGTTCTGGGCCTGGAATCAAGAAGATTCATCTTCCTAAATGCAAATCTGGCCTCAGATATGTACCAACTGTATGACCCTGGGCAAGTCACCTCACTCTGTTTGCCTCAGTTTCCCCATCTGTAAAATTAACTGGAGGAGGAAATGGCAAACCACTCCCATTATCTTTGCCAGGGAAACCCCAAATAGAATGACAAAAACTTGGATATGACTAAAAATGATTCAACAATAATAGCAATGAGTAGCTTTGATTTCTTCTTCTGAAAATGGCAAGTTATCAATTGCACTCCAGGTTTTCTCGAGATCCCTAGGGACATTTAAGAAGTAAAATGTGCAAACATAAGTAAGAAAAACTTAAAAAATACAAGTTTCCATTTTAACATCACAGTAGACCCAGAAGTCAGAACGCAGTCTTTTTCTGGGTTCTTCATTATAATCCAAAACTATTAAATTCATGAGATTGTAGCGACCTGGGACTGGCCAGGACCTTAGAAGCCACCAAGTCCAAATCTCTTATTTTGATATTAAATGACTCTCACATAGTCTCACAGGTGTAAGTAGCTCATCAGAATTTGAATCCAGGGCTTTAACGTGCAAATCCAGCATTTGCTTCATTTTCCCACATACTGTTCCAGAATACTTCACACTTGGATACTCAGAGAGTCTCCTTCCCTCTCCATCACAGCACCCTATTATTATTCTGTGCAGCTAGACTTCTGTCCTCCAAACTCCAATCAACCATCCTTGCTTTCCTTCCTATTACGGAACTGTCACACTGCCTCTCTTGCCTGTTGTGACGCAGCAGCTCCAACGTGCAGACTTGCCATCTACTTTTGGGAAAAGGAGGGAGCAGGGGCTCGGTTCCATTGTACATCTCTTCTAAAGCCTTGTTGCTGCTGCACGCCTACAGGCCTTTGCAAATAACATCCCCTGCATCAGATGTTGAAAATGTTTGTCTTTTCCTAATTTGCAAATGAAAAATCCAAAATAGGTTCTCTTTGTAATAAGCTCCAGCAGCAAAATACAGTTTTAAGTGCGTTTGTGTGTGGCAGATTTGCCAAATTACTATTTTATGCACTTTCGACTTAACACCATGTGTGCATTTAAATTTCTTCGAAAGCTGGGGAGCCTAGAGATGAAAGAAGTCAGATAATGGGAGGGGACTGACAACCAAGGAGGGCTCGGGGATGGAGCCTGGAGAAAACTGCTGCCCAAGCCTGTTTTTTTTTAAACTCTAATGTCAAAATGATTTGGGGTCTGAAGGAGAGAATAGAACATCATATAAGGGAAAGGGCTTAGAAGAAGGAATGATAATGGTCTGAGCAGCAAGAACATGTGCCTCTGGCTTCCTAAATAAACCATGTGCAATAGAGCACTCATCTAGGAGTCAGAAGTTCTAGCCTTGAAGGTCAAGCAAGCTTTCCTCTTCTATGCCTTTGTATTAAAGACTCCAATTTTACTTCCTCCCACCTTCCACTCTCCTATCCCTAGATGCTGGGCTCTCCTAGTCTCTGGATCTTGGCTCTCTACCTGGATAATACCCCTTTCATACTCTCCATCTTCCCTCCCACTTCACTGTCAATATCTTTGCCCCTCAACATTCTGCACTTCATCACTACTTATCATTGTTGAATCATTTCAGTCATGTCCAATTCTTTGTGATCCCACTTCGGATTTTCTTGGCATAGATTCTAGAGTGATTAGCCATTCCTTCTCCTAGCTCATTTTATAGGTAAGGAAACTGAGGCAAACGGGGGAAGTGACTTGCTCAAAGTTACACAGCTAGCATGTGTCTGAGGCTAGATTTGAACTCACATTCTCCTGACTGCATGCCAGGTGCTCCATCCACTGCATCCCCTAGCTGCTTATCATCATTGGTGCTCTGAACCAGTTGTTCATTGCATTGATCTGCTCTCTTTAGCCCACTGTACCATGTTAGTGATAGCAAAAGATAAGACTTCTAAGATTGATAAAGACCCGTTGGTGGGGAGCTGTATCTGATAGCCTAATGAATTTACACTCTAATGTTTAGTGAAAAAAAAACTGAACTTGGAGTTGTGGGAGTGGGATTCAAATCCCAATGCTTCCATTTACTACTTGTGTACATTGGGCAAATGACTTTCCCCTTCTGGACCTCAGTTTCCTGATTTATGAAATGAAAGTATTGAACTAGCTGGCGTCTAGTGTCCCGCATAGGTCTGATTCTCTCATCTCTATGTATTAAATGCTTGTGGGAAAGCATTTGGGACCAGAAGGGGCCATTATGATGGAGGTTTCTAGTCCAGAAAACACATCTTTCTACAAGGACTCCTTCATCTTTTTGAGTTTAATTTTAGTTGATTTTTTCCCCTCTACTCTAAAGGCCATATTACTAATGTGTAACCAGCACCATTTTTCTGGTCCCTCTAAGGGGTATTTTTGACTTGTTTCCCCACCTCCTCTTTTTCTTTCCTCTTGGTAGAGTAACTGTTGAAATGGCCTTTTCACCCAATAAAATGAAATCTCCTTAAAACAACTCTGAGTCATCCTGGCTTATGTCACAAACAAGTAGATTTGAGGGGTTTGTGAGACCTCATATCCTTGTTTCTGAAGAGTTAAGTCATCTCAAAGTCTTTCACTGGGAGCTGTAGTGTGTTGTGAGCAATTCGATAAAGGCCATCCAACCCACAGGTCTTTAATCAAAAGGAGCCCGGCCAATAAAAAAGAAAATGACATTTCCTTCGAAAGGTTGAAAGGTTTGGATTACCCCATCTTTGTGTTTTATGGGCAGATGCCGGCTGGACTCAGGCAGGGCTCCTTCTTTCATATGTCAACTCAAATCACATTTCCCAGGGGCCTGACAAGAAGCATGGAGGAAAGTTTGCTTCTCAACTTACCACCCAGGATTTGGTGCTCCCAGCTCGAGTGAGCTGCATGCTGTGATGGACTTGCCTATACTCATTTTGTTCAAGCATATTGTGTTCTAGTGGAAAAAACACTGAAGTCGGAGCAAATGGTCTGTGTTCAAACCCCCTGTTTATTAAGAAGGACGTGTGGAACAATGGAAAAAGTCCTAGGTCTAGAACCAGAGGTTCTAGGTTCAAATCAGCCTTTGATGATTACAGCCTGTGTATCCATAGTCAAGTCACGAATTCAACTGAGCTTCAGTTATCTGTTAAGTGAGTAGTGTAGATTAAATATTCTGCGAGGTCTCTATCAGTTCTAAAGTTATGATATTCTATATTAATAAATGTTCTGTTCATTTTAGGAGACTTGCTGGTGGTGTAATGGATAGTATTTAGGATTTGAAATCAGGAACACATAGGTTTTCAAATACTTCTCAGCTCGGTAACTTGGGGCAAATCATTTAACTTCCCTGTACCTCAACATTCTCTTCTGTAAAATGGGGATAATTTTGTAGCACCAATTTCCCAGGATTGTTATGAAGACCAAATGAAGACCAACATATGCAAAATTCTTTGAAAATATTAAGCTGTTATGTAAATGTTGTTGCTAGTCATGTCTTCATGACCCCATTTGGGTTTTTTTTGGGGGAAAGATACTGGAATACTTTATCATTTTTTCCCCAGCTCATATTAGAGATGAGGAAACTGAGGCAAACAGAGTAAAGGATCATATAGCTACCAAGTGTCTGAGGCCATATTTAAACTCAAGTCTTTCTGACTCTAGACTTAGTTATGTACCTAGTTTGCCCCATATAAATGTTAGCTTTTCCTATTATTATTTTAGGAAGAACATTGATAAGTAAGAAATTTTCCAATGGAAGGAGATGAGAACAGTGAAACACATTGAGTTCTGATCCTATTTGAAGGAACTGAAAATGTTTAGACTGAAAAAAAGAAGACCCGAGGATACATTCTAAGTGGCTTCAAGCATTTGAAGGATTGGTGCTCCAATGGATGGAGCCTCTTTGGGTTGACTTAGAAGATGAGTGTTGGCTGCAGAGAGGTCATTCAGATCCCATACAATTTGAGCCAAACTAAGGTAGAATGATCCACCTTAGGAAGCAGTGGGCTCTCTTCCTTTGAAGGACTTCACAGAAACTCAGCTCCCCAACCTCAACTGGCTTCTCTCTCAAACTACCTTCTCTCTCTCTTCTCTGTATGGATTTGTATTCATCCATTTCATCTTTATACTGTTGATGTTTTTATATGTCTCTCTCTCTCTCTCACCATTACAATGTAAGCTCCTCAAGAGTAAAGACTCTTTATTTCTGCAGGCTCAAGGCTCAGCACAGTGTTTAAAGGAAGAACTATGGAGATTCTTCTTGATTGGTTCAGTCATTAACTAATGACTGGTTATTGTAGAAAGGGCTTGTAGAAAGGAGTTGTGATAGTCAGCTGTGATGGACTTATTTTTTTTCAACAGTGAGGTGATTCAGGCCAATTCCAATAGATTTATGATGCAGAGAACTATCTACATCCAGAAAGAAGACTATGGGGATTGAATATAGCTCACTCATAGTATTTTTACTCTTTTTGTTTTTATTTGCTTGCCTTTTTTCCTCATTTTTTCTTTTTGACCTGATTTTTCTTATGCAGCATGATAAATGCAGAAATACATTTAAAAGAATTGCACATCTTCAACCTATATTGGATCACTTGCTGTCTAGAGGAGAGAGATGGAAGCAAGGGAGGAAGAAACATTTGGAATACAAGGTTTTACAAAAGTGAATGTTGAAAACTATCTTTACATGTATTTTGAAAATAAAAAGCTATTATTAAAAAACAAAGTTAGATCTAAACAAAAAAAAAGAAAGAAAAGGGTTGTAGAAAAGGCTTCTTGGTCAGATTAGGTTGAACAAAATAATATAAGCCTTTTCAATTTCAAAATTCTGTGTATCTTTCATAGCACTGTGAATTTGATCTAGTTTTGATCTAATTAATGTCCTTTTCTCCCTCTTGGTAAAATGGCAGGGACAAGTTAAATCAGGCATTTTTAAACTTGGATTTGTGGATTTGTTTATTTTGTTTTCATTTTAATTTTGACAACTGTATTTCAACATAATTGGCTTTCTTTGGAATCCTGTCAATTTTATCTTAGACACTTAAAAACATTTTGAGAAAGATTCCATAGATCCAAACTGATGTCCAGAGGGGGTTCATGACATAAAATGATTAAGGACTCCAAAGCTGTAAGATCCTCTCTAGCTCTAAATTTGTTTTATGAAGATGATTATGATTACTTTGCTGTGATCTTCAGCAAATCCCTTCCCTTGCCTGAACCATGGTTTTGTCATTTTAAGACTTGTTGTTTTGTCACATCTGACTCTTCATGACCCCATTTGGGGTTTTCTTGGCAAATGCACTGGGTTAGTTTGCCATTTCCTTTTCTAACTCATTTTACAGAGAGGGAAACTGAGGCCAGCAGAGTAAAGTGACTTGCCAAGAATCACATAGCTAGCCAGATTTGAACTCAGGAAGATGAGATTTCCCGACTCTAAGCCTGGCACTTTATCCTCTGGGCCACCTAGCTGCCCTTTGTTTTAAACCAGAATAAAAGTATCTAAGACCCTTTCCAAATTTAACTGGATTTCATGAGCAAAGTAAGACAACAATAAAAGAGAGGTTCGGACAAAAGGAAGAAGGGGATCCTGACTCCACCCTCATGTTACCGAGACTTGGGGGATGTCTAAATCTAGGAGCAGCTCTGAATAAGAAGGCGTTCACTAAGACACATATGATGTGAGCAGAGCATCCATGGCTTTCTCAGTGTGGTTTTTTGACACTCACCCCTGTTTCCCCTCCCCCCTCCATATCAATCACTGTGTGATCTCAGGGATATTTGTATTAGGTTGAGTGATCGTGTCCCTCTTGCACATTAAGTGGCAAAGATAGCCCTGGGTGATTCGGCGCGGTTCCCACGTTGCTGATGAGAATTGAAGCATATCAGCATCCTAGCCTGGGTGGTACCTCAAACTAAAGGAAATAACTCATGCTTCTTCCAGTAGAAATGATGGTCTCCCTCCTCCTTCCCCCCCACCTTTCATAGTATCAAACCTAGCTGGAGCTGAATTACCTCATCTATAGGGGGAGGGGATTGCAAATGATTCAGAGGGTCACTCCAGCCCTAATTCAACATCCCTGTGAATTGTCTCTTTAAAGGAATCAGTCAGCATGAACAACGTGTCTCTAGACAGTTGTAAAAGAAGTGGATCATTTTCTCTGGCAAACAGCTGACCCATAATTCTACTGAATCTTTCCAGCTGGAAAACACCTCCCAGGTCACCTAGTCCTGCCCCACCTCACTGGAGGAAAGGACAGGATGCTACAGTGGCAGGAACACAGATTCCATAATCAGGACTTTTGGCTTCTTCCTATCTGGGATAAAAATCACTTCATTTCTCTCAACCACAGTCTGTCAAGTAAAAGGTTTAACTAGATGGATTTTGAGCTCCTCACAGTCTTCAAACTAGGTGATTTCAAGGATTCCATTATTATGGGGCAGAGCAGACAGCTCTTCCATCTCATTCCATTCCCAGTGACCCTCAGAGCAGGCTTTGGGAGTCACCATGGGGACGGGAAGACCAGTGACCTTCACTGCTCAGCCCTTCAACCCTGACCTGATGTGCACAAAATCCCCGGAGAGCTCCCAGCTGCACACCAGCCTATTTTCTATGGGATCTCCTCCCTACTACCCTTAATGACTAGTTTGGTTTCTTTGCAGAACAGCTGTCCCTTTTCTCTCCCAGCAGTATCTGTCTTCTCTCACCGATTTATGCTGGCTCAGAATTTGTCCTCTCCCTTGACATCAGTCCAAATACCTTCGAAAAGGCTCCCACTCCCATTGAGTGTTTTTGTATGTGTCTTTAATTGCCTGCCTTCTCATAATGGAGGCTTAATTCCTCCATGCTGGAACACTTAGAGTATTTAAGCTACCCTTGCTTTGGAGGATTTTAGGGATTCACAATATTCTTCTCGTGATAAAAGAAGAATTGCCAACAATTTTCTAGAACTTAGAGCTCTTGAAAGAATTATTTGCTCTGAATTATGTCCGATTCTTCCATTCCACGTATCCCAACAGTTTACTTGCTTTTAGCATGGCCCCTAAGCTTGATGCTAAGTATTTAATTTTTACAAGGGTCATTTTCCATTTTAGCAAGTTTCAGAAGATTGTTACCTTGCATTGTCTTATATTACTTTCTGCTCACTCCCCAGATAATATTAAATTAGATTGGATTGACCACTCAGGATCAGCAGGTGGTAAAGTAGAAAGCTCCCTGATTTAGGGTCAGAATATGGCTTCAGATCTTGGCTTTGCCACTACTGGTGTGACTGAATAATTCACTTAACCAGTTCACTATACTTTAAAATAAGTAAGTCAACAAGCCTTGATTGATTGCCTACTGTGTACCAGGCACTATACTAAGCATCAAAGAAACAAAGGAAAGCTACAGATTCAACCTTGAATCACAAAGAGCTTTCTCAATGAAGAGTTTCCTGGGAAAGGAAGGCATGCTGGAGAAATCTAATTTCAGTGTAGCTACTGAGAAATAAGGAGTATTAAGTGTAAGAGTATAAGGACCAAAGCACTTCCCTCAAAGAACTTAATTTTATTGTATCTCAAAAAGTAAATTTAAAGTATTCTTAGACAAAACTCTAGACAAATCATTTAACTTCTCAATGCTGTAGATCAAAGCTTCTTAAATTAGGATCATGACCCCTTAACTATGGGGGTCACTAAATTATGATTTATTATCAGTAGATGTTTGATGTATATACCTATTTTATATATCTACACACACACACACACATATCTAGGGACACACAAGAATGTCTTGGGCAAAAAGGAGTCATGAGTGGACTTCTGTAAGTAGTCCTGCTGTAAGTAATTTTCAAACAATAAGTTACAGAGAAGATGGAGACTTGTACTTGTAGAGGGGGGTTGTCTCACCTGGGAATTTCCAGTGTCAATGAAATCACAAGTCTAGCCCATATCCCTATCACTGCTGCTCACTTTTATATCGAGAATCATAGAAGAGATGGCATTGGAACTGAGTTTTGAAAGAAGGTAGGGATTCTAAGAGGCAATGGGAAGGAGGGAAGGTGATCCAGATGTGGAAGAAAGCGTTGAGAGAAGAGAAATGGGGTGGCCTGTCTGAGGCTAAGGTAGCAAACCAGTCTGACAAACCAGTCTGACTAGAATAAAGAGCAAAGAGAATAAAGAGTAAATCAGAATGGAGAGGGTGGCTTAAAAATTGTCAATTGAGATACCACTACACACCTGTCAGACTGGCTAGAATGACAGGGAAAGATAATGTGGAATGTTTGAGGGAATGTGGGAAAACAGGGACACTGATACATTGTTGGTGGAATTGTGAACACATCCAGCCATTTTGGAGAGCAATTTGGAACTATGCTCAAAAAGTTATCAAATTGTGCACACCCTTTGATCCAGCAGTGTTACTACTGGGCTTATATCCCAAAGAGATCTTAAAGCAGGGAAAGGGATCTCTATGTGCCAAAATGTTTGTGGCAGCCCTCTTTGTAGTGGCCAGAAACTGGAAACTGAGTAGATGCCCATCAATTAGAGAATGGCTGAATAAATTGTGGTATATGAATATTATGGAATATTATTGTTCGGTAAGAAATGACCAGCAGGATGATTTCAGAAAGGCCTGGAGAGACTCAACATGAACTGATGCTGAGGGAAATGAGCAGGGCCAGGAGATGATTATATACTTCAACAACAGTACTATATGATGATCAATTCTGATGGACCTGGCCATTTTCAGCAATGCGAGGAGCCAAATCAGTTCCAATGGAGCAGTAATGAACTGAACCAGCTATGCCTAGTGAAAGAACTCTGGGAGATGACTAAGAACCATTACATTGAATTCCCAATCCTTATATTTTCACCTGCCTGCATTTTGGATTTCCTTCACAGGCTAATTGTACAATATTTCAGATTCCAATTCTTTTTGTACAGCAAAATAATGGTTTGGTCATGTATACTTATTGTGTACCTAATTTATACTTTAATATATTTAACATCTACTGGTCATCCTGCCATCTAGGGGAAAGGGTGGGGGAAGGAGGGGAAAAATAGGAACAAAAGGTTCGGCAATTGTCAATGCTGTAAAATTACCCATACATATAACTTGTAAATAAAAAGCTATTAAATAAATAAATAAATGGTTGGTAGAATTCATTTAAATGAATTTTAAAAAATTTTATTAAAAAATTATTTTATTAATTAAAAAAAAAACTGTCAATTGGCAGAAGGGAGAGTTCACCTTAAGAGAAGATATGTGTGTGTTCCAGGAGAGTGAGTTACTTCTGTCTGGTCCTAAATTTTTCAATGTATAATAATTGAAAGTTGGACTAAGTCAGAGATTCTTAACCTGGGGCCGCTCAATTCTAAAGGATATGAATGTATTTGATGAATAGACTCCTGGAAAAGTACCAGTTTCAGTTGTTATCAGATGTGGGTTTTTTTTTTTATTTTAGTGTGAATAAAAGAATCATAGATAGCATTTCATAAGGAGGAAGTTGAGAGAGAACAAAACAATGTTGAGGATCTGGGAAAGGACTGGCCTCCATCAATTTAGAGGGAGGAAATTACATCTTTATAACTATTTAACTGATCTCCTTTATAGGTTTCTGTATTTTATTTTATGCATCTAAAAACATTCTCCTAAAAATGGGCCCATAGTTTCACCAGAATGCCAGAGGCATCCATTTCATTAAAAAAAAAAAAAAAAAGATTAAGAACTCCTAGACAACATGATCTTCCCTTCCCAATATAAATCCAGTGAACTTCACACTCCCTTCTTCCCTTACCCAAAGTGGGACCCCATGAGCCAGCTTTTGGAGCTTTATCTTTTTAGTTTAGATACTCCTAGAAGTCTGAGGTACTGGGTTTTCCAAAGTTAGTAACTGCTTTATTCCATTCCCACCCCAAGCCACTGAGCCCATTCTCCTGTGTGAGAACAGGAATCTAAAACTCATCCCATCTACTGTGGTTTATTGTAAGATCTTTTAATGTTCCTCCTTCGTGCCCCTGGGAGGCTCCTGTCTCTTCCTGCCAGCCTAGAGCTCATCACTGAGGCAAAGAATAAATTGAATTTAGTGTATCTACCTTTTCAGTCGGCAAATTACTTTTGCTAGTTGGCTCTGATAATACAGTCTACCTTAGCTGACCTTTGCTATCTCATATCTTCCAAAGCATTTTTCTTTACTTAACGTCTTGTGTCATCTCCTTTTCCCTCTGTACTTAGCTTATTATTTTTATAGATTTCCTCCTCCCCGTCAGGAAGTATTTCTATGTTCTCTTGACTTCAGTATCTTGAATATTAAGGAGGGAAGGGGGAAAAAGGAGTCTATTCCTATGATTTTATCTATGAAAAGATCCCAAGTTGGGACCAATGAAAATAAACAACTAACCACAACAATAACCACAACAATAATGATAATAGCTAACATTTATATAGCATCTGGTGTGTACCAGGCACTATGTTAAATATTTTACATATATAATCTTATTTAGTCCTCACAAGAACCCTGGGAGAAAGATGTTATTATTATCCTCATTTTACAGATGAGGAAACTGAAAAAAATTAGGTTAAGTGACTTACCCAAGACTATCCAGCTAGTAATTTTCTAAGGCCAGATTTGAATGTAGGTCTTCCTGATTATAGACCCAGCTGTCTATACCACATAGCTATGACATACAGTTTTAAAGATATCATTGTGAGAGTCAGTGATTTGCCCATTGTCAAATTATTAATGTATCAGAGAACATACTCAGACCCAAGTGATCTTGACCATAAAGCCAACCCTCTCTCCAGAGATCCTATTGTTTTTAAGAAGTTAATTTAAATAATTTGATAAAGTACTAATTTATAGATTCAGAATATCTTACAAAAGTATCCTTGTCAATTCTTGTTGCTGATCAAATTTGTCATCATTTGATGACATGTGCTATCATAATTTAGAAGCTAATGATTTTCATGATTTCTTCCTGAATTTTTTTAAAAGTTTATGTAATTCATTAATCACTCATTGGATGACAGAATCAGGATCCAAAAAAGACTTGACAGACTAGAACATGGGGCAAAATCGTATAAGATAAAATTTAATAAGAAAAAAATGTAACATTACAATTTGGTTCTCTCCCAAATGGAAATTCACAAGTATAAGATGATGAGGCAAACAAAAACACTTGGAAATTTTAGGAGACTTTGAGCTCAGTAGAAGGCAGCCAAAACAAAACCAAAAAAAACTGTAATAATTATAATAACTAATATTTGTATAGTGCTGTTAGAAATACACTGCAAAGATGAAAAGGACTCAGGAGTGTATGAAGTAAGTTGGCTCATTTATGGTTCTTGCAAGAAATGGACAATCCCTGGGTGGATCTGAATTTATAGATACCAAAATGAATCTTTTTATTTCCTATCCAGAAGCTCAAGTTTTCTCCCATGTTGCCCCATTTGCTGAGAATGATGGAGGTTAACAAACTTCCTGGTCCTCCCATTGCTTGTTTCTCCTTGATATGTTCTCCCTCCCTCCTCATATAAACCATGTTCAAAAATGGCAGAAAACGTCTTTGGGGAAAAATTAATATTAATTAGCTCATTAAGCATGCTCACTCAGTGCTTGTAGTTACCATTCACCCACTTCTTGATTGATTAATTCTAATCAATTTTTCAGTTCAGTGACTCACTATCTTGTTTTGTACAACTAATTTGGATCAGTTGACATGATTTTTCCCTAAGTCTTTGTCCCTCTATGGAAATACAATTCTATATATTGCTCACAGTGCTCATTAGGTGCCAAGTATTGTGTTAAACATTACAATCATTATCTCAGCCAACCTGGGAAGACAGAGCTACTGTTATTGTATTAATAATATCCATTTTAGAGGTGAGAGAGTGGAAGCTCAGAATAATTCAGTGACTTGCCCAGGATTACACAAGTAGTATTCAGCCCTACGTCTCCTGAACTTAGAATGATCTGAAAATCTATGTTCCTTCTAATTGATTTTAAATTCCTTGAGAGTCCTTTTAGGAAATCTGAGTATGAGAACAATGTCTACCTTGAGGTTAAGATTCCTTTCAATCACTAAGTCAACAAGAATTTATTAAGTACCTACTATGTGCTAGATATTTTCTAAACACTGGGGATGCAAAGGCTCCTAAAGGAGCTTATATTCTATCAAAGTAGGCAATATAGATGCCTTCCATATCTAAAAAATAAATATAAGGTAATTTGGTAAGATAATTTGGTGGTAATCTCATATTTATATGAGATTGAGGTTGAAAAGAGTTTTGAAGGAAAATAGAGCTTCTAAGAGGCCTTGGGAAGGAATCGTGAGGAATAAAACTGGGTAAAGATGGAATGGTAAGCATGAGGAATAATAAGAATACTATGGAGGACCTTTCTTTGAAGGTTAGTAGTCTTTGGACAGTGAATGATCTCTTTTCAAGGTAGAGAGGGATATTGGATAGAAAGTGGACTTTTTTTTCAATATTTCACAGCAAATTCACAAAAAGGATGGGATTAAATGGAAGTTATTTCTTCATATATATTATTTACCAAATATTACATATAGACCTCCCTGAAGGTCACACATGTATCCAGGGAAAAGCTAGGATTAAGAATTTCCTTGCTCTACTGGGCTTTTACTCCCTACCTTCTTTTCCTAGATTTAATTCCATGAAGACAAACAATAATTAGCAACCTAAGTGGATTACTCAGAATAATTTAGATGCTTCTAGGCCCCTGAATGAGACACATTATATCCCACTGAAAATTAATCTCAAAAATTAAACTAATTGCTTTTCTTGTTCCTTCTTCCCCATCTAGTTTTCTGATAGCCTGGACATGAATTTATAGCTTGAATTCTTATTTCCACTCCCCATTTCCATGTTTCTTGCAAAGCCAAAGCATTCCATTAAAACAGATTTATTAACTGTGCCTACCCTTTGATCTAGCAGTGTCTCTACTGGGTTTATATCCCATAAAAAAGGGAAAAGGACCCACATGTGCAAAAACGTTGGTAGTAGCTCTTTTTGTAGTGGCAAGGAACTGGAAACTGAGTGGATGCCCATCAGCTGCAGAATGGCTGAATAAGTTATGGTATATGAATATAACAGCATATTATTGTTCTATAAGAATAACAAGCAGGCTACATTCAAAAAAGCCTGGAAAGATTTACATGAATTGAATGCTGAGTAAAGTGAGCAGAACCAGAACATTGTACATAACAGCAAGATTATGTGATGATCAACTGTGGTGGACTTAGTTCTTTTCAACAATGAGATGATTCAAGGCAATTCCAAGAGACTTGTGATGGAGCCATCCATGTCCAGAGAGAGAACTGGGGTGGTTAAATATGGATCAAAGCATAGTATTTTCATCTTTGTTATTGTTTGTTTACTTGTTTTTTTTTCCTCCTGTTTTCTTTATTCTCTTTTGATCTGATTTTTCTTTCACAGCTTGACAAATCTGCAAATATGTTTAGAAGAATTGTACTTGTTTAACCTATATTGGATTGTTTGTTTTCTAAGGGGGGGAGGGAGAAAAAATTGGAAGACAAGGTTTCACAAAGGTGAATGTTGAAAACTAACTTTTCATGTATTTGGAAAAATAAAAAGCTATTATTACAGGGGAAAAATTAATTTATTTCTCAGCTAGTCTTTAGGGATTTTTCTTCCCATCACTCCAGTGCTGTCATTTTGGATTTGATGGGCTCAATAAAATCTGGCTTTCAATTTATAATTTCCCATGGTCTAGGTAGCTTTTCTATTACTTTTCCAATTCCTTCCTAGCCTTCTATACTTGGTCTCATTAATTCTCATTTTCCTATCATGTTTGAGAGGAGCCAGTATCTAGAATCAGAAGTCTCAAATTTGAGGAAAAGACCAAGAGGGCTAAAGGGACAAAATGATTCAAGCAAATATTTGTTAAATATCTAAAGTCAGAGAATTCTAGAGGTAGAGAGGAAGGGAAAGAAAGGACATTATTGTTGTTGTTTAATTGTTCATGTGTATGCAAGTCTTTGAGACCCCATGGGGATCATAGTGAAGTGTCCCAGAATCATGGTTCATAGTTGGTTTGAAGAATTCAAAAAGATTCTCTTATAGTCAAAAAAGATAATATTAGCAGAAAGAAAGAAAGAAAGAAAGAAAAAGAAAGAAAGAAAGAAAGAAAGAAGAAAGAAAGAAAGAAAGAAAGAAAGAAAGAAAGAAAGAAAGAAAGGAAGAAAGGAAGAAAGGAAGAAAGGAAGAAAGGAAGGAAGGAAGGAAGGAAGGAAGGAAGGAAGGAAGGAAGGAAGGAAGGAAGGAAGGAAGAAAAGAAAGACTTCCTTCCAAGACTAAAGAGATCACACATATTCCAGATCAATTCTAGAACTCTATATTCAGTTCTAGGCATCATATTTCTAGAAGGACATTGATAAATTGGAGAGCATGGAGGGGAGAAAAGAAAGGGATGATAACCAAGAAAATGTGGACTTAATATCAGAGAAAAGCTTCCTAATAGTTCCCTAAAAGTAGAATGGGTGATTTCAGAAAGCATTGGACTTTTCTGCCCTAACAAGGTCATCAAGAAAGTGGAGAGCATCAAAGATGAATAATAGAATGGGAAACCATATGAGGGAAGGTCTTGATGCAGGGGCAAGGTCACTGGTTCTGAGATAGAAGACCACTTACTATTTGTGACCTTGGGTCCGAGTTCCTTTATCTGGAAAATTAAAATATTATATCTGATAACCTCTGAGATCTCTTCTAGCTCTAAATCTCATGATTCTACCCACGTACAGGGGTACTGTGGTCTACAAAGTCCTGACATCTCTAAAATTCTCTAATGCCATCTGGTACAGGCATAGATGCTATAAAATCCCATGTGTCCTTGGGAATGATGGTCTTCAGAAAGCCAACCTCAACTCCCCCTGCCAAAGATTTTGAGAGTAAAACTCAAGAAGATGGGTCCAATCTTTTGGCAGAGTCCCCTTACTGGGTCAGCAGCCTGAGTCGTGTTTTTGAAAATGTTGTGACAATCTGTCATCATTAAGGTACCTGAGCAGTACCCGAGGAAACAGCTCCATGCATTGGCTTAGACAGCTGGTGATCAAAAGAAACAGATGTACAAGTTGCAAAACAAAAGTGGTAAATCTGAACCCAGATGGCGGGCCTTCCATGCCTGTGGAGTCATCGCCATTCATAAGTGACTAATAGTCCCAGTGGCAGTAACAGGAATAGAGCCATTTCCCAAAGGATCTGAGGGGCTTTGCATGGAGGGAAGTCCTGCTATATAATACCATACAATATGTACAGTATGACATGATACAATAATAAAGTAATACAATACAATAGATAGTTATTAAGGGTGCAGAACCTTGGAAAAGATACACAATACCCATCCTCATGGAGATTACAATCTAGTAAGGACAGAGGGTGGCAATGCAGAGTTGCACTCAATCCTCATCATGCAGACAAATCCAGTATATGAAATCCATAGAGTAAAAATCAGGGTGACAAAGATAGAGCACCATCACCACCACTACCATTGCCCAAGAGAGAGCTGACCTTCTAGGCATCTTATTGCTCGAAAGGAACAGACTGTTTTGGTTTTTTGTATTTTTTTAAATCTCATTATGCAAGAAATGGTTGTGTTATCCAGTAACTGTGCAAACAAAAGGTTTGGAAGGGCAGAGGGAAAGGTCATTACCAACTGGAAAGATCAGGGAAGATTTTGCAATAAGGGGTAGCTTTTGAGCAATAACTGGCTTCATATATTTAATAGTAATATATAGTAATATAGTGATATATGTGTGTGTGTGTTATATAACATAATATTTTTATATCTGGGGCAATTTTATTGGAGTATGAGAAGGAAAAGAGATCCAGCACTATACCACCTCCCAGAACACAGGCGGTTCTGGGGTGGAATGGAGGGGACTTCATACACAGTACCACATAATGACATCAGTGAGTTATAGGAAAGGAGGAACAGAATGTGGTACCCTATGGGAGAGTCTCCTGATCCAGGTTTCATTTGGAGTGAGAGAATCCTTGAGTAGCTAGCTCCTTATCTTAACTAATTATTTTTACTTAAGTAGGCATTAATCTCAATTGTTTCCATGCTTTTAAAAAAGAGAACATGCTATCAGTGCCCTCTAAAAGTTGGCACCCTAGGGAAAATTCCCTATCCTAGCTATAGCTCTGGGTAAGCGTTGGTTTTGAAAGATTAGTAAGACTTCAATAGCCAAAAGTGATGAGGATAGGAAGATGGGATGGGTATTACCTTTGACATGTCTGGAACTTCACAATATTTCTCTGACTTATCTCTGTTTCCAAAGCTCAGCCCCTTGGAACTTCTCATCTCGATGATTGTATCAGCCTTCTCATTGGTCTTCCTTCCCCAAAGATCTTCTCATTCCAGTATTGCCAATGTCATTTGCTTAAGGATAGATATTACCATATCACTCTTCTACTCAATTAATTTCAATGGCTTCCTATTGCCTCTAGGATCAAATAGAAATTCTCTTTTAAAAATTCTACATAACCTGGACTCAATTTATCTTTCCAGCCTGTTAGCACTTTATTTCCTCTCCCTTCTCACCCTAGCCAAACTGACCTATCTCTCATGTAACATTTCGTTCTTCCACTTTGGGGTCTTTTCCCATGCTTGGAATGTCCAGAGACTGCTTTACTTAAACTTTAAGGAGTTAGTTGAAAGCTACAATTCTATAAGTTCATCTATGAGTTCAGTTTTCCCAGTGCCCATGGCCTCCAGACCATCTGACACTACCTTCTGATTCTACTATACACCTTAGAAACAACCAAGCTTTTACCTTTTCCCTCCCAACTATCACTCCTAAAAATTATCATTTCTCATAGATGGAATGGGAGCTCTTTGAAAGCAGAAGTTATTTGGCTTTTCTTATCAATACATCAACAAATATTTATTAAGCATTTTTCATGTGTTAGGCACTGTGCTAGATATCGAAAATACAAATCAGTGCACAAACATTTGTTGTTTAGTCCTTTCAATACTGTCTCATTCTTTGAGACTCCAGTTGGGGTTTTCTTGGTGAAGATATTGAAGTGGTTTGCCATTTCCCTCTCCAGTTCATTTTACAGAAGAGGAAACTGAGGCAAATAGAATTAAGTGACTTTCCAGGATCACACAATTAGTGTCTGAGGCTAGATTTGAACTCAGGCATGGCAGCCTATCCATTGTGCCATCTAAAATTATACAAAGTAGTACTTCAGCTACCTTTTGAAGGAAGAGATTAGTACTCAGTATAGTCTCTGTTCTCCTGGAGGTTACTATCTAATAGTAACAATGCAAATCACCTCCCATTTTGCAAATCTAAAGCACTCTATAAATGCCTTTCTTCTTAATTACTCTCATATAGACAAAACCCATTCAAAGGAGTGGAGATTTAGAGCTAAGTTAGGACCAACACTATCAGATGGCTTTTCCCCAAAAAAGCCATAGAGCCAGGAAAAATTCAAGGGGGAATCTGAACCCAAATTGTCTTGTTCCACCCAATCTTTCAATTTCGGTTAAAAGCAGAATTTTTAAAAATGTATTTTCATTGAAAAGAACTGGAAATATTTAGCCCAAAGAGGACTCAGGGCCACCATGATAGGTCTCTTTAAGATCTCAAATGTCCATAGGATTCATGATACTATTATTGTAAATATTTGAAAGACTGCTGTGTAAGTGGAATTAATTTTGAATTGTTGGACTTCAGAGGCCAGAAATTGAAGTAATGAATGAGAGTTACGGAAAAGCCAATTTTGGTAGGCCAATCTCTTAATAATTAAGACAATTTCAAGGCATCATGGGCTGCCTCTGGAGGGAGAAACCTTCTCATTGAAGGTCTTCAAATGAAGACTAGATCTCTATTTTTGGATTGTATTCCAGTGAGCACTCTTTGCATGTAGCTTGGCCAAGATTCAGCTTGTTTTTGTCCTTTCTTCTCAAAGAGGATCAAAATGACATCATTATGTTAGTCAAATTAGTGTATCCAACTGTCACTGATCATACCAGAATGGGATGAGAATGCTCTGCCACAAGTCAGACACAAATAGATCCTATGAATATTTGGGGTGGATTCTCCATCTCTGAGCATCTCATGTTTCCTTTGGGCTAATTCAATTCTGCTGTGCTAATAGAGCACAGTGCCTTCTCTGATGAGGGCACACCATGCTGGGAGGTCCTGTGCCAGCATCTCCCAGGTTGCACAATCAATTCTAAGGTTCTTCAGAGAGATCTTGGATCACTGTTTCTGACTAACTTGTGAGCACTTGCTCTGTGTGAGTTCTCTCACAGTCTTTTTGGCAAATGTACATATGGCATTCGAACAATGTAGCCAGTCCCATATGTTCTCTGCAGTAAGAGTTGGAATACTCGGCAGTTCAGCTCAAGAAAGGACTTCAGGTCTGGTTCTTTGTCTTGCCAGGTGATCTTCAGAATCTTCCTAAGACAATTCAAATGGAAACGATTCAGTTTCCTGGCATGGGGCTGGTACACTGTCCAGATTTCATAGTTGTAAAACAATGAAGTCAACACAATGGTTCGGTAGACTTTGAGTTATAGCTCTCCTCTCTCATACTTTCCCTCAAAGTCTCCCAAACCTTAAGCAGGTCTGGCAATGCTTGTGTCAATCTCATCCATGTGTACGTCCCTGGAAAGTGTATTGCCAAAGTAAGTGAACATATCCACAGCATTCAAAACTTCTCAATTTGCTTTAACTGTTAGCTTCAAAACAATCAAGAACCCTTCCAGCTCTTAAATTCTGAGAGCTTGTTACTAATTTTAATCTTTTTTTCTAATTCTAAAGCAATTCTACAATTTTCAGGATGTAGAAAGACAACATAGGTTGGAAATAGGGAAGATAGAAAGGAAAAAATCTTTCTTTTTCCCTCTTTCTGCCCCCAAACTCTAACCTTACAAAGAATGATTAAAAAGGGTTTTTTCCACCTCTACTATTTGATTTAAACAGTATTTTCCTCCTGGCCAGAAAATGCCTATTTTACCACTATTTTCTTCCTGGCTGCCTGAAATGGAAAGCCAAACCTATTTGAAGGTCTGAGTCACACAGCACACAGCTTTTCAAAGGTCCCTTGCTGCTGGTTTCTGCCTTTCGCTCTCCTTCTCCCACTGATCCGTTCCACTAACTGCCTTTCTCTTAGAGCCAAATAGATGCGGTGAGATCTTGTCTTAAGTGTGTGGCCTCTGGAATGAAGTCCCTTTTCCCACCCATGGCAGGAGAGATGGGGGATGGACTCTTACCGGATGGAAGTAGGGAATGAATAAATTACACGCTTAATGGGGGCTTTAGGAAGGGCGACTCTCAAACTGACAACCTGGATCTGGCCCAAACAGGTCTTGGCAGGGTTTTGATTTGCAGTAGCCAATGGGAAGGTGTTTAAGCTCTCTTGGAAACTTGGAGATGGGGGAGAGACATAACATTGGACTTCCTGAGAATTGCTTATGAGAACACAGAGCTAGACCCAAGCTATAGTTTTTATACAACACAGAACCTCGAGCAGATATTGCCTGGAGGACTTCCAAGTGAGGGATCTCCAGACTTTTCCCTCCTACCAGTCCAAACCCCACAATGGATGAGAGGCAGGTGCTCCAGGTGGGATGGTACAATTCCACACTTCCTTCAAGACTTCCCTTCAAGATCTATATATTACATGAAATCTTTGCTGTTTCCCCCAATGCTCCCTCCCTCCCTTTTCCTCCAAACTATACAGTACTCACTTCATTTCTCTTTGGTATTTGGATACATACATATATATACATACACGTGTGCATATGTGTATGTATATATATGTATGTGTGTATACCTACATGCATACTCTCTCTCCTGATAATCTGAAAGCTTCCTGAAAGTAAGAATTATTAGACTGTGTTGCTGTATCCCCAGTAGAGAGTATAATGCTGTGTACAATAAATGCTCAATAAACGTTTGCTGATTGATAAACACTTTTTTGAATCCAGTAGGAGGCAAATTGATGAATTAACTCCAGAAAAAATAGAATTCCCCTCCTTTAACTGGGAGGGAGTGTGATATAGTAGACAGAGTGCTATACTTAGTAGTAGGAAAACCTGGATTCAAATCCCACTGCTGAAATCTACCTGGGTGACTCTGGGAATGTCACTTAATATCTCTGAGAACTGTCAGTATTTTCATCTTATACTAATGTGATCCAATTGTAACAATGGTTACAAAGCAATTTGTAAACTAAAGAAGACCTGAGTTCAAATCCAGACTTACTAGCTATGACCTTGAACAAATCATTTAACATTTGCTTAATTTAGTTTCCTTTTTTTTTTGTGAGGTAATTAGCATAAGTGACTTGCCCAAGGTCACACAGCTAATAAGTGTTGAGTGTCTGAGGTTGGATTTGAACTCAGATCCTCCTGACTTCAGGATCATTGCTCTAGTCACAGTGCCATCTAGTTGCCCCAACTTGGTTTCCTTAATTGTAAAATGGGACTAATAATAGCACTTACCTCCAGGGCTGTCTTGAGGACCAAATGAAATAATAATTGTAAAGTGCTTAACACAGTGCATGGTACATAGTGCTATTGTTCTCATAGGTCAGTCTAGGCTTTAGAGCAGGAAAGGGCCTTATAGTTCATTTAGTCCAACTCTATCATTTTGCAAATGGGTGAACTTAGGATCTGATTGTTCAGGAGCTGGCCAGCAACATGCAGGTGGTGGAATCTATCCAAACCTTCTGGTTCCAAGTATACTTTGTATTTACTTACTGTGTTTGTGGATCACCATCTCCCCACTACAATGTAAACTCTTCAAGGTCAAGGACTGTCTCATTTGTCTTTGTTATCTCTAGCACAGGATACAATTCCTGACACAAAGCAGGTGCTTAACAGGTGCTTCTGGATGAATTGATTTCCATTTCACCTTAATGTCTCTTGTGTAGCCCTTCCAGAGAACATGAGCCTTTCCAAAGTATTTTGGAACATTCCATTAAAGGACTGAGAAGTGGAAAATTTCAGATTTAGGGGGGCAAAATCCTGGGCAAAAACGTATTTGGTCAGAAATGAAGCAGAATCTTTCTTTGGGCGTCAGATATCTATTAAAGCTATGTGTAAAGATAGCTTGAGGAAGAGCTTTGAACTCTGGGAGGAAACCATTGTCCCCCTAGCCCAGCAAACTGGCAACTCCAGAGAAAAGGGTCTCAGCCATTTTTCCATTTTTTTCTTTTTGATGCATTGCTACAGATTCCATTTATTTCTTAACATTTTCACTTACAGCCCTTTTGACTAAATAAGGCTCTGGAGGGCCAAATCATTATCACTGATAAACAATTCCAGTACTACTGGTACAAGTGGGAAATGACTAATAAAAAAGGCAAAAAAACAGACTATGCAATTAAAGAGACCATTGGTTTCTTACAGCTGGAGTGGCTGATGGTCTTTGTCCCAGAGTTTCAGTTTTCCTGATGACTTAGTGCTTTGCTATTAAAAATCATACATATCTATGGAATCATAGGGAAAAAGAATAAAATAAAATAAAGTTAATAAGAACTAAGTCTGATCCCATCATTTTACAGATGAGGAAACTGAGATCCAAGGGCATTAATTTCTCAAACATATTAATTGGTGTGTGTCTCAGGCAGGATTTGAATCCAGGTCTTTCTGATCAAAGTTATCTGAACAAAGTTCAACATACCATACCACACTACAGAACAAAAATCTCAGTGATGGGAAGAACCTATGAAAGCATCGAATTCACTCATCCACAGAAGGAATCTAAATCTGTGCCCATTCAACTTCTCATAGAAAACTTCCAGTAATGGGTAACTCGGCTCCTCCTGAGACAGCACATTTGATTTCTGGATGAATAGCTCTAATTCTTATGCAACTTTGCATTATATTAAGTCAAAATCAGATCTTCTGGGGTCAAGCAGAATAAATGAAATTCCATAATACTTGCAGTATCTAGTATAATATAATCAATGACTCTGAAAGATAGGGCAAGGCTGATGACTTTGAACAATTCTGTCTCACTTTAAATCCAAATCACATGCAAGTCAAAACAATACTCCTGATATTGTTGGTCCTCTCCCCAAAATGAAGGGTGAATGGCAATGACAACAATTTAATCAACATGTAGTAAGAGCCTACTATGTGTCCTGCTAGTTGCTGGAGATACAAAATGAAATAGCCTCTTCCTTCAAGCTACTTATATTCTATCAGGAAAACCAATATGTATATACAGAAGTAAACTTAAAATGAAGAGAAAATTTATACACCAAATAAACACATTTGTTAAAAAGAAAATACGGAGTAACAGCACTAACAGTTTATAGAGATCATGAAAGACTTTGTAGAAAAGATAGTGTTAGGGATGTGTCTTGACAGTTCCAATAGACTTATGGTAGAAAGTGCCATCCATATCCAAAGAGAGAACTAGGGAGATGGAATGTGGATCAAAGCATAGTTTTTCACCTTTTTGTTGTTGTTTTGTTTGTTTGCTTTTTTTTCTTTCTCATTGTTCCTCTTTTGATCCAATTTTTCTTGTACAGCATGATGAATATGGAAATATGTTTAGAAGAACTGCATATGTTTAATCTGTGTCAGAATGCTTGCTGTGGGGAGAGTGGGAAAGAGGGAGAAACATTTTGGAACACAAGGTTTTAGAAAGGTGAATGTTGAAAACTTTTACATATGTTTGGAAAAATGAAATATAATTTAAAAAGGGGCAAAAAGGGATGTGCCTTGAAAGAAATCCAAGATTCAGGGAGTTGGCAGTGAGGAAGGAAAAGATTCCAGGCAAGGGGTTGGGGTACATAGAGCGCTGTATATGAGAGAAAGTCAATTGGGCAGTATTGTAGAGTGCAGAAAATATGTACTGTATAATAAGACTAGAAAAATCAACTGGGATCTATGTTGTTAAAAGCTTTAAAAGTCAGAAATTTTATTTTAGAGGCAACTGGAAAACATTGGAATTGTAAGGGAGTGGTTAGCTGTGTGTTTAAAATATATCACTTTGGAAACAATGTGAAAGCAAGACCAATTAAATGACCATTGGAATAGTGCTGGTGAGAATGCTGAGGATGTGATCTAGGGTCCTTGTGTAAGCAAAGAGAAAGAGTTAGATATGAGAGATATAATATCTCCACCATATATATCTCCACCATATAATATCTCCACCTGGGTTCACCATAATGGTGAAAAAAAGAGGAAAGTTTGGCAACTGACTGGATATGTGACTTATAGAGTATGGTGATTTATATGACAGAAATGGGAAGATTTGGAACTATCATGAATTTGAAGGAAAACTTAATGGGTTCTGTTTTGGACTTGTCGAGCTTGAGATCTTTCTGGTTATCCAATATTGAATGTGAAATGGCATTTGATGATTGGAGCTGGAGAGAAAACTTTGGGACTGGATATCTAGATATGGGAGTCATCTGGATAGAAATAATCATTAAACCTAGATGAGGTCATGAGAGGGAGAAGAAAAGGGAAAATATGAGAGGGAAATCTCTTGGAGAAGATGAGAGAGGATGAGTCAAGGGCACATATAGAGGGGCTAACCTTGGCAAAGACAAGAACTAGTAATTTCATCAGAGACTGAGGGAAAGGAAAAAAGAGAGGGAGATAATTAAAATCAGTGGGTTTTGAGGTGAAGAGACAGTGAGAATAAGGAACTCATGTAGAATGGACTCACTTTTCCTTAAAGAGACAAGATCCATAGCTGAGAGGGTAAGATTTGAGAGGCATGAGCAAGAAAGAAAAGGTTTAGAATAGTTCCTGTGGTGAGTGGATGAGGAATCAATTAGAGAAGATTGCCTTGCTACAGTGAGGGTCCTGTTGAAATCTGTTAGCATGAGCTCATAGCATGTGGTCAGCTCAGCTGTGTCACTGTCTTCAGCTCTATATATCAGCACATGAGTGGCAGCAGAGAAGGCCCAGGATTAATCCAAGCTTGGGGGTTGACAATGGATATCGATGAAGATGAGGCAACAAGATGGCACGGTGGGTGGAATGCTAAACCTGGAGCCAGACACACTCATCTTCCTGGGTTCAAATCTGGTCTCAGATATTTATTAGCAATGTAATCCTAGACAAGTCACTTGACCCTGTTTGCCTTGGTTTCCTTATCTGTAAAATGAGCTGGAGAAGAAAATGGCAAACCACTCCAATATCAAGTACCAACCCCCAAATGGAGTCCACAAAATGGACCTGACTGAAAAACAACTGAAGAACATCTATAACACCCCTGGTGATAGAACAAGAAGACAAGGAATTTGAGAGCAGAAGACAATGTGGGGTTAAACTGAATTGAAATTGGGAAAGGATGGAGGGAAGTGTAAGCAAAGATAATGATCTGAGAAAGTATGGGAGGGTACATAGCAGAAATAAGGAATGGATGGAACAATAGCAGGTTATTATTTGTAAATGATGAAAATGGAATACTTATAAATGGTGGTGATATCCAGGATGTGGCTAAAGTTGAAAGGAGAAGTAAGTTATAGAATTAAAGTAGCTTAAAAGTTACCAAGACTTATATGTATCGCTGAGAAAATCATTTGACCTTGTTGGGCCTCAGTTTCCATGTATATAAAAAATGAAGACTGGATCAGATGACCCTTCTAGCCCAAGATTTGTGATCTTTTGTTTCTATGAACATCCCCTAGAGTAAGGGGAGGAATTGGGAAAGAGAGGAAGACAGTGATCCAGGTACCAAATTCCTGGAAAAACAACTATATTCCCTCAAAGAGGGAGATCACTGAGTGATGGTGGCAAAGGGAGAATTTCAAAGTGGCAGTGAAAGGCAAGAAGTATCCCAACTCCCATTCCAGGGCTAAAGTGACAGGAGAAATGGGAAAATATGAGAGAATATACATCCAATGCTGGAGAACATTAGTCAGGGATGCAAAACCTTTTAAAGGAAGTCAGGTCTCTATTAGTGGAATTAAATGAAAGAAACCTTAAGAGGAAAAAGTATAGGATGAAGGGAAATTAGTTGATTATGGAACATGAATTTTAATGGGCACAGTAGAATAAATAGGCAGAGTTGGAATGGGACATGGAAGAAAAAGGATAATTCAGTGATATACATTCTAAATCATAGATTACAGGCTTGAGGATGAATCTTTGTCTTCTCATTTAGTCCTTGTATAATTAGACACATCACACTCTCTGATCCTCAGTTTCCTCATCTGTGAAATAAGGAGTTGCATTAGCTAGCTTCTTCAATGGTCCCTTCCAGGTCTAGATCTGGGATGCAATGAACCATGAAACTGTTTGAGATGACTGGGGGAGGGGGAGTGAGAATGAGGGAGGAGGGAGATGGGAGTCATTACTCCTAGATAACCCAGTGATTACGTGTTAAGTAATGGGAGTTTGTGAGTCATAGGGGTAAGAAGTCACCAAAAAAGATGGAGGAGAAGAGTTGGGCAGAGAGAGTGATGTTACTGTGGGTTGATCTTGGGCAGCCCTACTTATTCCACCACCAAAAATTTCTGTCAAAATGGATTTCTCAACAAATGAGACATTTCAGATAAAACCCTTAGCACAGTGCCTGTCACAAGTTGGGATTTCATAAATAGAAGTTTACAGATATAGATATGGATATAGACATATAGATTTAAACATAGATGTACATAATGCTATTTCCTCATTAGAATATAAGGTTCTTGAAGGCAGGAATACAATTTCTGGTACACAATGCTTATAAATACTTGTTGACTGACTTCCTAAACAAAGCCTCTCCTGATTCTCTCAGTTTTTACTATCCTTCCCCTCTTAAAATGATTTTTGTTTATATGTTGTTTTGCTTTGGCACAAAGTCATAACATTTTGGACTTGAAAGTGCCCCATACATCCAACTAATCCAACCCTTACCTGATCAAGAATACCCTCAACAACGTCACCATACAGTCTTTGCTTGAAAAGTAAAGCAAGAATGGTACACTATTTCAAAATCCGATTCTTTTTGAACAGCAAAATAACTATTGGACATGTATACGTACATTGTATTTAATATATACTTTAACATATTTAACATATATTGGTCAACCTGCCATCTCCGGGAGGGGATGGGGGAGGAGGGGAAAAATTGGAACAAAAGGTTTGGCAATTATCAATGCTGTAAAATTACCCATGCATATAACTTGTAAGTAAAAAGCTATAATAAATTAAAAAAGAAAAGAAAAGAAAAGCAAGGTTCGTTACCTCCCCATGATTTATTTGATTTTGGAGAAAGCCCAGTTATTAGAAAATGAATTCATGTTTTCTTCCTTTTAAAATTAGCTCACATTTATCCCTTTAAGTGTTGCCTCCATTTTCCTTCTTGATTGTCTAGACTCAAGAGAGCTAATAATACAAATTGAATTTAAAATTTTGAGTGCATACATTTGTTTTATGGAAAATCCCATTATTAAGCATTTACCAGGACACCCCTGCTCATAGAGGAAGTTCTGGTACAGAGTTGATAAATGCGTGTTGACTGACTTCTTATATAAGACCTCTCCTGATTGTACCGAAATTTGAACCATTGGCAAATGAAAGAAGTAATAGACATATTTGGGGGTTTAAGACAGAAATCTAGGATCAATGGGCAAGAGCTGAAGAAAGGTTAATTTCATTTGATGTTAGGAAAGAGCACTCAACAATTAAAAAAGAAAGTGGAATGTACCAGTAGGAAACAAGTTGCCCCACATTGGAAGTCTCCCAGTAGACTCTGAGTTGAACATGTGTTGGGTTTCATATAATCATTGATTAAGCTATAGAAGGGACTTGAGAAGCAATCTAGTCCAGCCTCTTCATTTTTATAGATGAGGAAACTGAGGTACAGAGGTTCAATGACTTATCTAAGTTTGCAGTACAATTGAAATCCAGTCCAAAGACATGGCACTTTCTGCCAGAACACACTTTCATGTAGTAAAAGGGATTGTTATTCAGATGAGTTTTGGCCAAGATAGCTGTCACAGTTGCTTCCATGACCATGATTCTGTGATTTTATGAATACAGTACCATTGAACCCGTGTTGCCATTTCTGAAATGCTCCAAGCCTCCACAATATTTGCTTGGGAGTCTTCCAATATTTTATGTTTGTGTACTAGCTTTTACTGTTCTTTTGAAGCAATAGCTTAAAGAAGAAAGAAAAAAATCAGGTAACAAAAATCTCACCTGATCAATAGACACCTGCCTGCTTTGCCCCCATTTTCCCAGCAGGCAAGGTGTGTGGAGCAGAGCTGGAGCTGCCCCATTCAAAAGACTACAAGTTAGCCAGGCCCCACTCCAGCCAAGTTCAGAGAAAAACCTCGGCAAAGCTAATGACCTATTTCCACGATGTCATTCCCCTAGCCTGGGCTCCAAATAGCCCAACATCAGACAGGGGCAGCAGGAAGCATCGGCAGGAGGTGTACAAGCTGCTTATCAGCCATTTCCTATTTTCTCTGCCACCTGGTTTGGCTTTCGAAAGCAAAGCATCAACTAATGGGCCCTCATGCACCCACCGGAGAGGGAAACGACAGCCCATTTACCAGCCTCTGCCTGCTCACACAGTTGACTTTATAACTTGTAAAGGGGACTATCTGTGAAATAACCATTTTGCTACCCTGGGGACTGAGTGATGGGCAAGTGTTTGGATTAGCCAAGAACTGAAACTTGGGCCTTGGGAGAATGAAGGGTTTAAAGAGCAAGATTTTTATAAGTAGATGGAAGAAAAAATGATAGAGAAAAACATCAGGTCAGGGCTAGACCTGGGGATGCGGTGGACACATGTTGAAATCAGAACCATAACAAATGACAATCAGAAATCCGGAGTTATCTTTCTTCCTAAAAATGATAAGATTGTGTCTTTAGCGCAGCAAGAGATCTTAGTCATTATATCAAAATGCTCATTTAACAGAGGAGGAAACTGAGGCTCACTTAAGCTGTGGATTGCTCAAAGTCACACAGGCTGAATTCTTGACTCCAAAGGACTCCAAATATGGTACTGCACTATAACCAAGATGTGAAAAATATTTAAGAACAAGAAAGAAGTGTGGAGTTATTCTTTTAAAAATAAATCTTGCTAACTTTTATTTTTATATCATTTTTTCTTTTTTTAAAATTTATTTTATAATAACTTTCTATTGACAGAACCCATGCCAGGGTAATTTTTTACAACATTATCCCTTGCACTCACTTCTGTTCCAATTTTTCCCTTCTTTCCCTCCACCCCCTCCCCCAGATGGCAAGTAGTCCTTTACATGTTAAATAGGTTACAGTATATCCTAAATACAATATATGTGTGCAGAACTGAACAGTTCTCTTGTTGCACAGGGAGAATTGGATTTAGATGGTATAAATAACCCGGGAAGAAAAACAAAAATGCAAGCAGTTTATATTCATTTCCCAGTGTTCTTTCTTTGGATGTAGCTGCTTCTGTCCATCCCTGAGCAACTGAAACTGAATTAGCTCTCTTTATCAAAGAGATCCACTTCCATCAGAATAGATCCTCATACAGAATCGTTGTTAAGGTATATAATGATGATCTGGTTCTGCTCATTTCACTTAGCATCAGTTCATGTAAGTCTCTCCAAGCTTCTCTGTATTCATCCTGCTGGTCATTTCTTACAGAACAATAATATTCCATAACATTCATATACCATAATTTACCCAACCATTCTCCAATTGATGGGCATCTATTCAATTTCCAGTTTCTAGCCACTACAAACAGGCTGCCACAAACATTTTTGCACATACAGGTCCCTTTCCCTTCTTTAGTACCTCTTTGGGCTATAAGCCTGAAGTAGCACTGCTGGATCAAAGGATATACACAGTTTGATAACTTTTGGGGCATAATTCCAGATTGCTCTCCAGAATGGTTGGATTCGTTCACAACTCCACCAACAATGCATCAGTGTCCCAGTTTTCCCGCATCCCCTCCAACATTCATTATTTTTTTCCTGTCATCTTAGCCAATCTGACAGGTGTGTAGTGGTATCTCAGAGTTGTCTTAATTTGCATTTCTCTGATCAATAGTGATTTGGAACACTCTTTCATATGAGTGGTAATAGTTTCAATTTCATCATCTGAAAATTGTCTGCTCATATTATCATCTTTTTTTTCTTTCCCTCTTTTTGGCTTCTTCTTTCTCCCTCCTTCCTTCCTTTCTTCTTTCCTTCTTCCTTCCTTCCCTCCCTCTTTCATTCATTTCCTTCATTCCTTTCCTCCTTTCTTCCTTCTTTCCTTCCTTCCTTCCTTCTTCTTTCCTTCCTTCCTTCCTCCTTCCTTCCTTCTTTCCTTCCTTCTTTCCTTCCTTCTTTTTTTCCTTCCTTCCTTCCTTCCTTTTCTCCTTCCTTCCTTCCTTCCTTCCTTCCTTCCTTCCTTCCTTCCTTCCTTCCTTCCTTCCTTCCTTCTTTCCTTTCTTTCCTTTTCAACAACTGAGGTAAAATAACTTGTTCAGTATCAGCTCACACAGCCAGTAAGTGTTTGAGTTCATATTTGAATTCAAGTCATCCTGATTTCAGGGCCAATGTTTTATTCAATGAATTTCCTAGCCATCCCCAAAACCATTTTCTGATGGTTCGAGGAAATAGAAATTGCATTGCCCTCTGATGATTAATTTTTTTTTAAGTTTAGCAAAAACCCAGAGCTAAAACTAGGGTGGGATAATCTGGACTTCTTTCATAGCACCCAACTGACAAACTTTAAAAGAACTGAAAAAATAAAGCACAGTTTGGAGTTAGAAAGTATAAATATTTTAAAATAGAAAAATGGAGTGAACCCCTCTCCTGCTTCTTTCTTCTGCTTTCCCCAAGGTCTACCCAGTACCAATATCCCAGCCTTGCTCGCCCCAGGTTGATGTGTGGTACTTGCTCAAGATCCGGAAATCTCAAGCTCCAAGGTCTCCGGAATACGCGGGCTGCTTCCCTCCTGGGAGGCCTGGCTGCCGCCCCAGCCTGCTCTGTCCCATTCTCTTTTAATGTATTGACATTGGCAGCAATACTATGCCTTGTCATGCCAATAAGGTAATTGAAATTGAGTGGTCTCTAAGAGTCCAATTAATCAACAAATAAATTATAAACCTGTGGTCACTTCCACTCCTTCATAGAAAGCAGATCTGTTCCTCCAAGGCCTCTGAAGTGCTGAGGAATTATTCAAACAAGACCTCACATGTCACTAATGGGATTCAGAAGAAATTAGATTTTTTTTCAAAATAAACTCATCTTATTCTTTTTCTTTTTTTCTTTCTCTTCAGGAAGTCTAGTTTGGGCTGAAATAGGAAACAATCTTAAAATTTTACCAACCTTCCCAACTCCACCAATTTGGAAAAGTCTAAACCTCTTTTCCCCCCGTTTCCATTTGAATAACATGACTACTTTACAAGAGTTCCATCACATCAAATGCTTTCAGAGAATGAGAGGCAGGATGGCAAAATGAAGTGGCCCTAAATTAAGAGTCAGAGGATCTTAGTTTAAATCCTGGCAGTCAAGTGATTTTAACCAAGCCCTTCCCCTCTATGGACCTAGGTTTCCTCATCTATAAAATGGACTTGAACTAATTAACCTTCTAACTCTCGATTCTGAAAGTCTCAAACACTGGGTCAGATCAAATAAGCTGATATTTAATGAGGATAAATGAAATTATGTCCAAACAATCATCTTCAAATATTGACGAGAAGCCATTTGTCTAGAAAAAACATGGGAACTGTAATCAGCTGTGTCCCAAAAGTCTTGATGCAGTTATTTGAGCTATTACCCTATCTAGGGGCAGCTAGGTGGTGCAATGGATAGAGCACCAGTCCTGAAGTCAAGAGAACCTGAGTTCAAATCTGACCTTAGATACTTAACATTTCCTAGTCGTGTGATCCTGGGCAAGTTATTTAATCCCAATTGCCTCAACAACAACAAAAATTACCCTTTTTGAGCTATTAGGGCTCAAAACTTCACTGAGACTTTTGGGACACCCTGAGTTAATTAGCAATATAATATGGTGGCTAAGGAGACCTCAGCAATCTTAGACATTAGGAGTGGATTTCTTCCACTGAATTCCACATGTATGTCCACATGTGTGTTCAGTTATGGGCAGCACATTATAGGAAGCACAATAATAAATCAGGGAAGATGATTTCTCTGTATGAAGGGACTCAAACTGGTGACATATGGAGATCAGCTGAAGAACCAGGCAAGTTTAGCCTGGAGAAGAGAATACTTAGCAGGGGCGTGATAGAAGCCTTTAGTATTTGAAGGGCTGTCACTTGGAAGAGAAATTACTAGACTTGTTCTGTTTTGGCCCAAGGGGAAGAATTAAGAACAACGGGGTAAAAGTTGTAAAGAGGCGAATTGAAGCTTGAACCAGGGAAAACAAAAGCCTTAGCAACAGAGCTGTCCCCAGAGTGGGATGAGCTGCCCCTGGAGTTGGTCAGGTCATCTCCATTGTGGGAGGTCATGAAGTAGAAGGTGATTGGTCACTTCTCAGGTATGATGTAGAGAGTCTGCGTTTTCAGGTCCCGGATGATTCTATCAACTCCAGAATCCTGTGATCCTGCTATTTCTCAGACCCTTCCAAGCCAACTGCCTACCTCTTCATCACCTTCCCCCCTAGAATAGCACCAGGGATTGTGGATTCTCATAGGTGAGCATTCTCCTTATTTTGCCTAGAAAAAGATCACCAGGGGCAGCTAGGTGACAGTGGATAGAGTACCAGCCCTGAAGTCAGGAGGACCTGAATTCAAATTTGACCTCAGGCACTTAACACTTCCTAGTTGTGTAACCCTGGGCAAGTCACTTAACTCCAATTGCCTCAGGAAAGAAAGAAAGAAAGAAAGAAAGAAAGAAAGAAAGAAAGAAAGAAAGAAAGAAAGAAAGAAAGAAAGAAAGAAAGAAAGAAAGAAAGAAAGAAAGAAAGAAAGAAAGAAAGAAAGAAAGAAAGAAAGAAAGAAAGAAAGAAAGAAAGAAAGAAAGAAAAAAAGAGAGAAAGAAAGAGAGAAAGAAAGAGAGAAAGAAAGAAAGAGAAAAGAAAGAGAGAGAGAAAGAAAGAGAAAAAAAGAGAGAAAGAAAGAGAGAGAGAGAAAGATGAAGGAAGGAAGAGAGAGAAAGAAAGAGAGAGAGAATGAAAGAAAGAAAGAAAAATTGAAAGAAAGAGAGAAAAAGAAAGGAAGAAAGAAAGAAAGAAAGAAAGAAAGAAAGAAAGAAAGAAAGAAAGAAAGAAAGAAAGAAAGAAAGAAAGAAAGAAACAAGGAAAAAAGGAAAGAAAGAAAGAAAGAAAAAGGAAGGAAGGAAGAGAGAGAAAGAGGAAGGAAGGAAGATTCCAAGGGTGTGTTTCCTGTCATTCAGGTCCCTTTAATTTAGTGTCTTTTCCACTTAGAAAGTTCCTTCCAGATACTTAGAAAGTATCAAGGGGCAAGGATTGTCTTGTTTACTTGTGACTCATATCCCCAGCATTTAGCACATAATAAAGACTTAATAAATCCTTCTCTCCCTCATTTTATTCATTGGGTGGATGGAGCCATACATGGCTCCATGCATTCATTTATTCATTCTCCTTTCCTAATGGTTTTGTGTTACATCCAAACCAAGGAGTCAGTGAGACCAGCTGAGACTAAATGGAAGCATATTGCAAAGAAGCCTCAGAAACAGACTTCCTTGTTAAGCCTAAGGATAATCAAATCATTTGTCCTCTTTACCCCCGCACATGCAAACAGTCTCGTTGCCAGGGGAAAAAAATAATTCAGATGCATTTGTCTGGACGTATTGTAAATTCGGCTCATCTTAGCAGTGGGAGGGAGCATTTGGAATTCAGCTGTGGAAAGCCTGCATGATGCTCGGGGTATGAATGAGCTGGCTTTATAGTGGACTCCCAGGTGAAAAGGGAGCAGTTGTAGCATGCAGAGAGAACCTGCTGTGTGGCCGAGATGCCACAGTGGAGACGATCAGCTTTGCCTAGGGGAGTCTGTTTGATTAGATCCAAGTGGGGGGCACTGGGGTTGTACCAAAGGCCCCACAGCCAAGAGTGGTTGGGAGGTCTTAAAGAAGTTACTTGTAGGGGCAGCTTGGTGGTGCAATGGATAGAGCATCAACTCTGGAATCAGAAGGACCCGAGTTCAAATCTAGGTTCAGACATTTAATACCTCTTATCTGTGTGACTTTGGGCAGGTCACTTAACCCCAATTGCCTGGTTGGGGGCGGGGGGGGAGTTACTTGCATAGGGAGTCAGCTAAGCAATTCCAAGGAAAGACTAGAAAATCTATCTTGGGAGGAGTTGAGATTTTTTTTTCTTTTTTTTTTTTTAAGAGTTAGTGAACTTTATTTTTTTATTGTTTTTCATTATATCTTTTTATTTACAAGATATATGCATGGGTAATTTTCAGCATTGTATTTTTTATTGTTTTTCATTATATCTTTTTATTTACAAGATATATGCATCAGTAATTTTCAGCATTGATCCTTGCAAAACCTTCTGTTCCAAGGAATTGAGATTTCTTCCATGGGGATGTCCCTTTCCAGCAACATCAATTACCCCCCCCCCATATGATTTCATCGAAGGCCCTTTTGGAGGGTGATTATGGCTGAAGATTTTGTCATGTTTGCAGCTAACCTGGTGATGATCTCAAATTTAACTCAACTAATCCTAAGACAACAATAATAAAGTCTCTTGCTGAGTTCCCCAGAACACTTTCTAGTTTGGTGAATAATAATAATAACAATAATAATAACTCACATTTATAGTGTCTTGAAGTTTATAAAACTTTTACAGATGTTATCACATTTTATCTTCACAACAATCCTTGGAAGAGATGCAATTATTATCTTTATTTTGCTGATGAGGAACTTATGATTTGTATCCCTAGCATTTAGCACATGGAAAGGCTTAATTAATACATCTCTCCATCATTTCATTCATTGGAAGGATGAGGCTGAAAGGGGTTCTAATTTGCAGCCCTGAATTCAGGAGGACCTGAGTTCAAATCTGGCCTCAGACACTTAATACTTCCTGACTGTGAGACTCTGGGCAAGTCACTTAATCTCAATTGCCTAAAGAAGAAAAAAAGGGTTGTAATTTGTCCAGAATCATCCAGATAGTGATTGAAGAAGGATTGAAATTCAGATCATCCCACCTCCATGTCCCAAACTTTGTAATGATAACTAGCATTTATATAGGGCTAACTGTGTGCTAAGCTCTTTACAAATATCATCTCCTTTGATGTTCACAATAACCTTGAAAGATAGATGCTATTACTCTTCTCATTTTGCAATTGAGAAAACTGAGGCAAACAGAGTTAAGTGATTTATCCAGGGTCACCCAGCTATTAAGTATCTGCGGCTAACTTTGAATTCAGGTCTTTTCCTCATAAAGTCTCTCAGAGCTTGTGAGCTACTGGAACACTTCTGAGAAGGTAATTAGTCAATAAGCATTTACTGAGCACTTCCTGTGTACTAAATGCTGTACTAAACACTAAGGGTACAAAGACAAAAATACAATAATCTCTCAGGTAGCTTACATTCATATTCATTTGCAAATTTCCTATGTACATAGAAGCTTTATAAAGAACATATGAGCAGGGATCTAGAAGGGATCACTAACGGGCTATGAGTCAGAAAGGACCTTCCATAGAAGCTAAGATCTGAGCTGAGTCTTGAAGGAAGTCTGGAAAGTGGGGAATCACTCCCACCCGCATCACGATCCACAAAGAAATCTCCAAAGGAACACTTGAGTAGTGTTACTAGTCATTTGAAATGGTCAGAGAACCCTCTCTATGGGGAAGATGTGCAAGAGTTCCAGATGCTACACTAGGCAAGGCAGTCCCTGAGAAATGAGGCTTGTGGGAGGGACAGGAAGCAGAATTCTGAGCCAGCTCTTAAATTGAAATGCAGCCACATAGAAACACTTTCTTAGATATTGTTATTCAAGTGCTGTTCTCCCAGCCCACCTCATCCTTAGTTGCTTGGTGAGAATCTTGTGATTTCTCTGGAAATTAGCCCTGAAATACAAACAAAAAAATAAATAAATGACTGCCTCCTTTGCGTCTTCTGGAAAAGAAAACTAAAGCAATCCACCATACAGGATTCTTATTGAGAATATTCAAGAGTGCTTAGAAATGTCAACAGGGCTTGTGTTAAACAATGACCTAGGATGGCATTTTAAATAATAATAATAATAATCTCCTCCTTAAAAAGGTTCTGTTGATTGCTAGAGAGAATGAAAATCCAGCTAGAATGATTACTGGGACTAATCCTCGTGGTATGTTTTATTGTTATCTTTGATTGAGACATTAAATAAATATTTATTAAACACTCATTATTTATGACCAGGACACCGTACAAGAGGCTAGAGATAAAAGTAAAAATAAAAATAAAAATAAAACATGGTCCTTGCCTGCAGAGAGTATAACCTGTCAAGACTTTATATTGCTACTACTGCTGCTGCTATTAATAAAATAATAATGGTAGATGCCATTTATATAGCACTTCAAGGTTTGCAAAGGATTTTGTACATGTTAATCTCATCTGATCCTACAACAATCCTAGAATGTAGGTGCTATTATTATCCCTATTTTATGGATGGGGAAGACTAAGGTCTAGAAAGGTTACTTGCCTTAAATTACACAGCTAAAAAGTAGCTGAGGCAAGGTTAAAATCCAGATATTCTAAATTTCAGATCTAGCAATTTTTCAACTATACTGCTTAGATGCCAATAAATATATTATGTATTTGAATGGAAGGAAAGAAGGAAGGAAGGAGGGAGGAAAGAAAAAAGAAGGGAAGGAGAGAAGGAGGAGGAAAAGAGGGAGGAAGGGAAGAAAGGGAAAAAGATGGGAGATAAAGGAGGAAGGAAGGAAGGAGGGAGGGAGCAATGAAGAGAAGAAGAGAGAAAGGGAGGGAAGAAGGGAAAATGCATTTATTAAACACTTACTATGTGCCAGACCTTATGTGCTAAGAAGTGGGAATTTTCCTAAAGTGCAGGTCTGATCATGTCATCCCTTTCCAAACTCAGTAAGCTCCAATGGCTTCCTGTTGCCTATTCCCCGGCTTATCTTATACCTTACTCCCTTCCATATACTCTTCGATCCGGAACACTAGGTCCTCGACTCTTCCACAGACAAGAACCTCATCTCTAAGTTTGGGGAGTACTTTCACTGTCCCCCATTCCTGGAACACTCTCCCTCCTCCTCTAGGGATCTTAAAATCCCACCTTGTACAGGAGCCTTCCCCGGCCCCTCTCAGTTCCAGTCCCTTCCCGCTGCTGATTATTTCCCAGGTATCCTGGATATAGCTTTCTCCATCTATATTTGTTTGCATGTTGTCTTTTTCATTAGATGGTAAAGTCTTTAAGGGCAAGGACTATCTTTTGTCTCCTTTTGTGTCTCCAGCACTTAGCCTGAAACTCATAAATACTACTGAGTGATTGATATGAATGCAAGAAGGGAGAAAAACAGTCTCTACTTCCAGAAGTTTACAATCTAATGGGGGGAGCCCAGGAGGAAATTGGATGGAGGGGAAAGTGAAGTAAAATGAAGGTACCTGGGATAAGTTTTAATGTGGGAAACAGGGCTTAGAAGGGACTAAGAGCTGGCTTGGGCCCCTCCACAAAATGGCAGCCCTAGGAGGAATTCACCAATGAAGGAAGGGATTGGGCCTGCAGAGAGTTGTCCCAGGTCAAGAAGGACACAGGTTTGTGGTAAGAAGGCACCAGACTTGAAGGATGAATGTATGTGAGAAGCAGAAGCTGAATGGTATAATAATTAATAGATGGGAGAGAGAAGTTATTCCCGGGCAGCTCACGGAAGGTTACAGAACAGGTGTTGGCCAACATGGGACTTTGAGGATGGGTAGATTTTCAGGAGACATTGGTAATAATAGCAGATGGGAAGCAGCATTTCCACTCTAGAGAAGAATGAATGAAAAGCCAGAAGCAGTCAACAGCTAGGAAAGAAAGACAGTATGGGATGGCTAGTGGACCAGACTTGGAAGTCCCAGGTTTGATCTCACCTCTTATATTATTTGCATGACTGTGAATAAGTCATTCAATCCTTCTAGGTCTCACTTTCTATATATCTCTGTAAAACAGATAAAAATGTTTGAATATCTGCCTCCAATGAGATAATGTATTTAAAGTACCATATGAGTATTAATTATTATGTTTGGGGAACAATACATTTTACGGGTGGCTGGAGAATAAGACTTCATAAAAAGAACCAGTACCAGAAAAGATAAAAATTATAGATGAGATGCAAATTATAGAGGGCCTTGAATGCCAAGCAAAAAAGCTTAGACTTTTTTCTATAGACAGTAGAGTCCAAAAAAAAAAAAAAAGCCTTTTTTTCCATCAGAAAATGCCTGTGATCCAAGGAGTGCATTAGGACGATTAGTGTGACAGTGTGTGACAGATAGATTAGAGGGGGGAGCCATTGGAAGTTGAAAGATGAGTTAGGCAGCTATTACAATAATCTAAGTGAGAGTTAATGAGGGTCTGCACCAGGGTGGTGGCAATGGAAATGGGAAGGAGGCAGTGGAAGCAAGAATTATAATGACATTAACAGAACTAAGAGGCAGGTGGAAGAGCTAGCTTGGAGGGAAATGGGATTAGTTCTTCAGATCCTAGATTTCAAGATAGAAGGGAAATTAAGGGCTATCGAGTCTAACACTTCCCCCGCCTCCATCCTTCACAGATAAGTTCAGTCCCTGAGAGTGACTTGTCTGAGGTCATGAGTTAGGGAGGAGCAAAGCCCACCTTGGCAGGAAGAACCTCCAGTTCCGATCCAGCGAGCTTTCTACTTCCCCTCACCCTCGAGAGCCATTTGGAGACTCCATTGTAACCTTTAGGTGTTTACTTTCCACCCCAAGGCAAAGTCCAAGTGGTGCTTGCTGGTACTGGGTGCAGCTTGTTGCAAAGTAGAGACAAGTCATTGCATAGTCGTTCGAGCTTGGGGACTTTGGATTCCACAGATGTAAGATGAGAATAATAAGAACTGTCAGATCTAGCACTTTCTATTTTAAAATCCCTCCCAGCTCTGACATCCTATGTTCTAAGGGCCTCCCACCTCTGACATCCTGTGTTCTAAGGGCCTCCCACCTCTGACATCCTAGGTTCTAAGGGCCCTCCCAGCTCTGACCTCCTGGGTTCTAAGGGCCCTCCCAGCTCTGATATCCTGTGTTCCAAGAACCCTCCCAACTTTGACATCCTGGATTCTAATGGTCCTCCCAGCTCTGACATCCTGTGTTTTAAGGACCCTCCCAGCTCTGACATCCTGCTGTTGCAAGGTTTAGCTAAGACAGTGTCCTTGAAAACCATCTGAGTGAATGTTTATGACCTTGACAATTCTAGGACATTGGAGCTTGAGGGGGACCACAGGCTACTTCTGGCCCAATCCCTCCTTTGTCAGAGAACTAAAACTGGAGCCAAGGAAGCCAAAGTGGCTTGGCTCTCTAGTGGCTGAGAATTCGCTAATTTCCAGGTCTCCAGGCTCTAGGACTAATGCTCTGTCCCCCTCTGTTTCTGTAAATCATATATATTTGCTCCATTTTCCAGGATCCTGAGGTGGTTGTTTTCCATGGCTTGGCACTGAGCGAGGCTCTAGGGGTAATAGCCTATCTCTCAAAGCTACTTCCATTCCTTTACAGTCCCCATTAAGTGAAGCTTTCAGGAATGGCCCTATGAGACAAGAGTCCTTTCAAGGCAAATTAAACAAAAGCAAACTCTGCTAACAACTCTTTTCAGCACCAGGATTCTGGAGGAGGCTTCCCTGTCAAATATTGGGAGGACGCTGAACCCGGACTCTACCAGAGCTGCTGCCCTCTTCAGATGGGAGAGGTGGGGCTCTTTGTGATGATCTGTGGGCACAGAATATGCACAAATTATAAGCCATATGTATATAAAGACACGATTGCTTAACAGCCTAATGTGTCCTGCCAAAATGAAAGGAAGAAGTAGAACCTGATTATATCCCACCACTGATGAGAATTACTGGAAGACGCAGCACTGGGCACGTTCCTTAATGTCCCTGAACCTTAGTTTCCTTAAATGAGGTGGTTGGACTGGAAATCATTCTCGAAAGATCATGGTACATGAAGCAAAGATCCTACTTTGAATCTCTAAACTATCAGTCAATCTATAAATATTCATCAAATGCCTACTATGTAGCAGGTACTGTGCTAAGTTCTAAGGGTACAAGAAAGGCAGGGACCTTGCAATCTGATGAGAAGAGAACATACAAAAGGAAATGGAGAATGGGGGATGTCAAAGAAGGTAACTGGTCTGGGGATGAAGAAGTCCAAAGGAAGAGAGCATGATGGGAAATGAAGTGCTATTGGGGTCATCCTCCGGGAATGAGGGTCCCCAGAATAAGAGTGTTAATGAGGTATGAGTTCCAGGGAGGCAGCGATATTGCAGGGAAAAGAGGTTCCTTAGGCATGATGGACAAATCCTAGAGTGCAGTCAAGTGAGAAAGGCTCTGTCACCATAGGAAAGTCACTCTCCTTCCCTGATCCCATCTGTAAAGTCAATGGTTTGGATGAGATCAGATCAAAGATCCTTAACCTTTTTTGTGTCAGGGAAGTCTATAGAATAATGCTTTTAAGTGTAGGAAAATAAAATACATGAGATTGCAAAAGAAACAAAATTGATTAAAATAGTTATTAAATTATTGTTTTATAATCAGTAGACCCTGAGAGAATAACCCCTAAACCGGAAGACCCCCAGCCTATTTCCAAAGCAAAGAGCTCAAATCCAAGCTACTGTTTTTATTTTTATTTTGCTTTTTGGTTCTTTGCTTTTTTTGCTGAGGCAGTTGGGATTAAGTGACTTGCCCAGGGTCACACAACTAGGAAGGGTTAAGTATCTGAGATCAGATTTGAACTTACGTTCTCCTGACTCCAGTGCTGGTGCTCTATCCACTGTACCACCTAGCTGCACCCCCTAAGAGTTTTTAGTGACCTAAAGTGGCAGTATTTGGTCATTCTCAAATGGGACCACAGATTTAAAACTAGAAAGGACTTTAGAGTCCAACCTTCCTCATTTTACAGCTAAGAAAGTAGAGCTTTTCTGGTTCCATTACTGATGCAGATCTCATCTCCATGCCTTTTTCCTTCCCATTCTCTATTGCTGAAGTTTCCCATTCAACCTCTGATGCTTAGAATTACTGGTTTGCTTTAATACACTCAGCTCAATCACCACCTCCTCCAGGAAGTTCCCTAACTGCCAGTCCAGTTCCCTTTAAGATTTCCATTCTGTCTTTGTCTTCCATGTTCTGATGTCTAGATGTCATCTCTCCCAATAGAACATAAGCTTCTCAAGGACAGGGAGTGGTTTTGCTTTCTACTTGTATTCCCAATATCATATTGAAACCTGGCTGACCCAGCACCTGTATTTGTACAGTTTAATTAAAATGTTTTTTTTTTACATTTTAAAATAAATTTTTATTGTATTTTAAAATATTAAAAAAACATTCTTAACACAAAGGGTATGCCAAAAAAAAAGGTGAGCCAAAGTTTGCCAACCTAGTATTTAAACCATTGCCCAATCCAATCTTCAGGACCATGAAATTGAAGCATCCCCAGGCCCGCCAAGCAGAGTGACTAGCATATTTTGGTAGAGGATAAAATCATCATCTTCCTTTAACAAAAAAAGGATTCTAAATGATGGGTTTATTTTTTTTTAAGATCAGCAGCTTAAAATAGATGGGAACAGTAGTTGAAGAAGATAAATAAAAAATTCTCCCAGTTCAATGAGTTTGTTATTTAGCTGCTAGTAGCAAAGCCAGGAGTAATTAGCACTGGGAGAAACCAAGGGAAATGATGGCTACTCATACAACACTCTAATTAACAGTTCCTAATAGTCATAATAAAACTCAAAAGGAGGCTCTGTTCTATGAGAGTATATGTGGATGTATATGTGTGTGTTTCCTTCTTGCTGATGAGTGATTATTCTGCATTGCCAAATGCTTGGCATCTGTGACTATCCGCCTTTCTGGGCAAGAAATCCAGATTAGATTGGGAAGGCTAAAGAGAATAGATGAATTTCAGGCATTTTTTCCCAACATGTCATTCAAATTATTATTATTATTAATATTATTGCTATTAGAAACAACATAGTATAGTCAGAAGATGGTCAACCTCAAATCAAGAAAACTTGCGTTCGAATCTTGCTTCTGGCTCCCACTAGTTGCCTGATTCTGGGCCAGAATCTTAATATCTTATGTGTAATTAAATCTTATGTGGACCACCGAGAGCTTAAAGGACAGGCCCCAAGTCACAGCCAATATACAGTGCAGGTACATTTTTTCCATCATAGCCCTTGTTTTCTCAACTCGATAGACAAGAAAATGGAAGCACAAGCTTGCACAGGAAGAAGCATTGGTCCCAGAGAAGGGAAGACAGCAATGACCACAGCTTGCTCAAGTAGGAACAATCTCAAAGAGCTCAGGCTCTTTGGAGATTTGTACTTTGCTGATCCAAGGGGTTTATGGCTTGGTTTCCAGAAAATCTGGGCCCTTATTTATGTACCTTCTCCTACAGGGACAGGCTATACACACAGATGACCCTGCTATAGAACTAGTCTCAGAATAAAAGGGGCCTCAGTTCACCCGTACCTGAAAGAGAATCCCTTCTTTGACATCCTCGCAGAAGCTCAGCCAACTTCTGAGATTATCCTCATTACCTTTTATGTATCATATATGTCCATAGGTATTTGGATGTTGCTCCCCTCATAGGTCTATGAGATCTGCCAGAGAAAGGACTGTTTTTTTCCTTTATTTGTATCCCCAGAATTAGCACAATGCCTGAACATAATGTTTAAATTCTTCTTCTCTTCTGTTCTCCTTTCTTTCTTCTTTCCTTTTCTGTCTTCTTCCCTTTCTTCTTTCTTCCTTCTTCCCTTCCTTCCTTCTTTCTTTTCTCTCTTCTTTTCTTTTTACTTCTTTCCTTTCTTCTCTCTTTCCTTCCTTCCTTTTGTATTTTTTCCTTTCTTCCCTTCCATATTCCCTTTTTTCTTCCCTCCTTCCTTTTCTCCCTTTCTCCTTCTCCTCCCTCCCTGCTTCCTTCTCTTTCTTCCTTCTTTCCTTCCTTCCTTTCTGCTTTCTTCTTTCCTTCATTCCTCCCTCCCTTTCTTTTTTCCTCACTGCTGCTAGAGTAAAATTAAAACTCCTCTGTTTTGTATTTTAAACCTTCTACTTTCTGTATTCCAGCATTTCTCTGGAACTTTTTTTCATATTATTTCCCATCCTCATTCCAACCTATTCCCAAATAGTGGGTATTCTATCTCCTATTTCTGGTCTTTGCATAGACGATTCCTTATGTTTGAATGTCCTTCTTCTTCACCTGCTTTTCTTCTGTAAATGAGGAGGTTGGATTATAGTTCTCTAAGGTCCCTTTTAGCGCAAAACCTGTGATCCTTTGAACCTGTAATAATGGCCCCCTTCATCAGCTAAATAAACTCATGAGATCCAAAAACAGAATGGAATTCACAGATCATCCAATCCAATCTGGACCTAAAGTAGGAGACTCTTCACTCATAAGATTCAAGAAACATTCAACTTACATAACTCTTTCTATGAGCGAGAGAGCGCGCGCCAATATTTGCTGTGAAATAATTTACTTCCTGGAGGACTTTCAGGATAGGAAAATAAGTAATTGTTTTTTATTATTGTATTTTATGTTTGTTTAGTGCCTGTTCCTTTGGAAAAGCTCTCACATCTATTAAAAACATGCCTGAGGGAGCAGCCACCAGAGTATTTTAATGTGAGATCCATGGTGTAAATCTCCTTCTGGGAAAGAGCATTTGTTTTGTTCCCTTGGTTTTGTCCAAAGGTTCCTGATCTGTGACCTTCACCTCTATTGGGGAGAGAAGGGAATATTCTCTTATGTGGAGGTGACCAAGGCAACTTTTTATGGCAGTGAAACAATATCCTGGTTTTCTTACTTCCTTTAGAAAGTGAAATATGAGAAAATGGAGATGGAGGAAGAGAAGAGAGAGAGTTGGAGAATAAGGGAAAGAGATAGAGAGGGAAGGAGAGAAAGAAAGGAAAAAGGAAGAAGCAGAGAAGAATGGAAAGAGAAGAGAGAGAGAGACAGAGAGAGAGAGAGAGAGAGAGAGAGAGAGAGAGAAGAGAGAGAGAGAGAGAGAGAGAGAGAGAGAGAGAGAGAGAGAGAGAGAGAGGACAAGAGAGGAAGTGGAAAAAAAGGAGAAAGGAAGCCGGAAGGGGAGAAAGGGGATGAAAAGAGAAGAGGAGATAGGGGCGGGGGGGAAGAGAGGAAAGGAAGGGAAGGGAAAAGAGAACAGAGGGATGAGGGAGAGAGATTAGGAGGGAAAGATAGTAAGAAGAAAGAAGTGTAACAGAGACAGAGAGGGAAAGAGAAGAAAGGAGAGAATGTGCTAGGAAAGAAAAGGAAAAGAGACAAAGACAGAGAAGCAGAAAAAGAGAAAAAGTAAGAAAGACTGAAGAGGAAAAAAGAGGGAATGAAAAAGAAAGAGAAAAGAAGGAAAAGAGAAGCCCAGGATATTGCTCACAAGGACTTGAACATGTCCATTTTTCTTCCCTCCAAACCAACTCAATTGGATAAGCATTTATTAAGTACTAGCTGTGTTTAAGGCTTCTCCTATGTTTCACTGCCTCAGGTAAGAACCAGTATGATGGAGCAGCTTGAGCGCCAGTTAGGAAGATTTAGATTGAGGTCCTCCCTCCGGCACCTATCAACTAGATGATGCTGGGTACTTCATCTCCAGTGTCCCAGCCAACTCTCGAAGACACTAAGATCCTGGGAAGGTGCAGGTCCATGTGGGTAGAAGGAATTTCCATATAGGGAGTTCCCCACTTGTATGAACTCACAGGTCTGAACAGCAGCAAAGTTTGAGACATTGTACTAGAAAGTAATCATAAAAAGATAAAAAAAATAGCCCCTTCCCTTGAGGAGCTTATGTCCCTCTTGGTGGGATAGGAAGGCTATATAACATTTACACAGATATATGCAAGTTAATTTGAAGAGAGAGAAAGCACTGACAACCAAAGATGCATAAGATTCTAAGCTACAGGATCCTCCAGGATCTTCTGGTCTTTGCTCATCTTTATAACTTTTGTAACTTTTACACTCAGTACTTTTATTCAGTAACTTACAGTACTTACACTCAGTAACAGTTACACTCAGTACTTTTATTCAGTAGCTTACAGTACTTACACTCAGTAACAGTTACACTCAGTACTTTTATTCAGTAACAGTACTTACACTCAGTAACAGTTACACTCAGTAACTTTTACACTCAGTACTTTTATTCAGTAGCTTACAGTACTTACACTCAGTAACAGTTACACTCAGTAACTTTTACACTCAGTACTTTTATTCAGTAGCTTACAGTACTTACACTCAGTAACAGTTACACTCAGTAACTTTTACACTCAGTCACTTAGGACAGTGACGGGCAGAGCTATAACCAGAGTAGCGTGGGATAGGACAGCCAGATCTTTGTACCAGAGGTTAGACACCATGTATATACCATTCTGGGGAGCATTTTCTCCCACCCTAACTCCTGCAGCAACACTCCAGATGCACTATTTCACATTTGGTCTTAACCTGAGCAGGGGATACCCATCCTGCCCCATGTTTTCTCCTGACTGCAGCCAAATCCCTGGAATCCCTCCCCAGTCCCTCAGCAGCAAATTAAGATATTATCCTGTAATGTTATTGGTCGTCTTCAAAAATAAAGAGTGAACTACAACAATAGCAGTGCAAGAATCTCACAGTATCCTGGAATGAGCTTTCTTCCCATATTGACCACACCCCAGGCAAGTGTACCCTGCCCATCTCTCCGCATAACCATAATGCCCCTCCTATCCTCATCCCTTTTAAAAAAAACTTCTTCTAGCTCTGGTCAATATATGGATAAACTCATTTTTAACTGTTCTAGTAAGAAGCAATAAGTGTCAGTGACTATGAAATGTATTTCTATGACATGGTTCATGTTAGAAGTCTATAGAAACAATTTTTCGTCTCTCTAAGATTCTGAAAAGGGTCTGTGTCCTGGACTACAGTGTAATAGAGTTGTCCCCAACTTCAATTTGCTTTTCAATTGTTTCTATTATACCTACAATCCAAGTTATTAAAGTTTAATAGTGTGTACAGCCTTCCCTAAGCTGCTGGGCTCCAAGTGGGATGTTTACACTACATTCTTCTTCGCAACAACCCTTTAGAATAGGTACAATTATCCTTTCTACCACCAATCAGTTTTTCAAAGCGGTACATATAACTGTCTAAAATTCTGCTTTAAAAAAAAGTTTTTACCATTAGACACACATATACATGTATATGTGTGTATAATCATTCTACATATCTATTTGTCAGTTCTTTCTCTGAATGTAGACAGCATCTTCCTTCATATGTCTTTTGTAGTTAATTTGGATATTTAAAATAGTTAAAATGAACTTATTCACTCATTGTCCTTCCAAACCTTTACTTTATTTCTCTTTGAATAAGAGAAAATTGAGCAACCTCTAAAAAAAGCAGTGTTTCCAGTAAATCCTCCAAAGAAGATCCACTCAATGTAATGGAAGTTTTCCTTTGTATATATTATTATATAATGTACAGACTGCCTATACCTCTCATGTCTTCCCAGATATAATCTGATATTATATATAATATATAACTAGAAGTAATAACTAGCATTTAAGGAGAGCCTTAAGATTTGCAAAGCACTTTTCCAAATAATATCTTATTTTATCATCAAAACAACTCTGGCAGGTAAGTGTTGCATATATATAAATGGTTTTGCTTAGAAGTGAATCATTTTGGTTTAAATGTAGATTTAAATATAGATGGATTCAAAACTATAGGTATAAATATTGGTATAGGGATTGATTTCATTGTAGATGTAATTGTTCAGTTGTTCAATCATCTCCAATGCTTCATGATCCCCATTTGGGATTTCTTGGCAAAGAAACTGGGTTACCATTTCCTTCTCCAGCTGATTTTAAAATGGGGAAACAGAGGCAGATAGGGTTAAGGGACTTGCCCAAGCTCACACAGCTATTAAATGTTTTAGATTTGAACTTAGGTCTTTGTAACTCAGGCCCAGCCCTCTATTCACTGTACCGCTTAGATATAGATGCAGATACAAATGTAGTGAAAAATGTTATAGATAGATATATAGATATAAAAAGAGCAAACTTTTATATATGTATGTCGACTCTATATTTTATATGTCTAATAATATATCAATAATTTACACATATACATACATATATAGAAACATATACATGGAGTCCCATGTAGGCCTTTGTTGTTTGTTGTGCACAAGAATTGAGCAGCATAGGAGGCATGGAGTACCTACACCAAAGGAAGCATTTGAGAATAGTCTTTGTTAGTTTCTAAAACCTCCATTGTAAGAATTATTTCTCCTATTTTCAGCCTGATTAAGGGAATTCACTTTTAATTATCCCAACTTTTGTTCTTTCCCATCTTTGAAGAAATGATAGCAAAATGATTTCTGAAGCATCTTTGTGAACCTGGGTTCTTTTATCCTGCAGAAATCAGAACCGGCCATTACCTTGGATTAATTCATTTCTTCCTCCTCTTCTTTTTCTTTCTCCTTCTCCTTTTTGTTTTTTGGATGGCTCTGGCATTAATTTTTCAAGTCCCATCCTTGTTGGATGCTAATTTATTCCAGTTGCTCTGAGGCTTTTGCCGCAGTATCTCTAAAACACACAAGGCTAAATCCACCCCAGAGACAAGATTGGTGAAAGCCACCAAGGCCATTCCACCCTGCTGCCCACACTGCTGCTTGGTTACTGTCTTCACCATCTGGAGGGTTAAATATATTAACCTTGATCCCATCTGCCCTCTTCCTCCCAGCATCACTCATAGCCCTCATCTCCCCCACCACTGATGGGTTAATGTTTTCCCAACACGTTAGGCCAGAAACCATGATCATTAAGAGACATCACTATGCATTTATCAAAACTCGGATGCCACTAGATAAGATGTAGATGACAACAAGGAAGTTTTGCCCTTTAGATTCACTGAAAACACCTAGGGGCTCCTAATCCACAGAACTCACTCTCCCAGACTCCTAGATTTTGCATGGTGCTGTCCTCCGTGTTTGAGATGTTCTTATTTTACCTTTGCTTCTTATTTCTTTTAAGACTCGACTCAAATGTCACTTTTTCCATTCCTTCTCTTAGCTCCCTATCCCCCACTGTAGTGCCTTCCCATCTACTCTCTATATATCTTGTATATTCCTAATAATATCTAGTGTTTTATCTTTGAAATAATTGTTTTCCATGTTGTCATTGAAAGTTTATCAAGAACACTCCATACATCATCTCATTTAATACTCCTAACTAACTTGTGAGAGGGGTGATTGATTCATTAATTAGTTAGAGAATAATTAATTAGAGAAGCAGATGGGAATCAGAAAACCCTGATTCAAATCCTACTTCTGCCACTTACTAAATCAGTGGCCTTGGACAAGTTATTTTACTTTTCTTGGTCTCGTTTTCCTCATCTATCAAATGGGGAAATGATCTCTAAGGTCCCTTCCAAATCCATTTTACATTCCCATTTTACAAATGGGGAAACTAATAAATGACATGGTCACAATACCAGAGGCAGGATTTCAACTGACCCCATCACCACTCTGGTAAAGAGTCAACATAGGAAGCCAGTTTGGGAAGTGATTCATTCCACTCTTCTTAGAGCAAGAATGGGTTTGTAAATGGGCAATTTATGAGCATGGGGCAGTTGGGGGCATCATACTGCCTAGAGCTCATGTTTTGGAATCTCCCTGAATTCAAATTCAGCCTCAAATACGTGCTACATGTGTGACCCTGGACAACTCACTTGACCCTGTTTGCCTCAATTTCTTCATCTGTAAAGTGAGCCAGAGAAGGAAATGGTGAACTACTTTGCTATCTTTGCCAAGAAAACCCCAAATGGATCACAGTGAGTTGGACATGATTGAAAAATCACTGAACAACATATAAGAACAGATGGTCAGAACACAGCAAGATCATGGCAGCCGATGAAAACCCCTTTCAATTTATTGCATCCTCTTTAAGAGATAGTTGTCTAATTAAAGGGAGCAGGGGATGTTTAGAGATGCTCTATTCTTTCCTTTTTTTAGCTTTTCAATTCTTCCCTTCCAATTCCATTTTGTGTTTTTAAAATTGGTTTATGATTTTTATTTTTTATTCTAAAATAAGCTTTTGTATCTTTTGTTTTCTCATTTCAGCATCTGCTTGCCACCCCCCCATGCTAAGCCCTTTCATCTAACAAAAAAAAAAAACATTTGGGCACAAGCAACCAATCCAAGTAACTCTGCCTAAAGAGGCACGTATGTGCCAGTCTGTCTTTGGATTCTTCTATCTCTCTGCTGAGATGATTTGAGCTTAATTTATTCTGACTTCAGATTGCTTTTTCTTTCCTCTGAGCCTCAGTTTCTTTATCTGTGAATGGGGTTAATACAACTGGTACCACAAGTCCTCCATCTCTTGCTCAGGTAGAACCTGTATTTTTGAGTTCCCAGACTGATGTTCTTTCTGTTATTTTCCTCTGCCTCTTGAAACCTATGGATGAATTAATTAATTAATTAATTTCAATACTATAGACATTTCCTATTGAATTCAGTTTTAGTCTAATGAGAAAATTCACGATTGAATTGGAAATTAATTGTGAGGAGAAACTAACCCTCATTGCATTTCAAGAGAAAGGGGGGGAAGGGAAGAGGAAGGGGAAGAAAATGAACATTTCTCCAATGCCTCCTATGTGCCAGACACTGGGCTAAGTGTTTTGTTTTGTTTTTTAACAAATATGATCTCATTTGAGATCATAAGATATTTGGGATAGCATTCTTTGCAGGATGTGACATCTGACTTGTGCTTCAAAGAGCACATAGCTGAAAGATCCTGAGGTGCTTTCCACTTTTATGTCTCTGCAAGGATCCTACAAGCACTGACTACAAGGATCCATCAATCTCTGATGGTGTAATAATGAAAGAGAAAATATTCTTATTTGATCCTCCCTCTCCCCACCTCCAAGAATCACAAACCATTGGGTCCCTCTTAATCCTTTCATTCTTCTGAACACCATTGGCTTTCCTACCTCTCCCCATACTGGGAACAAAGGTGAAAAGGTATTTTCCTTAAGCTGTGTACTTTCTTCAGTTTATACAAATCAAAGGCATGACTTCAGGGCTCTATTTCAGCCAGCGAGTTAATATTTGCCACCGATTTCTATATGCAGATCAACTTCCTGTTGGATCTCAGGCTCCCTACTTAGTCATCTCCTCTTCCACCTAATGCAGCAAACTAGATGCTGGGTATAAACTTGCTTCTCAGCAGAACCATCATTTTGTTTTGTTCTTTTTCTTTAATAATAACCACACACCAAAAAGTTGTGCATTGCTTAATTATTCATTGTAACTTGAAAGAAAGGAGAGGAGAGGGTGCACCTGGGAAATGCTTAATCTCAAGCAGTAACTGCTCATTACGACTGAAATCTAAGAGCAAAATTCCCCTGTGACTTAGAAAAGGAATGGGATACATACAGAGGGATTTACATAATTTGTTGTCTATTTACCTCTCCTTAGCCATGTGTTCTGTAGAAAACATGTTTGGGGCACAGTCTTACAGAGGTGGGACAATACTATTCCCCTCCCTATTCCTGGGATCCCGGGCTGCATTGTTTTAAACGGCTCTTTAATTATTCGTGAAATGTCCCTTAGTTTACAATTAAGAAAGGAGAAGGGTGAAAGCTGGCTGGCCACATGGGAGGAATCTTTCTGGGGTATTTTGCTTCTTTTGGAATAGCATATAATGGATTAATGAGCGTCTGCACTAACATAGAGGGGTGAATCTGCACTTGTACACAGAGAGAGAGAGAGAGAAAGAGAGACAGAGACAGAGAGAGAGAGAGAGACAGAGAGAGAGAGAGAGAGAGGAGAGAGAGAGAGAGAGAGAGAGAGAGAGAGAGACAGAGAGACAGAGAGAGACAGAGAGACAGAGAGAGTCAGTCAGTCAATTAGTCAGTCTCATTGACTTTGGGTCCAAGAAAGTGGAAATCCCACTGGTTTAGAAAGGAAAGTGACTATAACAGAATTAGCTGATGAACCCATCTCCAAGAAGACAGTAGGGACTTTCTCTTCAATGTTTTAATAGAAATTGAAACAAAGCATAAAAGCAGAGATAAGATATGGCAGCTCCCAAAAACTCCTAATGACCACTCAGGCTATATATAGAGAGGCACAGTGTCTAGGGAAAAAGAGGGGAGAGAGAATCCAACATTTTCTGCCTTGGTCAAATCATACTCTTATCTGATTTCTAGGAGTGACTTTCTATATAGGAAAGACATTGGAAAACTGGAAAGTGTCCAATAGGGTACAACCAAGATTGTGAAGGGTCTATAGTCCATGGAAAGATCCTTTACAAGAATGGAGTGTGTATATATGTGTGTATATGTGTATATATATATATATATATGTATGTATATGTGTGTGTGTGTGTATGTATGTATATATGTATTCTGGAAAGGAGAAAACTCTGGGGGGGAGAGGGGAGGATGATCAGGAATTGATTGTTGCCTTCAAATATTTGATCTGTAGTGTAACAGAAGAGAGAATGGGCTTAATTTGGTTGGCCCCAGAAGGCAGAACTAAAAGAAATAGATGGAAATTACAAAGATATAGACTTTTTTTAATTATTTTTTTCAATTAACAATCATTTTTTCCTCTTCCTATCTTCCACATCTCCTACCAAAAAAGTGAAAAAGAGAAACAAAAGCTTCTCAAAAATAGGTGTGGTCAAGCAAAACCAATTCCTACATTGGTTATGCCCCAAATCTATGACTTATTTTGAAATATTTTATATCAGGAAAAAAAACTTCCTAACAATAAGACCTAGCTCAAAGTGAAATGTGAAGTGAAGATGGATTCAACACTCCTCAGGGGGCCACCATAGTGCATAGAACACCAGGCTTGAAGTCTAGAAGACTCATCTCCCTGAGTTCAAACCTAGTCCAGGTTTGTGGCCCTAAACAAGTCACTTCATCCTGTTTGCCTCAGTTTGCTCCTCTGCAAAATGAGCCGGAGAAGGAAATGGCAAACCCCAAATGAGATCATAAATAGTCAGATTGAAAAGTGATGACAACCAAGCCCTGCTTGGGGTATGTTGTTCATGAGGTCCTAGTCAAAATTAGTTCTGACTACATAGTTGAGATTCTTCGGTTCTGTGACATGAGGTTGGAATCAGGGATGTCATCTAATCTAAGGCCATCCTGTTACTGTAAGTAAGTGATTGTCCAGAAGGAAGGAAGGAAGGCTTTCAAGATCACATGTGTAGTTCTTGGCAGAGATGAGACAAAACCTATAGTGGGCACTGAATAAATGGAGGCTTACCCCCAAGTAGACACTCCATTTAATCAATAAAGGATTCATTGAATAGCTATTGATTATATGTCCCTAATTCTGCATCAGAGAAATCATCAAATCCATTTTCTGCTCTAGTAGAAAGGTCTTTGTAGAGTTGAGCAAAATCCACATTGATGAGCTGCCTTCTACCATGGAGGAGGTGCAGTTATTCTAAGGGAGGTATCACACGGAAGGAATATTGTTACCAGTTCCTGACAACTCAGCCCCAGGAGACAGTTTATTACTTCTGCTTTCAAAAGGAGCCGGGACAGAAAAATAATGCAAGAGTGAAGAATGAAACTCAGTGGACAGAGCATAGAGCTTCATTTTTCCTTACCCTCCTAAATCATAGAATTATACAGCATCAGGGCTAGAAGGAGCCTTAGAAGACAAGATGTCAGAGCTGGAAGAAGACTTAGAACCCAGGATGTCCCTTAGGACCCTGGATGTCAGAGCTTGGAGGGCTTTTAGAACCCAGGAGGTCAGGACTGGGAGGGCCCTTAGAACCCAGGAAGTCAGAGCTGGGAGGGCCCTTAGGACCCAGGATGGCAAAGCTGGGAGGGCCCTTAGAACATAGAATGTCAGAACTGGGAGGGGCTAGAAGAACCTAAGAGCAAAGAACATTAAAGCCCAAAAGGATCTTAAAACTCATTCAGTCCCCATCATTGTACAAATGAGGAAAAATGCCTAGAAGGTAGAAATCCACTCCTTGTGGTACTTTAAAGATATTCCAGACTACAACCCAGGAGTCCTAGCTCCCTTTTCTCTAGACTACAGTCCATCTCTGCCATCTTGCATTCCTCTCTCTTTAGCCCCAGCTTCCACCTGGCTCTAGAACTAAAGGTCCCATTCTGTGACCCTGAGCTCTTATTGCTGAGCATGTCCTTGGTCGGTGTCTGGCCACCTCTCCCTGTCCACCTGCATGCCATGTCACCCCCTAGATTCCTTTCCTAGAAGCCTGTTTTCCAATTCTAGTCCTAAAAATAGTTATCAAACTAACACTCCCTTCCCTAGAAAGAAACAGTCAAACAAAGATCTAATAACTCCAATCACCATTGTTTGATTTTCCCTGTCTGAAATATTTCTCCCTGAATATTTGGGGGGGAAAAAGAATATTCTTTCCTTATACAAGTATTGTTTTCCCCTCTTAGACTGTAAGCTCCCTGAGGGCAGGAACAAACTTGTTTGACTGTATCTACCTCCCCAGCACTGAGCACAGTGCCCGACATGTAGAGTAGGGGTTTAATAGCCATGTTTCTGCTCTCCGTGATTCATGAGTCACTTCCTGGGCCAGATGGCCCCGTGGATGGCAGCCGATTATGCCGGCTGCTCTCTGGCCCATCGCCCTCAGACACGTTATGTAACTGACAACACGTCTACTTACCTATGATTATTCATAGAGCATATTTTTGGTCAGGTTTTAAAAATGAACTGTGGGACTGTGCTCCACAAATTATCAGGTTAAGATCTCTCCATGGTAATGCATTCCTTATCAATTTATTTCTCATTAAAGTTTTTTATACACTGCAGTAAAAGGCAGCAGTGAGCCGACAGTGGGACTTTATAACCTGTGTAATCAGGCAGCGGTTTTCCAGGAGGTAGTCCAGGATCCTTTTTGCATCGTCTTTCCCAGTTGTCATGTAAGCACTTTGAGGGCAGCTCACAGCACAATGCCTGGTACTAATAATGGCCTAAAAGGTGCTTCGATCATTCATTCATTCGTTTGTTCGTTCCTTCATTTATTCATTCTTTTGTTTTTTTATCTTCCAGTCCTGGTCGGTAACACTATGTCTAGGACACTAGACTTGGATTCAGAAAAAATTAAGTTCAAATCCTTTTTCAGACATATTAGCTGTATGAACCTGAGCAAGTCATTTAGCTCTGTCTCACTTCCTTCATCTGTAAAGTAATGATAATAATAGCACTTAGCCTGTTGTTAGGAAGAGCAAATAAGAATTTTTAAAATGCACATTAATTAATTAATTAATAGTTTTAAAGTGTAAGTTATTATTTTCAATTATAGAGAAGGAATTGGTTCATGTCAGAGGAAGGAGTTTCTTCATTCAGGAATTCCCTATCATAGAAATCCAAAATCCAGATTTCTCTATCCCTACAGGTCATAGGAATCAATTACAGCTTTTAGATTTGAAAAGGAATTTTAGATATAATTCAGTTCTACTCCTAGGGTAGCCAAACCTAGAGTCTGGGAGGCCTGACTTCATATGTGACCTCAAATACTTACTAATGACCCTGAACAAGTCATTTTACCCTGTTTGTCTGTTTCCCCAATGATCTGGAGAAGGAAATGGCAAACCCTTCCAGTCTTCACCAATGGAACTCCAACTGGGGTCATGATAAATTGCATATGACTGAGCAACAATAAAAGTTTTACACCCTCCTGTTCCAAGTAGGAGAAACGAGGCACATAAAGTTGGAAACAACTTGTTCTCAGTCACCTAGATGAGCTGACATTCAAATCCCAGGCTTTAGGCTCCAAATCCCACACCACGGAAACAGCTAAGGAGTTGAGCTGGGGAAAGGGGAAGGATGAAAGATATCTTGCAATATAGAGTAAAATGTCGTGAGTAAGCACAGAGCAGCATGGGTTGAAATTTCAGAGAGGCAGCTTTGAGATTCACCACTTGGAGGGGGGATGTACCAAAGGGGAATTGTCTGTTCAACATGGTGATCTCTCCAGTTGAAATTCTGTGAATTTGTATTCAACTTAGATTCATTCATTCACTCCTTCTTTGGTAATTCAAGTGCCTACTATGTACATGGTGAATGACAGCATAGTGTAATGTATAATGTTGATGGACTTGAAGTTAAAGAAGATTGGGTTCAAAGGGGACTGACAGAGCACCAGCCTTGAAGTCAGGAGGACCTGAGTTTAAATCCAGTTTCAGACATTTAACCCTTCCTGGCTGTGTGACCCTGGGCAAGTCACTTAACCCCCATTGCCTCAGAAAAAAAAGTGTTAAAAAAATGGGACTAACACTAACTAGTTGTGTGTCTATGGGAAAATGATTTAACCTCCAAGTCCTTTAAAGTAATTCCTTAGGATTAACTCATGCTTAGCATAGTTCCCCCCTATAGTAGGTGCTTAGTAAACACTGACTAAATCAGAGATGGGTTAGGATCCAGTCTACACTGATGGAGGGATTTTTCCAGCTGGTTTAAATCACAGTGCAAATACTTAAGTAGAACACACTATTCCACAAGCACAGATAAGAGAAAGATCAATTTTCTGGTTGAAGGCAATCAGGGAAGACTTTATGGAGGAGGTGATCTTTTTGTTGGGCTTTGCCATCTGGGTCAGTTTTCATCAGGCAGAAGTAAAGCAGAGGGAACAGAGTCCAGAAGCTCCTATTAGCATGACTGAGTCTTCCTCTACCTCTGGATGCTTTGCAATTGTGCCGCAGTGAGTTACACAACTTTCTGGCAAACCAAGCAGATGCAGTGACTTTCCCTTCTCCAGCTGCAATACATCATAAACCTTCATTCATTAAATTAAACAGGGGAAAGGACACTATCAGATCCTTCCCCAAAATGACTGATTCTGTCTGCTTTGCCAGCAGAAATAGAAAAGGCTTATTTTATTTGCTTTTATTCCCCCCACCGCCATGTTGAAATGGAGCCAAACCAGTTCTGATAAAGAAATCAATTATTCTCCTTTCAGCAAACTCCTTTACAGAAAGACATTTCAAGTTGGTAATCTAACCCCTGACCCCCATTCATAGTGACTTCCCCATTGGAGCTCATAGGCAGAGCTGAAATTCAAAGCTCCTTCAAAGGATCCCAGGCAGAATTTCAGAATTTATCTAACACAGTCCTAACTTTTTATAGGTGAAGAAACTGAGGCACCATTGTGGTGATTGGGCCAACTTGTCAAACTAGTCCAGAATTACATTCTGTAATAAGTTTCAGAGTCAGGGTTTGAACCAAATTTTCCTGGACTTCTATGATATATACAACACACTTTTTCATGATTTATATCTCCAACCCACATTAATAATATATCTATACTTATAATAACAGCTGACATTTATATAGTACCATAAGGTTTGCAAGATGAGATACATATATTATCTTATTTGATCTTCACAACAATTATGTCAATTATAAAAGAAGGAAGATCCACTCTCCATTAAGTGTGGGAGACACAAATAGAAGCAAACAAGGTTGTCCCTGCCCTTAAGGAGCTTACATTTTAATGGGGAAAGTCAACACAAAAGGAGAATTATGGGAAGGGATGAAAAAAGGGAGAGAAGGTGTAGACTGGTTAGGGCCAGAGCGGAAGAGGACAGCAAGTGATGTAGATGCCTGGTTCTGGCCAAGATCAATGTCAATCCCCCCTATCAGAACCAAGAGTAGAGTCCAAGATTCCAATATGGGAGGGAGGGAGGGAGGAGGCACAAAGAAGTGGGGTGAAGACTGCAGTGTAAGCAGTACTATCACTAGGCCATAAAGGAAACCAAGATGTATTAATCTTTAATTATAGAAAATTATAATTTTTATATATTATATTATAATTATATTAATTAATTAATTATAATGAAAATTAGAAAAAATGGAGAGGAGAGAAGAGCCATATCTAGGATGGCTTAGTTCAAATAATTCAACTGTACACATATTTATTAAATATGGCCTCTGGCTTCAAGGAGCTTGCTCTCTATTGTTTGGGCTCGGAGTTGGCTGGCTACGGTATCTACCCAAAGTAGCAAATGATAAGCTAATGTGAGGACAAAGTGAATCTTTAAGACGGGGAGATCAGGGAAAGATTCTCTGGGGAGGCAGCCTCTGCGACGAGCTTCATTGACTCTGAGGAGGTCGAGGTGAGGAGATGGGGGATCCCCAGCATGGCCAAAGAAGCCTCTGGGCGCACATGAAGAGGGGAGAGACAATGCCCAGTTTGGGAACCACCATTTTTCCCGCTTGGCTATAATGTAGAGAGAACGAAGGGGAGTAATATGATGCTCGTGGGGAGGATGGGTTTCATGAAATTATCATGAAGAATCCTGACATTTCTTATTTTGATAATTGATGTAGCTACGCTGGAGCTTGTCACTGGGAGTGCATCCTGCCCGGGGTCCCCATAGTGCAGCCCTCTCAGGGAGTGGGAGAAAAATCAATTTCGCCTGGCCGCTGGGTGGTGGGTGATTTATTACTATTTGAGAGGAGAAATTCTTTCTCTCCCCCACTCAGAAAAGACTATTTTACAGTTTGCTATTGGAGAGAGACACTATAAAAGAAGCTATATTTGTCCAAACTGTGATATTTTGATAACTTTTCTTCCTCTTCCAAGGACACTCCACTCTCCTGTTTTACGATGCTCATTGACTTTTTGATTAAGGAATCGCGGGTATTAACTGAAAAATCTATCCATTTGGCTGGCCCCAGTGAGGCAAGCTGTTTAAATGCCCATATAGCCATCATAGAAAGACTTTAATTCTCCTCCAAAAGTGGAGGGGATGGGGCCCAGAGGAGCTGAGAGCTCTCTCCTTCAGTTTGGTGTGTGTGTAGTGGCCCTGAATGCTCAAAACCATCTCCCTTTCCTGCAAAATATCCATGATAGAGAATGACAAAATTTGCACTTAGAACATGACATCAAAGCTTAAACTTTGATAGCAGAAACTAAACCTAAAGCTGTAGTGAGTCTTACTTCTATAGTTCATCTCGCACCCTTTCTGACTTCCCCCACACAAAGATCTATGAAAGGAGAAAAAAAAATTGAGGAGGAGATAGCAGAAATCTGAATGCTTTTCTGTATCCACACATATCCACACAGGAGGGCTCCATGCTCTTGTAAGAAGCCAAGCATATCAGTCTCACGATTGAAATCAGCATCAAAGTGGTGGACGAGGACTGAGGCAAAACACCTGCCTGGCAGGTCAAGCTCTGTGGCTGTCTAGGTATGGGATTTCACCTTTATGGAGCAGTTTCCTCACCTGGAAAGAGAAGTGATTGTCTGGGTTAATAAATGATTGTTGAAGACTCATTCAGCTCTCATCACTTGCTGTTCTAACATCCCTCCAAATTCTGACTGGTTTTGTGTTCTAGGTTTATAGATTTGGAGCTAGAGGTTTTGATTGTCAAGTTGAGGTACCTCATTTTGCAAATTATTAAGCTGAGGCTCATAGAGAAGGGATTTGGCCAGTGTGACAGGCAGCAATTTGCTGAGGGAGTATTAGAATAGAAGACTTCTGATGGCAAATCCAGCCATTTTCCCATTGCATCACAATTTAGAGTCTTTTTTTTGCTGAGGTAGTTGGGGTTAAGTGATTTGCCCAGGATCACACAGCTAGGAAGTGTTACATGTCTGACATCAAATTTGAACTCAGGATCTCTTGACTTCAGGGCTGATGCTCTATCCACTGTGCCACTTAGCTGCCCCAATTTAGAATCTTTTAATGTTGTTTTTAGGAAACTTCCATTCTGAGACTGTGTGTTCTGAAGCTCCTTCCAGCTGAAATATGTGATATTCTAAAGCTCCCTCCCAGCTCTGATACTCTGATACTCTGCTACTGGGAAAGATCATTCCCAACTCTGACATTTTCTGTTCTAAGTTCTGACATTTTCTGATCTAATGTTCTTCCTGACTCTGACATTCTAGCTTCTAAGGTCTGACATCCAAACTCTGCCATCCTGTGTTCTGAGGCTCCTCTCAGCTCTCACAATCTATGCTCTAAGGACCCTCTGAGCTTTGATACTCTATGTTCTATAGGCTCTCCCAGCTCTGGCATTCTGTGTTCTAAGGACCTTCCAAATCTGGCATTCTGTATTTTATCCCAGCTCTGACATTCTGTGTTCTAGGGGCCCTTCTACTTCTAGATTTTTATCAATCTAATTTCTTTCAAACCATCAGCATTCTCCTGGGGGAGAGATACAGCAAGTCTGCAGAAGACAGAGGTGTGAGGGATAGGAAGAGGAGAAATAACCTAGGTTAATTGTTCAACCTCTTTCTTCTCACAATAAAGACTTTCCTTACATTTTCTTCAGTGGACCTTTGGCTTTGAGGGGGGGAGGTGTTGGAGCATGGAAAAGATGCCCATAAATTTATCCAATATGCACCTCCTGGATCTTTCAGGTTCTCTGTGTGGATGAATGCAGTGGTTGGATATAGGTACCAAAATACTGCATATGTTGTTCATTCCCAATGTAAGCTCCTTGGGGGCAGGAATTATTTCATTTTTACCATTTTTATATCCCCAGTCCCTGGAACAGGAGTTGGCACACAATAAGTGCTTGGAACACAATAGATGCTTAATAAGTACTTATTGGTTGATTACTTGATTGGCACATACTTCATTAGCAATCATTCTGGGGGGAGGGACTTAAACACATGTAACTTCCCCCAGCTCTCTTGCCATTTGCATTCCTCTGACTACAACATCTAATGAAAACCACTGAGATTTCTCCCATCTTGTCTCTGCTCCAATAGCCTCTGAGCTGGAGAGGGGCCAGCCATCTTTCCACCATTTCAGGAAATTTCAGCTTCCCCCCTCCTCATTACACCTCCCCTACAGCCCTACTCCAGATAATATGACTGTCACAGCAGAGAAGAAGAAAAGGTATTTCTCTAACATGGTTGTGAGTTTCTTGCCAAGCGTTAGGCATTTTTAGCATCCAAAGCTTCATCTTTGAATTTTTCTTATCACCCTCCCTGTTTCCTGGATTTCTAGCTCAAGCCCCATCCTTTGACTCAGAGAATTTTCAATCTGGAAGGGATCTCAGAGGCCAGCTAGTCCTATCTAAACCTCAGTCAGGCAACAAGCATTTACCAAGCAGTCGCCCTGTGCCAAGCACTGTGCTAAACACCTGAAGAGAAAAGGCAAACCCAGAACAGAAATTTCTGCACAGACTGTCAGCAAGTGGTTGTTTGAATTTCGCTTTATGGGATTGCTTCATTTTTCGTATTCACCAAAGGCAGCTAATAGAGAGCTGTCCTTGGTGCTAGGGAGATCTGGCTTCAGGGGTTGGCTCTGACTTTTACTGACTGTGTGACCCAGGGGCAAATTTTCAATGCTTTGGGAAACTCTACTAAGACTCTCTATTAAAGAGAAGATGAAAGTTAAGATTATTAAGAGGGGAATTCCCTTCCTCCTTGTTCCCTCGAGGATTAAAATCACTATTCCAGTCTCTGTCCCTTTGCATTCATATCCCTATTCCCTGGCACATAGTAGTTCCTTCTAAATGCTTGTTGATTTATTTCCATTTTTATTTCATATATGGCATAGCAGCACTTATCTCCAAAGAAATAGTAGGGTCTAAGCATCCCTATTTCACTCTTCACTTGTGACTGGGTCAATTAGAAATTTCACTTTTAAGGGAGGAAATGGGACAAGGGGGAAATTACAGAAAGAAAAAAAAATCTCCTACTTCTTAGATCTGTTTCAGAGTGAAATGAGCTACTTCATCAGAGAGTGAGCTTCCCATCACTAGAAGTCTCCTTAAGTGAAAATTGAATGACCACTTAGCAGGATGTTAAAGTTGCAAGTTGGATGATATGTCTCAGGAGACTCTACTTCCTCTGAAAGTCTAATTCTTTTGAGGGGCTGGCAAATTCATCAAGGTTGGTACAGGTAATGACTATTCCTTCAAGTCAGTGTTGAGGAGGAATAATTTGAAAGATATTCTCTAGAGCTCCTTATATTTTGCCTTGTTATCATATGGCTTTCTATCCACAGAAGGTTAAGATGTCTCTTCCCTGACAACCTCTTGATTTAATGATTCCCTCATATGTTTCAGGAGAGCTATTTCATTGATATGGGTTTAAATCTGGCCTCAGACATTTACTAGCTGTGTGATCCTAAGCATGTCACTTTACCTTTGCTTCAGTTTCCTCATCTGTAAAATTCACAGTATTTTTATGAAGATCAAATGAGGTATATGTAGAAAGAACTTTGCATACTTTGAAGTGCTATTTAAATGCCATTATTATTAGCATTAAAATTATAACCAGCTATCTTTCTATTAATATGCTAAGATTCACCCAGTGCTTTCCCCAAGATAGAATAGCAAAATAGATAGTACAAGTTTTATTACTTCCATTTTATAGAGAGGGAAACTAAGGCTCAGAGAGAGCCTTATATAAATATAAAATAAAATATAAATAAATAAATAGATAGATAGATAGATAGATAGATAAGTAGATAGATAAATAAAATGGGACCAGAGAGGTAAGAGAGCCAAACTGTTAATAAGTATGGACTCAAGACCAAGTCTTATTTTGCCAATAGATTCATCCACTAGACAATCGCTTGCTGCTTCTGTTCCCAGGTTCTATATCATGAAAAGTTTTAGAGTCTAGAAGAATATTCAAGAAGCACGTAGTGCTCTGATCTCGAGCTCCTTTACAAAGGAACCTCAGTTTTGAAACTGTCTCAAGAAGGGCTCTCTTTTACTTCTGCCAATCACTGACTGCCCTGCCCCCTGTCTTGAAATGGTCCTTCCTGAAATGCCTTCCCTGAAGGAACCCTCCACTTCCTTGTCCAAGCAGAGCTTGTCCCACCCCACCCCAAACCTACACTTCCTCATTAAAACATACATACACACTCACTCAAAGGAAGCACTACTCTCTGCATGCTGCCCTGAGATTACACACTTAATTAAAGAGGGATTTTGGAGTTACTTAACATCTGGGGTGGCAGGTTTTTTTTCCCCCTTCTTAGCTCAGGGAAGGAAGAAATAATTACCATAACGTCTGGTCTTATTATTTTCTCTGATGCATACTCTAGTGATTCATTGCTAGAATTAATCTTGTAATAAAGCGAACTCCTTTAATCTGTCTGTGGGCCCCTCTACCTTAAAGTACCCAGCATGTGACATATTTTTTTAAAAAGCGAAATGGGCTGTATACCACTCACTGATTCATTCCTTCACCTGCCAAAATGTTTTTCAATGAGAAGGATGGCAGGTAATACTCAGCATCTCCAAATTTAAATGAGACCTAACTCTTGCCCATATGAAGCTTCCAGTCTAAGAGCGGGGATGATCAGACATAGACCTTTCATAACCAGTTGATTTTTGAGAGAGAAAACTTCCTTGAAAGCCATTAGTTATGAGTAGGGCTTCATTCTCCAAATTTAGAAAAGGTGCACAACCCAGAGGTAGAAGTCAAGTGGATGACTATATCTCCTTGTTTCCTTTTTGCAGGAAACAGGGCAACAAGGTGACATTGGAGATAGAATATTGGAATCAGGAGGACCTGAGTTCAAATCCAGCCTTGCTAACTATGTGACCCTGGGTAAATCACTTCACTTTATTTACCTCAGTTTCCTCATCTGTAAAGTGGCAAATTACTCCAGTATTTCTGCCAAGATAAATCAAAAGAGGTGGATACCACCAAAGCAACTGAACAACAACAATATTAAAAGTAACTAGGTTGTTCAGTGGTTAAAACACTGGCCCTGAAGACTTATATTAAACTCTGGATGAAAACATTTGTCTGATGGTCATTTAAGCATCCTCTTCCTCAATGTTTTTATCTGCAAAAAAACGGGGATGATAGCACTTATCTCCTAGGGGTTTTATGTGGAGAAAATGAGATAATATTTGTAAAGTACTTTGCAAATTTGAAAGTGCTATATAAATATGAGCTATTACTGTTAGAATTAATATTTCAATGATGGTTTGTAGGCTTTCTCTAAACTTGGAGTGAGCTTAAGGTGAACGGGATCATGTCTACATTCCTTGAAATCTCAGATCTAAATAGGACTGGTATTATTTCCCTCATTTTACAGTTGAGGATACCAAGGCTGAAAGAGATTAAGTTATGCATCAGTGGTCACACACAAAGGAGCTTGGAAGTAAGCTCCCATCCCTTGCCTACAATTGGCTTAGAATTCACTACAGCATAGGCTCTGAATTGCAGAAGTCCCCTAGGGATTCCACTATGTTTAAGTCACAAGAGGATGGGCCAAGGCCAACACCTTACTTTGTGATGGACGAGAAAAGCAACCCAATTTCATTTTTTAAATTTTTTATTAAAGCTTTTTATTTACAAAGCATATGCATGGGTAATTTTTCCAACATTGATCCTTGCATAACCTTTTGTTCCAATTTTTCCCCTCCTTCCCCTCACTCCCTCTCCTAGCTGGCAGGATAATTCAATACATGTTAAATATATTGAAATACACATTAGATCCAATATATATATATATATATATATATATATACACACACAGTTATCTTGTTGCACAAGAAATATCAGATCAAGAAGGAAGAAAAAGAAAAACTGAGAAAGAAAATAAAATGCAAGCAAACAATAACAGAGAGAGTGAGACTGCTATGTTGTGTTCCACCCTCTGTTCCCATGGTTCTCTCTCTGGCAACCCAATTTCAAAAAAACCTGAATAGGTAGGGAAGAGATGGAAGATGCAGGACAATAAAAATGAATAACATCCTCCATGTAAGCATATTTCCATTACCTAAGGCACGGGTTCTGAGCCTTATTGTGGATCCTGGAACTCTTGGAGAGTATCTGGTAAAGCCCATGAACCCCTTCTCAGAATCATTTGTAAATACACAAAGCAAAATGTATGGGATCAAAAAGGAGCCAGTGATACTGATCTATCTATCTATCTATCTATTATTTATCTAACTCTAGCTCTATTTATCTGTATATATATATATATATATATATATATCTGTATATCTTCATATTTCTATCTATATCTATATTTGTATGTCTCTATTTATGTCTACTTCTATGTCTATACTCATCTCTATATCTCTATATATTATAGATATATATGTATATAGACATATATACATATATACATATTTCATATATATAGATGTATATATGTATATATCTACAGATCTATAGCTCTATCTCTATATACATCTCTGTCTTTCTATAGCTATATATATTTATGTGTATCTATATATCTATCTATATCTACATATCTGTATCTATATCTCCATATGTCTCTTTCTATATCTATTTACCTGTACCTATATCTAGATATACATATCTGTATCTATAGCTATATATCCTTGTCTATATCTATTTATCTCTGTGCTTATATATCTGTATCTATATCTACATGTTTCTGTCTATATCTCTATCTCTAGAGTTATCTGTTTATATCTATATCTATTCCTGTCTCTGTTTATACTTATCTATATATCTATATCTATATTTCTGTATCTATATCTCTGTATCCATTTATGTCTTCCCATACCTATCTATCTATCTATATCTATATATCTGTTATTTTATATCTCTGTGTCTATAGTTGTCTGTATCTATATACTATATTTACATATCTATATCTATGTTTCTATATCTATACATCTGTTTTTCTATATCTATATATCTATGTATAACATCTCTATTTATTTATACTTATATATCTGTATCTATAGCTACATATTTCTGTGTCTATATCTACATATTTCTGTCTATAGCTCTACTTATCTATTTATATCTTTATCTTTATATCTGTACATCTCTGTCTTTCTATATCTCTGTTTATATCTGTATACATCTCTACTTATCTTTATCTCTCTCTCTCTCTCTCTCTCTCTCTCTATATATATATATATATATATATATATATATATATATATATATATCTGTCCATCTACCTAGCTAAAATCACAAATCCATAGACACCAGGCTAAGAAGCTCTACTCTTAAGTTACCAGGAAATCATTTTACTTTACTTAGCCCTGTGAAAATGAGAGTTCTAATAACATGCTTTAGTGAGGGAGACTGTGAGGCTCATGGAAGAAGAAGTCAGTGGTTTGGTGATCCTCTATTGTTGCTCCCTACTTGTGTGCCCTAGAATGCCCTAGAGAGCTTGCTAGGCTTCTAATTTCTCTTCTGTGGAGTGAGGGATTGGATTCGATGACCTCTAAGGACACTTCCAATTCTAGACTATGATCCTATGACCCAATTTTATGGAGAATTTCCATATGGAAGATATGTCACCGATGGCCAGTCATTCACCCACATACCGTCCTATCCTGGATGATTCCTTGACATTCTTTTTCCCTAAATCCCCGAAAGAGGTTCTGCCCAACATATTAGATATTGGTTCTTTTAATGTTTCGTGGACACTAGTACAGCCCTTGGGTTGTCCATCTGTCCATAAGTGGCCCCTCTCCATTTCTAGTTACATATGTCCTTGATGATACCTCTTAGCTTATTTCTCACCTTGTTGGTAATATGTTATCCTGCTAATACCCATCTGCAGTATCCATTCTTCTCAGATGGAATCATTCCCATGCTTCCCAACAATGGCTCATCATTTGAAAAATGTTGGTGTGAAAAAGATAGTCTATATTTTCCTTCCCTCTTTGTGGACATGAGACACTGTTGGTGTAAAATATTGTATATGCTTTCAGGCATGATTTGTGCTTTTTTCCAACTGACTTTTTTCCTTTCTTTTAAATCATGAGCTCAAATATTCCTTTAAAGCTAGAAGAAATCTCAGAGGCCATATAGTCATAAGGTCATAGATGACCTGGAAGATCATACATCAATTTATCCAACATTCCTCCCTTTAAAGATGAGGAACTGAGACATGGAAAGTTTTGTCTAAGATCATAAATGGCATAAGTATTGTTTCAGTTGTTTTCAGTTATACCCAACTCTTTGTAACCACATTTTGGGATTTTCTTGGCAGAGATACTAAAATAGTTCACCATTTCCTTTTCCAGTTCATTTTGCAAATGAGGAAACTGAGGCAAACAAGATTAAATGATATACCCAAGGTCACACAGCTAATAAATGTCTGAAGCCAGATTTAAACTCAGGAAGATATCAGGAAGATGAGCCTTTCTAAGTCCAGGCCCAACACTCTATCCATTATTCCACCTAGTTATTCCTTTAAAATAAGTAAGTAAAACCAAATTCAAATTCAGCTTCTCTGTTCCAAATCCCAGGATATCCAAGGGGTATCTTCCTGGATAGCAGACTGAGAAGTACATATTGGGAAATGAAGATCATATAAAAACAAAAGACATCAATAAAAATAGCATTTTAATAAAATACAAATATTTTATTAATTATTATAATATTCCTATTATGTTAATATATTAATAGCATAATGATAAGTTAATAAAATACTAATAAAATAAATAATAAATAATATTAATAAAATATAAAACCAGCTAGTTTTGATTGTCTAATAGACACTTTTACATTTAATAGACATTTAATAGAATACTTTTATTAATTATGTTTGTGAAATGTTTGTTGATAATGTTTTCTTTCCTTATTGAGCTTCAGTTATTTGTAAATCCATCATGTAATTTGGTTTAACAAACTAAGAGCAGTCTCCAATATTAACTTCTTGGGTCTTTGCCATTGTGGCAGCTATAAATATAGTGGTTATCCAGAACTGCATAGTCAAGGAGGAATTCAAACCAGTAAATCAGTTGGAGGGGGACCCCAAATTAAAAATGAGCCATAAAAGGTCTGCCATATTTGTATTTATAAACCAGACGTCAACAGTCACTGTAGCTCCTTAGTGCAGAAATCATTTTTTCCTTAAAAGAGAGCTGTGAGTTCTGCTGGGCCTCCCACGTTTATTGTTTTAGTTTCAAGGATCCCACTTTTCTCCATTAGTTACAAAATGCTTTATGTCACTATGTAGGATCCTGGCTTGTGTCAGCTACCACCACTGGGTTCTCCAGGCTGCCAAGGCCTTCACCAATAAAGCATATATCTAAAGCCCCTCCACTCTGCCTGGCAAAATCACTGCAGCCTGGCAGACTTTCAGGGGAAAGAATATTGAATCTCAGCTCTCGACTCTCAATACCCCACACCCCCAACAACAACTGCAGCTCAAAAAATGGCATGATATTTCAGAGCCCTGATTCAAATCATAATGAATGCAGAGTGATACTGTAATAGTCGGTAATTATCAGGAATAGGTTACTGGCCAAATGAGCAGCTAAGAATGTGGGACTGGACGATTTCATTTGTAATAAGTGTGAGCTGATATACTGATGATTTGATTAGTCCTAATTATGCCTCAGCACCGATATTTATGCTTGTTCAAATTAAACTGCTTGCCTACCCCTCCAAGGAAAAGAATACATTTCAGGCAAGGCACTAAGTGGTGATTTCCATATCTAGCTTGGCTTCTAGGCTGATGTCAATGGGTTGTGTGTGAGAGAGCCCCCCAGCAGCGGCCTTGTCCCTTGGCAGGAAGAACCAAGTCCAATCCCTTCCTCTTACAGATGACAAAACTCAGGGAAGTTAAGCAATCTACCCATTTAAACAAACAGCAAAAGGCTGGAATAGTATTTAAATTTGCTCTTTAGATTCACTCTGCTGCCAGCTACAGAGGAAGCATTCAGATTTGTTTGAGGAAACAGTGTGCCTCTTCATTCACCTAGCAGCCCACCTCCTCAAAATTCTGTGGCAGTCCAGACCCAAGGGAACGTTTCTGGAAGAAATGCTTATTCTCCGGGGAACCCGATAGGAGCCTGACTTGTTCTTTGAGCTGAAAGGATGTAGATTGTCCTTCAGAAAACACTAGATTTCATCAGCTCTGCATTAGAGTCTTTTCTTTGCCACCTTGGGCAAAGCGTTCTGCCTTCAGTTTCCCCATCACAAAACATCGCAGCACACAGGCTCCCCCAAGCCCAGTCAATGTTTTGGGCCCATAGATTATAGATGCTAATCTTCATGAGTGAGAGAGAATCTCCATACCAAGAGTTCCCTACTCATGGGAGATCAAAACATTATCAAGGAATGCTAATACCTGTGCTACTTATTTTCAAGCAAAGAACTGATTCCCGTGTGTCGGAATATGTTGTGATAGAGATTCTTATTCAGATATGGGTTAGATTCCACAGTGGCTGAGATCCCTTCCAATTCCAGGATTCTGATAGATGCTGCAAGGTTATTTATTGGGAAAATCTAATAAGATCATGCATATTTAAGAACCTGGTATGAGAAAAAGCAATTTGGCTTTGGAGCCAGAGGAGTTGGGCTTAGATCCTCCCCCTGATACTTATTACCTCTCTAACCTTGGACGAGGGACTTAAATTCTTAGTTTCTTCATCTGCAAAATGATAGGATTAAACTAGAGGACCTCTTAGATCGCTGCCAGTTCTGCATCTATGGGCCTGTGAACCATAAAACACTTCTATAAATATAAATGCAATATAGATCATCGTATCTAATGATGTCATAATAATCACTGTTACTAACTTTCTTATGCTTGAGTTAAAAAATCCAGGCTGAAGATAGGGAGATAATCTTTCGTCCTTGTTGTTATTTCTTATTGGAGTCAAATATTCAATTCAATTTAACCAATATTGTGCCAAGAATTGTGCTTTGTACTGGGGTATAAATAGCACATAATTGTGTTATGATAATAAAAGTGAAACAGCACCTGTCCCCAGGGAGATTTCATGATGTTTTAGTGCGAAAAAAAAAAGCTTTATTTTTCAGTGCAGAGAGCCCTCTCCCTCCCAGGGTCTTTAGGGAGATGGAATTGGAGGAGAAATCACATCTGTGACTTCTCACTACTGGGGACAGAAGTCTTTTGGAATAGATGACATATCTACAAAGAAGTATGAGAAGAAATTGAGTGTGGTGGGGCAAAGGAGCACCCCAAGCAAAGTACTCTGGGGAAAAATGAGGAGAGACAGAAGGCTTTCAGATGGGGAGGTGATAGGAAATGGGATCAAGGAAGGCTGAGCTGCACTGAGCTGGGCTTGGAGTAAGAGGATTTTAACAGGTAGAGATAAAGAGAGATTATGTTCTAGAGTGTCCACAGAGCCTGGGCAGATATACATGCAGTCAGGAGACTGGAGGACAACTTGAGGAATGCTCCCAATCCAATTTAGCCATAACATGGAGCATGTGAAACAGAGTATTGTAAAATACAAGTAGAAAAGAATGGTGGACCCAGCTTTTAGAAGGTCTTCTAAGCCAGGCAAGTATTTGATCCCAAATTCATGAACCCCCCAAAAATATTTTCCTTCTATCCCATGGTAATAGATTACATTCCCAAAGTTCTGCTTTGTAAGATGGCTTACCACCTCCAGAAAGCAATTAGGAATTCCCTTCTTTTCCTAAGATCTCTACGTATTTGTATTTTATCTCAGAGGTAATAGGACCTCTAGAACTTCTTGAGCAGGAGAACAGCAAGGTCACATCTGTGTTTAAGTAAAATTATTGAGCAGCTGTATTATATGTGAGAGGAAAGACCAGAAGCAGAACTAGAGGCTTTTATTCTAGATTCTCTTCCCAGGTGCTAAGATGTTACCTTATTCATCTTTCAAGTCACAGCAAGATGAAGAACAAGGACAGACTTTTTTCCAAAGGGTTTAGAAAGTCTGCCTTTCATTAGCTTCTACATGTTGAAGCAGGGAGCTTTTCTTCAAAGGGGTAACAGCTTGATCTCTTGCCATTTAGCTGTGTAAGTATGAACAGCAGTGGCAGAGCCAGCTGGGAACTAGCTGATGTGGCTGGTGAGGCTTGAGGTGAATGCCTTGAGTTTTATGCTGTAGAACTGCGGCATTGAGGGTTTTTGCCGAGTATATATTACATGCCAGAGAGCCATGTCGATTTTCTGTCCCCTAGAAAGAAGGGAAGTCAGAACATAAAATGGCAGAGCTAACTAGCCTTTTAAAAGTGGAATTTTAGAAATGGAAGAGATCTTAGACCAGAAATTATCAGAGCTAGAAAGAATACATGTCAGAGTTGGGGGAATAGCCCAAGAGAGAATCATCCACATTGGAAGGGACCTGAAAATATAGAATGTTCGAGTTGAGAGGTCCCTTAGAACAAAAGGACCATAGAAGGTATCCAATCTAGCCCCTTAATTTCATAGTTGAGTTAACTGAGGCTCAAAAAGGGAAGTCACTTGCCAAAAGTCATATAGCATTTTAGTGGCAGCACCAACTGCTGCTGATTGGAACGAGCAAAAATATAAGGGGAGAGAAATCTCTCTGACAAAGTGTCATCATGATCCCAGGAAGGCATCTGTCTCCCATCCCATGGTGCCAACTTAAATCCTGCTCTTCCAAACAAAGTCTTGCTAAGTGAGATCTGCTTATCATTTCCAGAAATGCCCATGAGATGCCCTCAACTGGGGATTGCCTCAGATTTCCACCTTCAGCACACTCTTGTCCAAGAGTTCTGGTCATCTCTCTCCTCCCACCAGTGGTGCCCTTTTGCCACTCTATCCCATCCAAGTTCCAGTACTCTCCTTAAGAGCATGGAGCTCTTATAGAAACCACTGCCTAGTACATTAGATACAGTCTCTTCATGAAACTGACTTGGCATTCATATGGATGCTACAACTTTACAGAACAGCTCTGTGACATCTCTGTTTTCTTTCCTTTCTTGCTTTTTTTTCCTCTTAAATGATCTTCTTTGGTTAATCATTTAACATTTATTGAACAACCTCCAAGCTCCAAGTCCTATAAAGAAAGCTAGGATTATGGGCTGATTAAAACTGATTTTTGTAACAACCATGTCTGTTGTTACAAAACAGCTAAGTTGAAAATTCCCATGGTTTATAGGAGCAGGTATTTTTTTTTAATTGGAATGGTTTGAGGTTTTTTACCTGAAAGGAAGACTTAATGTAGGAGTAACTATAATACAAAAAAAAATCCTGGCCAAAGAACAATGCTAGGTTTGACAGCTCTATCTGCAAAAGAGAAGCTTGGGGAACTGGAGTGGAGAGATAAAGCTTAATCCCACGGGGGAGAGCAGCCAAACTCCTACTTTGCCTGTGATTTCATCTGGCTGATAGGCAGAGTTGGATGATTTGGTATTTCCCTGTTTTCCAGCCCCAGCTGATTTTACTTATTAGTTTATAGTTTTAACTGTTATGCAAAAGAAATGGAAACTGAGGAAATGCCCAATCAGTTGCAGAATGGTTGAACAAGTTGTGCTATTTGAATATAACAGACTACTATTGTTCTATAAGAAATGATGATCAGGCAGATTTCAGAAAAACCTGGAAAGACTCACATGAACTGATGCCAAGGAAAGTGAGAAGAACCGAGAGAACATTGTACACAGTAACAGCAATGCTGTATGATGATCAACTATGAGAGATTTAGTTCTTCTGAGTAATACAATGATTCAAGACAATTTCAAAAGACTTGAGATGGAAAATGTCATCCACATCCAGAGAAAGAACTTTGAAGAATGAATACAGACTAAGGCATATTATTTTCATTTTTTTTATTTCTTGTAGTTTTTCCCTTTTGTTCTGATTCTTTCGTAACATGACTAAGAAGGAAATATGTTTAACGTGATTGTATATGTATAGCATATATCAGATTGCTTGGGGAAGGAAGGGAGGGAAGAAAAATTTGGAATTCAAAATCTTATAAAAATAAATGTTGAAAACTATGTTTACTTATGTTTATTATTAGGTTAAATTTTATGCAAGAGTTGATGCCATAGTGTTAGGCCTGAGGTCAGGAAGACCTGAGTTCAAATTCAGTCTTAGACACTACTAGCTGTGTGAACTTGGGCAAGGCACTTGCCCTGTTTGCCTCAGTTTCCTCAATTGTAAAATGAGCTGGAGAAGGAAGTGCAAACTACTCTAGTATCTTTGTCAAGAATACTCCAAAGAGGGAAATACAGAGTAGGAAATAACTGAAAAGCTATTGAACAACAAAAGGTTTAAAGAAGTAAAATAATTGATTACCTAAGATCACATGACATGGTCTGTGGAGAACAGGTGGTATTTTAAACCCAGTTCCTTTGACTATGAATTCAACAATTGTTTCATTACATACTGTTGAACCTTGGTTTGGCCATTTACTGACCAGTGTGACTTTAGGTTTTGTGTGACGTTTATTAGTGAGCTTTGGAAAAGATTGAGTGACTGACCAGAGATTATATGCTCAACAAGTTAAAGGTCTTCAAATTTCCTCTCCAAAGAGAACCTCCTTCTACCATTTCATTTGCCTTGGGGGCTTGAGGAGCACTTCCTTTCAGAGTAGCACCTCACTGAGAGAAAGAATGGAATATAGGGAAGAGGAAAAGTTTGGGCAGTCAAGAAATGGGGAGGGGTTCCCCCTTTTGGGAGTCATATGGAAAGGTGCCATTCTGGAGAGTGCCATGTGCTTCCCAGTGGGCACATAATAGTCCTTTGTACAAGATGCCCAATCCATGAATACAGGGGATATAATTGGCCCTGAACCAAGAGTGGGAAGGGTGTTTATAATTGACATGGGAAGGTCACTTTTTGGCAGTAAGCAGATGTTTCTGAGGGAGAAGGCAGGAATTTTTAATTGAACTGCCACAAAGGTGAATGTAGGGCTTCAAGTGATAACCAAGACAAAGATAAATATGTCACTTCACCATGGGAGAAAGTGACAGAGTTGCCAAAGAAGTCAAGGATTCTTTTTTTTTAATTTGTTTTATCACCAGGTTATAGGGGAAATGCAGAAACAGACTAGCTCTTTGTACTGTGACTTGAGCCTGATCAGATTGTATTTCATTTCTGTCTTGGTACCCTTAGTACCTGCTAAAACACAATTCCTAGCACATGGTAAGAAAGCAAAAGAAGGAAGGAAGGAAGGAAAGAAGGAATAGAGGGAGGGAAGGAGGGAGGGAGGAAAATTTGAGAAAGAGAGAAGGAAGAAGGAAAGGAAGAAAGGAGGGAAGGGGAAAGAAAAGAAAGGAAAGAGAAAGAAGTGAAAAAGGGATAAGAGGGAAAAGAAGGAAAAAGGAAGAATGAAAGGAGGAAGGGAGGAAGGGAAAAGGAAGGAGAAAGAGAGAGAAGGAAGGAAAGAGGAAAGAAAAAAGAAGGAGAGAGAGAAAGAAAGAGGAAGGAGGAAAAAAAGAAAGGAGGGGCAGGGAAGAAGGCACTGTGTGAAGCCCTTCATAAATGTTAACTCATTTTATCCTCAAAACTACCTTGGAGAATAGCCATTACTGATCTTATTTTTACACATAAAGAAACTAAGGGAGGCAGAGAGAAAGTCAATTTACCTGTGGTACACCTAAGTCAGTTTCTCAGACAAAATTTGAACCCAGATCTCCTTGACTCCAAATCCAGTGCTTTCTCTCCAGTTTCATATTCTAATCATAAAAAAGTTGCTGTCAGTGATCTCTAAGATTCTTTCTGGCTCTAAATATTATGCATAAAATGAAAATCCTATGAGTTAGTCCCCAGCACTGTAATCTGAATACCCAGGCAACCAGTTCAGACAGTGAGCATAGATAAAGCTTGAGATTTCTTTCCTGAGGTTCGTGCTTCGAAACATTTTCTGTGTTCCTGAGAATCTTCTATTACAGAGTGCAATTTTTCCAGCTCCTGGATACTTAATGACTGCATCTGTTCAGGGAACCTGATTTCCCTTTGTAATTTCTGAATGATTTCAACCACTTTCCTCCTCTTCAAAAATAACAGGAGCCTAATGTACGTGACCAGCTGAGCACTTTGCAAATCCAGTCTTCAATTCCCTCCCCGACTTTTTTGTCAATTGTTAATGGAAGAGGTGCCTGTAAAACCCTGTAAATTCTATGTGGTTATGTCCCTTTGTTAATCTGCGAAAAAAAAATGAATTAAAATCCACATAGAGACAGAGCAAGAAGGAAAGAGTTGCAGCTATTGTTGATTCCCTGCTGAAGGGTCCTGTGGCAGATATTTGTCAACCTGCTAGCTATAATAGACAGATCTGTTGACTACCCTAGGCATGGATATAACACAGAACCACCCACCACTTACCAAAATGGATGGCATCTCCCCACTTCTGGTGATTCATATGGGCACAGAAGGAACTGAAAAGGATTGTCAACAATCACTGAGCAAGAAACCAAAGGCCATAGGACCACAGATTGTGTTTTTGTTCATTGCTAACCATTGAAAACAATGAATGATATAGAGAGAAATTAATCTGGAAATGAGATTGGAAGGATGATGAAGAGAAAAATTAATCGGGAATGGGATTTGGATGTCTGCATCTCAACTTCATTGGATGGATAGATTCCTGACCAGAGATGGAGTATACTTAAGAATGTCCTGTACTTGCCAGGTGTCTTAAAAACATAATTAAAGGGGTTTAAACTAAAAAAATGGGAAAAGGGAAGATTGTTTGTGCCTTTGTATAGCTCCTCAAGTAGATAATAATGTGATACAATAGTAACTAAAGAGAGGGAAGTAGAGGAGTAACCATGATTCCACGAAGAAATTCATAGGACACAAAACCCAAAAAAGAAGCTAGTAGTAAAAATCCAAAGCCTCAAACATCTATAAATAAATGCTAAAGTTTAGTTAACAAAATAAGAAGAGTAAAGCAAAGAGATAAATTTAATCTCATGACTAGACTGTATCTCTGAATACCCGGGAAAGTTGAGCCTGGAGAAGATTTGGGAAGAACAACATAGCTGTCCCTAAGTATTCAGAAGTCACCCCTATAGAGGGGCAATTAGAATGTCCCATTTGACCCCAGAGGGCAGATCCAGAAGCAATGGAAGAAAACTGTGAAGAAACAAATTTAGCCTTTGTGAGGAAGAAATTTCCTAATTAGAACTGTCCAAAAGTGAAATGGGTTGCCTAGAAAGTACATGGATTTCACTTTCTTGGGGGTCTTCAGCATCTGGAAATCATATTTATGGATATGTTTTAGTAGGGATTCATTTGGGGTATAAGTAGGACAAGATGGCACTGAAGTCCCTTACCATTTTCAAATTCTGTGAATTCTGTCATTCAGCTTTAGTTTTAATCTGTTCATCCAATCAATCAACCCTTCATCTGACAAAGTAAGCCTCTGAGCAAGGCACTTTGGGGATACAGAGATATGAGTCAATGTTTTTTCATTCAAGAAGCTCTCTAAAATTAATTATCTCAGGTCAATAGCCACTGTTCCACATGAGACTCATGTGTTAGAATTACACCTCAGCAAATCTAGCCTAAAGGATAAGACAGAGTTATAATTATACATTTTGGCACCTAGAATGTGTAGCATAAAAGATACTCTATTTCAGTAAGATGAAATGTAATAGAGATAGAATGTAAAATCTTACTTAGATTCAAGAAATCTTATAAATTTGTAGAGGAAGTGTGAAGAGTCAGGGAAAAGACCTGGGAATATTTGGTGGATCATAAGGGCAGCTGCATGGCACAGTGGATAGAGCACTGCATTTGGATCAAAAAAACTCATCTTCCCAACTTCAAATCCAGCCTTAGACACATACCAGCTGTGTGACCCTGTCACTTAACTTTGCTTGCCTCAGTTTCCTTCTTTATAAAATGAGCTGGAGAATGAAATGGCAAATTATTCTACTGTCTTTGCAAAAAACATGATGGAAATTACAAAATAACCACAATAGAAATTCAATGATTTCTTCACCTGACAAAAATTTAAAAGGTGAATTTAGCCCTGCTGCATTAAGAAAAATATAGTTTAGAGGGACAAGGAAGTGACAGTCCTGCCAGGCTGCTTCTCTAGTACTATATGCCAGACAATTGGGGACATCACACTTTGGGAAGACTACAGATAAATTGGACCTCCAAATCATACCCTATGAAGATATTTTGAGAGGCAACCTGGTGAAGTAGAAAGAACACTGTTTTTGGAATCAAGAGGTTCCATTTCTTTTCATCACTGACCACTTGTAACCTTAGGTAAGTCACTTAAACGTTTTTAAATGTTCTGTTTCTTTTTCTATAAAATAAGAGAAATGGGTTAAATTGTCTCTGAGGTTCTTTCTAGGTCTAGTCATAAAACATTAGACAGAAGAGAAAGCGGGGAGGGGGATAGAATTGGAGCCCTCAAAAATGATATGAAGGACTGTTACTGGGAAGAAAAATTCTATTTGTTATATTTGTTCCCAGGGGTATAAATAGGAGCAATGAGTAAAAGTTATAGAAAGGCAAATTTAGATTTGACTTCAAATACCTCTGGAAATAGTGAGTTTTCACTCACTTTTCAAACAAAGATATTGGGGTTGTTGTCTATTGGAGACAGTAAGGGGCACTATATTGCACAGAGCACTGGATTTGGAATCAGGAAGACAAGTTGAAATCCAATCTCAGACACTCACAAGCTGTGTGACCTTGAGCAAAATCTGTGTCTGCCTCAGTTTTCTTCTCTATAAAATGAGCATATAATAACACCTCCTTCACTGGGCTGTTGTGGCGATCAAATGAGATAATAATTATAAAGCACTTAGCACAATGCCTGACACATAGTAAGAGCTAAATAAATATTAACTATTATAAAAGGCGATTAGACTCAATGACCTCAGAATCCTTTTTAGATCTAGGTTTATGATCTTATGATCCAATTACTTTCAATGTCCCCTCTAATTCTAAATCTGTGATCCTTTAATCCCCTCTATAATTAGGTATGTGGAGGGGAGGAATGGAGATTTGATTTAATTCTCTCTTTTCTCCTTCTGCTTTTGTATAACATTTTGTTTTCTAAAATAGAACTGTTAACTTTAACAAAACAAGAGTTAAAAACGATGACCAGTTGGTCATGATGATGACTTTTGATTTTCTCGTATGTGTGTGTGTATGTTTCTGTTTTTATGGTGACAATTACCTCACACAGGTTTAGTGGTACATTCTTTCTTATTCAGATTCTGTTTCATTTTATAAAAGTCTTCCAGTATTTCTATGTAGTCTTCATATTTGTCATCTCTTATGGTGTAATAACATCCCACCACTTCCATATCACACAATTTATTCAGCCGTTCCCCCAACAATGGACACATCAGTTGTTTCCAGCTTTTTGCTCTTGTAAATAAAACCATTGTGAATATGTTTATACAGATAGGGTTTTCTTTTTCCTTCCTATTACATCCTGAGGGAATAGCTTACTGCAGTCAGATCAGTGGGTTAAAGGATATAAACAGTTTTGTAGTTTTTATTGAACATCATCATATTGCTTTCCAAAAACATTATGCCAGTTCACAGCTACCTACCCACAGTGGTGATATTTCTCAACAACCATAATTCTATTGGGTTTTATTGTTTAAAAACATCTATGTTAACCATTTTAAAAGAAATGCCTGACTGATGATAATGGCTCTGATGCAGAGAAAAAAAAAAAAGATAAACAATGAATAGTCAACTATGTCCTCCGTGGGCATCCACAGAAGGTCAAAAAAATAAATAAATAAAGACATCCCAAAATTCAGATAAACTCTATATGGCAAACTAATGGGAGACTATTTGTGATAGGATTCCAAATTTAAGAATTATGAGGAACCATAGAAGTTCTAGGATAATTAATATAGAGCTGGAGGGTACCTTATTGTTGTTTGTTTAGTCATTTTTCAATCATGGTTTTCTTGGCAAATATACTAGAGGGGTTTGCCATTTCTTTCTCTAGATAGGTTTACAGATGAAGAAACTGAGGTACACAGGGTTAAGGGACCTGCTCAGGGTCACACAACTAGTATGTGTCTGAAATTGGATTTTAACTCAGGTCTTCCTAACTGGCCTGATGCTCTCTCTTTTGCATTACCTAGCTGTTCCTGGAAGGGACCTTGGAGGTCACTTAGTCAAAACCCTTCATTTTATAGATGAGGGAAATGAATCTCAGGGATGCTAAGAACTAAGCAAAGGTCAAAAAAGTTCAATGGTAGAGCTGTATTTTGAACCCAGAGCCTCTGAATCAAGGAATCATTTTCCTTATCTCCCATCTGACAATCTTCTTTTTGGGTTTCATTACCTTCTTTATCCGTTTCCTTTTGTTTTCCACTATTAGATTGTAAACTCCTTAAGGACAGGAATTGGCTTTTTCATATTCGTATCCCCAGCACTAACAGTGCCTGGTATATTGTCAGCACTTACTAACTTGTGTCAAATCCCAGCTCCACTATTTATTAGCTATGTGGTTTGGGCCATATGGCATTATCTCTCTGAATGTCTCTTTCTCCCTCTGTAAAATAGAAGGGCTTGACAATTCTTAAGGCCCTTTCCACCATACCAGTTGTAGAAAAATCAGGATAAACAGGCATGGAAGGGGCTGCTATCTGCATCACTGGAGGGAATACCTTCTTAGGTCCTGAGGATCATGCTCTTGAATATCAGGTATCGTATTAGCTTACTCTCATAGCACAATGTTGCTCACAAGATTTTCAATGGCCAGGAGAATGGTTACTTGTTAAGCCAGCCTTCTCAAGCATCCTGTAGGTTTCAGAAAGTCCATACCACCCCAGAGCTTTAGAACTTTCTGAAAGAAAAAAAAAGAAAGAAATCTCAGAAAGAAATAAGGGAAAGAAGGAAGGAAGGAAGGAAAGAAGGAAGGAAGGAAGGAAGGAAGGAAGGAAGGAAGGAAGGAAGAAAAGAAGGAAGGAAGGAAGGAAGGAAGGAAGGAAGAAAGGAAGGCAGGAAGGAAGAAAGGAAGGCAGGAAGGAAGAAAGGAAGGAAGGAAGAAAGGAAGGGAGGGAGGGAGGAAAGAGGGAAGGAGGAAGGTAAGGAGGGAGGGAGGAGGGAAGGAAGGAAGAAAAAAAAGAAGGAAGAAAGGAGGAAGGTAAGGAGGGAGGGAGAAAGGAAGGAAGGAAAAAAGGATGGAAGGAAGGAAGGAGGGAAGAAGGGAAGAGAAGGAGGGAGGGAGAAAGAGAGGGAGAGAGGAAGGAAGGAAGGAAGGGAGGACATGAAGAAATCTCCTCCCCTCCCAAAATGCTGGGGCCCCAGTATTAATTTACCTGACAGAAGTTTCAAGGAAATGCAAGATAAGATGGTATCAATATTAATTATGAAAAAGTGGTCCAGACAGAGTTTTTCTCCATCTGTCTCTCACACTTTATGGTTCAGAAATGACCTTGCTTGTCAGTACAGCTGCCCTATTAGTGAGGGCTTGGGGATGGATTCCCCTTGAGTGGCATGTAACTCCAAATGGGCAACGTTTCAACAGGAGGAAGCTGTTGGGTCCCAGAAGGGACACTATGGTGCTAGAATGTACCCATCTACCAGATTTAATTGTCAAGTTCTCTCAGACAGGACAAAACTTTAACCTTGCTCAAGGTCACACAGGTAGTAAGAGTGAGAGAGTCTGTGCTCCCTCAGCCTCAGTTTATTCATCTATAAAATAATAAGGTTGGACTGATTCAAGCCTGCAGATATTTAACCTTCTCTAAGTCTCAGTTGTCACATCTGTAAAAAGGGTATAATGATATCTGTTGTCATTTACTTATAGACTCAAATGGCTTTAGGTAAAAATGAGATTAAACAGAAAAAAAATTCTATATCTCTTAATGTGCTGTGGACATTAAGATAATGTTGATGCTTCTTCATCTTTAGAACTCTATCCAGTCTGGCCCCAACCAACTTTTCTGCCTTATTGCATATTACTTTCACACACACACATACACACACACACACACACACACAAACACACACACATACACTACAATATAGTCAAGCTGGTCTCCTTTTGTTCCTTAAATATGATATTCCATCTATCACCTCTGTACCTTTTCCCCAGTTGTTCCCCATACCTGGGGTGCCCTCCTTCCACACCTTTGCCTCCTAGAATCTCTAGCTTTCTTATTCAGAATCTACCTTCTACATGAAGTTTTTCTTGAATTGCCCCAACTGCTAGAGCTTTCCTCCTCCTCCTCCTCCCTAAAAAAATTCTTGCATCTATTTTGTGTAGGTACTGCGATCGATCTTGTTTCTCCTTTATAGAAAGAAATACTGAAAACAAGAGGGACAGGAACTGGATCTGTGGTTTTTATTGATGTAGAAAATTTCCAGATGGAAAGCCCCTTTAACAATGCAAATTAGCATCTCCTGTATCTCTTATAATCTTAATCACATTCTAAGTTTCAAAGGCAGGACTTGAATACAGATCTTCCTGGAAGCAGCTAGTTGGTACCATAGATAGAGCAGTGGAGTCAGGAAGATCTGAGTTAAGGTCCCACCTCAGATATTTACTTGATGTCCAGCCCTACTAAGCAAACTACTTCATTGCTGCCCACCTCAGTTCCCTCATTGGTAAAATTGGGATGCTGATATCTACCATTAGATACCAATGCAGATACAGCATGTGTTATCGTAACAATAAAGATGCAGTATCTCCTAGCTTACTTTGCATGATTGTTGTGAGAATTAAATGGGATAACTTAAATAAAGTGCTTTATGATCCTTAAGACGCTAATAAAGTCTTGTTGTTGGTGATGATGCCGATGGTAGTAGCAGGAGTGATGGTGGTGGTGGTGGTGGTTATAATAGTGATAGTTTTTGTGGTTGTGGTTGTAATAGTGGTTGTAGTAGTTCTAATTATCCTTATGCCAAAATCAACTTGGTCAATGCCAGGGAGGTCAGATCCCTGCTAGCCACATATTGCCCTAGAAAATCACAAACTAGCATTATCTTTGTTGTACATATTATTTATTTTATCAAATATTTCCTGATTATATCTTAAGCTAGTTCCTATCACAAGCTGGAGTTTTTCATCTTGCCTTTGGGCTGGAAGTTTGATACCTTTGAACTATAATTGCTCCTCTGGACTTCAAAATTTATCTAGCTATAAATATAGATATAGATGAAAATATATAGAGAGAATATAATTATAAATGTCTATCATCTATTTATATATTGATAGATAGATTGATCAATAGATAGATAGATGGATGGATAGATAGGCAGATGGATAGATGGATGGATGGATAGATAGATAAATGGATGGATGGATAGATAGGCAGATGGATGGATGGATAGATAGATAGATAGATGGATGGATGGATAGATAGGCAGATGGATGGGTGTATGGATGGATAGAAAGATAGATAGATAGATGAATGGATAGATAGATAGATAGATGAATGGATAGATAGGCAGATAGATGGATAGATGGATGGATAGATGGATAGATAGATAGATAGATAGATAGATGGATGGATTTTAGATAGATGTACACATGTTGTCTCCTGTGACTAGGTTGTAATCTCCCAAGTCCAGGGAATATCTCGAGTTAATCTTTATATCCTTGATCTTTAGCACAGTCTCTGGTATACTGTAGGTGATTCACAAATGTCTGTTGATTGATCAGTGCCAATCTCTAAGGTTCCTTCCTGAGCTCTAAATCTCACAATCCAATTTACAAGGCTGGCAGACTCCAAACACACTGAATCATAGCTTCCAGAGATATTGATTATACCCAAGGCCAAACTGGCCCTGACCCCAAATCCATAAACCCAATCTTTTTATATGATTAGAGCCGCTTACATCTGTATTTCTACAACATTAGTGGTCAGCATTTAGGAAACAGAAGAAATAAAATGTACATAGGTGTGCTTTGTAGGTCTTTATTAAGTGGCTTAAAATACTCCTTCCAGATATAGTTACCTAGTTCCCCTTCCCCATCCCCAGCCATCAGTTTCAATGGGGAAGCTAGCTCAATACAAATAGAACACTTCCTAAATCCAAAGACTTCCTTCTGTTCCAGTCTAAAGCTAGGACTCCATTAAGTTTTTTTTTTTATTTCTTTTCTGTGAAGTTCAGTAATGTTGCTACTTTTGGAGATTTCTGAACCAAAGAGAGCTCTGGGCCTTCCCTCCTTACCTTCCCTCATTCAATTAGAGTCTGATATGATGCAGTAATCATCTTTAACTCCCTACTAAACTCTAAGCTTCCTGAGGACAAGAAATAAATCATATTTGTCTTTGTGAACCCCAGAAAAGTTTCTTGAGCTGAATTTAAATAAAAGAGTATTTGATTTGATTCTTACCAGGGTAGAAAAGAGAAAATCAGGGTCAGGAGAGAGGGAAGGAGAAAGGAAAAGAGTTAAGAATAAGATCTTTATTCTATGTTCTCTGTTGTTATTTAGTTGTATATGACTCTGTGATCTCATTTGGAATTTTCTTTTTAAGACTAGAACTCAGAATGCATTATTAACCTCTCTGAAACGCAGTTTTCTCATCAGTAAACTGGGGATCATAATTGCATCACTTGCAATTTTTTGTGATATTCATATGGTATAAAGTTTACAAAGTGCTTGGAGAAACTTAAAGCAATATATACTTGTCATCAATCTTTATTATTCTCTAAGGCCTCTTCTACCTGTGATGTTCTTTGACTCAATGACCTAAATAAGCGAAGGCCTTTTCCCTCATTGTAAAACTTTGATTTATTTTGTCTTACCATCTGGTGGGCCTAGCACACTTCCTCACACAAAGTAGGTTCCATAAGTATTTGTTGCTTGTGGATTAAAGGAAGCCCTGCCTTGGCCACTAGGAGGCAATGCCAGCCTCCTTGTGCCACCAGTTAAGAGGATTCCGTCCATGCCCGGCGCCTGCCAGGGAGGGCCCGAGCCAGGAGTGAGAGGTCTGAAGTTTTCTTGAACAAAGGAAGACCTCCAGAAACACAGAGAGAATGTGGACTCCTGGCTCTTTCTGATGCCGGAGAAGGACTGCTGTATCTACAGGGAGCTCATGAATATATTTACTTCTCTATTTCAGGGCTGCCATCGATTAGCAGTGGCCCCTGACCTCCTGGAAGTATTGAACAAACAAGATGTAGGTCTGCGGGCCAATTGCTTTCTTTCTGATCTACTTGGCTGATTATTATTGATTATCTACCCGGGACTATGTTAATTTCCTTCTTGACAGTATCTCTCCTTAGAACAGTTCCTAGGATGGTCTTGTTGCATTATAGTTTCCTGGGGTTTATGTGCAGTTTTTTTTTTTTCAGAGCAGTATATTCTTCCTCTGAAAGATCCATTCAAAGTTTCTCTCATTCCACCTACTGCTTTTGCCAGGCCCACGGCCAGCTCTGGTATTCCAGTGAGCACTCCCTCTAGCAATGCTGCCCATCCATGGAATATTCCAGTCCCAAGAATGGCGCAGAAAATGGATTTGGCCCTTTGGGTGATTGGAAAAGTAGAATAGTGGGAAAAGTCCTGAACTTGGAGTCAGGAGATACAGGTTTGAGCTTAGATTTCTTCCCTCCCTCCCTTCCTCCCTTCCTCCGTTCCTTCCTTCCTCTTTCCTTTCCTTCCTTCTTTTCTTTATTTCCTCCTGCTTTCTTTCCCTCCCTCATTCCTTTCTCTTCTTTCCTTCCTTCTTCTTTCCTCCCTCTCTCCCTTCTTCCTTCCTTTTTACTCTTTCATCTTTCCTTCTTTTTTCCTTTCCCCCTTCTTCTCTTTTCTTCTTTCCTCCCTTTCTCTCCTTCCTTCTTTCCTTCTCTTTCCTTCCTTCCTTCTTTTTCTTCTTCTTTCCCTCATTCCTTCTCTTTCATTTTTTCCTTCCTTCCCTCCTTTCTTCCTTTCTTCTCATTCATTCACATTTCTTCCTTCCATCCATTCTTTCCTCTTCCTTCCCTCCTTCCTTTATTCTTTCCTTCTCATTCTTTCCTTCCTTCAAATTCTTCCCTCCTCTTCCTTTCTTCCTTTTTCCTATCCTCCCTCCCTCTATCCTTCCTTCTTTTTCCTTCCTTTTCCTTCCTTCCTTTCCTCCTTCCCTCTCTTTTTGTTTCTCCTCCCTTCATTTCTTCATTCCTTCCTGTGCTTTACAGCACCTTCTATCCCTATCCATGAAATTTTGTACTCTAAGGTCTATAATCCAAGGTTCCAACCACTCTGATATTTTCTCTTCTATGTTTCTAGGTGCCTTTCTAGACTAACCTTCCATGACATGGTAACTGATGTAACTTATAGTGAGAGGCAGTGTGGAGTAAGAAAAGAGAATAGGGTATAGAGACCTTGGTTCTGGTCCCAGCTTCCATAGTGTTCATTCGGTAACATTGAGAAGGCAGGCCACATCTCTGGTATCTTCTCATCTGTATACTGGGAATAACAAAATTTGCAATCCTTTTCTTCTCCTTCCTCCTTCATAGGACAGAAAAGAAAGGTTTTTCAAATCATAGATGTATGGCCAATTATAATATCATATCACATTATATCATTGTTATCATTTAGTAATTTTCAGTGCTGTGTGATTCTTCTTGACTCCATTTGGGGTTTTCTTGGCAAAGACACCGGAATGGTTTGCTATTTCCTTCTCTAGCTCATTTTATAGATGAGGAAACTGAGGAAGACAGGGTTAAGTGACTTGCCCAGGGTCACATAACTAATATGTGTCTGAGGCCAGATTTGAACTCAGGGAGATGAGTCCTCTTGAATTCAGGCCCAGTTTTCCATCCATTGTACCATCTGACAGCTCTAACTTCTCAGATATCACATCACATCATGAATATTAACATGTACACATGTCGATACATTGTATATACATGTATACATAACATGTATAAATTAGTCATATGTCAATACTGGATACTATTACATCCTCTGGGATAATTTAAGAGTATAGACAAAGGATGCATCATCCTGACTCTAGGACTTATGATTTTTTCTCTTACTTGTAGAGGAAGGAAGAAGGCTGAGTTACTTGAGCTTTGAACTTACCCACTATTTGTACAAGCTGAGATTCAAACAAATAGATTTCTGGATCTAAAATCATTTTTTTTAATTTTTATCTTGTCTACAGTATGGAATATAGCACTTGGAGCCAGAAGACCTAAATAAATTCTTGTCCTTCTCTTAGCTTTGTGACTTCAGGGAAAATAAATTTGACTCAGTTTCCTTCCCACTCTACCTTCCTGGCAGAGTCATTTTGAGAAAAACATTTTGTAAAACTTAATCACTAGAGAGATAAAAGCAGTTATTATCTGGAGGATCAAGTAGTAGAGAAACTCAAAAGATGCAGTGTTTTAGAAAAGGAAAATATCTACTGAAATCAGTCCTGTTTTGTGGATCCATACATCACCGGGCGCACCTGCTGCTAGAGTTATTACAGAGACTTCAGGGAGTGGGGCGGAAACTGAATCAACCCAAGAAGTAAATAAAATGAATGGAAATGCATAAAACCTTCTCCTTTTTGAACACAGCACCATAATGCCCCATTTTATAATCACCATTTTTCTATAACCGCTTTAAAAATTAACGCCTGTACATTTTCAGACATGGCCAGTGTATTGGTTTGTTTTGCTTGGCAGTAATTCTTTGCTACAAGGCAGATTTCTGTGAGAGGTGGGTGTGGGGAGTGTGGAAGAGTATTGGGGAAGCAACAGGAATATAAATGAGAAAGAAATAGTGATGCCTTAGTTTGGTCTCAAAGATCTACATGAAGTTGCCCTTCCTTCTTTATAGAGATGGGGAGTAAAATGTTATTGGTATGGAACATGAAATACATAGTCCAATATTTTTAATGGTTGGTTAGTTTTGCTGAATTTTTTCCCATGTCTCTTATTTTTCTTTATTATAAAGGATAGCTTTCTGAGAAAAGGAGGAAAAGGGATACACTGGGAAATATAGGTGTGAAAACAAAAGATAGAGACCAAAATTTATATTTTAGTGAAAATTTATAGTAGTAGCTTGTATTCATAAAACACTTTGAGGTTTGCAAAATGCTTAAAATGACATATGTTATCTCAATTGATTGTCACAATAGCTTTGTGAGGTAAGTGGTATTATTTTTCTTAGTTTATAATCAAAGAAACTAAGACAAAAGGAGCTTGAACGACTTGCCCAGAATCAAAGACTAGGAAGAATCTGAGACAGAATTTGAACTCAGTCCCCTCTCTAACCACTGAACACCTCAGTCCCAAGGTTAGCTTTGGAATACAGTGTTGGCAAGAACAAATATGGGACTTTTAGCAAATACTAGTCAGGGTGATAGGTAGAAACTAATTTTAGCTGCCCGCTTTGATTCAGAGTGGTATATGTGAATGTTGAAAAATTCAAGTGTTAAGCATGTGGTTGGCAACTCAGATTCTAGGTTCAGAAGAAGAAAAAAGGCATAAATTAACACAAGCCTATTATTAAGTGCCTATTATATGCCAGGTATTGGATTTGCCCTAGGATACACAGACTCAAAAATAAATTAATCCTTGCACTCAAAATACTTATTTTCAAGGAGGGGAAAAGTTGGAACAAAAGGTTTTGCAACTGTCAATGCTGAAAAAGTATCCATACATATATCTTGTAAATAAAAAGCTATTTTTTAAAAGATACTTATTTTCTACTTTTATCTTTATTTTATTTTATTCTGACTCTTCAAATAATTCCATTTGGGATTTTCTCAGCAAAGATACTGGAATGGTTGGCCATTTCTTTCTCCAGCTCATTTTACAGATGGGGAAACTGAGGCAATCAGAGTTAAGGGATTTGTCCAGGGTCACACAGGCAGTCAGTGTCTAAGGCTATATTTGAACCAGAGAAGATGTCTTCCTGATTTTAGGTCCACTGCACCACCTACCTGTGATGAGAAGGGAAGATCATTCCAATCAGGGGTACCATCTGAGCAAAAACAGCTAGAAAGAAATAGAATGAAGTTGGATATGGATGTATGTGCATGTGAGAAGTTTGAGTATGAAAGGAGAATTAAAAAATAAACACTAGAAAGGTAAAAACGAGTTCGGTTATGGATCATTGTAAATGTTGGGCTGAGAATTCTGCATTTTATTATCAAGATAGTAGGGAGTCATTGAAAATTCTTGATCAAGAGACAACATAGGTGTATCTGTGCTAACCAGGAGTAGTGGGAAGGATGGGAAAAATCAGTCACACTTAGGGAATTGTAGCATTTAATGCAGATTCAGGACAAAGGGACAGGCCATTCTAGGGAGATGTAATTATATGGGTAGGGAAGATGAGGGAGATAACAGTCAAAAGGCACGGATGTGAGAGTCCTTGTGGCAAAGGGAAGGTTGCAACAGAGGGATTAGACTCAGGTGTGCCCCTGGCACAGATCCCTAGTTACTCTGTCCTAGTTAACCCGCTGAAGGAAAGGCCTAGGACTTTCTCCCAGGGCCAGTAGCCACGGATAGCTTCTGAACCAAGCTGAGGAGGACCCACCAGTGTAAACTGTATGGAGTCTAGGAGCTCATCCCACTTCCAGATCCTGCAACGTTCAGCTTTTCACCAGCTCGCAGTGTTTATAATGCATCAGATGGTGATGGAGCTGATACTGGAATTCTGCTCCTCCATTCCAAATGCTGCTTCCAGAGCTTGGTGTTTATCTAGGGAGAGAGCAGAATACTTAGTTTTCATCTTAAAGGTCATGCAGGAATACAAAATAATGATTCTATCCAAGTCTGGATTGGAGAAGATCATGACATCGTGCCAGCCGATTCTCACCTTTCAGAAAGATCCTGGATGTAACATGGAAAGGCTGTGTGTGCAGGGAACTGATTAAAAAAATAATAACACCTTCCTTATTGAAGGTGACCCTGAATTTCTTGCTTTTGGTACGGTCCAGAATATCCCTTGGACAGGCAGAATCCTGGCTCTGAGATTAACCAGGGAATTCTGGCAATCCTCAGCCTGGGGTCTCTGGTGAAAGGGGACTCACTGATTTTGGGGACATTAACACTTTGTCAAATATTTATCAATCATTTATTCTCTTTCTTTTTTAATTTTAATTTCCTTTTTTATTCACTTAAAAACATCAACAAATATGAAAACTTTAACATAGAATGTAAGTTTTATATATTAAACTTGTGAATTTTTAGTCTTATTGCTAGTCTTTTGAAGCTCAAACTTGCCTGGATAGTCACTGGATAGAATGTTGGACTTGGAGTCAAGGTCTGAATTCAAATTCTGTCATAGATACTTACTGTGTGCTTTTGAGGTAAGACATGTGAATCATTTCCCATCTCAGGGTCTGAGTTTCTTCATCTGTAAAATGGGGGTGATAATAAGACCTCTCACAGGATTATTGTGAGGATCTCATAAGATAACATATGTAAAATATGTTGTAAACTTGAAAGTTCTATATAAATGCTAATGATTGTTGTTGTGATTATTATATAATTCTGCAAGTATTTAAACAATTCATATAATATAGAGTCATCCCTTCCACCTCTGGGGGGTTATGGGTGCAGCTCTCCCACAATATGGAAGATCCATACAAGATTTTTTTTGGTCTTCTCTTTGTACCAGAGAAGAAATCTAGTTTTTTTTTCTTTTTTTATGGAGTATTTGCAGTGTTAAAAGACAAAACATAGTGATATTATACAATACATATATTTTATGCATTTCTGAGTTTTTAAACTTTTTCTGTCATCTTTTGGCATTTGTGTTATCATCTGCAGCTTCCTCAAAACTACCCAAAAAATTCCCATTTAATTCCCTATGCCAAATCACAATCTATTGAAATCATGATGGGGAAAGTCATGATGTGGAAGGGATAATTGTATTAAGTTCAAGTTAGTCTCTGAATATACAAAGTCAAAAATAATCCAGTCACTGTCCTCAGGGAGCTTGTATTCTACAATGGTCTTTTCATCCAGTGTGGGAATTATGTGAATTACTGAAGGAGCCAATGGGACAATTTTTCTAGCATACATTAAATGCATTTAAATACATTAATGAAATGTATTAGCAAAAAAAAAATTCAGTCATTTTAAAACCTTGAAGACATATCACCAAACATCTGGAGGATGAGGATGGATGGATGGGAAATGATTCACATGAAAAATTGCTGAGGGTTTTAGTGGAACAACAGTTAGTCAACAGAAAGCAAAAGTATGACATGGAAGCTGAATCAGGACTACTTCAAAAGAGTTCCAATGTCTAGAATAGTAAAAGACACAATTCAGGCTATATCTAGGGGCATCCTGAGTACCATTTTTTTTAGACAGAGGCAGAATACATCTATGGAAAGAGGGCCAGGACAGATAAGGAGCCTGGAGACTGTGTACTGCCAGGAGAAGGTGAATGACCTGAAGAGACTTGATAACATGTTAAGTCACATTAGTAAAAGCATAGTATCCAGTAATAAAGAGATGAGAATCTTGCTATCCTTTATCCTGGTCAGTCACATCTAGGGGATGTGTCCATTTCTGGGGACCACATTTTAGGAAAGCCCTTCAGAAGCTGGGCTAGGATCCAGATGAAGCAATCAGGGTGGAGGTGAGCCTCGGGTTCATGTCAGCTAAGGTGCGATTCTCTCCTGGAGTTCCAGACATCCTTCACTGGACCTTTGCCCAAACTGAACCGAATTGCAACTGGATTGTAGTTTGGCCTTTGAGAAGAATGGAGAAAATGAACTTCTTTTCTTCCCTTCTTTGCAGAGGACAGGATCATGGCTGGGGGAAATTGCACTTGTTCTTGGATAGTGTTGATATGCTGATTGTTTTTGCTGACCTGATTTTTTTTCTCTCTCTTTTTTTTTTATTTCTTATTACAAGTAATGGCTCATTGAGTTAAGGAAGATGGGTAGATATTTTTGAAAATAAAGGAGATTAGCAATGTAGTTAGACCCATGAATAGCCACTATATTTCCAGCTTAGAAGAAATAGAAAAACCTAGTATCCAAAAGAAAAAAAAATCATTGTAAAAAAGAAGATAATTTGGATTGTAAGTTGGGTCTGACCTTGGCAAAGGGCATTGGATGGAAGCTTGGGCTTTGTGGTCTGTGAGATGACCTGCTATTTCTGGCCAAGGAGAATGAGGAAGCAGAGAAGGGCAGCAGGGTCTGGCATTCCTGCTCATTCTGTCTGTACTCAGGCCTTCCCCAGACAGACCTTCCACGGTGAGGTCCATTCAGCCTGCAATGCTCCCACCAGTTCCCAAAGCCTTTCTCCTGCTGCACCAACAGAGCCAATCTCATGATTAACTTTGTCACGTCATTTTGACCGCTCGTTTTGTAGGATGAGTGCTAGTGACTGAGAAGAGGTCAGTATTCTTGCAGAAAGCCTGTTAGTTGATTCTAAGCCTATTTATTTCTTCATTTGAATCTGTCATTGCTTGTCTGAATTGAGTCTGGAGTTGCTGATCACCAGCATTAATGATCCCCTGCTCCCTTTTCTTGTATTTGTTGTGAGTCATAGAACAAATCACAGACAATACTTTGGACCTTGGAGACCAATGAGCCTGACCCCCTCATTTTGAATGAGGAAAGAAATTAAACAGATGAGGAAGTTGAAGCCCAGAATGCAGAGGCAGCTGATAGGATCTCAAATTTGGAGCTGGAAGACTTGGTCTTCAAAATCATCTATCTAGTTTATCTCCTTCCTTTTACAGATGAGTAAACTGAGGTCCATAAAAGTGGATAATTCACCCAAAATGCAAAGGGGAAAAGTGGAAAAAATGGAATTTAAAACTATCTTCTGACTCCAGATCCACCATTCCATTGGCTCATTGGGGCTTCCGAGGAAACCCTTTGAAGTTTTTAGGGGCTGGATCTAAGCAATCCATCCATTGTCTGCCTCCATTGTTTCCTGAGCCACCAAGACTTTTTTCACATAGGAAGCAACATGTAACACATCTATTGACCTCCCTCAGAACCCCTCTTTTGTCATCCAGTACCCATAAGGCTGCATGTTGCTCTTTGTTTTCCCGTACCATGACCCTGAGCTCCAGTTCTTTGCATTTTGCTGTGGGCTAGCATTTGAGGGCAGCATCCGGGAAGTAAAGATTTCTACCATGACCTTCATGGTCGCCACCTCTTCAGTCAATGCTGCATGTCCAAGCAACTGTGTGCCTTCTGGTCTGCATCCCATCCATGATGCTGTTTTGATGGAGCTGTCAATGGGGGATATATTTTTATTCATTGAACCATTCATTTGTTCATTCATTCAACAAATTTTTATTAGTCATTATGTGTGCTCAAGGCAATATGTTAGGCAATGGTAAAGATACAAAGTCCATCCAACTATTCATTTGTTCATTCATTCAACAAATCTTTATTACTCATTATCTTGCTCAAGGCAATATTCTAGGCAATGGTAAAGATACAAAGTTTAAATAGTATCTAATCCCTCTTTGACTTCATGGGACTCTGAATCAGGGAGTGAGTATAGTAAGGGATGTATCCATTAATTCATTCAAAAAACTTTTTAGTAACTTGAGTTTAGAGTATACTACGTTAGGCACTGGAAGTTACTGAAAATTTAGGGAAAAAATAGAGCCATCTCACAGTGCCCCAAGTGAAGGTAGGAGAAGGATTAAGTTATCCAGTAATTAGATTATTAAGTATCTACAAAGTGAAAACCATAGTTAGCCATTTTTGCCCCTAGGGCAGCATAAACTATGGTTAGACAATTGGCACAAAAGGTATCCTCCAACTTTATACACCAGCTTTCGAGATAGAGAGAAAAGGGAAGGTTGGATCAGGGCAGGGCCCAGATGTTGGAGAAGCCTACCTGAAATGTGGCCACACTGGAAAGATATGGCAACTTCCAATTTTAATTAAATCTTATTGTAAATTAACATTGTACTTTCAAGAGTAACAACCTGGGACAAAGTCCCAGTCACCTCACCTGAGTTACAACTATAGTATAAAATAGTGTGGGAGATACAAAACTCCTGCCTTTATGGAGTTTATGGTCTGGTTAATTTATGTCTCACCATCTCCTCTAGCCCATACTAATTAGTATGATTTCTCAATTCTTCCTTTCAATGTGGACATTAGTCTGGGCAAGAGGAAATTCATTACGTTGTCTCTTTCCCCCTTTAGGGTTTGCTGTCTGGAGCAGCAGTCCTTTTCCATGTGCTTTCCCTCCCTTTGGCAATTGCAGAGTTAATATTTTTTTCTTCATACCAAGCATGTCATTTGTTCCAAAGTCAGTGGGAATCAGGGACATCTAGCCTTATTTTTGCATATGGCTTTTGAGTAATCATATGCCCTTCTCCAATTTGGAGACCAGACTTCCTCGATCATAAGTCTTTCTGAAGCTGAGGGCATTGAAATCTCTAAATGGGTCAAAGAATATCCTAGGTGAATTCTGAGGGAAAAGCCCACAGGAATCAAGAATAAACAAGTCTAGAATTTTAGTCTTTCATTTAACTAAGAAAAGTTATAGCTTTGCCTCTCAGTCTTGGAGCTGTGCTTCAAATACCCTCCATCTCTCCTCTGCCTGACTCCCAAAACCATTAGAAAGGAACATTTTTTTTTATTAGGATGCATCATGGTACAGGTATACGTGGTACATGATTCTGTCTTTGAAGTCCTGTGTTTAATCCTGGCTCCGGTCCACATTGCTGGGTGAACTTAAACAAATTGTTCATCTTCTCCAGCTTTCAGCTTCCAAATGAGGAGGTCAGATTCAGTGACCCTTAAGGTCTCCTCCAGATCTGTGTCTATGGTTCTATGATATAGAGGGGCCCAAGGAATTTGTAAACCGAGTGCTTCCCACGAAACCCTGCTGCTTGCTCTCTGGGAAGATAGGGAGGAGCCCACTGGGCTGATGTCTTCAATTGTAAGAATATTATTACTTGAAGGAACAGGGCCCAGTGGATGTGCTAGTAAACAGCAGTGGGTTATTATAAGTTCAGCTAAATGACCCATTTCGAAGCTAATGAACAGCATTCATTTAGAGGGAAGAGTCAACATAGTTAATCATGGCTTTTTCCTCATTAATTTGCAGACTGTAAATACCAAACTTCCCTCTCCTTCCCCCTTTCTCCTCCTCTTACTCCTATTTCTCCTCCTCTTACTCCTATTTCTCCTCCTTCTCCTCTTTCTTCTTCTTCTTCTTCTTCTTCTTTTTCTTCTTCTTCTTCTTCTTCTTCTTCTTTTTCTTGTTCTTCTTTTTCTTCTTCTTTTTCTTTTTCTTCTTCTTCTTCTTCTTTTTCTTCTTCTTCTTCTTCTTCTTTTTTTTTCTTCTTTCTCTTCTTCTCCTCTCTGTTTCTGTTTTATATCTCTCTTTGTCTCTCTGTGTCTGTCTCTATTTCTCTGTCTCTTTCTGTCTCTCTCTCTCTCTCTCTCTCTCTCTCTCACACACACACACACACACACACACACACACACACACATACATATATATATGCAGACAACATTCTTAGTATAAATCAGTGAATCCTAATTATGAGGTATAGAAAAAACAAAATTGGACACTGAGTTCTGGCTCTAGTCCTCCCTACTTTCTGTGTGACTCTGAAAGTCATTTGTCCTCTCAGAACCCAGTTTCCCCATCTAAATAATGGGAGAGGTAGGAGATGAGAAGATCTCTCTAAGGTTCATTTCTTTTCTCCTGACAAATTTTCCATTCTAAACTCCCTCCTACTTCTGACATTATCTGTTCTAAGCTTCCTCCCAGTTCTGACATCCTTTGTTCCAAGGGCCCTCAACTCTGACATTTCACTTTCTAAGGTCCCTTTCAGTGCTAACAATCTGACATGGTTTCCCCTGGGGGGAAAAAGAGCTTTGCTAGATTTATATATGTTTTGCTACTATATTGAAAAATGAGAGTACTGGAACTGGAAGGACCCTCTGATACTGCTATGAAGCCCTTGATTTACTAGTAAAGCCAGGCAAAGAATGACAGGTCCAAGGTTCCCAGCTATAGAGGTGCCAGAGTCAGGCCAAGTACCCCATTCTTTTGACTTCTTTGTATTGCCCCATGCTGTCTATCTTAGTTGATACATGCTGGTGACTTTACAACATCCAGACCACCATCTACAAAAACAGCCATAATGATCAGAAACATCCTCAATGGAAGTCATTTGCCTGCTCAATGTGATTGCAAAAAAATTAGGGAAGCACCTTCCCCCATTCCCCTCCTCCAAAGTGCCCCTCACCATCCATGCTTATATTCCACCATTTGAGAACCACTTCTTCGATTTAAGTACTCCTCCAGGTAGCTTATCCAGGTAGCACATTTCCTAGGAGTGACATCAAATGCTTTCCTCCTTTATGGGAAAAAATCTGGTTGTCCATTTGACAGGAGGAATGAGAAGGACAGCAGGAGAGTACAGGGATCTTGGGGAGTGTCAATACAGATGGTGGAGATCAGCCTTGAAAGGAGGAAAGGGACACAATCACAGAGAAAGTCTGAGCACATCAAAGATCCTTTGCCAATCTTTTTCCATGTTAATTGCTATTAATTCACTATCATTTGTTCCTGTATGGGAAGGCACAGAATCATTGACATCATGTAATCTCAAAAGAACTAGAAGGAGCTCAGAACAACTAGAAAATGTTTTTCCCCTCCTAATTTGGATGAATTGCTTTGAGACTTTCACAAACTTGGGCTTACCTGCTCCCTCCTTCTTCCCATTAATAATGGAGCCCAATCATGAGAGCTTAAGGTTTTAATTCTTCATTTTAATAATAATTTCAATCTTAATTCTTTAACTCTTAAATTTTTATCATACCACCAAGAAGCAAGACAATGTCAATCTAGACTTTGACTTTTGATCATAAGATTTAGAGGAACCCCTTTATTTTACAGACAGAGAAACTGAGACCTAGCGTAAGTACCTTGCCCAAGGTCAAAAAGGCCTTGAACCAGCATTTGAATCTAGATCTTCTGACTCTAGTCATCTCTTTCCATTATAGCCCACTGCCTTTCCAAGTTATATTAGACTTGAATTCTAGTCCTTTGAGCTAACATAAGGACTGTCAAGTAGATGGAACTACCAGTAAAATCCCAGTCCTTCTAACTTCTCATGTTCAACCCTATTCATTAGCTATATCTCTCTCTTAAGTAAAGTTGCCAAAAGATAAATTTGTGGCAGGTAGACGAAAATAGCCCGAGATAAAACCGAACGTGGGGAAAGAGGCAGGACTGAGGGAAGAGAGAAGGAGAAAGAGGGCTGAGGAGGAAATAAATCTCAAATCCCAATGAATGGTGATGAACCACCAATAGTAACAGGAAGCTTCAGGGAAACAGATAACGTGGAAACTGAATTCATGGGGAGGCAGCTCTCAGAACTTTCAAGACTTGACTGTTTTGGAAAAGATTAATGTAGCTCAGAAGCTCATTGGGTTTTTCCCCTCACATCAGGCTGTTAAAATGATGAGGGATGGATGTGCTCCTGTTATCTAGCGGCATGAATAAAAGATGCCTCCAGATAGAAGCAGCCCCTCCTGTGCCAGATACCAGAGAGCCCTCTTGGCAACCATCTCTGCCAAAGATCTGATAGAGGTGGCTCTCCTAGCGCCAATAAGCAAATGCTGGGAGGCAGTAGAATACAGTGGAAAGAGCTGTGATTCCAAAGGTTGAGGGCCTGTGTTCAAATTTTATCTGTGATACTTATTATCCTGTGACTCTGGAAAAATTACTTAATCTCTCCAGGTCTCAGTGTAAGATGAAAGGGGTAGGGAGAAGTGAATCAGATGGATTCTAGGGCCATTCAAGCTGTAGATCTGTGATCCTATAATCCATGATGGAGTTCCCTCCCCTTACACCCAGAATCACTTTGCCTAATATTTAGGGCAATTGGACAGTGAAGTTTATAGGGCACTGGGCTTGGAGTCAGGAAGTTGTTGTTGTTTTTTTAATTAGTTATTCATTCATGTCAGATTCAATGTGACCCCATTTGAGGAGTTCTTGGCATAGAAACTAAATGACATAGAAATAGCCATTTCCTTTTCCAATAGATTAAGGCAAACAGAAGTTAAATGATTTGTCCAGAGTCTAATGGCTAGCTAGTGTCTGAAGCTGAATTTGAAGCAGGTCTTCTTGATTGTAGGCATTCTATCCACTGTACCACCCAGATATAAGAAAAACCTGAATTCAGATCCAGCCATTTATTAACTGGGTGAGCCTGGACAAGTCACTTAACATCTTTCTGTTTCCTCATCTGAAAAATGGGGATAAAAATAATACCTACTTAACCGGGATGTTGTAAGGATCAAGTTAACAAAAAACTAAGCATAGTGCCTCTTAGTAGTAGGTGCTACATAAATATTTATTCCCTTCCCCTGGCTGCCCATAAATCAATCAATTAATGTTTGCTAAGCATCTACTATATTCCAGGTACTGTGCTAAATGCTACTTGTGTCCAGTGAAGAAAATGATTCCATCGTGGAATGATTCTATGTCCATGCATACATAGTGTCCTATCAATCTCAAAGTATACAATGAAAAAAATTAAATCATACTAGCACTCAAGGAATTCACATTATACTGTGGGGATCCATGTATACAAGTAATTAAGTAGAAACAAATACTAAATAATTTCAAGAAGGAGAGACTGGGAAGTTTGGGTAAGGACTATATCAGGGGTCCTCAAACTTTTTAAATAGGGGGCCAGTTCACTGTCCCTCAGACTGTTGGAGGGCCGGACTATAGTAAAAACAAAAACTTGGTTTTGTGGGCCTTTAAATAAAGAAAATTCATAGCCCTGGGTGAGGGGGATAATCATCCTCAGCTGCCGCATCTGGCCTGCTGGCCGTAGTTTGAGGACCCCTGGACTATATGATTAAAGTATGGAGGAAGTACATACTAGATATAGAGTCCACTTGTAAAAAACATGAAGGTAAGAGATGGAATAGTAAATATAAGGAATAGATAGCAAGTTAAATTGACTGGAAGAAAAGGTATATGAAAGGGAGTGGTTGGAAATAATACTGTGAAGGTAAGTCAGAGTCATCCTGTGTGATGTGATGGAAGGGATACAGAAAGAGCTCCATATTTAAAGAATGGCCTGTTTGAATTTTCTTTTGCCACATGAACGGGTGGGGGTGGGGAGAAGAGATCCCCTGTTTGTTCATTTCTCCAAGGATACTTATCTTTCGATAGATCAATGTAATATTCTGTACAAAGCAGATTCACTTAATAAATGGTTGTTGTTATTAAAAGGTACAAAATGTATAAGATGGGAAATATGAAGCTAGATAGCAAATTATCTGGCAAAGATGGGGGATGCTAAGTGGATTGCATGCTCCCCAAGAATCATAATATCTGGAATGAAGAAAGTCTTTCAGACTAAGTCTAGAGAATTAGTGTCTGGGTGCCACATTTTAGGAAGGACATTAATAAACTAGAGAGAATCCAAAGGAAAGAAACAAAAATCCTTGGAAAGAGGGCACGTGAGAGCTGGTTAAATTAATTAGGGATATTTAGCCTGGAAAAGGGATGTCAAGGAAAAGTACATGATGGACCTTTTAATATTTGGAGGCTCACCTTCCAGAAGAGAGCTTAGCCTCATTCTGTTTGGCCCCAAGGACATAATTATAGACTCAAGCTTAGGGGCTTGATATCAAAATGAAACAGTGAGAACTGACAAGTACACAAAAAGGGGTAAGGGTCTTCCCTCAATATCTCCCAGGGAAGTCAGGTAGTCACTCAATAGAGATGCTAAGGAATTGGACTAGATGGTTTTTGATGTCCCTTCCAAAGCTGAAGTTCTGTGAGTCTGTAAAAATAAATTTATACTTATATAATTATGTACATTTATATATTACATACAAGTTTGTAAACTCTAGATGATTGAACTGGGACTATCAGGTTTATATTATAGTAAGACTTGAAGAATATAGGGCTTGGTCTCTACATGGTCTCTGAAGGCACTTGCAGTTCTTGATCTATGACTACATGAAGCTATCAACTGGTAGTGTCTCCCCTTTCCCCCCTATCAGCTCCTGGCAGTGACCACTTACCAGTGCCTCCAGTATCCCTATCTCTTCCCTTACAGGATGGTCTCCATCCCACACCTCTTCAAACAAAGGGCCCATTTCATGCCTCTTACTGTAGCCTTAGTTTTTAGTATTTTTCCCTAATGTAAAATGTCCTAGTTAATTCTCTGCCTAGAGTCAGTCCAGGGTGGCCCCAAGCTAGGGCTGCTCAATGCCCCTAAGCAGAACTTGAGAGTGATGGTAGGATCCAGTTAGTATTCTCACAAAATGACAGTCCTGGCTCCCCCCTGGCTTCCAAGTCTTTTCCTATTTCCACTCACCCTCCCATCTCTCTCCCTGGCAACTTTGCTTATGCGTTAGAGAGAGACCAATACTTTAAGTGGTCTTGAAATGAGCCTAAATCATCTGAAGTGATGCTTCTCTGAACTCCTCTCCTAGGCCCGTTAATCTGCTTTGACGTCCTTTCTCCTTGTGCAGTTTATTAAGATTTCATTACCTGGAAGGCAGAGCTGGCTATAAAGAAGCATCGGCTCCCTGCTGGGTCCAAGAGTTACAGTAAGTGGCACTGTTGGACAGTTCATTGGGAGCGTTTTCCAGGAGATGTTTCCACCCTGGAACAGCTTCCATAACTCTTTCTCTGATCCGCAGAGTCCTTGGAGGCCTTGTTCTTTGCAAAGCTTTCTCCACATCCATCTGCTCACGGCACCACAGCCCAAAGCATCCTCCTAAGACATCCTCAGACGACTAATGCCCACCCTGGCTCTCTCAAATCCTCCACTTTCCTGTGAATTTCCTTCCACTTTTTGGGTGTACATACAGCCCCATCCTCCCTCCCCACTTCTCCCTCCTCCCACAATTCCTTCCAACCCAAAGAAAACATTGTAGGCACTTCCTTCATCCCAGACATTGTTTTAGGTGCTGGGGATACAGTGCCTAAAAGCAAATAGTCCCTCTCTTTAAGCTGTTAACATTGCACTGATAGAATGCAATATATACACCAATAGGCAAGATCATTTTAAATGGAGCTGAAGGATTAGGGAAAACATCAGGTCAGAGTTAGCCCCTGCACTGAGACTTGAAAGAAGCTAAGGATTCCAAGAGAGGCCTAATGGATGCTAGGAGCAAATTGTTATATAGATTTTGTTTAAGGTTGGTCAAATGTGTTACATATATATTATTTCAGTTGATTCTCACCATATACTTGTGAGGTCGGTACTATTATTATACTCAAATATGGAAAAACTGAGACAAACAGAATTAAGTGACCTGCTCAAAGTCACACAGCTAGGAAGTGTTAGAGGCTAAATTTAAGCCCATCTTCCTAACTCCAGCCAGCTCCTAGGTGGCTCAGTAGATAGAGCATTGGAGTTCAAATCCAGCCTCAGACATTTACTGGCTGTGTGACTCTGGACAGGTCATCTAACCCTGTCTGCCTCAGTTTTCTCATTTATAAAATGAGCTGAAGAAAGAAATGGCAAATCATGGGACAGCTAGGTGGTGCAGTGAATAGAGCACCAGCCCTGAACTCAGGAGGATCTGAGTTCAAATCTGGTCTCAGACACTTAACATTTCCTGGCTGTGTGACTCTGGGCAAGTCACTTAACCCCAATTGCCTCAGCAAAAACAAGAAAGAAAGAGAAGGAAGGAAGGAAGGAAGGAAGGAAGGAAGGAAGGAAGGAAGGAAGGAAGGAAGGAAGGAAGGAAGGAAAGAAGGAAAGAAGGAAGGAAGGAAGGAAAGAAGGAAGGAAGGAAGGAAGGAAGGAAGGAAGGAAGGAAAGAAGGAAGGAAGGAAGAAAGAAAGAAAGAAAGAAAGAAAGAAAGAAAGAAAGAAAGAAAGAAAGAAGGGAGGGAGGAAAAAGGAAGGAAGGAAGGAAGGAAGGGAAAAAGGAAGGAAGGAAGGGAAAAAGGAAGGAAGGAAGGAAGGGAAAAAAGAAAGGAAGGAAGAGAAAAAAGAAAGGAAGGAAGGAAGAGAAAAAAGAAAGGAAGGAAGAGGAAAAAGGAAGGAAGGAAGGAAGGAAAAGAAAAAAGTAAAAAAAAAGAAAAGAAAAGAAAAGAAAAACAACCTCAAAGTTAGGATTCAAATCCCATCTCTGACATGTAATAGTAGACTCATGGCTCTGGACAAGTCACATAACTTTTCAATGTCCCAGACAATTTTCTTTCTTTTTTTTCTTTCTTCTCAGTAGTATTTTATTTTTCCAAATACATGTAAAGATAATTTTCAGGATCCATTTTTGTAAGACATTTGTGTTCCAAATTTTTCTCCTTCCCCCTCTCCAAGACAGTGAGCAATCTGATATAAGTTAAATATGTGCAATCCTTTTAACTATATTTCCATATTTGCTGGGCAATTTTCTAAGGCCATCATTATATTCCAGAGGAGTTGCCAAGTCGAAATTGGTGACAGGAGTGTTCACATTGGCTTGTCCCCCCTGAATGAAATGTTATCTTCAGGCCAGAATAAGCATCCAAGATTTATATAATGATTTACAGTTTATAATGCCCTCCCCACTGTGTGCAGCAGATACTTACTGGTATTATGAGCATAATTTTAGAGATCATCTTTCTTTAAATTCAAAGAAGCTATGTTTCTTCCCTATAAGAGAAGTGTATTCATCTTTATAGATCAACAAAACTGAGGGACCATGAGATGTTTACTGGTGGTCACACAGGTGGGGGCTTTGAACCTGGGTTTTCCAAACTGTCAGATAAGGAGCTTGAAACTCAGAGAGAGGCTAAGGTCACAGAATTAATAAATTGCAGAGCCGAAAGAGATAACCCGAGTCCTTTCGCTTCCAAAACCAGCCTTGTTGTCCCAGCACCTGGCTGCCATCCTGTGACCCAGCAGAGAGATCTTTGAGCCCGATTCCCACTGGGTGAATGTTGAGTTTGCAGTTGGGGAAAATGTCAACAGCATCAGCAAATCTAGTGTAAACCTCCTCCTGCCCCCCCACGTCCCTGAGCTGTGTTTGCTCAGGGAGACAGGCCTGTCTGCTACAGGCGCTCGCTCTGCTGATCCCAAATAGACACGGCTGCATCCGAGAGGCACGCAGCTTCCTCGGGAGGAAATTAAAAAAGAGATTGGTTTTGAGCATAATCAGAAGTAATACAAAAGGGCCTGACCTTTTGTTCCCAAGTAGTTAGAGGAGTGACATTTGCTAAAAACAAAACTGAATCTTTGTTTAACTGCTCTCCACTCGGTCTCCAAAGGAAGTAGCCCTACTTTCATCCCTTTAATTTGGGCTGTCAATCCATTTAGGTTATTAGGGGCAGTTATTATTATTATTGTTATTGTTATTATTGTTGTTATGTAATCTTCTCGAAGGAATAAAGTGCAGTAAAGAAAAAAAACTCACTGTAGACAAGAGAATGCTGGACCCAACTCAGAATATCTGAGTCCTGCTTGAGGTTCCTGCACTTTCCAAGAGGGAATCTTTGGCAAATCACTATAAGGGGACTAGAGTAGATGTTCTCTCACCATTAATGATTTCGCTTCACTTCTGAAATTCTGTGTCCTAGGATTCCTGTCATTCATGCAATTTTCTGTTCTAATGACCCTCCCAGATTTGATTTGTTATGGTCTAAGAATTCTCCCAGCTCGATGTTCTTTGTTCTAAAAGCTCTCCCAAGCCCTGACATTCTGTGTTCTAAGGGCCCTCTCATTTCTAACATTCTGAATTCTAAGGTTCTTCCTCCTCCTCTGACATCATATGTTCTAAGAACCCTCCCATCACTGACATTCTCTGTTCTAAGGCCCCCCCTCCCAGCTCTGACCTCCTGGGTTCTAAGGGCCCTCCCAGCTCTGACATCCTGGGTTCTAAGGGCCCTCCCATCTCTAACATCCTGGGTTCTAAGGGTCTTTCCAGCACTGACATTCTATGTTCTAAAGTTCTTTCCAGCTCTGACATTTTCTATTCTAAGGGACCTCCCAGAGTTGACATTCTTTGTTCTAAGGCCCCTCGCAGCTCTCATATTTTCTATTCTAAAGACCCTCCCAGCACTGACATTGTCTGTTCTAAGGCACCTCTCAATTCTGACATTTCTTGTTCTAAGGACACATAGTAGTCCCTCAATAAAGACGTGTTAACATATGTTGAATTGCTCCCTTGTTACCTGCCAGTGAAGGGGGAGGGGGAGGGGGGGCAGGGAGAACTCAGTGCAAAGAATGATGATTTCCATCTGTTCCATCATCTTTTTATTTTTCTCTGAAACATTTCATCCTAGATACTTGTAAGAAGGGCAGCATTCTGTCCCAGGGAGCCCATTTTAAAAGCATTCATTAGGGATGATAAATTATTTAAATAGAAGTAAAGACAGGAACATGTTCTGCATACAATCATGGGCCCTCCAGTTCTAGAAACTACCTCTCCAGGTCTATGGCCCAGTTCCAGGTTCTTCTATTACAGCACCCAGGTGTATTGTTAAAAAATTAAAAAAAAAAAAAACACGACTGACCAAACAGTAGAAAGAGCCTCTGAAATTACCACCCATTGACTTAATCGGATCAAATAAATGTCAGAAAAACAACATTCCCATTGAAGGGGGGTTGAGGGGCAGAGCCAAATTTACCAACTGGTCAAACCTCAGTAGAAAGTCCATCATGAAAAAAGGTCTAGTCACTTCTGAGAGATTGTTTATTCTGCTTTTTCTAAAAGTGGTTCATATATACACCAGGGTATAGCAAAAGTGTAAGTTCAATTTTTCAATAGTGTCTAACTCTTCATGATCCCATTTGGGGCTTTCTTGGCAAAGATACTGAAGTGGTTTGCCATTTTTTTCTCTAGAAACATTAGGACCCTTCAAATTTCAGCACCCTGGACAAACCTATCACCTCACCTCACTCTGTGTGTGTGTGTGTAAGGGTGGGGAGGGGAGAGAGAGAACGAGAACAGATGTGTACCTTGGTCATTTTTTTTCAATTTTCACATTGCACCTACCTAAATGCCAACTGGCATAAAGTGGAGGTTAGAGAAAAAATCACACTAAACTTTCAACAGAAAAATTAGGAGGTGGGGTAGAAAGGCTACAGGAGCAGAATGTTACATACACTGTTAGGCAGAGTTACCATCTCAGTTTTTTGTGGCTATTTTTTCTTTTCTACAAAGGAAGAATAAATTCAGGGATATGGAGTGATCATGGGGAATGACATAGCCTTATATCCAGAAATGACTTGGACTTATTAAAAAAAAGGGCAATAAAATAAAAATTATTTTAAAGGAAAAAAGATAAGATAAACAATTACATAGATTATATATATGAAATCATATGAAGCCTATTTCTTAACATATTAGCCATGTTATAAAAGAAAATACAGAACACCCCCCTTAAAAAACAAAGAAAAAAGTGTGCTGCAATCTGCACTCAGATTCTATCAATCCTTTTTTTTTGGAGGGGATATTTTTCATCATAAATCCTTTAGAATTGTCTTGGATCACTGTATTAATCAGATTAGCTAAGCCATTAGCAGTTGATCATAATACAGTGTTTTTGTTACTATGTACAATGTTCTCTGGGTTCTACTTATTTCTCCTTGTATCAGTTCATGTAAGCCTTTCCATGTTTTTCTGAGAGCATCCTGCTCATCATTTTTTAAAGCACAGTAGGATTCCATCACAATCACATATCACAATTTGTTTAACCATTCCTCAATTGATAGGTATCCCCTCGGTTTCCAATTCTTTACCATTGCAAAAAGAGCTGCTATAAATATTTTTTGGGTATCTAGGTCCCTTTTCTTTTTCTTTGATTTCTTTGAAATATAGATGCAGATATGATCTCATTGCTATCATTCTCTCTAATGAAATTATTTATTGTTTATATAATTTGTTCTTTGATCTAATCATTCTTTAGGATTAGATTATTTTCCAATTTTTGATCTTTGTTTCCATGGCCCTTTATATAATGTTATGCATTAAATGCATAAAAGGATGCATTTACTATTTCTTCTTTTCTGCAATTAGTTGTAAAGTTGTGCCCTAATATATGGTAAATTTTTATGAACGTGTCAAATGATCTATTCCTGAATATTTTCATTCAGTTTTCTCCAGAGATTAATTATATCTAACATTCCTCAAATTCTATTCATCGCATTAATATTTTTCTTGTTTATTTTATGGTTAGATTGATCTAGTTCTGAGAGGGGAAAGTTGAGGGCCCCCCCATAAGATAGTTTTACTATTTCTTCTTGTAACTCATTTAACATTTCCTTAGGAATTTGGATACTATATGATTTGGTACATATATATTTAATATTGATATTACCTCATTGTCTATTCTATGGTATATTTTAGCAAAATGTACTGCTTATCTCTTTTAATTAGATCTGTTTTTACTTTTGCTTTGTCTGAGATTATAATTGCTACCCCTGCTTTTTTTTTTAACCTTAGCTGAAGCATAATAGATTCCACTCCAGCCTATTCATTTTATTCTTTGTGTGTATTTCTCAACAACATATTGTTGGATTCTGGTTTTTAATTTATTCTGCTATCTACTTCCATTTTATGGATGAGTTCATGACATTCACATTCACAGTTATAATTACTAACTGATATTTTCCTCTATTCTCTTTTTTTCCCTGTTTATTCTTCTCTCTGTCTCTAGGAGATACAAGTATCATTTCCCTATATAGCAATGTAAACAGCTTAACCTTGATGAATCCCTCATGATTTCTCTTTCCTATTTACTTTTTTATGCTTCTCTTTAGTCTTGTATTTGAAAGTCAGATTTTCTATTTAGCCCTAGGTTTTCCATCATGAATGCTTGCAAGTTCTCTATTTCATTAAATATCCATTCCCCCTTCAAAGTATATATTCAGTGTTCTTGAATTCTTGGTTTTAATACTAGTTTTTTTGCCTTCCAGAACATCGTATTCCAACCCCTCTGATCTTTTAATATGGAAGCTGCTAAATCTTTGTGATTCTGATTGTGGCATCACAATATTTCTGGATGCTTACAATATTTTCTCACTTACCTAGGAGTTCTGGAATTTGACTATAATATTCCTGGAAGTTTTTATTTTGGGATGAATCTCTAGAGGCGACAGATTGACAGATACTTTCAATTTCTATTTTACCCTCTGGATCTAGGATAAGGCAATTTTCCTTGATAATTTCTTGAAATACTATGTCATCATCTACTCTAAAATGTATTGTCTTAGGAAGTTGCCTAGAGTGATGATATCAAATAGAAATGGGATTACTAACTCATACATGGCCATATGTTGCCTAGGAAAACCACATATCGTCATTATCTATATTCTACTATATTTTTATTTATTTTGTCAAATCTTTCCCAATTTCATTATAATCTGGTTCACTTGGGAGTATTACCTCATGTTTGTGGCCCATGTGTTCATATGTTTGAGCCCCCTGGAATAAAGCACCCAAGATGTGAAGTGATTTCTGCAACTTATATGTATCAGCCAAAATCAGATCTCTAACCATTATGTTATGTTGCCTTTAATAATTGATAACAATAATGTGTTAATTTTCAGGGACTTTATGGAAAGATTTCCTATTCTAGTAGAGATTGAAGGAGATAACCTTTCTTTTTAATTCTGAGATTTCTTGAGTCTGAAAGGCACAAATTTGAGAGAAATCTAAAAATGACATGTGTGAAATGGAATATTAAAGGCAAGTAGTATGTTTTGTGGAGCAGAGAATGTCCCTAACCATTCTTTAAAGAACTGGGTCCTTCCATCCCATGACCCAATGGGATAATGTACATAATGTTTTGCAAACCTCACAACATCATGTGATGTTCAGCTATCAGCATTTCTACTGTCATCACCGGTGTCCCTGTTAGGGTCAACACTGGCTGAGTGGATGGTGATTTGACCCAGGCTGCCTTTCCATTCTCAAGACTGAAGGACAATAAGCCCAAATTGTCCTGTACTGTGATTAACCTGTGAATATCATGGCAACTCCAGCCTTATATTGCCAGAAGTTATTGAGAGCACAGCAGGGACAGTCAAAAAATTCTACATCTTTGCCCTCTCTGTAGACCTCTCTATTACCTCTGTCTCCAAGTTCCCTAGGAAGCAGTTTGCTCTTTATAAGAGCCAGGAAATTAGTCTTCGAGGAAATGAGGAAATGTGATTATTAGGGGACCTGGATTTCCCAGTTGCCTCTCATAGCCCTCTCTAGCAAAAACAATCACCGAGTGATTGAGATGAAGGCTGAGCCAATGACTCCAGTCTGACTCATGACTCAAAAATATTTCAGTTCTTTTCTTTGGAAGTATCCTGAATCTCCTTAGACTGAGAGGGTGACAGTGGTGATTTAAGATGGGCAGCTTGATATCAACCTTCAATTTTCCAGGAGAAAAAAGATGAGCTTCCTGAGACTGGGCTCATCCATCACACCTTACCTTTTAGCAAGAAAGTTCCAATGGCTGGCTGTATCCTGAGCCTTCTGATAGGCAAGGTACCAACATCTTTCTCAAATTTATCTTTTCCCTGATACTATTCTCCCTATCAGGAATATCACTGGATAAGGGTAAGAGTAAAATCAGAAGACCTGGATTTAAGTTACATTTCAGTGCTCGCTACTTGTATGATATTGGGCAAATCAATTAACCCCTCCTCAAGTTTCCTCATGTTAAAGGAGTTTGAGCTAGATGGATTCTAAATTCACTTCCATAAAGAGAACTATATTCTCTGACCTCTGTGACCTTGGATAAATCACTTTCCTGTCTGGGCCTCAGTTTTCTTATCTGTAAAATGAAGGGGTTGAACTCAGTAGTCTCTCAAACCTTTTATAACTCTTCCTCTTCCCTTCCACCAGTCCATATCCTTAATTTTCATTGGCTCCTGTTTAAAACTGCCAGGAAGCCTTCCTTACAAGAGAGCCTTTCTTCTAAAGGGAGGAAAAGCGATTCAGGGATGCAGTTAAAAAATAGAACCAGGGTCTCCTAATTTTCACTATGCCAGTCTGATCTAAAATATGGTTTGTATCATCTTGACTTTAAGGTATTTCCTTTGGGGCTCAAGAGAACAAGCATTTATTAAGCACTTACTATTTGTTAGGACCTAGAATAAGTATGAGAGATGCAATATAAGTTAAAAATCACATAGTCCCTGTTCTCAAGAAGATCTCAATTCTGTACAAATTAGGTAGATACAGGCTAAATTAGAGACATTCTCCAAAGGAAGGCATTTGATAGTATTCCACCATCAAGGATGGAATTTGAACTCAGGTTCTCTGATTCTAAGACCAATGCCTTGGGTGGGAGGGAAGACCAAGAAAGGTTTAACAGAAGAAGGACTTTGAATTGAGATTGGAAGAAAGTGGGGAAGTTGAAAAGAGGAAGAGAAAGAGCATTCCAGGAATGCACCAGTGATGTTCTTGCATGGAATAGATAGAATTCTGAGTGTGTAGGATGGCAAAGAATTCAATGTTACTGGCCCAAGGGGAATAAAGTAAAAACAATTCAGATGGTAAAGGCTTGAAAATCCAAACAGAGATGCTCTTTACATTTGATCCCAAAGGTACTAAGGGACCACTGAAGCTTACTGAGTGGGGATGGGGTGGGGTGGAGTAGAATGACAATTCTAAGAATTGAGGACCAAGTGTCCAGGGACTTAAGCCACTGTAACCTGGGGGATAATTCTATAATGCACTTAGGCTCTTGGGATTATAGCTCCAGAGCTGGAAGGGACTTCAGAAGCCCATACAGTCCAAATTTACAAATGAAGAAATTTAGGAACAATGAGTTTGTGTGACTTACACAAACTCACAGATTGTGACCATAAAAAGTAGAAATTATACCCACTTCTTCTGATTCAAAGATGAAGCATTTTCTACTTCTTGAAAGATATAATAGAATAGATAAGCCTAAAATTAGGAATAACTGGGGGCAAGTTCTGTCTCTGACGTATTTGCATGTCACTTTCTGAAACTATAAGATATTCATTTGCATTATTCCATACTGATGAAATCTGCACAAACACACACCCCAAAAAAGACATGTAATATATAGTATATCTGTAATTGTGTCGAATAGCCTCCACCACCTAAGACAGCAGAGACTATGCCTTTCAAACAACTAACTCAGTACTCTGAATACAGTAGATATTTAGTAAATGTATGTTTTATCTATTTCCTATGATCCAACATCCTCATCACATAGGATTATGTGAATTAAATCCAATGTTCAGGATGGCCTCAAATATTTACTTTCTTTGGCTTATATTCCCCCTCCCCCAGCTACTCTGGAAAATAAATATTTTATATATGTGTGTATATACACATATATTACAATAACATTATAATAAATAGAAATGCAATACAGATCTCATCCAAATCATCAAAGATATGAATAAAAAATTTCACAGATCCCCTACAAGTACTCAAAGTAACTATGTTTATATTGTATCTAGGACAGTCTTTATTCCAATATATAGAAAATGGAGGAACACATAAAGGTTTCACAGAATCTCATAAATAATTAACATAACTCACCTCCCTCAATAGCAATTCTCATTTTATCCAGATTACTAAAGATCTCCAATAGGTCCTCCAAAGACCATCCAAAGACTTCCAAAGATAAATTACAGACTTACTTTTAAAAAGAGGAAGAAAAAAGAAGAAAAAGTAAAACCAATTGACACATTAAAAAAAAGAAAATCTGCTAGTATATGCATTCTTACATACTCAGGGAACCCACCATGGCGAAATTTTTTTTATTATTTATGAAATTATGTAAATCCTTTATGTGTTTTTCTGCATTTTCCATATAGTGAAAAGGAATGAGGAAAGATAAGTTTCTCATATCTCTTTTTGGGGATCAATTATATTCTTTCTAGTGGATCATTTTGTATATACATATATATGTATATATGTAAATATACATATGTATATATATGGGTATATTTGTATATATATATGAATATATAAATTGTGTATATTTTGTTCTGAGATCCATTTAATTCAGTCTGCATTAATTTAAGTATATTTTTCTTTATTTTTCTGTTTTCATCCCATGTGCTGTTTCTTACAGCTTAATAATGTTGTGATACATTCATGCACTACAATATGTTTAGCCATTCTCCAAAGGGGAAGCAAACAAATTTGACGGAGGAGTCACCCCTCAACATTCCATTCAGTCCCACTCTCTCCCTAGATTCCCATACAAGCACCCAGATTTATGTTCGTACCCCGCAGCTTGTGTTCCCTTTCAAGGAAACAACCCTATGGTTGCTAAACAAAATAAGGAGAAGGCATAATAAAAGCCCCACAATGTGCTATGAAAACTCCCTTTAATAGAGTAATACAAAAGAGTGACTCATCACAGCTGTCTGAGCCCTCTTCATGCAACCCTCTTACATCCTTGAAGCAAGAATCCTGTTTTTCTCCTAGTACCCAGGGACTTACCTGTACCCTACATAGAAAGATATAACCAGTGGTTCTGAACAAAACCTCATTATTCTGTGAGACCCTCAACTTTAGGGCATTTCAGGCTGAAAAAGACCTTAGATGGCATCTCAATGCAACCCTAAATGAAGAAACTAAGAGAGGTTAAATAATGGCTACAAGGTCATACAAGTGGCAGATTACTGAGACAGAATTTGAACTCGCATCTTCATATCTTTGCCAAGAAACCCTGAAAAGGGACCCCAAAGAACTGAAAACAACTCAAAAATGACTAGATGACAGCACAGTAGATGTAACTAGACTCTTCCCATCCACAGGCACAGCTCACTCCTGTTCCTTTTTGGACTTGAGTGAATTACACCCAAGACAGGCAGCCAGAATGAGAGGGGCAGTGATTGGCGCACTGGGGGAGTCAGCCTTGGCTAGCAACCTGGCATGTCAGGCAGGATGCAGCCCCGTTCATTTCTGCTGACATTTAATTATATTTTTCCTCATCAGTTGTCATTGCCAGCTTCTTGACAGGGCACGGAATTATTTTTGAAGCCAATCATCCCGTCGCGGATGCCTTCCTCATTTGGCGCTCCATCACTCGACGACTCTCAGGGAAAACAGGACCGGTTTGGGGGAGACCCTGGGAGAGAATAGAAGTACCCAGTGACATGCCATTTACCAGATGCTTCCGTCTTATTGACTTTCATTAAAGGAAGATGAGGCTTTATTGACAGAGCTGTCCCTTATCAAGGGACTTGACAAATGTTAACCAATTTGTAAACATGCAACCTCCCACAGATAGGCAGGAGAGCTTAGAGCACTTGTAAGGTTGAAAGACAGAAGGCCTAAAGTCTAACCACAGGCCTACCATTTCCCAATTCATTTTATTCCTCTGGTCTTCAGTCTCCCTTATCTTAAAAATGAGAAGTAGGGAGGAGGAGGAGGAGGAGAGAATTAGTAACTAAGTTTTAAAAGGGATTCATTTCAACAATTCAATTCAATAAGGACCTATTATGTGCCAGTCATTGTTCTAGATGCTGGAGATAATATCAGGAAAGTTGCAAAAATTATTCTACCTTCAAAAAACTAGTATTTGGCTGCTAGACACCCCCTTACCCAAACTGACTTCTCAGAGATGTCTTCAGATACAAAGAGGAAGCATTTATTCAGTCCTTGCAAGGAGTGGTCCAAGCACGCCCGGCAGACATAGAGCCTCTCAGATCCCATCTCCCAGCATGCTGGTCTAGAGAGCCGGAATTAGTGTTTAGTTAAATAGCAAAAGACCCAAGTCTTTTCAATAGGAGGACTAAAAAGGAAGTAACCATTATTGACCAATGGTCAGCAATATTGTCTGCTTCCTATGGGTCACGTCACTTCCTGTCACTTCCTGAAGCTTGGACCTAGGGTCTGGCCTTTCCTGCCCCCCAGACTCCTGGGAATTATGTGATAGGCCTGCAGGCCTAAGGTCCGTCCCACTCCATCTCTAGGACTTTTTGAGAAATCTCCACCTGGTCCCATTCATTGAGGAGATATAGCATGGACACAGTAAAGTAAATATAACCTGTGTAAAATAGTGTTATTGTTGTTATTGTTTGTCCTTCATTTTCAAAGAGAACATGACATCAGGGAGGTGATGCTATGGCAAAACACACAAAGTGAATTGGATTTCAGTGAGGCAGGGCTGAGTAAAGTCAGCAGGCTCACTTTCCCCTCAGGAGCCATCTGAGTGCAGCGGCAAGTTACAGATCAGGATGACTGGAAATGGCCTTGGATACAGTGGGAGATCTTCGCTTTTAGCTAAGGGTTTTTAACAGGTAGGTCTCAATTTGACTGAGGCAATGCCCAGTCAGTGATTAAGGCTAGGAAAGAAATGAGGCAGAGAATGGCCTCTTTTACCTAGTTTAAAAACAAATCAATCTGGGAAGGGAAGATCCTCAGGGTTTCTGGCCAAAACTATTAACATTCACTCTGAGCTAATCAAGGCACAAACCATGACCAAGTTGGGCTTGGCCTGGGACCTATTGTTAATCAATCAATGAGAGCCAGAGTGATTTAGATTTAAGGCATGATCCTAGCCTGGAAACCCCAAGGTGTCTTGTGAGGTTTCAGTGATCACAATTTACATTCCTTTGGGCCAGGAATTGAAGTGGAGAATTAAGAGAGAACAGGGAGCTAGTTTAAGGGAATTAGAGACTATGTTAGGCAAGTATCATAACAAAAGAAAGGTTGAAACCAGATTGAGAAGGACTTCAGATGCCAGAGGAGTTTGTATTTTGTCTTAGACATAATAGGAAGTCACAAAAGTTCTTGAGGAAGAATGACAAGGTCAGACCTGTGTTTTATCATGATGGGATGAAAAGGTAAAAGTAAAATAATCTCTATCCTCAAGGAGTTTATATTCTCAATTCTAATCTCTGCACAGGAAGCATCATGGTATAATCTAAAGAACTTTAGATTTGTAGTCAAAGAATCTGAGTTCAGACCCCATCTTTGCTGCTCATGATCTGTGTGACTCACTTTATCTTTATTTCCTCCTGTGGAAAATTGCCTTGCTCATAATAGCCACTTCATTGAATTCCATCAAAGGGTTGTTATCCTGAGTTTCTGGCAAAAGGAGTTTATTCATTTTCTGTTAATCAGCTCAATCTACACTTTGAGAGTCCCTTGTGTGGCTACATCCTCCCTACTTTAGCCTAAGGACTAGTCAAACTTAGAATCTTTTCAAATTGTCCCAGGTGGTTCCTCCCAAAGATCTTTGTTAATATAGTCCTTCCATAGCCTTTCTTCTGAAGCAAAGTCCAACCCTTCCCCTTCTCCATGATGCCATTTTAAGTTCCAACTCTCCTGACACTTTATACTATACTCAGTGATGTTCTCTGGTGTACTAGAAAAGTAGTGGGGGGAAGTCTAAGAAAAATATTCCAGTTTCTGAGGAATTTTTTTTTTTTTATGATGAGAATTCTCTATCAGCTGCACTTTGATTCCTGGTAGAAAGTTCTATTTTTTAATCCTCTCCAGCAGACAACTCCATCCCTAATCTCTCAGCCTTGTTTCTTCTATGGCCCTGGAAAGAGTATAGGAAATGAGAAAATGGAATTTTTCAACTTCCCCCCACCCAGCCCATGTTAAAATTCAATCCTATCCAAACTCCAGAACTGAATAGGGTTTAGTGGTGTGTTTATTTCTTTCCTCACAGTAATTAGCACTTCAGCCTTTCTATTGTAGTATTTATGTGTTTATGCAACAGAGTTAATTGTTTCCAAATGTACCAGCAACTCTAACTATAAATCAACCTAGAAATGTTGAATTCCATTAAGAGAAAAAACTCATCTGTTGATTTGACAGACACAACCACAAATAATAATGGTGAACATTCAAGGAGGAATGAAAAAGCAGCATTTTAATCAATCACTAAATATCTATTAAGCGCCTTCTATGTGCCAGATACTGATCTAAGCACTGGGGATACCAAAAGAGGCAAAAGAAAGTTCCTGCCCTTGAGAAGCTCAAGATCTAATGAATTACAATCAAATAACATCGAAGCATGAACAAATGTGTGACCCAGATACCGTTCTTGACCTCTTGACCTATCTAGTTTCTTCACACAGGAAGTATCTGAGGCTGAATTTGAACTCAGGTCTTCCTGGTTCCAGTGCTTTGTGCACTGTAGCACCCCCAGGTATTAATACATGTTCTATTAAATCTTAGTGTGGAAAATAGTGCTTACTTTTGGAGAGATCAACAACTAACAAGGAATAATAAAGAACTAAACAATAAATAATAAAGAGTTAAATGAGTCATTAGATAGTAAGATGCTTAAGAGCAAATATTGTCTTTTGTTTCTTTTTGCATTCCCATCACTTAGCATATTGTTCGGCACACAGTAGGCACTTAATAAATGTTTATTGAATTAATGAATAAATGATGATCTAGGTTCAAATCTAGACCATGACATGTTGAACCATTTAAACTCTCTGTGCCTCTGAGCTGGACAGATGTTGAGCTACATTGACAGAAAGTCTCCCTGACTTCCAGGTACTTATGAAATTACAGATACCGTATTAAAAAAAAAAAAAAAAAAAAAAGCAAGGTGGCCAAGATGTTTCTTAGTTTCTGAGTTACAGTGGAAAAGTTCAATTCAGCCGACATTTATTAAGTGCCAAATATCTTAGAACATAAGAAAACGGAGCTATAGAGACTGATTATTAATACATGTTTCCGATCTGTTCAAATATAATAGAGAGAAAGATAAAATAGAAAGATAATAATAATAGGAAGATAAAAATAATAATTAGCATTTATATACACGTACATATATGTGTGTATCTCATTTGATCTGAATATATACATGTCAGTACCTATTTGTGTGTATATGTAAATATGCACGCTTTTTAATTAATGTAAAAGTAAATCTATTAATTAATGTTAATGAATTAATAGAAAAATTTGTTTTCTTTACCCCTTCACTGCTTAAACTCCTTCCTACTCATTCAGACTCAGTCTAAATGCTGCCTCTACCATGAAGTTTTCCCTGATTCTCCATTACTAACCAATCCCTTTAAACTTAATGCAGCATTTTGTTCTGATACTGTCTGATATATTGATCATGTAATTCTATATATTATAATTGAACAAATGAGTGAATAAAAAAGCAACTATTAAGTGCATAGGATGCCAAGCACTGGATTCTAAATAGAAAAGCAAAGTAATCACTTACATCTAATAGAGAAGATAATTACATATAAGGGTTTGTATGTATTTCTCTTTAGTACTGTACCTAATTGTAAGCTCTCTGGGGACAGGGATTGCATTTTATCTAAACTTCAGAGTAAACACTCTTGTATTTTATCTAATTTTATCTACCTTTCATCCTCTTTCCCCAATGCAATAAGAAGTTATTATAAATACCAACAATGCAGGAGACATTCAGTCTACACACATTTTTAAAAGCACCTGCTCAGTGCCAGGAAGCATGCCAAATTCTGAGAATATAAAGAAAGTAAAACAGCCCTAGCCCTAAAGGGATATAGATTATATCAGGAGGATAAAACATGACAACAGATCATTACATATCTATTAATAGAAGAAGAGAATTCCATCATCTCAGATCAGAAGAGCCTACTATGGAAGAAGAAGAAGCTCAGATGGAGTTAGGGAGTACAAGGGAAGAGGAGAGGTGGAAAAGAGACAATACAACACATGGCCAGGAGTCGTCCTGTACAGAGCTAACTATAACATTGCTGCCAAACTCCCTTCTCTTTCCCTTTTCTAGAAATTATTAGGATAATTTGAACAAGATGGAAACATAAACTGCCTTCAAAAAAACCATAATAGCCACAAGAGGAACTGAAAAGAACTATTAAATAATCATGGTCCTATTAAATCTCACCAAACTAAGGGTTTTTTTAAAAAAGGATCCTCCCAAGAGGAATATTTTCGAGATGGTTTGATTCCATCACATGCAGAATTAAGTGGGTTTTTTAAATAAAGTTTCTTTTGCAAACAAGGAGATAAAATTTAATAAAGTTGTACCTTTTTGATGTAGGTTATAGCTACAAGAAGGCATGAAATAGGGTAATATGAAGTAAAAAATAGAAAAGTAGTCTGAATGTCCAACTCTCTATGACCCAATTTGGGGTTTTCTTGGCAAAAATACTGAAGCGGATGGCCATTTCCTTCTGCAGTCCATTCCAGATGAGGAAAGTGAGGCAAATGATGTTAAGAGATTTGTTCAAGGCAACACAGCATCTGAAGCCAAATTTGAACTCAGGTCCATCCCTGCTTCAAGCCCAGTACTCTATCCACTGTTCCACCTAGTTGCCCAGGTAGTTTGGAGCCTAGATTAAATCTTCATGGCCACATGGAGGAGTTTGTATTCAGAGAATCCAACCCAGAGGGAGTTCTGGCTACAAAATATACTTGCTAAGGGTTGCTTTCTGTGTTAGATGAGTGAGTGAAGGGATGAATGAATGAATGAAACAAGTGAATTATGAATAAATTTTAATGGTAGAATCAAAGAATCATCGATTTATAGTAAGAGGCCATTTAATCCAATCCCCTCATTTCACAGATGGGAAACTGAGGCCTATAAGAAACTTTAGTGATTTTCTCAAGGATATCTAGGTAACACATGACAAAACTTGGATTTAAACCCAGATTTCTTACTGCAACTCTGATGTTTTTTCCCACTATATCAATTAATATTAGAAGATATTTTTAAAAGATAACACATTGAACTCCTCTACTTCATAAGAGACTATATTATAACCACATAGATTTTTCAGTCAGAAAGAACAATTAGCAAATTTTCAATCATCCTTTTGGCTGAGCTTTCAACACCAAAAGTTATCCTATTTAAGTTTTGGCAAGAGTTCTTAGCATAGAAAATCTCTGGTGATTGTTATTCTTCTGGGAAGGAAAAAAGTAGAAATGGGAAAATGCAATATAGTTAGGAAATCTAAACTTAGTTTCATTTACTAATGGCCACTCACTCGAAAAAGGCCCAAGATGTTCACTAAACCAACAGGGAGTTTGCTTGTTTGAAGGGTAAACAGAGTATAATTTATTAATTTACTAATTATTCTTCCCTGCTGAGATGCAACCCTATTACCCACAATAAGCCTTTAAGCGGGACATTACCATTCTTCAGGGTTTATTAGGCCCTGCAATGTACTCTATAAACGTTTTATGGAAGCATTATCTATCTATTGAAGATCTATTGAAGATTCTATTTACTGGTGAGTTAAGAGAACAGCACAATTGGGCACCCACCCTAATGCCTGCTAAGGGAAGTTTCTTAGCCTATAAAGTTAATTACTTTCTGTAGTCATAAAAACAGGGTTAATATGACAGAAAATTTAAGGCCAAATTGTTATCTCCAATTCCTACAACTATTGGCATCTAGGGCATGGGAACCCAGCCCGGGACTTTGCCCAGGTAGTTATATTAAGTGAACCATCCCAAGAAGCACATCCCAGGTTAATTGTCCTGGGATTTTTTAACTCTCTATCAGGTTAGTAGATCCATAACTTTAGATCTAAAAGAACCTTATGAGACTATATAGGGTTAACGGGTTGGAAGGCACTTCAGAGGCTATCTGACTCAAACCCATAATTCTACAGATGAGAAAATTGAGGCAAAGATATGCTAAGTGATTTGACCAGGATCACACAGCATCTCTCTCCATCCCACATCTTGCCCCAGTTAGCCAAAGTTTTAGAAGATATTAGCAGCCTATTAAAATAATAAAGTAGGTTTTAAATTTTAAAATTCCCCAACAATGAGCCCCAGTTTGAGCCTGTCACATTGAAGCCTTTGAGAGACACTTACTCCTTACACACTAAAGTATGGCCTTAACAGACAAAGGTTTGAGATAAATGAAAGAGTTCCTTTTTCAGCAGAAATCATATAAAGTGAAGAGGTCCAAGTTAAATCCTATCAGTATTTCCTGAAGATGCTGTTGTTATTTGGTCATATCTGACTCTTCATGACTCCATTTGGGATTTTCTTGGCAATGATAGTAGATTGATTTGCTACTGCCTTCTCCAGATCATTTGACACATGAGGAAACTGAGGCAAACAGCATAAAATGATTTGCCCAGAGTTACACAGATGATATGTCTGAAATTGAATTTGAACTCATAAAGTCTTTCTGACTCCAAGCCCAATCCTCTATCCATTGCACTGTCTGAAGAAGAAGTTCTAGGCATAGATTGCAGTATTTTAGAATGGATATATTGATAGTGATCATGGCAATGACAAGGTTGATAATAGAGATAATGATAGCCATTATGATAAGCTGGTAAAGGTGGCAATTAAGATGATGAAAAAGAAGATGAGGGGCAGCTAGAGCACAGTGGACAGAACACCAACCTTGAAGTCAGGAGGACCTGAGTTCAAATGTGACCTCAGACATTTAATATTTCCTAGCTGTAGAACCCTGGACAAGTCACTTAACCCCAGTTGCCTCAGAGAAAGAAAGAAAGAAAGAAAGAAAGAAAGAAAGAAAGAAAGAAGAAAGAAAGAAAGAAAGAAAGAAAGAAAGAAAGAAAGAAAAAGAAAGAAAGAAAGAAAGGAAGGAAGGAAGGAAGGAAGGAAGGAAGGAAGGAAGGAAGGAAGGAAGGAAGGAAGGAAAGAAGAAAAAGAAAGAAAAGATGGAGTATTCTAATATGGATGTAACCTTTATTCAAGGACTTATCTATCTGTGGCCTCAAGGTTATGTTCAAGATGAAAGATTGCCAAACATTGACAAAGTTAAGGGAACCTAAGTGGCCTGTCTCCCAGAGCAGTATGTCTAAAGTCAAAAAGATGAAAGGGACCTGAGATATCTTATGAAGCAACCCCTAGATGAAGCTTATATTTTACAAATAAGTCAACTGAGACCAAGGGAATTTAAGTCACTTGATTGATACTGAATAGCTAGAAAAGAATCAGAGGAATTGAACCCAGGCCTTTTGACTATTCTCAATTCTTAGCTATCTCTGAGTATGGGAAATTCTTCCTTATTTTGACAATAAATCTATCTCTCTATAGCTTCCATTTATTGTTAGATCCTTCTTCCATCCGATAAAACTTGAAGAGTGCAATCATGTCTCCTATGACAGGCAGTATGGTACAATGAGTAATGCTAGTACACTGGACTTGGTTAGGAAGACCTAGGTTGATTCTTCTTCCATATCAGACCCATTATCTGTCTCATCTTGGCCCAAATCACTTAGCTCATCTAAATATCAGTTTCTTCATCCATCCAAGGAAAGCATTAACTAAGTGACCTTTAAATGGTTTCTAGTTCGATTCATGACCCTCCTTATGCTCTCTTTGCAAAAGATCTGTGTTTCCTTCACACCTCTCATTGATTCAACCAATACTTTATAGACTGCCTACTCTACTACATCCTGTGGAGGAAAAAATAAGACAAGACAGTTTTCTCCCTCCATGGAACTTTTGGTCCACATGCTTAGCAGAGTGTCTGGCACTTAGTAGACACTTATAAGATTTATTGAATTGGACTGAAAGTTGAGAGAAAAGTTTAACTCATGGAAAATTATCTAATACTAATATGGAAATGTCTAAAGTGATTAACCTTTATCAAATTGCTTGCTGTCTTGGGGAGGAAGGAGTTAAGGAAAAGAGGAAAGAAAATTTGGAACTCAAAATCTTACAAATTATATGTTGAAAGTCATCTTTACTTGTAATTGGAAAAATAAAATACTATTTAAAAAAAGAAAGTTATCTAATAATTGCAGGTGATGTTCCAAAGCAATATGTTCTAGCTGATGTAGGGAATAATTATCATAATTCTAGTAGGAGGCAAAGTATAGCATAGTGGATGAAGAGATGAACTGGGAATTAGGAAAGCTGTGAGTTCAAATCCTGTTGCTTTCCCTTACTAGCAGTGTGACCATCAATATCTCTATTTCCTTATCTATAAAAGGGGATAATCACTGCTACCAATCCTACCTCTCAGGATGGGTGTGAGGCTCAAATGAGATCACATACACACAATGATTTGAAGACCTTGATAGCAATTTCTGGTTTATATTTCTATAGCTCTTCATCATTTATGAAGAACTTGTAGTGCCTAAAGTCAGGAAAATTCATCTTTGTAAGTTCAAATCCAGCCTCAGACACTTAATAGCTGTGTGACCCTGGATAAATTACTTCATCCTGTTTGCCTCAGTTTCCTTATTTGTAAAATGAGCTGAAAAAGAAATTATCCCAGTATCTTTGCCAAAAAAAAAAAAAAAATAGAGTCATGTAGAGTCAGACAGCAAAATATAAGCACATGGTTACTTACATGTGGATTCCCTAGTTAGAATATAATCTCCTTCAGATTGACCATGTTTTTGCCTTTCTTGGAATCTCTAGCTCTTATATCTTGATACATGTTTGGTGATTGGCTGACTAATAGGAGTTGAGCAGAACCAGTCCATCTCCTTACCTGTCACCTCTTCTTTGTCTAGCTAAGCTGATTTACAAGGTCTGAATATCTGAAGGTTCTCCAGGACCATAACGGCAAAAGGCCCTTGCACCTCTCCTACCCTCAACCCTCGATTGTCAACTCACTTTTTCCCATTAATTTATGACCCAGCCCAAGAAGATAACATAGTGGCTCATTATCTCGCAAAGACCTGGGGATGTTGTTGTTGACTGAAAAAGGAATCCATTTCCAAATATCAGAGTAATGGGAGCAGTTATAGAAATTGCATAGAAATTAAATTAGGGGAGCACACAAACAAACTTGGCATTTATCTCCCTTTTGTGTGCCTGCAAATCGGGATAATTATATGCATCCTCCAAGCAGATGGCAGATTCCAGGCTCAAACTGCAGTGGTGGTGGCTGGGCTGCTATTTCTTTGGAGTATGTGTGTGAGTTTATGCCGTTAGTACATTACTTAGTATCTCTCTTGGATAGTTAGTTAGTATTGTTCCTGAATAGCTAATTGCACTGCTCCTGGATAGTTAGTATCTCTCCTGGATAGTTAGTTAGTATCACTCCTGAATAGTTAATTATATTGCTCTTGTATAATTAGAATCCCTCCTGGATAGTTAGTATCCCTCATGGATAGTTAGTATTGCTTCTGGATAATGAGTTAGTATCACTCCTGGATAGTTAATTGTATCACTCTTGGATAGTTAGTATCCCTCCTGGATACTAGTTAGTTAGTATCATTTCTGGATAGTGAGTTAGTATCACTCCTGGATAGTTGGTTAGTATCACTCCTGGAATCAAAAGAGTGACAAGGAAGGAAACAGTTTATTATTGTTTGGTACTGATGTCCTGGTGTCCTATTGGGAGATGCTGTGATTTCATCAAGCCTCAACTATGGGCTTCTTGTCTCTGAGGTGGTGACTGCCAACTGTTAGTATGAGCATGGGTGCTGAATGCATGTGTGGGAAGGTGATATCATCTTATGGGATATCTTTTGGGTAATGTAGTTCATTCTAACCATATGAGTGTTTTTAGGATTTCTCCTCTTGCTTCAGGCCATTTCAATAATTTTAATTAGACAAAGAAGAAAGGTAGGGGTGGCTTAGGGAGGAGTGTCTCTGTCACCTGAACCACTTCCTCCTCTATGGTCCTCTGAGATACCATCTGTCAAATGGGGAGTCAGAGAGACAAGGGAATGGAAGTAATGGCCTCTAATGCCTTCCCAGTTTTGACAATCTAAAGTCTAAAAGCTATCTGGCTTTAATATTCTATGCTCTAAGACTCCTCTTAGCTCTGTTATTCTGTTCTAAGGCCCCTCCCAGCTCTGATATCCTATGTTTGAAGCTCCCTCCCAGCTCTGATATCCTATGTTTGAAGCTCCCTCCTAGCTCTGATATCCTGTGTTCTAAGCTCTTTCCTGGCTCTAACATCCGGTGTCCTAAGGTCTTTCCTATCTCCTTCCTCCTGTGTCCTAGAGGCCCTTCCAGCTCTGATTTTCTGTATTCTAAAGGCCCTCTCAGCTCTGATATTCTATGTTCTAAGGGATCTCCCAGTTCTGACACCCACTGTTCTAAGGACCATCCCAGCTCTGATATTCTGAATTCTAAGATTCCTCCTGGCCCTGACATCCGTGTCCTAAGGGACCTCCTACCTCCTTCATCCTACATCCTAGGATCCCTCCCAGCTCTGACATCCTGTGTTCTAAGGACCATCCCAGCTCTGAATTTTTCAGAATCACAGTATCTCAGATTTGGAAGGAACCTTTAGCCCAATCCAGCCTCTAACCACCAGGTGGCATAGTAGATAGAGCACTTGGCCTGGAGTTATGATAGCCTAAGTTCAAATCCAGCCTCAGACACTTACTGAGTGTGACCCTGATCAAGTTACTTACTCTCTTCAAGTCTCAGTTTGGTCACCTGTAAACCAAGGGGCCAGGACTGGAAAGCATATAGCTGAGACCCTTCCAGCTCTGAAGCTAAGCACTTCCAAGCCTTGGCTTCCCTTTCTTGGGGGGCTGCCCCCCCTCAGCTCAGCTGCCTTTTATTTATGAAGCACCCAAGAAGGATCTTCCACAACAGTCACTAAATTCCATGCATGAGAACACTCCCAGATCCCGGTTCTGCCTCAGAAGTTTCCAACACATGCCTGCAAACTTCAGGCCTTCTTTTCACAATAGGAGCTTCTGGGATATAAAAAGGCTGTAATTATGAAAATCGTGTACAGAGGAGAATTGGGCCTCTCATTCAAGGTGTCCTAATGACGCTTTAACAATGGGCCAGAAAGATAATGGGCTTGTGGCAATGACATGGCCTGTCAAAGGCAGGCGGGGAGTGATTCTGATGCCTGCTCAGAGACGCAACCACTGCTAACCTCAGTGTTCTTGCTCAGACACAGCTGCTTCATTGAAAAAAAAAAAGGAAAAAAATTGGCTGAATTTGCCAAGCTGTCTGTTAGACTAGCTGAAGGTTGAAAACTTAACTCCTTCAGGGCCCCTTGTCCCCTATTACTGGCAGGCTAGGGTAGAATAATAATAGAAGAACACTAATTTCATGCTCTAAATCTTTCAAAACTCTCTTCTCTGCATCCAAAAAAACTCTGTAAACCCTATATGACAGGTACTATTATTCCCACTTTATAGATTAAAAAACTGAGGTGAATTAATCATCCTAACATCACAGTTAGTGAGTGTCAAAGGAGGGATCTTAACACAGATTCTTCCCCATCCTAGTCCTCTTTTCCTTCATTCTTCCTTACCTTATTGCCTTCTTCACTTCCTTTTTGCTTTCCCTCCTCTCTTCCTTTCTTTCTTCTTCCCTTCCTCATTCTCTTTTCCTGATCTCTCCTTGCCCTCTCCTTTGACTTGCCCTCCCTCTGGATCTGACAAGTCAGTGAGCTCTGTACCATTTTTATTTTTGGATCAAGCCTACAATTTAATCAGGTAGAGAACTCCCAGTGAGGAAACTTCCCCTCTCCATCCAGATTAGCATGGCAGAGAGTAGTCAGGGCGGCAGCAGCAGGGCCAAACCCTCCTCCCACATTTCCACCCTCGACCAACACTCAAGAGTATAGGTGGAAAAATAGTCAAGCACCACCAGGAAAGACTGAACAAAATGAAGAAAAATTCAATGGACATAGATTCTGTAATTAAAAAGTCAATGTGAGGCTTTCAGGAATTCTTAAGTAGGGTCTTCTTGGCTCCAAAGCTGGTTTTCTGTCCACTACTCTATGGTGATTCTCATTTACATTTATTTTGCATGAAAGGAGAGTTCTATACCTTATCCTTTCCTTTCTTTCTTCCTTTCTTCCTTACTTCCTTCTTTTCTCCTTTCATTCCTACTTTCCTTTTCTTCCTCTTTCCTTTCCTCATTTCTCCTTTCCTTCCTTCCTCCTTTCTCTACCCTTTTCCTCTCTCCTTTCTTTTTTTCTAGTAAATCTATTTATTTTTAATACACATTGCTTTATGAATCCTGTTGGGAGAGAAAAATCAGAGTAAGAAGGGAAAACTATAAGAGAAATTTTTAAAAACAGAAAAAAAAAGAAGTGAACCTAGCATGTGTTGATGTTCATTCGGTGTCCCTAGTTCTTTTTCTGGATGCAGATAGCATTTTCTGTCCAAAGTCTATTGGGATTGCTTTAGCTCACTGAACCACTGAGAAGAACCAAGTCTTTCATAGCTGATCATCATATATTCTTGCTGTTATTGTGTACAATGTTTTCCTGGTTCTGCTTGTTTTGCTCAGCATCAGTTCATGTAAATTTTTTCAGGCCTTTCTAAAATCAACTTGTTCATTTTTGTAGAACAATAATATTTCTTATTGTTCTATAAGAAATGATCAGCAGAATGACTGACTTCAGAAAGCCCTGAAGAGACTTATATAAACCAATACTAAGTGAAATGAGCAGAACCAGGAGATCATTGTACATGCCAACAAGAAGATTAACAATGATCAATTCTGATGGATGTGGCTTTCTTCAACAATGAGATGATTCAGGACAGTTCCAATTATCTTGTGATGGAGGAAGCCATTTGCACCCAGAGAGAGGACTGGGGGAACTGAGAGTGGTTCACAACATAGCATTTTTTGTTGTTGTTCACTTGTATTTTATTTTCTTTCTCATTTTTTTCCTTCTTGATCTGATTTTTCATGTGCAACAAGATAATTGTATAAATATATATATCGCATATAGTGGATTTAACATATATTTTACCATGTTTAACATATATTGGATTGCTTGCCATTTAGGGGAGGGGATGGGGGAAAGGGAGAAAATTTGACATACAAAGTTTTGCTAGGGTCAATTTGAAAAATTATCCATGCATGTTTTGAAAATAAAAAGCTTTAATAAAAAAGGAACAATAATATCCCATTACCTTCATGTACCACAACTTATTCATTTCCCCAATTGATGGGCATCTATTCCTATTCCAATTCTTTGTTATCACAAAAAGAACTTTCTTTTTTCTTCTCTCTTTCATTCTTCCTTCTTTTCATTATCACCTTGCTTGCTTCTTTCCTTTTTCCTTCCTTCTTGCCTTCACTCCTCCTTCCCTTTCTTGCTTCCTCCCTTCCTCACTCCCTCTTTTCTTTCTTCTTCCTTTTTTCTGTTTCCCCTTCCCTTCCTTCCTTGCTTCCCTCCTTCCCTCCTTCCTTCCTTTTTTCCTTCCTTCCTTCTCACTAGCAGCTTCAGTTTTCCCTCTGTGGGCATTAGTTTTATAGCTCAGTTTTCTCTTTCATAGTAGATGACTAATAACTGTCCATTGAATTGAGGGAAATGCAGTGGATTTGCATAGCTCCCATACCTCCAGTCCCCTCTTCTCTAAGAATGACTGGTCCAAACTCTTCTAAAGTTACCAGTAACTGGAGAGAAGCTTCCAAGGCCTCCTGCTCGTGTCCCTAAGCCCTCTGGTAGTCCAAGGCACTGTCACTATGGTTCAGCATATGGTTCAGTGTCTCTGGAGCTGAGAATTCTGTAGTGACTGTGATTCCAGAAAACATCCCGTTGTGACTGGATGTGCTCCATTGGCAAACATCTCAGTTCTGCTTCTGTTTGGTTCTTGCAGCTGTGATCCAGGTATTTTCACCACCAGCTGCACAGGATTAAAAGAGAAGCTGTGGCTTGAGCCACACCCATTTCCTGGGATGGACTTCTCTTCTAAGGAGTCTCTAGACCTCTACCAGCTGTAATAATAGTGATTTTTCTTTCAATTGTCCATGCAGTTTGTGAATAATGATGATGATGATGATAATAATAATAATAATAATAATAATAATAATAATAATAAACAACTCTTCCCATGTGCAAGACACTGTACTAAGCACATTATTATCTCATTTGAGCTTCCCAACAACCCTGCAGGTTAGGAGCTATATCATCCCCATTTTACAGATGAACAAACTGAAGGAGACAAAGATAAGTGATTTGCCCATTGGTCATGCAGCTAGTGAGTGTCTGAGGTCCTATTTGAAGTCCAGGCACAATGCTCTGCTCTATGGTGCCACCTAACCTACCCCCAGTGAGACTCACAGGTGTAGTACACATAAGTGCTCAGTCTATGTTTGTGGAACTGAGCTAGATTTCAGTGACCTCATGATTATTCCTGAGCTTCCTAGGGCAGCTCCACAGAGCTGTAAGCATGATCTTCTTAAAGCTCAGATCTGACTATGTCACCCTTCTACTCCATAAGCATCATTGGCTCCCTATTACCTCAAGACAGAATAGCTTAGTATTCGAAGTCTGGCTCCAGACGTACTTCATATAAATTATTATCCAGCTAAATTGGCCATTTTTCCAACTTGATCTCCCATCCTTGGTCTTTATGTCTCTGGACCACCTGTTTCTTGTGACTAGAATGTACTCCCTCCCCATTTCCTTTCCAAATTTCCAGCTTCTTTCAAGGATTAAGTCAGATGCCACCTCCTACAGGCACACTATCCAATTGTTAATCATTCAATAAACATTTATTAATAATATAAGTATATTATTTATGTACTTATATAGTATAAATAAAATAATATAAGTAAATATTAAAAATCCAGTACTTTTTATCCCAAAATTATGTTGCATTTCCTTGTCTGTATAAATGCCATATTATTTCATTAGTGTGTAAATTTTTTTAAGGACAGGGAATATTTTAATTTTTCCCATGTGTATTTATTATACAGCACAGTGCTTTCAATACACAGAGTGGAGTTGGATTGGATGGTCTTAAGACGGCTCTTCTAGCTTCCCATTTACCATCTTGTGGTCCTATGATTAGATGAAACCATATATATAGCCTAAGTGTTAAGTGTCATAAGAAAAGGGGCAGTAGAGTATTACAGGAGCTCAGAGGATGGAAATATCATTTGGGGCTGAGAAACACATGGAGGATTTTATGGTGGGAAGCATTGGAGCAGGCCTTGAAGGAAGATAAAGATGTCACTAGGAAGGATTGGTCTGGCGGCACTGGGGATGGGAAATGTGAATCCAGTCAGAGGAGAAGTTGCTGAGATAGAAACATCCCGGGGTTGTTGGGTAATAAATAAGTAGGCTGATTTGATTAAAATTTACGGTATTTTTAAGGGAGCAGCAGGAGAGATGGCCAGAAAGAGTGAGGTCATATTGCAAAGGGCCTCAGCTTTCAGACTGAATGTCATTGTTGTTGATCAGTCTTTTTCAATCATGTCCAATTCTTGGAACATCATTTGAGGTTTTCTTGGCAAAGATATTGGAAAGGTTTACCATTTCCTTCTCCAGATCATTTGACAGATAAGAAAACTGAGGCAAACAGGGTGAAACAGATAGAAAATGTCTGAGACTTTGAGATTTGAAATCATAAAGATGAGTCTTCCGGTTTGCAGGTCTGGTGCTCAATATACTACACCACCTAGATGCCTAATTTCAGGCTGAATAGTTGGTACTTTATGCAGCCACTGAAGGACATTCAGAGCTACTTGTGATCAATACCCATTGTACATACCTGTGGGAAATTTCAATAACGGAAGGGGGAAAGTGTGTGTGTGTGTGTGTGTGTGTGTGTGTGTGTGTGTGTGTGTCACAGACAGATATATATAGAGAGAAATGAAGACAGAGAGGAAGAGAAAGAAAGAGGGAAGGAAGGGAGGGAGAAAGAGGATGGAGAAAGGAAGGGGGAGAGAGAGAGAATGAGAACATGAGCAAGAAAGACAGGAAGGAAGGAGAAGGAAGGAGGGAAGGAAGAGAAGGAGAGAGAGAGGGAGGAAGAAAAAGAAAAAAGTGAAGAAGGGAAAGAGAAAGGGAGGAAAGGAAGCAGGAAGGGAGGGAAGGAGGGAAGAAAGGAGGAAGGAAAGAAAGAAAGAAGGAAGGGATGAAGAAAAAAAGAAGGAAGAAAGGAATGGAGGGAGAGAGGAAGGAGGAAAGGAAGGGAGGGAGAGAGAAAGGAAAGGAAACAGAGAGAGAGAGAGAAAGTGAGAGAGAGAGAGAGAAAATGAGAGAGAGAGAGAGAGAAAGAGAGAGAGAGAGAGAGAGACAGAGACAGAGACAGAGACAGAGAGAAAGAAAGGAGAGGAAGAGAGAGAAGAGTGAAGGAGAAAGAGAGATCCCACTGATCCAATAGCCACATTTTGTATTAGTCACCCATCTTTTGAGTCTTTTTTTTTTTAACAACACTTGTATGCAGTAGCTGACCTGCAGACCCATTGTGGCAGTGAATTACATAGCCTGACTGTGAGGCAGGAACTAAGACAACAATAGCACCTAAGTGTTCTCTGGTTAACCTGGGGAATTTCCTGCAGACATTTTCAAAGGCCGCCTGGGACTGCCTGCAAGGCCCCCTCCTGAACTACAGGTTTGGGGAGAGACAATGGCTCCACTCTTATGTCACAGATGCCAAACACCCTTCCGGTAATATGACTGACAGAGGGTTCTCGGGGCCCCACCATCATGGGGTTTCTGGAGTTCACTTCAGGGCTATGATGGGGCTTGCCAATGAGGGGCTGACCTCAAAGCCAGGAAGACCTAGCTTCAAATCCTGCCTGCCTCCACCATTTTTGAACTGTGGGATAATGGGCAAATCACATTATTCCTCTCAGCCTCAGTTTCCTCATCTGTATAATGGGGATCAGAAGTCCTGTTGTCACTACCTTGCAGCCTCATGGGGAGGGTTAATGAGGTCTTTGACAAACCTTGGCAAGCTGTCAGTCATGTTTGTGCCTATTTCTGGAAAACTACTTCCAACCTCCTCCAAATGAAGTCCAAGCTGGAAGTTTTCAAAATGTTTGGACAAAGCAAGGGAGAAATGTGTTTTGTTTGGTGTGAATCATTTATTATTTAAAACAGAATCTAAAAAGAATGAATGATGTTGATAACTCACATTTTTGCATTTTCTGTGTCTCCCCCACACTTAGCAGAGTGCCTGGCACATGGTAACCGCTTCTTTAAGTGCTAGTTGATTGTTGATTGATTGAAAGTTTACAAGTGTTTTCCTCCCACCAGCTTGGCAACATATGTGCTCGGGCTATTATTATTCCCATTTGGCAGATGAGGGAACTGGGGGTCAAAGAGGTAAGGGACTTGCCGAGGAGGGGGGGGGGAGTTGATGGAGCTTCCTCATCAGAGCCCACATTCAAACCCTGCTGTCTTGATACCAAACCCAGCACAGTCTTTCACCTCTCTGATAGAGCCAGCACCAAATGAGCCCACATGTGTCTGTGTTCTACACTCCTACAGGAGCTGAAACCTCATCATGGTGCTGACATCTTGGCTCTAATAAGTTCTGATGAGAAGGGCCCTCCAGTAGCTAGCCTTAATTCTTATCAGGAGAGGAAGGAAGGAAGGAAGGAAGGAAGGAAGGAAGGAAGGAAGGAAGGAAGGAAGGAAGGAAGGAAGGAAGGAAGGAAGGAAGAAAGGAAGGAAGGAAGGAAGGAAGAAAGGAAGGAAGGAAGGAAGGAGGGAGGAAGGAAGGAAGGAGAGAGGGAAAGAGGGAGGAAGGAAGCTGTCTACTGGTTGTTTGAACAACTATGCTGTACTTAAAACACTAAGCTGAGGGAGGAAAGAAGGAAGGAAGGAGGGAGGAAGGGAGGAAGGAAGGAGGAAGGAAGGAAGGAAGGAAGGAAGGAAGGAAGGAAGGAAGGAAGGAAGGAAGGAAGGAAGGAAGGAAGAGAGGGAGGGAGGGAGGAAGAGAGGGAGGGAGGGAGGAAGAGAGGGAGGGAGGGAGGGAGGAAGGGAGGAGGGAGGGAGGGAGGAAGGAAGGAAGGAAGGAAGGAAGGGATGGAGGGAGGGAGGGAAGAAGGAAGGAAGGAAGGAGGGAGGGAGGGAGGGAGGAAGGGAGGAAGGGAGGAAGGAAGGAAGGAGGGAGGGAGGGAGGGAGGAAGGAAGGGAGGGAGGGAGAGAAAAAAGGAAAGAAGAAAGAAAAACCCTTTCTGTGAGACCTGAGAACTCTGCTGTACTCTTTATTCTGCCTTGTTTAGTAATTTCAGTGGACCCCATTCAGTTTTCTTCTCAGAGATACTGAAGTGGTTTGCCATTTCCTTCTCGAACTCATTTTATATATGAGGAAACTGAGTCAAATAGGATGAAGTGACTTGCCCATAAGTGTCTGAGGCCAGATTTGAACTTAGGGAGATGAGTCTTCCTTATTCCAGGAGGCACTTTAGGCACTATTGCACCACTTAGCTGCTTTAATTTAGTATACTTTCCAATGTACCATGCTTCTTTATTATCTTAGTTATTCTCCCTTGCATCGATTTCAACTAATTAATGTGCTGCCTAAACTGTGGTGCCCAAAACTAATCCAAGCTCAAAAGATTCATCTTTCTCTGATGATGTAGTTCCATTCCTTGTCCTTAAACTGCATTCACCAGATTCTGAAGAAGAAATAGCCGAGAAAGGGAATGTTTCTAGCATCTATAGAGAGCTTTACATTAATTGTCTGACACATCCATGCTACCCAAGAAAAACAATTTGGGATGGCTTCCTCTTCTTGTCAAGAAACTGGAGGCTGATTGTATATATTTATTCCAGTGCTTTTTCTTTATTAGGAAAAATGACTTCTGTGGAACTTAGAATGACTCATTCATGGCCATACCAACATCACCTAGGTCTGATTCCATCTTCATCCTCTGCTCCAAATTCTTTGCCAGGAGGGGAATATGATCTTAGGAAGCAATACTTAAAGATCTTTTGGCTCCATCTTCCCATCAGCCATTAACCCTGCTGGCTGTGGTTGTGTAATGATTTCTTTTTTCTATAAGAATGATGAATAGTCATTCAAACAGAATCAGAATTATATTGACATTAAAGGGTGCTTTAACATTCACAGAGTCATAGATTTAGCAGTGGAAGGGACTTTAAGGCACCATTGAATCCTACCCCCTAATCTTTACACTCATACTTGCCACTGAATAAAGAGGGAGAAAAATCAGAAAACTATCTTGATTGGGTTTGCTATGAATTCATGTTAGATAATCTCAGCTGGGCACTCTTTGTAGCAAGGTAATCCTCTCATACCTCCCTAACTGATCCACTATCTCACTCACCAGAGCAGCTCTTCTAAACCTTTTGATCCCTCCTCAAACCTCCTATTGCTTCTTCCTCTCACAGCTGAGAATTTTGGCCTGTTTTTACAAAAAGAGAGAGAGAGAGAGAACATTTGCCATGAGCTTCCTCCCCTCCCCTCTTCTGCTTTCTCATCTCCCATCCCTCAGATGCTTTCTGCCACAATCTCCTCCTTCACCTCTATGTCTCACATAAAGAAATGGCTCTTCTCACCAAAACCAACCTCACTACGGGCACAAAGCAATCAGATTCTGTGGTGTCTTTTTCAGTAGATTGCCCCTACAATCACATCCACTTTTTCACTAATCTTTGATTTCTCTGCCTGTCTGCTGGCTGTTTGAACAACTACGCTGTACTTAAAACACTAAGCTGAATAAATAAAAACATATAAACAAAAAATGAGTCCCAGTTATCAAAATGTGAGCTGGACATAATAAAAATCCCTTGGAGTCAGAAGACCGGAATTGTAATCCTCCTTTAGACATTTACTGCTTTTATGATTTAACTGGACCCCTTTCAGCTTTGATTTTCTCATCTTTAACATGGAATTAATAATCGCAGTTACCTCCCAGATTTGTGATGAGTACCAAATGAGATTGCATGTGCGCAAATCACTTCTCAAACCCTAAACCACCACAAAGATGCCATCCATTATCATTAGGGAAGTTTCAGTCTTCTGGGGGATGCAGCATGGAGAGATTGCAAGAGGGAGATCAGAAAGACGTCCTGTGGAAAGCAGCTTCTGAGGTTAGGCTTGAAGGAAGCTGCGGCTTCAAAAATTCACAAGTGAGGAAAATGTGTGCCTCAAGCTTGATCATAATTATGGTGGCTGGAGATGGACAACAGTAAATAGGACAATTTGACTAGAGATCAGAGATCAGAGATCAGAGGAACATAATATAAAAAAGCAGATTTGAAAGGTCATCTGGAGCCCCCCTGAGTAGGATCTTAGATAGCAAGCTGCAGAGCTTGCATTATAATCTAGAGGCAGTAGGGAGTCACAGAAAATTCAAAAGTGGAAGAGCGACAATGTAATGCTGGAGAAACTGAGGCAAGATAAAGACTAGAGAGTTTTTTAACATTTTATTTGAGAGGGCGAGATTGGGTTGAGGGCAAAATAGGATCCATGTTACCCCAGAGGCTGAATTGAACTTGTGTCTCAAAGTATTCAGCAGCAAGTAATGGATTCCAGGGATTCTTATATGGCTCCAGCTATCAGGGGAAAAAAGCAAAGTGGGGTTAGAGCTCTGGTGAGCAGGAACTTCTAGGAATGGATCATAATTCAGTTCTGACAGGTGGAGGATAAGGAAGGATCATAAATCCTGATAAGTTGGGAGGGCTAGGAGCCTCTCAGTCTGAGATAGGAGATGTTGCCCCCCTCTCCGAGATTAACCATCTGCAGTTTATGGCTCTATGGAATGCCAGTAGTCAGGCCTCCCAGCCCTAATTTATATCAGTCCTAATGGTCAGGAAAGGGGGTCACCACAGGGGGACTGAGGCAGAACAATTCAGGGAAACCGAGGCAGAACAATTAAAGGAAACTGTGGCATAACAATTTGATCAGACTTTGGAAAGTCTGAGGGATGGAATGCAAGGAAAAAAGATGGAAGTTGGGAGGGCTCATCCCTAATCTCCCTGTGTCAGGCAGTATCAGCCAATGCATATTCTCTTTCTCTTTAAAGCAACTTGATTACCATAGTTAAAATGTGTATCCCTGCATAGCATAAATATTCAGGACCCTAGAGATTATATCTCAATTGTCTTATTATCAGGCTGTTTTATTCTAGTACAAACAATAAATACATTCCCGAGCTAATGTAAAACTGTGTTTAAGAATTAACCCGATTACTAACAATTGAATGGAATCATTATAGCAATCAATTGGTAATGGGATCCTTCTTGGCCCTAGTGGGGAATGTATGGCCCTTGAGACTGGGTTATTGTTTACTGGAGGTTGTTATGGTTGCTACAATGCCCCTGGGTGTCCCAGTAAATAAAGCTCTGAGCCTGCAGTCAGGAAAACCTAAGTTCACATTTGGTCTCAGATACTGGCTGTGTGACTCTGGGCAAGTCATTTAATTCTGCCTCAGTTTCCTCACCTGTAAAATGAGCTGGAAAAGGAAATGGTAAGCCATTCCAGAATTTTTGTCAAGAAAATCTCAAATGGGGTCATAAAGAGTCAAATACTACAAAAAACAAAACAAGAAACATTAAATACAGTGTGCTGGGGACTGGATGAGAGAGGTCTTTTGTAGCTCACAATAGAATGGTATACTACAGTGGGAAAAAAATATCGAACAAAGGACCTAAGTTCAAATCTTATCTACTTCTGATACCTGTGATACCTTGTACAAGTGTCTTAACCTCTCAGGGACTCAGTTACCTCACCTCTAAAATAAGAGGATTAGCTTCAATGACATCTAAGGCCCCTTTTAGATTTCTGACCTTATGATCTAAGGATTCAAAGATAACTATCCATGAAGAAAAGCATCTGGCCAAGAGAATGGCAGTCATGCCCTTGGACTCCAGACTTTGATAAAAGAGAGGATGCTCAAAGGATGTCCTCTTCCCCCTGCCCTTGGTCAGCCATACTGAAAGATGGTGGGCATGGAAAGTTGACTATCCACCTTTAGATATGGGGGACATGGAAAACCGGTAGATTTCCCTAGGCTTTAATGGCATCTGAAGCTGGAAGACACTTGAGTCACTTAATCTGACCCCTTCATTTTATAGATAAGAAAATGGAGGCCCAAAGAGGATAAGTAATTTGCCCACTTATGCAGAAAGGAAATTATTAACTGGGGTTTGAATTTCTTTCAATTCTATTTACAGAGTTTTTATACTTCACCATGTGAAATTCATCATCCTCAGTCAGTGGTGATTGTTCCAGTAGCTGATCTCATGACAGTTTGCCCCCTTGCAATATTCTAATTTGAATTATATTTTTGAGTTCAATTATTTTTTCCTTTAAACTGTAAGCACTATGAGGATGGGAACAATTATCTTCTTACTCTCTGTATCTCCCCTCTCCCCTAGTATGGTGCCTTGTACATAGTAGGCATTTAATAAATATTGGTCAGAAGGATGAATAAATTAATAACTAGAAGCCTCAACTGCTCCATTAAAACATGTCCCTCATTTCCACGATCCCCTTCAGCTTTCCTTCTCCCTCCCCTTCGTTTCCCCTGGCCTTGTCCAACTGCTTCCCTCCCCAGGTACTGAAGACTGAATTGATCGCTTTTGACTTTAATTAAGAAAAATGATGAAGTGTTTCCTTATGGCTACAGAAAGCAGTGACACGGGGACTATGTAAGTGATGACTTTCCCATTCTAGAGATATCGATTTATTCCATTTAGCATGCTGCATGACTTGTTAAGGGGTTTAACCATGCCCAGCATTTCATGCAAATATGAATTGGTCTTTCAATATGGATGAAGGGAAAAAGTGTGTCTCAACTACCCTTGGACACTTGGCAGTGGGGTGTGCATTTTGGGGAAAGCACTTTGAGGTCTCCATTTTGTCACCTGTGAAATGAGGAGAAGAAAATCTACCTCTTATTCATAAAATTGTGGGGAGTCCAAATGAGATACCCTCTAGAGAGGGTGGCTATGTCCCCTGGACTCAAGGAATGGGCATCTATTCCAGACCCCCTGCTCCAATCCAGAGTCTTTATTCATTCAATCCAAATCAGCAAGTATTAATTACTTACTATGTGCCAGACACAGTACTAGTTGCTGATGAAACAGACAAAAATCCCCTGCCCTCAAGGAGCTTACAGTCTCCTGGAAAACAGATTCATAAAAAGTAGATTTTCTCTATTATGTTGACAAACAGAAAATACAATAATGACTATTTACATACGCATACTACTCCCTCCATTACCACTACGTTTCCCCAGACATTGACAAATATAAAAATAACTAGTATTTATATAGTGCTTTAATTAGTTCATATTATCTCATTTGATCCTCACAACAACCCAATTGAGTAAAAAAAAAAAAATGAGGTAAAGTCTAGGTTAGACAGTTTAGATTTCTTTCTCTCTTTCTTTTTCTTTCTTTCTTTCTCTGGCCTTCTCTCTCTCTCCCCCCACTATCTCTCTCTTTTTCTCATTCTCTCTCTCTCTCTCTCTCTCTCTCTCTCTCTCTCTCTCTCTCTCTCTCTCATCAGAGGCAAGATTTGAACTCATCTTCCTTACCCCAGATCAATCTCTCCAATGTACCATCCGGGAACCTTTGTACTCTTAGTCCCATAATAACCCAAGTAAGAGAAATCACATCAACTCAATCAGCATTTACTAAGCATCTGTAGCTTGCCAGGTCCTGTACATTATAAATCCTGGGGAAACAGACAAAATAATCCCCTTCCTCAAAGTCCTTCCATTTTACTAGGGGATTCAAAGTCAGAGTTCAATTCAACAATGAGGTATTAAGCATCTTGCAGACAGCTCCCTTTACAAGACTCTTGATGCTGATTATACAAGCTTAAAGAGAGGAGAGGTTGCTGCCCTCGGGGAGTTTCCAATCTACCATGTGAAGTCCAACAGAAAAAGAGGAGAAATCTCCACTGTCCGACCTTCATCACCACTGCTAGGAAGCCTAGTAAGAACACACTCTTTTCCAAGACTTTGATGAGCAACATTGTTAATTAGCAATTTGTAACAGACACTAATCCCTTCACTGAGCCCAGCTCTCAGGGTGTTTGCTAGTCATAATTGCTCACCGCCATGGATGCCCCCCCTTCCCCTGGAATTGCAATTGCCTCCTCCATAATTGTGAGGAAATGCAAATCTTCCCAGATCACAGCCTGGCTGTTACAGAATAAGGAGGCTTTGTTATCTCTTTAAGTAATATTTCATTCTCGCTCTCCCCTCCTCTCCGCTAATCCTTTGATCCTTCCTTTTGCAAGATGAGAGTCATTCATCAGCGTAGGAGTTGTTTTCCTAGAGAAGGTGACTGGAGTCTGGGACATTTTCCTTAATATTCAGACAGTGGAGTTAGGTCTCATGCATTCGAGGGTCTTGCAGGGATCCCAGATCATGTGACTGATGACCATAAAACCTCATGACATTGGGGTCCAAATGATCCAGTTGCCAATCAGAGTTGGGTAGAAAGTATCCCAGAAACCACCGAGTCCAGCTCATGGGTGAACAATCCAATTGGATCTAAACCAAAAAACATCATCCTGAGTTTGGGGGCTACAAAAGCAAAAAAAAAAAAAAAAAAAAAAAACCAGCCTCTTGCCCTCAAGGCTCTTACTGTCTACTGGGGAAGACAACGTTCAGGTTGATTCAATAAGTATGTCTTAAGCATCTGCCCTGGCAGGTCCAGTATGAGGCTCTAGAAATAGAAACACAAAAATGAAATTATTCCTGCACGGAGGAAGTTTGCATCTTATTTGATCCTTTCCTATTCCTTCTGCTACCTGATTTGGCCAATTTCCTTGTACAAGCTTTAGGAAATCATGGACTTGGCTTAGTGCCTGACACATAGGAGGTGCTTAATAAATGCTTGTTGGCTCGACTCGATATCTAAACACACATATATTTAGATATGTTAACATATACAACATGTTTTACATTTGACACATATGTGTTTATATATTGTTTTTTGGTTGGTTTTATTGTTGTTGTTGTTTGTTTGTTTGTTTGTTTGTTTTGCTGAGGCAATCAGAGTTAAGTGACTCCCCCAGGGTCACACAGCCAGGAAGTGTAAAATGTCTGAGACTAGATTTGAACTCAGGTCCTCCTGACTTCAGGGCTGGTGCTCTATCCCCTGCGCCACCTAGTTGCCCCCATGTTGTACCTCCATGTAGAATGTCAATTCTCTGATAGCAAGGACTGTACTTCTGTCTTGGACTCTCCACCACCTGTAATAACAATAATAATAATAATAAAATCATTATTTCAATAGTACTTGAAGGCTTGCAAACATATTAGATAGAGGCTATTTCATGTGATCCTCACAGCAAAACTATGAGGTTAAGTGCTATCCATTATGGTTGTTCCCATTTTGTAAATGAGGAAATCAGGATTGAGAGAATGTAAGTAATTCTACCCAGAGTCAAATAAGCAAGTGAGTATCTGAGCTAGGATTTGTTCTCAGATCTTTCAGCCTCCTTTAAGTCCTAAGTACTATCTACCAAGTCACCCAGATGTCTGCTACAGGTGAGGTGTTTGTTTGATTGATGTTTCCTGTTGATTGATTGAAAAGTTGTTCCTCTCCTCAAAGCAGACCCTCTTTTCAACCTACTGGAAAAGTCAACTTGTATTTAGGAGCTTCAGGAGTGAGGCATCCATTGCCTTTTAAAGGCAATCCACATTGGGAAAACTCTTAGTTGTAAGGACATTTTCCTTCCCATCAAGCTTAATTTGCCTCTTTGCAACTTCCACAAATAGAAGATATCTAATACCTCTACACACACACAACACACACACACATACACACACAAACTCATAATCACTCACACTCACACACTTGTTTACATATACACTCACACCTTCACTCATGTTCATACACACACACATACTCATACACACACGCACTCATACACACATTCACACTCACACTCATGCATGTCCCTTCCCTTTTCCAGGATAAAAATCAAACCCCCAAATTCTTCCAATCACTCTTTATACTTGGTAGAATCCAGTTCCCATCACCACCTTGGTCAAACTCCTTTGTAGGAACTTCAGTTGGTCAATCTCCCTTCTAAAATGTGATCCCACCCCCAGCAAAATGACTCACCGTCCCCCAGATGATCACAGGCAACAAGACCACCCCTCCCTGGATCCAACGACTGCAGGTGCTTCTCTTAATGGAATCCAAGACTCCATTAGCTCTTTGGGCTACCATGTTACACAATTGACTCATTTTTCACTGTCAGCTCATTAACCTCCCAGATCTTTTCCATATGAACCATAGTCTAGCTGTGTCTCAAATCAATTGACTGAGTCCAACAAACACTTAAGTGTTCTCTGCGTCTTCTCTCTGTGCTTTCCTGACAGCTGGGTTCGTGTTGTATGGAATCAAGCAGAGATAAGCGTCTCAACAGTCTCTAGGAGAAAGTTAGATCTCTTGGAAGCGGCCTTCATTGTACTAAATGGGGCCCAGTTGGGCCTTTTAGAGTGAATCCAACTCCTCGAAAGACCTCACTTAGGGGACTTGTGCAGCGTGCTGTCATGGAAAGGCAGTCGGGGGTGCAGAGAATCCTATCTGCCCTTTGTTTTTCCCTTCCTACTGTAACCTCCATATACTCTGTGGTCCAGAGGTCCCTGACCTTCTAGATGCTGCTCAGACAATATGCTCCATCTCCTACCTCCATGTCTTCGCACTAGCTGGTCCCTATACCTGGAATGCTCTTTCTCCTTACCCCAGCCTCCTGGCTGACCTGACTTCCATAGGAATCAGCCCAAGCCTCATCTTCTGCAAGGGTCCCTCTGTCAGTGTCTTCCCTTTGAGAATGCCTTCCATTTACACTATATACTTCTTCTACTATAACTTTGTCTCTTTTACTACCCAATCAGGATCCATACCTATCAGTTCCAATGTATTCTGAACAAGCCAAAAGTCCTTTACTAGCATCTTTTCCCCCAACCATATTGCATTATTCCTTCCTTGTGAAAAGGTAATAACACATTTTGGAGGCATCAAAGCTGAAGGAAATAAGCATTTTTAAAACACCTAGTATGTACCAGGCAACTGTGCTATGCTGATATTTATAGATATTATTTCACTTGATCCTTATAACAATCCTGAGAGGTAGATGCTATTATTATTTCCCCATTTTACAGCTGGAGAAACTGAGGCAGACAAAGGTTAAATAATTTATCCAGATCATATGGTATAAGTGTCTGAGGCTGAATTTGAACTCGGGTGTTCCCAACTCCAGACCCAGTACTCTATCCATTGTACCCTCTAACTGTTCTAGGCACTTTGAAAAGTGTGCTCAACTTGGAACCATAAGACTTGAGTTCAAATTTCACCTCCTTACTAGTTAAGTGACTTCTGGTAACTCACTTAACCTTTCTAAGCCTCAGTTTACTCATTTTAAAATGAGGAGTCGGACCTGATATCCTCTACCCCCCCAACTCTATATTACTGATCATTTACAAATAATGAGGATCTATAGAGTATTAGGGAAGTCTTAAAGGCTTAATGAATATTTTCCCCTAGTTTAAAGGAAACAGAGAGGCTGAAACAGGGACAACTTTGAAGGGGAAAGTGGGCAATTTTCCCAAGTATTTTCAGTCTGAAACAAATAGAATCATAAGATTTAGAGCTGGGAGAGACGTTGGAGATCATCTAATTTAACCCAGCTCATTTTATACATGCAGGAAATGGTCTCACTCTCTGTCTTGAGGAAAGCATTGTGTCTTTTCTCTGAAAATAGGGAAACTTCAAGTACTGTGGAGAGAACACAGGATCTGAAAGGAGGAAAGATCTGAATAGGAACTCTTCCTCATTGTGTGACTATGGACAACTCAATTAACTTCTCTGCGCCTCAGTGTTCTAATCTATAGGAGGGAATAAGAGCATCTACCTTCCAAGATTGTCATGAAAAGCAAAGGAAACAGCATATTTAAATGCTTTGTCCTCCTTAAAATGTTGAGTAAATGATAAATTTCATTATGATTATTAAAAATAGGGAGAACAAATATGTGTGTGTGTGAATATACAATAACCTGAAATATTTTGTCTTTAATGGTAAAAGTCATCTTAGTGTGTGTGGAAATGGGGTTTGTGTGACTTGATGGTTTGGGCACAAAATCGGTCTTTCATTCTAACAGTCCCTCAATTCCAGTAGTGAGAAGGGAGTGAAAAAGAAGCCCTATTTTCAGGGAGAGTTAGGAAAATTCCCTACTAACTCTTCTCCCAAAGTAAAAGAAACTTAGGGGTAGATAGGTGGTACAATGGATGGAGCACTAGTACTGGAGTCAGGAGGACTGAGTTCAAATTCAGCCTCAGATACTTAACTAAGTATGTGATTTTGGACAAGTCACTCCCATTACCTCCAACAAAAAAAGTAAGTGAAAGAAACTCCACTGGGTTCCTATTCTATTCATTTCAGGGGAGAAGAGAACTGGGTCCTATAGACTGGATCAATGCTCCCAAGAAGTATAGGATGATCATACAGTAGAAACATCCCACCTTTTTTCTTTTTTCGTTTTGGTTTTCTTTCACAACATGACTAGTGTGGAAATATGTTTGAAATGAATGTAATTGTATAGCCTGTATAGGATTGCTTGCTATCTGTGGAAGTGGGAGAGGGAGGTAGGGGAGCAAAGGACAAGAAAATTTGGAACTTGGAGTCTTGCAAGAGTGAATGTTGAAAACTATAATTGCATGTAGTTGGAAAGATGAAATACTACTGATTTTGCTAGAAAGGAAGGAAGGAAGGAAGGAAGGAAGGAAGGAAGGAAGAAAGGAAGGAAGAAAGGAAGGAAGGAAGGAAGGAAGGAGGGAGGGAGGGAAGAGAGGGAGAGAAGGAGGGAGGGAAGGGGGGAGAGAAAAAGAAAGCTTCCACTTAAAATCACATTTCGTCAAATGAAATCATTTTTCATAATGCCAGCATGGGAAAAGAAACATGGATCTAAAATTAGGAAAGATTCAAGTTCAAATCCTGCCTCTTATACTAGCTAGACCTGTGACTCTGGGCAAATAATTTGCCTGAGTTTTTCTAAAATGGTGATCATAATATAAGTTTTACCTACCTCACCAGGCTGTCAGGAGGCTCACATGAGACAATATTTATCAAGAGCTTTGCCAAATTTAAAGCAAAATAGAAATTTCAGTTATTATTATCATCCTTATCAAATCAGCCATCCTATAGAGGAGAAAAGACCCCATTACTGTTTCCTGTATTACCTTTGAAACCATTTGCAGGAAGGCAGCACTGAAGCACTTTGTCAATAGAAGTGGAATCTCTGCAGGGAAGAATATGGCGTTTGTTTATTTAAAATGTCCATCACAGCCCGTGATTGTTCTTTATCACACGTGGAATCACATTGTGTTCCTCTCACCTGTCGTCATTGGCATCCACAAGGACCTTGCTTTGTGATCCCTGGGAGAGATGCTGCTGTACAAATTGCCAGAATGGGACAGGATGGCAGATTTTTGACTGTCCATAAATTAGAAAGGCAAAAACATAATGCTCAGCAGAGCTCTCTCAGAGCTCTGTTGTGGCTGGGTCCCGGCTAGGCCTGAAGGGTGCCTCGCAGCTCTGCCATTTCAAGGAACTTCCCAGGCTCAGCATCTGCCTGAGTGTTGACAGTGACTTGATAGCAAAGAGCAGAACAGATCTCCAGAGATGCTTCCATGGTTATGATGGTCTGTCTACAACGCCTCCTTCCTCCCCTTCGTGTAACCAGGTCACTGCTTCTGCCCCAGACCTTTTCCCCCATCCAGTTCCCAGATATCTACTGCTGTTTGGCCAGTCCCTCCCATCCCACCCCAACTTCCTCTCTTCATCAAAATTGGCTGTGTCCATTCCTTCAGACATCTGTCCTCCCCTTGGGAGCTAATCAAAATTCATCTATTCATGATAGATTTGGAACTAAATTAGATAGCTGGGTATCATAGAGTGCTGGATTTGGAGGTAAGAAGATCTGCTTTTGAATGCTGCATCAGACTAATGATGAGATTGAGCAAGTCATTGAACCTCTCTTACCTTATTTTCTTCATCTGTAAAATGGAACAATAAAAGCACCTGTCTTGTAAGATATTATATGTTATATGTAAACTTGCAAACCTTTAAGAACTATGCAAATTTTAGCCATTGTGTGTATATGTATAGTTGTGTGTGAGTTGCTTCTCCCCTGATACCCCAAAGGAAATTGGGCCTTGAGGAAAGACCAATTATTAGAACTTTAATAGATGAGATGGGGACATTAGGAAGAGGAGTTCATTCTAGGGAAAGGAGAAAGGCTTGAGGATGGGGAAGGGTGGAACAAGAATGAGGGACAGAGAGTAGGTTGAGTTTGGCTCAAACATAGAAGCCATGAAGAAGAGCAGGATAAGATGAGGCTGGAGAGACAGAGCCAAGTTGAGTCATGGTAGGCTGTGACTTCTGGGATCAAGAGTTATTTGGCAGGCATTAGGAGGTGTTAAAAAAAAGTGTTAAAAAAAATAGAATGCCATGATTGGAATTTATCTTGGTGAGTTTACTGAGGAGATTATTGGAGTCTAGAAGAGAAGAGATGATGGATTGTATTGGAGTGTTTGAGGTGCCTCAACCCAAAGCAGGAACTTTAATGGATTAGAGAGCACAGCAGCTTATAGAATTGGGATGTAAGTGGGCATTTCCCACAATTCATACCATCCTATCCAACCTTCTTTTTAACCCTGGCCTACTCTTTATCTAACACATAACATTTCTTCAGTAGTATTTCTATGGAAGTTCTTCGTTGACTTCTAAGAGAAAAATCAGTCAACAATGTTTTCATTTCATTTTTGGAGGAATTGAGGTCATTAGTCCATTTATGTTCAACAGATTGCTGCAGTCACTTCATTTTCTAAAATCAAATGGACTTCATCATTCTAAAGGAATCAGTTTGATTTTATGGACCAAAATATAAAATCCTTGTATCTTCCAAATCTTCATTTTTTATAGGTTTGGACATTTTAAACACCTACAGGTCTATGCAAAAGGAAGTATTTAGTGGAATAAATACTAAATTTGAAATCAAAGAACCTACAGTCAATTTCTGGGTCAAGTATTGTTTTTGTTGTTTAGTCATGTCTCACTTTTCGTGACCCCATTTGTAGTTTTCTTGGCAAAGATACTGGAGTAGCTTCCTGTTTCTTTTCTCCAGCTCATTTCTAGATAGTAAGTGTCTGAGGCTGGATTTGAACTCAGGGAGTTTTTCTGATTCCTAGGGCTGAATTCTATGCACTATGGAGCCCCCTAGCTGCCCCATATTTCCTGATTAGATCTCCATGACTACAAGTCCTGTGCTCTATGCACTATGGTGCCCCCTAGCTGTCTCCTCTTTCCTGATTAGATCTCCTATGCACTATGGTGCCCCCTAGCTTTCCCCCTTTTCCTGATTATAGCTTCCTGGTTCCAAGCCCAGTGCTCTATGTACTATGGTGCCCCCTAACGGCCCCTTCTTTCTTGATTAGATCTCCATGACTCCAGGTCCTCCACTCTATGCACTATGACTCCCCCTAGCTGTCCACTCTTTCCTGATTAGCTCTTCATGACTCCAGGCCCAGGACTCTATGTGCTATGGTGCCCCCTAGCTGCTCCCTCTTTTCTGATTAGATTTCCATGACTCCAGGCCCTGCACTCTATGCACTATGGTGCCCCCTAGCTGCCCCCTCTTTCCTGATTAGATCTCCTATGCACTATGGCGCTCCCTAGCTTTCCCCTTTTTCCTGATTATAGTTTCCTGAATCCAGGCCCAGTGCTCTATGCACTATGGTGCCCCCTAGCTGCTCCCTCTTTCCTGGATAGCTCTTCATGACTCCAGGCCCAGCACTCTATTCACTATGGCGCCCCCTAGCTGCCCCCTCTTTCCTGATTAGATCTCCTATGCACTATGGCGCCCCCTAGCTTTCCCCTTTTTCCTGATTAGATCTCCATGATTCCAGGCCCTGCACTCTATGCAATATGTCACTCCCTAGCTGCTCCCTCTTTCCTAATTAGCTCTTCATGACTCCAGGCCCAGCACTCTATTCACTATGGCGCCCCCTAACTGCCCCATCTTTCCTGATTAGAGCTTTCTGATTCCAGGCCCAGTGCTCTGTACACTATGGTGCCCCCTAATTGCCTCTTCTTTCTTGATTAGATTTCCATGATTCCAGGTCCTGCACTCTATGCACTATGGCGCCCCCTAGCTGCTCCCTCTTTCCTGATTAGATCTCCTATGCACTATGGTGCCCCCTAGCTGCTCCCTCTTTCCTGATTAGATCTCCTATGCACTATGGTGCCCCCTAGCTGCCCCTTCTTTCCTGATTAGATCTCCTATGCACTATGGCGCCCCCTAGCTTTCCCCTTTTTCCTGATTAGCTCTCCATGATTCCAGACCCTGCATTCTATGCACTATGGCGCCCCCTAGCTGCTCCCTCTTTCCTGGATAGCTCTTCATGACTCCAGGCCCAGCACTCTATTCACTATGGCGCCCCCTAGCTGCCCCCTCTTTCCTGATTAGATCTCTTATGCACTATGGCGCCCCTTAGCTTTCCCCTTTTTTCCTGATTAGAGCTTCCTGATTCCAGGCCCAGTGCTCTGTGCATTATGGTTATCCATCCCTCCTGGTGACCCTGGGAGTCTAGTATTAGGCTAGATTTAGAGTTAAAATAAACCCAAGAAGACATGTTGTCCCCACCCAAATGCGACTCAATATCACCCAAGTAAATAAAGGACAGAGATGAGATTCGTGGGAAGACAGATCTGGGGATGAAAGGGGAGATTGGGAGCATCGATTTCAACCCCTCCATTTTACACATGAGGAGGCAGAAACCCCAGAGCAGAGTGATTTGCTCAGAATCACACAAGCAGTAAATTAATGTCTAAGGTCGGATTTTAAAGCAAGTCGAAATCTAGAGTTCTGCCTGTTACCTTGGACAGATCACATCTCCTCTTAAGACTATGGCTTCCTCCTCTCTGAAATGAAGGGGAAAAGCTTTATTAGCTCAAAGGCTCTTTCTAGATTGAACCATGTTTTTTTCACTTTAATTCTGCATCCATTCTCCACTTTCACTTATTTCTGTCAACCCCACTGCTCAGATTTGAAGTCCAAGGTTGTGCGTTCAGATCCAATTTCTGTCACATGTCACTTTGTGTGACTCTGTGAAAATCTCTCTGGCCTTAAATTCCCCACCTCGCACAAGAGGAGCTTGATTAGATGGCCTCCCAAGTTAGACTAGATGGTCCTGTTCCAAAGCTGATTCCCTGAATCTCCTTGTGTTCTCTTTGGAGATCCTGATGTCTCCATTCACCTTGGAAAATCTTTTTTTAAGAGGCAAAGCCAAATGGGTCTTTTTTTCTTGTCTTTAACCTTGGCCAGGATCCCATAAATTAATTTGGTGGATAGAGTCCTATAGTTCCTAACTTGAAGTCAGTGAAGAAGTTTTTTTTTAATTTTTATATCTGTATTTCAGTATATTTCAATACAATGAGTGTTCTTTATAATCTTCTGTTTTATTTTATGCATTTAAAAACATTTAAAAACCAAAGGACTCTGATTAAAGTTTAAAATCCCTGGTCTAGCAGTATGCTCACCAATAATCTAGGGTTGAACAACCAGGAATTTTCCTCCTCAAGACATTGGGATGTGGAGTATAAAAATTTTAAATAATTTTTAAATCCTGAAGGCTTCCCCCCATATTTTTTTTTGTTAAGGCAATTGGGGTTAAGTGATTTGTCCAGGTCACACAGCTAGGAAGTGTTAAATGTCCGAGGCCAGATTTGAACTCAGGTCCTTCTGACTTCAGGGCTGGTGCACTATCCACTACACCACCTAGCTACCCCTTCCCCCCGTATGTTTAATTGCCCATGGTTTCTATTGGCCCAAACACACATTTAGTTATATTCATCCCAGGTCCCAAAAAGACTGTTTGAAGACCCAGCTCCATCTCCTGACCCTTACTCTCTCATCTCCTGACCCTTATATTTAATATATGTTATAATGACCCTCCTTATCAGCTAAAGACTTTTCTTCCTTCTGAAACCGGTGCTTGCTCAATTAGATTTGGCCAGCCAGAGCCTCCCCCACAGAAACCTTGTGAATTGTTTTTATGTCCGTTGGCTGTTTGAGAATTACCAATTCCCTCGGAGCCCTAAATGAGGCTGGAAGAGGAAAGACATCATGATTGCTGACTCCTACCTAGAGTGTATTTTTCACAGAGGTCAATTGCTTCCTTTTTAAAATAATAGCAATTGAAAATGATGGGATTGTTGGGCATCTTCAAAGCAAAGGAAATATCACCACATTCATAATTGGTGGCCAAACAGTTTAGCTCCTTCTGCCTAATCAGGATCTGCTCATCCTTCTGGCCCATTTGGAACGGCTGCTTGTTCACTCAGCTGCTGGCACTTCTAGTATTGATGTGTGTTGGTCTACAGGTGCACACAAGGAGATAAGTTCACAGCGCATATTCAATTTTTCTTAAATAGAAAGGCACAGGCAAAGGCTCATTTTTTTTGATGCCAAGAAGAGATTACTCTGTGAAAATGCCCGACTCAATTATTCTTTCAATCAGTGACAGTGAGCGGCAGGTGACGGAGGAAAACCTGAGGTGTGATTTGCAGAATCCGATTGAAAAGGAGAAGGTTGAGAAAAAGGGAAATCACAGAACCGACAGCTAACCAGAACTATAACAAGGGTGGGGCAATTGGGACTTTATCCCGGGGATGGGGGGAGGGTCTATATTTTAGAAGAGTTACCCTCTGGACCCACATGTGCAAAAATGGTTGCAGCAGCCCTTTTTGTAGTGGCCAGAAACTGGAAACTGAATGAATGCCCATCAATTGGGGAATGGCTGAATAAATTGTGGTATATGAATGTTATGGAATATTATTATTCTGTAAGAAATGACCAGCAGGAGGATTTTAGAGAGGCCTGGGGAGACCTACATAAACTGATGAGTGAAATGGGCAGAACCAGGAGATCATTGTACCCGGCAACAAGAAGATTATATGGTGATCAATTCTGATAGACATGGCTCTTTTCAAAAATGAGATGATTCAGGCCAGTTCCAATGATCTTGTGATGAAGAGAGCCCTCTACACCCAGAGAGAGGACTGTGTGAATTGAGTGTGGATCACAACATAGCCTTCTCACACTTTTTTTGTTGTTTGCTTGCATTTTATTTTCTTTCTCATTTTTTTCTAGTTAGATTTGATTTTTCTTGTGTAACACAATAATTGCATAAATACATATATGCTTATATTGGATTTAACATATATTTCTACCATGTTTAACATATATCAGATTACTTGCCATCTGGGGAGGGAGTGGGGGAAAGGGGGAATTGGAACACAAGGTTTTGCAAGAATTAATGTCAAAGAATTATCCATGCATATGTCTTGAAAAATAAAAATTAAAAAAAAAAAGAAAGAAAAGTTACCTTCAGAATGTTCTTCCATTCAGAAGAAGAGAGAAGAGATCAGTTCTGGGGTTAGGAACAAAATAGAATAGGATCTTCTGGACAGATGCTAGTCCTATTAGAGTTCCAGGAAGTAGGGGCAGCACACGTATATGGATTATTTGTACCCGGTCTGGGGCAGAGGATTCCAAGCTCATATTGTCCCGATCAGACACAATAGGACACATCATACCTTGACTTTGACAGAGCAATATCATTTTGGTCCTCCTGAGAACAAAGGACAACCAGCCACCAGTAACCATCACAAGCAGAATTTGATTCCAGCTCCCATCTTCTCTCCATTGGAGTATTCTGCCTTCCTCGGGATCCTCTCTTCTCTATAGAAGCTGTGTATCTCTCTGAGCTTCATTCCTCCTAGAAAGAAAAGTACAGCTTCCAGGAGGATCATAACCTGGGAACCATAACTCACACACACACACACACACACACACACACACACACACACACACACAATGAGCTTTCTCCAAAGCCAGAATTCCCAGTTCCAACCCTGCAAATCCCACTGATATTTCAGCACCAAGATGCTAAACCTTTAGCCAGATGAGAAGAAAATTTCAATTCTCCCTTTCAGTGGGCTGATGCATTGTATACTGGGGCCATGTCCTGTTGTCAATAATATATTTAACAGCTATCCTTTTTGAATGTATCCTATCTTGAATTTCAGGCAAAAAAAGAAATTTTATTTAATAAATGTTGATTTCATGGAAAGTCCCAGGATCACAACATCATAGGATGTTCTCATGTAACATGTAAAATTCAGATTTCAATGGACTATGAGCAGATGCACAAGACTTTAAAGTAATGCACTGCTGAATTGCTTTCAGGCTATGTTATTGGGGCAACTTCAAACAGATTGTGAGATTCCAAAGCTCTAGGCACTTAGCTGGGCAATAAATGAGTCGGGAAGGATGTGACTGGGTCTGATCTCTTCCTGTCCTTTTCCTTATTGAGTTATAGCAGTTGCTTGCAGCATCTTTCACTTGAGTGATGATGATGATGATGATGATGATGATGATGATGATCGCTCCTTGTGGCACTCTATAAAATGATTTTATCTGGAAAACCCAGTGGCTACAGGTAGTGTCAGAATCCCAGAATTCAATTCAATAAGCCTTTCTCAAGTATTTGCTAGATGCCAGACTTTGTGCTGGTTGGTAGGGATAAAAATATAATAAACAAAATAGCCTCTGCCCTCAAGGAGCTTACAGTCTGCTGCAGGGATACATCAGAGATTAAATGACTTGCCAACCTGGCCTTCTTTCTCTCTCATATATGGCATCTCATCTCCCATCTCCGCATCTTTACTCTAGAACTCATTCCTTCCTCACTTCTGCCTCAGTAGAGTCCTTTTCTTCTTTTTTGTTATTGACCTTTCATTCTCCGTAAGAACCAATGACATCGGGGGATGATGTCTTGATTTGTACAAATTGGATTTAAGGGATGCAGAGCTGAGCAAAGCCATCAACCTCACTCTCTCCTCCAGAGTCATTGTAGTAGTAGTCTGACAGAAGTCAAGATGACTGGCAATGACCCAGGATGGAGTAGGTGACCTTGACCTTTCTAAATTAAGATCTTTCAGGGCCTCAGTTTGTCCTTAAGACAACGCTCAAGTCCCATCTTCTGCATGAATCCTTTCCTGGTTTCCCCCAATTGCTAGTACCCTCCTTCCCAAACTGCCTTTTTAAAAAATTATTCTCTATATATTTGTATTTATTACTTTTATATTATAGATGTACATATATCATTTGTATATGCTCTTATTGTCTCCCCCATTTTTAATTACTCTGTATATATTTGTATTTATTACTTTTATATTATAGATGTACCTATATCATTTGGATGTGTTCTTACTGTCTCCCCCATTAGAGAACAGGGATTCATTCATTGTACTTGCTTCCTCAGTTCCTTGATCATAGTAGGAGCTTGTAAATACTTATTGATTAATCGATTGATTGGCCATTTGTCTTCCTGAACCCAAACTAACTCCCCATTGTGCCATAATAGAAGCCATTACATAAAGCACTGACTTAGGAGAAGTGGTAGAGGGGATGCTGTCAGAGAAAAAATGTGGCAGGTGGGTCAGTCCACAAAACACAAGCAATGGCTCTTGGATGAATCGTCCAGGTGCTCTGTTGGTATCATATCAAGACATTCTGAGAAGGGTCTCGGCGCCTTTGGATAGATCTCTGCTGAGAATTTATGGGAGGGCATAAATGATATCAATGGGTTACAACTGGCATCACTGCATCATTGGAGGGAACTCAAGCAAAGAGGATGCAATAATAATAGCTAACAGTGATATAGATCACTATAGATTAGCAGAGCCAGACACTGTGTGAAGTGCTTTACAATTAATTATTGTTACCTCACAATTACCCAGTGAGATAAGTAATCTTATCCCAATTTTACTGAGGAAGACAGAGGATAGGTGACATAGCTAAGAAGAATCGGATGTGATATTTGGCTCAGACATTTGCTAGCTGTGTGATCCTGGCCAAGTCACTTCATCCTCTTTGCCTCAGTTTCCTTATCTGTAAAATTAGTTGGAAATCACAAGCCACTGCACAATCTTTATCAAGAAAAACCCAAAGGGGGCGCAAAGAGCTGAACAGGATTGAAACGATTGAACAACAAGCTCCTGATATCAAATCCAGCTCTCTAACCACAAAGATGCCTGAGATCTGCTGCCTTTAAGACCATTGGCAATAATCTCAAGGCATCAGTACCCTGGAATAAAATTCACTGAACCTAAGCGATATGGCAATTTTTTGGAAAGTGTCCCCAAATCTATTAAGATCCACACATTATTCTTTTGCCCTCTCAGAAAAAAAAAGAACTCCAGAAAGCACAGAAGACAGCGATGTCCACTTTTTCTTTTTTCTCTTCTTTCTGCATGTGCAAGTGTTTCAGAACCGTTAGAAATGGTTCCTCTTATCTGGAGGATTAGAACCGGCTCACTAAACAGGCTAATGCCTGTATCCCCCCAAGCGATCTGTCAGAAGGAGCTCAGGCAGGGTTAGAGAAGGCTGTCGGCCTCGGCGTGTTGTGTTCTGAAGAACAGAAGAGGTTTCCATGCCATTAATGTGTACGCGTGGAACCAAGTGCACACACGTTTCACACAGGGGTGCAGACGCACACTGAGCAGATGCTTAGAACATGTGCTCACACATATCACACAGGTGTGCAATACTCAGCTGGACAGATGCTTAGAACATGTGTACACACACATATCACACAGAGGTGCACACACACCTGGGTCCATCCTCCCTTGGAGCATTTTGCTCGGTCTCTGGACAGCACGCATCCCTTTTCCTCCTCACTGCCCCGCTTCCCCCCACACACACCCCTACTTTAATTCTCCAGCCCAAATCAGATTGGTTGAAACTTTACTGTACCTGTGACTGGTCTGGTTATTATCGCTTAAGTGTTGTTCCAGGTGTCTTCCCAGGCATTTCAGAAGATTTCTAGACTCCCGAGGATATTACCTACAGCAGCCCAGCTCCTTCTCGAGGGAGGATTCTCTGAGTAGGTCACACTACATGATCTCAGTGGTTTCTGGAGCTTTAAAATCATTGTCCGACAGGGCAGAATAATAATATAACTAATTATTATTAGAGCAAATAGGTAGTTCAGTAGATAATGTACCAGACTTGAGTTCCAATGCAGCTATGTGTTCCTGAGTAAGTCCCTTCACTCAGTTTGCCTCAGTTTCCTCATCTGTAAAATGAGCTGGAGAAGGAAATGGCAAATCCCTACAGTATTTCTGCCAAGAAGACCCCAAAGGGGGTCACAGAGAGTTGGACATGACTGAACCTACTGAACAACAATAAAAATTATTATCCTATAATGATGGTGAAGATCCTGGTAATGATCCCATTTTGTCACTTTTTATCTCAGTTGATCCTCACCACCCTGGGAGGAAGAAGATATTATTATTATTATTATTATTATTATTATTATTATTATTATTATTATTCCCTTTTTACAGAAGAGGAACACTGAGGTTAAGTGACTTACCATATACATGAAAAAGCAGCTAAGTGACTTGCCAAGGATCACACAACTAGTAAGTGTCTGAGGCAGGATTCAAACTCTGGTCTTTCTGGCTACATGAGCATTGTGCGCACACGCCTCCCTTCAAGCCGCCTAAATTTCTTCTGGCCTTTTGGGTGGCTGTCTCCTTGCCCCGTCCCCATGAGTTTTGTCCTCAGCCCGAATCTCCAGGTGACATTTTCTGAGGTCCACAAGTCCAGAGCGGAAGGAAGAAAGCATCTCGCCGGCCAAAGGGCAAAGGGCAAACGACTCTCCGGAGCAACCTCCATGATTTTCACTGGAGCAGGGGCTGAGACGTCGATTAAAGAATTTCCCCAGGATTGCCTGCTGGGAGGCCTGATGAGAATCATTTATGTTCCCAGGCCAAGGATGCCGGCACATTTACATGTCAGTAATGAGCTCCTTAAACACAGCCCTGAAATCATCGTCTCTCCTGGACTTTTATTGACTCATTGGTAAGTGGTTTGTCCAGGATGCCGGCATTCCCTGAGAGGGTTTTATTCTAAAAAATGACAGTTAAATTGAGCCCAACGGGAACAATGCACAAGATGGCGGGCAAACCTCTTGTCAGGGAACTTCCCTAACAAACAAGGAAATTCAGCAACAGCTCAGTTTCCTCCACCCATGTAATTCCCCAGCCCATCAGGGACCCTCCCAGACATAAAAGCACCCATTTCTATAACCCTCCATCGCTTCAGAAGTTTTCTTTGCCACATCCTGAAGAGAGATGCTGTGAAAGGCTGGCTTTGAACTCAGATATTCCTGACTCCAGACCTAACTCTCTAGCCACTGTTTCCTAGTGCAAAAGATTGCACAGAGGGGTCTGAATTTGAAAACAGGAAAGCTGGGCTCAGAATTTACCTTTGTAACTTATTCCTAGTGTAATGCTCCTGACCTGGAGAGATGGGAAATTCCCCATTTTTCCCCTGAGTAAGTGGCAAGTCACTTTTTATCCCCATTTTACCACTGAGTAAACTGAGGCTCAGACAAGAATGACAGCAAGTCTGTGATGATTCCAGACTTTCCTGTACTCTCTGGTCCAGCCCACCTGGCCATATCTCTGTCCTCCATGCCTATGGTATCTCTGTAACTTTGCTCAGATGGTTTCCATGCCTAGAAGATGCTCCCCACATCCATCCCCCTCACCTTGAGCTCTTATTTCTTTTAAAACTCTCTGGCCCATTCTGCAAGTGTCTAAAGCTAGGACTCAGATCACAAGATCATAAGATGTTAGATTTTGTGTTGTTATCGAGTCCCTTTTCAGCCATCTCTGACTCATTGGGACTTCATTTGGGGTTTGCTTGGGAGAGATAGGGCTTGCTATTTTCTTTTCCAGCTCATTTTACAGATGGGGAAACTGAGGCAGACAGGATGAAGTGACTTATTCAGGGTCACACAGCTAGGAAGTGTTTGAAGCCAGAATGGCTGTGTTCCTGATTCCAAACCCAGTGTTCTATGCACTGTGGCACTTCCGGGCTGCTCTGGAAGGGACCTTAAGGATCATTCAAACAACTGCCTCATTTTGGAGGGAGAAAGAGAGGCTTATGTTGACTTGACAAGGTCACAGGCCTTATGAGTCAGAAAAAACTCCTCAGCCCAGATCCTTGGATTCCAAATCCAGGGTTCTTTCCACTGAACCAAGCCATAGCCTTAGGAATCTGCTTTCAGTAAGCAATGTCCTTTCTTGGCAGAGGAAAGAAGGGAATTTCCCATCTCTCCAGTCAGGAGCATCACACTAGAAATAAATCGCAAAGCTAAATTTTGAGTCCAGCTTTCCTGCTTTCAAATTCAGACCTCTTTGCACAATCTTTTACAGTGGATAGGGCACTAGGTCTGGAGTCAGGAATATCTGAGTTCAAATCCAGCCCTAGATATTAGCTGGGAGACATTGGGCTAGCTACTTAATCCCTTTTTGCCTCAGTTTCAGCATCTGTAAAGTAGGGATAATATTAACATTTGCTTCTGAGGGTTGTTGTGAAATCAAAGGAGATTAATGTTTGTAAAGTGCCTTGTACAGTAATTACCACATAGGAGACACTAAATAATGTTAGCTTTTATTATCATCATTGAACTCCTTAACCTTCTCTCTCTCTCTCTCTCTTTCTCTCTCTCTCTCTCTGTCTCTTTCTCTCTCTCTCTCTCTCTCTCTCTCTCTCTCTCTCTCTCTCTCTCCCACACACACACACACACACACACACACACACACACACACACACACACACAGCATGTCTCTTTCCACAAATGATTCCCATCCTTCCATCCAATCCTGGCTTTTGGAAGGGAAGCATTATGACATTTTTACAGTAATAATTTTGCTTTAAAATGCCAATCTATTTCCTAGAAATGAGTCTCTAACCCAAATCCCTCTCCAGATGGATTCTCTTTGCCTCAGCTTCCCCAGAGCCTTCGAAGAACTAGACAGGGCAGCCTTGACAGACGTTGAAGGCTAAACCACTAAAAATGGAAATCACTTTCTGCTGGTTAAAGGGGGAGGGGCTGCTTTTAATGGACTTTCTTTTTCTTCCCCCATTGAATATTCAGTCTCCCCCGAGAACCAGCATCAGAGTGTTCTCTGAAGGGAAGCTATTTTCTTTGTAATTGGCACCTTTTATGCTTCCATTAATAAGCCTTTAAAGTCCGTTTCACAAAAAGACCTGTTTCTGCCTCAGTCCCTGATGCTGTCCCACTGGCCTGCAGGTGGACCTCTCTTCACACAGTGTACCCGGACCCGGCAAGATATGTGCCCCCTGGATCTGTGCAAATCAGATTCTGTTTCAAAAGCCCAAGGCACCCATGACCTGTAGCTGCTTGTTGAATTGAATTAAAATTAAATGCATAGGGCAGGGCCATAACTAAGATGGAGCAGTCGGTCCTTTGTCTCAGGATGTCAAATTTAGAGGAGAGGGATACAGTTTGAAGATCTTCCACAATGGAGAAATAACAGCTAAGTGACTTCTGAGCCAGAATAAGCCATTAAAATTGGAAGCTTCCAGTTTGGGGGAGCATAGGATCCTACTTTCCAAGGTGCAAAGGGATTTCTTCATTTATAATATAAAATTATAAATTATAAAATTTACATTTATATAAAAATAAATGAATTTTATATAAATGTAAATTTTATAATTTATAATTTTATAGTAAGAGAGGGCCAGGGATGTGAAATGTTTTGACTAAAGTCATAAGTTTCAGAAAAAGTGGGATTCAAACCCAATTAGTCTTGATTCCCAAACTTGCTACTTCTTTCTATCGCTGAGACCTTGGAAAGTGGGTTGGCCTCCCTGAACCTCAGTTTCCTCTTCTATAAAAGGAGATTGGATTAGACAGACCCAGCACTCTGTCCTTTTTAGTGTCTAGTATTCTTTGAAAATCTGCCTTGTATTTCCCCATCAAAAGTTTCCTGAGCTAATGAAATTGCAGTGAGACATCTCTCTGCCACCAATAGAATACAATAGTAATCCACAGATGTAGCAGATTCATTCAATAGATATTGATTTAAGGCTTACTATGTGTTATATCGGCTATTGGAGATAGAAGGTTTATATAAGATCCTCTCGAAGTCAGTCTAAGAAAAAAATAATAACAGTAATTGCTGGCATTTATATAGTGCTTTGAAGCACTGTGTACGTGTTATCTCATTTGATACACACAGTGATCCAGGGATGGAGATGCTATTGTTATTCCCATTTTATAGATGGGATAATTGAGGCTGAGGATTAGATGTACCCCCCAGGGTCTCACAACTAGGAAGAATCTAAGAAAGGCCCATGAATTCAAGCCCATCACTAAGCCCCATCAGCTTCAGAGAACTACAATCCAAAGTAACAAAAAACCAGCTGGAGAGTTATGAAACAGCTCTTGGTGAGGTCCAAAGGTCCTTGTTGGTCCAGGGAATCAGGGCTCGATCAGCCCCCACATATCACAGATGTGCAATACACAGATGGACAGATGCTTACTTAGAACATGTGTTTCTAATGAGCTCTGAGCTGGGTTGGGAAAAACCATAGTTTTACACTGTCCTGTGCTAGGAGAATGTCAGAGCTGGGAGGGCCCTTAGAACATGGGATATCAGAGCTGGGAAGGCTTAGAACCCAGGATGTCAGAGCTTGGGAGACCCTTGGAACCTGGGCCCTTAGAACACAGGATGTTAAAACTGGGAGGGGTCTTAGGACCAGGATGGTTAGAATAATAGATTTCATAGGTGAAGGGGAGAGAATTTGTTTAATGAAACGTAGTAAAAAAGCAAACATAGAATTTTAACTCAGCTCTTCTGATTCCTAGTTCTTAGAACCAACTGGAAAGGCCCTTAGAACCTAGGATGTCAGAGCTGGGAGAACCCTTAGAACATGGAATGTCAGAGCTGGGAGGAATCTTAGAACACAAAATGTCAGGGCTGGGAGAGCTTTAGAGCATAAACTGGGCTCCGGGATCATCTTTTTTCAAATTCCTCATTTTGCAGAGGCAGTAACTGACTCTCATGAGGTAGTACGGCTTGCCCAAAAGCACACACCCAATAAGTACGAGAACCCAGATTCACCCCCACATCTGCTGGTTCCAAGTCCAGTTCGGAGCAGCGTCTCACAGCTCTCGTCAGTCTGCAGGCCAGTTTCCTTCAGAGACGGCTGCACACACTGCTCAGTGGCCTGGCTGGGAGGCAGATGTGGAGATTATTCTCCAATTCAAGTTGCCTCAGAGTCCAGCTCCTCCCGTCCCTCTCCCTACCCTCATCCCATCTTCATTAGTCCCAGTGACTCCTCAAACAGCAGCTGAATCTTCTCAGACCCATCCCCGACTCCGAGCTCCAGAGCTTCACTCATGGTTAAACGCATCTCGGGAAGTTTATTGAGGAGACCTGCCTTTGGGCCCTATGCCAAGGTTTAAATGAGATTTTTCTCAATGAAGGAAATTTAAACAGCAGAGGTCTTTATTTCTGTCCCATCTGAATTCAAATCAACACAGACAAGCGGATGCCTTCCCAACAAAGAGGAATTAATCCAGTGCCTTCTTCCCAGGTCTCTCCTTGTTACTTCTACTATGCGTGCAAGGGAAGCTTTCAGGGGCTGTCCCACTGTGCAACAAGGATCCCAACACTCAAAGGGACCTTAATTACTACCATCTTACCTCCCACCCAGGGTAAAGATTACTGCACCCCCCTCAAGCCCTGAAGACCCCCCAATTGACCCTCCTTGAGAAAGAAGACTGCCTTTTGCCTCTTTTTCTATCCCCAGAACATAGTAGCCTGGCACACAGTAGGTACTTAATAACTGTTTATTGATTGACCAGTACATGGCAAAGATACTGAACTGGGAGTTGGAAGATCTGAGTTCAAATTCTAAATTTGCAATTTTACTATATGTGTTTCATTGAACAAATTATCTCCCCTTCATATATGAAATAAAGGAGTTGATTAGACTATTTGTAAGGACCCCACAGGTTCTAATTGTATAATTCTATGACCTATTATAGGTCTAAGATACAGAAAAGATGGAGGAAAAAAAGACCAAGAGAAGTCAGCAAGAAAGACGAAGGATGGAAGAGAAGGGATTAATAGCACATTGCTGTTTATTGGAAAGTTTTTTTTTTCTGATACCTCATTTAAAATCACTGGCTATTGGTACACTCCCGGTAGAATGGAAGCTCCATGAGGGGAGGCACTGTCTCATATTTATCTGTACATGTATAGGATCTACCCGCAGCTCTAGCAGCTTTGCATACAGAAGGCCAGCAAAAGTGTTTATTGAAGAATTCTTATTCCCATTTTACAGAGAATGTCCAATTTTTGTGACCCCATTTGGGATTTTCTTGGTAGAAATACTGGAGTGTTTTGTCATTTCCTTCTCCAGCTCAATTCATAGATGAGGAAACTGAGGCAGAGTTAAGTGACTTGCCCAGGATCACACAGATAGTCTAAGAATGGATTTGAACTCTGCTCTTCCTGGCCTAGCACGCTAAGCTGCCCTTTACAGGAAACAGGTATTTTTATAAAGTTTAAAAGTTTGCAAAGCACTTTATATACATAATTTTATTGTAACCTTACAAGATTCCAGGCACTATTGTTATTTGTATTTTAGAAAGGGAAACTGAAGCTCAGAGAGACAGGGCATCTTCCCCAAGGGTCAGAGTTAAGACTTCCTGACTTAAAGCTCTAGACACCATACTATGACTTTGGGCTGGGATTGGGGGGTAGCTGGGATTTGGAGGCTAGACAGATGAGAAACAAGAAATATAGATGAGGGTTGGCTTGCTTAGGATCATGAGGCTTGAAAATGTCTGAAACAGAATTCGAACTTACATCCTGCTGGCTATAGTCTAGCCACTGTATACTATGCTTCAAACTACATCTGGCCAGTGGTTAGAATGTAGAGACTGGATTTCCTTCACAGGCTAATATTATACTATTTCAATGTCTGACTCTTTTTGTACAGCAAATAACTGTATGGACATGTATACATATATTGTATTTAATTTATACTTTAACATATTTAACATGTATTGGTCAACCTGCCATCTGGGGGAAGGAGGAGAAAAGTTGGAACAAAAGGATTGGCAACTGTCAATGCTGAAAAATTACCCATATATATATCTTGTAAATAAAAAGCTATTAAAAAAAAAAAAGAATGTGGAAACTGCCCAGAGATGCAATGGAAGAACTGGGACATATAAAATGAGTAATTTACCTATAGTCACGCAAGATTTGAATTATGTCCTGACTCTAAGTTCAGGCAGGGCTCTTTCCACATCCATGATGTTTGTTCTTCATTCTCGAGGAGGACCATGACATCAGGGAGGGATGCCATGACATGCAAGTGAATTGAATCGACAGGAGGGAGGGCCGTGCAAGGTCACCTGCCTCACTTCCCCTCCCCCCAGAGCCATCTGGGTCCAGTGGCCAGATAGAGATCAGGACCCTGGAGATGGCCCTGGCCCCGGGTCCCAGAGGGAGCTGACCCTCTCTGACAGGAAATTCCTCCTTATACAACCAGCCTCAGCTCCACCCTCCCCAACTCCTACCCTGAAGCCCACATCCTCTCCACCTCCCTCCTGGGAAATGGAAAACAGCTGATCTCCGTCCTCCTCAATCAGCCAGCAACTTTCCTGGAGCCACTTTATCTGGGGGCAGGCAGGCCTGGCATTCTCAGCAACAGCTCAGCAAACTCTCCCGTCCCAGAAGCTCACAGCAGGAAATGGAGAATGTGCCAGCCCGGGAACCACAGGCAGGGAGACTTGGCGTCTCAGAACTTTCTCCTTACGCGTAGACTATGGTTGGAATGAAAAGGTTGAACTGAATGCCCAGGGAGAAAGCATTGGGCTCACTCACTTGGCACTCATTACAATTCCTCCCTGTCCAAAATCATACAATCATAGATTTCAGAACTAAAGGATACTTAATGATATTTCACAGAAGAGAAAATGGGGTTCCAAAGAAGTAAATGGGGGGACCTGGAGGGATAAAGGGAAGCATTTATGAAGCACCTGCTATGTACTGTGCTAGCTGTTTTACAAATATCTCATTTGATCCTCACAACAACCTAGGGAGGGAAGTGCTGTTATTATCCCCATTTTACAGATGAGGAAACTGAGGTAGAGGAAAAATAAAAAGATCAAATAGCCAGTACAACTGTCTAAGGCAAGATTTGAACTCAGGGATTCTTAACTCCAAGCTCAATGCTCAGGTATACCATCACGGAGTGAATGAACAGCACTTTCCTAACTTCTCTGGACCATACTTTCTCCATCCACACAAAAAGGGAGTTGGGCAAAATGATTTTTAAGGTCTCTTCCAGGTCTAAACCTATATTCTCTCTTTTAAAAAAAAAAATAATTAACTATTTTTTATTAAAGCTTTTTTATTTTTTGAAACATATGAGTGGACAATTCCTCAACATTGACCCCTGCAAAACCTGTGTTCCAATTTTCTCCCCCTTCTCTTACATCCTCCCCTAGATGGCAAGTAGTCCAATATATGTTAAACATGGTAGAAATATGTATATATGTGTATGTATATATATATGCATACATATTTATACAATTATTGTGACTCACAAGAAAAAAAGAGAAGTGAAATAAAATGTAAGCAAACAACAACAGAGAGAGTGAGAATGCTATGTTGTGGTCCACACTCAGTTCCCACAATCCTCTCTCCGGGTGCAGATGCCTCTTTCCATCACTGAACTGGTTTGAACCATATTATTGTTGAAGAGAGCCACGTCCATCAGAATTGATAGTTGTATAGTCTCGTTGTTGCCATTATATCTATAGTCTCATAATCCATGATTATGTTTATATAGCAATTTAGTTTGCAAGGAATTTTTCCTGATGACTATAAGGTAGGCAACTCAAGTATTAGCATTCCCATTTTCCTGGTGACAAACTAGAAATTAGAGTTGATTGAAGTAAGTCTTCAAGAGTGTTATAGCTAGCAAGTATAAGAACAGGATTTGAATTCAGGTCTTCTGGACCTCCTGATGATGAATAAGGCAGTGAGGTAGATAAGGGCTCTGAATTTAGAGAACTCTTTTCCTATTTTCCCTCTCATTCCTTCTCTTTTCCTTTCTCTTACTCCCTCTCTTCTCATTTCCTCCAGTAAGGGGCAGCCCTGTATAGTAAAAAATATTCTGGGTTTGGACTCTGACAAGCTCAGGTACTTAGAAATCTGTGGCCTCTCCCCTGTTTGGAACTCAAGGTCTTCATCTGTTAAATAACGAGTTTGACTAGATCAAGGATTCTTAAGGGGGTGTGTCTGTGTGTGTGTGATGGACCCTTTCAGCAGCCTGAGCCATTATTAGAATCATAATTTTCAGTCCATAAAATAAAATGTAAAGAATTGCAGAGAAAATACAATTATATATATATATATATATATATAAATAGACGCCTGGTTAAGAACCCCTGGATAGATAATCTGCAAGATTGTTATCAGTATTCAATTGTGTCAGATTCTTGGTGACTCCGTTTGAGGTTTTCTTGGAGTGGTTTGCCATTTCCTTCTCTAGCTCATTTTGCAGATGAGGAAACTGAGGCAAACAGGCAAACTGATGCCCAAGGTCATACTAGCTAGGAAGCTAGAAGATGAGAATTCCTAATTCCCAACCCTAAGCTCCATCCACTTTATCACTTGGTTGCCTGTAATCTCCAAGGTGGTCCCTTCCCATTCAAATACCTTGAACTGTACCATGGTCTTCTGTCTGGGTCAACAGAGGCTTGGAGGGAAAGCATCCCACAGAGCTGTCTGAGCATCCCCAGTGGGGGATCCACCTGTGGGGACCAGAGACAGCTGGCCAGGATCCTGAGCATCCCCAGTGGGAGCTCCACCTGTGGGGAACAGAGACAGCTAGGCTGGATCCTGAGCATCCCTAGGGGGGGCTCCACCTGTGGGGACCAGAGACAGCTGGCCAGGATCCTGAGCATCCCCAGTGGGAGCTCCACCTGTGGGGAACAGAGACAGCTAGGCTGGATCCTGAGCATCCCCAGTGGGGGCTCCACCTGTGGGGACCAGAGGCAGCTGGGCTGGATCCTGAGCATCCCCAGTGGGGCTCAGAGACAGCGGGGCTGGACCCCAGAGGAAAGCTGGCCATCATCTGTGCCAGGAGCTCAGCTCCAGCCCACGCAGAACCTAGCCACTCGCCTTTGTGTGGGGCGCTGTGTGGTCTGCTCTCTCGCGGCTCGGAAAAAGCCCCGGAACCAGAAAAAGGGGAGTCGTTCCTTTCCCCTCCTTTCTTTTACCGCCTTTGTTTATTGTAGGACAAATCACAGCTATTTACATTTGTGTTTCCAGCACAATAAAAATCCTCCTGACAATCTGGGGGAAAGCTCACGCTAGGCTTGCGCTTGAGCTGCCGGGTGTGCACCACTGCAGCCGTCACTGTAATAATCCCCACCGCCTGCTCCCAGGCTTCCCGGGGTAGCTAACGGGCAGCTAAGGCTGGGGGGGGGGAGGGACGCCTCCCCATTGGCCGAAACAAGCTCTTGGGGGCAGGAGCGGCTTCTTAGTCTGCTTTGTCTAGGGGCTGGCCCTGAAGCAAAGTGCCGAAGGGCGTCCCTCACTGCTAGCAGAGGAGATGTGTTGCTGGAGTCGGGCAGCCTCAGACTCTGGGGGTTCTGAGTTCCAACCCCATTCTCTCATGACCAGGTCATGTGATCAGAAACCTGGTTGGCTAGGAAGGGGCTGTAGAGACTAGAAGAGAGGGAGGGGTGAGCCCAAAAAAGGTGCCAGGGAGACAGGGAAGTAAGGTTCCTATGGCGACTCTAGGTCACCTCCCTCTGTCTGTCTCTGTCTCTCTCTCCATCTATTCCTCTCTATCTCTGTGTCTTTCTGTCTCTGTCTGCCTCTCTGTCTTTCTGCATGTCTCTCTATCTCCGTCTATTTTTCTCTTTGTCTCTCTCTGTCTCTCTGTGTCTGTTTCTGGCTCTATTTCTCCTTGCCTCTGTGTGTGTCTGTTTCTCTCTTTTTCTGTGTGTCTCGTATCTCTCTGAGTCTGTCTTTCTCTGTTTCTATTTCTCTCTCTGTTCGTCTCTCTCCCTGTCTTTGTGTGTTTCTCTGTCTCTGTCTCCTATTTCTCTGTTTCTTTTTCTGTGTGTTTGTCTTCTCTCTGTGTGTCTCTCTGCCTCCGTGTTGTGTCCCTTGTCTCTATCTCTCTGTATGTCTGTCTCTCTTTCTCTGAATCTGTCTGTGTCTCTCTATTTTTGTGTATTTCTTTCTCTTTCTCTGAATCTGTGTCTCTCTATTTTTGTGTATTTCTTTGTCTCTCTTGAGTGTGTAGGTGTCTCTCTCTGCCCCGTGTGTGTCTCTCTCTCTCTCTTTGTCTCTCTCTACACACTCTTGCTCCATCCCCATCTTCCCTCTTCTCTCTTCCCTCCATATTATTAACACAAACCCCATCTTCTGCCTTTTGGCTATTTGTGACCAGAACTTGGAACAGTCAGTTAAGCACAGCCCCTGGTTTCTGCCCTCTTGGCCTCTATGACTCAGTGGGAAATAGGAGTTATTCTTGAACCCTCTTTGCATATAAAATTAAGCTTGCACACCCAGGGGTGGAAAACTCCTGGCTTCTGCAGCCCATAAGAGAAGGCAGAAAGGGATTTTCTTCTTATTTTCTTTAATGCAGATCAATCAAGTCAGAGAGACACAGTCCTGCTGACTACCCTCCCAGAGGGTAAGGATCATCAGTGTAGATTTGGAATGGGACTTAGAGATCACCTAGATCAGGCTTCCTTATATTATAGTGAAGGAAACTGAGACCCAGAGAAATTGTGCAACTTTCCCAGAATCCCACAGGTAGCAAGCAGTAAACTCGGGTTTCAGATCCAGGTATTTAAAGTATAGTATGAATTAAAAATAAAGTACCTCATCATCTGAGGCTAAATGAATCTCATCCTTCCAAATTTGGAGAGAAAACATGCTTACAGGCTTCACTTATAATCCCTGAAAATACAAGAATAGAGGAGAATTGCTCCCAGATCTCATCTAAATTCTCCATGGCTTCGGGGACCAAAACTGAATTTAGGGCTGGGGGGAGGGTGTTGGGGAGGGGAGGGTCAGAGAGGAGTACTGGACTTCAAATGATAATCCTGCCCACCCGCCTTCCTCCATCTGTCTGAGAAAAACCAACAGGCTTTATGAAAAGTTGAAAAGTATCTCTGTTTTCATTATTTGATAAAAACTGCTGGGATAACTGGAAATTAGTATGGCAGAAATTAGGCAAGGACCCACACTTAACACCACATACCAAGATAAGATCAAAATGGGTCCATGACCTAGGCATAAAGAACGAGATTATAAATAAATTAGAGGAACATAGGATAGTTTATCTCTCAGACTTGTGGAGGAGAAAGAAATTTGTGACCAAAGATGAACTAGAGACCATTACCAATCACAAAATAGAAAATTTTGATTATATCAAATTAAAAAGCCTTTGTACAAACAGAACGAATGCAAACAAGATTAGTAGGAAGTAACTAACTGGGAAAACATCTTTACAATTAAAGGTTCTGATAAAGGCCTCATTTCCAAAATATATAGAGAACTGACTCAAATTTATAAAAAATCAAGCCATTCTCCAATTGATAAATGGTCAAAGGATATGAACAGACAATTTTCAGATGAAGAAATTGAAACTATTACCACTCACATGAAAGAGTGTTCCAAATCACTATTGATCAGAGAAATGCAAATTAAGACAACTCTGAGATATCACTACACTCCTGTCAGATTGGCTAAGATGACAGGAAAAAACAATGATGAATGTTGGAGGGGATGCGGGAAAACGGGGACATTGATGCATTGTTGGTGGAGTTGTGAACGAATCCAGCCATTCTGGAGAGCGATCTGGAATTATGCCCAAAAAGTTATCAAACTGTGCATACCCTTTGATCCAACAGTGTTTCTATTGGGCTTATACCCCAAAGAGATACTAAAAAAGGGAAGGGGACCTGTATGTGCCAAAATGTTTGTAGCAGCCCTGTTTGTAGTGGCTAGAAACTGGAAAATGAATGGATGCCCAACAATTGGAGAATGGCTGGGTAAATTGTGGTATATGAATGTTATGGAATATTATTGCTCTGTAAGGAATGACCAGCAGGATGAATACAGAGAGGCTTGGAGAGACCTACATGGACTGATGCTAAGTGAGATGAGCAGAACCAGGAGATCATTATACACTTCGACAACGATATTGTATGAGGATGTATTCTGATGGAAGTGGATTTCTCTGACAAAGAGACTTAACTGAGTTTCATTGGAGAAAAGATGGACAGAAACAGCTACACCCAAAGAAGGAATACTGGGAAATGAATGTGAACTATTTGCATTTATGATTTTCTTCCCGAGTTATTTTTACCTTCTGAATCCAACTCTCCCTGTGCAACAAGAGAACTGTTTGGTTCTGCAAATATGTATTGTATCTAGGATATACTGCAACATGTTTAGCATATATAGGACTGCCTGCCATCCTGGGGGGGGGGGAGGAGGGAGGGAGGGGGAAAAAACGAAACATAAGTGATTGCAAGGGATAATGTCGTGTAGAAATTATCCTGGCATGGATTCTGTTAATGCGAAGTTATTATTAAATAAAATAAAATTTAAAAAAAAAAAAAAAAAAAAAAGAAAAGTATCTCTGTACATGGCTTTGCCCCCAAGCTATTGTGACTTGAAAATAGTCTGGGATTGACATTTTCCTGGTGATTAAAACCAACTTAATTGGGCATCCGGCTGGATGTGGTATTGATTGGCTCATGCATTTGTAATTAGGGTTCCAATGCCTATAGACACATCCCTCAGCCTCCCCAGTCCACAGGCAGACAGCCCACCACACACTAGGCTGTTGTTTACTTGCAATCCATAATGAGCCTTCATTAGATTGTCGCCCCGTGCGCTCTGGCATTCCATCTGCCTAACTTTACCAGGGTAACTGGCTTGGTGGGAGAAAGGACAAGCAGGGCATCTAAGCGTCCCCTTGGGCTTGGCTGAAAGTCAGGGTTATTACCTATGAGTCCAGAGATGGACGATGAGCTTGCTCGTGTCATTCTGGACACGGGGTTCTGCCCGTCAGAACCTTGGCCTTCTAACTACAAGGCCCCCTTCCATCATGGGGCGCTGCTGCTTTTGAGCAACAGGAAAGCTGACACATTGACCGGTGTAAGCCAGCAGATCCTTTCTCTTGATTTCAGAGTCTAGTTGTTGCTCAGCTCAGCTCTGAAACCAGTGCTTGTTTCTCCAAATGACAGCATCACTTTGAGAACCATAGAATCCTAGAACGTACAGTTGAAATCAGCCTGGAACATAAGATTGTCAAAACTGGGAAAGGCTGAGAACAAAGACTGTCAGAGCTGAGAGGTACCTCAGAATGAGACTGTCAGAGGTAGGGGGGACTTAGAATATAGAAGGTCTGAGCTGGGAGGGCTCTTAGAACATAAAATGTAAGAGCCGAGAAGGCCCTTAGAACATGGGATGTCAGAGCTGGGAGGTCCTTTAGATGTTGGAATATTAAAGTTAGGAGGAGCTTTAGAACACAGAATGTCAGAGCTGGGAGGTCCTTTAGATGTTGGAATATCAAAGTTAGGAGGAGCCTTAGAACACAATGTCAGAACTGGGAGGGCCCTTGGAACATAGAATGTTAAATGAAGGGACTTAGAAAAGAGAATGTCAGGATTCTTTGGCTTCTTAGGACATAGAACACAGAAGAATATCAGAACTGGGAGGCCCTTAGTAAACAGAATATTTGAGCTAGAAGAGGCCTTAGAAAAGAACTTGTCAGAACTTGAAATAATCTTAAAGCAAGATTAGCACATAGGATGTTAGTATTGGAATGGCTCACAGAGCAGAATGTCAGAGCTGCAAGAATCCTTAATGATCATTTAGCCTCAGATTCTTAGCTTGGGGAGGAACCTTAGAGCTGATCTACCTCAGCTTTCTGTTCTAGAAGGGAATCTTTCTTCAGAATCAGGGACCTGAAAGGAAGAGGGATGTGAGTGATGATGATGAAATAGATAATAGAAAGCATAAAGTCATATATGATGAATACCTGCCTGGGTCCATAAACCACACAGGTTTATGGGACCTGTTTATGTGACCAGGTTTTGTCTTTAATGTTCTTAACTTTTCATTCTTTCATATGGTTAAGTATCTACTGTGCTAAGTGCTCTGGGAGGTGGGACACAGTGCCTTCTGTCACTGGTGCTAGGAACTGGATATCAACATAGGTAATTATAATACAGCTTAAATATAATAATTGTAATACATCATGAGAAGCAGCTAGATGGTATGGTGGATATACTACCGGACCTAAAGTCTTACTCCAAGCCATTATCTCTAGCTGTCCCCTGTCCCTGGAAGGCTCTCCCTCCTCCCTCTGACTGCTGACCTCTCTGGCTTTCTTTAGGTGTTGACTGAAATCCCATCTTCTACAGGAAGCTTTCTCCCCCACTTCTTAATTCTAGTGTCTTCCCTCTGTTTTATCTCCTAATTATCTTGAATAGATCTTTCCTTGTATGCATTTGTTTGTATGTTAAGCTCCTAGAGTTCAGGAATGGAGGAAAAGAGAAATGAGGAGAGACAGAGAGAGACAGACAGACAGACAAAGAGACAGAGAGAAAGGGAGAGAGAGAGACAGAGAGAAAGACAGGGACAGAGACAGAGAGAGAGACAAAGAGACACAAAGAGAGAGAGAGAAACACAGAGAGACAGACAGAGAGAGAGAGACAGAGAGTCAGAAAGAAAGACACAGAGAAAGACAGAGACAGAGACAGAGACAAAGAGAAAGAGAATCAGAGAAACACAGAGAGACAGAGAGAAAGAGAGAGAGACAAAGAGAGACAGAGTCAGAGAGCAAGACACAGAGAGAAACAGAGACAGAGAGAAAGAGAGGGAGAGAGAGAAAGAGATAGAGACAAAGAGAAAGAGAGACAGAGAAACATGGAGAGACAGAGAGAAAGAGAGACAGAGAGACAGAGACAAAGACAGAGAGAGAGTCAGAGAGAAAAACAGAGAGAGAAAGACACAGAGAGAGACAAAAGAAAGAAATGAAGGAAGGAAATAAGCACTTTTTAAGTCTACTATGTGCCCAGCACTATGCCAAATGCCTTATACATATTACCTCACTTGATTCTTACAAAATTCTAAGAGATGCCTTTATTATCTCCTTTTTATAGTTGAGGAAACTGAAGTAGGAAGGAATTAAGGGACTTGCCCAGAGTCTCGCAGTTTACCTCTTCCTATTTCCTTTTCATCCCCCCCTTCTCTTATACACAATCCTTTTCTCCTTTTCAAAATGTGCTCCCTGTGAGATGCCAGTTGTTGGAGGGTTGTGGGAGAACAAGCCTCCAACAGAGGGGGTTACCAAGCTGAGCATAACTTTTGACCCAGTTATGGTCCCATTAGGCCTAAACCTCCTGAGGGGATCAGAGAAACAAGCAAAGGACCCATATTTTTGTTTTAAAAAATATTTTTGTAACTTTTTTCACAATAGTGGAAACCTGAAACCATGGATTAGGAAATGGCTGATCAACTGTGGTATATTATCAGGCCATACATAAGAAATGATTAAATGGACAATTTTAGAGGAAACTGGGAAAGTCTCTATGAACTGAAACAGTGAAATGAGCAGAACCAGGAGAACAATTATACAATGGCAATAGCATCATAAAGAAAAACAGCTTTGAAAGATTTGAGAATTCTGACAGTGCCATGATAACCCTGCATCCAGAAGGCTGAAGATGACATCCATGATCACCAGCTGACAGAGAGGTGATGAACCATAGGACATATACATTTTTAGATATGGTGATGTGGGAATTTTTTCTGCTGCATTACATGTTTAATTATGACTTTTTTTAAGTTGGAGAAAGGGAAGTAAGAGGGAGCGAGAATAAAAAAATGTAAAAATTAATGAATGCATTTTTAAAAATTCTCTCTATGAAAAGGCTACCATAGTCCCTGGATCTGGTAGAACCACAGGACTATGATTAAAGGTATTATGGGAACGCCTTTAGACTCGCCCTAATCTCTGGTGTCCCAATGGCCTGCTCAGTCCAGAGGGGAACATCTCTCTCCATTAAGCCAATGAGATGTTGTCAAGTTCACAACCCAAGACCATTTGGCAAAAATCCTTCAAAACATCTGTCGGGGGCTTCCTTAATGGGACAGATGGTCTGTTCAGAGTTATCTCTGCTTTTGTAATCAAGGGAGGGTCATTCAAAGGCATTGACTTTTCCAAGGGAAGCCGAAAAACATCATGATAAGGTTAACACACACACACACACACACACACACACACACACACACCTCCTCTCACCTAGTTCTCCCTTTTGGAATGAAGTTGAAACAGTCCATTCCCTCTCCCATGGGACAGAATTTCAAAAATTTAAAGTTAGCCATCATGGCCTTCCACCCTCACTAGGTCATCTTTTTAAATCTTTAATTGAGACTCATATAAAATTAACTGGAGACCCTTCGATATCATGGTTAAGCAATTAAAAGTCAAGAATGAGCAGATATTTATTAAACACCCAATAGGACGCTGAAGGAAAATTTGAGTTTTAATTTGACCTGAGACACTTACTAGATATGTGATCCTGGGCAAGTTACTTAACTCTGTTTGCCTCAGTTTCCTCATCCATAAAATGAGTTGGAGAAGGAAATGGCAAACCATTCCATTGTCTGCTGAGAAAACCCTAAGTGGGGTCATGAAGAGTCAAGCAGGACTGAAGTAACTGGAAAACCACAGTGCAGGGGATATAAGTACAGTTCTTACTAGGCTAGATGTTGGGAATTTGAGTGCAATAAAAGAAACAATCCTTATTCAAAAGTAATGAAGGGGGGCATGTATACAGAATAAATGTAAAGAAAAAAATAAAAAGTAGTCAAGCGCAAAATCATTTGAGAAAGAGAGCACTAATTTAATTACTCAACAAACTAGTAGACACTTTCTATGTGTCAGGCACTGTGCTAAGCACTGGGGATACAAAGAGAGGCAAAAAACCATCTGCCCTCAAGGAGATTACAATTTAAGGGAGAGACAGCAAGCAAACAAGTTCTATACAGGATGAATAGGAAATAATTAACAGAGGGAAGGCCCCAGAATTAAGAGAGGTTGGAAAATAAATAAATGAAAACAGAGGTTGGAAAAGCTTCCTACAGATGATGAGGTTTTAGGTGGGACTTAAAGACAGCCATGAGATGAGTAGTTGGAACAGAGGAGGAAGAGTATCTGAACATGGAAAGCCAGAGAGAATGCCCACTGAAAGATGAAGGGAACACCCGGGAGGTCAGAGTCACTGAATTGAGGTCAAAGAGTAAGATTTAAGGGGCTTTTAATCTAATGAATGCTGACCAGCTTATCAATGTCCTTCCTAACCTGAATGATTTTCCCCTCCTTGTGCTTCTATTTTTTCCATCTGCAAAATAGTATTAGACAGTCCAAAAAAAATACTCTGGAGAGAGAATGAGATAATAGAAATGAAAGCACTTCAGGACATTAAAAAACGACCTAAAAATGGTAAGGCCTTATTTTACCATTTCAAAGGAAATGGTCTTCCACCTGGTGGGGGCTGCTGTACTTTGTGTATTATAAAGCACGTTGGGGAGGAGGGGGTCTCTCTTTGTCCTGGAGTTCCACAGGAAGCCCTCCGGAGTAGAGGGGGACACGAGCATCAACTCTTAAGTCTGAATCTACAGATGTTGGCTGTCAGTAAGACGGACAGTTCCATTAAGCAGCCGCCCTCTCTCTGTATGAGTGATTAAAGTGTCCCCACTTATACCGCTCCTCACATATCATATCTCCGAGCTGGCATTCCATCAAGGACTGAGCAAGTAAGTACAGGGTATTCCTCCTCCTTTTCAATTGTTTGGTGTCAGAGGGGTGAGTGGGAGACATCAGGAGGCCGGGCCTGGGAGGCTCTGGAGAGGTGAGGCTGGCAAGTGTCTTGAGGAAAGGAACAAAGCCCAAAGACACCAAGAATAATGGCCTTTCGTAATGTGGAAGAAGACACTAAAGGCTGGTCTTTGAAAGGGTGTTCTAGTAGTCATAGAAAGACATAGCTAGAAAGGCCCTTAGAACACAGGATGTCAGAGCTGGGAGGGCCCTTAGAACCCAGGAGGTCAGAGCTGGGAGGGCCCTTAGAACCCAGGATGTCAGAGCTGGGAGGGACCTTAGAACCCAGGAGGTCAGAGCTGGGAGGGTCCTTAGAACCCAGGAGGTCAGAGCTGGGAGGGTCCTTAGAACCCAGGAGGTCAGAGCTGGGAGGGTCCTTAGAACCCAGGAGGTCAGAGCTGGGAGGGCCCTTAGAACCCAGGAGGTCAGAGCTGGGAAGGTCCTTAGAACCCAGGAGGTCAGAGCTGGGAGGGCCCTTAGAACCCAGGAGGTCAGAGCTGGGAAGACCCTTAGAACCCAGAAGGTCAGAGCTGGGAGGGCCTTAGAACCCAGGAGATCAGAGCTGAGAGGGCCCTTAGAACTCAGGAGGTCAGAGTTGGGCAGTGTTCTTAGGATATAAAATATCAGAGTTAATAACAGTTTTAGATCCTGGAATATTAAAGCTATAAAAACAGCCTCCAGAGTAGAGGGGAACACGAACATCAGCTCTTAAATCTGAATCTACAGATGTTGGCTGTCAGTAAGACAACCTCTTATGTTGAAGAAAACTGGGGTTAAAGTGTTGAGAAGTGTTTCAGCCAAGGTAACATGGCACAGTTGGGGTCTGACCCGAACGAGAACTCAGATCTCCTGATTCTTGATCCTCCATCAGTTTTCTGCCAATGTATCTGTCTCTTTTTCCCAATGTTCATTTTCTTTCCTGTCCCAGCTTCACTTACCCATCCATTCAGTAGCAATCCCAAGCAAGACAGGAAGATTTCTGGGAATCAGGACTCTCTGCTATGCCATGTTCTGGGTCTCACGTGGAGGCTTGGAGTCATTTTGGGCCCAACCCTTACCCTCCACAACCCAGATCCCCTTCTTGCAAGCTAACTGAGATACATTTCCTCAAGCTGCCTATAGAATTCCTCTATTTGAATTAGAGTTTGAGAGACAATGGTTCTCTCCTTGTAGAGATTCCTCACTATTTCTGCCCTGGACCCATTGGACAGTCAATGAAGTCTATATACTCCTTTCCAGAATTATATTGTTAAATGCATTAAATAAAATACAAAGAATTATAAGATAAACATTTATTTTAAAATACAGTTATAAAATTAGTTTTTAAAAATAAATTCATGCTCCCCATGTGGAAGGAATTCTTTCTTTTAAAAGCTTTTTTTTTCATTTCTTCATTTCCAAATATATTACCTATCCCCCTTCTCTTCCTCAGAGAACCATTCCTTATAACAAAGGAACCCATCCTTTATAACAAAGAGAGAGGGAAAAAGTCAATACAATTAACTCAACATATCAGGCAAGTCATGCAATTATATAGAGCTGGGAGGGACCTTAGAGGCAATCAGTTCCAGCCCACTAATGTTGCAGGTAAGAAAATGAGGCATTAGGACATACATAAAGTGATTTGTCCAAGGCCACAAAGCTAGTAAGTATCTGAATCAGGATTGAACTTCAGGTTTCCCTGGCAACACCCCCAATAGGCCATCTTCAAGAATGTCTCCGAGGCTCCCGACCTATGTAACTTTAGAACTCATCAGTAAGGACAGGGGACTAGTTCTGGGATCCCAAACCTGACAATGTTTCTCTCACATACATGGGATGTGGAAGAAATCTATTTCTAATTAGAAACTGGTCTACAATCCAGAATCTAATTTGGGGGGGGGGTACATTTTATTCACAGGCTCCATCCCAATATTTATCAGTCCAGAAGTTTTAACCGATCCATTTTTCCAACTAGTCCATCCCTCCTTAGAAGTCAGGTAACATGTTAGTGCCAGACAATACAAATATCCAGTCAGGGTTAACTCTCCTGCCACAAGAGATCCACCAGTGACGGCCCCCTTCAACTGCAAAGGATAACAGCCCCGTACCACCCACCCTAGAATCGAGCGTATGGATGTCTCGGAGGTCCGTTCTGGAATAATTCTTCCACATGATGTCACATTCACCTCAGCTGCCACTTTTCCAGCCCAGTCCTCCCCTTGCCCCCACCCCCCTGTCATCCGTACCCGCTCCCCAGCTGTAAGAAGCTGTGGGCGTAACCCAAGCTAAGCATTGCAGGGGGAGGGGATGCCTTGTCCCCAGCATTCTGGGTTAGCCAAGATTCCCACAATCCCAGGCCCTGTGGAGAGCCTGGCCCCAGCTGTGTGCTGAGCAGGTGGGGTTGATGAGCAGCTTCTCCAGAAACAAAGGCCTTGTTTCTTTGCTGGAAAATGAAAAAGATATGAAAACTGGGAACACACCAATCCATTGCTCAGAGTTCTCCCCAAACAGAAGGTCATTCAGGACTCTCCATGAGGCAGCCATTGGCCTTTAACCCTTTGTGGGGATTAGAAGCTGGAGCTTTTAGTTGATCACAACATAAAAATACACTGAATTCCCTCCCTCATTTACCTGAGACGTTTTTCCAGCACATATTTCTGCAATCCTATCCTTCGCTCACACAGTCTTAGACTTGAACGACTTCTTAAAGGTCATCTAATTCCATGGACCACCCATCAACGCCCCATGAAGAAATCCAAGAGAATTCTGCATCACCTTCAGACAAATAGCTGTCCCCCCCAGAATCCTTTGTGCTCTCTCACCTCCATCTCTTCATTCACCACCTCCCACCGCCATGATTTTGCCCAAGTCCCACCTCCCACCTTCATTAAGTCAGTCCCTCTGTCCCCATCTCTTTTCCTGTTGGGAATTCCCCCTACCTCTTGAAACCCAATTCCAATGCTATCATTTCTAAAAGTTTCCCCTGATATTCTTGGTAATAAATAACACTTCTCATAGGATCGTAGATAGAAGGGACTTCAAAATCCATTTAATCCAATCTGTTTAGATTCATTGATTTTTGCCCAAGGTTATACAACTGGTATCAGAGACGGACATTTGAACTCAGGTTTTCCACCTCCCCAGCCAATTGAGTCAGTCTCCTCTTCAATGGAGTGCCTCCCCCATCTAATTCCCTTCTTGTGTCCTCTTGTGAATCATAAGCTCAATCTGTGCCTGTTTTTAAAAATTGAATGGTCCATGAGAACAAGGACTTATAAACTGCTACTAGCCCAGGGTTCTTTGTACACAGTAGGTGCTTAATAAATGTGTGCTCTCTTTCTATTTAACTTGGGGATACAAAGTCTTCAGACCAGCTCTGGAAATCTCACTATCTCCTGCACTGCTCTTCTGAACAGACATCTTGTTTCCAAGGAATGCTTGAAAACCCACCATTCTCTTCCTTTCTTTGAAAAGAGCACAGACTTTGAGACTGCTGATCTGGTACTGAATATTATCTCAACTACTGGGTGTGACCTGGGCAAATCACTTTCCCATCTTGACTTCAGTTTTCTCTTCTGAAAATGAGGGAGTTTGACTAATGGGTCTCCAAGGTTCCTTCCCTCACTAAATCCCATTATCCTCTCTCTCTCTCCCTTTCCCATTTACTTTCTCCCACTTTCTGTTGGGGGGAGGTACAGTCCTTGTCCCATGTGGTCTAAAAAGTTGCCTGGAGCCTCTGGCAGGTGAAGAGATTTGTGCCTTAAGAGATTCATATGGCTTATATGGGGGAGAATCAAAGCTTGAATCTGGCCTTTCTGGACTCCAAGACCAAGTTGCCTCATTATTGTCTCTTGAGTCTTTCTAATATATCTGGAAGAAAAAAATCATTTGGCCTAAAGGTGTCAAACATTCTGTCTGGCTCCCCACCCACAGATCTGAGGGTTTGTTTTCCATTACTGCCATTTCCAGGGACATCTGGGAAGGACTTTCATAAGGAAGAGATATCAAGAAATGGGTTGTGCTGTGAAGGCAGAAGTTTTTTGATCCTTGTGGGCTGCTTATCTCACCCAGATGGGATGGGCTGTTTGACATCAAACATGTGGTTTTCAGCTGACATTAAAGGGTTTGGGAAATTGGGGTGGCTGGCTCTGCCTGGAAGGCAACCATCTCAGGATATTGTTGTTAAAGCCCTCTCCTACTCCATTCTTCAGATTCTTTACTCTTTCTTCTTAAATATGCAGTACAGGGCTCCCCAAAACTCTGCCACGGACAATAGAAACAGGAAGAAGAGTCCCCATTAATGCTTTCTGGGAACCTACCCACGCCAAAAATGATGATCACATTAAGAGTATTTTCAAAAAGCCAGATGGCCTCTTCCAGAATGGTAGCATGGTTCAAATCCAAGTTGATTTGAACCCATTAGAAGGAAAATATATCTGGGGACTGAAATATGGGTAGGTTCTATGCCCTGAATCTAAATGTGACTATTTCAGCTGAGATTTGTAGACTTAGCCAACTGGCAACTTGACTCGTCATAGAACTGTAGAAATTAGAACTGGAAGGGATATTAGGGTTCATCTAATCTAGTCTCCTCATTTTTCAACTGAAAAAATTAAGGCCCAAAAAGGGGCAAATCACGTGTTGTCTTAAAACATTGCTTTTGCGTTTTTAGGTTGGGGATTTTTTTTTTTCATCGAAACATATGAGCTTGACAGGTATTATTTTTTAAGGAGGGAGGAGTTTAAAGAGACTGGAGTTCAAATCTCCCTTCTCTAAACACTGGATATGTGTCCATAAGAGAATTACTTCATCTCCATCTACCACAATTTCTTCATGGAAATAATAATTGCACCTACCTCTCAGAGTTTTCTAAAAAATAAAATGATATATTAAAAGTTCTTTGTAAACCTTAAAGAATTATATGAATGCTAGCTATTAGCTACAAAAAGCACTTTCTGGTGCCTTCTAATATCAACACCCGAGGCTAAAAGCCCAATCGCTCCACCCCAGTTACAACTCAGATCACTTCTGTGTATAAGAAAAATAGAATCCTAAATCATTTCCCTTGTAGGCTCTCACTGGTAAAAAGGGACCTGGAAAAGTTACTTATGCCAGAATCTCTAGTGACAGCCAGCTTCCACTTGCACACTTACATCAAATGATATATTTAGCTCATTCACTAATCCCAGTGTCTGTCCTAAAACCGACATTATCGGTGTCCAAATAGGCAAGTTTTCCCCAAGTCAGAGATAGACATAGGACACAGAATGCTGAGATTTTATCTATTTGTCTGCCTGACTGTCTGCTTTTCTAGTTATTTGTTTATTCTTTTTTTTTAGTTAAAAACTTGGAATCGTCATCATGAATTTGGAGTTAAAAGGAAACTTTTTCCCCTAGGCTTTTCTGAGGCCTAAGAAGTGATGATTTATCTGCACTAAGAGTATAGGATAGTAGAATTGGGATTCTAACTTTTTCCCCTGCGCCATACTCAATAATCGATAAAAATCAGCAGAAAACGATTAAGATCATACCCCAAACCTTTAGCCTTTCACAAGACAGACCAGAAGGAATAAGCCTTCCGTCCTACCCAGCACCAGCACCTCCCCCCTCTTCCATAATTTTCCATCCTTCTTTCTTTTCTTCTTTTTTAAGATAGCTGCAGTTAGCATGTCCACATTTTTGATCTCTCTGATTTCTATCTGCCTCATTTCACAGAGGATTTTTCCTATTTTGTTATGTTTCATATTTATCATTTTTTATAGTGCCATAACATTCCATTATGTTAATATACCATAATTTATTTAGCCTTTCTCCAAGTATTGGACATAGATGTTATTTCCAGTTTTTTCCACTCTTACGAATAGAGCAACAAGAAATATTTTTATATTTATAGCTCTTTTTCCTTCTGATTATTTCTAATCTCCTTAGCAATTTCCAAGGTGCTTCTGAATTTCTTGGGCATGGTAAAGCCTTAGAAGAAAAACAAACCTAGGAACTTTAGAAAATCAGGATGACTAAGATACCAACATCTTTCCAGCCCTCCCAAGCAATCCAAGGAAGGAAGCAATAATTCCTCTCCCACTATTTCCTTGCCCCAATAACCTAATAGCAATAATCAGCAGGAAGCTGCTAAATTCTCATCTTCCAATTGGGATTCCCTTCAGAATCTCTATTATAGACAGAAACTTCTCAGATAAATCTGATACTGAAGATTTATGAGATTTATGTTCACTCAGGTCCAGAGTACTCTTTCAAACCTTCCATTAGTTTCAAGTCGCAAAATATAATTTCTAAATTTTAAGGAATTTATTTTTCTTTTATTTCTGGGAAGTGATTCTTCCCTCTCTGCTCATGGTAGGTTCTCAGTCTATACATATTGTGTTCCTTTTTACCCAAGGATAGAACCAGGAATGGTGGAATAAATTTTGTTGATTTTAGGTCATTTTTCAGTCTTGCCTGACTCACTCTGACCCCATGTCATACATTCTGTCCCCAATAACACATCATGGACGGCCATGAACCCACTGCCAGTTGGGTTCTGTCCAGTCTTCTCTCCACATTCTGCTCACCCTCTGCTGACTGGTGAGGATGGGCTGGAGTAGGTCGCCCCCGCAAAGTAATACCAACTTTATAGACAGTTAGCTCTCTTTACTCAGGCTCAGCGCCCTGGCAGGACCAGGTGATCAGATAAACACTCAGGATGAGGACACTGATGACAGTGGGTGTTCAGAATGTATTTGGATCATAAAAAAGGTAATTTATTCTTACGATCTAAGTAATAAAACCACAGGCCAAGCAGGGTCAGACTTCAGCTTGAATAATTATATGATGCTTGGATACCCATGATCATTTCATATTTAATGAGCTTCCTCTATGAGTGAGACAATACCAAGAATCCATAGGGCCCGAACAAAGCCCTACAGAGGACCCTTCATTTGAATGGAGTCCCTTTTATATGACCCAGTGCCCAATTCTTCTTCCCTGGCACTTCTGGGATGGACATTCCTGACTTTTTCTTCTACTCAACAACCTTTTTATCAACAGGGACAAGGGCTTCCTTAGATAGGAGGCTGATGGCACAAAGAAATCCATCAACCAATCAGTAGACATTTATTAAGCTCCTACAATATTCTAGGCACTGTGCTAAGAAAGAAAACTAGTACCTGGATGTTCCCAGGTGAGTTTCTGCTCTGACCGACATTGGTTCTTGTCATTGCTTTAAACTTTTTTAAATGTTGTATTGATGAGCAGCTAGTTGGTGCAGTGAATAGAGCACTAGCCCTGAAGTCAGGAGAACCTGAGTTCAAATCTGTGTGATCCTGGGCAAGTCACTTAACTCAAATTGACTCTGCAAAAAATAAATAAGTAAAATGTTAGATTGATCTTTTTAAAAATCACTATCATTTTCTAATACTCCTCTCCCTCCACAAAATAAAAAATAACCCTCGCCCTTCATAACAGAGGACATTTAAGCAAAAATAGACATGACTATGTTAGTATCTCAATCTGTTCCCTTATTGCTCCATTAATCAGCCAAGTAAAAGGAGGTATATTTCCTCACCAGTGCTCCCAGTTAGGCACTTCCTTGATCCAAACACTAATCACTTCCAACATTTATTTCCTTTGTGTTATCATATTATTTTCTCTTTACTTTGCATTGGTACTAGCCAGTCTTCTCAACTGTCTCAGAATTCTTCATCAAATGTAATGTTTCTTAAAATATTGTAGTGATTTATCGCTTTCTTGTGCACCCCAGTTTGTTCATCCATTCCCTGCTACATAGGCAGCTAGTTGATGATATCCAGTGCCTTATTACATCAAAATGGGCTTCCATAGAACATGGTGCAGAGGTGGCACTCTAGAGTGCTCCACCTATAGTGAGGAAGAACTGAGCTTACGATCCTGAACAAGTCACCAAGCCTCTGCCTGCCTCAATTTCCTCATCTGTAAACTATGGGATAATCTTAATATTTACCTCTCAGAATAATTGTGAGGATACAATGAGATAATTTTAAAGCACTTTGAATATTTTAAAGTAGTATATAAATGCTGTTATTATTATGATAACTATAGGGAGCTTTTCCTCTCTCTCTCTGACATCCTTGAAATAAATTTCTGGTTGTGGGATCTCTTGACCAAATAATTTTTCTCACATAGAATCAAATTACTTGTCCAAAACAGAAAATTAAATTCACGGATCTGCCAAGAGTACACTAGTGTGACTTCTCACAGCAATCTCCTCCAGCATTTCTGACCATCTCTGCCCATTTACTGACTGTGAGGTAAAATCTCAGAGTTTGCCTAATTTCGTGGCCTTTTTTTAGCTAGAGATTTACAGTTTATTTTCATAGGGCTATAGATCATTTTGGCATTGTCTTCCAGTGACTCAACCTCAGGGGACCATCTGGAAGCAGCTCCCCAGGAGGTAAGCCTCAGGGAGCTCTAGACAACAGAGTCCCATTATTTGAGAGCTCAATAAGATGTTTATAAAGAGAAATTCATTCAGCATTGTACATGAAGCCGAAGCAGGGAACCTGTTCATAGATTTCGGGTTGGAAGGGACCTTAATGATCATCTTGCCCAAAGGTTCTTAACCTTTTTTGTACTATGGACACATCATCTGAAATCCTTTAGACTCCTTCTTGCAATATTTTTTTAAAATCATAATTGAAGGAAATACTAAATTTCAGTTATAGATCAGTGAAAATAAATATGCAATTTTTCCCCATCCGAATTAATGTAACATCTGAAATCTACCTAATCAGTCAGATGTTATTAAACACCTACTATGTGCCAAGCACCGTGTTAAGTGCTAGGAATGCAAAGAAAGACAAAAGCCAGTTCCTGCCTCAAGAAGTTTACAGTCTAATTGAAAGACAGCATACTAACAACTGTATACAACTAAGCAATATACAGGATAAATTGAAGGGCATTACAAGGCACTAAAATTAAGGGAGATTGGGAAAGGCTTCCTTCCCATTGATCCCAAGGGAAGAATCCCCGTTTTAAGGTCGCTTAATTTTATAAATGAGAAAACAGGGGCCTAGAAGGATGAACTAAGATTCCTAGAATCACACAGCTAGTAAACATCAGAAGTCAAATTTGCATCCAGATAAATCCTCCCTACAACTAAACAATCATATTAGTAATCATAATAGTCCATTTTTCTATAGATTTACAAGGTTAAAAAAACTCTTTCTATACATTATCCTATAAAAAAGAAAGTACATACATAATTATACCTGTTTTGCAGATTAGGAAATTAAAGCTCTGAGAAATCAAATATAAAACTGGAAGAGATCTCAGATATTTCAATCTCAGGAAGATACCTCAGAGATATTTCAATCCCTTTATTTTACAGAGGAAGAAACTGAGACCCAGGTAGATAAAGAGTCTTGTCCAAAATTACATATGTCCAAGCATGAGGATTTGACCCCACATGCTCAGACTGCTGTGTTGCCTCCCTCATGAGGTATCTTACTCAAGATCAAACCACCAACAATATCAGGGCCAGGACTGGAGCTGAGATATCTCCACTGAACTACATGGTCTGCTTATTTTCTTTGGACCAGAATGTAAATAAATAGGAGTTCATTTAAAATATGAATCTCCCAAGGAAGAACTCCTTCTGCAAGTGCAGCTTGATACCTTTTCTGCAGGTTATGACTGTAAAAAGTTGTCTTAGAGTTATTATTATAACTCTATATTATAAATTATTAGAGTTTAAATGACTTCCCAGGGTTACACAGCCAAAATAAGACAGAATCTAGACTTGGATTCAGGTCTTCTTGACCCTAAGACCAGATCTTTATCCATTATGACACATTATCATCAATATTGCCATGATCACCACCATCACTGCCATCACCATCATTATTCTACTTCAGCCTTCCAATGGTTCTGTGAGCTAACTGATGGGGGCTCTTTCTCCCTTGCTACAATTCTCAATTCATCCATACTTGCCTAGTCTATGGGGCTCTCAAAAGTCCTTCCATCAGTTTTCTATAGAGGTTGGATCCATCTAATGTGTTGGGACATCACAGGGTCATAAGCACATAGATTTAGAGCAGAAAAAATGTTAGAGACCATCAAATCTAAACCATCACTTTAAGATTAGAAACTGAGGCAGGGCAAGGTTAAGTTACTTAGCTAGGGTCACATAGCTTGTACATGTCCAAGGAAAGATTTATATTCAGATCTTCATGACTCTAGAACTAGTATTCTATCCATTATATTCCCCTGACATCAAAAGTATAGAAGCAATTTTATTTTCTAATAATTCCCTTATGAGGAGTATTGTTACTAATCAGGTAAATAGTAAAAGCTTCATTATCCTCATTTTCCCCAGAAAACTAAAGGCTCATCCTCCAATCACAAAGCTGCCTTGTGCCCAAATTGGGTCTTAAAGCTAGATAGGGCTTCATATTCTACAATGTTGGCATCCCTCTCATAACATCTTCCTCCCACTAGGGAATAACAGGAAAGTCAACATTTATGTAGAGCTGTAAGATTCTCAAAGTTATATACACAATTTATCTCATTGGCCCATTGGATTGGAAGGATGTGCTCAAATATAGTGACTTCTCCAAGCTCGTCAGCCAATTAGCAGACAAGAGGGGAACTCCTCCCTGAGTTTGGAAGTTTCCAATATGGGGCAAGAGATGTATATTTCAGCTGTCTTATTGAGCCTAAGTTGAGCCACATGTGTTGCAAAATCCTGGTAATAGAAAGTCAAGTTTTTGTCCAAACAGAATTGCAGGCAAAGGTTTCTCATGCCAGGGGCAAAATTGGTCATGGAAGGAAGGGGAGATGGGGATAGATGTCTCTGAGGTGAAACTGTGTCAAGAAAGTGGGCAGCCTGGTTCCCAGAGTATGACCTCAGTCTCCAAAGAATTGGAAGGTAGCGGCAGAGGAGAGGTCCCAAGTATGATGCTGGGGGAAGGCAAGCCCTTGGACAGATGCTTAGGGATGACATCACGTGGTATAAAGCCAGTGGAGTTCCTCAAGCTGTGGAGTGGCAGGTTGGAGAACCACAAAAGAAGGATAGATAGGATGCCCCTTAAATATTGGTGACCTTGAAAAACTCTTGATCATTCTCTACCCTCATTATGACTCTACCTCCATCCATTGTGAAAGAGTTTCGTGGAATGACTCTGTGGGCTACGTCAACCGGATCAATTGAAGTCTAAAATCTCTCTGATTATGAGAGGCAGAGTTTGTGGAGATTCAGGTGGGATTCTTTTAGGGATTGGATGATAATGGCTGATCCAAAATTACACCTTTCCCCTCCCCCATTAAGAGTGATTGCTGGCACTGTGAATGAATTCCTCTAAAAATTTCAATGGTCCTCCAGTCATCTCCTTCCAACTTGCTGAACTGATTATGATTTTAAAAGAGGGAAACATTCTGTATACTGTACCCTGCCTTATTATCTGTCTCCCTGCTGCACTGTAGTTATTTTTATCTGTTGTATATTGTTCTCAGGAGAATTATTCTGCCCAGGCCTGCTGATAAGGACTGCTGCTAAATGAATTTGCACTTTGCTTGAAGGTTAAATGGCTGTCTTTTACAAGTTTGTGAATAGCCTCTGCTCCTTGCCTGTCCCCTACTTAAAAGGCTAACTGATGTCTTTCACCTTGAGAGGCAGCATGGGTAAAGAGTTAAGAGGGAGAAGGCTTCAGAATCAGGAGAACCCTGGATTCCACTCTTGCCTCTTATACACATCATGGGCAAGTCATGGACAATGGATCCAGAGCTAGAAGGAATGTTAGGGCTTGTCTCATTTTATAATAATGAAGGAGGGAGGGAAGGTAATAACATTTATGTAGTGCCTACTTTATGCCAGGCACTAAGCTAAATGCTTTACAAATATTATCTCATTTGATACTCATAACAATTCTGAGAGAAAAGTCTATTTTACATTTAAAGAAACTGAGTCAGGCACAGGCTATGTGACATTCACCAGAATCATACAGCTAGTAAATATCTGAGTCTACTATTGAACTCAATGTTCTGACTGACTCCAAACCTAGTGCTCTATCCACTATACCATGTAGCTAAGGAACCTGAGGCTCAGAAAGAAGACAGAGAAACAATAAGAATTTGCATTGAGTCCATGGAGGTAGAGATGGGAAAGATCTTGGCAGCCCTCTAGAGTCCAGTGGTTCTCAAACTTTTGTTCCAGTATCTTTACCCTGTTATAAAAAATGATTGAGGAACTGTCCAAAAAGTTTTTGTTTATGTGAGAAATATTTATGAATGTTTACCATATTAGAAATAAAAACTAGTGTTGAATTTCTAGACCCCCCCAAAAGGGTTTCAGAGACTCCCAGGATTCTCTGGACCACATGTTGAGAATCATGGCTCTAAATGAATCCCTTGATTTTATAAATGAGAAAACTGAGATACAGCCAGGAAGTAATTTGCCTCAAACCACACAGATAGTAAGTACAGAGCAAGGATATGAATCCAGGTATTCTAAATCCAGAGCTAAGCTTCCCACTGGACCAGACTACCCCTTCCACCAAGGGACTTACTTACATAGCCAAGAGCACAAGAACTTAGATTCCAGGCTCGGCTCAGCACTAATTCTAAGTTGATATCTCAGCTACTCTCTGATACTCTTCTCTTCTCTTTTCTCTTCATTCCTCTTCTCTTCTCTTTCTGTCACCTCTCCTCCTCCTCTTCTTTTTCTTCTTCTTCTTCTTCCTCTTCCTCCTCCTCTTCTTCCTCCTCTTTATCTCCCTCTTCCTCCTCCTCTTTCTTTCTCCTCCTCCTCCTCCTCCTCTTCTTCTATTTCTAATTCTTCTTTTTCTTCTTCTTCTATTTCTTCTTCTTTCTCTGTCTGTCTCCTTCTGTCTCTCTTTCTTTGTGTGTCTTCTCTTCTTTTTCTCCTTCTTCTCTGTCTCATTGCCTCTGTCTCTGTGTCTCTCTGTCTCCTCTTTTCTCTGTCTCTGTCTCTCTGTCTTTCTCTCTCTCCCTCTGTCTGTCTGTCTCTCTCTCTCTCATTCACACATTCAGAGAGAGAGATACCTCATCTTTTCAAATATTGTCAGGTATGAAATTACCACATGACATCACAGAGAGTCTGATGGAGTTACTGACAGAATTGCTGTCACAGGATCTGGGTTCCAATCCTCAGCTTCCATTTCCTCATCTTTAAAATGAGGGATTTGGACTGGATGGCCTTAGAGGTCCTCTATGGCCTTTAGTATACCATCGTGCCATCTTAAGTCACTCTATTGCTCAGAAACTTGTTTCCCTCAACTGTAAAATAAAAGTTTTGGACTTTCCTTCCAATTTCCAGGACAGGATATTATGATTATAAGCCACTTCTCCACAGACCTCAGTTTCATCTGTAAAATGTGCAACTGAGTAGCATATTGCATAAAGCACCAGGCCTACACTCAAGAAAACTCCTCTCCCTTAGTTCAAATCCAGCCTCAGACACTTACTAACTGTGTGACCTTGAGCAAGTCACTTAACCCTATTTGCCTCAGTTTCCTGTAAAATGAGCTGAAGAAGTAAATGGCAAATCACTCCAGTGTCTCTGCCAAGAAAACAGTCAGATGTGGTGACTGAAAAACAGGTGACTAAACAACAAAAAAGAAAGAAGGAGGTGTCAGACTAGATAAATTCTAAGCTCAGCTCTAGAAGGTGACTCCTATCCATACAATCTGTGATTTCACCAAGCAGGCACCTTCTCATGTACACAGCACAAACCCTCCGTATCTTTGTAGACAAACCTCAGAAGCTCTTGTGCCTAGAAACCTTCCTCGGCCGCTGTCCAGGCTTCTAGTGCTGAGAGCCTTTGCAAATGGAAGTAGGCTCCATCTGTACACAGCAGAAATACAGTTTTCTTGCCAGCCCCGTGGTTGAAACTTCTCATTTGGTAGAGCCTATCAAAGCCCGTTCTCCTCCTGTAGGGCTTTGGAGAGTATAGGGTTAATTCTAATCCACAGAGACATTAGAAAAGGGCATTAGCCAGGAATGATCAGCCAAAGGAATCTTCTACCTCTAGATCTAGATCTAGAGATATATACTATGTATCAACTTTATAGAGAGTGTGGTAATGAGTAGAAAACCAGCCGCAGAAGCAGTTAGATAGTCTAGTGGATACAGCACCTAGAGTCAAGAGGACTAGAGTTCAAATGTGACTTCAAACACTCCCTAGTGGTGAACTCTGGGCAAGTAATTTATCTCCAATTACAAAGGAAGGAAGGAAGGAAGGAAGAAGGAAGGAAGGAAGGAAGAAGGAAGGAAGGAAGGAAGGAAGGAAGGAAGGAAGGAAGGAAGGAAGGAAGGAAGGAAGGAAGGAAGGAAGGAAGGAAGGAAGGAAGGAAAAAGGAAGAAGGAAGAAGGAAGGAGAGGGAGGGAAGGAAGAAGAGAGAGAGAGAGGAAGAAAGAAGTGGAAGTGAAGGAAGAAGGGAGGGAGAGAGAGAAGGAGGGAGGGAAGGGAAGGGAAGAGAAGGGAAGGGAAGGAAATCAAGCTCAGAATTAAAAAAAAAAAAAGATTGAGTTCAAGCCCCACATCTGATATATACTGGCTGTGTAACCCTGGGTGAGTTCTCATCTCCCAGGATGTTTAATGAATCTCCAAGGAGATAATAGACACCATAGTTGGATTTGTAGAGCTTTATAAAATGTGCAAAGTGTTCTCCTTTTGTATCTCCAAATGAAATAATATATATAAAGTTCTATATAAATGCCAGTTATAATTATCATATATAAAGCTGACATTGGAGGACATGGCATTTATCCTCGATGGGAACTATTACTGCAAGGAGGGAGTTTTTAGGGGAGATTACTGGGGCTGAATTTCCTCATCAGGAAGGTGAAAGATTAGAGTCTCTAAGTCTCTAAGAGATCCTGGGATAACGATTTCAAGCTGGAAGGTGCCTTTAGTGACATCTAGTTCTGCCTCCTCATTTTCCAGATAAAGAAACTGTGGCCCAGTAGAAAAAGTGATTTGTTCCATGGTACACAATTCAATCCAATTCCAATCCAAAACAAGGATCACACACTAGATGAACACTATGTGCAAAGCACCATGCTAAACTTTGGGGACACATGTACAAACATAAAGCATTGAGAGTCATACTGGAGAATATCACGGAGAAGTAACCACAAAATAAAGTCAAGGCTATCCCAAATCCAGTGAGCCTTGTGACTTGGCTCATTGATCTGCATCTATATAATGGGTTCTTTTCTAATGGGGTTCTACTCTATCTACTCTGTATTGTTGTTACTCTTTAGATTCCCTTGTTCAATTAATTCATTAATCAACTCACAACCATTTGTCCAGTACCTACTATGTTCCAGTCACTATGCTAAGTGCTGGGAATAGGAGAGCAAAAAAAAAAAAAAAATTCCTGCCCTCAAGAACCTTATAATCTAATAACATTATACACACAATCAAGGACAAAACACATACAAAGTAAATATATAATAATGTGAGGGACGTGAGGGGTTCCAGCAGCTGGGGAGGTCAGGAATTTTTCATGTAGGAAGACTGGACTGAGCTGAGATTTTAATGAAGGCAGGGACTCTAAAAGATGGAGAGAAAGAGAGAACATTCTATCTATGGGGTCAAACTGGATGATCAATTTTCAGGTATGTTGGAAAGGATTTTTATTCAGTTATGCATTGGATTAAATGATTCCCAAGGTCCCTTTGAATTTTGGAATTCTATACTTTGAGTCAGTACTATGTACATTTCAGATGGAGGCTATTGGATGATTTCGAAGGACTTTAAGGATGAGCCAAAGTAGGCAGTGCTCAAGGATGTGTTAGCATCTCTATATCTACATCATTGGTTGGTCCATTCAGTTGAATTAAAACAGCCATAATGGGGAAAACCCTTGTCAACATTAGGTAAGCTATGTTAGCTAATATGACAATCCTATGTTATCCCAAGCTCTTAGAGTTTAGGGGACACAGAGCCAACAGAACAGTTTCCCTCATGCTCATTAATGGCCTGCTATGTGTCATGGCAAGGAATCAGGCCTGGCAGTCACTTGTTTTGCAAAGCTATAGGCCAAGTACATTTTGACTAAGTGTGATTTAATGATGAAGGCCTTGGATCTAGAGTCAAAATAGCTTGTTTAAATCTAGTCTCTACCATTTATTGCCCCTATGAACTCACTCAGGAGAGAGTAGGTTCCCCCTTGAGAGAGTTCTTCAAACAAAGCCTCCATGTCCCACTTGTTGGGTGGCCATTTCACAGGTGTGGGTCTCAGTTTTCTTTTCTGTAAAGAACACTAAAGGATTTCTAACACTAATTCCAGCTCAGAAGTTGCCAAATTCCAGGATAGAAAATGGCCCTAGGTCCTGTGGACTCTGGTTTTCCTATTTAGACACAGGGATGTTGGACCTCAGCCAAAGGTCTTGCAATGGAATTGTATTAGATGCATGGCTGGGAGAGAGCTGGCCATGTTGATGCTGAAAAGAAGCATTTCCTTCTATGCCCCCCTTCCCTAAAACAAGCAAACTGCTTCTGTCCAAGCCATTCAGCTGAGAGATGGATTTTCCCATAAGAAACCAAATGATGGCATATTTATTTCTCATTTAGCTGACAAGGAACACGTTCATCATTGGAAAGTTACTCTGAGTAATGTCAGATGGCTAATGCTATGATTTATGTCTTTAGAAGCTTTGGTTCAACATCTGTATGGGTTATACCAAGAGCCTATCTTATAAAACTGGACATGAACAGGTCAGATAAGCCTCACTGGAGGAATCTGACCTATCTCCAGTATTTTAATTCATATACAAAGGAAAAAATTAAAAGGGAACCTAGAGACATGTTCCCTATACCTTCCCCATCCCCATCACTACCATCATTGTGCTCAGTATTCGTTTTAAATGAATCAAAGAAAAATGGATTGGGAGTCCAAAGATATGGGTTCAAATCTTGTCTTTATTCCAAGGATCTGGGTTCAAATCTTGACTTTCCTATATAAACTATAGGCCAAAAAAAATGACATATAAACAGATTTAATTTTAAAGTATACAGAGTCTTTTGTATATGCTCTCACATCTGTACATCACAACATAACTTTGGGAGTTATGCTTTTCTCTAGACCTCTATGACTTTATCTGTAAAATGGACTGGATTGTCTCTGAGATCCCTTTCAGCTTTCTGGACCCATTTTTACAGGTGGAGAAATTGAGACATAAAAGATGAAGGTACTTGCCCATGATCTCACATCTCAGGGATTTGAACCTAGTTCTTCTTGACAACAGGTCCAGGACTTTTGTCTAGTACAAGATGGTACCCTTTAATTGGTCTCTCTGAGTGTCAGTTTCCTCCCCATAAAATGAAAAGGATGAATGCATTGACCTCTAAGCTGTCTTCTAGCTTCAAACCTATGGCCCCAGGTCATGGACAGTCTTCTCTGGTTCTTAGGCAGGTCGTCATCTGTAAGATGAGAAGATTAGATTAGGTGGTCTTCAAGCAGAGGAAAGATATTCACTTGGCTGTATGACCATGTTGTTGTTTAGTCATTTCAGTCATGTCTGACTCTGGGACCCCATCTGGACTTTTCTTGGCAAAGACACTGAGATGGTTTGCCATTTCCTTCTCCTGCTCATTGTACAGATGAGAAAACTGAGGCAAACAGAATAAGTGACTTGCTTAGGGACTAGTAAATTTCTGAAGACAGATTTGAAATCAGGAAATTGAATTTTATTAACTCCAGGCGCAGCATTCTATCCATTATGGCGCCACCTAGTTGTCGAGTGTGATAGGATTCAGTTTTTCTTTTTCTATTAGGAGTTAGATTATTTGCCAGCATTCCTTCTAGCTCTGAAATTTTTCAGTTCTCTAATTTCCTGAGCTTCAGGATCCCTTCTCACTCTAAAATCCTGGCTTTTTAAGACAACCCTAGTTGTCTACCTAATTCAGTCAACCTCGTCCAAAATGCTTCACCACAACTTTATATGGGAAAAGTGGGGAACAATCAAGTTATCTTCTGCTCTAATGCTTTCTAGTTTGTAAAAGGCTTGTGTCAAAACAACCCTGCTAGAGAGGCAGATTGGATATTGCTATCCTCATTTCAAAGGAGAAAAAACGGAGTCTCAGAGTAGTCATAGAAGATTATAGATTGGAATGGATATTAGAAGCCATCTAGCTCAACCCCTTCCCTTTAAAGATGAGGAATCCAGGGTCAGCTAGATGGCACGATGAATAGAAGGCCAGCCCTAGAGTCAGGAGGATGTGAGTTCAAATCCAGCCTCAGATACTTAACACTAGCCTAGGCAAATCACTTTAACTCCAATTATCTCAACATTGGTAGCAGTTATCATAATTAATAATATAAGGAAACCATCAAAAATATGAGGAAGTTGAAACCCAGGAAGGTCATGTCATGATAGCTTCAGAAGGATCATAGAGTTGTACCCAAGCACTTTCCAAAGGTCACTCAGTAAGTAGCAAGACAAAGATTTGAACTCAAACTCTTGCTCTTTCCAAGATCACAATAAATCATTGGAGATTGGCAGCTAAAAGGAACTATTAAAAACTATCTATTCCAGCTCTAGCTTTCTAGGTTTGTTTGGTTTTATTTTTTTCATTTTACAAATGAGGAAACTGAAGAACAGAGAAGTCATAATCCTGCTAAAGTTCAGCACAAGATTCAACACTATATCTGCTGATTATGAGTCTCATCTCCTTTCTATTATCCTTAATTGCTTTTCTACAAATGATTATAGTCATCATTAATGAAATAGTCATTTTTTATGCTGTGACAATTAATATTTTTTCATGAAATTCAAAGCAGTAGCAGTTGTTGTATAATATGCAAGTGAGCACTACTGTGTATTAAACACTCTTTGAGGCCAAAGACCAAAATCAGATGCCATCAAAGGTGAAAAAATTAAAAATGAGAACAAAAAAACCCCAAAAGATATAACCTAGCTCAGCTAGGTGGTGTAGTGGATAGAGCACCAGCCTTGGAATCAGGAGGACCTGAGCTTAAATCTGGCCTCAGACACTTAACACTTAATCCCAATTGCCTTAGCAAAAAAGAAGAAGAAGAAGGAGAAGAAGAAGAAGAAGAAAGAAAAAGAAAAGAAGAGAAAAGAAGAAAAAGAAGATATAGCCTGACCCCTGAAGTTGGCTGTGTAATTGAAGAAACAGAATATATAGAGATGTAGGGGTGAAAAATAAGAACATTCAAAAATCCTACCCAGGATCCAAAGCTTATCTAGCTAGGATGAGACAGTGTTGGATTGGGGCTGGGATATTAGATTGGGGATCAGAGGACCTGGGTGCGATCTTATTATCTGTGTGAGCTTGGGCAAGTGGCTGATCCATCTCTGTGCCTCAACTGGTAAATGAAGGACCCTTCCAAGTCTAGATTAAAATCTGTTTCAAGAACTAACCTGTCTGCAGAGGTGCATGAGTATCTGGGATGGGACTAATCTTGATAACACAATATAAGAACGATGCAACAGCTGGGGGAAGGAGGGATTTTAAAAGCCTTAAAAAATTAACTGAAATGTCAACAAGTTTTGAAAGACAGTTACTTAGCTCTCTGCAGAGGCTGGATTACTATGTTTGTGACAAGCACAGTAAACAAAGCCAGGAAAACCCATTAGAAGGTACTTGTAAGACATTCAAGCTTTAATGAGCTAGAAAAGACATAGAAAGACAAGTACTAGTTCTCTTAGGGGTAGGAGTTTGATTATCCTGCTTAAATGAAGTCAAAGTCAAAATATCCCAGGGTTTCAAAGGATTCTGATTAGAGCCAGAAAACATCAAAGCTAGAAGGGACTTTTTGGAACTAATGTCAGAACTGAGAAGGGCCTTAAAACATAGGATGTCAGAGCTGGGAGGGCCCTTAGAACAGAGAATATCAGAGCTGGGAGGGGCCTTAGAACCCAGGAGGTCAGAGCTGGGAGGGCCTTTAGAACACAGAGTGTCAGGGCTGGGAGGGCCCTTAGACCAGGATGTCAGGGCTGGGAGAACCCTTAGAACTCAGGATGTCAGAGCTGGGAGGGTCCTTAGAACACAAGATGTCAGGGCTGGGAGGGCCCTTAGAACAGAGAATGTCAGAGCTGGGAGGACCCTTAGAACACAGGATGTCAGGGCTGGGAGGGCCCTTAGAACAGAGAATGTCAGAGCTGGGAGGGGCCTTAGAACCCAGAATGTCAGAGCTGGGAGGACCCTTAGAACCTAGGATGTCAGAGCTGGGAGGGTCCTTAGAACACAGGATGTCAGGGCTGGGAGGGCCCCTAGAACAGAGAATATCAGAGCTGGGAGGGGCCTTAGAACCCAGGAGGTCAGAGTTAGGAGGGCCCTTAGAACACAGGGTGTCAGGGCTGGAAGGACCCTTAGAACAGAGACTGTCAGAGCTGGGAGGGGCCTTAGAACCCAGGAGGTCAGAGCTGGGAGGGCCCTTAGAACACAGGATGTCAGGGCTGGGAGAACCCTTAGAACACAGGATGTCAGAGCTGGGAGGGTCCTTAGAACACAGGGTGTCAGGGCTGGGAGGGCCCTTAGAACACAGGGTGTCAGGGCTGGGAGGGCCTTTAGAACACAGGATGTCAGAGATGGGAGGGTCCTTAGAACTCAGGATGTCAGAGCTGAGAGGGCCCTTAGAACACAGGGTGTCAGGGCTGGGAGGGCCCTTAGAACAGAGAATTTCAGAGCTGAGAGGACTCTTAGATTCCAGAATGTCAGACCGAGGAGAAACTTGAAAGTATAGTATATAGGAGGAAGTCCATCACAAGATTTGGACTAAAATCCAAGTATCCTGATTCTCACCAGTCCCATACTTTTTCTGCTCCCATTTAAAAATAAATTAGAACAAAGAGATCCATGGTTCGCTGAGTCTTCAGAATATGTCCATGTAGTGTATTCTCCGTAGAATGGTATCATGAAAAAAAAAATCTCTTCCTACTTGCCATGCTGGACCCCTATTTTTCTGAATGATTGCTTTGCTTAAAACAATCTCTAAAATGAGCTATGCCCAGTGTATGGACTTATAATGAGACCAAGTAGCATAATAGTCCATGGCTCTTGGGATCTGTACTAAGGAAGACCCAGGTCCAAGTTCAGTTCTCACTAGAATGTCGAGCAACTATGAGAAAGTCACTGAATCAGAACCTTGGAGGCTCAAGTAAGATGGGGTCGTCATGCTTTGGAAGCTTCACAAAAGGTCCCCCATATAAGCATCAATTGTTTCACCCCAGGAAGTACCTCCTTTGCTTGGGACATGTGGGGGTGAAGTGTCGAAGACCCTAAGCCGGTCTCAGTTTCTCACATCCCAGCCCTGCTGATGAGCCATCCCACTGTCCATTCAGATTCATACTTTGTAGGTGTTTAACTGCTCTAAACTGGTTTTTGCCAGCAGTTTTCTCCAGATCTGGAATCGGGACAATCTCTCCATTTTATGAGATTCAGCTCCAGGCAGGGCTGGAAGCAATGGGCATCCCTGAGGACTTGTTGCTGAAGAAGAAAATGTAAACTGATGATAAAATGAGCATCTCCCAATAGCCTCCATCCAAGAGCAGGCTCTTGAGGAGGAGTCTGGAAGGCACTTTGGGGTGGAGGCACCTGCAGAGAAAGAAAAAGAATTTGTTTTTGTTCTTGGTGAGGTCTGTGATTTTCCTGATGTGGGGAGCTCTGGGTGAGGAACTCCCTCTACCTGTGTAGGTTATCACCCTCTCTGGAGTTGGAGCCCTTAAGGAGTGGCCCAGAGTACTGGCTCAGAAATCAGGAGCTCTCGCGTTCAGATGTGGTTTCAGGTACCACCTCTGTAACTCTGAGCAGGCACTTAATCTGGATTGCCTCAGATAGGAAGGGAGAAAGAGGGAGAGACAGAAACAAAGAGACACAGAGACAGTAGGAGGAGGAGTGGGGGTCCAGACACTGACAAGTTAGAGGACTTGACCAAGATCACACAGCCAAGATATGGCAGAGGCTGAGTTTGAACCCAGGGCTTACCTGGCTCCAAAACCAGTTCCCTAGCCATTAATCGAGGCCATCTCCCCCACCCCCCACCCCCCACCCCAAAAAAAAAACCTTTCCCAAAATCTTGCTTCTTATTCATCAAGTCCCTGAGTACTTAAATTAGAAAACAATTTCCCTCTCCCACCCCACCCAATCTCTAACTCCTTTGAAGCTTAAAGAAGGTGGTTTTAGGACAGATTAAGCACTGCTTTACTCAGCAGGTAGTAACCTCAGAAAATTTATTACTGAGAGGAATTATGCTGCCTGAAAAGCAGTTTCAAGAAGGCTTTTGATTGTAGGATTTAGAGTTGGAAACTATCTTTAAAATAATCTAGTTGAATCACTTTGTTGTACAAATAAAGAAACTGAGGCACAGGAAAAGAAAAGAATTTGCCCCAAATCACTGTACTTTGTAAAGTATCTAAGACTCAAACCAGGGGCTCAGACTCCCTTCTTGTTCTATTATCCAGTGACCCAGAGTCTAAGATTATCAATCTGTAAACTTGGAAGGAAGAGGCTACAGGGGACCGTCCTTTCAAGGACAACAAGATTCATGGATTTAGAAATGGAAGAGACTTTTGTTGTTCAATTATGTCCAGCTCTTCATTTTTAGTTTTCTTGGCAAAGATACTAGACTGGTTTGCCATTTCCTTCTCCAGATCATTTTACAGATGAGGAAACTGAAGGAAACAGACTGATATGACTTGCCCAGAGTCACAGTTTGTAAGTATCTGAAGCCTGTTTGAACTCAGAAAGATGAGTCTTCTTAACTCCAGATACATCCATTGCACCATCTACCTGTCTTGTTGGAACATCCATCCTAGTTTTTATTTAACAGATGAAGATACTGAAGCTTATCAAAGGGAAGGGGCTTGTCCAGGTTCACACATGTGTAATAGATGGCAAGAGGATTGGAGTGACAGTATTTGTTTTTTTTTCTTTTTTTTAATTTTTAATAGCTTTTTATTTATAAATTATATGCATGGGTAATTTTACAGCATTGACAATTGCCAACCTTTTGTTCCAATTTTTCTCCTCCTTCCCCCCACCCCCTCCCCTAGGTGGCAGGATGACCAATACATGTTAAATATATTAAAGTATAAATTAAATACAAAATAAGTATATATGAAGTGACAGTATTTGTAATAAATAATTATTGGAGTGAGAGTATTTGAACCCAGTTCCTCTACGCTGTGTTTTCTACCATATCACAGTATTTTTCAAAAAGGTTGATGTCATAGAGAGTGATTACCCCACACCCCATAGAATGTTCTGAAGATCCCCCTCCTCACAAAGACAGAGTCTTGGGCTACATGGACCAATGGACTTATGTAAGTGACACAATTCACATGCCCTTACATTTATTCCTGTCTTGTAGGGACAAACCTTTTCCCCCAAACTAAAACTTATCCAACTAAATATCTATCTACCTATTTATCTTTCTTTCTGTCTTTTTATCTATCCATCTATTTATCTACATATTTATCTAATCTATCTATCCTCCCATCTAACTTCCTTTATCTGTATCTAATCTATCTTTCTATCTGTATATCTATCCATCTATTTTTCTATTCATCTGTCCTCTCATTTAACTTCCTCTTTATTATATATCTATCCTTCTATCTGTGTATCTATTCATCTTATTTATCTGTCATCCCACCTAACCTCCTCTTTATTATCTGTCTACCTATCTTTCTATTTTTCTAAAGTTATCTATTCATTTATCATCCTAACCAATTTCCCATCTACCTACCTACCTACCTACCTACCTACTTACCTACCTACTTATTTACCTGTCATGTCTGCTGTGGACAGAAGACTCTGATTGACACTTTTATGGGTCCTACAAAGTATTTAACTCAGAGTTTGGCCAAGGGATGCAAGGGAGGTGCCATTTTGTAAATATTGATTGCATAAGTGGATGAATGAGTCAATTGTATTTATTTGGTCCGTGCAGTTGTACAACAGGAACTTCTTTCTTCAAAATAGATCTGGTCACATTTGCCTTTGTAAATTAGCCAACCACTATAAGATGGTCCAACTAAACAAGTCCAGTGCACAGAGATTGATACGTAGGACCTTTGGTTTGACTTCACACTTGGTAGACAACTGGGGCTGGAAATGAAGTTCTCCAGGAAAACATTTCCACTTTGCCTCCTCAGGATGGAAATAAATTGCCACAAGAATGGAACAGTTAATGAAGACGATAATTAGAATTGCTTATTAGGAATTTACTTCTAAAGTTTACTTGTGCTCATAATAGAATCTACTACACATCTGCTTAAAGAGGATGGCAGATTTTCTGATACACTTTATTTTTTTTTATTATTATTATAGCTTTTTGTTGACAGAACATATTTATGGGTAATTTTTCTAACATTGACCCTTGCAATCACTTCTGTTATAACTTTTCCCTTCCTTCCCTCCATCCCCTCCCCTAGATGGCAGGCAGTCTCATACATGTTAAATGCTGATACACTTTAAATAAAAATCCCTAAGTCCTTTTTGGTCTGCCCAGCTCATCTCCTTTGTTTAATCTTGAATATTATGCCATATATGTGGTGAACCCCCTACCTCTATTACAATAGCTTACCAATAGGCTATTGTAATTGATAGAAGAATGAACCCTCAGTAGGACAGAGGTGGGTCATTCCCTTCCCCCATTTTTTCCCTTTTGAGCCAATGAACCCATACTGGGAGATGTCTTATAAAGCTTTCAGCTTAAACCAAGAGTCCTAGACTTCCCATCCTAGAGGACCTATACATGTCACCCAAAATTCTTTTCTCTCAGGCAAAAAAGGGAATGATTATAATTTCTTGTCTGGGTTACCTTGGCCAAATTCATTGTTGGAAAATGGATCCATGGGATTAAGATGATAAAAATTAGTGTTTAGGACTGAACGGGATCAACGAACATAAAATGTCAGAACTGAGAGGGACCATTGAAAAAAGAGCTGGAATGAAGCCTTAGAACAAAAATTCATAACTGAGAGAACCCTTACAATACCGAATATCAGTGCTCAGAGGAACCTTAGAACATGGAATGTCAGAGATAGGGAGGCCCTCTGACTAAAAATAGTCAAGAGATGGAATATGAGAGGAGTTAGAGCAGACAATACCAAGAGTTGGAAGGATCCTTAAAATATGAAATGTCAAAGCTAGGAGAGCCCTTAGGACACAGAATGTCAGAGCTTGGAAAGCCCTTAAGACACAGAATGTCAGAGCTTGGAAGGCCCTTAGAACACAGAATGTCAAAGCTAGGAAGGACCTTAAACTCAGAATGTCAGAGCTTGGAAGGCCCGTAGAACACAGAATGTCAAAATTAGGAAGAACCTTAAACACAGAATGTCAAAATTAGGAAGAACCTTAAACACAGAATGTCAGAGCTGAGAGGGCCTGAAACACAGGATGTCAGAGCTGGGAAGGGCCCTTAAACACAGGATGTCAGAGCTGGCAAGGGCCTTAAGACACAGAATGTCAGAGCTTGGAAGGCTCTTAGAACACAGAATGTCAAAGCTAGGAAGGACCTTAAACACAGAATGTCAGAGCTGGGAGGAAAGCAGATTGATTGAGCCAGAAAGCACTACTTGAAAAGTATACTTTAATGCCCCCCACTCACCTATAGCTCTCCTCAAAGATTTACTACTCACTGCGTAACAATTGAGCAGGAAAGATTTATTCTTCAGTCTGTTGTGAGTGGGCCAGAAGGACTGAGAAAAGCAAACTGCATTTGACTCTGGCCCCGGAACCAAAATAGGAAACAAAATCTTTCCTTGCCCAAGGGACTCATCTTCCACTCCAGCTTTCCCTTACAACCCTTAAGCTACTCCATTCATGGATTTCTGGTTCACAGGCTAAGGGATCTCATTGCCTCCATTGTTGCCAGTGGGTGGCACTTACCACTGAGGGGCTCCCAAGCAGCTCCCACAGGGTCCAGACTCGGCAGAGAACTAATGGTTTCCCTGCTGTGTGTTTGAAACACCAGAACAATGGCCTGTTCCATGGCAGGAAGAAATCAAAATCATCCAAGGAGAAAAATAAATCACATTCATTGCTTATAGATACTTGGCTAAATTTGCCTCCCATCCGACCAGCTATTTTGGTATCATGTAGACCTGAACTCGAGGTGAGCCCGTCATCAAACTATAACTTTGGAAGAGGCTCGGTGAGCAGAAGATCTTGTGAATCCAAAGCTGCCCTCAGCCCCTTGTGGCCCCTTCCCCAAAGCAGCAGGAATTGGGAATAGGGGTAGGATTATAGTTGATCATTAAATCACAAGGTAGTGTGGGAATAGGGATAGGGTTACAATTAATCATTGAATCACAGGATAGTATATTTAGAGTAAAGTTTCTTAACCTGTGGGTTGTGACCCCATATGGGATCACGTAACTGAATGTGATAGTTATGAAATTATGTTTTATTATCAATAATGTTTGATTTGTATACCTATTTTCTATATCTCTATCCCCAGGATTGTATAAAAATGTTTTGGGTGAAAAGGGGTCTCGAGGGGGAAAAGTTTTAAAAGCCCTGGCTTGGAGCAGAAAGGAGCCTCAGTGAGTCTCTAGTTAAATGCCTCTATGTTATAATGAAAGTACAAAGAGTTCATAAGATTTAGAGCTGAAAGGAACCAAACAGGACATCCAATCTAGTGGTCTAGGGACATCTGAGGATCTTTAGAACCTTTTCAGGGGATCTAGGTCAAGATTACTTTCATAATAATACTAAGATATTTTAATTTCTAATATGGTAAATATTGATAGTTATAACTCACATCAATAAAAACTCTTTGGGGGAGGGTCTTCGATGGTTTTTAAGAGTATAAATGGATCCTAAGACCAAAAAAAATTGAAAAACAATAATCTAGTCTATTGACCACCATTTTATAAGAAAATTGAGACACAGATGGGTGAATTACCTTGATCAAAGTCATACAAAGAATGAGAAACACCCGTGATTTGAACTCAGGTCTCTAGCTCCCCAATTTTATGCTTTTTCAACCATTCCATGACATTCATATAAAGTCATTTCTTTCCCACCTTCCCCACCCCAAATTGAGTATTCCTATGTACGATGTTGGCTCAAGGACACTAGGTGACAAAAATCAAACAATTAATTAAAAAGTTTTCATTGAACACTGTGCTGAATTCTGAGGAAACAAATATAATCCCTTCCCTCTTGTACATCCTACCTTGGGAATAGCACACGTTCACAGTTAAGTATGTGGAGGAATGTAAAGGAAAGAAAGACACAGAGACAGAGAAAAACAAAGACAGAGAGAGAGAGAGATGGACGGATGGATGGATGAGAGATGAAAATAGAAAGATAGATTGATAATATAAAGATAGAAGATAAAGAACAGAACTATAGTCATATAGATGATGGATGGATGGATGGATAGATGGATGGATGGATATAGATATATACATATATAGAAGAAATAAGTACAAGATGATGGGAGAGGGTGATGTAGGACAATCAAGAAATGAAAAAGATGGTACCGAAGCTGAGTCTTAAGGGGAACTTCAAAGGAATGGAGAGCCTTCCAGTTATTTAGGGGAGAGTGTGTTTTAAAAACAAGATAGCAGTTTTGGGTTTCTAATTCTAGAGGTAATAGGGAGCCATTGTACTTTAGGAATGGCAATTTGGCAACCATGTGAAGGATGAATTAGAGAGAGGAAAGGCTACATGCAAAGAGACCCATTAAGAGACTTGCAATGGCATTGGCTGTGGGTGATGAAGTCTCAAGGTGATACTTGAGGTAGGACTGGAGAGAAAGGAGCAGAACTGAAGGATGTGAAGAAAACAAAAGACATAATCACTTACATCTACAGAGGATGAGGGACAGGGAAAAAATAAAGATGACTCTGAGGTTGAAAACTTGGGTGATAGGAAATAGGATGGTACCTTTCACATAAAACAGGGAAGTCAGTCAAAGTGCTAATATTAAAAGTTCCTAAGTTAAAAGTGAAGTGAAAAGTGAAGTGAAAAGATGATGAGCCTTTTTTTAGACATGTTGAGTCTGTGATATCTAAGAGATTGAGTATCCAGATGGAGATGTCCAGCAAGGTCAGTTAAGAAACATTTATCAAGTGCCTACTGCTATGTTAAATGTTGGGGATTAAAAAAGGGAAAATATAACCCTTGCCCTCTAGGAGCTTACAATCTAATAGGGGGAAAAAATGAGCAAACAAATCTATACAACCAAGATTAACAGGAAATAATTAACCAAGAGAATGCACCAGAATAAAGAAGGATTACAAAAAAGCTTCCTGCAGAAGATGAGATTTAGCTGGGACTTAAAGGAAACTGGAGACACAGGACTGAAAGAAAAAAAAGAGAGAGAGAGAGAGAGAATCATAAATCCAGAGCTTGTGGGAACTACCTACAGTCTCACTACCTCTCTTTACTTAAGGAGGAACTGAGATCCAGCAAAAGTTAAGGTTTGTGACTTTCCCATGATGGGATAGTCAGCAGCAGAAACAAGATTTGAAGTCAGCTCCTCAGACTTGGAAGTCAGGGCTCTTTCCAGTGAACTATTTGGAGACTAGGTGACACTTCCTGAGGACTAGTTCCTAATTCCCTAATGCAGCCATCTAGCATAGACAAGTCCTGTTTGACTAAGCCCCAACCTACCAGTCTGCTCCAACCTCCCCAGCATCTCATTGGAGTGTCCATCTTTGCCTCTCGGCATTTAAATTTCCATCTACTGCTGGCATTTACACAGATCTGCAGGATTTTGTTTTGATTTTTTCTTTTGAAAATTTTCATTAAACCTCAATTGTTCCCTTTAGATCTCCACATTAGATTTAGACTTCCGTCGGCCATCGTTTCAACCTCTGTGTTTTAATCTAATCTCCTTTCTGCCCCTGACATTGGTGAAATGAAGCTTTTCTGTGCTCTAACCATGGGATCCAGGGGGGCAGATGTTGCGCTTTCTCTGCAGCTGCCTCTCATGGACCATGCGCAAGCACGAGTGTGTGTGTGTGTGTGTGTGTGTGTGTGTGTGTGTATGCTCATCCCAGCTAGACTTAATTACATGCTGCACAGTAGAAACTAGTCATCTGATGAGCCATCAAGCCACGTGACTGCTCCTTGATAATCTCTTTTGACAAATTCTATAATTTCTCCGTCTTCACTTATAATGGTACCACCTATAATGGGGGAAGAGGGTGGAAAGCCAGAGAATAGTGATAGACTTCAGATGGTTACAACCTGATGCTAAAGGGACCTTCTCTTGGATTTCTGAAAAGAAAAAGTATTGATTCCAGAGAGTTTGGGACTTCGGAGCTAGCAGATGTCTCTGTGGCCCCATTAATCAATGTTACTGCCATGGAGGGTTGCTGGAGATGTCTGAGGGCCCTCCTGTTCCCTTTCACACTGGCAAATTACAGGCTTTTAGGTAAGGCTCACTTCATTTTGCAGTGATTGTGAGAAGTAGGTTTAATTAGCCATAGACTCGGCAGGGGCGTGAATCAGGCTGGCGTTATTAAGATGCGGTTTCCTGCAAAGTCCCCAGCTCCGTCTCTATGGCCCTTTTCCTCCCCAGCCCTTCACTCATTTTGTCTTAGTCCCCCAGGCAACCAGTACCCAGGGAGAAGGGACATAGGAAACCAAACAGAGGGAAAAATGAAAAGGAAACAGTATGAGACCAAGGATGTCTCCTCCCCTGAGGCAGGCTACATACAGGGTTGTCTCCCCTGCTTGGACACACTCTCGGGCATCCGGGGATCCGGTACTTGACAAAGATACTCAGATAGAAGGGACTCCAGCCCTCCTAGCTCCTGAGCTAACCAGTTTCACAGGATTGATGAGGGGCTCTAGAAAGCCTATGGTTCCCCCCGGCTTTGACCTTCATTTCTAGTCCAGTGACCTCCCCAGGCCTGCTGAATGGGGACACAAAAGATGGGGTCAGAGAGTTCAAAAGAAGCAATTGAGGCCCTCCCCACTTCCTATCCTGTGGGCCTGAGGGAGGGATGAAGAAGCATTAAATGTTTGTTCAATGAGATTGAATTGAACTTTTGATTAAATTAACATCCATTAGTGAACATTGTACCCAGACCTCTGCCAGGACAGCTGTTCAACAAATGGACCTGAGCGTTTCACATTTTCATTCTTTCATTTTTTTATAGTTTGCCCTAAAAATCATTTATTTTCGACCTTCACCATTAATTAGTCAATTTATTTATTCACTCATTCATTCATTCATTCATTCACTCATTGGCCAAGTCTTTATTTAGCCTCCTCATGCCCAGAACTATGTGAGGTCTAAAAGGGAATCACAAACTCAGAGCTAAAAGAGCATCAGAGCACATCTAACTCAATCTCTAATTATAGTGAGCATTTACATAGAATGCATAGGTTGCATTCCCATCATAACCCTGTGAGGTGCTATGATTTACCCCATTTTATAGATAATAAAGGAAAAGGTTATAGGTCCTTTAATAAAGGAAACTGTGCTCAGGGTCACAAAGTTCGCCAGAGCAAGGTTTGAATTCACATCTTCATGACTCTACTCTGTACTACCTACTTGACTAGTTTTGCAGATGAGGAAACTGAGGCCCAAAATAATTAAGTTACTTTCTCAAGGTCACAAAAGGAGCAAGTCCAGTCTTAACACCATGCTAGCATATAGTAGATACTAGATGGTGCAGTAAATAGAGCCCTTGGCTTGGAATGAGAAAGACCTATCTCCTAAATTCAAATCTGACCTCAGTGTGATGCAGTCACTTAATTCTATTTGCCTCAGTTTCCTACAAAAGGAGTTGGGAAAGGGCATGGCAAACTGGTTAGTTGTCATTCTTTGTTCTTGTTCTTTGTCGTTCTTTGTTCTCAAGGAAGACCAAAATAACATCAATACATTAGAGTCGAGTTATGGTGTGTTCAACTGATCAAACTAAAACAAGCTCAGAAAGCTCTGCCCCACGTTGGATACAAATAGTCCATGTGAACATTTGGCGCATCTCATGTTCGGAAATTATCCAATTCTGCTTTCCTCATACAGCACCTTCTCTGATGAGGGAGTCTCGCATGTCAGGCAATCAATTCTAAAGTCATTAAAAGCAATGTAGTGTCCTTGTATGGCTTTTTCTGCTACTTTGTGAGCTCTTGCCCTGCGTGAGTTCTCCATAAAATAATCCTGTGGGTGACAGAGTTGGATGCTACTGCAACAATTCGACAACAATAATAACTTTGTTGACTAACTGGAGTCAGTGTGATTAAAACTCAGGTCCTTTGGCTTCAGATGTATTGCCTTTCATCTATTCTACCTAATTCCTTCCCTCAAAGAGCTTTCTGGATAGTTAAGGAAGTGATAGATAACATTCTGGATTTGGATTCAGGAAGACTAGCTCAAATCTCTTTTCTAATACTTACTTTGTGACTCTGGACAAGTCATTCAGCTTCTCTATGCCTCAGTTTCTTTATCTGTAAAATGAGGGGTTAGATTTTAAAGTCCTTTCTAAATATAATCTATGATACTTTCTTGGGGAAATGTATAGGATGTAGAAGTGGTTAATTTGTTGCTAGGATTAGTCAGGAAACACTAGTTTTAAATCCTAGCTGGAATCAGGAAGAACTGAATTCCAGTCTGGCCTCAGATACTTACTAGCTGAGTGACCTTGGATTAGTCACTTAACCCCTGCCTCAGTTTTCTCTGTTGTAAAATGAAAATAATAGCATCTTCCTCCTAGAGATTTTTATGAAGATTAAGTAAATTGATATTTGCAAAGCACTTCACACATAGTAGGTGCTATATTAATGCTTATTCCCTTCTTTTCCCTGTCTGTCTCTCTCACTTACATTTATTCCCTTATTACTTACACAGCTTCCACCTACTAATTTTCATCTTTTCTTGCCTTTATTACTGCAATAATTCACAATTCTATCCCTGCCCTATAAATCTATTTTAATAAAGGAAAAATGAGCATATTGATAACATATGTTCAAAAAATTTTATCAATAGAAGTACAAAATCACAAATGCTTGGAAACCACTGCCCTCAGCCATTAGATTAACTAATTGTAATTAACTAATTAACTTCCATTTGCCTCAGTTTCCTCATCTGTAAAATGAATATCATGATATCATCAAGCTGTCAGGTTTGTTGTAAGGATCAAACAAGATTATAATTGGTGTTTAGCATTGTGCTGGCACATATTAAGTACTATGTAAATGTTAGCTGTAGTTATTATTATTATTATTATTATTATTATGCAGCTAGGTAGCAAAAGGAATAGAGTACCCAGCCTGGAATCAGAAAGACTCCCTTCCTGAGTTCAAATTTGACCTCAGATGCTACCTCTTTGACCCTGGGCAAGTCACTTCATCCTATTCTCTCAGTTTCTTCATCTGTAAAATGAGCTGGAGAAGGAAATGGCAAACAGCTCTAGTATCTTTGCCAAGAAAATCCCAAATAGAGTCAAAGAAAAACAACTGAATTCCAAATTAATATCATAAACCTTATCCCACATCCTTCAGTTGATCGCCTGTTTTCCTTTTGTCACTTCAGGAATTACAAAGTTAACTTGCAGTCACTGTTCATGGTTTTTGCCCCAATGGGCAGAAGTGATTGTCCAAGGGCACCATTGCTAATTATAACTGGAGAGGGGCAGCGTTACCGTAGGGAAGATTCCCATTCAGGCCCGGAGATCTGGGTTGGACCAGATGTCCTCTGGAGATGCTAGGACTCTGAGATACTGTGTTATTTTCTTTTTTACTATTGAGAATAGAAAGGAATGAAGAAGACAAACAGAGGAGCCCATCTCTGTGATAAGGGATGTGTGTGTGGCTTTGTGGGGATCAAAGCCTTTCACTTGGGGTACGGCCAAGCCCTTCCGGGCAGTCAGAGATGCAAGATGCTACCCTATACAGCCCCATTCTGCCTTCCCCTCCCCCTGCCAAAGTCCTCATGTCACTTTCTGCCATAGTTAAGAAGTGGAGAAAGGTTTCTGGTGCTCATGGAGGCTTGGGCTGGATTTTAATAAAATTATATCTATTCCATCTTCCCCTCCATCCCTACCAAAGTGACCAGCATGGTACAGTGGAGACGGAGACAGAGAAGGAGCAGGATTCAGATCCTAGCTTGGTCATTCATTGGCTGTTTAAACTTGAGCAAAATCCTCAGCCTCTCTGTGCCTGCAGACATAGACAAGGGACAATGGGGACAACGGGAGTGCTTCACAGTATTTCACAGAACTGTCGGAACAAAGACATAAAGTCTGTTCCTAGCTATATGAATATACTCTATTATTATGGCTATTGTGCAAGTACGTAATCCCTCCAGGTCTCAATTTGGGCTTCCATAAAATGAGGAGATTGGACACGATGCTGTGTTTGGTCCTTCTCTTATGTGAATCCTATTCGTTCCTGACACATTGGTTAGACTTCTCCAGCCCTGTTATCACTGATTATCACCAAAGAACTTCTACTCCTCAATCTTTGTCATGGGACAGGGATGAGGGGATGGGGGGAGAGGGTGGACAAACCCTTTTCTCTGATTCTCTTCCTAGAGGGAAAAGGAGAGAGGGAGAGAGGGAAGGAAGGAAGGAAGGAAGGAAGGAAGGAAGGAAGGAAGGAAGGAAGGAAGGAAGGAAGGAAGGAAGGAAGGAAGGAAGGAGGAAGGAAGGAAGGAAAGAAGGAAGGGAGGGAAGGAGGAAGGAAAGAAGGAAGGAGGGAGGAAGGAGGGAGGGAAAGAAGGAAGGGAGGGAGGGAGGGAAAGAAGGAAGGGAGGGAAGGAGGGAGGGAGGGAGGGAGGGAAGGAAGAAAGAAGGGAGGGAGGGAGGGAGGAAGGAAGGAAGGAAGGGAGGGAGGGAGGGAAGGAGGAAGGAAAGAAGGGAGGGAGGGAAGGAAGGAAGGAAGGGAGGGAGGGAAGGAAGGAAGGGAGGGAAGGAGGGAAGGAAAGAGGGAAGGAAGGGAGGGAGGGAGGGAAGGAAAGAGGGAAGGAAGGGAGGGAGGGAAGGAAAGAAGGGAGGAAGGGAGGGAGGGAGGAAGGGAGGAAGGGGAGGAAGGAAGGAGAGGAAGGAAGGGGAGGGAGGGGAGGAAGGAAAGGGAGGAAGGAAGAAAATGATGACAGGTGTCTCTAAATGTGATCTTAACAGATGTTAAGATCGCATCTCTTTAGAACGCCAGCAGAGCTTGAGATAGACCAGAAAGCAGAGATGGGCAGATAGAGGCTATTAGCGAACTGCGCCCCTTTCACCACCCAGTCCGGAGTCCGCTTGCCTCCAGCGCTCTGCCTCCGCTCCCGGCCAGCTCTGGGAGCTCGCGGCGCTGCTGTTTGCTGAGGTACCAGCCCAGACAGAAATGCGTGAAGGCGTTGGAGAGAACTTCCGCCGCCTCATTAAAACTCGAACCGCGGCAGTCAGGCGGGGTCATTAAGAAATGCCTTCGGCAGCAGAGCAGAGCGACATCAACTGATCGTTTGAATATTAAGTATTTGGGGTCAGACCCTGGGCTCTCCCTTGATCATTCATATGAATATGCTGTGGCCCATTGGCAAAAAAAATGCCCATTTGCTGATAGGCGACCGTGTCTGGAGATGGGCAGGAGACGTCAAAGCCATTAGCACTGACATAAATCAAATCAATTAAGCCCCCCATCCCCCCCACCCCAGATTATCAGGTTTTAGAACTGTGGGGAACTTTGATTCTTTTTTCTTTAATCTTTTCTTTATTTTTCCTTTCCTTCTTTCTTTTTTCTTTTCTCTTTTTTCTTCCTTTCTCCTTTTTTCTTCCTTCCTTCCTTCCTCCTTCTCTTCCTCTTTCCCTTCCTTCCTTCCTTCCCTCCTTCCTTCCCCCCTCCTCTGTCTCTTTCTTTCTCTGGTCCTATGATTGCATCCTCAATACTTGGCACATGCTTGGCACTTGGCAAAAGCTTAATAAATCTTTATTAATTGACTGCATCCACGCGGAGAATTTCTGGTGTGGAAATTCCCTCCAGTGGTGCAGAATGGCTGTTTCTCAGTGACTTGCTCATAGGTACACAGCTGGTATGTGTCAGGGGAAGCATTTAAACCTAGATCTTCTTTATTCTAAAGCGAACCTTCTATCCTAAAATAACAATCCAACATCATTTTAAAGATGATCCAAAGTAACTGTTAACACTGTGGAATCATGTCTGACTCTTCATGATCTTGTTTGGAGTTCTTGGCAGAGATTTTGGAATGATTTGACTTTTCTTTCTCCAGCTCATTTTACAGATGAGGAAACTGAGGCAAACAGGGTAAAGTGACTTACCCAGGATCACACAGCTAGTCAGTGTCTGAGGCCAGATTTGAACTCATGAAGAAAAGTCTTCTTGATTCCCATGACAGTGCTCTATTTAGCACCACTTAACTGCCCTGATCCAAAGTGCACTGACATCAAATCTGAAGCATTCAGTGGACTTGAGACACTTAAAATCACAGAACCTCAAAGTTGCCAAAAAAAAAAAAAAAAAAAAAAAAAACTCCAGAAGACCAATCCATTCCTAAACAAGGAGTTAGATGGTTATTGAAATCAAAAAGTGAATAAGTTGCCCTCCCCCATAGCCTCTCAAAAATTTTTGGTGAAAATATATTGTGTCCCAGCCCAGGACTAGAAGAGAGAAGCCCATTCATACTATTTAATGCAAGCTAGAGGTCAATACTTGCTTGATTACTCCTGTGCCCCCCCCACTACCACCAATATTAATCACTGCTCCCTTTGGCCTTTCCCTGTTGCTGTGGTTACATCTTTCCCTAAGATCCCCCTGGGAATAATGGAGTCGATTGAATATTAATGGACTTAGGAGTGCCATATTGACTGATATTGAACTGCATCCTTTGGAGCACATGTGCTCTCCACAGAGCCTGCCCCCACGTACCCTCTCAGGCTTGGATTCACATTTCAATGGGAAGGTATCCAGTGGTCCTGAGAAAAAGACTTCCTGAGGATAAAAATAGAACTTGGCTAAGATAAACTTTTGCAAAAGCCTTTTTCAAATACTTTAGTGTGTCTATGCCAAAAATCAGCATGGTCATTGAAGAAAGAGGATTTATCAGAAACTCCTTTATATGCTTTAGCATGTCTACACCAATAGTCACCACGGTCATTGGAGAAAAGAGGATTTTTCATTTATGAGCCCTTGCAAATCTTTCTATAGAGAAATCACTCAGGGCTCTTTTCTGCTTTTCTCACAGGTTCCTCAGCCCAAATTTTTGATTATTTCGGCCTTGATAAACTATACCTAATAAGAGAGTTCGTTGTCATGGAAATTACATTAGACCTAGGATTATGAACATAAGAGTTCAAATTCTACCTTGGGGGAAATTTGTTATTTGACTATGAATATTTGTTATAAAAGTTTGAGTTTTATTTTTCTCTGTGAGAAGAGTTGAAAGCAAGAGAAAATAGTTTTTTGTTCATTGAAAAAATATGCCTTACTAGTAGCTGTGTGACCCTGGATAGGGCACTTAAATTCTTCAGCCCTCTATTTCTTCATTGGCTTAATGGGGATGATAAATGTTTCTGTATTACCAGTTTCATATACTTATTCAATGAATTAGAGGTGAAAGATGCCTTAGAAGCTATCTGGTCCCATTTTACAGATGAGAAAACAAAGATCTAGGGAGTTTAAGTAATTTGCTCAGATTCATTCAAATAAGGCTCAGAAGCAGAATTTGCACCATGTTCTTTGACTGCAGTCACTAGATATTCCCCTGTACTATACTACAAAAGTTCTTGTTGTGAGGATCAAATGAAAAAATATATTCTAGCAAGCTACTCCACAAATCCTAAAAACCCAATATAATATGAATTATGTACTTACCTGTGTACATGTCATTCCCTTCCCCTCAATAGAAATATAAGATCCAGGAGGTCAAGGTCTGTTTCATTTTGTCTTTATAGACCAAGAAGCTAATGTAGTTCCTGGCAAATAGCAAGTGCTTAATAAATGCTTGTTGAAATGAATTACATGAAGAGAACAAATATTTGAATTGCTGCACCCAAGTCCAGAGGTGAGAAGTAATTTCAGAAATTCAATTCAGTTTAACAATTGATTAGCTAACTATGTAATCAATCCATCGCTCTAACAAGAAGCATAAAAGTAATCATAAGAATTCACTTTTTCTAGCACATTAACATTTACAAAGTCCAAACAACCCTAAGGAGGTAGCAAAAAATATTCTTTGCCTGATTTTATATAATAATAAATAGTAAGTCCACAATCAAGTAGATATATAATATTGAACTATAAAAATTAGGACCAATAATTTTAATAAGTATAACATCCAAAAGCTACATGAAATCAAAAACTTTCATAAGTGTAGAAATTAACCTTAGAATTTCAGGGTCAAGGGGAAATAACAAGAAGGAAGTCCCCTTGTCTGCTAATAGAACAGTTCCAAGAATGACCTCAGACAGAAACCAAGAAGAGCTAATAATTCTAATATCATCCTAATAATTTTAAACAATTGTTTCACCCATCAGAGCAATAGTTCTTAGAACTCTAGCAGTGAAAGAATAGCAAGATGGTAATTTTCCTATTAAAAAGGTTGAGGTGAAATAAATAATAATAACACTGAAATTTTAATAAAAATAGCTAGCAATAACTATTAATCATAAGTTAATAATAGTAATATTAATATAAGTTAATAATAATAATAGCTAAGTTTGCAAAGCTTTTTCCAAATATGATTACATGTTATCCTCATGATAACCCTGAGAAATCAATAATCTTATTATTATCTCCAATTTACAGAGAAGAAAACTGAAGTAGGACACGTGACTTGCCCAGAATCACACAACTAACAAGTGTCCAAGGCAGGATTTGAAGCCAGTTCTTCCTGAATCCAGATCTGTGGCTCTTCTTCGTTGTCTAGTTCTAAAAAGAGCCCATTTTTATAGCACATGGCAGTTTGCAAAGTATTTTATATATTTTAACTTATTTGAATGTATTAGCAACCCTACCCTGGATAACTCAGTCAATAGAGCTTCAGACCTTTAACTTGAGTGTAGAGGGTTCAAGTTACTTCTCTGGTAATCTAGGTACTATCGCAATTAGAATCTTCAAATCTAGTGTGACCTTGGACAAATCACTTAATCCTACTTGCCTCAGTTTCCTCATTTGTAAAATGATTTGGAGAAGGAAACAAATGGCAAACCACTCCAGTATCTTGGACAATAAAACCCCAGATGGACTTAGAAAGAGTCAAATATGATTGCAGTGACTGAACAACAGCAAAAGAAGTTTAGGTTGTATCATCGTGACTCCAGATCACAGGGAATAGTTCATTCAATGCAATTTAGCAAGCATTTATTAAATGCCTACCATATACTGGGCCCATCTTAAGAGCTAAGTTTGCAATGACAAAACCAAAATAGTCCTTTTCTTCAGAGAAACAACATTATACTAGGGGAAGAGCAGGAAAATTTCAGCATTCTTTCCCACATCACACTGCCTCTCCTAAATTTCCATCCCAATCAACAAATACTGTTCCCAAAATCTGAGATAGGGAACAGCTCTCATTTCTTTGAATTTTTTTGAATTTATTCAAAAAATTTATTCAGCATTTATTTGAATCCAGTAAAACTCCAATATGAGATGGCTTGCCATTATATAGCTCAGAATTCAGCGAGTGTCAAAGTATCCCTAGTAAAGTGCTGAGAGAATGCAGCTGACAACAAGATCAGATTTATATCTTACCGTCATTGGAAAGGGGTTCCAACAGAATAGGGGTGAGGAGAACAGAAGTATGGAGCCAGATTCCATGGCCCATGAAGAAAATGTTCTTTGAGAAAAAAAAAAAAAACAGGACATTTTGCAGAAGGGAAAAGGGCAGACTTGGAGACAGAAAATCTGGATCTAATTGTTGTGTCCATTACCTTGGTGACATTGGGCAAGCTGGCTCCCTTCACTGGACCTCAGTTTCCTCCTCTTAAATTGAAGGCATCAAACAAGATTCGATTCTTTCTACTTCAACAAATAATTCTTGTTGGGGTGACTATGTGTGTGTGTGTGTGTGTGTGTGTGTGTGTGTGTTTGTGCGTGTGTGTATGGATGTGTGTACATATACATTTTTATATACAGTTTTGTTTTTCTTGCCTTCTCAAAAGGTGCCCTCTCAATATATATATATATAATATGTATGTATATGTGTGTGTGTGTGTTTCATATATGTGTGTGCACATAATACAATGCACATATACACATGTCTATATAAAATGTATGTATATACACACTGTGCCATGTGTTTATATATGTACACCTATGTGTGCAGTACCTATGTGTGCACACTTGTGATTATACAGTGCATATGTTTATATGCATGCACTTCTATGTGTGTGTGTGTGTGTGTGTGTGTGTGTGTGTGTATCACACACACACACACACACACACAAAGGAACTTCAAGGGGGAGGAACATTAATAACCAGGAAGGTCTGGTATGGGAAGTGTCTCCTGAGTGGTGCTGGGAAGGAAGTGTTTTAGGTGAGCTCTTACTGTCCTTGCAGCTCTAAATCTGTAGTCCTGGGAGCCTACAAAATGAGCCATTCTATGCAAGACTCTTTGTAAACTGAGAAGCATTCTCTGGGCATGAGCAATGATGATTATCAGCCATCTCTGCGAGGGTGGCCTGTCTCTTCCTGCTCCGGGGTGGTTGGCTTTGGCTGGATGACATAACTACCAGCAAGATTGTCTTGGTTGTTAACTAAAGGGCTGGCTCCCAGGGCGACTGGTAATTACCCTTGGATGGCTCTTTACCAGAGGCCAGAAGAACCACACACCCCATTGTGGTGAGTGACAAAGAAGGACCCACATGTTGTGTTTGGCCCAGCAGAACGGAATGCTTCCCAAGACCACAGACCCTGGTGAGATGCCGGCTGTTTCCGGTTGTACCAGAAAAGCCAGAAAAATGACTGGCCTTGGGGCTTCTCAGAGAACCCTGCTTCATTCTTAGTCAGAACCAGTGTGTCCAGGAAGCAAGCGAGTATCACATGCAAGTGGGCAGCTGGCTGGCCCCGTGGGCCGAGTGCCGGCCTTGGACTCAGAAAGGTCTGAGTTAAAATCTTGCCTCAGATACTAACAGCTGTGTCATCCTGTCAGACTCAGTTCCCTCACTTCAAAGTGTTATTATAAGGATTAAATGAAATGATAGGTAGATAGATAGATGGATGGATGGACAAATGAATGGATAGATAGATAGATAGATAGATAGATAGATAGATAGATAGATAATGGACAGAAGGAAGGAAGGAAGGATGGAGAGATGAATGGGTTGATGGAGAGATAGATGGAGGGAGAAGAGATGGATAGATGGATGGATAGAAAGATGGAGAGATAAATGGATGGATGGATGGATGGATAGAGAGATAGATGATAGATGCATGCAAATAGACATGCATATATGTACATACATATATATGTAATATATATAAGTGCTTATATCAGTGCTTGCTGTTATTATTACAAATGGTCCTCCATGTGAAATACTTTAAGAACCTATTTTCAAAGCAATGAAATCATCGAGATAATGTGATTCAGTGAAAGAAAAGAATGTTCCATTTAGACCCTGAATACTTGAGTTCAAATTCTGCCTTTTCTATTTTCTGCCTACTTGCCTTACATAAGGCACTTTCTTTCTCTGGACCCCAGTTTTCTCATGTGAAAAATGAGGACATTGGACTTCATGGCCTCTGGGCTCATTTTCAGCTCTTAACCTATGACTTTATTATCTTTGCCACACTTAAGGAAGTAAAGGTTGAACTTCTAGCTTTTGCTAGGAGCAAAAATCAGCACATAATTCAGCACTTGTATGGTTGGCCAAGTATTTTAACATGTTTGAAATTTGTTTCCTCTCTTAAATCATGTGCTATTCCAGTACAGGAATCATTTATTATTCTTCTGCATGTTTTCCATCACCCTGAGCACCCAATCTGTGCTTGATAAATCCATACACAGATTGGTTGATGGGAATGCAGAAGGTGGCTATGTTATCTAGGAGTGTGTATTATATTAATTACGAGCAGAACCCATCTGACCGGTCATATTTTCAACTTCTAAGGAGGGTCCATTGAAACTCAGTTTTGAGATTTCCATGTTTCTACTTCAAATTCCTAGAATTTGGGTTGCCTAAAGATGGCTGTTTGGGTAAACTGAGAAATGTCTTGTGACATTCTTATGGGAAATAGGTGGAGGAAGAAGAGTGATACAAGTGCCGGTTCTAGGGGCTTTGGTTCTTTGGATTTACCTCTTTCAAGAACAGGATACTGTACATATATTGTATTTAACATATGCTTTAACATATATAACATATATAACCTGCCATCTGGGGGAGGGGGTGGGGAGAAAGAGGGGAAAAGTTGGAACAAAAGGTTTTGCTCAATGCTGAAAAATTACCCATGCATACATCTTGTGTGTGTGTGTGTGTGTGTATATACAAACATACATATACATACATACATACATATATACATACATATATGTATGTATATGTATGTATATATGTATGTATGTATATGTATATGTATATATATATGTGTAAAGAGTAGGATACTGTCAGATTTCCTAAATTCTGATTCATTTGGAGGAAGGTCCATGCGGATCCAAGGGATTGAGCTTATTCTAGACTATTGTCAGAGGAATGTAATTGTGCTGCTTCAAGTCTGTGACTGAAACTAAAGCAAGATAAGCATAGGTAGATCCCTACGGGAAATGGCTCTAATAAATTAACATTATTGAATTATAATTGACACATTAATTTTTCTACATCTAGTTTAATCAAAAGTAGTTTATTCTCTCAAAATAAGCATTCTTCCTGCAATTTCATTTTTTATAATGAAATAATAATAGCTGAAAAGATAGAGTGAACAGTATGCAGTAGTATACATTTCAGCATGCAGCTAGATAGCACAATGGATAGGGCATTGGACTGAGAGTCGGGATTTGGGGGCTTCATCCACTATGCAACCCTTCTTATAATACCAATACCAACAATAACAGTAACAATAACAACTATGATGATAATAGTAAAGAATAGATGCTTGATAATTAATACATTGTTACTGCAAATCTATGATCCTCCTACACCAGGATAATGCTATTGTATGGTTAACACATTGTTCCTATGAAACTAACTGTCTCCTGAAATACTGATTTACTTAATATCTGTTTTTTTTTTTTGCAGAATCAAATGCATATGTGTATATGTGTATATATCACAAATATATACAAAGCAAATAAAAGGTCATTTCAGAAGAAGTTTTAAAGATTTAGTGGAATAAAGAGAGACCTTATATGGATCATATGGCTGTTTGAGCCAAACTTTGGAGAGGTCTAAAGACTTTTAGAAGGCAGGAATGATGGGACAGCTAGATAGCACAGTAGATAGAGCACCAGCTCTGAAGTCAGTAGGACCTGAGTTCAAATCCTTAATACTTCCTCACTGTGTGACCCTGGGCAAGTCACTTAACCCCAACTGCCTCAGCAAAAAAAAAAAAAAAAAGGGGGGAGATTCATTGAAGGCTTGGGAAACAGTGTGCAAAAGCAAAGAGGAAAGAGATAAGCAATGGCATTTAATAAAGAAAGGAGATAAACCAGTAGATGTTTTATACATTCATCCGGTGGTTTCTTCCTTGCTAGTTCAAAGCTGAACCAAGGCTCCGTTCCTACAGAAACACATAAATTTTCATGTTGTTGTGCACACAACCATTGAGATCCATCTTTAACATGACTGGAGTCCTGCCAGATTTCTCACGCATAGCAATAAGTTGTCCCTGGGATCTTGGATGCTCGGGGCTGCTGGATATTCGAATGAGTCATGGAGTCCATCCTCCTGCCTTTGGGGCAGGCCTTCCCCAACCTAAGACATCCCAATCCTTTCTGATCCCTGTAACTTGAGCCAGAGCTAAATCCACTGGAAGCCTGGCTCAGAAGAGACAAGAAATGTGTTTCACAGTCAGTAGAAATCACTGTCAAATATTTCAGTGGATGCACATGGGGAGGGGCAGGAAAAGGAGTGGGGAGAGCCATCGGCCAATCACAATAAAGCAGCATTTAACACACGGCATAAAGCTGGGCTTAATGAAAGCATTAGCTTGGGGAAGAGGCATTACCATGGAAGGAAAAATAACTGGAGGTCATTAACATCTTCCCTGGCACGGCATCATTAAGGGAGCAATTTCTAACAGACTTTAATGAGAAGAGTAAAAACTAGAGTTTCCAAAAGCTTCATCCACATGTGCTCCTTCATCAACCTGGAAAACATGGACTTCTGGGCGCAGTTCATCCCTGAATCCTTGGCTCAGTTCATTAGCCCGGCGTATGACTCACGGCACTGGCCTGGCAGGGTCCTGGTACAGAGTGGGATGGAGGGTAAAGTCTGCGCCTGGTGATGAAGCTTGTCTCCCGCCTCTTGGCAGAGAAGCCACAGACTCTCCGAGAGGAGCAGGACATTTGTTTTCAGGCCTGGCCAATGGGTTAATGTGTTTTTGTTCAATTCTACTTCCTTATTACGATAGAGGGGCTCTTTGGGAAGAAAGGGATACAGGGTTATTGTGAATTCACAGAGAAGAGCAAGAAGGGTGGAGAGGAACAAAGAGAGACACAGAGAGAAACACAGAGAGCACAGTGATAAAATACCAGTCTCGGAGTCAAGAGACCTGAGACTGAATTTCAGATTTGATTCTAGCTAAGGGATTCTGGCAAGTCACAGAACCTTTCCTTGCTACAGTTCCCTTACATTGGGGGGGGGGGGAGGTGGGGAGTAGAATAAGGGAATCCAAATTTCTGAGTTTGTCAGTGTAGGGAACTTCTCATTTGCCCACCAAAGCATACCAGCAATTTTGTGTTTCATAGTCTTTTTTTTTTTTTTGCTGAGGCAGTTGGAGCTAAATGACTCACCCAGGGTCACACAGCTAGGAAGTGTTAAGTGTATGAGGCCAGATTTGAACTCAGGTCCTCCTGACTTCAGAGCCGATGCTCTATCCACTGCACCACTAGTTGCCCCCATTTCATAATCTTTGAAAGAATAAACTGTCCAGTATGTGTCAGAGATGGGACATGAGGCTAGAGCTTCTAGAATCCAGAGCTGACCTATCTATTATGCAGTCAATGTCTAGCTTTTCTTCTTAAAAGGGAATACAACTGCTCGTACTACATATCTACCAAAATCAACATGAAGAATTCATTTAAAGGTCTATAAAAACTGGTGATCTATTATTACCAGCTATTGAGTAGAGAAAAGGTATTTCATCTATAGAAAAAAAAAAAAAAAGGCAGTGAGCTGGAGAGGATAAAAGGCTGAATTTGGAGTCAGAGAGACCTGTGTTCAAGTCTATCATCAGTGTTCAAAGTATCCTCTTAATCAGTGAACAAGCACTTATTAGACCCCTAATATTTTCTAGGCCCTGGAAGACAATGACAAGTTTAACTATGCTAGGAAGCTCCTTATTTCATGGCATCATCTCAGAGATCATAGATTCAGAGGTAGAAGGAACTTCAGAGATGCTCTAGCCCAATTCCTTCAGGTCACAAATGGTGAGACTAAGATCCAGAATGTTGTCATGTCAACAAGCATTTAAGTGCCAGTCACTGTGCTAAGCACTGTGGGTGCAAGGAAAGGAAAAAAAGATAATTCTTGCACAGTCTACAAAGGCTCAGGAGCCTCTCCCTTTAACTTCCATTGATTTCTAGTCTCTTTTAGAAAAGGGATTCATTGAAAAGGAAAAACAAGGACAGTAATCACCAAACAATCTTCTCTCCCCTCTTCCTCCCAAGGGGGATTCTCAGGACTTTTACACACACAATGTCCCTGGAGAGCGTGACCTTAAAGTAAAGTCACTATAGAAGCACATTGCAAGGTGCCATGTGTCACCTCCCAATTCTGGGCCTCCAAAGCCCTTTTCTCCTCTCATGGGATTCTCAACAGATTCCTTTTGGGTGTAGCTTTCTGCTAAACTCCAAGGATATATGTCCTTTTAGAGTTCAGAGTCAGTAATTCCTTCTAAGGCAATGAATTCCAAACCCAGAAAATGCCGCCACTCACGGGGGATCATCTTTCCATCTCTCTCTGGAAATAATTCAGTCTGTCGTTGGCCGTTACCACTCTCACCAACTGTTATACGCTAGTTGCCAATGGGACACAGTTGGAACTTCTGGATCCCCTGGTTCCCTGGGCAATATCTGACCCTTTCACTTGAAAAAGGAAGATATTGAGACTTCACTAAGTGAAGCAGCTTAGCCAAGGCATTAGTTACCCGGTCAAAGCTCTCAGATGGCAGACCTGGTTCTTTCCTCTTGCTCCTTCCCAACCCCACTGCCTGTGTTTTGCCCTTTTCCTCTCTCTTCATACTCAGCATCTTTGGAGTCTCGTTAGAATGGAATGCATTCTCCTCCACCCCCATTCTCCACTTCTATAATGATCTTTATCATTAGGAGGAATTAATTCCAAGGCTATTTTCTGTCTCTCTTTACTGTTGTGTGTGTTATACGGGATGGCTAGTTGTTGTTGCTGGGTTTGGGGGTGGGGTTGGAGAGTTTTGTTTTGCTTGTTCCCTTTCTTGTGAATAGCTAATGGGGAGGAGAACTCACTGGACATAATATTTTATGATTCTCAGGACCAAAAAAAAAAAAAAAAAAAAGTCTTGAGAGCTGGAAATGGCCTAAAAGGAGACTCCTTCCTGACATCCGGAGATCATCAGGAAGAATGGGGAGAAGACACAATAGCATCTGTCCTTTCTCCTTGGCAGGCGCCTTAATGAAGAAAGGAAATTAAGCAGTCTTTTGACATCCCTGTCAACTCAGGACTCTGGGAATGCGGGTTATGAGCTTCCTTCTCCATGGCAATGAGCTCTGGGAACTCATGTGCACATGCTTTAAAAGTTTCACAGGCTGAAGAATCTCTCAGAAGTCCTGTTTCCTTAGATGGACTTGTGTAGAAAGTCTGGTCCTATGGGGATGGGAAGCGAGACAACTCCTTCCTTTCACAGAATATCACTGCCATCTGACCCACCCACACTTCAACTGTAGCATATAAAGATTGATTTAGGAAAGCAGTAACTGATTCTTTTTTTATTTTTATAGACCCAGCACCAAATACATTACCTGGCATAGAGTCAGAATTTAATCAATGTACCTTAAATTCCTTGTTAGATTCTTTTTTTTTTAAGTACAATTCCCAGCTGTCTCCTTTCTAACCCTACATTAGAGAAGGCCAACATTTAACACAGATAACATAAGTGGAACTGTACAATACATACTTTCTATATCAGTTCTTTCTGTAGAGATAGCATCTTGCTTCACAAATCTTTTGTAGTTGATTTTAATATTCATATTATTCAGAAAAGCTTCGTCATTCACAGTTACCCTTAACACAATATTGCTATTACTCTATGCAAAGTTCTCTTGGTTCTGTTCATTTCACTCTGCATTAATTCATGCAAGTCTTTCCATGTTTTCCTAAAATCAACCAGTGCATCCTTTCTTACAGCCCAGTAGTATTTCATCTCAATTATATAGCATGACTTATTCAGCTATTCACCAGTTGACAGGCATCCCCCAAATTTCCAGTTCTTTGCCACCACAAAGAGAGCAGCTATAAACAGTTTAGAACATATAGAACATGTTTTCTAAATATATATTTTAGAACAGATTTTCCCCCTAATCATCTCAAGAAACAGACCTTGAGTCAAAGGGTATACACAGTTTTATAACTCTAGGTGTGATGCCAGATCGCTCTTTAAAATGGTTATATCAGTTCACATTTCCACCAACAATGAATTAGTGTCTCAATTTTTTGATATCTCTTCCCACATGTCATTTTCCTCTTCTGATACATGGGAGATAGTATCTCAAAGTTGTTTTAATTTTTATTTCTCTAATCAATAATGATTTAGAGGTTTTTTTCATATGATTATGTATATAGTTTTTTTTAAAGAAACCAAAGAGATAGATAGATAGATAGATGGATGGATGATGGATGGATGGATCTTTGGTTTCTTTAAAAAAACAACTGTGTATTTTTGTCTTTTAACCCTTTATCCATTAGGGAATGACTCTTATTCTTATCAATTTCACAAAGTTCTCTCTATATTTGAGACATGATACCATGTAGTTAAATTTTTAATGCTGAAGACCTTGGGCCACTTCACTTCAGTATCTTTGGGGGGGGGGGGTCCTGGAAGAAAGCGACAAGGTCTTGTCTGGCCTGAATCAAAAGTTCTACTTTGAGTCTTCAGTCAACCACTATCTACCTATAAGCTCCTGGACAAATCATTTTACTTTTCTGAGCATTTCATTCCCTACCTTTCAAAGAAAGGGGTTAAAGATGGTAGTTTCTGCCAGCTCTTCCCAAACAGTCTCTAAAGTCTCTTACAGTTCCAATATTCTAAGTTCTAAGATCTCTACCAGACAACTTTGACATTCTCTGTTCTAAGGACCCTCAAGCTCTGACCTCCTGGGTTCTAAGAGCCCTCCCAGCCCTGACCTCCTGGGTTCTAAGGGCCCTCCCAGCTCTGACATCCTGGATTTTAAGAGCCCTCCCACCTGTGACATCCTGGGTTCTAAGGGCCCTCCCAGCTCTGACCTCCTGGGTTCTAAGGGTCCTCCCAGCTCTGACATCCTGGATTTTAAGAGCCCTCCCACCTGTGACATCCTGGATTCTAAGGGTCCTCCCAGCTTTGATATTCTCTGTTCTCAGGTCTGACATTCCATATTCTAAGAACCCTTTTAGTTCTGGGATTCCCCATTTAAACATTCCTTAGAATTCTAACATTCTAGGCTCTAAGGCTCCTCCCAGCTTTGACATCATATGTTCTAACGTCCCTTCCAGCTCTAACACTCCATAACCCTGAGTTGATGAGTTCTCATTAACTTCAAAGGTCTGTGGCAGAAAGCCAGGGAGTTGGAAAGTTGAGGGGAGGAGTACCAATTAGCCCCCAAATGCTTATTATCTTCAAAGCACTCCATCAGTGTTAATGAATGAATCACCACCACCAAATTTACTTTGTGCATAAGAGGTATCCCTGACAAGTTGGGTGCAAATCCAGAATTTTATAAATTGAAGCCACTTTTTCAGTGAAATAGGAGAGTTTGCTCAGATTAAAAGCTTTCAAGGAATCCTTCCATAACCCTAAAACCAACCAATACACTTCCCTAACACACACACACACACACACACACACACACACTCACTCACTCTTCAGTTTTCTGACCTTGCCAGCTTGAATGCTGACATGTGACAAAACCTGAGGTAAGCAGCCCAGTATATGCTCTGGCTGATTAGATTTCCCGGTCAGTGGAAGGTTAAGCAGATAATCTATTTTGTGTCAAGCCCTGCTGAAAATCTCCCCACCATCTGAGTCCACTTGCCCGCCATAAGTCCAATCTAATGAACAGAGTCGAATCTTCTTTGATGACTGTGAGCCTGGCAGGGGCTCGGGGCAGAGCTTTGAAGATCAATTCTCTTTGCCAGGAATAATGAGAATTAGGGGAAGAAGGTGCAGGCAAGTGGACTGAATGTGAGAGACGGTGTAGAAAGTAACACCGGCCCCCGATGGAGCCTGAAGACCAGAGTTCAAATTATTGCTCTGACATTGGCTTCTTGAGGTAATGTTTAAAAAGACATTCTTTTTAGCCTCAGTTTCTTTATCTATAAAAGGAGGATTATATTTGACCTGTGTAGTATGAGTTGCTTAGGATACGATGCTAGAACTAGAATGAATCCAACCAGGGAAGTTTTAACCATTGTGCATCTAGACGAATGTTCAATGGTGGAAGTTCAAATCTCAGTTCTGCTACTTCCTGTTGGCATGACCTCAGCCAAGCCTCCTAGCCTCATTGGGCCTCATTTTCCCCATCTGGAAAATAAGAGGATTGGTTTAGATGGCACTCAATCATTTCTTGATCTGTGAGTCTTCCCCCAGACACCAGGTGACTTTAGGTAAATCCCTTAATGTCTTCAAGACTCACATTTCTCTTTTGGTTTAGAAAATCATATTGGCATTTCCCCTCACAATTTATGGTCACAATTTATACTCTTAAGAGTTTTTTTGAGGCACTGACAGGTGAGATGACTTGTCCAAGGTCACCTAGCCTTTAAGCATCAGAGGATAGACCTGTACCAAAACATTTTTGACTTAGAAGTCAGAACTTTCTCCATTCTTCCACATTCCCACACATCTATAAAATGTACCAAGATCAATAGTACCGACCTCCCAGCGTTGTTGTGAAATTTAAATAAGGCAATGGAGATAGGTTTTATTCAAGTCAATGAGCATTCATTTTTTAAATTTTTAATAATTTTTTTCTTTTCTTTTTTTCTTTTTATTTTTAAAAGTCATACAAAGATAGTTTTCAACATTCACCCTTGCAAAATCTGGTTTTCTACTTTTTTCTCCCTCCCTTCCTCCCACTTCCCCTCTCCTAGATAGCACGTAACCCAATGTAGGTTAAACTTGTGCAATTCTTCTAAACATAGGAAAGAAAGCATTTTATAAAATGTAAAGCACTAAAGCTATATCTAGAGGGGGAAATGCCTTCACTGCTTAAAAGCACTTTAAAATTCTTCTATAAATGTGTTTCCTTATTACTCACATCTTTTAAAGTAATTTATTAACATTTTAATGAATGGCTGGTTAGTTAGGTTCTGAATAAAGGAGGTTCTCAAGTACAGGACTCTTTGGGGAGCCTCTGTACATACATACACATGAATTCATATATGCATATACACTGCACACACATACATATATACATGAACACACATGCATGCACACGTACACACACACACACACCCCTTTGACTGAGAAACCACCTGGAGACAACATGGGAATTTGACATTTTCAAGTCATTTCCCAGCAAGACCCCCCTGCATCTTCTTTCCAGCCTTTGAGGAGGCTAATGGGATGACCAGCACAAAGCTGTTTCTGTGGCTGAAGAATAAGGCTGCGTTGGGGGTGGGGAATGGCCGGCTGCCCCCATATTGCTGTTCGGTGGCTAATTGGGCCAGCCAGCCAGATCTCCCGGGTACTCAACATAGTGTCTGTCACTGCCACTGAAAAATAGAAGGGGACAGAAATCCACCAAAGGAGGGAGCCTGGCCCAGAGTGCACCTCAGTCTCTTAGTATTTCTAAAGCTCTCAGCCAAGGGTTTTAATTTTCTCTCCTCATGGTCAATAAAGGTCACTTTTCCTCTAGAAAGATTGTAACATTCCACTTATTGTTTTACATTCTTTTCTTTTTTAATTTTCTTTTTATTGATTTGTTTCATTTTTATATCATCTTCCTTTTCAAATATGTCCTACCTCTCTCCTCTACCCAGCAGGCCATCATTTGTAGCAAATAATTTTTAAAAAGGGGGGGGGCTACTATTCAGCAAAAGTAAGGAGCACACTAACCAGATCTAATGCTAGATGTGTAAACTTATAGATTTAGAAAGGACCTAAGAGGAGATCAGGTCCAACTTTATCAGTCCTAACCTATTTTACAGAGAAGGATACTGAGGAAAGCAGGTAAATTGACTTGCCTGAGATTATACTACTGGTATCTATGGCAAAATTTGAAGCCAGGACTTCCTGACTCAAAGTTCCAAGTCCTATCCCATTGTACATCTTGGGAAGTTAGGAACTCAGAGGGTAGCCTCTCCCTAAAATTACAGTTCTCAGGATCACTGCCGGGGTACCTTCATTCAGACAAACATAAAGTGAGCTGCCATTCTTTCTACTGGGGGAGTAGAGGGATTATATCTCCCCCCATGGAATATCCCAGGAATAATTCTACCCCACATTTCTTTAGAAGAAAGAAGGGAGAACAAGGGACAGAGTTACTCTTTTTACAATCTGCTAAATGGGGTGTTCTGCCCATTAGGGGTGCTTCATCAACTCATAGCCTTTGCTACTGAACCACACATATCAAGGATGCTGCTGCAAACCTTAGCACATGTCATGCTCCAAGGGGTACCTAGTCCCTGGCCCCTCTTTCTCTTCACATACAGCAGGTAGGTGCAGACTCACACACACACACACACACACATACACACACACATACACACTCACACTCACACATTCACACACACACTCACATGCATGCTCATACTCACACTCACACACACTCACATACTCACACACACATTCACACTCACACATACACACACACTTGCACACTCACACTCACACATTCACACACACTCACATGCACACTCATACTCACACTTGCACACTCATACATGCACACGCGCACACACACTCACACATACACTCACACTCACACACTCACATTCATACACATTCACATGCACGTTCATACTCACACTCAGACACACACACTCACACTCACACATACACATACTCTCTCTCTCTTTCTCTCTCTCTCTCTCTCTCTCTCTCTCTCTCTCTCTCTCTCTCACACACACACACACACACACACACACACACACTCAGCAGATACATAGTCCATGTTATACCTAAAGAGGAATTCCATCTACCGTGGAAAACCTCCAGTGACAGAGAAACCGATGGCTCCCCAAGGAATTGAAGTCTATTTTTGACCTATGTAAATTGTTAGGAAATTTTGCCTGATGCTGAGCTTAAACTTGTCCATTAAGCATTGTTTCGTCCAGTCCAGCTCCTCTTTGACATGGTAATCCTACTCATGCTGGCAGACAGCTTGTAGTCTCCCTTTTTCCTTCTCTTCTCTGGGCTAAACAGTTCTTCTTTGTCATGGTTTTGAGTCCACCTGCTCTTAGTGCCCCTCTTCTGGGCCTCCAGTTAAACAGTGTCCTTCCTACAATGGGACACCCCAGACTGAACCCAGAGTTTTAGACGTGGTCTCCCTGGGACAGAAGGCACCAGGCTCACATCTCTCTCACGCTAGATAGAATGCAGCACTCTGACTTCAAGTCACATTCTCTCCCTCTTCCCTTTTGGGGGACTACTATACCACACTGTTGATTTATATTGAACCTACAGTCCAAAAACCAAGGGCCACCAGGTTTCTCTCCAAGTTTCCTCCATCCATTCTGTGTAATTGTCTTATTAACCCAAGTAAACGAAAAAAGGAATATTTTATTTCTGGAACCAGAGAATGAAGGTTCAAATCCCACCCCACCCCCAAGACTCCCCATGGACAAGTCCTAACCTTGGTTTCCTCCTTTATAAAATGAAAGAGGAGGATGAGATTCCCTTCCAGACCAGGCTCTAGGATCCCATGCCTTCCACACAATGAGATCTCTGTGGGACCCAGTTCTGTTGTGCAACTTGCTGGTTATTCCTTCCTACTTATAGGACCTGCAAATGTGATATCCTTGTCATTTCTGCCTCCGTCTGAGTCACTTACTGAATGTGGGATGGAAGCGAAAGCTGAGGTCAGAGCCCCGAGAACCAGCAGAAGGGATTTCATCAATGAAAGGGGCAATCTCAGCCATCACCTGGGAGGTGAATAGCCCTGGTGTTAAGAGCATCGAGGTATCACTAGGTTGCTGTAACTGAGAATCTCACTTCTACTTGAATATTACATGAAACACATCTCAAATGCCCACAGAGCCGAGAGAGCATGGATCCAGTTTCAATTACAAAGGTAGCTGTTAAATAGTTGATGAGGAATATAATCAATCATCAGCTAAGGTCCTGCGGCAAGAGGTTTAACGTTAACTGGCCTCAAGGCACTGTTCCAAAGTCTCTGTGATTTGGGATGATGCTCCCTAGTGAATCCCATCTGGCTATTTAACCCCTCTTCTCTCTGCCCCAAATTGATCTGAAGATCATGAAATGTCCCAATGCTTTGAAGTCACAAAGTAGGAAGAGAATTTATTAGCCATTTAGTCTGACCCAGACTTCAACAACGATCCCCTTTTGCCTTATCTTCAGGCTTCCATATTCTCTGGCTGAAGATGTCACCACCATGAGAAACAGCCCCGTCTCTCATTTTTGGAAAGTTTTTGCTTTTGTTTTCCTAATCTTTCATCTAAATTTCCCTCTTTGCGACTCACATCCATCCATTGTTTCTACTTTTGAAAAAGAAAAGAAAAATTCACCAATGAAAATTCTTAAAGATACGGTCTGGATTTCTAGAGCCATGATGTACTGAGTGAGTCTAGCATCCTGGTCTATTTTACACTGTAGTCAACCTTTAGTCAACTAAGAATCCCTAAGGAGTGAACATTCTACTAAGGAAGAAGGAAGGGTGACACAAGTGTCATGTATCCAGATAAACAAATAGCAAAAAATATATTTAAAAACATTCATTTGGGACAAAGTACCTTGATACTAGCTACAGCTAGAGATCTTCCAATCCAGCCCCCTCCTTTGATAGATGGGGAAACTGAGGCTGAAGAAAGGAATTCTCTTGCCCAACATCACACAAGTTATAAATATCAGAGGTTAGACTTGAACCCATGTTCTCTCTCACTCCAGATCTCCTGGGTTCAGAACTGGCTCTTTCCTTTGTACTATACTGCTCCTCGATGTGAGACCCAGGGAAAGCAATTTACATGTCCAAGATAACACAGTTAACTAGGACAGAATAGAGATTAGAACCCAGTCTCCCTGACTCCCAGCCCAGCTTCCAGGTCATAGCTCTGTACCAGAAACATGAAAATAAGATTTCCATGTCCTCAAACAATCTGAAAGCTCCTGCCACTGTTATCCCAGTAGGGATCTCCTGCCCTCCTGCTGGTAATGAGAGTCTTGTCAGTCTGCCCCCAGGAAGGGCACAGTTGGTTACCTTGCCTCTACTGCAAGTTGGGGGGGGGGCGGACTTGATAAATCAACTTGAAGCCCTCCCCCGTTCCTTGTGGCAGCTGTTCCCTCATGCTGGGTCTCCCCCTTCCCCTTTCTGCCTTCTCTAGATTTCAATGTCTTTTCCCCTAGCTTGCTTTCTGCCTTTTTTCCTGGTATGACTTGCATTTTGCAGCATTTTCTAGTTTGCAAAACTCTTTCCTCATAATAACCCTGTAAAGGACACAGTATTAGTATTAGAATCATCTCTTTTTAGTAATTATAAAGTAGAGGCTGAGAAAGGAGAAATAATTACCTGCAGTCATACAGCTTGCTCAGGATTTGAACCCGGACCTCTTGACTTTAGCTCTGAAGCTTTCTCCACCACATCCAACTGCTTTTCAGCTGTCCCTTTACCTGAATGGTCAGTGCTTCAGGGAGTGGTCCCAGGACTCCTCAAGGACACTAGCCAAATTTACGTATCTGTAGTCATTCTTTCTTTCCATGGAGAATTCTTGGTATCATGAAGTTGTCCGGCTTTGAAATGGAGGCCAGGAGTAAGGATGATAGAATTTGGCTAAAGTTCTCTGGGTTCAGCCTCTTTGTGCCTCTTTCACCTTGTTCAAAGGCAGCTGGGGGCACAGTAGAAAGAGCACCAGACTTGGAGTCGGGAAAATCTGAGCTCAAATTTGGCGTGATTCAATCACTTCCTAGCTTGGGATCCTAAGCAAGTCACTTACCCTGTTTACCTCAGTTTCCTCATCTGTAAAATGAGCTAGAGAAGAAAATGTCAAACAACTCCAGTGTCTCTGCCGAGAAAACCCCAGATGGAGTCATGAAGAGTGGGGAACAGCAAACAATTCTTCTTGACACTTGACACTTGCTGTCCATATATCCCATTTAGCTCTCTTTCTCTCTATCTATATGCATATATATACATATATTTGCATATTCTTGTTCCATGCTTTGTTTTGTTTTGTTTCCTCTATGATCGGAGTGATAAAAGAATAGTTTTCAGAGAAAAGAAAATACTCAAACTACAGAGCTGGGACATTGAAGACATGACAAGGTGTTATCATTATACGTAATGTCCAAGTTAATATATAATTGGCTTATGAGAAGGCGTACATGCTTGTGGGAGCATCAAAGATCTTGGGTTGGGTCCACCTCAGGGGAAGTGAGCATAGAAAATAGGAAATAAAGGCAGGAACACACAGAATCTGAGTATTAAGACAAGGTCATAAGCATGGGGAAATCAACGATCTGAAGCTAGAAGGAATTCAGAGCTGAGTTAGTCCAACTCTCTTATTTTACAAAAGAGAAAATTTCAGCCCAGAGAAGGGAAATTACTTGCCAAAAGTTCCACAGTCCCACTGATGTTTGAACACGAGTCCTCCACTCCAGCTCTCATCTACAAAGTGGAGATAATAATACCTGTAGCATTTGACTCACTGGCGATTGTATCAAATTATATTGTGTACATTAAATGGTTTATTCAACTTAAGTCTCTTCATAAAAACTGGCTATGATTATGTCTCTCAGTAGATTGTATGGTCCTTGAATTCAGGGACCAGAAGACTAACTAGTACAGAGCCCCTTGGGGCTTGCTACATTGAGCCAAAATTTAAAGAGAGTCAACAGTGACATCCTCATGCAAGTCTCCTCACCCATCAAAAGCGAGATAGGAGATCTGGAGATCAGAAGTTATAGAGATAGATAATTAGTAAGGAGTAAGAATAAGTGATCATAACCCCCAGAATAAGCTTAAGGATAATGACCAAAAAATCCCAAACAAATCCAAAAAAGACACCCAATCCTTTTTATCTTGGGAATCGACAATCTAGACTATGCAGAAACTAATCAATCAAGCTTTGTCCTAGGAAGCCAGTGAAGGTCAGGCTGAGTCACACAACAGGAGTCTAGGGAGGTGGGGTTGGAGATGGGGCCAGGGTCAGTTTCGATGATGGAGGAAAAAGATAACATTTTTAGCCTGAACAATATGAAACTGAAGAAGAAAGACAGTCTTTGAACCCCAGTGACGTTCCGGACCTAGAAAGGCATTTTGGGAGTGGGTAGATCATGATTAAACTGCTTCCAGCTCTTACAAGCCCAGACCTGCAGGCTTGATAATGTGGGCAATTAATCTCCACACCTTCTTCCATTTCTCCTCTTACTCCCTTCCTTCTTCCTGCATCCCTTATTCTCTGCTCCCTCCTATCCAAACAGCCCCTGTAAGGTAACCATGGTAGTGAAAGCTGTCTCGTTAGAAGGACATTGCCCAGGAATTGTGGTCAGGTTCCTGTAAGGACTTGTATGAGAAGGCTTTCCTCATCCCCACACTCCCTTTGTTGCCTTGAATTTCTTCTTGGGGTATTTAAGATGAGAACTTCCTCCTAGATCCTCCCCTCTTCCTCCTCTCCTACCTCCCAATAAAAGGCTTATCCCCTAATCCTTTCCTTCCACCCAGACCCCTGCCCAACTATTCGCCAAAGGATGCCTTTCATCCAGGAACCGGCTTTCTCCCAGCCCATTAGCCACTGAGTCTCTTTGCCAAGGAGATTTGGGGGCACACTTGTGTTGTATATGCCAAGGAATGACTGAAGTGACCAGGGAAAGGCCCCTGACTACCTGAGTCCCCCTTTCCATCTGGCATTTGTGAGTCTCTATAGCCTGGTTCTACAAAATAGCCTGTAAGTTTCAGTGTTATACAGAATAATTTGAGGAGCCTGCAAAACAGAGGTCTTTAGAATATAAAATGTCTGAGCTGGGAGAGCCTGTAAGACAAAAAATGTCAGAGCTAGAAAGAACATTAGGATGCAGATCATCAGAACTAGAAGAGGATTTAGAATGAAGAATTAAGAATAAGAAGGGTGTCCAGGAGCAAAATCCTCATTTTACAGATGAGGAAACTGAGGTTCATAGATGAAATGAGTCACCCAACATCATTCAGGCAGTGAAAAATCCATGTGACAGAATAATAGATTTGGTTGGCCATCTGTTCCAACTACTAACTCCCCCCAAAAAAAGAAAAAATCTCTTTGCAACATATTTGATAAGTGATCATCCAGCCTTAGCTGAAGGACATCCAATCTAGGGAAGCAAATATTTCCCAGAGCAGCCATTCTCCTCTGGGAAAGCTCTGATTCTTAGCAAGATTTTTTTTTTGCTGTCAAGCCTAAATCTTCCTCTTCAGGTCCCATCCTCGGAGCCAATTGGAATAAAGTCTGGTCCATCTATCGGACAGCCGGCCAAGTGTTTGAAATCAGGATCATATCCCACCCACACCTTCCCTTCTAAGGTTAAACATCCCAGATCTTTCAAATAGCCCTTATAGCAAAAACAGGAGAAAATTATACACAGAAACAGCAATATTATATGATGATCAACTGGGAATGACTTAGCTGTTCTCAGCAATACAATAACCCAACACAATTCTGAAGGATTTAGATGAAAAATGCTATCCATCTCCAAAGAAAGAACTGATGGAGTCTGAATATAGATTGAAACATACTTTCACTTTATTTTTTTCACAGCTTTTCTTTTCTTTTCTTTTTTCTTTTGTTTGTATCTTGATAATTTGACTAACATGGAAATGTGTTTTGCATGATTACACATGTATAAACTATATCAAATTGCTTTCCCTCTCAGTGTGAGAGTGGGGAGAGAATTTGGAACTTAAAAATTTTTTTAAATGATTGTTAAAATTATTTTTACATATAATTTGGGGAAAATCAAATATAATATTATTCAAGAAAAAAATTTTAAAAATCAAGCAATCCTCACATGTTATGAACTCAAAGTCCTTTACTATCCTGGTTCCTTTTCTCTGGATATTCTCTAATATATGCATAGACTTACTAAACTGTGGTACCCAGAACTCAATATAATATTCCAAATGTAATGATGAGGGTAAATTTCTGTTAAGACTACCACATTCTTATTCCTGGAAGCCCCACCCTTCTTATGAAGCCCAACTTTGTATTACCTTTTCTGGCTATCATATTACCTATGGATTCATATTAAGCTTGCACGGAAATCCCCAAATCTTATTCAGACAAATGACTTTCTAACCATTCCTTCCCTATTTTGTTCTTGGGAAGTCTTTTTTTTTTTTTTTAAATAAAATGTAGGACTACAAGACTATTAAGTACTAGAACAGGTCTTTTATCTCCAAATCCAGAGCCCAATCAACAAGGACTTATCCATAGGAATATTCCATTATCGACAAACCAAAAAATAAAGAGAGTGTTAAGATTTAAGATATTTCTATAGGGGAAGATGGACCTCTTAAAATCCTAACAGATCATCACAAGATCACAAGGGAACCTAAAGATTATTTCTGCCAACCTTCTCACTTAGTAGATGAAGCCAGAGAGAGAAAGTGATCAAAGTAGAGACAAAATAGTGCAATGCATAGATGGGAGTCAAGATTAGAGCCTGGGATGCATAGACTAGAATCCCACTGCTTGCATATACTGACCATGTGATCTTGGACAAGTCACTTTTATTTTAATGCTCTGGGCACCTCTCTCTAAGAAGATAAATTGCAAAGTAGGTAGTGATCTGCATTAGGAGAAGGAGTTTGCTCTACTGAGAGTTTCCTAATCTGGGAGTTTCTTATATGAATGAAACCACAAGATTGTGAATTCTTTCTTTCCTTCTACCTTCTTTTCTTTCTTCTCTTCTTCCTTTCTTTCTTTTTCCTTCCTTTTTTCCTCCTCTCTTCCTCCTCCCTTTCTTCTTATTTCCTTCCTCCTTCCTTCCCTCCTTCTTTCTTCCTCTGTCCCTCCCTCCCTTCTTTTTCTTTCTTCTTTCTTTCCTTTCTTCCTTTTTTCTTTTTTCTTTTCTTTTCTTCCTTCCTTCTTTCCTTTTTCTTTCTTTCCTTCTCTCCTTCATTCCTTTTCCTTTCTTCCTTCATTCTATTCATTCTTCCTTTTTTCCTTCTTTCCTTTTTTCTTCTTCCCTTCCTTCCTAGCTTCCCTCCTCCCTCCCTTCCTTTTTCTTTTTGTTCCTTTCATTCTTTCTTCCTTCCCTCCTTTCTATACCATGAAACTGATCACGGTTGAAGTCATTCATTTTAAAACTTCTCATTGAAACTTTGCTCAGAGTCCCTACCTTGCTCTTGGGTAGGCTTGCCTCTGTCAGCCTGCCCAACCAAGATGCAGCCAGAGCTTGTTCTGGGACACCAAGGAATCCTTCCTTTAAAGAGGGCATCAGGTGCTAGGAGCCAGTGAGCAAGATCAGTAAAATTTACGATACGTGTATGTTCAGAGAACACAACCAGCACAGATCTGTCAGGTTCACGCAAGGCATATTAGGGATACGGTGATAAATAGCAATGCATCCCACCTAGCGAGGCTTAGACCTACGGTCTTACATGTGTGTCCTTATAAATACTGTTTACGCAAAGGTGCTTGGTGAAAACAAAGAATTATTACATGCTTTGCATGAGTCTAGGTTTTTATAGGTTGGGAAATCAGAAGTTTTGATAACTGCCATTTTTTATTTTCCCTATTATTTCCATAAGGACCCTAATGCGGCTGCTAGAGCTAGAAAATATTTGGCCAAGGCTTTTCCCCACCCAATTTTTTAGAATTTTAAAAAATTATACCATTAAGGCAATGTGAACATGACGGAAAATCTTGCAGGTGCAGGTGTAATGAGAACAGTTTGGGCTGTCCTGGCTGAAAGGAAATAAGGCTGAGTGGTTATAGTCTCCTGGACTCATAGAAAGATGAAGCTTCAGGATGTAGGAGAAAATTAAGTCAGTGGTGGTGGACAGTTAGGTGGGTACAGATGTTCCAGAGAGCCTGGAGAGTAGAATACAAACTCTCTGAGGATGGAGACTGACAAGATATCTTTATCATGGCATTCTCCATGCTTAGCATAGTACCTTCCTCAGATTAAGCATGCTCTGTCTTTCTGAGTCTATGTTGACTTTGCCTTAGGTCAGGGGTTCTTTATCTAGAGCCTGTGAACTTTAAAAATTAGATAAATAGACAGATAGACAAGAAAGATAGATAAGTAGATAGATAATAGAAAGATAAATAGATATGTAAATAGAAAAATGCATAGGTAGAAAGATAGATGGATGGACAGACAGATAGATGAATAGAAAAATAGCTAGATAGATGGATATATAAGTATATTCTAATAGAATTGGTTTCCTTTATAATCCTATGCATTTTCATTTAGACATTTAAAAACTTGATTCTAAGAAATTCATAGGCCTTACCCAACTATCAAAGGGACCTAGTGATGTAATATGAAACCCTAAAACTTTTGGTTTTAGAGTCTGCCTCAGGAAACTCCTACACCCAATCTGACCAAGAAGACCCTCTGCCATTGACTCATTGATCCCTTTCCTTCTTCTACTGTCCTCAGGCCTGGAATGCTGTCCCTCTTCCTCCCTGTCTCCTGACTTCCCTGGCTTCCTCCAAATCCCAGCCAAAATCCCACCTTCCACAGGAAGCTTCACCCAATCCCTCTTCATTCTAATGCCGTCCTTCTGCTGCTTTTCCCGGCTGATCCTGCATATCTTAGTTGTCTGCATGTTGTCTTACCCCTCCCCCTTGGATCATGAGCCCCTTGAAGACAGAGACTATCTTTTACCTTTCTTTGTGGGCTCAGCACTTAGCATAATCCCTGCACATAGTAGGTATCGGGGTAGTAGGTCCAGATACATTTCTGTGTATCGAGTTACTAATGTAGCCTGATACCTCTCCCCTTCCACCCACTCCCTCATATCTCATTCTATCCTTGTGTCTGATCTGAATGGATATGCGCCCTACTCCTCGTGTCCCTGGTTGTTCCAAGATGAGTCATGAGCCTTTGCTTATGAATAAAACCTTAAGAAAGGCCTATTGTATTGCTTTCAGCATTCACTAGCCACTCTGTCTCTTCTGCTTGAGCTGCCAGTGTCTTCCCGTCACACTTTCACCCATTCAGTACAGATCTCATAGAAACCTAACTTGACCTAGTCAGTGAGGGCCCCAATGGGCAGCTAGTGCTAGTGGATGGACAACAATAATCTGTATGTACCTTCTTATTTACACCTTGTCTCTCCAGTTAGAACCTAAGCTCCTCCAGAAGTAGCCAATGCCATGGATGGTCATCTGTGCCTTCATGGATTCTTGGGACCATTGAAAAGGTCCCTAGTTTTCTGAAGGAAAAAAAGAAATAAAATTTTAAAAAGAAGAATGTAAGCTCCTTGAGGGCAAGCTCTTTCTGCTTTTACTTAAGTATCCCCAGAGATCAGTGCAAAGCCTAGCATATAGTAAGTGGCTAATCAATGCTTGTGATTGATGATTCTTAATAAAAGTTTGTTTCTTGAGAGGAGTAGAGAGTGCCTGATGGGGCCTAGGGATCAGCCAAGGCCAATATTGCATCCGGCATTTGGGAATGCCACTGATAAACTGGGTAGAGCGAAAAGCTTTCCAGCCCATCTGAGAGAAGAGAATCCTTTTCTAGTTTGTGTTGGCTGATCCTTCCTCAAGGACTTGTAATCACTCTGACCCAAGCCTCTTGTCTCCCTTACAAGATGTAACGTCTCAGAGGGCCAGGTTAGTGTGTTTTTCTCTTTCTGATCACAAAACTGAGCGAGTGTGAGGGAGTTTGGGGGCTGTTATTCTAGAGCAGAAAATATGAATCTTGTGTTCTGGACCCCTCTAGCAGGCTGGTAAAACCCATGGACTTCTTCTCAGAATCAAGCCTTTGAGTACATAAATAAAATACATAAGATAAGAAAAAAAAAAAACCAATTTTGATAACAACAATAGCCAGCATTTATATAGTGGTTTAAGATTTGCAAAACACTTTACAATTGTTATCTCATTCAATCCTCACAACAAACCTGGGAGATGAGTAATAGTGCTATCACTATCCCCATTTAGTTCCTCATTTAGTTGAGGAAACTGAAGTGATTTGCCCAAGGTCACACAGCTAATCAATGTTTGAGGCTGGATTTGAACTCTTCTTCCAGATCCAGTGCTCTTTACACTATGATACTACCTAGCACCTATATTATCAAAATATTTTTAAATATGGTCCCCTGATTAAGAACCCCTGTTCTAGAGGGATCTAGAGGATCCCAGTTCTGCTATTTCTTAATTCTACGAGCCTCAGTAAGTTACTGAAGCTCTTGGAGCCTCAGTTTTCTCCTATCTAAAACAGAGAAAGGATCATTTGCCCCACCAACCTCACAAGATCGTTATAAGGAAAGTGCTTCAAGAAATAGGAAAAGACTAGAGAGAAATGATTTATCATCATTTATTTTAAGATATGGGAAAACAGTAGGGTAGAGAAGATAGAAAACTAGCCTTGAATTTAGATTCATGCCTTGATTGTGTGATCCCAGACCAGTCATTCAATTTCTCAAAACTGTAGGCTGGTGGTTCTCCAATTTTTGGTCTCAAGACCCTTTATACTTTTTATGGCTTTTATTTTGTGGTTTGTGTCTATCAGTATTTTTGGTTGTTGTTTGGTTGTTTTTCTGTCACGTCCAACTCTAGTTCTCCGTTTCATCAGCAGTAGAATAAGGTCATTAGACTAGCTAATTAATCACTAAGACTCCCTCCATCTCTAGATTTTATAACTAATCAGAAACCAGGGTCACATTTGGAATATGGACTTTTCTTCGAATAGGGAGCTGGACCAAAGGAGAAGGCAAACCCACTTTCTGATCCAACAGGGATCGGTGCCTGTCGGGGCACACTCAGTTGGCCCAGAAGTTGTATTGTTCTCTTCAGGCAAAAGAATCAGGCATCCGGCACAGAGGCTCCTGCCAAGACGTCTGACCACAGCCCACAAAAGAAGCCCCAGAAACAAGGGTCTTGTGTTAGAGAGAGGTCATCCAAGTTTGCCCACCAGATCGATGCCCCCCTAGCAAGGGAGGGCCAAGCCAAAGAAAAGCAGTGAACTGTTTTCCTCGGTGACAAGCCAAAAGACTGGGGAAAAGACTGCATTTTGTCCGATCTCCCAGTGTGCTGGCTCATTGAAAAGAATAACAATGATGAGCCTAATCTTTAATAAAAAATGCTTTAATTAAAATAATCCATAGCTAGTCAGCTCTCAATTATCTGCCCTACTGGAGCAAGAACAGGTACATGGATAATCCAAAAATCATTTATCTATTTGACTTTGGAATATGTCATCATAGCATCTTCTTTTTTTTTTTCTTTTGCAATGAAATCAAATGCTGAGAAACTGTATGAGAAAATCAGTGAATAAAGTACTAAAAATTGGAATCTAAAAGACTGGGGATCCTGCATAAATCACTGAACTTCCGAGTGCCTCCAGACAACTCTCATGTGGACATCATCAATTTCCTATTGGACATTTCAAAGGGAATGTGCCAGAGATATGTCAAATCTTCTGTGTCCAAAACAGGACTTATTTTCTTTCTCCTAAAACCTTTTCCTCTTCTAAACTTCCCCGTTTCGGTTGAAGGCACCATCATCTTTCCAACATCCCAGTTTGTCATTTTCCACTCTCACCTTCCACCAATTCTCCACTTCTCCCTCTCCCTGCCCATGTCCAGTCGGCTGCCAGATCCCTCCCACCTGACTCCTCTCTCCTCACATTGCCATCACTTCAGTTCAGGCACTCACTGCCTCCTGTGTTGTTTATGGAGATCACTACCTGCCTCAAGACTTTCCTTTCTCCAATCAATATTCCATACATGCCAAAATGCTTTTCCTGAAGCACAGATCTGGCCGTGTACTTTCCATTTCCATTATATATGTATCTTTCCCATATAATTTTTATGCATTTTCTCCCCCATTTAGAATTTGAGCTTCTTGAGGGCAGAGACAATGTTTTGCCTTTTATATAGCCCAAACACTTAGCACAGTGCCTAGCACATGGTGATTGTTTAACAAATCTTTGTTGACTCATTGACTGGCTGAGTAAATACTTGTGGCTGCCTTTTACCACTGGGATGAAACAGAAACTCTTCTTTTTAGCTTTTAAAGTCTTTCACAATCTGGCTCCAATCTATCTTTCTATGTTCATTGTACATCACACCATCCCCCCACTCTATTCTCCCTTCCTGCCAAACTAGTCTACCCTTTATTTTTCATTCAAGACACTCTTTCCATGCCAGTTGCTTGTGCTGGCTGTCACCTCCTCTCTTTTAAGATTCAGCTCAAACATTAGTTTGCATGGAATCTTTCCCAATTCTGATTCACTCTGTTATTTGTTTACTTATTTTTAAAAATTATCTTCATTCTTTTTTTCCACATCCATGTATATTACACATACTGTCTCCCTAACAGAATATCAATTTCTTTTTATTTTCTTTTTTCTTTTTGGCTGAGGCAATTGGAGTTAAGTGACTTGCCCAGGGTCACACAGCTAGGAAGTGTTAAATGTCTGAGATCAGATTTGAACTCAGGTCCTCCTGACTTTGACACTCTATCCACTGCACCACCTAGCTACCCCTAGAATATCTTTCAAAGTTGGCTTCCTGCTGTAACATCACCTCGTGACAAGACGTCTGTTGGCACATTTAACCAATAGAGAACAGGGAAAGTTCTAGCTGATGATGTTAAAGAGGCAGGGCCATCGCAGATTATAGCAGGGCCATCACGGATTATAGCAGGGCCATCACGGATTATAGCAGGGCCATCGAGGATTATAGCAGAGCCATCGTGGATTACAGCAGACCTTAAACACCAAACCCAGATGTTTGAAATTTACTCAAAAGACAATTTGAAATTCTGATAATTTCAGAGAATGATGAGATAAGACCTGTGCATGAACAAACCTTTTCTGGTAGTGGAATATGAGAAGGTTTTATCTTTCTATCTCTTTTAGCGCTTAGTCCATGGCCCAGAGCTGTACAATAATAAGTGCTTAATAAGGGTTTGCTAAGTGAGCGAATGACTGGGTGGATTGCCTGCCTCTTGATGCAGTCCAGCCAATTTTCCTGCAGGCATTTATAATGTTTGGGGGAGAAGGAGGTTGATGAGGGGAATAATGTCCAAAGGCAGCGTCTGCTGCCTCCGGTCTCTTGATTATGCTTCTGTTTCTTTAATAACATTCATTATTGACCTTTTAGTCATGAGCCCATCTATAATGATATCTCCTTTCTTATTAGCACTAACAACAAATGATGGCCCATGCTATTTTCTGCTCTGCCCCAGGCTTCCTGGTTATGAAAAATGAATTGTCTGGAGAGGTGACCTGGCTTTGATCCCTAGAGTGTGAAGTTCTTGGATTTCCTCGATCTCTCTGTGCCCTCTGCCCTATGAACTTCCTTTCTCCCTGCCTCCTATACGCTGATGGTGTAGCTTGTTCCCAGGATAGAATTAGGGTATATAAAATGGAGGAAGAAGGGCATAGATGAGCATGAGTTCTCCCAATGGAAGAAGTTGGAATCTCTTTCTCAGTAGGCATTTGGAGTCATGTCCTCATACTTACAGAATCTCAGAACAGAAGGGGAAATCTTATACTCTAATATTTACCTTCTGTAACATATGCATTGAGGATCATCCAGTCCCTGCCAAAAGGTTCCAACTGTGAAGAAAATCTCCACCTCTCAGGACATCCCATGGACCTCTTGACCGCTTGAATTATTAGGAAACTTCTTTAATCCAAACCCAAACAGATCCCTCTCTCTGTAACTCCTACCCATTGTTCCCTCTACAGTCAAGCAGAACAAACCTAATCTGTTTTCCACGAATTCCTCAAAATACTATCAGCTATCCTGGCCCTCTATCCCCCTGTCTTCTCTTCTCTGAGCCATACTGCCCCAGTTCCTCTTACTTTGACCTAGACTTCAAAGCTCTGGCCTTCTGGATTATCTGAATTCCATCTTATCAATGAGCTTCCTAAAATGTGGCCCCTAGAACCATTCTCAAAGTTCTAGATAGTCAATCAGGGCAAAAGACTCTGGGACTATTGACCTTCTGTTTCTCACAGTCCAAGTTATCATTAGCCTTTTTTGGTGGCCACCTTTGGGTATCATTTCCTCCATCAATCCCACTCATCCTCAACCATTACAAAAGCCTACCAGACAATTAGCTGGACTGAATCACTATTGACTCAGATTGAGGGGCCTGGAAGTCCATAACAATTCTGAGGAATTCGTGGAAAACAGATTAGGTTTGTTCTGATTGACCGGAGAGGGAACAATGGGTAGGAGTTACAGAAAGAGGGATCTGTTTGGGTTTGGATTAAAAAAGTTTCCTAATAATTCAGGTAGTCAAGAGGCCCATAGGATGTCCTGAGACGTGGAGATTTCCTTCACACTTGTAATATAATAATGGCCCATCTTCATATAACTATTCTGCATCCATTATTCCATTTAGTCTTCAAAACAACACTGTGAGGAGGGAAAAGATGAAGATGAGCATGAGGATGCTTAACAGGCACTATGCAAGTAAAGTACTTTGTGGTCCTTAAAGTCCTACAGAAATAGGAATCATCTTTATTATCATCATCCTCTCTCATCTTTTTAGCTTCCTTTTTTTTTCTCTGCCCCAATCTCCTTAAAATATAATTTCTTTGAAAACAAGAACAGTCTTTCTTTTTAGCTTGTATTTGTATTTGGCAAATAGGAGTTTTATCTAATCTTAGCAACCTGGGGCTTGAAAGCTCTCACTTCAAAGCTAGCCTCAGCTAGCTTACTAGCTAGCTTACTTACTAACTTGCTTACTAACTGTGTGACAGTAAGCAAGTCACTCAACCTTGTTTGCCTCAGTTTCTTATTTGTCAAAAGAGCTGGAGAAGAAAATGGCAAACCAGTATCTCTGCCAAGAAAACCCCAAATGGGGTCACAAAGAGTCAGACACAACTGAATAATAACCACAAATCTTATCTGGGCAACTCAGTTGGCATCTAATAAATGCTTGTTAATTGATTGAAATAATTCACATTTCTATGGAGCATCCAAAAAGCTATTAAAGCTTAAAACTGTACTGAGACTTTTTTGGGAACCCCAGTCTAGTGCTTCAAAGTTTATTGGGCTATAAAGCAAACAGAGCACTTTGCATATATTATCTCATTTGATTCTTACGACAATGCTGTAAGCAAAATACTCTTATTATCTCCATTTTTCATATTAGGAAACAATGCCTTTGATACAGATCTGCCGACCAAGATTACATAGAATAAGGGGCATTTACCCCATTTGTTGAACCCTAGCAATAGCTCTTCTACCTGCAAATGGTATGTTCTAGGGTGGGGAACCTTCTGTCTTCTGTCACTTTCTGGGGTAGACTCAGATGGTAAAGCAGCTGCTTCTGCTACAGGGGAAGCAAGGATATAATTTGGGGGAACGAAAACTCTCAAAGACTACTAGTTTTTATAGCTAGAGTTACAAGATGTACAAATGGATGGATACTTCAGAATAACAGGTCATGCTGTGATGGCCCTCATAGTGGGCCCAAATTAGAGAACATGGATCCCAACCTTGAACGTAAGGATGAAAGCAAAGATGAGAGCAGCTTGAATTCTGAGTAGGAGTGACCATAACTATTTTTTAATCAATCAATCAGCAAATATTTATTAGGTACTTGTTATATAGTGCTAAGGCACTGTGCTTTACCAGGAGGCAAGTAAGTGAACAGAAGAAATGAAGTCAGGAGACCTAGGTTCTAGTCCTATCTTTGACTGAAACTCATTGTGTAACTGAATATATCACTTCACTTTTCTGGGACTCATTTCTTCATCTCTAAAATGAAGAAATTAATCTCTAAAGTCCCTCCTAGCTTTGACATTCCCTGTTCTAATGTTTTCTAATTCTAGTTTCTAAGAAGTTCCATTTCTACCACCAATTGAGTAAGTCTGTTTGTCAATCAATGGGATTTTCTGGCTTGATGTTCAATGACGAATATTCATTTATGCATTTATCCCCAAACAGGCCTCTATCTTCAGGGTTTCAGATATCCAGGTTTGAGAATAGTGGGGCCAGCCCAACCTTAGAAAAAGTTCCAATGATTTGTCAGTTTTCCTGCTTTGACTGCTTAGCTTTTCTTTTCTTTCTTTCTTTTTTTTTTTAGGCAATTAGTCACATAGCTAGGAAATGTTAAGTATCTGAGATCAGATTTGAACTCAGGTCCTCCTGACTTCAGGGCTGGTGCTCTATCTGCTTAGCTTTTTTAAAGATGGGAAATAGGATAGAGTGGCCAATCTCTATATTATTAATCCCAAACTACCCTCATATATTCAGGGAAAATTTTTTTAAATTACCGAAAGATATTCTTTTTAAAGTAGACTTGTTTCCTTACACTTAGTTTAACATAATAAAACCTCTTATTTTACCTTTCTTATCTTCTATGATTAATTCAATTGAGCAAAAGGAAAACAGCTCTCCCTCCCATTATGAATGAATAAATGAATGAGGTGCTATGCTCTATGAGCAAAGCAAAATTGAATTAGCTCAGAAGAAATGCAAGATGGGTAAAGTTAGAGAAATCATCCCAAATGTTCACATGGATTATTAGTGTCTGTCCTGTGACAGAGCATTGCAAGCTCATATTGGTCTGATCAGCGTTGGACACGCTGTAATTCGGCTCTAATTTTGGTCCTTTTTGAGAATGAAGGACAACATTGGAAGCATCAATGTGATACAGGTAGACACAGAATGATAGAAACTCAGAGATTTTTAATGTGAAGTTTATGAACCTTAGTGTGTGTGTGAGAGAGAGAGAGAGACAGAGACAGAGAGAGAGAGAGAAAGAGAGAGAGAGAGAGAGAGAGAGAGAGGGAAAGAGAGAGAGAGAATATAATGCTTATTTCTATATAAATGGTTTTCTTTGAAATCCTCTGTATTTTATTTTATGCATTTAAAACCATTATTCTGAGAAATCCATACATATATAGAGAACCTCTGGACTAGAGATAAAAGAATGTTGAATTTAGAATCAAAGTTTCTGTGACTCTCTAAACACCCATGTGATGCTAAGCAAACCCCTTAACTACTCAGTCTCAATTTCCTAAATCCCCTTCTAGCTATAAATTCTATGATTCCTCCTGCCCAAGAAAATATAGCTTTCCAAAAAGAACACAATTCCTCATTGTTGATTAATGGATTGATGGATTAATCCAGGATCACCATCAATTGGCAATTCCTAGGCCTGAAAGAAGCAGGTAGGTGTTATAGTAGATGGAGTACAAGGTCTGGAGTTAGGAAGATTCATCTTCTTGAGTTCAAATCTGGCCTCAGACACTCACTAGCTGTATGATCCTGAGACAGTCACTTTACCCTATATGCTTCAATCTTCTCCTCTGTAAAATGAAAAACCCACTCTAGTTCTTTGCCAAAAAAATCCCAAATGGGTCATGAAGAATTGTACACATCTGAATTGATACTTGGAGAATGACTGTCACATTTAAATACCATATTCTTTGGCTTAAACTGTCTTTTTCTGTAAAAGCTGGTTTTTTATTGTAAAGTATTTGCAATGAAGTAAAAGTAAGTCTTATAAATGTTCAATAAAAATCATGTCTTTAAAAAAAGAATTGTATACAACTGAACAACAGTCCTGTAAAATTATTGCTTTTTTTTTTAGCCTCGAGATTTAAACTTTTTCTTGCTTTAGTTTGTCTTAATAAGAAACTTTTGAAAGTAAAGACCAATTCTACCTATTTTCTGTTATGCAAATATTCTTGGTCAAAGAACACCAAGACTTAATTAAAAGAAGAATCCAGAGAATAGAAGTACTTTTAGAACAAGTGATAATTAGTCCCTTTGGGAGCAAAACCCTTTGCAGATTTATGCCCTTGGGAGCTCAAAGAAGAAGGAAGCAGGTTATTCCCTCTACTTATAAGTAGGGGCCCAGGAGTATGGGGTGGCCCATCTTCTCAGAACCTGTCCGGCTGATGGTTAAGGCTGAGAATGAGGTAGATGTAATAAGTCCATCAGAAAGACTCTGGGACATCGCCCATTCGTTTTAGTCAATTCTGCAAATGTGACTCTACAATTAAAAAAAAAATCCTTAGAGAATTTCCATTTTATCTCAGAGGTACAACATGTTCTTGATCAGCAAACACAAAAATATGCATAAACAAGCCATTGAAATTTCAAGAAACTGGACACAACCCAGTCCACTTTATACCTACTGTTCTATCTGGTTTCAGTTCCATAGAACCTGAGAAGAATATCTCTTGGTCTCCTCCTTTTTCCTCTATTTTCCTGATTTCTTTTCCTTATTATCTTCCTCCCCACCATTCTATTGTAAGCACTATGAGGATAGGAACTGTCTTTATTTTTATTAATCATATCCTTAGCATTCAGCCCCATAGCAGATAATTAATAAGTGTTTCTTGGACTGGATTGGATCAGACTGGCTATTGAGATAAGAAATCACATTAGAAATCTAGATTTGACTCATACCCACATAGTAGAGTATTATTAAATCCATGGGGATGGAGGAGATTGTCAAGGGAGAGTCTGTTGTAAGAATAGTTAGGGAGAATGAGACCCGAGTCAAGGTATCCGGCCACCTCAGGAAGAGGTGACTTGCCAATCAAAGGGGACAAGGAACTAGGAGGGAGATGTCCTTAAGATGAAAGAGAACTGGGGAAGAGTATCATGGAGGAAAGAGCCTTTAGAAGAAGGTGGATTCTGCAGAGATTCTGGAGAATGAATTTAGAGAGGGGAGAATTATATTAGGTGATTATTGGTAAACCTAGGGAACTGGACAGGATGGTTGGAGAAAGCGATGGTGAGGAAGTAGGGGCAGTTCAGGAAATCTGTCAGTGACAAGAAAGAGAAAAGTAAGATGGTACCTATGGAGGGTAACCATGGGAGCATGCTCAAGGATGACCAAGACAAAGATCGAAGGCTGAGGGAAGGAATCAGACAGAAATCAGGGGAACTAGGGAGAGAATTCCCCATCTAAAAAAGTAGTGAGAAGAGGGGAATTGCTTTCCATTGCTTTGTGCCTTAGTTTCCCATCTTTAAAAGGAGGTTGTTGGCTATATGGTCTCCATGAAGCTCCCTCTAAAGCTCAGGGTCTACAGCTCTTTAGCTTCTTCCTCCTTCCCAGACTATCTCCCACCTCACGCCCTCTCTTTGCCAGATATTGAATAAAGACCCCAGAAAGAACAATAGGAATCCCTGCTTCTGTCCCAGAATTCCAAGTCCTCTAAGAAAATAGTACTTTGGGCATGTTTATTTCCTTTCCTAGACCTATTTCCTCATCTGGTCAGGGTTGTCTAGATCTCAGTTTCTTAAATTATGGTTCCCAACCCCACTTGGAGTCTCATAGCTGAATGTGGGGGCCACAAAATTGTGATTTATCACCAGTAAGTGATTTGTATATACCTAGATGACATGCATATAAACCAGGACCACATAAAGATTTCTGGGGCACAAAGGGGTCAGGAGTGGGAAAAGTTTTAAAAAACCTGAAGTCTCCACGAGCTGACCCTTTGTATCCAAGTTCTTTTGGGTAGGTCCCATGCCCCTCTGGTTTCTCAGGGGATGGTTAGGCTACTCAGGTAAATGCACGGGAGAGAGCGCCGGCTGAACTGTTTTCCCGACATCAGGCACTGGGCTGCGATTCCGAGGAACAGGTAATCACCCTGGCAAATATGTAATTCTAGCTGGCTAATGAAGCCCATAATGAAAGCCAGTGCTAGGGCAAACAGGAGGCCGGCCTCCCAGCTTACTCATGTGGTTCCCTCCCAGAGGGAGGGGCTGACCCACCAGGGGAGGAAGGATTCAGAGACCTCAAACCAGTTTTGCCCTAACCTGGGGGAAAAGGAAGCAAGGAAGTGGTTACTAGGCCACAGATTCAGAGATACCACCTGGCCAGAGGTGGATCCCTTCCCAGAGAATAAGGAATATCCAGCCACTTTTTCTGACACGGCAGTGATGAAGCTTGTTCTCTGGCTTGGATAAGAGTGGCAGTGGAGGGAGATCCATGCATCAACAGCCGTTTCTGGCTTTTCTGGCATTCTGAGTGTCTGACAATATTGCCAAAACTTTCCCGGAGCTTCAGTTTTACTTATCTGTAAAATGGGTTCAGCCATGCGTTTGAAAAGCAAAGGGAGCGGGGTGGAGAGGTGGGGAAGAGGAGGAACCCTAATTATTTTGCTGGGAGTTGTCTCAGCCTCTGGGGATAAAAGGGCCTGGGTGTACATGTATATAACAACTCTTGCTTCATCATCATGCTAATTTATTGCTGCTGTACCATGGGCCTACGAGGCCAGACCACACTGGATATAGTTAGTGTTAATAAATGCTTTTAGGTATCTCCAAAATGTCAGTTATTATTATTATCATTTCTTTATCTTTTTTTTAACCAAACCTGTGATTGTACTGGCATAAGTACATGCAAATGCAGCCCAACTCTGCAATTTAATTTAGAAACTTGCTTCTGGGCACTGCGAGGTTAACTGGACAAAATTCCAGGGGCAAAGGTCAGATTTGAGTCCAGTTTGTCCTCATTCCAAAGCTGGCCTTTCTTTGGGGTTGACAACCTGAGGTCTATCCACTTTTATACTTTAATAACTATATTTTAAGATAATTGTCTTCCTTTGAAATCTGCTGACTGTTATTTTATGTGATTCAGGAAAAGGATCCATAGGTTCTCCCTGGATGCTGCCAAAGGGTCCATGAACTCCTTCTCCCTAACTTATGCCATCCCTCCAATCAATAAGTCAATCAATAGGCATTCCAACTACAAACCAGTCATTGACAAGGCAAAAATAAAAATGACACAATCTAGGACAATTAGGTGGCGCAGTGGAGAGAGCACCAGCCCTGAAGTCAGGAGGACCTGAGTTCAAATCTAGTCTCAGACACTTAACACTGCCTGGCTGTGTGACCCTGGGCAAGTCACTTAACCCAAATTGCCACAGGGGGAAAAAGAAGAAAAGAAAAAGAAATAATCCCCATCCTCTAGGAACTTCCATTCTACAGAGATCTAACGTGTACAAAAAGAAGTAAATAAAATATCTCGTCAAATAAATTCAAGCTCTCATTAAAATTTACATTTTGTGAAGTCAACAAGTATTCATTAAGTGCTACTATGTATCAGGCACTGTGGTAAGCACTGGGGATACAAAAAGAGGCAAAAAAAAAAAAAAAAAAAAGTTCCTGTCCTCAGGAAGCTTGCAATCTAATGAGAGACAACAAGGAAACAACTATATGTAAAGCAAACTATATTCAGGAGATAATTAACTAAGGGAAGGCACTGGATTTAAGAGAGATTGGGAAGGACTTTCTGTAAAAGATGGGCTTTATGTTGGGACTTAAAGGAAGTAAGGGAGGGAGGGAGGCAGAGTTTAAGAGAGAGAATATGATGCAGGTCTGCCAGAGAGAGTGATGGGAGATGAAAGATGGAGGGTCTTGTTCTTTGAACAGGAGCCAGGAAGCCAGTGTCACTTGAAGAATACAAGGCAGGGAATGAGAGGATAGAAAATTAGGTAGGGGCTAGTTAGAAAGGGGTTTGAATGACAGGCAGAGGCTTTTGTATTTGTTCCTCCTGCCCGTGTAAACAATTATGTACAAATAGGGTACATAATGGAAATAATCTCAGAGGGAAGGCATTAGTATTAACGGGGATTAAGAGACGCTTCCTATAGAACACAGGATTTTAGAAGTTATAATAACATTACTATGATAGTATTAGTAGTTTTTGTGCATTCATTTCTGACTCTTGTGACCCCATTTGGGGTTTTCTTTATTGGCATAGTTTGCCAGCTCATTTTATATATGAGGAAACTGAGGCACAGAGTTATTGTCATTGAGTAAATAGATGACAAGGAACAGGGATTCATCTCTGTCTAGCATGGTTTGACAGAAAATAGCCTTGGATTTGGGGTAAGAGGCCCTGGACTTGAACCTTAAATCTGCCATTTGGGAAATGTCACTTAAACTTTCTGGTCCTCAATTTCCCCATACATAAAATAGTCTCTTCCAGCTTTAAAGTTATAAACCTGTATTATTTCTAATAATAAATAAAATGTATTATTATAAACAATAATAAATATGTATTTATCATACATAAACCTGTATAATGGGAAAGCAACCTGAAGTAGTGGAAAGAGGGTTATATCAGATGATCGAACTGTCTAATTCCTAGACATGTCATCCTTGACAAGCAGCTTTCATTTTCTAAGCCTTAATTTCTTCATCTACAGAATGGGAATAGTCTATCTCAAGAGAGTTTTTATGAGAAAAGTACTTTGCAAAGTGATCCAGAAATATTAATCCTTCTCACTGATATCTCTTGCACATCCAATCTTCCATCTCTTTAAAATCCAACTGGAGTGTAAGCTCCCTAATGGCAGGGACCATGTGCTCAACCTCAGAGAATATTGAGTAGGAACCCTTATAGAGAACAAGTCCTCAATTCAGACTCGGGGAATAAATGAATGAACCCACGCTACCCATAGTAGAAAGTTCTTTTCTGATCTCTCTTCTCCCGTTCCCTAATGTGATAACCGTGTTAGCACCTTGAATACCTTAGAATCAGCGGGAGTCAGGATAAGCAAAAGTCCTTTGTCTTTATTCTTGGTCTTTAGAGGTAGGATTGAATTGGATGGAGGCAGAATCCCCGCAACCTTCCTTCTTCGTCTCCCGCCAAGAGAGTGACCCTGGCTTGTCTTACTCCATCCCCTAGCCCCTCCCACAATTCTCTGTATCCACCAATTATTGAGCCAGCACAGGATAGTGAGGAGGGCCATTTCCCAAGCATATGCCCATATTGTCCAATCGGTAATTAGCCTTAAGTGCTTGAACTGACCTCAGTGTAACAACTCAAGAGTTTCAGCCCTCTACACCCTAACTCCTGAAATTACCTACCATTAACACTGGATAGATAGTGTATGTATGATTTTTTTACATGTTGTCTCCCCCTGTATAATGGGAGCTCTTTGAGGGCAGGAACTGAATTCGGGCCTTTCTTTGTATTCCTGGCACATAGTAGGTACTTAATAAGCGTTTACTGATTTGTAGTACATAGGATCACAGAACTATGGAAGAGGATCTAGAAATGGGGAAGGACTTCTGAAGGTTTTTAGTTCAAGTCTTCATTCTATAAATCACAAAAAGAGCATACTTGGTGCTAGAGAGACCCAACTGAGATCACATAGGTAAATAGAACCAGTATAGGATTTGAATCCAACTCCTACAACTCTGGGGACAGCTAGGTGGCACAGTGTATAAAGCTGGAGTAAGGAAGACATGAGTTCAAATTCAGTCTCAGATAATCACTAGCTGTGTGATACTGGGCAAGTCACTTAATTCTCTTTGCCTCAGTTTCCTCATCTGTCAAATGAGCTGGTGAAGGAAATAACACCACTTTGCCAAGAAAACCCCAAATGGGATCATTAAGAATCAGACATGAGTACAATGACCAAATAACAACCTGTGGCTCTAAAATTGCTCTCTCTGTGTGTGCATATGTTTTGAAAATAAAAAGGTTTAAAAAAAACACTTTGAGCAACTAAGTCATTTTGACTTATTGTAAATACACAAATTAAAAATAAATGAAGAGATGTTATTATCTACAGAGGAAGAAATGACAAATAGAAGTATGTAGAGAATAATAAACATATATGCAGATAAAAAAAATACAATTACTCTCTCCCCCAAATTATACTTCCTCACAAAGGAAAGACCCCATAGTCCAAAGAAGATGAAGTCTCCTGCTCCCCATCTTCTGCCCTACCACAATCTGACCTGTTATCAGCCGACAGTAAAGGGCGGGAGCCAGGAGCCAGCTAGACTGGATACAGGCTGTGGATGCTGAGATAGCACCCAGAGGAGGAGGGGCTCATCGGGGCACATGCCAGGGCATGGTGTGTCACAGGGAAGGGTGTGCGGGTTGGTGGAGTGCCCAGACGGTAGGATAGCTAGCATTAGTCACCAATTGCTCGGGTCTAGACTTTCTAAGTTGCCCTGCTTAGCGCCTCCCAGGAAGCCCTGGGATGGATAGGTTCTCACCGGTTGCCCTTGAATTTTGTTAAGTTGCTCACAGGAAGTGGGTACGGTGGGTCGCAAGTCTGCTCCAGTAGCCTCCTCTGCACTCCCAGGAATACCCCTCTAGGCTTCTTACTAGTCAAGGTGAGAGCTAAAAGGTAGGTGTGATACCTGGGACAGCCACCAGGAGCGATAGACATCAGCAACTCATTCAATGGGCCAAGCTGAATCCAACTGCTTGAAGCAAGCCCAGCCCTTCACTGCTCCATCCCTGTGCCCCACAGTCCAGACACAGAGGCATTGTGAAAACTCTCGGGAGAAATAAATCCTTCCCTTCAGAATTAATTCCAGCCTTTAAACACAACATAGAAATTAACTTGCTTGAGGAACATAAGAAAACTCAAGGAAGGAGTGAAAACAACAGTATTTTCTCCTTTTTTTGTTATTTGCTTGCTTTTTTTTTTCCTTTTGGATGTGATTTTTCTCATGCAGCATGATAAATGTGGAAATATGGTTAGAAGAATCACACATGATTAACCTGAAAGAAAAGAAAGGAGTGAAAAGAGTCAGAAAGGTTAAATGCATGGGGATTCCCCCCAAAATAAAAAAACAAAAAAACAAAAACAAAAACAAACAAACAAAAAACCAACAGATTTTTGAGATTTGTAGAGAAGCTGGAAATAATAATAAAGGAAAATATAACCTTTAAAGGATCAAAGATCTTGGTTCAAAGCCTGTTTCTGATACAGTCTGTGAGATCTTAGGGATAGTACTCACTATACCAGACTGAACCTCAGTTTCTTTATCTGTAAGATGGGAGGGCTGAGCTCGTTGGATTCTGAGGTCCCAGCTAGTTCTGAATCTGTGAAACTCTTATCCTAATGAGTTTCATTTTTATAATGCTGGACTCATAGCAAAACAAGAGCATCTGTAGAATTGATGACATCCATTTAACAGAAAAGGAAATCGAGGTACAGTGAGGTGGTGACCTGTGCAAGATCACACAGATAATAAGTAAGTGAGCCAGACTCTGAAGCTTGTTTTCTTTGCCTCTGTGCCCAAGCCTCTTTCCATTATATCATAACCCCAGAACCCTGGAAAAAAATAATTGACATTTACTTGGCATTTTAAAGTTTGTAAATTGTCACATACATATTAGCTCATCTGAGCTCACAACCAGCCCATGAGATAGACACTGCTGCTATCATTAACCCAATTTACAGTTGAGGAAACTGAGGCTTAAAGATGTTATTTGAAGAAGGAATATTTCCAGAAATGAATGTGATTTTTTAAAAAATTAAGAAGACTTCACAAAAAGTTAAGTGACTTGCCCATAGTGATCTCCCTAGGAGATCTCATAGGTGGATTTGAAACCAGGATTTGCCTGATACCTAGCTCAGCCCGTTATTCATTGTTGTCATTGTTCAGTCATGTTCAATCCTTCTTGACCCATTTGGGATTTTCTTGACAAAGATACTGGAGTGGTTGGCCATTTCCTTTTCCAGCTTGTTTGACAGATGAGGAAACTGAGGCAAAACAGATGTAAGTGACTTTGTTCAGGGTCCCACAGTTAGGAAGTGTCTGAACCCGGATTTGAACTCAGGAAGATGACTGACTCGAGCCACTGCATCCTAACCACTGCACCACTTAGCTGTTCTGTATTATCCACTACAAGTCTCCAAATAGATGTACCCATAACTAGGGCAGGCAGTTGGCTAGGAAAAACTTGATGTTGTATCACACTGATTCAATGTATCACACACACAATTCTGCTCTCTAGGGTGCAAGAGGGGAGCTGAACTTTAAGCCCCCAAAGCAATCCAAATCCTTGTCAGACCAGCTGCATTCACTGGCCCCTGGGCAGCATCAAAGAGCATGCAATCGTGTCTGTGAGAGCAGACTCCTGGATGGCTCTGCCCAACCCAATCAGGATCCACTGGCCAGGCAAGCCCCAGAGCCAGCACAGATGGCAGAGACAGGCCAGAGGGACGTTTCCCAGAGCACAAGGCTGCATCTGGAACACGGCTGGGGAGAAATCCTCTTCTTCGATCTCTCCCTAATCCTCAAAGCTGCACCTGTGTCCCAGAGACCCATGGAGAGGCCAAAGGGGAAGCTGGATCTGATGGAGCCGGGCCCCTGCTGGCGGCCTGGGGCTGGGAGACTTAGCAGCACCTGCCAGGGGCCTGCGGGGCATCTCCAGAAGTGAGTTTAAGACTTTGGATTTCCAGAGAGACCTATAGGGATTGACCTGCTTTCTGTGTGTGTGTGTGTGTGTGTGTGTGTGTGTGTGTGTGTGCTGGTGCTAAGGGAGGGGGTTTTTCTTAAGGGAGTGAGGAGTGGTAGGAAGCAAATATTTACATTATATTTTAGTCATCTTCCCAGGGTCAAACTCTAAACCCTTCAAAACTTTTCTAGAAGTCCCATTTGAAACTCAAAACAGAGTGTTCCCATGCACAAATAGCTAACTAAGTATTGTCATGAAAGGAGAGAAATGATGAATAATAAGATTCAACAGTTGGAAGAAGTCACCTAGTACAACCCATACCTGAATAAAGACGCCCTCTATGACCACCCTAAGTGTTCCACTCAACCTGTGCTTGAAGATTCCTCTGGGAGAGGAACCCATTATCTCCTGAGGCAGCCCATTCTACTTACCTCTTGCTTTCTATAGCCTCCTGTAGCTGCTATCCATTGGTTCTAGTCCTGCCCTCAATGGCCAAGTAGACGCAATTGTGTCCCTCTCATACACAAAAGCCCTTCAAATTTCTTGGCTTTTCCAAGCCATGCACCATATATTCCCAGCCCTTTCAACCAACCCCCATGGAGCATGATGTCAGCCCATCACTCTCTTGTTCCCATCTTCTGGGTTTTTCCAGCTTATCAATGCCCATCATAGAATGTGGTTCCCAGCACTGAGCCCAATTTACATTTATCTCATACTTGTGAAATTAATTTTTTGAACACAAATGTGACTTTACATTTGACTCATATTTGTGAAATTGATTTTTTGAACCCAAGTATGAGATTTTACCTTTATCTCATACTTAAGAAAATGACTTTTTGAACCCAAGTATAAGACTTTACATTTGTCTCATCCTTGTCAAATTGATTTTTTTGAACACATGTAAGACTTTACGTTTATCTCATACTTGTGAAATTGATTTTTGAACCCCAAAATATATCACTGTTCCATTTCACCTTATTCAGTTCAGCCCTGTGTGCTGGTCTGCCTGAATCTTTTTGAATCTTGACTCTCTCATCCAATATTTTAATTATGATTATCAGCTCCCAATCACCTGCAAATCTCATCGGTTCTAGTGACATACTTCATCTGCAGTCCAGCCTGTATTGCAAGCATGAGCCGTTTCCTCACTAAAAGTTTCCCTGCTAGGTGAGGAATTCTTTGACCGCTGTGACTGGTCGTTGACGTCTACAAATTAAAATACTAAAAAATCAGATTGGAGAGAAGGTGGGGTGGGATGTCTCCCAGTAAAACATTTGCTGGTTTGGTTGGTTTTTTTTTTCCTTTTTCTAAAACAAATGTGCTTTGTCGTGGGTTTCACAAAGCAAAATTATCTAGTCTAGGTCAGAGTAAACTGATCATGTTATGTAAATCTCAGTGAAACAGAGGAATGTCATAAATGGATTCAGGCACTTGACCCGTCCCCTCACTGGGCAATCTCCTTTTGTGTTTTCTGTGAAGATCCCATGTCATTGCAAGGTCAGAGAGACAAGGGACAGTGTTTGACCTCAACTCGTGACCCTGGAGAGCAGGGGTCTCTGATTTCACATCTGTATGCCCCTATTTCCTCCTCTTTAATATGCAATCAAAAAGGAGTTCGTTTCTGCCTCTTTCCCAAAGAAATCCTGATGTTTAGGGCTGGGAAGCACACTAGCAGTTATCTAGGCCAAGGGTCTCATTTTGCAGACAGATCAGGACTCTGAGGTCAGAGAGAAGGATTAATATGTCCAAGGTCAAAGAGCAGAAGGATGAGGAGGAGCTGGGGCCAGAACCCAAGCTTTCTCACTCCCAATCCAGGGGGTCAACATTCTCCAGAGAAGCTCCCAGACTCCAGGCTGATCCCTGGTCTTGCAACCTCCGGAAGTGTACAGGAAGGAGCCTGGGGCTGTTATCTGCAGCCCTTTGTAAACATTATCACAGAGCAAGTTCCCTGCCCTCCTCTCAAAAACACATACCTTTTGTGGGGAAGCTGGAAACATGTATTTATTAAGCACCTACTACGAAGCTCATTGACCAATTTAGCCCCACTTGATCCTCCAAACAGTCCTAGGATTGAAGGGGAAAGGGGTATCTCCCAGTAAAACATTTGCTGACTTGATTTTTTTTTTTTTCTAAACCACAAACATGCTTTGTTATAGATTTCACAAAGCAGATTTTCTGGGTCTAGGGCAGAGTAAACTGATCATGTTATATATCTCAGTGAAATAGGGGAATGTCATGAATGGATTCAAGCACTTGACCAGTCCCCGCACTGGGGCCAATTGACTTGCCCAGGGTCACATACCTAGTGAGCATTTGAACTCAGGTCTTCTGGATTCCTGACCCATTGCTCCACCACACCCTTACTCAGTTGCCTCAGGCGACGATGGGTTCTTTTTTCTTTTTTTAAAAAAATTTTTTATAGCTTTTTATTTACAAGCTATATGCGTGGCTAATTTTTCAGCATTGTCAATTGCAAAACCTTTCATTCCAACTTTTCCCCTCCTTCCCCTCACCTCTTCTCCCAGATGTTAAATATGTTAAAGTATAAGTTAAAAAAATATATGTATACATGTCCAAACAGTTATTTTGCTGTACAAAAAGAATCGGACTTTGAAATAGCGTGCAATTAACCTGTGAAGGAAATCAAAAATGCAGGTGGACAAAAATAGAGGGATTGGGGATTCTATGTAGTGGTTCATAGTCATCTCCCAGAGTTCTTTCGCTTAGTGTAGCTGGTTCAATCCATTACTGCTCTATGGGAGCTGATTTGGTTCATCTCATTGCTGAAGAGGGCCATATCCAGACGATGGGTTTTCTCTCTTGAGCTGGATGACCACTTGTTACAGAGATTTACAGAGAGCATTCTTCTTCTGGTATGGTTTGACCTCTGAGTTCCTTTCCAATAAAGAAACTCCCTCTACCAAATGTAGCTCAGTACCTGTCTTTCAAATAAGACAGTTGCTTAGAGGAATGAAAGCAATTGGGACCTTTTATAAAGAGTATCTCATTTATCTCCTCACATCTCAATGTCAAGGGCACTGAAAGGTTAAGGGACACTTAGGATTGTAAAGGGATGAGACTTGAACCCAGGTCTTTCTGACTTTGGGCCAGGTGTCTCATTTTATAGACATATAAGTCTATTGGGGCCAGAGAGAGGGAATAACTTGTCCAAGGTCAAAGAGCGTAGGTCAAAGACTATTGGGTCAGCTCTTTGTCCACCACACCATGTGGTATATAAATATGAGCTTTGAATATAATTCTACCATATAACACTATATAATTGTGAGCTATGAATATAAATCCTAGTATCTGGAATCAGAATTGACCTAAAGACCATCTTTTCCAATTATCTCTGTACAGTTGAAGATACCAAGTCTGTGATATACTTGAAGCAGGATTTGAACTGAGAGGATTGACTTGAGGCAGGATTTGAACTCAGAGTAACTTGACTCAGGATTTGAATTTGGAGAATTGACTTGAGGCAGGATTTGAACTCGGAGAATTGAGGAAGCAGGATATGAAATGCTTCTAAATTCCATCTCTTTCCCCAGGACTAGGCCATCCTTGTGTACAAAGACCTGTCTTTCAGGTTGTTTCAAGGCAAGTCTTCTCTTTAGCTGAAAATGGATCCTAGGCTCTACTGAGGGCCCCTTGTTGTTGCTCATCATTGACATCTCAAGGTGAAGGCCTCTGGGCTCTTTATAATCAGAAACACGCAAGGAAGAAGCCCCCCCCCCCCCAACCCCAGACAAATGGTTTCCAGAGTAGGAGGACGGCCAAAGCCTGGGCCCCTGCTAAGCAGTCTGGGAGCAGGAGAGAAGTTGAGACTCTTTCCAAAAACCTGGATGTGGGAGTAACTCTGTGGTAGAATGGAGGAAAGAGGGCTGAAGGAGGAAGCAAGAGAGGCTGAGATCAAATCCCAACGAAGCGACTTCCTGCCTGTGTGACTTTGGACAGATTTGCTTCAATTTCCATTCCACAAAGGGAGGAGTGGGACTAAGTGCCCGGTGGGTCCCTTCCAGCCCCAGGTCTATGGATCTATGAACTTTCATGGGGTTGTAATCATGGATAAGTCACTCCTCTTCTCCAGAAGGAGGCCTTAGATGGCGACTGAGGGCCCCTTCAGCTTTGGATCTGAGCTCAGTCTTGTGGCTCGTTTCATGACTCTTCATGACCCCATTTGGACTTTTCTTGGCAGATACTGGAGTGGTTTGCCATTCCTTCTCCAGCGCATTTAACAAATGAGGAAACTCAGGCAAATTGGGTTAATTGACTTGCCCAAGGTCACCCAGCCATTAAGTATCAGAGGATTTAAACTCAAGAAACTGAGTCTCTCTGACCCAGCGCTCTATGCACCATGGCGCCCCCTAGCCGTCCCCTCTTTTATAGTTTCTAGACTCCAAGCCCCGTGCTCTGTGCACTATGGCGCCCCCAGCTGCCCCTTCTTTCCTAATTAGAGCTTCCTGACTCCAAGCCCAGCACTCTATGCACCATGGCGCCCCCTAGCTGTCCCCTCTTTTATAGTTTCTAGACTCCAAGCCCCGTGCTCTGTGCACTAAGGCACCCCCAGCTGCCCCTTCTTTCCTAATTAGAGCTTCCTGACTCCAAGCCCAGCGCTCTGTGCACTGTGGCGCCCCCTAGCTGTCCCCTCTTTTATAGTTTCTAGACTCCAAGCCCCGTGCTCTGTGCACTAAGGCACCCCCAGCTGCCCCTTCTTTCCTAATTAGAGCTTCCTGACTCCAAGCCCAGCGCTCTGTGCACTGTGGCGCCCCCTAGCTGTCCCCTCTTTTATAGTTTCTAGACTCCAAGCCCCGTGCTCTGTGCACTGTGGCGCCCCCTAGCTGTCCCCTCTTTTATAGTTTCTAGACTCCAAGCCCAGCGCTCTGTGCACTGTGGCGCCCCCTAGCTGTCCCCTCTTTTATAGTTTCTAGACTCCAAGCCCAGCGCTCTGTGCACTGTGGCGCCCCCTAGCTGTCCCCTCTTTTATAGTTTCTAGACTCCAAGCCCCGTGCTCTGTGCACTAAGGCACCCCCAGCTGCCCCTTCTTTCCTAATTAGAGCTTCCTGACTCCAAGCCCTGCGCTCTGTGCACTGTGGCACCCCCAGCTGCCCCTTTGAGGTTCCTATTTTCAGTACTAGGGTGTAGAGGATTCCCCCCCACTGGGAGAAGAGCAAACCCCAAGGTCAGGCCATGCTGAATGCGCATCATAACCAAGCTCCCCGGGCCAGCTGGAGAATGCGAGAACTGCTGAAACTGACTTAGGGATGGGGGCAGTTGTTTCTAGAATGCCAGGAATGGAGGGCACTGAAGAGCATCCTAAAGTCCTTGAAAAGTGAGGTTATTTAACAGTCTCAGGAGAGGCTCTTGGTTGAACTTGAGGTCACGGGATTCTGGTCCCTACTCGGTCATTGGGACTGTCATGATCTAGGACAAGTCATTTAACTCTATATGGCTCAGATTCCCCATCTGTAAACCTAGGAGACTGGACTCGATGGTCTCTGACTCACCTGTTGGCTCTAGCTCTGTAATCGTATTATTTCTGTCTCCTATTCGATCCAACCTGCTTTCCAAATACTGGAAGAAAAACTGGGTAAGGGAGTGGGGATTTAGTCTTATCTTAATGAACTTTTCTCATTAAAATGAAAGCCCCTAGCCAACCCCAGCTGTCTTTCTTGCTTATTTTTGTGAGGCACTTAGCTCCAAGTTTGTATACAGTTAGCACTTAATAAATGTTTTACTGATCTGTCTCTTCTGTCAATCAGTATGTATCTTAGGATCATAGGTTTTGAATACAAAGGGAGTTTGAAAGCCATCTAATACAACTCCCAAGGTCACCCAGGTAGTGTCAGAGATGGGATTCAAAGCCTGGCCCTCTAACACCAGAACTAGGACCTCCCACAGGCCAAGGTCTTTCCGTAAGAAAATTACAGAGCATTATGGTTCAAAGGGAAAATCAGAGGGGAAGAGCCTCCTCCTTGTGAAGAGAAGCAGCCCACCTAGGTGTCCTTGATTGGAGGAGGAAGTCATTTTCTATTAGAAAACGCCCACTTTTAGGAAGTGTTCCCTTACAGCTACCTTCCCAGAACAGTCACCCACTGCTCCTGGTTCAGCCGTTGGGGAACAAGCAGAACAAAGCTAATCCCTTCTTCAGGTGACAGCTCATCAGGCAGGAAAGTAGGTTCCCTCATCTGTTCCCCCCTCCCCCCAACTCTTGTCTAAACATTTCTAAGCTAAGCACCCCACTCTTTCAAATGTTGCTCAGATGGTACATCTGCCAGTCCTCTCTCTATGTGAAATAGTGTCTTACAGGGCGGAGGCTCAGAGATTTAAAAGCTGGAGAGTAAACTTGAAGAGACACAAAATTAAGGGGCAGGGATCATAGCAATCCCATAGAAAGAGAGGTCAGAGAGGGAGGGAGAGCATGAGAAGAACTAGAGGGGTCAGGGACCAAGATGATCTCCACCTTTAATGTGGCAAAAAAGATTGGCACAGAAAATGCTCTGGAGGGAGAGGGGGCCTTAGGTTGACTGAATTTATAGTTTTATCAAAGGGAAAGAGTACAGGATGACTAACTATAAAACAATAGAGAGGGCTGGAAGGAGCCTTAGTACAAAGAACGCTAGAGCTGGGAGGGCTCTTAGAACACAGGATGTCAGAGCTGGGAGGGCCCTTAGAATAAGGAATGCTAGAGCTTGGAAGGTTCTTAGAACACAGGAGGTCAGAATTGAGAGAGGGCTCTTAGAACACAGAATGGCAGAGCTGGAAAGGGACACTGAATGTCAGAAGCACCTCTGAGATCATTTTGTTCAACTTCTACATTTGACCAAAGAGAAAACCCCAAGAGAGGGGATTTGATTGTTTGACACTGACACAGCATGTGAGTGGCAGAGCTGGGCCCAGAACCCAGGTCTCTTGACTTTCTGTTAAAGGCTCTTGGCCAGTGGGTGTTTATCTGCAGTATTAAACTATTTTTCTCAGAAGCTGGAATACTACGTGGCCTTCAGGGTACAGATATATCTGTCCACATATCATTAGAGGGTGCTAGGACATGAGGAACAGCTGGGCTATCTCTGGCTCTGCTAGGGAATAAGGGAAACAAGCCCTGTCCTTCCTATTCTCTGTGTCTTTGGACCTCTTCCGCTTCTGGTGTTGGGTAGGTAGGATGTGTGGATGGCCTTTGATTATTAGCTGGGAGGCTAAGGAGGGAAAGCTGGGAAACCCAGATTGATGGTATGCAGTGTGGATTCCAGGGATGGAAAAGGAGTCCTCCTCCCCCACTAAAGGAAAATGACTTGGGTGGGGCTTAAACCCTGGAAGGAAAGCTCCTACAGTCTCTGATAGAGTGACTCCCTCCAGGCCTGGGAATTGTAGAGCTAGCACTGTCCCTATCTAAGGCTTTGATGTGGGGCAAGGGCTGATTCTGGGACCTTGGGACTCTAACTTTTGGGGAGAGGAAGAGGAGGTCCATAGGTCTGCAGGCCAGAGGGGAAGAGAGGACCCACGGGCAGAGGATTTTTGAGTTCTGCTCATGCCAAGGAATCCATGCAGATTTTGGCCCCCAGCCTGGCTGAGCTTTTGATCCTGTGTTGACAATGGAGGGAAATCTGATCCGCCTCATGGGGGTGCTGGGAGAGATAAGTCTGGCAAAGGCAAGGTCTCCTGGGATGGGGGCAGGCCCACACCTGCCAAGTCATAGTGGGAGTACCCTGGCAGACCCAGGGAAACCCCATCCGAGCGGCCACATCTCTGAGCTATCCAGTGTCCCACTCCCCTTCTCTGGGAATTAGGGATCTCTGATTGGAGGCTCCTGGGAGAAATTATAGCATTTGACCCCACCCAGGTTCCCACCACACCCCAATGCCACAGGTGCTCTCTGCTAGGTCTGCCAGCCTACATGTAGCTGCCTATCAGCTCACTCTGTATCTCAAGCATGAAGCGATAGATCTTAGGAATATGAATATTTGGGAAAAGTCCCAAGGATTTGACCAGATCCTTGTAAAAATCATAGATAGTACTCAGAGCTTTCAGTAGTAGAAAGAGGACCATTTGTTCAGCAACTTAGGGACACAGAGAGTCCCCTGGAACATTTAAGTGACTAACCTGAATCCCATAGCCTTCAGATCATAAGACCATAGCCTCTCGAGGTAGAAAATTTCACAGAGGCAATCTAGACCAGCCCCTCTATCCACCATCACTTCCTTTTACAGATGAAGAAAATTGAGGCTTTTGGACGTTAAATGTCTCACTTGAGATGTCAGAAAACTTGAAAGCAAATTTTTTTGGTTTGGAGGACAACTCTATTCATTATATCACACTCTCTCTCTCTTAAAAAAAAAAAAAGATATCATTTGCCTAGTATATTGTCTCTTTTTTTCCTGATAAAGAAACTGAGTCTCAAGGATTTGTTTTGTGCCCGAGAACTTAGTTTTTTCATTCATTCAAGGGCAGTGGGAGCCTCAAGGACATAGGTTTGGATTCGTAGCCAGGAAAGCCTAAAGTCAAAGCCTGCCCCGGATACTCGCTTAACTGTGTGACCTTGGGCAAATAACTTCATCTGAACCTCAATCTCCTCATCTGGAAAATAGAGGTAACCGTATGACCGCTCTTTCAGAATTGTCGCAAAGTGCTTCACAAACTTCAAAGCAATCTGGGAACATAGGTAGAGAGCTGCAAAGGCTCTTAGAAGTCAGATAATCTAACCTCTTCAGATTATATAAATGTCTACGTTATTATTCTAGGATTTAGCACAGGCAGAACTGTGCTTCCTAAAGCTTTTGTCTGCTTATCCATTCAAATCTCCGGCTGTAGGAGTCCAACCCTTTCATTTCACCAGAGGAGAGAACAGGAGCCCGTGGAGGCAGCAATGACTTAACCAGGAGCACACGGGTAGTAGGTAACAAGAGTTTCCGACCCGATCCAGCTCAGTTTCCTGAGTGAGAGTGACTGGGTATTTACAGACCTCACAGAGTCAGTACTTTAGTAGGAGATCTTTGAAGAATCTTCATTCACGTTTTTAGGATAAATACAGAGAGACTGAGGGGCGGGGCTTAGTTACTGGTGGACTCGGGAAAAGGCTTCTCTTCAGTTTCCTTGTCTGTCTCTTGGGAATGGGGAGGGCCTGCATTAGATGATCCATCTTTAAGGTCCCTTTAGGAGCTTTGGATTTGGGATCAGAGGACTTGGGTTTACATCTCGGACTCTTACTAGCGATGTGACCCTGGGAAAGTCATTTTCCCGCAATATGCCTCAGTTTCCCCATCTGTAAAAATCGTGGGGTTGGACTACGGTCTCTTCCCGCTCTCAGTCCTGGCTCGGGTCCCACTAGACTGTTCTCCAGCTGCGTTCTCCGAGGGCAGTTCCCTCGCAGCGGATCTAGGAGCTGGGTAATTCACTCCTGTGGGTGGGATCGGAGGGGAGGAGCCGGCAGGGGGATGGGATGGGGGCGTGGCCACTGGAGAGCCTTCTGCCATCCCGGAAGGAGGAGGAGGAGGAGGAGAAGAAGGCGGAGGAGAAGAAGGAGGAGGAGGAGGAGGAGGAGGAGGCAGCGAAGCGAGATCCCTCCTCACGTGAGAGGCCGCCGATGCCCACAGAACCCGGTCCTGCTTACTGCAGAGCCCCGGCTTCCAAAGTGACCTATTTCCGAGAGCCCGCTTGGACCCGGTTCGCTGCATCCCTGCAGCCGGGGCGCCGCGGAAGGTGGTGGGCTCCGGGGGCGATGAAGTGGGACCCCTAGCCCTTGGCGCCCGTATCCTGGGGAGGTCCCGGAGTCTCGGAGGCGGCTCCCAGTCGCCGGCCTCCCAACTTGGGCTCTCAGTCCGTCCGGACCCGGGGCTCTCTCCTCTGATCTCTCTGCGCCCGGCCCGGCGCTATGAAGTGAAGCCCCGCCCCCGTCCCCTCGCCGTGCCCCCCGCTCCCCCTGCCAGCATGCGAGCGGCGGATTCCGCCACCTGGGAGAGGGTCAAATTCCTCACCGGCCAGGTAGAAGCGTGCACTTCCTGCGGAGCCGGGGAGGAACCCGCGGGGGAGCGAGGCCGGGGAGCCAGCCCGTGGGGGCGGGGGCGGGGGACCGAACCCAAGCCGGAGCCCGAGCCCCATCGGGCGCCCCAGCCCCGGCCCCAGCCCCTCGGAGCTCAGCCAGCGGCGCCCACCATGAAATCCGACGGTGACGAGAGGAAACCTGGTAGGTGGCGGCTCCGGCGCCCCAGCGTCCCGGGGGACCCTTTGGGGGCTGGAAAAGGGGAGCCGGTTGGGAGGAGGGGGCACTGGAATCGGTGGCCCGGGCCGGCCTCGGGGTGAGAGGGGGCGGGGGCGGGAGGAGAACCGGGGCTCCCAGGCCCCGGCTATTGTGGAATCTACCGACCTTACCCGGCTTGCGCTTCGGGCACGGATGGAGACAATGCCTCCCGCCGGCCGGCCGGCTGGCTGCCTGGCGCGGGCCACCCTGGGGCCGGGCTTCGGACTTCCCCTCCCCCCGGCCGGAGCAGATGTTCGCGGGGAGTTAGCGAGCAAAAGTTCTCGCCGCCCCGAACTTGTTGGCGTTGGCCCCGGAGCCGGGCATCGGCGTGATGTCCTTCTGGGGGGGGGGAGCGGGAGGCGGCGCCGCGGTGTTTACATGCGGGAGCCCGAGCGAGAGCTCGCAGTTCCGGCGGCTGTGCCTGGCGTGGGCCGGGGGTGGCTGTCTTAGCGATCCCTGCTGGGCCGGCTGCGGGGCGGGGGGCGACAACAAGTGCGTTTGGCTGGTCCCAGGTGAGAGGATGAGGAGAGCGAGAAGGGCGACTGCAGGGCACGGTCAAGGCCAAGTACGGAGGCCAGTAGCTTTAGGGCTGGAAGGGCAAAGAGAGAACTGGCCCGAGCTGAAGTCCGGTCTTCCTTACCTTTGTCTGTCTGTCTGTCTCTGTCTGAACTTCAGTTTCCTCATCTGTAAAATGGACTGGATGACCTCTATGAGCCTGTCCAGATCCAAATCTAAGAAATGATAAAATCCTCTTATTGGACTGGGGGAAACTGAGACCCAGACAAAGCTACATAGGTAAGAAGTGATAGAACCAGGATCTCCAAGCAGATATAGGATTGAAATGTGCTAGAGACATTTCCAACCGATCAGGTCAGCCCCCTTCTTTTCCAGAAGAAAATGCCAAGGTTTAGACAGTGGGTCATTTGCCAAAGATGATAGTAGAAATGGGATTCAAATCCAGTTTCAACTTTTCTAAACCCTTTTCTTTTTGTGCTGGAGGGGATGTGTTTAAAAAAAAAAAGGGGGGGGGGAGAGCTGGACCAGGAGGAAAGTGAACCTTACAAGAAATCCCAGCATCCACCTTTAGCTGGTCTTAAATGATTTAAAAGAGCCCAGTTCCTCTGCAGGCAGATATCTTTGGTTCTTGTCTGAAATGGAGAAATGGGCACATCTCTTTTACAGTTGAACTCCTTGGAGATCAAGGAACACAGGAAAAGAAATTTCAGTGGAGCAGAAACATATGCGGTACTCCAATTGTAGAGTTGTTATTAATGTGAAACATTTGCCAAAAGCACAGAAGACATGTTTTAGTTTTTAAAATGATCTCAGTCGAACATGCTTGGACTATTGCTGTTACATGGTCTGTTTCCCTCCTATCACTTCCTTTGGGTCTGATGTGATAATTTCTCTAGATCTATTCTTGCCCGATGGTCCTGTGATTTTACATGTAGATAGCAACTTGGGCATAGAACGAGAGAATCTCCAAGTGAGGTTTATGGATTACAGAAAGCCAGAACTGGGAAGGAGTCTGGGCCACAGAATGTCCTAACTGGGAGGGACCTTTGAACATAAACTGTCAGAACTGGGAAGGTCCTTAGATCATAGAAAGTCAAGAATTGGGAGGAACCTTAGAACACAGAATATCAGAGGTATGAAGAATCTTAGATCCCAAAGTTGGGGCCAGAGCTTGGAAGAGCCTTAGAACCTAGAATGTCCGAGGTGGTAGAACCTTAAAATGGGAGAAATGGTAGAGGGAACCTCAAAGTAGAGAATGTCAGACCTTGGTCTGTGTGTGGGGAAGAGGAGTTATGCCTTAGAAGCTATCTAGTTCAAGCCATTCATTTGACCTGTGGTAAAATTGACCTAGAGAGGCTGTTATTTGCCCAAAATCCCTTGCCAAGGGGAGACCCTGGCACAGCTGGGACTCGGCTCCAGCTCCTCTGACCCCTAAGACCGGTATTTTTTTTCACCCCGCAGCATAATCTATGTTTGAAGCTTTGCCTGGTATTTCCAGTGGTGAAAGATTTCCTGGCATTATCAGGGCTTTTAATTCTTTCCTTTCAAGTGAGGGAAGTCAGTTTGGAAGGCCTCAAGCCCTAACCTGTCTAGGCTGCTCTGCTCTCCAGGGATACGGGGCCCTGAGACCTCTTTTCTAACTGCAGAGACTGGTCCTATCTGCCCACAGCCAAGCCAGGATTGGCCGCCACATTGTTCTGTTTCTAGGAGCAACTGAAATGCTGGAACACTATTGGTGATTCTGATGAACTCTGAATGGGACGGTTCCTATGGAAAGGCTGGCTCGGGAATGGACTCTCCCAGAGAAGAGTCACTTGTGTGCCCCGGAGAGACCTCAGCAGGGAACTTGGAATGTTGGGACTTTTTTTGGGAGACAGAGGGCAGCAGTGGCCTGGCGTCTGGTGAATGAGCCCCTTTTCTGATTTGGTCTCTCCTTCCCTCCCTCCCTGGCTCTGGCAGGGATTTGTGATCCCTGCACTAACAAAGAATGCTGCAGTAACCTAGGACTGGACACATCTGTTGGAGTTATTTACACCGTGTGTGTGTGTGTGTGTGTGTGTGTGTGTGTGTGTGTGTCCTGTATACAAGGAAAGCACCTGAACCTGGTCCAAACCAGCCAAAGCCCTTCTCTACTCCAAGCAGGCAACAAAGCAAAGGGATAGAAATGTCAGCTTTCATTTCAAGGTTTTGCCCTTCTCTGCTGCTTCCACTGACTAGAAAGACGTTAAGACCAAGGGGGGCGGGGGGGAGCATGATTCACTTTGAAAAAAGTGTATTATCCAGATCTTTAAGAAATTGTTTATATCTTTTGTATATTTTTATATATCTATATAATTCACACATCTTTGTATACTATTTTATATGTCTAATATATTTATTATAGTATAATATATGTATTATATGTGTACATGTATTATAATATAATATATAATATACGTATTATAGATATAATATACACATATCTCTTAACTCCCCCCTTCCCCAATATATTCCTCCTTATAACTTCTCCCAGAGAGCAAGCCTTTATGCAAAGAATTTAAAGGAGAGAAAAAAGGAAGGAGTGGGGAGGGGACAGCAAAATCTCTCAATACCTGGGGGAAAAAATCTAATGTCATATGCAAGCACATCTATGAACCCCCATTCTTCCAGAGAAGGGGCTACACCTAATTCTTAAAAAAAAAAAAAAAAAGCTTTTTTTTTTTTATACATGCAAAAAACTAGTTTCCAACATTCACCCTTGCAAAACCTTGCATTACAATTTTTTTCTCCTTCCCCTTACTTTCTCTCCCTTCCCTAGACAGCAAAGAATCTAATACAGGTTAAACTTTGTGGCTTATTCTTAACAGAGCTTTACTCTACTGCCCAGGCTTTGCAGGATGATGGAGAGATTGGGTTGGAAAGCCTGAGTTTAAATCCCGATTCCTGCATTTGCTACTAGCATGATCTCTCAGGCAAATCCTTTGACTGTTCTATACCTTGGTTCCCCCATCTGTAAAATAGAGATGATAGGATGCCCGTCTCACCTGGCTGTCATGGCAAATGTAACAAGAGTGCTTGGTAAACCTTGAAATGCTACAGAAATGGGAGCTGTGTTATTATGTAACCGTGGGCAAGTTTATTCTTATTCTGGTACCTCAGTTTCCCCACCCCCCCATCTTTTCTGCAGGATCTTTTGAACAATATTATTTTTTTTTCAGGCACTGTGCTAAAAATACTTTGTAACAAAGTTTACAGAAGATCCCTCCACGGATCCCCTGGGTCAGGTAGACAAGTCCCCCCCTCTGAATCTTGGTCTATATAAACTCTGCAATGACCTGCAGCCTTTTATGATGATGAATATACATCCCATCTCCACCCTCGGAGTTCTGTCATTAAGTGCCCATAAATAGAAGGTGCGATTATGTAAATACTCATGTAGAATGTAGCCAGACAGGGAAGTGTATTTTTCTTGTACACAAGTGGGTGCCACTGGTGTGTTTGTAACAACAAGAGCTTAATGACACGCCCTGGTCGTGGAACACCTATCTCCGAGGCACCAACGCCAAGGTGCCATTAGCCCTCGTGACAGACAGTCCTTGGGGGCAGAAAGAGATCGGTTCTCCTAATTGACACTTTGCACATGGCCCTATGAGGCAACTTGTTTCCATCTGTGTCTGCTCTAAGTAAGCCGCAACACGTTTCCCATAATCACTTAGACGGCCCATGAGTGATTAAAAAAAAATAAACCCGATAATAAGTGGTAAAACAACAAAAAAAACAAGAACAACAACAACTGGGAGAGTGGGCACGTGATTTGCCCAAGCTAGAGTCCCAGTTCCTGGGACTTTGGACACAACATTCTTTCCACTAAACCAACTCCACTTTCTCCCTCAATGCTTGAGAATCCCAGGCTTCTCTGGCTAAAAAAAACCCTAAGTTTCATTACATTTGGCCAGGATTGCTCGGAGGTGGAATTTCTACCTGAAGTACAAAAGGGTGGGACTAAAAAAATGGCCTCTGGGGTCTTTTTCAATGGAAAGGCTACAATTAAAAAAAAAAAAAAAAGAGGGGGAGAGGAGTTGTATTTCAGGTTTCATACAAACAACCAAAGTGTTGTACTGGCCTCCAGAAAATATTAAAAGACCCAGAGGAAAGGCCTCTGGCAAATTTGGACGAGCAGGGAATGAGCCAGCTGCTATCTGAACTGGTGAAGGTAGTTCTCGTGTTGATGATACAATCACAGTCCTGACTGACATTTATTGTGGCTCTATTCAAAGTTTCTTTTATCATGTGACAGCTGTTATAAATGTTATCAGCCCGTTTCACAGATGGGGAAACTGATTCAAAAGTGACTGGCCCATAATTCACTAAAGTATAGCACTAATATGTGTGACAGGGGATTGATTTTTTTTCCCTACAATCAAGCCAAGAGCTAAGCCAGGATCTAGAATCCTGAGATCTTATTTTACTACCCTGCCTCCCGACCAAATCACTTCCTTTTTGTCTCCTGTGTATAGAAAGCAAATGACACCCCTCCCTTCACCCTAATCCCCCTCTTGGGCTCCCTCCCCTCCCCCCAGAGTTTCCACACTGGCCAGACACTGGGGCTCTCGGATCCTAGGAAGGAGGATGAGCTCGATGGTTTCTGTGACTGCTGCTGGATATGGCCAGGAGTTTTCCTTGGGGAGATGAACAGAAACTATTTTGGGGAGAAATTGTAGCTGAAGTAAACACTCAGCCCGGCTACCCTGGGAGCCCGGCAGATGCAATTCCCAAGAGCTCCTTCCCGGCTTGGAGGAGATGAAAGGAATTCCAAGTTGGGCGAAGGGGGCTGGGAAAATGAGGGCAGTTTGGAGACTTGGGGCCGAATGGCTCCCCGGGAAGGCGGGATTTTCCCACACCTCCCTGACAGCTCAGGTAGGGCTTAGGAAGTCATTTCAGACTGACAGCGGGGGGCAATTTGAGAGGGCCCAAACTGGCCCGGGTGGTGTAGTCGGGCAACCTGCCACATCTGGGGGCAGTCACAATCATGCTAATGACTGGGATGTATTTAGCATCCCAGCCGTGATCTCATTTAATAATGTATGTAAAACATAGTCCAGGTGTAAAGTTGTCAACATTCCCTGAGGTTCCTCCGGGCCCTGACGTCCTATCTGCTAAATTACCTTCCTTCCTTATCTCTGAATCCCCAGAGGGCAGGGTCAGTTTTTTCACTTTGTTTTTGTATCTCCCCTCCCCCAACCCCACTCTGCCTAAAGTAGGTGCATAATAAATGCTTATTGCCTCAGGGGAGGAAAGCTGGTGTAGTTGGATTTCAATGCTGAAAGGGAAGATGGGGAAATATATTTTTGTTCCTGGCTGGACTGAAAAGAGAGCAATAGAACTGGGGTTCAAATCCCACCTCAAGACTGACCACCTTAGGCAAATTACTTTCCCCCTTTTCCCCTCCGTGGGTCTTCAGTCTTGTTTTGTTTTTTCTTTTTTCTTTTTTTGGTAGTTTTTTATTTTTTAAATATATGCAAAGATACTGGATCTTCAGTTTGTAAAAATGGAGTGTGGGAAGCTAGGGGGCGCCATAGTATAAAGAGCACTGGGTCTGGAGTCTCATCTTCCTGAGTTCAAATCCAGCCTCAGACACTTACTAGCTGTGTGACCCTGACTAAACCCCGTGACTCTATTTGCCTCAGTTTCCCCACTTCTCCAATGAGCTGGAGAAGGAATGGCAAACCACTCCTGGGTCTTTACCAAGAAAACCCCAAATGAGGTCACAAAGAGTTACTGAAAAACAAGAAAATGCGGGTGCTGGTGAGAAGAGCTTAGAAGTTGCTTGCATATGTATGTATATATACACATATATGTATTTGTGCACATTATATACATACATCTACTCTTAGATACTCTGTATATATCTTATATGTATATAATCATTTGCATGTTGTTCTCCCCTTCAGAATGGGAACTTTCTTTGAACTTCCTAGCACTTAGTACAGGCGTGTGACACACACAGTATCTCAAACATAGAAAGGATAGTGGAGAGAGAACTGGGCTTCCTAGTTGAAAAGATCTGAGTTCGAATTTTACTTCAAATTCTCCTCCTAGGTATGTGATGGAGTTGGGCAAGTCACTTTAATTCAGCCTCAGTTTTCTCTTCTGTTCACTGGGGACAAGAACAGCAGCTACCTCAGGGAATTGTTATAAGGCTCAATCGATAGAAAAGGTTTTGAAACATGAAATAACATATAAATACTAGTTATTATTATGATTGTTGATATTATTAATTCTTGTCAACTGTCAACTCCTGGCCCCCGTGAAGACCTTCCAGTGCTGAGATTCTGAGGTTATCAAAAGCCGGAACTGACCCATAAATCTTCAAATCTGAAGCTTGGGAAGTCACCTAGCCGGTCCTTTCCCAGTGTGCAAGCAGTTGTAATCAGGATGGAATCTTTAAAGGGAAATTTCCACTGTGATGATTCCCCTAGAGAACTCGGCTCACTGGAGACTTTCTCCTAGAGGCCCAAACAGAAATAAACAGACCCACTCCCAAAGCTAGGCCCCTTCGGTTTTTATTTTATTTAACTTATTTTTTCTATTGCACAAATAGGTGCCCTTTTCTTCCTTTTATGCAGTTTAAGTAATGGCTTATCTCACTGGCTTTAGTAAGTTGTCAGTTTTCTATTAGCCCTTCTGAAAAAGCAGTGGGGATGAGATTGCATCTCTAATTTCTGGGAATTAGGAAGGCTGGGAGAAAGCTGCCCATTAGAGCTGGTGGAAGGGATGTTATGTACTTAGAAAGCTTTTCCCCTACACCTAAAGCTCTGGTGTGTGCAGCCTTCCTGAGGTCTGCAGTGAGTGGGACCAGCTTTGGAAAAGATAGCAGATGGGCCTTCCCATGGGCGTGGGAACGGACTGCGATCCCTGTTATCTATGGACAGGGATTAAGGTGTGTCCTAGAACGGAGAGAGCTCTGAACTTGGAGTTAGAGTCTTTTCTGCTAATTATCCATGTGACTTTGGGCAAATAACTGGCTGGTCTCCATTCCCTCTTTTGTAAAATGGAGGGATGGAACCCAGAGGCCCTATAATGACCTCTTCCAGTTCTATGTTTGTATCCCTAGGAACCAGCTCACTTTATCCTTAAATTGTAGCACTTGTTGGTCACTAGGAAATGGATTAAATCATGAATCTTAGGGCAGAACAAACGATTAGGCATTTGGCCCAGAAGGAAAAAGGACCATCTCAGGACTGATTTGTGACCTTAGATAAAGCCCTTCACTTCTTTAGTTTTAGGTCCTTTCTCTGTAAAAGGAGAAGTTTGCATGAGTTGATCTCAAAGATATTCTTCATTTCTCACATTTTACTGTCATCTTGTGTTCTAAGGGCCCTCCCAGCTCTGACATCCTGGGTTCTAAGGGCCCTCCCAGTTCATACATCCCATGTTCTAAGGGCCTTCCCAGCTCTGACATCCCGTGTTTTAAGGACCCTCCCAGCTTTGACATCCCATGTTTTAAGGACCCTCCCAGCCCTGACATACTACGTTCTAAGGGCCCTTCCAATCTGATATTCTCTGTTCTAAGGGTCCTTCCAGCTCTGATATTCCTTGTTCTAAGGACCTTGCCAACTCTAATACTCCATCTTCTAAAAGGGTCTTCTGAGCTCCGACATTCTAAGTTCTAAGGGTCCTCACAGGTCTGAAATTCTCTGTTCTAAGGTTTCTCCCAGCTCTGACATTCTCTTTCACTGCCCCCCACAACCCCCTTCCCAACCTCACCCGCCTTACTTACATTCTCTGTTGTCAGATCCCTCTCTGCTCTGACATTCTCAGTTCTAAAAGTTCTCCCAACTCTGACATTTTTTTTTTTTGCTCTAAGAGCCCTCCCAGATCTGTTCCAACACCATAGATTTATAGATTTGGAGCTGAAAAATAATTTTAGGGATCATCTCATCCAATCTCCCCATTTTATACATGAGGGAAATGAGGTAGGACAGGGCGTACAACCTGTTGCATGGCCACTCGAGTAGACAGCAGCCAAGCTGAGATTTGAAACCAGGTTTTCTCAGGAACTTTTGCTGATCCAAGATTCTAGAGAACAACTTGCTTTGTTATCATAAAGATGGCACCTTTTCCTGGACCAAGTGGAACTGGTCTTCACAGTTAGGCTATCAGGGAATTTCCACTCTGGTCTCAGAACAAGACACACATAGTCCATACCCATGGTTGTCCTTTTTAGCCCTTGCAAAGAAGAGCTTGGTTGAGCCAGTCCCAGATCACACACAGCTCCCATCCCAAGGCCTCAGAGCCAAGGACTTGGGCGTTTTTCCTTGGTCCCACATGCTCAGCAAGAATATTCTGCCCTTGTAACTTAATTTGTGAATCATAATGGTAGATGCTACTTCTTCACCTAGCCCAAGCCTCGGCAACCAGACAGTGTGCCCTTCCCCGTAATCTATACCTTCTTCAATTATTGGCTGCCTAGGAACAACATTCTTTTTCAGTTACTAATATTTGCTTATTCTGAACCGCTGACCACAAGTAGCAAAGCAGGATGGGACCCTCTGAAAAGATTGATGCATCTCTGTTGAGGGGACTTTGTTTCAGATCCCAAAATCTGTTATTTACTTCCTCCGCTCAGTTCCTCTCCCTGGGTTTCAATTTGCCCATTGGTGAAATGAAATTGTCAGAATATAAGATTGGGCATCCAAGCTTCCAGATAGCTCCAAGGCTATCGGTGTTCCAAGTAGGATAATTGGAGGACTAACAGACCTTTGGGTACAGGATGGCTTGCTTCTCCCAGGCTTTGTCATTTGGACTCATAGGAAAGCGATCTCAGAGGCCATTTAATATATCCCTTCATTTTACAAATGGGGAAACTGAGGCCCAGTGGAGTTAAGTGACTTGCCTAGGATCACACATATCACAAGACAGGATTTTATCCAGGATGTTCCTGACTCCCAAGTCGAGTGCTCTATCTGTTCTGCCTTTGACCTTGGACAAAAATGACTTTTCCCTTCTTGGTTTCCTCCTCTTTAAAAAGTTCCCTCAGGTCTTTTTCAGTAATGCTAGGTGGCTAAGGGCCAGAGTTTTGTCCAGAGACATTCAGATGACAGAGATGCTTCAGTAGCAGAGCCGAGACTCCGGCCATTTGTCCCTACTCTCAAATCCAGTGTCCTTTCTACCACACTAACTAAGCTCCCTCTCAGTAAAGCTAAGAGGCATTAAGCAGTATCTGGCAGTAATAAAAAGGTGCTATCAGGAAAAATCATCCTTAGAATTACAGCTGGTTTCTTTGGGAGAGAGTAGCTTTAGGCCAAGTTTGGACGACCACTCATAAAGTATGGTTAAAGGAGGCATGATGTGGTAGAGAGAACCCAACTGTCCAGTCAAATACTTGAACTCAAATCCCTCTTTTGAACCTTGCAAGAGGAAGGAAGTACAACCTCGTTCTCAGTTTCCTCCCTTCTAAAGTCGGGGGTTGGACTAGATTTTAAAAAAATAAACATTTGTTAAGGACTTCCTATACATCAGGCACTCTAAGTCCTGAATTAAATGACATTTCCTTTAGCCCTAGATCTATGAGTGATTGAAAAAAGCATTTCTTAAGCACAGTCCTCGATGCTGGATATAAAAAACAAAATAGTTCCTGCCCTCAAGAAGCTTCTATTCTCACGGAGGAGACAACTGGTGGTGTTGAGTGATGATCAGGGAAAGGAATTGCTTTGTTCTGGGAGTCGTCAATATGGCGAATGGCAGCCGTTCTATAGGCTCTGATTTAGGAATGAATTGGATTGTGACCCCCTGATCCTGGAAAGGACAAGGTTCTAAATGATCAGAGCTGCCCTAGAAGGAAGATCGAGTTCTTAATCACTAAAAGCATTGGAGTAGAGCCTGGATACTCATTTAATGAAGAAACAGAGGTTCAGAGAAGTCACATTTTACCCAAGGTCACATAGACATTAAGAGGCAGAGCTGAAATTGGAAACCAAGTCTTTTCCTTCCAAATCGAGTATTATTTTCACTGTTCCTTTGGAACTGACTCAGATTGGCCCCCAAACTCCTTTGCTTCCAGCTCAGAGATTCAATGACCTTTCCTCTCAGAAGTCACCCAGCTTCTCATCTTCACCTTCAAGGACAGGGCGCCATGTCTGCCATTCACATGCACGCTTCATCCGCGTTCCCAGCCAGCCCTTCTCCATCAGTCTCCCTGGCCCGCTGTCAGCTGCAAGCATATTTGAATCATCTGTAGTAATTTTTCCAAACTGACATTCATTGTTTATCTCGGGGCCGGCATAGTAATTATCCTTTTTAACTTCCTCCCAATCTCTTTCCTCAGCCAGATTGTTTATGTTTGTAGAAGATGTCTGCTCATTGCCTGCCCGCGCCCTCCACAACTCCTTCCCCATGCTGGCCTCCTGTCTCCCGTTTGGCGGCGAGGATGACTTTTCCTGATTATCATTTCTCCAATTATAATAATTCCTACCTTCCTCTAGCAAAATTTCTCCTGCGCTCTAGAAAGCCAAATGAGAATTCCTTGGGGGCGTTGCAGCTCCTTCCAATCTGAAGCATCGAGCAGCTGCTCTCCCCAGCGGAACTCCTGCAAAGTCTTCTCAAAGTGAAAGGCGGCCCTCCCTCAGCTCCGCTGGCCCAGATGCTCCTCACTGGGCTGGGTTATTTACTTCCGTGAGCTCTCTCTCTCCCCCCTATGAGCTACCTCCCTTAGACTGAGACTTTAGAGCTCTTCTAGTCTAATCTGTAAGTTGTTAGAAAAAGAGAACTGGTTCAAGGGGATCTGAGTTCAAATCCAGTTACTCCGTGACTACCTTAGGCAAGTGGCGATCTCTTAAGAGCTCAGTTTCCTCATCTGTGAAGTGTGTGTTTGGCGGGCAGTGGGTGGAGGAGATGTTGAACTAGGTAACCTCTAAGTCACCTTTTATTTTTTTTCTGAGGCATTTGGGGTTAAGTGACTTGCCCAGGGTCACACAGCCAGGAAGGGTTAAGTGTCTGAGACTAGATTTGAACTCAGGTCCTCCTGACTTCAGGGCTGGTGCTCTATCCACTGCACCAGTAGCTGCCCCTAAGACATTTTCTGAATCTAAATCTATGATCTTTCATTGTGCAGATTGGGAAACCGACTTGCAGAGAGTGGAAGGGATTTGCCCACCAGCTAGTGCAAGGCAAAGCCAGCCCTCTCTGAGTCTTGTCTCTCTACTCCTGGTTCAGTTTTTTTACACTTTACCCCACACTCCTTCCCCCAGGGAGGCTGGTTATCTGACTCTCCACTTAAATCCTTGACACTATTGCCATCGATGGCGCCATATTGGTGAAGAACCTCAAGTTGGGAAGCTGGCCTGGAAGAACTAGGGGAACTTAGTCTGAAAAAGAAAAGGCCCAGGGGAGACGTGATGGTCGTCCTCGAGTATTTGAAAAGGTTCTCATGGGAGTGGAGGAGGAATCAGTCCATTTTGGCCACAAGGAATAGGATTGGGAGTAACAGGAGAAAGTGGAGGGATGAGTGACTTCAGGTCATTGTAAGGAGGTGATGAAGAATGGGCTAAGGAAAAGGACTTAATACATTTCTCCGAGAAGATGACAATGACAATTATTGTTGTTATTGTTATTAGCTGGATGTGGTAGTGGGTAGAGTTGCTGGACTTGGAGATAGGAAGACCTGAATTCAAATCCTGTCTCAGGAAGATCCTGGGCAAACCACTTTGGTCTGTCAGCCTCAATGTGCTCTTCCATAGAATATGGACAATACTTCCCTGACAGGATGAGATGAGATAATTCATATTCAATTCATTCAAGTGCTTTGGGAACCTGAAAACACTTTATAAATGTTAACTATTAATATTATCCTTATCCACTGTTTCATTTGGCCTCCTTGAGGGGGTTCCCCAGACTTCCTCCTCTCCAGGACCTCCCAGCTCTTGCATTGTCTTTCCTTCCCCCTCACCCCCAAGTCCCTTTCTTCAGGACACTGCTCTCTTTCAGCTTCCTGGCAGGTAGCTAATCTCATCAGCAGAGCGCTGCTCATGTTTTAAATAGGCTTTCTTGGCTAGTGCGAAGATCCCTCTTAAGAACTGTATTGACATTTTGCCGGGAGCTGATGAGGGATCATCAGGAGACCCAGAAAGCATTTATTAAGCACCTCTGTATATAGTGATCTAACATACATGAACAAGTTCTTGGAAATGTTTATAAATCGGGTCATATTCTGATTTTTGCCAACTGGAGCTTGGCAGACCAACTGACTGCGTCTGTGACTTAAAGCAAGTCCCTAATTTCCTTGTTTGTCTTATTCATAAGTTTTGAAATCTTATATTATTTTTTAAAAAATGTAATATGCCTTCTGCTTTAATCCAAAAGAACCCAATAGGGATTTGTTTATTTTATTATGATTACTGCTGCTACTGCTACTAGTAGTAGTGTAAGTACTAGAATACTACTATTACTGCTATTACTATTACCACTACTATTGGGAACTAGTATTTACACAGCACTTTTTTTTGGGGGGGGGTTAAGTTTTGAACTTAAGTTCTGGGTCACACAGCTAGTAAGTGTTAAGTATCTGAGACCAGTTTGAACTCAGGTCCTCCTGACTCCAAGACCAAGGCTCTATCCACTGGCTGGGTCATCTAGCTTACACAGCTCTTTAAGGTTTAAAAATTCTCATTTGATCTTCACTACAATTATGTGAGTTGTGGGTGTTAGTGTTTATTCCCATTCCACAGATGAGGAAGACTGAGAAAATGTACTTTCCCCGTGTCACACAGCCCATAAGCATTTCATTAAGGATTCATATTCGATCCTGGATCCAAGCCCCCCTCTCTCCACCAGTTGCCCAGCCAGGGCAGGCCCCATTCCCTTGCCCCTTAGATGAGACCATTTCTTTCAACCTTCCCTGAGGATGGAAAGCACTTCTCCTGTCCCCAAGACGCCATCCAGGACTCGGTATTTTGGGAAGCCCAAGAGACCTTCTGACTGACAAGTTCTCCCTTTTTGATTTCAGCAGTGACAGAATCATCCAGAACACCCCAGGGCCAGGCTGTGCTTCTTATCTACTTTACCAAAAAAAGCCCGCATGTCTCCTGACTTAGAGGTGCATATATTTTCCCAAGGCCGCATTGCACCAAATCACTGGACCCGGCCTGCCAGAATAAGTCACTGCTTCCGGGGAGACTGACAGGACCTCTCTCCTTTTCCCTCCCCTTGTTCCAGCAACTGATGCTTTGCCTTCCTGGCTATTAGAACACCCTGAAATTTCGAGCCGGAGTGGACCTCCGAAAGCCTCCCTCCTCCAATCCGGGCTGGGTTTGAAATAGAAAGATGCAGATTTCCAGCCCTGCTCGCTCTGCTATGGACCAGCTGTGTGGCTAACTGGAGCCACTCCCTTCCCATCTCTGGGCCTCAGTTTCCCCTGCTGTCAAATGCACAGTTTCAATTCCACAGTCTCTGAATCTAAGGTCCTCCATCCTTTTCCCTTTACAGAGGATGAAGCTGAAGTGTTCAGTGACTTACCCAAGATCACTGAGTAAACTTAGGCTCATAAAGTCGATCTCAATAAACCTTTAGTCGTAAAATAGGTTAGTACTCAAGGAAGACCTTAGAAATCAACAAATCCGAATGGATCATCCATCCAGGGGCCTTTCCTTGATGTTCTTCCTTCTTCCTCCCCAGGGTCTAATAGTCTCTTTCCCACCAGACTTTTCCATTGCCTCTTACTTCCATATGCTTAACATGTGTCATAATTAGCTGTATTTGTCTGTCCCTTTACTAGAGATATTGCAAGGTCAAGAAGAAAAGATTGACTCTGGGATCATCGGTTTTAGGCTCAAATTCGGCTTTCGCTGCTTATTTATCTAAGTAGCTTTGAACACATAACTTGACCACTTAGGTCCTCAGTTTCTCCATCTGTAAAATGAATGGGTTGAATGAGAGAGCCTCTGTGATCCTTTGGACTAGAAATCTGGGATTCTATGAGAATTAGGAACAGGATGCTCTCTGAGGAGAGGGATTTTCTAAACTTGATCATCTTCTCTTCCTCCCAGCCCCCCAATACTGACTACAGTGACTACAGTAACTACAATTGTTTCATAAATTAGTTTCATTCAATCATTCCCGAAACATTAAGTGCCTATTGTGTGCTGAGCACCAGATTAGATTGCCAGCTACTCTGAGGTGCATTCATTTCATCCATAAACATTTATTACATGCCTGTTGTATGCTGAACACCAGATTAGATTGCCAGCTGCTCTGAGGTGCATTCATTCCATCCATAAACATTTATTACATGCCTGCTGTGTGCTGAACACCGCATTAGATTATTAGCTGGCCTGCAATGCATTCAGTCAATCCACAAGTGTTTATTAAGTGCCTACTGTATGCTAAACATCAAACTGGATTGTTGGCTGGCCTAAAGTGCATTCAATCAGTCTATAAGTGTTTATTAAGTGCTTACTGTGTGTTAAACATCAAACTAGATTGTTAGCTGGCCTGTCAGTCAGTCCATAAATTTTTATTAAGTGCCTGCTGTGTGCTGAACATAAGATTAGATCATTAGATGGTCTAAGGTTCATTCTTTCCATCCATAAAACATTTATTGCATGCCTGCTGTGTGCTGAACACCAGATGAGATTGTTAGCTGGCCCGAGAGGCACTCAGGCAGTCCCTAAGTGTTTATTAAGTGCCTACTGTGTGCTAAACATCAAACTAGATTGTTAGCGGGCCTGAGGTGCCATAGAAAGGAGGCGCAGGAGGGGGCCACAGCCCCTGACCTCAGCCCCTGAGGGTTAGGGTTGGGCAGAGACTGGAGGGCTCCTGCTTCCCTTTCAGCTGTCTGATACAGCTTTTGGGCTGTGCCTTTCCTCCCTGGCTCTTTAACAAAGTGCAGTGGACTAAAGGGAGGGCCAAGGGAACCATCATTTTCCTCCCAGCCTGGCCCGCCCTCCCCGCTCAGCTCAGGTGCCACTTTCTACATGCGACCTTTCCTGATCTCGGCCCCAGCTGGCGAGCCCTCCTGAAATGACCTTGCAGTTACTCTCTATATATTTTGCATTTCCTTCTCGGGCACCTGCGGCTTCATCCGGGAGATTCCCTGGGAAAGGGAGATGTTCCTTCAGTACCTGAGTAGGTACAGACCTGGATTTCAGGTTGGAAGGCTCGGGTGTGAATCCTGAGCCCGACACTTACCATCAGGGCCGTCTTAAGCAAGTCACTTCCCTTGGGTTCTGCTTGGCCATCAGAAGGGGTTACATCCAGGGGTCCTCAAACTTTTAAAATAGGGGCCAGTTCCCTGTCCCTCAGACTGTTGGAGGGCCGGACTGTAGTAAAAACAAAAGCTTTGTTTTGTGGGCCTTTAAATAAAGAAACTTCATAGCCCTGGGTGAAGGGGATAAAGTCCTCAGCTGCTGCATCTGGCCCGCGGCCGTAGTTTGAGGACCCCTGCATTAGACTGTCTTGTCACATGATGGAAAGAATGCTGGACCACACATGTGGGACCTGAGTTTGAATCTTACGTCTGCCACTTAATTCCTTTTGTGACTTCGCCAAGTGGCTTAGTCTCCCCAGACCTCAATTTCTTCAGCTGTAAAAGGGGTCTCTTCCAGCTCTGATGTTCTCTAAGATCCCTTCTAGTACTGGGATAGTCATCCTACCTATTTTAAGGGCAGTTTGAAAGGAAGGGAACAAGATGCCTTCCCCAGGGCATCCTGGAAGCCAAGCACTGGAGAAAAAAACACTGTGATGAGCCTAGAGACCACAATTTTAAGTCCTAGATCCTGTGAGTTCTAGTGTTATGACTTGGAGCACCTCAGTTTTCCCATCTTTAAAATAGGTACAATTATCCTGGTTCTTCCTATCTCTCTCACAAGTTGCTATGACTAAAGTGCTGTAACACCTCTGAAGGATTAGATTTGGGAGCCACCGTTTGATTTTTAAGGAGGCATAGGAGAGCTGGTGGAGAGAAAGAGGAATTGGGCTTTGTTCATTCTGTGTTAGAAGATCAGAAGAGTTCCAGCAAAGCTCATTTTCCCAGCATCTCCCTGAAGGTGCCCCGTCTGCCCCCTCCCTTTCTTCTCCGCCTCTCAACAACCCGATTTGTTTCTCTTGCAGAGGGCCCCTGGCTCTCTTCCTGCTTCTGTTTGACTGTACAGGACTCCTTCCCCATTTCCTGGATTAATTTGCCAATCCTGCTTAGTTGACAGCTCTGACCTTGGTTTCTAGGAGACTGATCAGTGTCCTGTGGATTGGATCCTTTGGACGGAAATGTCCAAATGCCAGGATCTTCTGTGATCTCCGGGACTGAGGTGTGTCGCAGCTCCCCAGTTCTCCCAGTGTCTCTGAGCAGTCCTCTGCAAGTTCCTGATGTCAAGGTTATATAAACAGAGAGATAACCCTGATCCGTCACTCCTTCTAAGGGGCCATTCTGAGCTCTGGGACAGCTCAGGAGGAGCACAGACTTAAAATTAAAAGGAATTTTAAAGATCTCCAGACCCGATCTCTCCCATTTTAAAGGTGAGAAAACTGAGGCACAAAGAAATTTAAGTGACTTAACCAGAGCTACACAGCTAGTAAGTATCTGGGACAGGATTCAAATTTGAGTCTTTTTGATTCCCAATAGTATTCTATTTTTCCAATTACATGTAAAAATTGTTTTCCACATTCATTTTTGTAAGATTTTGAACTCCCAATTTTCCCCCTTCCTCCCTTCCCCAAGACAGCAAGCAATCCCATATATTATACATGGACAATCATTTTAAACATAAAAATCTCCTTGATTCCAGGCCCAGTACTCTTTTTAACCCACTTAATAACCTTAATAATAGTTGGCATTTATAACCCTTTGAGTTTTGCAAAGTATTTTCAGTACATTGTCTCATTTAGGTTTCTCAACATCCCTGTGAGGGAGCTGCTGTTATTATTCCCCCTATTATGGATGAGGAAACTGAGGCTTGGGGAGATTTTGAATAAACTATGATCTTATAGCTAATTAGTTGAGATAGTTATTAGTGGTAGGATTTGAATTCAGGTCTCTATCCATTTTTCTTTAAGCAATATATGGCAAAAGGGAACAGTTAATTCATCAATCAACAAGCATTTACAAAGTGCTTATTGTTATCTAGTTGGTCTTTAGTCACGATTGATCCCTTGTGGGGGAGTTTTCTTGGCAGAGATACTGAAGCAGTTTGCTATTTCTGTCTCCAACTTTTTTTACAAATAAGGAAACTGAGGCAAACAGGATTAAGTGACTTGCTAGTCAGTGCCTGCCCCTATTAATGCCTACTATGTGCCAAGTAAAGGAAATACAAAGTACAGAATGAAAGGGTATTCATTGCTTTTCAAACTTCCTTTCTTATCAGTCTACTCAGACAGGGACCAGGTCTTATCTAAGCCTATATTTCCCACAGTGCTTAGTCCTGGGATCTTTGCCCAATAATTTTTTGCTATAGCAAATTCAAAGATCTAGAATAGCATAGTGTTGGAGGAACTTCTCTAAGGAGATACAAGTTCAACCTGAGGCTCTTCCACTCAGTAGCTTTCATTTGGGGTAATCTATCTGACCTAACCAATGAGTTCCCTCACTGGGAAATCCTGTGATGATCGAATGCTATAGGATTCTCACAGGACCATGGACCGTGCACCATGGGAATCAAACTGCTTTTTGTCTTAAAGACAGTGATTAGTGGCCAAGAGAGCTGGATCGTATTCACCTGGAATAGTCTTGGAGTAAGGGAACAATGGGATTCTCTACCGGGAAGGGACCCAGTCCCCAATGGTGGAAAAGGCATTTCTACTTCGCTTTTCTGGACAGTGAATTCTGGGAACTCTAGCCCTATCTCCCTGATCAAATGGACAGCTCACTCTAGAGGAATATGGGCAGATTGATGAGGAAACTGTGGGACCCTAGGATACATCCTAATCAAAGATCGCTGGTGACTGCCCTGGGTGACCCAGAGCTATTTCCATATAGTTGACCTAGGATTGTAGAGAGAAGAATTGAAAGGAGGGGGAAAGAGTGGGAGGAATGCTGCTCAGTGTGTCCAAGGGACTAATAACTCCTATTTCTAATAGCTCCCTAAGGTTTAGAAAGCACGTTCCTCATTGCAGCCCAGTGAGGCAGGCAGTGGGAGGATTTTGATTGCCGCCCATCTGGGAAGTATTGAGGAGGGCTTTGAACTTAGGATCCCAAGTCTACCCTACTCTCAGTGATGCGACTTTAGTTCATGTGACTGATTAAACTTGACAAAGAGCTTCTGCTAATCAGTGTGGGGAAACCCCAAGCAAACAGCCAGAATTTTCATGTGATGAGTTTGAGTGTTGTGGAAAGAGACTCTGCCTTGAGAACTGACAGATATGAGTTCTAGTATCAGCTCCGACACTGACAGTGTGACTTTAAATTGTTTCTTCCTCTCCAAGACTTGGTTTTTCCCTGAATAAAATAAAAGAGATCTCTGAGATCCCTTCCAGTTCTGACATTCTGTATTCTAACTTCCTTCCAATTTTGAAATTTGAGGCATTCCTAGCTCCTATATTCTCTCTGTTCTAAAATCCTTCCCAGCTGTGATGGTATGTATTCTAAGGCCCCTTCCAACTCTAGTATTTTTGTGTCTAAGTTCTCTCCCAGCTCTGACCTCCTGGGTTCTAAGGGCCCTCCCAGCTCTGACCTCCTGGGTTCTAAGGGCCCTCCCAGCTCTGACATCCTGGGTTCTAAGGGCCCTCCCAACTCTGACATCCCAGGTTCTAAGGGCTCTCCCAGCTGTGACCTCCTGGGTTCTAAAGACCCTCCCAGCTTTGACATTCTGTGCTCTAAGGGTCCTCCCAGCTTTGACATTCTGAGTTCTAAGGGCTCTCCTGACTCTGACATTGTGTTCCAAGTTCTCTCCCAGGCCCTCTCACCTCTGACTTTCTGGCTTCTCAGCATCCTCTTGGCTAGAGCATCCTACAATTCTTCCTTTGGGTGTTGTGAGGTAGATGAGAAACATTTGCAAAGCTATTGGTCTTTCTCCACTTGCGTGAATGTTGCTAATCAGGGAGCCCTACAACTGCTTTCGAGTGATTCCATGTGGGCCTGGGATGGGAAGGGTTGGAAAGAAATAAGGGAAATAGACTAGAAGAGCTTTTGGGGAAAGCTTGGCAGGGTGGCTCTGATGTGGGCGTTCTTGCATTTTGAATGGGTTCCTGCCTGGGGCTTCTCAGGGGGCCCACATGGCCCTTCTAGGCTCACCCAGCACAGGGCCGAGGGATTCGAACAGACTTTTCTCATGCTTAGTGCCCAAAGTGCTACTAATCTAGAAAAAGAAAAGGGCCCTTAGACAGTATAATAGAAAGAGATCTCGTCTTTAACAGCTGACTCATTTCTCTCCTTTCCCTGCTCTCTAGCAACTGCTGATATCCAACAATTCCTTGTATATCATTCTAGCTAGCTGGGTGATGAAATAGAATGGTGGAACTAGAGTTGGGACCACCTCAGTTTAAATCTAACTTAGATGAGATGATATTTGTAAAGCACTTAGCACAATTCCTGGCACTTGGCAGATGTTATATAAATGCTTATTTTCTTCCTTCCCACCAGCTCAGGTACTTTATAGATGTGTGACTTTGGGCAAGTCACTTAATTATGGCTACCTCAGTTTCCTCAGTTATAAAGTAGAGATTTAAAAAATAGCATCTCCCTTTGATGGAAATGAGATAATATGTGTACCCCCCCTTGCACTTAAAACACTATTAAATGCTATCTTTTATCATCCTCATCCCTTTTGTCACTAGCCGTGGTCATCATCAGAACTGCATCAAGAAAATCTAGATGGACAATAAAGACATATATTTCTTTTTTTTTAATAGCTTTTTATTTACATGTTAAATGCATGGGTAATTTTACAGCATTGACAATTGCCAAACCTTTTGTTCCAATAAAGACATATATTTCATTAAGGGCCAGAATTCCCTGAATGCCCAAGTTTTAAAGAAGTGCCCCATCAGCCAGGGTCCCCGGCTCAGCCCATTCCCAGCAGTGGAGAGCATCAGGAGTCTGGTTGGACCAATGGAAATATGCCCTAAGTCACCTGAGACCTTGTATATTTAGAATTGATCCATCCTGGTCACTGTTGGATTTCTTTGGTCATTCCTATTTTGTAGATGGGGTGGGGATTGGCAGCTGAGAGAGAGTCACTGGTAACATTGACACTGTCCACTTGTAACTAGTGCTGAACTTCTACCTTGGACACCCTCCTATTTCTTGCTTGGTAATGACCTAACTAATCCTCCAGATGTCTAATTGCAACTCCCCCCCAAGTACCAAATGTTTCCCCAGTAACAAGGGGCTGAGCAGCATGAGAAAGTAAGCAGCCAGTCAGGAGTTTTCCCAGAACTCTTCAGTCTGACTTCATCATTCTTCACTGTTCCCTCCCATGAGCTTGCCAGAGGGAGGGAGACTGAGCCCGGAAAAGGGGGGGGTCCTCCCATGCCTTGCTGGCATCTCCTATGGTTAGCTACCGTCCTGTGGGGTGGCAAGCTGCATGCTCCAAACAGTCTGCAGTTATACAAACAAAGCTTTCTTTGTACAATCTGGTAGGGCATATGGCATAATGGGTAGGACATGAGACTGGCATCAATAGGCAGGGATGTTGCAGTGGAAAGGATTCAGGATATGGAAAAGTGGAGTTCAAATCCCATGCCTGACATTAGCTTCCTAACTTTTGGTCAAGATGCTTAATTAACTCTTAGGCATTTCCTTGTGTGTGTCAGGTAACTGGATTGGAGGGTTATTATTGGACAGAGTCATTCCATTTCTAAATTCATGATCCTGTCATCCCATCTCTAATATTTACCTGTATGATTTTGGACAAGTCAGCTAAGCACTCTGGTCTCAAGTTCCTCGTCTGTCAAACAAGAGAATTGGAGTAATTAGACTTAGTGGACTAATTCCATAACCCTTTGATCCCATTCGTGACATTTAACACTTATATGACCTTGGATAAGTTGTTTAACTTATACCTCAGTTTCCTCATTTGTTAAATAAAGGGCCTGGCCTCTAAGATCATTTTTATCTGTTACCTCAATTTAACGTTTAACTTTCCACTTAGATATGGGCTGGGAATAGGAAGGAACCTTGGAAATCACCCAATCCAAGCAGGAATCCCATTTCCAAGCCATCTTGACCCCAAAGGTCCAAAGGGTCATTGAGTTATCTAGAACAAGGATTCCTCCATTTTTGTGCCATGCTGTCTGATGAAGCTGTAGACCACTTTGTAGAATAGCGTTCTTAAATAAGTGAAGAAAATTCTAAATTTCAGCTAGGGGTTAGTGAAAATAAAGCTATCATTTCTTTCCCATCCAAGGTCGAGGATTCCCAGAAATCCATTCAATCCTGGAATTCTGGTCCATCCCTTAGGGTATGTCCATACCCCACTCCCCACAGGTTCAGAACCACAGAAGCAGAGCAATAGAATAGAACCAGCAGTAAACTCCAGGGAATCCTTTGTGATGTTGAGCAACTCACTGCCCTTCATTGGGCTCAGTTTCCTCATCAGTAATAATAATGGATTGAAACGACAGATGGTCTCTAATATCTCTATCGAGGTGTGACATTGGGCAATTGATTCAGAGCTGTGTTGTATTTGTGTGTATGTGTGTGTGCACTCAAAGGTTTGCCAGGGGATGGAGATGACTGGGCAGGGGCTGGGCCTGGGCCCAGCTGCTCATTTATTTATCTCTTTGGAGTCTGGAGCTCTCGGTTCTTTTATTTTTGTTCTTCAGGAGCACACAAGTCTTGTTGACCTTCCATGCTGAATAGCGTAACCAAGAGGGCTAACAGGTAGGGCTGCAGGCTTGTTTGTGCCTGATTGTGTCCCTGCCAGCACTGTCTGGGGTTCTGATAGCCTGTCCTAGTATTAGGGAAATCCCCCCTTTTCGAACCAGGGCTGCAGATGCTTGTAAAAGGAGGGAGGGCACCTTAACTGGATTTGATTTCCCTGGTCCAAAGTCAAAGTATAGAACAACACACGCTGGGATGGTCTTCAGCGTTCCTTCCAACCAGGAAGTTTTCAGAGGGAACAGAGGAAGAGCCGTGAGGGGCCCAATTGAGGGGAGAATTTGTGGTTCAGTTGTTTTCAGTGGGGTCCGATTTTTATGACCCCTTTTGGGACAGGGTTTCTTGGCTGAGATACCAGAGTGGTTTGCCATTTCCTTCTCCAGCTCATTTTACTGATAAGGAAACTGAGGCACACAGGATGAAGTGACTTGCTAGAGTTAAACAGCCTAATAAGTGTCTGAGGTCAGATTTGAACTCAGAAGATGAGTATTCTGGACTCCAGTCCCAGCATTCTCTACTGTGTCACCCCCAAGTGAGTCATGAAATTCAGCGTTTTGGGATCATTGCCATTGGTGGAGAATAGCAGTCAACAAGCCCTGGACTTAGAGTTGGGGACCACAGTTCAAATCCTAGATTCGATGCTTACTGAGTTGGGACCACTGGACAAATCATTAACCTGATTCCTAGTTCGCAAAATAAGACTGAAATCATTTTTATGAACTGCCTCCAAGGTCCACGTGAGGAAATCATGTTGAAAACTTTAAAATAAGATTTGCTCGTTAATCCAGGAACAATTCCTGGCAAGGGTCTAGAAATGGAAGGAGCGAAGGAGCACCTTTATAGAAGGTTAATGGGGTAGATAGCATTCTGCTACCAGCATGAGGCTGACACAACTTGGATTAGAGAGCAATTTGGTTTATAGAGTAACATTCATCCTTAAAAGGCTAATTGAATAATAGGTTTGCAGCTCCTTTTCCTCACAGCATTCCAGAGCTTGGAAGAAACTTTAATCTAAACCAAACTGTAACTGGACAAGAATGCCCTCGATGTCGTTTTTTCATAAGGGTTCATCTTAGGTCTGCTGGGAGCCACAAGAGTGGAAGAACTACAATTCTAAGAGATTGCCCTTTTTTTACTTTTAGACAGCTTTACAGCTCTGTATAACAAGATAGGATAGTAGATAGTGTAAAACCTGAATCGGGAAAACTTGAGTTCAAATCCAACACATACTAGTTGTGTGACCCTGGACAAGTAATTTACTTTAGTCTGCCTCAGTTTCCTCAACTGTAAAATGAAAATATTAACTGTGTGACCTCGGACAAGTCACTTAAGCCTATTTGCCTCAGTTTCCTCATCTGTAAAATGAGCTAGAGAAAGAAATGGCTAACCACTCTGGCATATTTACCAAGAAAACCCCAAATTGGGTCACAGAGTCAGATATGATTTAAAAAACAACTGGTGAATAAAATCTCTATCTGCCTCATTTCTCCTAGCTCTGTCTTCTGGGACTGAGGAGCACAAGCCAAATTCCTCTTTCAGGTGATAGAATTTCAGACTGGAAGATAATCATAGATTAGATATACTTTGTCTTTTTTCTAGTCTGAAAATTAATTCAGTAAGATTTTTTTTTGGTCCTCAATCCCCTTGTTTGTGGTTTCCTTATCCTCCAAGGAAGCCTTCCCTTGTAAGGAAAAAGGGACAATCCTTTTTTAAAACACCTATTTCCTTACCAGGCATTGGGCTAGGTATTAAAGATGCAAAGACAAAAATCAGAATCACATTCTCATATCTTCTAATGGAGGAGTCAACATATTTATGGATAAATATATAGAGATTATATGTAAGATAAAGAAACTCAACCAACAGCCAGGCATGTAGGTGGTGCAGTGGTTAGAGCATTGGGCTAGAGTCAGGAAGTCTTGCGTTCAGATACTGGTTGAGTCAATCTGGACAAATCACCTCTGTCTCAGTTTTCTCATCTGTAAAATGGGGATAATAATAGCACCTATCTCCCAAGTTGTCATGGAGATCAAATGAAATAATATTTATAAGATGCTCAGCACTATGCCTGGCATATAATGAGTGCTATATACATGTTTTTTTTTTCTTTTAAAAATTGTTCTTGTAGTATTTTATTTTTCCAAATACATACAAAATTAGTTTTCACCACTCACCTTTGCAAAACCTTGTGTTCCAAATTTTTCTCCCTTTACTCCCCCTTTTTTCCTCCCCAAGATAGCAAGCATTTTGATATGTTAATTAAACATGTACCATTTTTCTAAACATATTTCCATACTCATGTTGCATAAGAAAAATCAGATGAAAAAGGGAAAAAAAAAACAAGCAAACAAACAACAAAACAACAACAAGAGAAAATATTATGTTTTATTCCACATTCAGTCTCCATTGTTCCCTCTGGATGTGAATGGCATTTTCTATCCCAAGTCTATTGGAATTGCCTTAAATCACCTCGTTGTTGAAAAGAGCTAAATCCATCACAGTTGATCTTCACATAATCTTGCTGCTGTGTTCAGTCTTCTCCTAGTTCTGCTCACTTTGCTTAGCATCAATTCATCTAAGTCTCTCCAGGCCTTTCTGCAAACAGCCTGCTCATCATTTCTTCTAGAAAAATAATATTTCATTATGTTCATATACCATAATTTCAGCCATTCTCCAACTGATGGGCATCCACTCAATTTTCAGTTCCTTGCCACTACACACAGGGCTGCCACAAACATTTTTGCACATGTGGATCCTTTCCCCTCCTTTATAATCTCTTTGGGATAAAGACCAAGTACTTCATAAGTGTCAGCAATTTTTTAAGCTCCTGCCATCTACCTGGCACTATTCTAAGTAACAAAGATGCAGATAAAATCATCTTTGCCCTCCAGAAGCTTACCTCTAGTACAGGAGACAGCATAGACCTGTCCAAATCATGTACAATATACGCAGAATACAATCAACAAGCAAGCATTTATTATGTGCCAACAATGTGCCAGGCCCCACGCCAGGTGCTGAGACCATAGAGACAAAGATGAAGTAGTCCCTGATGAACTTCCCTCTCTGTGACCACAGGCCCTGTGTTACATTACCGCGCCGGGTGCCAGCTTCAGGGCACTTGGAGGGAGAGAGAGAAACAGCACATGGAATGCTGACAGGTTGGAGAAGATTGAATCTCGCTGCCTGGAAATGTTTAACCCAAGGAGGCCCTGTACTTTTCTCCCTAAAAGACACTCTCAGATTTACAGCTAATAAAGGAAGTTTAGTTTTTTCTTCCATTTCCTGAAAATGGGACTTTTTCCCCCTGGAGATCGAAGGCTAATTTGACAGCGTATTTGTCATTTTCTATCAGAAAGGAGAATGGGATGAATTGGGAGCGATGGGTTATACTGCCTTAATTTTCATAACTTTCAGGGAAAACAAGACAGTTAACCATTTATCTTATTCGAAAGATGGTTCCTGCTCCAAATAGACCTTCTTCGAAGCCCTTGCCTTCTTCCTAAATTTGCAACCATGTCTTAACTTTGAAAATTTGGGCAAAGAACTCTCACAAGTTAACCTTCAATTAGTCACCAGTGCCCCCTGCCCTCTTCCTTCCCCACTGACTCAATGGGAGAGGCCTTTGGACTTGATCTTTCCACTGGGTGTTGACCATTGGGCATCTACCCTAGTAGTGAAGTGGCTTTGGAAGCCCAGAAAGATGAGCAAGAAATTTCACTGGGCTACAATAGCAGCCCCAAATGAAATGGGGAATTTTCTTGTAAAAGCAGAGTTAAAATGTGAACACCTGCTCCCGATTAGCATCCTCCTTTCTCCAAATTGCTTCTCTTCCACTGCTTTGTCCGACTATGGAAGCGTTCTTCTTTAAATGTTCACAAGCTGTAGTTATCCCTTCCCCCACCCCTCCAGACCCAAGAACTCAAATTACAGATATGCATCCTCCTTTCCAGGGCTGTGAGCAGTCAAGGCTCCCCCCCACCCACCCAACACACTCCAGCCCCTTAAAATACACTGCAAGAGAAGAAAGCCGACAGGATCTGGAGAGAGAGCAATGTGGTGTTGTGGAAGAGGCCTAGAACTTGTTCTAAGCTTAACTCTTCTATTTACTAGCTGTGTGAACTTGGACAAGTGATTATACTTTTCTGGGCCTCTGCTTTATACTCTGTTATATGGGTGGATTGAGTTTCATACTCTCAAAAATACAGATTGCTTTTGACATTCTATGTTCTAAGGGCCCTCCCAGCTCTGACCTCCTGGGTTCTAAGGGCCCTCCCGGTTCTGACCTCCTGGGTTCTAAGGGCCCTCCCAGCTCTGACTTCCTGGGTTCTAAGGTCCCTCCCAGCTCTGACATCCCAAGTTCTAAGGGCCCTCCCAGCTCTGACTTCCTGGGTTCTAAGGGCCCTCCCAGCTCTGACGTTACATGTTCTGATATCAGATGGCACTTCCATTTCACTTCTAGGTTCTCAGGTTGTCAGGAAGGTATCCTGGGAGGAAAAAAAAAAAGAAATTAAAAACCACCTGTGATGGAGAAAGTGATTTCTCAGCCAAGGCCTCAGAGCTTAATCCCTGGGCCAGGCTGGGTCTGTTCTAATCAGTTATCGAGGCCTGGCTGGCAAGCCCGGGCTTGAAGGCAGAGGTGGTAGCGTTACTTAATCCCTCACTCGCTGCAGAATCAGGGCTTTGGTTCCCACCTTCAGAGAGAGGTTTGAAAGCCTGAGTAGATTTCTGATCCTAATCTGGGATTGGAAGTGTTTCTCCTTTCCAAACTGAGGGTGGAGAAGGGCCCAGGCTGCCCCTCCTCCACCCCCCTCATTTATCACCATTGCTCCTGGCCTTGTTATTAAGGCAGAAGACAGCCAGCAGGGCCCATGTTGGTGACTGTTGGGTTTACTAAAGTGGGCTGGGGGGGGAGGGGGGTTGGCTGGAGTTCCGCCCCCCCTTCCCCACCTTTTTCATTTTTCAAATAGTTTTCTTCTCTGTTCTCCCAAGAGGCAGCGGCAGAGTTGATAATAAACACAGCATTTGACCTTTGCAAAATGTTGGTATAACATCCCAGATTGTCAGAAGAAACGTTTCGCAGGGAGCCAATGGCAGTGGATGGTGTCCTACTATGGAAAGGACATCAGAATACAGAACCAGGCCCTGGGCCTCCAATCCAGCCTGATCCTGGGGCTCCATACATTTGGGGGCGTCACCCTGCCCTTTTTAGCTTTCCAATTCTTCATTTGTAAATGGGGGTAGGGAGTTAAGATTAGGGGCCCTCTAAAGTCTCTTATGTTCCAGTCTGTCCTAAGTAGCAGCCACACAGTTGAAATCTCCATTTCGGGATGGGCTTTAGAGCCCCTTCCTAGTCTCAGTTTGTGTTTTGTGGCAAAGTGGAGGAGTGTGAGAAAGCTTGATTCACCCCCCCCCCAGTTAATCCCCCCAGGATCATTGCTGGAGGTTTGTCTCAGCAAAGGAGCTTGCATTGGGGGCACACAGTGGGATTGCCCCATTTTTCCTTTCAGAGGAGGCCTCTGGACTGAAAGGAGCATTTCAAAAATACCCTGGGGCCCCTGATGGCCACACACTCTTGAGAAAGCCTTGACCCCTGGAATAAAATGGGCGATCACATTAGCAAATTGGAAACAAAAGACTTAAGCCAGAGAAGGTCAGGAAGACCTCTAATCAATGAACCAACAAATAGCTTTGAAAACCATTGGCCTTTCCAGGTCTTGTCAGGCAGTTTATACTGTAGGGGCCTATAGACTATCTCTGTGGCTCCAAGTCAAGAAACCTAGTTCCCCGGTCTGCATCCAAGTCATTAGCTTCTCTGGTCAATGGTTTCCCCTTCCTGCGGTGGAATTGTGGGATTTTCAAGCTGAGAAAGACCTGAGAGATCATTGATGATAGTTTTGCAAAGCACTTTCCATTAGAGGCAGTATGTTAACACAGTGGATAGACTTCCCAACTTGGAACTTTGTTTAAATTTAGCCTCTGAGACTTACTAGCTTAATCCTATTTGCCTCAATTTCCTCATCTTGTAAAATGAGCTGGACAAAAATACACTCCAGTGTTTTTGCCAAGAAAACCCCAAAGTGGGGGGTGGGTCAAGTCAGACAGATTCTCAAATTGAACACCATTTCATGTTATCTCATGGCCAGCACCCCAGATTATAATTCTTTGACGCTGAATAAAATACCTCATTATTTACTGATCACTTTGTGGGTTGTTGTCAAGTATAAAACCTTGACAATCTTTTCAATCACCCTATGGGGTTGATGCTATTATTACTCCCATTTTATAGATGTAGAAACGGAGGCTGAGGTTTGGATCTGTGAATTGAGGTGATTAGTATAAGTGTCCAGCACTTAGTAGGTGCTTAATAAATTGTTTATTGGACTGGATTAGACTGGAATTGCCCAGGGTCATCCAGCTATAGGATTTGGATTCCTTTCCCACCTATTTACAGGAAAATAAATAAATCACTGACAGTCCCTGGGCCTCAGTTTACAGTGAGGAGTTTGGAGGGTGGCTAATGCAGCTTTCCAGGGCCAGAGATCGGATGTGAATCTAGAACTTCTATTCAGAACCAGAGACCTTTCCAACATAGCCCTCGCAGGGGTCCTCAAACTTTTTTTAATAGGGAGCCAGTTCACTGTCCCTCAGACTGTTGGAGAGCTGGACTATAGTAAAAACAAAACCTTTGTTTTGTGGGCCTTTAAATAAAGAAACTTCACAGCCCTGGGTGAGAGGGATAAACATCCTCAGCTGCCGCATCTGGCCACAGGCCATAATTTGAGGACCCCTGCTCTAGAGGATCTGTGTGGCCTTGCTCAAGAAGCTAAGGTCCCCATCCCCTCTAGAATAAAATAGCAACTCTTTTCTTTGCTTTCTAAAGCCCTTTACAATCTGGCTCCAGCCTGTCTTTCCAGAATACTCATGAACTTTACCCTTCAGCTACAGTGACCTCCTTGCTATTCTTGTTTATTTTCCAACTTTGCATCTTCCCCCTCTGGGCTTTTGCTTGGGCTATTTCCCCATGTGAATCATGTGCTCTCTCCTCCCTTCCACCTTTTGCAGCCCTTAGCTCTGCTCCGTGCAGCACCCAAGTTTTGCCTTCCATTTCCAGGCCTTTCTCCCCCATTGTCCTTCAGTTTACTTTGCTTTGTACATTTGGGGTTCTTAACCTGGCATCTGTGATCTTATTTTTTTCTTTTGACCTATATTTTGATCATTCTAATTGATTAATCATTTTTCAGTCATGTCTGTTTCTTCATGTCCTCATTGGGGATTTTCTTGGCAGAGATACTAGAGTGGTTAGCCATTTCCTTCTCATTTTACAGATGAGGAAACTGAGGAAAACTGAAATAAGTGAGTTGTCCGGAATTGCACAGCTAGTAAGTGTCTTGAGGCCCGATTTGAACTCACAAAGCTGAATCTTCTTGATTTCAGGTCTTCTGTTCACTTCATGACCTAACTCCATTTCAATATAATGGATTTCTCTTCTAATTCTAAGTGCTTTGTTTTATGTCTTTAAAAATACTTTGAGGAGTCTTAGACTCACCCTACTGGCAATCACCACAATGATGAACCTCTGCTTCTCACTCAATAGAATGGAAGTTTGTTGAGAGCAGGTTCTGTTTGTTTTTTTCATTTTAATTTTATTTCTAATGCTTAGTACATGAATAGGACTAAATAAATATTTTAGCATTGTGGTTGAATTGAGAATAGATATGGTTAGATAGGAAAACACTTTGAGAAAAGCTAAAAGTACCGTGGCCCTAGGAAGACTGGGGTCTGCCTTAAGCCTTCCACTTAGGTAAGTACTATTGTCTGAACAGTTCCCTTGTTGAAGAGAAGGGTCCTCACCCACTGGCAGCTGATGTTATCTCAGGCCTTTGCTGACCATCTTTACTAGTAGCTGGGGTTGGGGAAGGGATGTGTGCAGAGGAAGAGATGGCCTTCTCCAGAATCTCTCCGAGTCCCTATAATTGTGAACAGACTCCCAATGGCCCACGCCATTGGCACATAAATACAAGCCTTGTTTGGCTCAGAAGGTTTCCCGTGGGTCCCCTCTTCCAACTGACCCGTGCCTGCGTTTCCTCAGCTCGGTGCAATTAAACTTGACCGCCTGGAATCCGGTGAGTGACTGGAGTGTGGGAAAAGTCTCTGGGCCTGAAGCCTCTTCTCCACCCCCATCCTCATCTAGGATTTGGCTTCCCCAGAGGGGCTCAGATTACATATCAGGACACAAATCATTTCATTCCGCCATGCTTGGGGGGAGGCGGGGGGGGGGGGGAAGAATCCCAGATGCTGAGCTCCTCGGGCCCGGGAGAAGCTGCCGCCTTCCCACTGGCAAACGCCCCTACCACGCTGCCAGGCCGGCTTCCATTGGCTGAGGCTTCCCAAGCATCCCCCGAACCCGGAACTCGAATGTTACTTGTTAGTGATTCTATTGCTCAACAATTTAGAAAGGAAGCCTTGCCAGTTTTCATAAGTGAAACATTTAAAGTATGCAAAACATATTTTACTCCTTCCTGGAGCAGCTGCTCAGTTGGGCTGGAGAATAATCAGCGGTGAATTATATACATTTGTATGCTGCCCTGCAGTGTTCTAAAGCTCCGAGACCGTGCCCGACGTACCAAGTGACTGTCAGCTTCAGAGCTGGCAAACGACTTGGGGGCTGACAATCGGGATCTCATCCCGCCCGCTGTATTTTTCCCTCCATTTTCCATATGGTTAATAACAAACGGCACGAAGGGAAAGTTTGGGAAACAAATGGATTTCTTTCTTTGCCTGCCCCAGATCTCTTCCCCAAACTCAAGGCAGGAACCATCTCCAGAGGGAATGCGGCAGAAGGTCTTAGAATATGCTCTTGTCTGGAATCTGTGTCTGCACGGAGTCTGGCCGTTTTTACTTTGAGTGAAAGAACGATCAAAGGATCAGAGACTTAGAGCTGGACGGGGACCTCAGAGCCCAGCCCTCTCATTTTCCAGATGAGGAAACTGAGACTTGAAGTAGCTTGTTTGGGGTCATGTGCTCATGCAAGAGCACTGGTCACCAAATGACTAAACTTGGAAGGGCCCTCAGAGGTCTAGTCCAAGCCATACCCACAAAAAATGGAGCTATGGTTCCGTTATATCTGCCTCGTCACTGACCCCCGTTGGGGTTTTCTTGGCAGAGATAGTGTTTGCCATTTTCTTCTCCAGGTCATTTTACAGATGAGGAAACTGAGGCAAATGGACTTAAGTGGTTTGCCCAGAATCCTACATCTGGTAAGTGTCTGAAGCTAGATTTGAAACTAGGTATTTCCTCCCTGCTCTATCCACTGTGCTACCCAGCTGGCCTTCAGGATAGTAAATGCTATGTGAATATCTGGTTGGTTGTTGTTCTTCTTTCTCAAAGAGGACCAAAATAAGTTCAAGTTAGTGTGTCTGTAGCTGAGCAGAACAATACAAGCTCAGATTGCTCTGCCACTGGTCAGTAGGTAGGAATTCAGTAAGCACTGAGACCCTGTGCTAAGCACTGGGGATCCAAAGAGAAAATAAAACAAATCCTGCCTTCAAAAAGCTTACTTTTGACTAAGGGAAACAGTGCACACAGAGTCATACATAAAATAATGGGGGAGAAACGGGAAAATCTGGAGAGACTGTTTCTAGGAGATGAGGTTTGAGCTAAGTCTTGAAGGGGGCTAGCAGTCACGCTGGGTTTCTGGGAAGCCACTGGGAGCATGTGATTTAATAAATAAGGAATTGTAGCCAAAGAGTAGAGTTGCCCCAAAGAGCAGCGACCTAAAGGCCAAGATTACAGGGTGAGACTTTCAGGGGAGCCACCCCAGTGGAGTAGCCTTCCTCCAGGAGCAGGAGTCTCCATCATGGCTCAGTGAAACCAGGCCTGGCTTAAAGCCCGCCTGCATTCTGTTGGCTGCCTTCATGCCTTGGAGCCTGAAAAACTGGGTCCAGATCTGGCTTACACACTAAATCTGGGACTGGGGGCTAACTCACTGCAGAGCTCTATCCCAGAGTCAGTGCTAGAAGAAGACCTTGGAGATATTCAGCCCAGCACCTTCTTTTTGTAGGTGAACGTTAAACCAGCTCCTCAAGGTAATGTGGCTAGTATTGTGAGTCTTGTTTATAGAATTTTTCAGGTTTGCAAAGCAATAATAGAGTATTATTCTCTTTGGTCCTCACTACAACATGGGGGCTAGGTGCGAGGTAGGTGATCTTACTATCTCCCATTTTACAGATGAGCGTCCCAAGACCCCGAGAACATAAATGAGAGGTGGCTGAATCCTGGTCCATTAGGGCATGCTGCCTCCGTGTATGTCAGAGGGTTTCCTCACCTCACTTTCCTCATCTGTACCAATGATATTTGCCCTGACTGCCTTCTGAGAGGCGTTCAGCCACAGAGCCTTTTTGTAAACCGAAACACTGCGGAGACGGGATTGGTCATGATATCTCCGACGCGTTGGAATCTGTTGATCTGAGTCAAGGACAGTGTAAATTGACAGCTGTCAGCAGACAGATGTCTGGGCCCCGGGTGGCTCTCTGCCACTGGCAGGCCCCGGGTTTTTGGCGTCAGAGCCTTAACCCTTCTCCCGCCCCCGTTGGAGACTCTGCTCCGGCGGATGCGAAGTCTAAAAGCCAGGACCCCAGTTCGGGCTGTTTCTGCTGGCCACGAAGGCCGCCTCTCTCTGGACTCTGCCGGGAAGCAGACACACTGCTTCTGCTGGCTTCTGAATCCCTGCCAGTCCCTCATCCTCCTTCCCACGGGTGGCAGCCGAGCGTCTACTTCTGCCTCCTCCAGCCAGATGGTGTGTGCTGGGGGGGTGGGGGAGCTTCCTCCCTGTGCTTAAGTAGCCAGACAGTCCAGATGCCCCTCTCCTGCTCTGCATCCTCTCACGGCCGCAGAGGAGTGCCGGTCACCAGAAACTTCCCGAGTGGTTGCCCAGAGGCGTTCCCTGTGCCTACCAGCGGCTCGGCAGCTCCTTCGGGGACCCAGAGCTTGGGAAGTGCAGTGTAGCAAACGCGGAGTCACACCAGTAATTACAGGCCTTTGCGATGCAAGCCTGCAGGGGCAGCTTGCTGCAATGCTGGATCCGTAAATTTAGCTCCCAGTGGGTGAGCTGGAGAAAATTTTCAGTCTAGGAATTATATAACAGCAGGTTTTCCCTTCATCCTTCCTTCTCTACCCCCTGCCATCCCTCGCACACCCACCACTATCTCTGCTTTCAAGTTGAACTTTGGCCCTCCTATTCCCTGGCACAAAGCTGGATAAAATGGTCTAGGGATGCCTGCTGCCTCTGGGGAAGCTGGAGAAGAGCCTCAGCACCCAGAGGATGATGGGAAGCTCCGAGCAGCAGCTGAAAGCTGTGTTTAAGAGGCTGCTGGTAACCACAAATTCCCAGCTAGGGAAGTAGATGAAAAGATGAGTGGATGCAGGGGCAGTCACCGAGAAATCCCAGAAGAGGGTGCCGTCCCCTTGGTATGATAATTAGCTGGGTACCCAGGAGGCTCTGGCATCCTCCCTCTGCCCACTCCTGTCCCCTCCCTTTCAGGAGCAGCCACCAGGACTTTCTGGCTTGGGAAAGCATGTCCATATGGACCAGCAGGATGATTCGGGTCCATTGAGTTTTCCTCAATTGTTGTTGTCTTTCAAAATCCTGGGGACTTTCAGCTTGCCCACGAACTGTTAACTCTCCACTGGCACAGCCTCGGCCCATTTTTGACATCTCTTTGCCCGCCTCCAACCCCATTACTCGTTCTTAGGTTTGGCAAATATGTCAAAGGTAGAACAAGGTGGGTCTGGAAAAGTGATATATTCAAGGAGTTCCCAAACAACCAAGAGCATGGTAGAAGCCATGGCCTGGTTTCTAATTAGCCCACTGCAGGCCACAGGAGACAGAACTTAGGAATAGCCCAGGCGGCAAACAAAAGAGAAATTACCCTCTTTCCCGAACCTCTGAATGCAGTGCCCAGCTAGGGCCTGAGGCTGGCAACAAATAGGAAGGCCAGTTCCCATTTTCAGGAGCACCTTACCTCCTGTCAGTCTGGGAAAGAGGATGTACAAGGAGAAAGGAAAGATCCATTGGGATCAGGTTCTGGAAAGCTTTAAAGCCAAACACTGAGTGTATATTTTTATTCTAAAAGTGATCGGTTGCTGCTACAGTTTATTGAGTGACATCATTAGGATGGTACTTTAGGAAAATCCCTTTGACAACCCTTGCTCTGTCTTGGGGGGAAATTTAGGCCATAAGGTATCTTTGATATACAAAAGTACTCAATACACAAACTATTTTAATAGTTTTTTTTTAATGGGATTCTAGTCTTATGGTTTCTCCCAATAAGACTATTCTCTCTATCATGATAAGACTGCGCCTGCTCTGGTACTACTTATAGTGTTTGTTATTTTTCTGGGATTAGGTGACTTGCTTAGAGTCATACAGGCCCTGCGTTTGAGATCTCCTCTGGTCTTATACCCTATGCCTGAAATCTTCCTCCTCACTTCCATTTCTTTCTGAGTTTCCCTGGCTTCTTCCTTTAAGACTCAGTTGAAAGCCTACCTTCTGCTGGAGGCCTGGCCCAGTTTTGCCCCTACTCTAGCTCTTAGTGCCTTTTCTGCAAATAATAAATGCTTGATAAATATTGGCTTGCTGAGCACAAACAGTTAAGCCCCTTTGATTACTTGGTGAATGTCTAGATCACTACTTCATATTGTGGTAATTTACAGGTCAATGAATATCACTTTTAAGTTTGTCAGGAGCTGTGTTCAGGGTCCCCTTGCCCCGAGGACTCTTCCTGGGAGAACCACAGCCCTTCGAAGGTTACCAAAATCCAGGACTTTCCTGACAAAATCAGAATGAACGACTCCCTTGATCTAGAGATTAAAACATCTCATGACTCTGAGTGTCCTCAAAGCTGCTTTCCCAAACTTGTTTTTCGAAAAAGATGAGTACGATAAGTAATTAACAGTTGAGGGTTTGTTCTGATCCAACAGGCACAGACTCTACTCCTTATCCTGAACTTCTGCCTCGCAGATGTGTGTCCTGGGTTGGGGATGGGGGTCAGAGGAATAGAAAACAGGGTCTCAGTACAATCCATTTCTATTCCTGGATAAACAGCTCAGAGGTCATGTCCTATGGAGGGGCGGCCAAAAATACCAACTCCATCTCTCAAGGACGGCATTGTTGTGTTTTGGGCACTTCAGCCATCCTTCCAGTGCTTTGGAAACCCCCTCATGCTACCCAAAGGCTGCTTCCTCCCTCCTTGAGAAACTTGGCTTAAAATGGGCAAAGCTACTTCTTCCTTCTCTCTGTATTCCCCTCTCCTCCCTCCCAGTACTAAGCCCTGTGGCCTCAAAGAAATTAGAAATGGAAAAAAAATTTTTTTTCATTAATCTGAGGCCTGTCCCTATGGCTGGGGCAGAATGGTTCCCCAGGGACGTTGAGCCTTTCAGAGCTCTTGGGTCGCCATGCTCCCAGGCCTCTGTCCAGCCTTGTTTGCATTGTCTTTGCTGAGAAGGACCACAATGGTCTTCTTTCTCCTCCCCCGTTTTTTCCTGCATCTTCTTTCTTCCTTCTCTCTCTTTTCCGTACTTTTCTTCCTCATCACTGTCTTCTTCTTCCCTCAATCTCATTGTCTTTCTTTTCATTCTTTTCCCTTCTGTGGTCTTTTTTCCTCTGTTAATTTTCCTTTTCATCCTATTCTCCCTCTGCATCTTCTTTTTTTTTCTTTCTCCCTCTTCTTCATCATTTCTTCCCTTTTTTATTACCCTTTTCCTCATTTTCCTATTTCATTCCTTCCCCCCTTTCTCTTCCTCCTTGCTCCTCCCCCTTGCTTCCTCTTCTTCTTTTCTCTCTCCGTTCCCTTGTTTTTTTCCCCCTGTTCTCTCTCCTTCCTCCTCCCCTCTCCTCTTTCTTCCTTGGGCACACCTGGATGGAAATCCCGCCCCCTCAAAGGGCACTGGGGAGTCCCCAGCCAATCTAGGAGGTTTTGCCATTTGGATTGTTGTAATCCGATCGTTATTAGATTAAAAGATTTGGCTTTGTTTGAACCTCTCCTACCGAGAACTTTTATTTCTGCTCTCCCTGTGAATCATGCTGACCTGTGGGCCTAATTCCTGCTTCTGCTCCAGGAGGGACAGAGCTTTGAGATCTGAGGACCACCAACGGCTTTTGTAACAGTTCAGCAAACCTGCTCACAAAATAATTGCAGGCACAGATGGAGCTCAGGGTTCAAGGGAGTCAGACCTCCTGCAGCATTAGTGTGCCTGAGGGGTGAGGAGACAGGGAATCCATCCTTGGAGGGGCGTTGCTTAGAAGTATTTTAGAAGTATTTCTGTAGGCAAATTTTTTGGCTTCAGGGCCTGGCTTGCTGGGGGAGGCAAAGCATTTGGGCTGGCTTCTCCTTCCTTACTGGAAACTCAACTAGTCTTTGGAGAAGGAAAGAAAGGCCTTGAATAAGAATAGAAAGAATTTTGGATTTAGTCTAGGAAGATGTACTTTATTTCTTCCTCCCTAAAATGGGAGAGGAAGTGCTAAACTAATTTTTTTAGGTCCCTGTTAGTTCTGCATCCTACATACCCCATAAATATTAGAGTGAGCTAGAGTCACCAGGACTCCTGGGTCTTTTTTCTTTTTTTTTTCTAGAGTATTTTATTTTTCCAAAAATATGTTGATTGTTTTTAACATCCATTTTGTATAAGACTTTGTGTTCTTAATTTTTCTCCCTCCTTCCCTTTTCTCCCCTCCCCAAGACAGCAAGAAATCTGATATAGGTTAAATATGTGAAATCCTTTAAAACACATTTCCCTGTCATGATGTACAAGAAAAAAGGGGGGGGGCGGAACAAACAGAGAGGTGAAAATGCTATGCTTTGATCCAGGATCAGGATCCATAGTTCTCTCTCTAGATGCTATTGGCATTTTCCATCCCAAGCCAATTGGAATTGCCTCAAACCAGTGAATTGTTGAGAAGAGCCAGGTTCATCACAATCGATCATCGCATAATTTTCTTGTCATTGTGTATAATGATCTCCAGGTTTTACTCACTTCACTCAGCATCAGTTCATGTTATTCTTTCCCGGGTCCTTTTGTAAGGGCTGTTTTCAAACACAGAACTCGGATTCTAAGATTTGGAAAAGCTACAAGAGACTTTCAGGTTCATCAAGGCCAGGCAGGTAGAGAGGGGTTCCATTCCCCTCACTTTTCTGAGGGATCATACAGTTTCAGCTCCAACTCAGTAGGGGATGGGGAGCTCAGCCTCTCAAAGCAGCTCCAGTTCACTGGCCAGTTCAAAGAGATCTTTAAGCAAAGTCTGGGCAAGTGGTTGGCTGAGCTGTAGAATGGATTCTTGTTCACCTCAGATTTAGGGGGTCCATGAGGTCCCTTCCGGCTCATAGCTCCTGTAATCCCAGTTTTCAGTAGTTTTCTCTTGCTCATTGAACTGAACTGAAAGTTCACTGTGGCACAGAATGTGCCAGTGATCCAGCCCTTGGACCCTCCTGTTTGCATAACAGAAAAGATGAACTTCTGGTTGCAGACCCTCAGTAAGGGGAAATTCAGCCTCTCCACAAGCAGCCCATCCACAGATTAGAAGTTTTTCCTTTGGGGAACCTAAATGAGCAGCTTTGCCTCCCCATTCCCTGCCCCATCTGCTCCTAGTTGAGCCCTCTGGGACCCACCAGTACAAAGCACATCTCTCTTCCACAAGGCCGGCCTTCAGATACTTGACAGTTTTCATGCCCACCCAGCTCATCTCTTCTCTAGTAGGCATCCCTGGGGCCCGGGGCTGATCCCTACATCGCCTGAACTAGAGGTCTGTCTCTTCTAGCTAGGAGGGCCCCACTTATTAAAGAGTTTCCAGCCAGGCGTCGCAGAGAGCTGCCCGATTCTCTGCACCGAGAGTTGTTCATTAACGATCTGCCACCCTCACATCAGCTCACCTTGTAGCAGCTGCTCCTTAACCTGGGCTCCCGGTATTTGTCCCCGGATTTGGATAATTCTGTATTAGGACATGCGCTTTCTTTGGAATACTTTGTATTTTATTTATGCGGTTGAAAACATTCTTGTGTGAAGGGATCCATAGGCTCCCCCAGACTGCCCAAGGCCTCGGGCTTTGGCTAAGAGTGGATATCCTGCCCTCATTAAAGCCAGGCTGTCCCGAAGGCTCACCAGAACAGACCCACTTGCAGAATCCCAGTTCTAGTCTTCCCATTAAGGTAACTCTGTTGCCACAGGGACAATCATCATCACTCCCGAGAGCCCAGGGCAACAATGTTTCCTCCAGACTGTAGCAGAAGGCAACAGTCCAACAAATACAATGGAAATCTGAAGGGAGACCTGGGTTACAGGCAGGAGACTTGTGTGTGGCCCCAGGCATGGGCTGTGGGTGTCAGATCTGTGGCAGATGGCTCAATGTAGTGAGTACCTAGCCTAGAGGCACCGGGCAAGTCAGTGAAGGAGCCAAGAAGGAGATCTGGACCTGTTTGGGGCCCCAGTCATTAACCTCTCCTCCTTTCCCTTTCTCTCCCCTCTCCTCTCCTTTTTCTGTCTCTGTCTCTGTCTCTGTCTCTGTCTCTGTCTCTGTCTCTCTCTCTTTCTCTCTCTCTCTCTCTCTCTCTCTCTCTCTCTCTCTCTCTCCTCTCTCTCTCTCTCTCTCTCTCTCTCTCTCTCTCTCTCTCTCTCTCTCATTCTCTCTCTGTCTCTCTGTCTCTCTCTCCCCTCTCTCCTTCCTTCCCTCCCTCCTATCTAACTCTCCCTCTCCCTGTTTCTCTCTTCTTCCTCTCTCTGTCTCTTTCTCTCTCTCCTTCTCCCTGTTTCTCTCTTCCTCCCTCCCCCCCCCCACTTTCTCTCACTTTCTCTGTCTTTCACACACACACATACATATTTTTACTAGCAAAGTTTCCAGCCAGGTGCTGCTGAGTCACTGTCTCAGCCCAGTATTGTGTGGCCCAGCTACAGCTTAGGAAGCTACACCCCAGTTTCCAACATGTCTTGTAAAGTCCCCCATTGACATCAACGATGTGATATGACAGCTAGAAGAGCTGATGTCCTTAGGAAAGAGCCAAGTTCCGGGAATGAAGTGATAATCATTCCCATTATTCTCTGTCTTGTTCAGACAGCACTCCGGGACAGTGTGGGACAGTGCATTTTCAGTAGGAGATTGATCTGTGTCCCAGAACACTGGGATGTTGAAATGGGTTCAAGTCTAGTTTCTCTGCAATTGGTTGAGGGCGCTGAGAGTCTTTAGTCTGGAGAAGAGAGGCCTGGGGGCAAAGGGACATCTCAACGTGTCTGTAGCCTATGGGATCTTGGGACCCCACAGGCCTCAGTGTTCACTTCTGTAAAATGTGAAGGCTGAACCAGATGGCCTTTCCAGGGCCTGCTAGTTTTGAATCTATAGTTGTGTGGACGCTGTCCTGTGGAAGAAGGATGAGCTTCCTCCTGCTTGGTTCTGAGAGCAGAATTAAAGGCAGAGGGGAAGGTACAGGGAGACTCATTTTGGTTGGATGCCAAGGAAAGCTTCCTAACAAGTGGAGGTGTCCCAATTGGAATGAACAGCTGTGGGGTGGCGAGGGTCCCTTTTGCCAAAGACTTCAGACAGAAGCTGAAGGACCCTGAAGGAGGGGGATTCTTCTCCAGAGACTGCAATGAACTCGATGGCCTCCGAGGTCCCTATTCGGACATGCTGCGCTCCTCACCACTTACGATAGCTGCGGCTATAGTTAAAATCCAGCTGTAATTCTGTGGTTGACCAGGAATTCTAAGGCTCCGGAGAATGTGGGAGGCAGGGGGCCTCTGTGACAATTGCTTCAAACAGTTCGCTTACTGCCCTTCTCTCTTGTAATTGGAGGGTCGTAACTAGACAGCACTTGATGAGGCTGTGAAGCGACCCCTTCAAGAGCAGCCCTCTCTCCATCTCACAGGCCAAAATTGCTTCTGCGTCATGTATCCCAAAAGGGCCAACTTAGCAGGACTTGTCTCTTTACTCCAGATTAAAAGCACTGTCCAAAATGGGATCAGGCATTGATAAATAGGCCTATGGCCCATCGTCGTTATTAAGGAAGCCCGTTTCAGAGGGATGAGGCCATTTTGGAAATGATTCTTCCATCTGAGGCTCAGAGGACCCTTAGAGAAAATATCAAGGAGAGTTTGTTTGGAAGAATTGCACTGTTGAGCCCCTAAGTCTCTGGAGGGGGCTCGATGCCCTCACAACAAACTGAGGAACAGTGGAAGGAGCCAACAGGTTTAGACCCATTGGAATCTAGATCAGACTTAGAACCAAAGGGGAATTAGAAAGATCTGAATGTATTCTGTCACCAGTGTCGAATTGTGTGGGGGTAGGAGGGAATCCGGTGCTGCCGCAGTCTCTATGCATTATCTTGAGCATGAGGGAAATCCAATAACTCCAGGGGCTCTCCACCCACAGATTGCTTTTGAGACTGCAGTTTGTTAAGGCACAAGGTGTCTGACTAGTCAGTTCTTTGGCAGCTACTGGAGCTGTGACTAAGAAGTTTGATTTCAGACCTGTAATAGGAAAGAACTTAATAACTGGAGCTGTCCAAAAGTTGGTACCTCCAAAGATAGTGAGCTTTCTATCCCTGAAGATAGGCCAGGGGGAGGTGGAGTGATGAACATCTCTCAGGCATATTTTGACATGAAATGGATCAATTTGATGATCCTTACACTTCTGAGGTTCCATTTTTTTCTTTTTTTTCTTTCTTTCTTTCTTTTTCTTTTCTTTTCTTTTCTTTCTTTCTTTTTTTTTTTTTTACTGAGGCAATTGGGGTTAAGTGATTTGCCCATAGTTACATAGCCAGGAAGTATTAAATGTCTGAGACCAGATTTGAACTCAGGTGTTCTGACTTCAGTGCTGGTGCTCTATCCACTACACCACCTAGTTGCCCCTTTTTATGGAGGACATACTAGGTTCTCAGTCCTGTGTGTTTTAGACTGGGGGAAAATATCAAGGAGTATAAGACATGGTCTCTTGCCTCCACATAATGTAGTAGAAAAGACTGGAGTAAATATGACTCCCACATGCATAGCACTCTCCTCCCAAGACCTCAATGAGGCAGATCGTTATCAGTAAGATTTACCCCCGTATTGGAGATTAAGGAAACTGAACCTTGGAGAAATGAAGTGACTAAGGTCATGGATCATTGAATATAGAGGCAGAAAAGACATTGTTCCTTCATTTCAGAGAGGACTGATGATATCGCAGAATGTTGTCTTGACTCTCAAATGAACTGGATTTAAGTAAAGCAGAGTTGCACCAAGTCGGCAGCCTTACTTTCTCTCCCAGATTCATTGAAGTCCAGTAGCAGGAAAAATGTCAGGATGACTGATGCCTGGGATACAGTGGATGCCTTGTCATCTTCAATGTGTGATCCAGCTCTAAGAGTTCCATGGTGCCTTTTTTATCCGCCTTCCTAGCTGTTGGAAGAAACCATTCTTGTTCACTCTTCTTCCAGTGAATATTTTGCCATGCTTAGGGCAGACACTCCCCCTAATTCACCAGTGGGTTTGAAGCCTAAAATGTCTGCTAATCTGATCACTATCTTCAAGCATTCAATTCAAATATGTCCTGTAGGAGAAGGAGAAATTCAACTTGTTTTCTTTTCACAATGAATCTGTATCACAGAAGCCAGGCTTGTTTTTAGGAGAGATCTCTTAAATTGCAAAGATGTTGACCTGTATTGGTAGATATGGATGATATATTGCTGAAATTCCCCCTTCCAGCCCCTAACCCTACAAAACCAGTCCACTTGGAGCAATTTTTTGGGTGATATCTGGGAAAATACAGGCATCTATATATATTTTCCAAATATTTTTCATTCTGGCCAATTAGAAAGACAGAATTTCAAAGTAGGACAGAACCTTGGCAGCCATCATATGTAATATGGTGGAGACTCACCCCTATGGTATATTTGATATGGAATTCTTTAGTTATTGCTCAAAAATCTACATGGAAAGAGAGCCTGCCCCATTCTGGGACTACTTCAATCTAGGGATCCTTTCTTCAAATAATGATTTTAAATAATTGAAGGAAATGCTTACTTTCAGTTGGCAATGAATGAAAATAAATATGTAAATTTTTTCCAGCCAATTTCATAGACCCCTGAAACCTACCTACTTTCCCTTTTTGGAGGGCAGGATGTCTGATGTAGGAAGTGGTTCTTAAGCTGTATCTTCCTTTTTTTATAGCTTTTTATTGACAAAACATATGTATGGGTGATTTTCCAACACTGATCCTTTCAAAAACTTCTGTTCCAACTTTTCCGCTCCTTCCCCCCACTCCCTTCCCTAGATGGAGGTAGTCCAATACATGTTAAATATCTTAAAGTAGATGTTAAATACAATATATGTATACATATTAATACAGTTATCTTGTTGCACAAGAAAAATCAGATTTAGAAAAAAAGGTAAAAATAACCTGGCAAGAAAAAAAAATGCAAGCAAACAATAACAGAAAGAGTGGAAATGCTATATGTTATGGTCCATACTCATTTCTCAGTGTTCTTTCTTGGGCCGTAGCTGGTTCTGTTCATTATTGATCAATTGGAACTGATTTGGATCCTCTCATTGTTGAAGATTAAACTGTATCTTTAAAGTATAGAGACTCTACTTTAAGGAGGAATGATTTTCTAGGTTATGGGAGTGGGAGAGAGAAAGTGAAGGTCGGGTTAGCTACTCAAGAAAGAGGAATATCAATAATGAATAAGGTGAGAAAGAAAGATTAAGGCCAGGTTGTAAAGGATTTTAAAAATCATTTTATGTTTGATTCTAGAGATAATTCCAACTTTCTTGCCATTGAGAGAAAAAAAAAATCCCTTCTCTCCAATTTGCAATTTCTTCCTTTATCTATTTTTCCTTATCTTTTTATATATTAAATATATAGATATATATAAACATAAACATTAAATACATATATAAAATAAAAATATATAAATATATATCTTTTCTTAAGGTGTCTTTTGGCTATGACACTTTGAGACTCGAGAAGACTGTGTAGATACTGGTTCTCCTTAATCTTATTAGCGGGGTCAGGATTCTTCCTGGCTCCATCAGGCTAAGCGTGTAGCTCTTTCCCAGCTCACCATAAGTACAACCTGCCTCCTGTTGCTGAGAGAGGTGGTAATCTTAGTTAATCCTCTCCTTGTCAGTCTTTGCTATCCTTCCACTTTATAAGAAAGTACATGTTTGGGCCACTGTGGATGGAGCCAAGTTAGCTCATGCAAGGGTCCCTAGTCCCAGAAGAGTCCTTGTGTGGTCACTAAGGTCATCTATGCCAAGGGCATTCCCCAGAACCCTTCAGACAATCCAAGGATACTTGAGACTCTTCAGGAGAGGGAAGGCTGCCCAGCCACCATTCTTCACCCACTTGGGACAGCCCCACTTCTGTGAAGGGCTTTTTGTCTGACTTGAGGCCTCACATATTAAAGCTTTTTTTCTGGATTCCAGTCAATGTGACCCATCCCCGAGTCACACAATGGCCAACAGAGCAATGCCAGGTGGAGGGTGGAGCTATTCATCCAGGTGATTCAGGCAACAAAAACAAAAATGAAATCTCCCAGGCAAAAGGCTTTGTTCTAAATTAGCCGAGGAATGTCTTTGGCTCCCTGCTTTGCTTTGCCAGGGAATATGAGGCCCAGCAGTATTTTCTGCTTATTTCCACCAAAGTAGTTACCTAGTTGGAGAGCTTGAGAGGGTGTTTGAGAGGCATTTTGTTTTTGTTTTGTCTTGTGATTGTTTCTTTGAGTCTAGGGTCAGGAATCATAGAACCATGAATACTGGACCTAGAATGTAAGAACAAGGAGGATCTTTGGTAGAGTATCAGAGATATAAAAGATCTTAGAACCTACAATGTCAGAAATGGGAAGAAGCTTAGAATACAAGTTGTCAGAACTAGGATGACCCTTAGAACACAGGATGTCAGAGTTGGGAGGGTCTTAGAACACAATATCAAGAGCTGAGAGGAGTCTTAGAACTTATGATGTCAGAACTAGCAGGATTCTTAGAAGGAAGTTGGAATTGGATGTGCTCTTAGAACACAGATTGTCCTTGTTGAGAAGGGCTTTAAAAAACAGAATGACAGAGATGGAAGATAGGAACATTAGAAAGTAGAAGATCTGGATGGTATCTTAGACCACAATATCTGTGCTGGGAAGGAACACAGAATATAGGTGGTCAGAGCTGGGAAATACTTAGAACATAGAACATGAAACATAAAATGTCAAGAGCTGCAAGAGTCCTTAGAGAATAAACTAGCCCCATCAGCTCATCCTGTAGATGAAGAAACTGAGACCCATAAGGGTAACACGACTTGCTTAATGTCACGTAGCAAGTTTGTGGCAGGGCCAGTAAGAGAAGTTGGGTCATCCAAGCCCCTGGTCTAGAACTCTTTCTCCATAAGCTCTCACCCTCTAATTTTCTGCCTCTGATTAAAGGATTGTGGCTCCCAAAAGCATTAAGAGCATTATCATTCTCTCAGCTGGTACAGTTTCAGTTAAGCTCCTTGGAACTTTTTCTCTCTATAGAAGTGGTTTCTCCACCTTTTCTGAAACTTGCTCCTAGGATGGCCACACCTGGTAGCACCTCCTTCCTGTTTTTGTTTGGGGGCGGGGAGGGGCTGGCATGTCAGGTACACCTAATAGGTGAGCCAGGCAGAAAACAACTAGCCGCTCTCAGTAACCAAGGACAACGGCCTTGGTGCCATAAAGGAAAAATAAACATTTCTCAAGAGGGGGGGTTGGGTGGGGGCTGGCCCAGTCTTGTTCCCTTTCTTCCTCTCACATTTGCAGGTGTACAGGGAGTTCCTAGGTTATTCTGCCCTTAACATCAGGATTGTCTTCCTGAAGAGATCCAGAGAGAGTCTCTTCCCTGTTGTGTCTCTAACTCTTTAACTACTGCAAAAACAAAATCAAAACATGTTTCTTCTACCTGCTAGCCATGGAGCAGAAACTTTTACCATTGATGATTCATTCCTTTGGCTTAGAAAAGTTCCCCAAGAAGTCTTCTGTTAAAATATAAGTATATTAACCTCTTAGTTATTATTAAATTATACCTTAGTTATATTAACCTCTAAGCAAACTTTCATAGTGAATAAAAAGCCAGGAAGACTTTCAAATTCTGTTTTTAACACATAATTTTGCTTTGGTATTTTTATGGTCAATTTGGAACATATTTGGCATATAATGGGCATTTAATAAATGCTTTTTCCTTCAGTCTTTTTTTTATTAGATGTGTGGCCATGGACAAATCACTTAAACTGTCGATGCTCCTATGCAAGTCTTAAAAAGATCTCTAAGATTTTAATTTATAGATGCATTTCCAAACTGCATGATTATCAGGAAAGAGTTCATACACTGGAAATTGGGTATCCAAAGAGAAGTAGGAAAGCAACTGTAATTAGTCACTAACATTTTAGCATAAAAGGAAAGGGAGTAGTGGGAGATTGTGATATAGCAGAGTTGATTTTGAGGGAGTGATAATTTGGGGGTCTAGGTCCAAAGTGGCTAATCTAGATAGGTTTGCAGGAGAGCCAGGAGCATACAGTAAGATTAATAGAGGAAGTCTCCAGGATAAACTAGCTGTTCTGAAATCTTTCTTAAGGAGTAGTAGCTACAAATAGAATTGGGCAGAAACCATACCACTCTCTGAGTGTCAGTCTAAGAGTCTCTCTCTCTCTCTCTCTCTCTCTCTCTCTCTCTCTCTCTCTCTCTCTCTCTCTCTCTCTCTCTCTCTCATTAACCTCACTGTGTGTGACCCTATGTGTTAAAGAGCAGTTGGAAGTTACCTTGCAGATAACTACCAGCCCAAGTCATTTGACCTAGTGTATGCTGATAAATGTTTAGCAACCACTCCATTGGGAGAAATATGTACACTTTTAAATTTAATCTTCATTATTAACATTTTATCCATCACTTTCTTTGGTCTAGAAAAATCAGCAAAACAATAAAATAAACAGTGAAATGCTCTTGCTGTAGAGTTAACATTAACTCTCAGAGTTAACATTAACTCTCGGAGTTAACATTAACGCTCAGAGGGTTTCAACCAAAAGCCCATCAAAGGGGGAAAAGATAAAGATCCTATTATTTTGAACTAGAAAGGGACCTTAAAGGTCATCTTCCCCAGTTTTCTTGTTTAGAGATGAGAAAAAATGATTTGTGTAAAGTCATTTACTTTGAGTCATGGGATCATAACTCTGGGCCTGGAGAGGACTTCAAAGGCTATTTCACTGAGGTCCAGTAAATGCAGACTTACCGAACATCATCAAGGTAGTAAGCACCAAAGATAGGATTTGAATCCATGTCCTCTGACTTCTGAGCCAACTCTTTTTCTACTATGTGATAAGAGAAGTAATAAAGCTGGCTTTTATCTCAAATCCATTAATTCCAGATCCAGGACCCATTCTCTTTACCACACTGCCTCTTTTTCTCCACTTTAGAGGGCATGAATTTAGACAAAAAAAGTCAGATCTCCCCTCTGCAGAATTAAAAGAAGATCCTGACCCTCCCATACCTCCATTTTGCAGAACCAGGCTAAGGGACAGAACCTGGAGCATGAGGGACGGGGCTTTCTTCTCAGGCCAGGAAGATCTTATTTACACTTGGGCAGAATAGAAGAGCTGAGTGTGGCTGCCCACATGCCAAGAAAGGGGCCTTCTGCCTCTGACTCTTAGGAGCTTTTGTTGTTCAGTTGTTTTTCAGTCTTGTCTAATTCCTCCTGATCCCATCTGGGGATTTCTTGGCAAAGATACCGGAGTGAGTTGCCATTTCCTTCTCTGGATCATTTTACAGATGAGGAAACTGAGGCAAGGTTAAGTAATTTGCGCAGTCACAGAGCTGGTAAGATTTGAACTCTTCTTGAATGTAGACCCAATGCTGTTGTTACTACACCACTTAGCTGTCCACCTGGTTTAGAATCTAGCTTCCTTCCATGTAAAAAGCAAAGTATCTAAGATGAAATTCCAGGTCCTGTCCACTACCCAGGGAGGCGTCGAGGTGATTCAGGAAGAGCTAAGGTCAAACCCTGCTTCACTTACTTACTCCTTGTGTAACCCTGGGCACACCATTTAACTTCTGTCTGTCTCAGTTTCCTCATCTGTAATATGTGTCCCCTCCTAAAAGAGACGGATCCTAATCTCCCCAGTTGCTACTGCCCTCCCTACAGAACTTGCTCTGTGTGCATGTATATATTGTGTGCATATTTTATGTGTGTGTGTAGATTGTATTATTGTGCATATTTAAGTATATGTGTGTGTATTGTGGGTGTATGTGTATTTTGTATGTGTGCATATTGTGGTGTTGTGCATATGCTTTATAGTGTATATGTGCATATTGTGGGTATATGTGTATATTGTGTGTATGTGTATTATGTATATGCTATTGTGGGTGTGCATATTGTGTGCATATGTATACATTGTGTATCTGTGTGTATACTGTTTGCGTGTGTATATGTCGCGTGCATGTGTGTACATTGTGAATATGTATATATTATATGTGCCTATTGTAGATATGTATACATATTGTGGATCGTGTGTGTATATGGTGTGTGTGTGTGTTCCTCACAATGGGATGTCAGCCCTTCAAAGTCAGAGTTTGTTTCCTTAGCACAGGGCCTGGTGCAGAGGAGGTGTGGGACAAACGAATAAGTGGGGAGGGATGACTGGCTGCCGGATGAGCGGATGAGGACGAGCTCACAGAAGTCTCTGAGCACGGGGGGAGAAGGGAAGAGCAAGACTGAAGTGACGCTGTCCGCACCAACAGAACTCTCCCTGGGGCTGGGTTCCAGTAACCTGGGACTGCTCAAGGGCAGCTTTGGGGCCGGCTCTGAGCTTCAGCCCATCCTTCAGAGACGGACTGAGGGAGATCTCTGCGATTCCTTCCAGCTTTGACTTTCTGAACGAATGAGAAGCAGCTTGCTCGGGAGTCGGGAAAGCCTGGCTTTGAACCTGCCTCGGACCTTTATTACTAGATCTTACTCTGGAGGGTCACATAGTTAATCTGGAAAGGACCCGAGGGGCTCACAGGTCCTACTCCTACAAATAAGGAAAATGAGACCCAAAGACATGGTTTGCCCCGTGTCGGCTAGCAAGTATCTAAGGTGAAATTCCAAATCTAGCGCCCTGTCCACTGCGCAGGGAGGCAACTAGGTGGCTCAGGGCGGTCCAGGAGCAAATCCTGCTTCAGATACTTACTCCCCGCGTGACCCTGGGCAAGCCGCTTAGTCTATGTGTGGGTAAATAATCATTGGGAACACCCAAGTGCCTCTTCCCTTTCTGGAAGAAAGTTGGTCATGGACAGGCTGAAGGCCTTATATACTCCACTTTGACCCCAATGCAAAAAAAAAATCTATTACACGTGGATAATAATAGCACCTATCTTCTAGAGTTACTGTGAAGATCAAATATAATATTGTAAAAGATTTCACTTTTTTTTTACAAATGTCTTTTAAATATTATTACTATTATGTGTCATAATAGTCTATATCAATGTTACATAATCATTAATTTTATCATATGTTATTAGTGTGTTATAATGGTATACGATACATTATTAATGATATATTTATATTATTAATGCTATATATCAATAATATTTTTCCCATTATACATAAATTTTTTAAAACATTTTTCTTAAAGTTTTGGGTTCCAAATTCTATTCCTTTCTCCTTATCTTCTCTCCTCCATAGGATAGCAAGCAATCTGATATATGTTATAAATGTGCAATCAAAGCATTGCACTTTTCAAACCTTAAAGCGCTATATAAATGCTTGCTGTTGTTATTATTATTTACACCTTATTTGTTGGGGTTCCATTTCCCCATCTATAAAATGAAGATAAAGGCACTTACTTGACAGGACAGTTAGAAGCAGCAAGTAAAATGATGACTTTGATCTTGAAATTCTCTAGAAATATCAGCTATTATTACTATTTTTACTATTTATGGCAGCTATTCTGAGATTCTATGACTTAGTTAACAGGAACTGCTCCGTGCACTAAGGTGGAATTTCCCCCAGCAATCATGAGGAAGAATTCTCGATAAATAGCCACTGGAAATCAGGAAAGCCTGACTTTGAACCCTGTCTCTGACGTTTATTACTAGATCTTACTCTATAGCAGGGGTCCTCAAACTTTTAAAATAGGGGGCCGGTTCACTGTCCCTCAGACTGTTGGAGGGTCAGACTATAGTAAAAACAAAAACTTTGTTCTGTGAGCCTTTAAATAAAGAAACTTCATAGCCCTGGGTGAGGGGGATAAACATCCTCAGCTGCCGCATCTGGCCCACAGAATGTAGTTTGAAGACCCCTGCTCTATAGCATCACATAGTTAATCTGGAAAGGACCCAAGGGATTGACAGGTCCCACTCTTATAAATAAGGAAAATGAAACACAAAGATGTGGTTTGCCCAGTATCAGCCAGTAAGTATCTAAGGTGAAGTTCCAAGTGCTTTTTCCCTTTCTAGGAGAAGGTTGGACTCTGACAGGCTGGAGGCCTTAAATGTACCTACCCTGCTTTGCCCCCAATGCAGAGAGACAGAGACAGGGAGAGAACTAGAACGAGAACAGCTAGTCATTTCCCTGAATTGTTCTTGTTTCCTCCAGCGCTACTACGAGAAGAGGTATCTCAGCTGCAAGACGAGGTTCATATCCTCCGGCAGATGAAGGAAATGCTCACAAAGGACCTGGAGGAGTCTCACGGAAGCAAGTCCACGGAGATTCTCTCGGCCACCGAGCTCAAAGTCCAGCTGGCCCAGAAGGAGCAGGAGTTAGCCAGAGCCAAAGAAGCCCTCGTGGGTGAGTGTCATGCACTGGATGCCCCCTCCCTTGGTGAACCCTTCTGGTTGGTACTGAAGGAAGGAGACAGTCAGACCTGGAATCTGGGGTCAGAGACAAGGCAGGATACTCTGATCAGAGGATATTTGGGAGAAGCTAGGGGCCATTTCTGAGCTTCTGTAGGGCTCAGAAAGGGCTCAGAAATGGCCCCTAAAAAGGTGGAATGGTGGAATGGTATACAGTAGCTTGGACTTGTGTGGCTGTAAGGATCCCTCTGACTCCCCAGAGGAGCAAGACATGGGGTCTCATCTGGCTTTGAAATCTGGGCAGTTGCAAGGATATATTTTACATGACCCCCTCTTTCTCAAGGAATAGGTCTACTTTGAGTAGTAGTGCACTAGCCAGACCTGAAACTAAGATAGGGCCATTGAGCCTTTGTCTCAAAGGCTCATTTGTATTGTTTCCGTAACAAAACTACACCAGAGCTCATAGATCAAGCATTTATTAAGTACTTACTGTGTGCCAGCCATTGTTTTGTCATTATCGTTATTTCACTTAAGTCATTAAAATTGGATGCTCTCTAGATGGTGTGTCCGAGTGGGCTCTTGCCCTGGCCTTCTGTGTCCTATTCCTTCTCACCGACAGCAACCTCATCTTAGCATCTCAAAATCTCTGACTCCCTTCGAGATGTCACCCCTTCTCTCCACTGTGTTTCAGTCTGTTCCTCTCCTTTTTCCCAGCTGGTGATTCCTTCTCAGGGGCTTAACCCCAGCTCTCCCACTGGAATCCTCCATCTGGGGCTCTTTCCTCACCAACCTGCTTTACCTCTTAACTATCCCATTTCTAACTCTCTTACATCCAGAGATAGGAATTGGTTTGCCTTTCATACAATAGCTTATATCCTTCATTCTTCTCAATTAATTGACATATTACCATTTCAGTTACAGTTTAGATTGAATCAGTGGTTGAATCAGTGGATAAACTAGCCCTTCTGTGGTCATATTAATTGGAGAAGGTATAAAATCCAGCTTTTACGATTCTGGAAAGACTTTTCAAAAAGCACCCTTTGCTGTAAAAGTAACCGAGCAGCTGTGATGGATCAAAGCAGAGGATCAGGAAGGGATGAGAAGCAATACCTACAAATGAACTAGTTTATTTCAGAAAAATTTGGCCAATGTAGTCGTATCCGTTTCTTTGAATACTGAGACTTCATGCAAGCATCAAGGGCACGGGTCCTTTTGGGGCTGCTCTGTCTCATCATTGGCTTATGTAGTGCTTGCAATCCAGTAACTTCCCCCACACCCCCAACTTCAAGTCTTTTTCACATGATCTATTATTGGCTATCTAGCCAAGTCTTCTTCCATGCTGCTCTTGTGTTATTGAATGTTTGGGCCCAGGCTTAGGACTTTATATTTATTCCTATTAAGTTTCATTGTTTGACAGTCAGCTAGTGAGACTTCTACCCCACAGGTTGGTCATTCTCCCACCTCTGCATCCTCTGCTGTTTTTATCCCCCTCTGAGAACTCTTAAAAGGCCCAGTGGTCCTGCCCAACTACAGATGCCTTTTCTGCACAATCTTACACAGAATCTTGCTGGGCGTCTTTGCAGTTTCAGCCTCTCCTTAGCTCTATGATAGTCTCCACCAGCAAGCAGGGAAGGCCTCCCTTGCTGGAAACACTCAAGACTAGTCTGAGCAGAGCCCCAGAGACTCTCCCACAGGGGAAATGCTGGCTGGCACTGGGTGGGGTGAGCTTGCTGACTCTGTTCCCCGTGCTCTGAGAGCCTCCAGAGTTTCGCCAAGTACTGTTTTCACAACCTTTCCTCGCATTGATTCCAGAGACCACAAAACCTTTCCATGGAATTAACCTCAGAAAGAACTCTTAGCCCCATTGTCTGCCCCCGCGAGCCCTATGGGAAAGGAGAAAGTCCTGATTCCCTGGCTCTTCCTGGAAAGGCAGGGAATGGGGAAAGGGAAGAGCCAGGGACTTACCAGCCTATTCTTGCCTAAACACACCGCCTGCTCCCTGTGTGGAGTTATGAAGCCCAGTCCAAAACCACATGTCAGGGGATCACACTGCAGAATTACAGAGTCCCCCTGAGGGTACCTGGTAGAGTACTGAAGTTCAAATTCAAATTATGTGCCTTAAAATCTCTGTGACCTTACCACCCTGAAACTGTGGCTTTGACAGAGTCAGAGTATGATGGAAAGAGCAGTTCATTTAGAGTCTGGAGTTTGGGGTTCAAATCCTGACCCTGCTAGTTACTAGATCTGCCACATCATCTCTCTTGCCTCAGTTTCCCCACATGTAAATTGAAGGAAGGTGGCCTTTGCAGTGTCTTCCAGATCTAGATGCCCACAGAGATCCACAATCACACAGCTAGTAAATGGGTAAGTCAGCATTCAAACCCAGGACCCTTGCCTCTAAACCCATTGCTAATTCCAATCTACCTTTTTGCTTGTCAGCAGACAGGATATCTGGCATCAATTCAATTCAACAGCAGGGAACGGGGACCCCACCCCAGTGATTTAAGTGCAAGGACAGGATTTTCTACTCTGCTGTAGGATGGAAAGGAAGAAAGTTGGCCCATTCCCAGAAACACTCAGGCAGGGACTTGGGCACTGGGAGGTGGGGCAGAGGCAAACAAGTCTGGGAGCTGGGGAGTAGACAAGGTGGGGGCAGGTCATAGAGAACACCCTAAGAGCCTGGTAACTGAGCTCAGCCACAAAACCCAGAGCAAAGCCAATAATCAAGGCTTGGCTACAAAGCCAGAACAGGGTCATTAGAGAAGCCGACTTAATACTGGTACCTCCAGTATGTAAAGTGCTTTCAAGTCTACAATGCACTTTTTGTGTGACAGATAGTCCAGCTGCTGTAATTTATCCCCATTTTCCAGAGCAGTTGACTGAGGCTCTTGGGAATTGCAGTAATTCAGTGAAGGGACCTGAGTCTCCTGGCTCTCCGCCCAGCACGATTCCAGTCTTGTTACCACATTGCCCATGTCATCGTGGTCATGAAGAGCAGCTGAGCTAATAGTAACCCGAGGCTCCTTTAAGTCCCATCGAGGGGACTTAGACTTTGAGTTTAAGTTGGTCCCAAAGTTGAGGGTGGGGTTGACCTTGCAGGTGAGGATTAAGAGGCTAAATTGTGAAGGCCAGTTGGCTACAGCAGCAAGACACCAAGCAAATAACAATTAAATGGCACCCTGCGTTCTTTACAGGTATTATTTATTCATCCTCTAAGCTTCTCTGTAAAGAAATTATAGATCATAGAAGCATCATTTGAAATCTGAGAAGGACCTTGGAGACCATCTAGCCTTCTTTTTACTGAAACTGAAACTCAGAGATGGCTTGTATTCAGAGCCAGAACTAAAAGGGACCTTCGAGGCCATCTAGTCCCGTTATCTCATTCTTTTCTCTTTGGCGAAGCACTTGGAGTTAAATGACAAGTAGCAAGTGTTAAGTGTCCGAAGCCACATTCAAACTCAGGTCCTCCTGACCCCAAGGCCACTCTGTCCACTGCACCATCTGGCTGCCCCTCAACTATCTATTTTTACTAAGCAGGGAAACTGAAGCCTAAAATCATACAGGTAGGAAACGGCAAAAAGAGGATTTGCTCTCATGTGTCCTAGCATGGTCACAGTCCTCCCTCTTCTTACATCAATGAGGAAATCTTGGTACAGAAGAGTATATTACTTTGTCTTCAGGTTATCCAGAAAACCCAGTGTCTGGGAATCACATATAAGAATTCAGGTTCCAAATGTAGTAATAATCACCATGATATTATCTTTTCTCTCTACAATGATGAAATCACAAGTTTTTTTTTTTAAATTGATAGTTGTCAAAGCCTCATAAAGATCCTTTATCCCACTCATAACAAGACTATAAAGTAACTAGTATTGGTTTGAGCTGGCAGGTAGAGACAACGAGACTTAGTACAAAAATGGCTTTAAATTCTGGCCTTATTACACACTGGTTCTACGACTCTGGGCAAATTAGTTAGCCCTCAGTGCTCTTGACATCTCTCTAGGACTATTAGATTCAGACAGATTGTCCTTCTGTATCAGAGGAGGGAAGTTCCACACCAAGAGTTCCCAACGTGTCCAAAATCACAGGTCTAAGAATCCTGCCCCCCCCAAAAAAAAAAATCTCCATTTATCAAATGAGTAATCTAAAATGAGAAGATTGGATTAAGTAAACTAGCTGTCTTCTCGGGTTACTTTGAAGCTTTGAACATATATGACCAATCAGAGTCTTGGTTTCCTAATTGTGAGAAGAACTAGATTGGACAAATGAAATTAAATGACTAACTTGAGATCAAAAAACAAATCAGCAACAAAAATAAGTGTAGAAGAGTCATTATAAATAATAATTGATGTTTTTCCAAACCTCAAAACACTTCTCCCCTCCCCCCCATTTTGAGTCAGGTAGTGATCATGATGATAATAAAAATAACGAGAATTGCCAACTAGCATTTATATAGCACCTACTATGTGCTATGCACTATGCTAAGTGCTTTACAATTGTTGTCACACTGAAGGGAGGGAGATGTCACCATTATCCCCATTTTATACCAGTGGAAACTGAAGCAGACAAAGGTTGTGATTACCGAGGTAAGTGTCTGAGGCTGGAGTTGAATTCAGGTGTTCCTGATTCAAGGCCCGGCACTCTCCGCTTTGCCTCCTAGCAGTCAAGCTACTTACTGATGATACCTAGTAAATAACAAATTGGGACAGAGGTCTTCTGACAATTGGTTTGACCTCAGCCAGGACCCACAAGGGCCACTAAGGACAAGATGAAGTGGGAATGAAAGCTCATTCCTTCTTATTTTTATTTTGTTTTGTTTTGTTTTGTTTTATAGCTTTTTTATTTACAAGATTTATGCATGGGTAATTTTTCAATATTGACTCTTGCAAAATTTTCTGTTCCCACTTTTCCCCTCCTTCCTCCCTGCCCCCTCCCCCAGATGGCAGGTAGACCAATACATGTTAAATATGTTAAATACAATATATGTGTGCATATCCATACAGTTATTTTGCTGCACAAGAAAAATCAGACTTAGAAATAAGGTAAAAATAACTTGAGAAGGAAATAAAAAATGCAAGCAGACAAAAACAGAGGGAGTGGAAATGCTACATTGTGGTTCACATTTATTTCCCAGAGTTCTTTCACTGGGTGTAGCTGGTTCTCTTCATTATTGAACAATTAGAACTGATTTGGTTCATCTCATTGTCAAAGATGGCCATGTCCATCAGAATTGATCATCATATAGTATTGTTATTGAATTGAATAATAATCTCCTGGTCCTGCTTACTTCTCTCAGCATCAGTTCATGTAAGTCTCTCCAGGCCTTTCTGAAAGCATCCTGCTGGTCATGTCTTACAGAACAATAATATTCCACAACATTCACATACCATAACTTATTCAGCCATTCCCCAACTGATGGGCATCCACTCAGTTTCCAATTTCTGGCCACTACAAAGAGGGCTGTCACAAGCATTCTTGCATATACAGGTCCCTTTCCCTTCTTTAAGATCTCTTTGGGATATAAGCCAATAGAAATCCTGTTGGCTCAAAGGTATACCTTCTGTTCAAGGTGTTTGCTGAGGGTTGTGGAATCAGAGCTGAAGGTTCCCAGGAGCCAGTCTGAGAAGGTAGGGACCATTTCCTTCCTTCTTTGTTGTGCTATCACCAATACCCAATGCCTAGCCCCTGACTCAGAAGGGATCCTTTTAAAATGCTTGTTGATAAACAATCTCATCCAATCACCTATTTTTACAAGAAAGGAAACCGAGACCCTGAGAAGTAAAGGTATTTGCCCAAGGCTCACAGCTAGTAAGTGGGCAGAAGCAGGGTTTGAGCCCAAGTGCCAGAATCTGAATCCAGAACTCTTTCCACTGCCTCCATGTCAAGGTCAGTGTTGCATTGGGATCAGTCCTGTGGCGTTCAGCCAGACCCCAGACTGATCCTCTCTGACAGAACTGGATTTAAAAGCGGTGCTTCCCCAAATACTGTGGTTGGGACCCGGCAGAGCTTTCAGCTGCTTCCTCCCACCTACAAACTCGCAGAATAAGTTGTGGACAGATGCACGGGCAGAGCAGGGCTTGGGTGCCAACTGGAACGTACGAGCCTGTAACGAGAAAAACAAGAAAAAAGGTGGCCGTGAAGCGGGCAGCAGATGTTGGGCAACATCTGTTAACCACCAGCATTCCCATCAGCCGAGGAAACAGAGCCCTCGAAGAATTCCACTGTTGACAAATGCATCAGCCAACAGCACATTGGGGGTGAGTGAGGTTTGAATGATTTGGCCTTGGGAGAGAACTTACAAAGCAGGAAGCAGCCAGAAACCCGTGCGCCGTCCCAGAGCAACTGCCAGCAAGAGCTGGAGGATCCTGGGAACACAGAATGTGAGGGCTGGAAGGGCCCCTAGAATCCAAGCGGTCAGAGCTGGGAGGGCCCCTAGAACCCAGGAGGTCAGAGCTGGGAGGGCCCTTAGAACCCAGGAGGTCAGAACTAGGAGGCCCTTAGAACACAAGATGTCAGAGCTGGAAGGGCCCTTAGAACAAGGTCAGAGCAGGGAAGTCCCTTGGAACTCAGGAGGTCAGAGCTGGGAGGGCCCTTAAAACCCAGGAGGTCAGAGCCGGGAGGACCCTTAGAACACAGGAGGTCAGAGCTGGGAGGGCCCTTAGAACCCAGGAGGTCAGAGCTGGGAGGGCCCTTAGAACACAGGATGTCAGAGCTGGGAGGGCCCTTAGAACACAAGATGTCAGAGCTGGAAGGACCCTTAGAACAAGGTCAGAGCAGGGAAGGACCTTAGAACATAGATGTCAGAACTGGGAGGGAGCGTAGAATGTCAAAAATAGCCAGGGTATTAGAGTATAGGATGTCAGAGTTAAAAAGAACCTTGGAACTCAGAACATCAGAAATGGAAAGAACCTTAGAACATAGGATATAAGAGCAAATAAAGAGATTTTAAAATGCACAGTGTCAAAACTGAAATAAATGCTAAAGAATAGAATATCAGATTTTAAATAAGATTCTTCAAAGCTATGAGAGAAGGGATGAAGGGAGGATGATCTTATATCATAGAATGTAAAATCTGGGAGGAATCAAGTAGGTCAACCTCATTTTAATAAATGAGGAAACTAAGGCATTTGTGAGATGATCTGTACACTATCACACAGTTAGTTGGGAAATAAAGTCAGGATTCTAATACAGCTCTTCCCCCTCCAAACCCAGAGTCCTTTCTCTCCTAGCCTCCCATCTTTTTCTTTTATGCTTTTCCCCAAGAGTGACCAGTGTCCTTGAAGCCTAAGGAACAGGTTTGGTCTAAGGCAGCATTTTATCATTATCATAATATTATCAATAATCACCACATTGAGCGTCATTGAGTCCCCGCTGCATGTGAGACACTGTTGCCTGGCTGAGCACACATCCTGGCTGGAGATGTAAGACCTGCCCTCAGGAAGCTTAGTGTGTAGTTATAGAAGCAGGTAAGAAGTCAAATCACAATTTTGAGAGTCCTCTTAGAAGGGCACCCAATGAGCAGGACCAGGAGATCATTATAATACTTCAACAACAATACTATAAGATGATCAATTCTGATGGACCCGGCCATTGTCAGCAATGAGATGAACCAAATCAGTTCCAATAGAGCAGGAATAAACTGAACCAGCTACTCCCAGCAAAAGAACTCTGGGAAATGACTATGAACCACTACATAGAATTCCCAATCCCTCTATTTTTGTCCGCCTGCATTTTGGATTTCCTTCAAGGCTAATTGTACACTATTTCAGAGTCCGATCCTTTTTGTACAGCAAAATAGGATGTACATGTTTGGACATATATACATATATTGTATTTAATTTATACTTTAACATATTTAACATGTATTGATCAACCTGCCATGGAAGGGGGAGGGAATGGGGGAAAGGAGGGGAAAAATTGGAACAAAAGGTTTGGTAATTGTCAATGCTGAAAAATTACCCATGCATATAACTTGTAAATAAAAAGCTATTAAAAAAAAAAAAAAGAAGAAGAAGAAGAAAGAAATAAGAAGGGCGCCCAAAGGGACTTCTGGCCAAGATGGCGGAGAGAAGGGTGCCCAAAGAAAGTCAGCATCCAAAAAGGAAGAGACCAGTTCCTTCCAACTATCTCTGGAAGGCTTCATAAATAAGTGGGATTTAACCTGTATCCTGAGGGGAGGATAAGACTTACATCTATTAATAATAATCATTATAATAATATAATAATAATAAGACTTACATGATTAGTAAGGAGAGAAGGACTCTCCCCGTATAAAGACCAGCCCAAACCTGGCTGGGCAGGGAAGAATTCGGGTTGGGCGAATTGGCCATAATGGCAGGACAGGAGACAATGGCGAGGGATACGAGAGGGGAAGGAGAATCGGAGCTGGAACAGAGTGAACAGAGAATCAGCAAGACCTGAGTCACCAGCTGTGGGACACTTTCCTCATCTATAAAATGGCTTCTGGGTCCCAGGGTTGTCGAGGTGATCCAGCGAGAAGGTCTTAAAGCTCTGTGTAAGCTTAGATTATAGAAATATGAGTGTGGTTGTTGTTGCCTCTGTGACCTCGGACAAATGACTTCCTCCTCCAGGCCCCTGCTTGCTCCTGTTTACAAGGAGTTGTCGGTTGACCTCTAGCTGAGCTTCCTTTCTAGCACCGTGACACCCGGAGCTATAAAATGTTGGGAGGGTCTCGAATGCCAAGCTAATGAGTTTGGATCTTATTCTGTAGGCAGTGATAACCATCAAAGGCCTTGGAGCTGAAGAATTAAATGTGCAAAACCATGTATTGAGAAGATTAATCTACTCATTTGGGGCAACTCGCTGGGGCCATGGGACTGAAGTTAGGAAGACTCATCTTATGAGTTCAAATCTGTCCTCAGACACTTACTTACTAACTGTGACCCTGAGCAATTCACTTGACCTGGTTTACCTCAGTTTCTTCATCTGTAAAATGAACTGGAGAAGGAAATGGCAAACTGCTCCCTCATCTTTGCCAAGAAGCCCCCAAAAGGGGTCATGAAGTGTCTGAATAACAGCGATCTAATCTTTAATTTGTCAGATTTGTCTATTCTCGCATGTTACAGGGGAGGGTGGAGCTGGCTTGAGTCAGTGTGAAGCGATAGTGATGTCATAAGAAGGGGAAAAAAGCATTTTGAAAAAATTAATCCATCACCCCCCAGGCACCGCCTCTTTGGCAGAAGGAGGACTGACCTGGTGACATTTTGCCCATCGTGGGAGAACTGAAGTATTTAAGGCACCTCCCTGAGACATCAAAATTCAACAACCCATGAAGGAGTTTTTTTAAAAGAAGGAAAATAAATAAAAATGGCCATGCCCTGGAGATGCCCCACTCCCTGCATTCCAAACTCCAGCTGTCATTAAAGCTTCGGGGCAGATAGGGACAGTCCTGCAAGCCAGCAGCAGCTGTCCTGGAGAGCCAGGCTGCCTTTGATCCTGGGGCCAGGGACAGTAGGCGATGGGAATGTCAGGGTGCTGGGGAGGTCCTGTGTCATCGGCGCTGAGGCAGTTGTGTCCAGTGCTGGCTTCAGAGCAGCCCCCGGCCAAGCAAGGAGCTTTGCAGATGGAGCTGAAGGATTTGCTGGTCCCTTCCAGCAGCCTCGCCCTGCCCTTCTCTCACTGTACACAGGCCTCCAGCTTCTAGGCACTGTGTTCTGGCATTGGACACTCCCTTGTGTCACTTCAGGTTTTATGAGCTCACCTTCTTGGAAGTGAGTTTGTTCATCTATAAAATGAGAGAATTGGGCTAGATGGTCCTTAAGAGCTCTCCTAACTCCAACAGTCTGTGTTCTAAGGTTCCTCCAGCTCTGATAGTCTGTTCTAAGGGCCCTCCCAGCTCTGATATCCCGGGTTCTAAGGGCCCTCCCAGCTCTGACATCCCAGGTTCTAAGAGCCCTCCCAGCTCTGATATCCCAGGTTCTAAGGGCCCTCCCAGCTCTGCCATCCTGGGTTCTAAGGGCCCTCCCAGCTCTGACATCCCAGGTTCTAAGGGCCCTCCCAGCTCTGGCCTCCTGGGTTCTAAGGGCCCTCCCAGCTCTGACCTCCTGGGTTCTAAGAGCCCTAACCTAGTACACAGGTACTCACTAGCCATGTGCCCCTGAGCAATCATTTAAATTTCCCTGCCTCAGTTTCCTTATTAAAATAAAAAAATTAGACTTGATACTTTCTTTTTAAGGTCCTAGCTGTAAATCCATAGCCCTAGTTCTGTATTCCCTCATCTGTAAAATGAGAGGGTTAGAATCGTTGGTCTATAAGATCTCTTCCAGCTCCAAATCTATGCTCCCATGGATGGCAATTGAAAGATATTTCTTTTTGGAAAAACCGACCCCCTATTTTACAGAAGGTGAAGCTAAGGTCTAGAGATGGCAGCTCAAGTTCAAGTGGAGAAAGTGCTAGGCCTGAAGTTGGGAAGCCCTGAGTTCCAATCAGTCTATGTGAGATCAGGCAAGTCACTTGATTGCGATCTACCTCACTTCATCTGTAAAATGAGAATAAATGATAGTATTTCTCTTTCAGGGAAGTTGTGAGAATCACATGAATTGTCCTTTTTATTATATTGGCTCAGCCTACCCAGGAGCAATTGATATTTTCCCAGTTTTTTAGATCTGACTTTATTTGTGTAAAAAGTGTTTTGTAATTATGTTCATAAAGTTCCTGGTTTTGTCTTAGCAAGTAGACTCCTAAGCATTTTACATTATTTTAAGTAGAATTCCTCTTTTCTCTTTCTTGCTGCTGGGATTTGTTGGCAGTCTGTAGAAATGCTGATGATTGATATTGAGTTTATCTTATACACTGCAACTTTGTTAAAGTTGTTAATCATTTCAGTTAGTTTTTTAGTTGATTCTCCAAGTATGAAAAGAGGGATAGTTTATTTGTGAAGATCAAATAAAATGATATATGTAAAATGACTTGCAAATCTTGAAGTGTTAATAGAAGTCTTGGTTAATAATAATTATAGTAGCAGCAACACATACTGAATATTGTAAAGTGAGCTTCAGGAAGGGTTGTTCATTTATGTGCCTTTACTAACTGTGACCCTGAGCAATTCACTTTACCTGGTTTACCTCAGTTTCCTCATCTGTAAAATAAACTGGAGAAGGAAATGGCTACTCTCTCCCTCTTTTCCTGATATGATCCCCTGCTCAAGAGCCCCCTGCTCTCTCTCTCTCTCTCTTTTATTTTTTTTTGAGCTCCCTGCTGTCTTACCCAAATTGGCTTAAAAGTGACTCCCCTGGGCAGTCTTTCTGTGTGCACTTTGTGGCTTTATTTTTCATACCTGTCTTTTCCTAATTAGATTAGAAGCTCCCTGAAGACAAGGTCTACCACTTGTCATTTTTATATCCCCAGCATCTAAAACTTTGCCTTATATACAGCAGGCACTTAATAAATGTTTGGCTCGACTGAATGACAGACGCATGGAACCTTGGCTCCAGAAGGGACCTTAGTTGAATTCTATGATTTTTACAGGTTACATGGCCAGAGGAATGAGTTTTCCCACATGATTAGGCAAATCAGTAGAATGGAGAAAGAAAGGGAATATGAAAAAGGTGGTGAGATGAAAGAACGGAAAACAGGGAGATATTGGGAACATAAAGAATGGGGAGGGAGGAAATGAGAAAGAGAGGGGCTGGCCATGAAAGAGTAGGGAAGGAAGGAGAGAGGCTGTGAGGAGAAAAGAATGGGTCAAGTATGGCTGGGCAATGGGTATAGTGGCAAGAATATTGATTTGGGGATCCATGGGCCTGGTGTCAATGTTGCCTCTGATGCTTATCACCTCTGTAGTCCAAAGCAAATTATTTTGTCTCAGTGGGTCTCAGCTTAAAATGAGGGCGCCGGATCTCCTGGAGATTACTTCCTGCTTTAATGTCTGAGAATGGCAGGGAGCAGATCACTCCCAGTGATCCGGCCCAAGTTTCCTGCCCCCAGTCTGGAGGGCCATGCTCCCTTCCACCTGACCAGAATCACTTTGTATGGACTTACCTGTGCAGAAATTCTCCCCGCCGTTGCCACCCCCAGTAGAATATAAGCTACTTGAAGCTAGAGAGTATTTTGGTTTTGTTTCTTATCTTCCCAGTGCCCGGTGCAGGGGCTGGGCCATAGTTCTGAGCATCTGGGAGAGTGTCATGGTTTCTTGGTCTCTGCCACAAGAATACATCCGCTGGGAACAGATCAGGAGGTGCTCTCTTACAGGAACCACCGGTTCAGGGGCCACACCCTCTTTTTGTTCCTCTGCACGCCAGGGTATTAATACCTGCTTCAGCCTCATGCCGATGGCATCTCCAGCTGCCCCAGGACCTTGGGCAGAGCCCCACTTCCACACCCCAATCTTTTCTTTTATTATTATTATTATTAATTCATTTTTATTTATTTTTAAATATACATTGTTTTATGAATTATATTGGGAGAGAAAAATCAGAAAAAATGGGAAAAACTATGGGAGAAATTTAAAAAATAAAACAGAAAGAAGTGAGCGTAGCATGTGTCCCACATCCCAGTCTTGTCTGATACCATTCCCAAGAGAAGGCCCAAACCTGTTGAGTCAAATGGGAGGAAGAGAAGACCCGGGTAAGAGTTCGTTGGAGAAAGAACCCCCTGCCCACCCCAAGAAGTACTATTGAGCCTCCATTCCATTGTTTTTGAGGAAAGGTTAGGGATATTTTTTCACAGAGACACCCTGCAGGCTCTTCTGACCCAGAATTCAGGGCTGTAAAACCCAGCCGGAAAATCACAGCTAGCCTGCTTTGCCATAAGAAACTTTAAAATGTCTAGTCAAGCACATCTTCTAGCTCCAAAATGGACCTTAATCCCACTACCCATTTTCTGGAGGAGGTCCTGAGACCTTGAGAAAAGAAGTGACCATCCCTACCTCACAGACATTTGTGAGGCTCAAGTAACAAAACATTTCACAAACCTTCAAGTACATTACAATGTTAGAGGTTATTAGTGTTTAAAAGATTTAATGCTCTTACCCAAGTTAAGTCATTTGAACCTCTCGGCAAACTCCTGAGGTCAGGACTACAAGTATTATTTCCCTCGTTTTACAAGGGGGGAAACTGAGACAATTTGACTTGTCTAGAATCACAGAGCTAATCAGTGCCTCCAGTGTATTCAGGCAGTTTGATCCTCCAGGCTCCGTGTCAGATTCTATCCACCAGACTCCACTCCCATGGTAGCCGAGATCGCGTTTGAGTCCAATTCTTCTGACCCCTCCGTGCAGCTAGCCACTGGTCCTGTGTTTTAACAGCTAAAATTATAGCCTCAGCAGGTGAGGGGGTGAAGGTTTTTCCTCCCTAATTGCATGTTTGTGTTTCTTCAGCTTTCAGCATCTACCCCCCAAGCCAAAGGACTGACCAGTGGAATGTTCGCCCCTCCTCCCCCCGGGGGTCTGTAATGCTCTCCTGCTTCTGATTTATTTGAGGAATTCTCCATTCTCTGGAGAGGCCCTGGCTAGTGTCGGATGGGCAGGCTCAGTGAACGGGAACGAGCTGTTCCCTTCTTAGAGTCCAGGGAATTTCCCAGCGGACCGACTCGGGAAAAGTCCCAGCTGATCATGGGAATTTCTTTTCTGTTTTATTTGTTAACCGTGTTTTATTTTTCCAAATGCATGCAAAGAGAGTTTTCATCATTCACCCTTGCAAAACCTTGTGTTCTAAATTTTTCTCCCTCTCTTCCCCCCTTCTTCCTCTCCAAGACTGCAAGCAATCTGATATAGGATAAAAGCGGAGTCCTTCTAAACATATTTCCATATTCGTCGATCATGAGAATTTCTAGGAGTGCTGGGGCAGAAATCCGATTTGCCTCTAGCTGATTCAAGGAGCCTTCCTGCTGCTTAAGGGGTGGCTACTAAGGTTTACCTTCACAGAGAATAAACTCACCTGTTCTAGGAAAAGCTCTGTATTCCATCCAGGAGACTGGAACTGCTCCCGGGACTTATGACTGAATTGTTAGGCTCCGGGACGCCATTGTGGGAGAGAATTAGAACCCAAGGCCAGCAGGCAGAGTTTTGATTCTGTCACACTCCTATAGGGAGGTTAATTGCCTTGTTATCTCATTCATGAGGGGTTGGAGGGTCGTGTTGGGAGTCCGAAGCCTTGGATTGGGCTTCCACTCCTGCAGCATTTCTACATGACTTAGGGCAAGTTATTTCATCTCTCCCTCATCTGTTAAATAATGGGTTGGACCAAATGACCACTAATGTCCCATCCTGCTCCAAATCTGATCCTGTTTATTCAAGAAATGTTTACTAAGCACTTAAGTGTATGTAGAGTTATGGAGATGGCTGCAGATGGCCCTTTGGCTGACAACGTTTATCCATCTCCTTCTTAGATACAGTGCATGATTGTTTACATTGGTTAATGTTTATGGGGACATGAGCAGCCCTGACTTCATCTGGACTCAAAAAGGGCCAGATTTTTATTTATTTTTTTGCTTGAAGAAGAGATAATGGAATCTCTAGTCTAGGGTGAGAGAAGGCACTGTCCTGAGCTGGTTCTGCTCCTTCATTTAATGCATGAGGAAACTGAGGTCCAGGAGCCTGCTTAAAGTCCCAGTGGCAATAGGGGTTGGTAGAACTCCTGCCCTAGGTAGAGAGACCCACCTGGTGCATTCCTAGTCCTTCTTCTGCCTCTTCCTTTCTTCTGCAACCAGGAAGGCTGAGATCTCACTTAGAGGCAGGGAACCCTGTCCGAAGAGATGTGGAAAAAAGCATGGAACCTGAATTCGACAGACCTGGATTTTAATTCTGATTATGGGAGAGTCACTTTCTCTCTATGTATTTCAGTTTCTCCATCCGCAAAATCAATGATCTGCGTTGAATGACCTCTGAGGTTCCTCCCAACTCTGACATCCTGGGTTCTAAGGGCCCTCCTAGCTTTGACATCCTGGGTTCTAAGGGCCCTCCCAGCTCTGACCTCCTGGGTTCTAAGGGATCTCCCAGCTCTGACATCCTGGGTCTGAACCCAGTTATCAAACTCTGGACCACTCAGTGTTCTATCCATTAGAACTTGAGTTTGAAAGCTACCTGATCCATGAGTTGGTGGGGCAGTCAGATGATAGATTGGACTGAATCTCAAGATTTGCTTCCAGATGGCATCAGAAGAGCAGAGTTTCCCATAGCTTTATGGGGGGAGGAGGATAAGGAGGATGAAAAAAGACAAGGAGGTGTTTGAGAAATGGACCTCTGTCCCTCAGCTCCCTGGAATGCCTTTGATGTGGTTCTAAGTGGAAATGGGAGGACGGCAAGATTCCTGGCTTCTGGTTCCCATACCGATTAGTGAGCCTTCAGTAACAATATCTGTAGCATGTGTCATCCTCACAGTTCAAGGCTTCTTAAGGGTTTTCTGTATCAAAGGCAGAGATAGCTGGGTGGAGTAATGGAGAGAGCTCTGGGCCTGAAGTCAGCCAAGTTCCTCTTGTCAAGTTCAAATCCTTGTCTGTCTCAGTTTCCTCATGACCTAGAAAAGGAAATGGCAAACCCCTCTGCCAAGAAAACTCCAAATGGGGTCATGAAGAGTAGAACAGCATTGAAATGACTGAACAGCAAAGGCCCAGGATCTCACACTATAGGTGCTTAGTAAATATTTATTGAATTGGTTGGGCTTCTTTGTCTTAGAGTTTGAGGAATTCTAGAGAAAACTTTGCCCAGAAGTCATAGGTGTTTTTGAAAGGGAACAGGATTTGAAGGGCCCCGTGTCCTGTGGACCCTTTTCCTGGAGGAAGGCTTTCCAGGAAGGCTGGATACCAACTTGGGCCCTAGCCACTCTTTTTTAATTTTATTTTATTCTTTTTTGCTGAGGCAATTGGGGTTAAGTGACTTGCCCAGGGTTACACAGCCAGGAAGTGTTAAGTGTCTGAGTCCAGATTTGAACTCAGGTCCTCCTGACTTCAAGGCTGGTGCTCTATCCACTGCTCCACCCTAACCACTCTTAATGTTTGTAGAATGAAGGAAAGAAGGAATAAATAATAGGTTTTATTCATTATGGGGAAAGACTTTAAGATCTTTCTGAGAAAGCCTGCTAGTCCAACATATAATGAAAAAGGAATCCCACTTCATTATATCTCACATGGAGGACAACTGGTCCTCCAGCCTCTGCTTGAAGCCCACTAACAAGGAGGAACCCATTCCTTCTCACTGCAGCCCTTGAACCTTACTGTTCTTAAAAGATACGGACATTCTGGGAAAGTCCTGTCAGAAGGGGCTTTCTCACTGATTCCTCCTCCAAATCCTCCTGACCTTACATTTTACATCCCAGTCCAGAGATTCTTAACCTTTTTTTTTATTCTGGGAACATTTTTGTATTCTGGTGAAGCTTCTGGGCCCCTTCTCAAAAAATGATCTATTGCCTCCATTCATAATTAATGCAAATACTAAATACTGGTTAGAGGTTAATGAAGATAAAGATGTCATTTTTTTCCCATGGAAATTCACAGATGCCCTGAAATGTAGCCATAGATTGCTCCGGGGTTGGTAGAACTCCTGCCCCAGTGGAGAGACCCACCTGGTCCATTCCGAGTCCTTCCTCTGCCTCTTTCTTTTCTCTGAAGCCAGGAAGGCTGAGATCTCCCTTAGAGGCAGGAAACCCTCTCTGAAAAGTGGCAGGATGTGGGAAAAAGCATGGAACCTGAACTCAACAGGCCTGGATTTTAATTCTAATTATTCTGATTATGAGAAAGTCACTTTCTCTCTATGTATTTTCATTTCTCCATCTGCAAAATCAATGGTCTGCTCTGACCTCTGAGGCTCCTCCCAGCTCTGACCTCCTGGGTTCTAAGGGCCCTCCCAGCTCTGACCTCCTGGGTTCTAAGGGCCCTCCCAGCTCTGACATTCTGTGTTCTAAAGGCCTCCCCAGATCTGATATCCTGTGTTCTAAGGGCCCTTCTGGCTCTGACATCCTGGGTTCTAAGTCTATTTCAGATTTAGGTTCTGTGATTTAAATAGACCATAACTTTAATTCTAGTAAGAACCAGACTATGTGCCCCAGATTCAAAGTGATGGCTGACCATATCTCTAAACAAATAAAGGATTGGATTTTTAAAAGATGCTCTTGTTACCGCCCACTCCAGCAGCACAGTAGGGCAGGACCACATCACTTGGCTCCAACAAAGGGAAGGAATGCAGGTGCAGAAAGCACGTTGGGCAATGAATTTGGCAAGCCTTTCTCAGGTTGTCTCTTCTCTTCCAGAAAGCAGGAAAACATTGTTCTAGGGCCTGTAGGGATTAAGCAGAAACAAAATTCTTAATTTTCGTAACTTAATAGAGTCCTGGAAGGAGAGTCAAGAATATGGAGAAAACCCAGCATGATGTAGCGAGGCACTGAACTTGCACTCAGGACGTCCTGAATTCAAATTCTGCTTGGATATTTATCAGCTGGGTGATCCTGAACAAGTACTCATTCAGGTTCATCATTTGTTAAATGAGAAGGTGGTTTTGGATTTTTTTTTTTTGGTGGCAATTGGGGTTAAGTGATACAGCTAGTAAAATAATAAATATCTGAGGCCAGATTTGAACTCTCTCCATTGTGCTATCTGGCTATCCCAGAGAAGGTGAGTCTTAGAAGGTCTCTCCCAGTTCTAGATTTTTGATCTTATGTTCCATGATTTCATCACCATGGGAATCTCCCTTTTTAAGAATTCCCTCTACTCGTTCATATTGTGGATGGTAATCTTATAGATAAATCCTAGGAAATTGCCTGAACCACAGTATGTATCAGAGGCAGTGAGATTTAAGCCTGGGACTCCTGAACTCCAAGCCCACAACTCTTTTACCCTACTTGGTTTCCTCAGAAATAGTGGATTTGAATCTCTTTTTTTTAGTATCTCTTTTTTAGAATCTCTTTCTTTTACTAGCTGTGTGTTTCTGGGCAAGTCACTTCACCCTGTTTGCCTCAGTTTCCTTGACTGTAAAATCAGCTGGAAAAGAAAGTGGCAAACCACGCCAGTATCTTTGCTAACAAAACCCCAAATGGGCTCACAAAAAGCCAGACACAACTGAACAAGAAAGAAAAGAGAAAAGTTATATAAGCCACGTGATGCTTTAATGTGAAGTGCTTTTAAAAAGAAAAAAATCACTGAATCCTAAGTTTAGAGTTGGAAGAACCCCCAGGAGACTTTTAGTTTAGCCTTCTCATTTTACAAATGAGTAAACTGAGGCCCAGGGAAATTACCTTCCCAATATCAGCCAAGGAGGAAGCATCCTATCTGAATTCAGATCTCTATGTCCAAACATAGATATTATTTCCTGTACCATGATGCTTCCTAGGTCATAGCCTATATTAGAAAAACTCTAAATTCTTAAGATTTTTATCTTTACAAAGTTTTTTCTCCTCTCAACAATTCTGTGAGGGAAGTCACAAAAGCATTAGTAGTCCCATTTTATAGATGTGTACCTTGAGGCCCAGAGAAATAGTGAGTTAGTTTGCTAAGGCCACACAGTAAGAATTAGTACCGAGATCTGAACCCAAATCTATTTGTTCTAACTCATCTTTATTCCCTTAAACCACATTTAGGCTCCTATCCTTGTTTGCTAGCTCTCTGTGCTTGGATAAATAGCTTTTTCATTCTAAAATTTGTCTTCCCTAACTTATAAAATGAAGAATTAGTTTAATGGCAAAATGGTACAGTAGATAGAGTGTTAAAGCCTGGTGTCAGGAAGATCTGAATTCAAATTCAACCTTAGATATTTACTCACTGTATGACCCTGGGCAAATCACTTAACCTGTTTCCTCAGGTTCTTCATCTGTAAAATGATAATAATTATAGCACCTACCTCCTAAGGTGGTTGTACCAATTAAATGAAATAGTATTTGTAAAAGTGCTTAGCATGGTACCTGGTATGTAGTAGATATATATTATATATTCTAAATATTAGCTTATAATATGTTTTCAATATATTTATAGAAATATTAATTGTTATATTACTGTAATTTGTATTATTAATTGATATAATGAATATATTTATATGAATATTAGTTGCTGTTGTTAAAGTCCCTTCCAGCGCTGAAGGCTGTGTCCCTTCATGCAGATGTCTATTAGGAGAAAATACTTCCTAATTAAGAAAAATATCCAACCGTGGGTGTGCAGGATCAGAAACAGTATGTAACCCCAACTTGCTGATTGGAAAACCAGGAAGGGGCTCTCCATCCCCCACACCCCTAGGAAGGCCATCGTCAATGAGCCACTCCGACAAGAGCTCGGCGTTGGAAGCCCCTGCCACCTAGTTCTCCATTTGAAATGCAAAAGGCCGGAAAATTGCTTTTACCCGTTTGACAGGAGCTGATGTCAGCAGGGAAAGCAGCATTTGTAGACTTTGGATCCAGCATGAGAGTGAACCCTGAGAACAAGGGCCTCCCGGCCCCTCATGGGATATTTGGTGGCCCATCCTGCCTTGGCTTTCTTCTCGGGCTTGGGGGTAGATGGACAACACTATCCACGCTCCCCGTTGGATGGGGGCTGAGCCAAGATGGCGAATAGTGACAGGCAAGGTCGTTAACTGAGAAATCGCGTGGAAGCCGTGGCCTTTGTTAGTCCTTTTAGCTAGAACCACTAAATTAGGCGAGATATCGAGTACCTGGTGCTTAAAAGCAGGGTGAGTGGGGAGAGCGGCAATGGCGCGTCCAGAGTGTTTGTATTAGCAGGCTTCACTGATTTTAACAGCCTCGCTTTTGCATAACATTCCTTTACTAATACACACTCCATGCTGGCCAAGGGTGGGTAACAGATGTTAATTCTCATTTGGAGATAGGGAACTCGTGTACGGTGATATTACTTCTTCTTTATGAATATTTTAATATTAAAACAGCAAATCCCATAAAATGCTGAGATGACACTTTCTCTAAGTTATTTAATTCCAGGGAACTGCCGAGAAGACTTTACCTTGTGCTAAGCCCAAGGCTACTAGTGTGAGACACTAGTCCCTCCTTTGGAACTGAAATATATCTCTGACATATCTGCATCCTTTCCTTCCTTCCTCCTTCCCTCCCTTCCTTCTCCTTCCTTCCTCTCTCCCTCCCTTCCTTCTCCTTTCTTCCTTCCTCTCTCCCTCCCTTCCTCCCTCCCTCCCTTCCTTCTCCTTTCTTCCTTCCTCTCTCCCTCCCTTCCTCTTCCCTTCCTCCCTCCCTCCCTTCCTTCTTTCCTTCTTTCTTTCCTTCCTTCCTCCCTCCCTTCCTCTCTTTCTTCCTTCCTTACTTCCTCCTTCCTTCCTCATTCCTTCCTTCCATCCCTTCCTCCCTTCTTCCTTTCCTTCTTTCCTTCCTTCCTTCCTTCTTTCCTCCCTTCCCTCCTTCCTTCCTTCTTTCTTTCCTTCCTTCCTTCCTTCCTTCTTTCCCTCCTCCCTTTCATCCCCTCTTTCTTTCCTTCCTTCCTTCCTTCCTTCCTTCCTTCCTTCCTTCCTTCCTTCCTTCCTTCCTTCCTTCCTCCCTTCCTTCCTTCCTTCCTCCCTCCCTCCTTTCCTTTCTTCCTTCCTTCCCCCTCCCAAATAAAAGAAAATCCTACCCCGTGGAATGATGGTTGCAGTGTCATCAGATTGATAAGTGAATAAATAAATACCAGAGTCATGATTCCTCACCTGGGAGGATTGCAGGTGTCCTATATTTATTTAGAAATAGCTTCAAGAGGGACGGCTAGGTGGCACAATGAATAGATAACCAGTCCTGGAGTCACTAGGACCTGACTTCAAATCCAGTTTCAGATAATTACTAGCTGTTTTTCCCTGGACAAGTTACTTAAGCTTGTTTGAGGGGTAGGGAAAGGAGAAAGAGAGGGGAAGAGAGTGATAAATAAGGGGAGGGAGGGAGAGAGACATAAAGAAGAGAAAGGAAGGAAGAAGAGTGGGAAGGAGAAAGGAAGGGAGAGAGGGAGGTAGACAGAAAGGGGGGGATGAGAAGGAAACAGAGGAAGAGAAGAGAGAAAGAGAAGGAGAGACAAAGGGAGGAAGGACATAAAGAAGCTATAGAGTGATTCATATTTTCATAATATGGTTCTTGGATACCTAAATCTTAGGGTTTCTGTTTTTAATGTCTTCTCTCACTCTACTCTTTAAAAAAATCATTTTTAATAAATGGGCATGAGAGGGAGAAAGAATACAATTTGTGACTTTAGAAGTAGGTTTGGAATCAAAGTTTTGGAGTTCAATATTAGTTGTATGTATATTAGTTGTATGAAGCTGGATAAGTCTCTTAGTCTCGATCAGCCTCAGTTTTCTTTATCTGTAAAATGGAGAAGTTGACCTAGATAACCTCAAGTTCTCTTTTGGGTCTAGATCTGCAATCCCCTGATTTGGCAGATTCATGAGGGGTCTGGTAGGGAAGTGGTAAGTCCAGAATGAGGCAGAGAGTTTCAGACTGACATTCTGGTGGAGTGCTGGGCTCTGTCAATCCTTCTATAACTTTGGGCTAATCACTCAATCTCTTTGCGCCTCAGTTTCTTCTGCTGGAAGATGAAATTGTTGGGCTGGCCGATCTCAGAGGCTTCTTTTACCTCTGCATCTCTGTGGGCCTGTCATCATATGGAATGTTTCACTGATGCTCTCGCCCTCCCAATATCTTTCATTTCCCAGATTCCTTCTGCCTTATGAAATATCTCTTAAAACAAAAAAGTATAGTAAAAAAAAAATCATGTGATCACAAGGTTAGAGCTAGAAGGAATCTTAAAGATGGATCATTGAGTCCAACCTGTTCATTTTACAGATGAGAAAAATGAGGCAGAGAGAAGTTAAGTCATTTGTTCCTGGGTCACACATGTAAAATGTGTCTGAGGAAGAGTTGAACCAAGTTATTTCAGCCTTCAAGCAGAATGGGCCATATAATATTCCACACTGCATCAAAGACAAAGGCTGATTCCAGCCACGTGGTCCTGCCATTTCTTTGCAGAGACAAGAGGCGAACTTCCATCACATCCTCTCAAAGCCAGTGCTGGGCCCTGCTTTTTGGATCCTGGTTGGCAGCGTGTCTTAGAGGGAAAAGTACTGGGTGTTAACAGATCTGCCTTCAAATTCTGACCCTTTCACTCGGGTGACGCAAAGCAAGTCACTTCCCTTTCTCTCCACACCATTCGTAAGATGAGAAGTTGACCAAATGATCCCTAATCTTCCTTCTGATGAGAAATCCCGTGAGCATTTTTCTGGGACAATGGGAACCTTCTGCTCTTGCATACTTTCTAGCCAACTCTCTGGATTCAGGGCCAGGCCCACTTTCAAAGGGGATGGGAATCGTGATATTCACTGAAGACTCCTACTGTCAATGAGTTCTCTTTTCTCTTTCCTTCCTAGAAAATGGGAAGTTGGACTCAGTGGTATCCAAGACCCCTTATAGTTCTGATGTTCTATAGTGTAATTCCTTCTCAGCTCTGACATCCTGGGTTCTAAGTTCCGCCCAGCTCTGACCTCCTGGGTTCTAAGTTCCGCCCAGCTCTGACCTCCTGGGTTCTAAGTTCCCTCCCAGCTCTGATATCCTGGGTTCTAAGTTCCCTCCCAGCTCTGACATCCTGGGTTCTAAGTTCCCTCCCAGCTCTGACATCCTGGGTTCTAAGGCCCTCCCAGCTCTGACATCCCGGGTTCTAAGGCCCTCCCAGCTCTGACATCCTGGGTTCTAAGTTCCATCCCAGCTCTGACATCCTGGATTCTAAGTTCCCTCCCAGCTCTGATATCCTGGGTTCTAAGTTCCATCCCAGCTCTGACATCCTGGGTTCTAAGTTCCCTCCCAGCTCTGACATTCTGTGTTCTGAAGACACCCCTCCTGCTCCCCAGTTCTGACATTTTCTTTATCAGGTCCACCCTCACCCTTTTCTAGCTCCCCTCCGTGGCTGTCTATCTATTTGGGATTTCATCCCTGGGCCTGTTCCTACCTCTACCAGCAGCCTTGACAGCCAGGTTGCTTGGTGCCCTGGGGTTGAGTCTTGCATTTCCCCCCATTCCCTACACAGTCTTGCTAAGCTGAACAGGGGCCTGCTTGTGGGATGAATTGCTACAGACCGCCCAGCACTGCCCTAGAGGGCCTTCTAGAGGGAATTGTAATTAAATATGGGGCGGCTGCACTTAGGATAATGACACACTGTACTCAGAATTGCATTCCTCGGCCCTGGATTACCTGATGCCAGAAAATCCAATAACCCGGGGTTAAATTGAATCAGGAGGTGGCATTGATTGAATTTGTAAAAATCTGGCCGGCATTCTGAGGGGGTTGGATTATGCTTATGTTTATTATTGTTCCTTTGGAGGTCCCAATCCCCCTCCACATTCTAGCTTTTCACTGGCGAGGGCTTCTGGGCAGTTGGTGTAGGGCCAAGAGCCTGGAATTCTGAAATCAGGAAGATCTGGGTTCAAATGCTGCTCCCTGACACTTGGTAGCTGTGTGGTCCTGGACAAGTCACCGTCTGGAGCCCAGTTTCCTTGATGGCAGCATAATGCCTATCTATTGCAGGTTGCATTTAAGGACCAAATGAGATAGTGTGAATAAGGCACTCTCTGGACTTGAGTATAGAAATTAAAAAGGAGAGAATGAAAGGACAGCTCTGTGGGGCTCTGCACACCTACATAGTCAGCCATTATGATTATCGTTGCTTTGTTTGAATCCTGGAGCACTGCTTTGGAAGATCAAGAAACCTCCAGCAGTACCTGTGCCTGGAGCAGCCCCTGGCTGTTAGCCTGGCAATCGAGGCCTCTGAGGAGTAGATCACTTCCACCCTGGCATCTGACTGGGAATTAATCCTCCCTCTCTAGTATTCTCAACAGGTGGTCCCCTCCAGAAGGCTTTTGTGGAAGAGGAAGTCTGAAAATTCACTGGCAAGGCAATTGGGGTTAAGTGACTTACCCAGGATCATATATCTAATGAATGTTAAGTGTCTGAGGCTGGATTTGAACTCAGGTTTTCCTGACTTCAGACTGGTGTTCATCCACTGCACCACCTAGCTGCCCCTCGTTATCATTTTTTTGAACTCACAAGGAGGAAATCTGCAGTGAGCTTAGGAGGAGTGGACCTGGACCTAACATTTCTCAACTTTGCCACTTACTAGTCCTCTGTCCATGAACATTACTTTGACCTGGATGTATCTTACTTTCCTTTTCTGTAAAATGGGTTAGTGTTTTCAGGTTGGGGTGAAGAAAACTCTTTATAAAATATAAAGAACCATGTAAAGTAAGACTTTTTTTTTTTAGTGCAGTTAAAATCAATCAAAAGCATTTATTAAATTCTAGGCACTGAAGGAAACAAGGGAGACAATACCCACCCTCAAGAAGCTTTTGTTCTTTGATCGATCAAAAGATTCAATGCTCACATTGTTTCTGTGATCTACTTGTTTTGGGAAGCTAGGTGGCAAAATGACTAAAGCTTGGGGCCCGGAGTCAGGAAGAGTTCAAATCTGGCCTCAGACACTCCCTAGCTTTGTGACCCTGGGCAAGTCACTTCACTCTGTTTGCCTCAGTTTTCTCATCTGTAAAATGAGCTGGAAAAGGAGGTGACGAGCTATCTTTGCCAAGAAAACCTCAGTGGAGTTACAAAGAATCAGACATGATTGAAAATGATTGAACAACAGAAACATGAGAAAGTGGGTAGAGAGCCAGCTTCTGGCTTCTAAACCAGAAAGACTTGGTTCTAGTCCTTCCTCTGACACATACTGGCTACTTGGCCCTAAGCAAATCACCTAGCTTCTCTTTGCCCAAAGCAACTCTCTAAAATTCTTTTAAGTTGCCTAAACACGCTAGCTTTTTGTTCGAGGGAGTTTCCTGGCTCAAGTTCTCCAAACCAGTGATGTCACAAATCCAGGATCTATCTGCCCATCCCTCAGAATGTACCTCACTTATTCTCTGCCAAGGAGGGAAAGATCTAGGTAGACTAGGTCAGCAGGAGAAGTTAACTGGGAGTGGACTTATTAGAAGAAAAGGGAATGACAAGAAAGGGGATTTATGGCCCTTGCTAGCCAAACTTCATTTCAGTTCCTGATGAAGAATGAAAAGAGTTGACCAGAATTGGTAATGCTGACTTTTTAAAGAACAGGTTTCTCTGGAAGTAGAAGGTTAGACTGATAGATATCTGTCCAAGTTCTCCAGCAACTTAGAGCACAAGGAAAAGTCTCCCTAGTAATGTGACAGTTGTTTTGGGTGGTCTACCTAGAAACTAAGAGCATCAAGTTAGTGGCCAAAGGGTGAGAGCAAACAGCCAACAAGGTTGAAGAAGGCAAAGAAACAAAGTTGCTTTTCCCAACTGTATTTAATGGCTATTTTAATTACCCAATAATTAATTCAGCAAACTTGAGAACTAATGTCTTTTTTTACATTTAATTTTTTATTTTATTTTATTTTATATTTATATTAAATTTATTATTAAATTATATTTATAATATTTTATTTTTTCCTCAATTATATGTAAACAAATTTTTAATATTCATTTTTTAAAAATTCTCAATTCTCAATTCTCTCCCTTCCTTCCTTCTTTGAAAAGGCAAGCAAATTGATGTAGATTATACATGTGCAGTCATGCAGAACATTTCCATAATAATACCTTTTCAAAGAACTTCTGTGTGAATTGGTAGAAAGAAACTGAAACCTACAAAGGTTCGTGACTTAACCCACCCACAGTGTCACAACCAATTACAGGGAGGAAGGGGAGGTAAGAAGGGGAAAGGTAGAAGAGCTAGCTGGAACTATCCTGATTTACGGATAGGTGGGGTCATGCATCCAAAAGTGGAAGAGATCTCAGAGCTCATCAAATCCAACCTTTTCATTTTACAGATGAGGAATCTAAGTGAAGTGATTTGCCCAGAGTCACACAGCTACAAAGAGTTATGAGGAAAGATTCAAACTTGAATCCTCTGATTCTAAATCCTACAGCTTTTAATCTGAGAAAAATATAAATTTGTTTTTAAAAAATATATTGATTTCTGAATTCTCTCCTTGCCTCCCGCCCTTCCCTCACCCATTGAGAAGGCAAACAATATGATTAAATCCTACAGTCTTTCCACTGCTTTGTGTCATCACACTCAACCTTTAATATTTTTCTCCACAAACATGTTTAAGCTTTATTATTTTCTTTTTTTCTGGTTACACTTGTACATTAATTTTTTAAAATACACATTTCTTTATGAACCATGTTGGGAGAGAAAAAGCAGAACAAAAGGGAAACAGCATAAAAAAAAAAAAAAACAAGAAAAAGGAAAAAAAGTGAACAAAATATATGTTGATGTACCTTCAGTCTCCATAATTCTCTCTCTGGATGCAGATGATGTTTTCTAGCCATAATTTATTGGGATTGCCTTGGATCATTGAACTGCTAAGGAGAACTAACTTTTTAATAGTTGATCATCACACAATCTTGCTGTTGCTGTGTACAATGTGTTCCTGGTTCTACTTGTTTTGCTCAGTCAGCATCAGTTCATGTAAATCTTTCCAGGTCTTTCTAAAAATAAGTTGTTCATCATTTTTTATAGGACGTATACCAGAACTTATTCAACCATTCCCCAATTGATGAGCACCCCCTTCTTTTCTAGTTCTTTGTTCTCAACCCTTTAGTTTTACACAGGAGGAAACTGAGATTTGGAGTGAGTAAGTGAATTAATTCCCAGAGTTACACAGCTAGTAAGGATTTGAATGCAGATCTTTCTGACTCCATGTCTAGTGTTCTATCCATTATAGCAGGTACTTCTAGATAAGGGATTCTTAATCTGGGGTATGTGTGTGTGTGTTGTGTGTGTGTGTGTGTGTGTGTGTATGTTTTGTGTGTATGTGTGTAAACATAGTATATATAATATATACACAGATAGTGGTACCATTTTTATACATTTGTTTTCTTTGTTATTTTGTATATTTTGTTTTCTGCATTTAGAAGCAATATTCTAAGAAGGATCCTATAGGAATACCAGTTAGTATTCCAAAAGGTCCATGTCACACAAAGGAAGGTAGAGAACTCCTGTTCTAGATATTTTGTAGGCTTCTACTCATTTCCTTTTTTTTTTAATCCCAGTTCCTAAGGGCTTTCTGGATGTGTGTGTGTGCCTCCTTCCTTCCCTTCCCCTCTATTTCTGGATTTGTCTCTCTCTGTCTCTCTGTCTGTCTCTGTCTCTCTGTTTCTCTGTTCATCTGTCTCTCTCTTTTTCTCTGTCCCCTTCCCTCTCTCTCCAGTCTTGGTCACTCTACTTCTTGCTTCTATTCTCTACCTCCCTTTCTTTGCTTCCTGTCTTTGAGGCTTTCTGACCTTAGATCCTCTCCCTGACCTCTCCATCCTTCTCTGTTCATCTTCTTCCTCTGTTCCACATGTCTTAGAAGACAGATGTTGACCTCAAGGAGAGCTGCCTCTGCTCCTTCTCCTTCTTTTCTCTTTCTCTCTCTCTCTCTCTCTCTCTCTCTCTGTCTCTCTCTCTCTCTCTCTCTCTCTCTCTCTCTCTCTCTCTCTCTCATACACACACACAAAAAACTTCCTCTATGCATATAGGCACCTCTGCATGTATACATAGGCACACCATACACTCTAAGCAACTGCCCTTATTGAGCACCTGCTGAATTCATGTAAAGCTCTGATATTGCAGTGGGGGGAGGCACAAACTATATACTCCCTCCTTAGGGAATTTACAGAATAGATAGGCGTCAGGCAGAAGATTGCATGTTCAGTCCATCAGAGAGGTGAGAGCATTGTGTGTGACAGGCCCACGGAGGAAAGCCGTTAGCAATCCGGGAATGACACATGCTTTTACACTGGAAGCTGGAGAGAGGCTGCATCCAGCTCCAAATCCTGCCTCAGACACTTCCTATTTGTGACCTTAGAATGGTAGATTTGGGGGGAGGCGAGATCTACCTCTAAGGCCATCTGGTCCAAGCCCCTCGTTATACAGATGAGCAGGGAAGTAGAGTGCACATGAATTGTACAAAGCCATAGACAATAGCGCCTAGCTCAGAGTCTAAGTCACTTATCTTTCCTGAGCCTCAGTTTCTGCATCTGTCACATTCACTCAATCAGCAAGCATTTAATAAGCATCTGCAGCACCATGTGCATTATTGGTTAAGCTGAGGATTCAAACAAAGGCAAAAAGTATGGGAGAAAGAACATGTCAATGACTAGATACAAATAAGTGACAGACAGAGCTTCTTGTAGCGGTGGAATTTTATCTGGGATTTGAAGGAAGCCAGACAAGGCGGGAGGTAGAAATGAGAAGGCAGAGGATTCCAGACCTGGGGAGCAGACAGTAAGTAGGGTAACATTGTTACCACGGTGCTTGAGAAATATCAGTGTAGCAGCTAAATGGAGACAATGTGGAATGGAGAAAGACTTGAGGCAGGAAGTCAGCAGGCTCTTGCAGTAATCTGGGCGCGAGTGAGGAAGGCTGGGACCAAAGTGATAACAGAACAGTAACAGCAGAAAGGAGTCGCACACGGGGAATGCAACAAAAGCAAAAAACGGCCAAGGCTTGGCAGTGGACCGAGTGCAGAGTCGAGGCTGCCAGCTGGATTGTGAGCCCAGGGAATTAGTGGCGCTGTGGACAGAAATGACAAATTAGAAAGAAGGGAGCACTTAGAGGTAGAAACACACAATGAGGTTAGTTTTGGACACATTGAGTTTCAGATATCTACGGGGCATACAGTTCCATATTTCCAAAAATCAATTGGAAATGTGAGCTACAAGTCAGGAGAGAAACTAGGGCCAGATAAGTATATCTGGGAATCATGAGCATATTGTAATTGGGATCACTAAATTAGTCAGTCAGCAGGTGGTGGTGAGGTAGAGAAACACAAGCACGCCTCATTTTATTGTGCTTTGCTTTATTGCTTTTTTTTTTTTAATTGAGGGTTTGTGGCAACCTGCATCGAGTAAATCAATTGGTGCCATGTTTCCACGACATATGCTCACATCATGTCTCTGTGTCCTATTTTGGTAATTCACAAAATAGTTCAAAATTTTCTTTATGTGACAAACTCACCCACTGTAATACCTGTGACTGGAGTAAAATCTGGTTGTTAGTCACGGGAGCATAGATTGAGACCTTGAAAGGACCTGTTTCATGCTATAGATTGGAAACTCTGAGGGCCAGAAGTCCAACCCGGTTTTTTACAGCTGAGGAAACTGAGACCTTCCATCGTAAGAAAGTTTCCAGAGATATAAAATTGGAATGATAATTTTTACTATTCTAATCTTAAGGCAGGTGGTTAAGAAAAGTGCTTTGTTAAACTTAACTCACATTTCTGTATGGTTTATTATTATCATCAATATTATCTTCATGATTCAGGCCAGTTCCAATGATCTTATGATGAAGAGAGCCATTTGTACCCGGAGAGGAATAATATTTTCACTTTTTTGTTGTTGTTTTCCTTATCAATTTTTTTTACCTGATTTTTCTTGTGCAGTATAATAATTGTAGAAATATATGTAGAAGAATTGCACATGTTTAACATATATTGAATTGCTTGCCATCTAGGGGAATGAGTAGGGAAAAAGGAGGAAGGGAAAAAATTTGGAACAAAAGGTTTTGTAAAGGTGAATGTTGGAAACTATCTATGCATATGTTTTGAAAATAAAAAGTCTTGATAACAAATATTATCATCTTCCTTATTGATACCCATGTATACAGTGAAAAATACATGGACACATATATGTATGGACAAAGAAAGAGAAATGATAGATAGATAGATAGATAGATAGACCAATATACATATGGATGGATAGATAGATAGATAGACAGACAGACAGACCAATATACATATGGATGGATAGATGGATAGATAGACAGACAGACAGACCAATATACATATGGATGAATAGATGGATAGATAGACAGATAGATAAATAGATGATAGTGGATCAATCTAATCACTATAGATGAATACATTCATGAGCATGTTAGGCCATATTATATAAAGTGCCCTTGCCCAAGGCTGACATCTTATCCCCTTCCTTGTCATGATACCTTTCTCCATAATCCTTCCAAACTCCAGGGACAGGAATCCATTCTTATAAAATGGATGACACTAAGCCCCAGGAGCAATAGGTGGGGCTCTAGAATTAAGACTTGCCTCAGTTTGCCTAGATCCGATGTATGTTTGCAAAGCCTTGAGAGGGAGGTGGGAGATGGAGCAAGAGATCCTCTAGGGTTTCTTATTCCAGAAAAATCAGAGTTCTAGAATGTCAGTATGGGAATAGCTCTTACGAGCTGTTCTAATCCAGCCCACAGCAGACAGGTATCTTTTCGACCTGAGAAAGGGTCCCTTTCACTGAGAGGGAACACTCTTCTTCTCAAAGATACCTCCCATTCCACTTTGCCAGAGTTCTGTCTGGAAGAATTTGGTTCTCTTAGCAATTTAATTTCAGCATCTTTACATCTTTAACCTGTTGATCCCCCGTTGCCCTCTGGGGCCAAGCAGGACAAAGCTAATCCTTCTACCAACTAATTTGTCTTCAAATATCTAAACACAGCTGTCATGCCCCTTCCATAACAGCTTAGGGAAAGGTTACTTTACTGTTCAAATTGGTTTCTTCTTGCATAAAATGAGGGGAGAAGGAAGACTAGAGTATTTGATCTCTAGGGTCCCTTCCTCATTTAATCGATGAGCCTGAAGTTGTAAAGGAAACATGAGGGAACGGATGAGCGAATGAAAATATTTATTAAATGTTTTCTGCACACTTAGCATTGTGTTAAGTGCTGTGGATACAGAGACAAGTGGAACAGTCCCTTTCCTCGAGGGAGCTCACACTAATTAGAAGCGACACATTTAACAATATGCCCTGAGTCTTCTCTCCTCCAGACCAAACATCCCCAGTTCCTTCGGCCCCTCCTCATCATGCAGTCCTCCTTCAGTGATTACATTGTCCCAGACAATGTCTTTTTTTGGGAACTCCCCAGTTTATTCCTGTTTAAGTTTACCCTCCACTAGACCGGGAACTTCTTGAGACCAGGGACCATCTTTTATTTTTGTATTCCCAGTGCTTAGCACCCATACATGGTGCAAGCTCCTCAAGGTTTGTCGATTGACTATATTCCAGATGAGATTTGAGAGCACCAGATTTTGTCATTTCACTAACACTTCCATCAACCATGTTCATATTGCAGAAGGGGCCAAGAAAGAGACAACGGAGTCAAAGCCAGTCACATTTTCTGTGACAGGCTGCTTCTGGCCATCAGCCTAATAGTTGACAAAAGTAAGCAGTAGGGACTAAGTAATGGGGGAAATCATGGCCGATTGGTGGTGCAGTGGATAGAGACCTGAGCTTTGTCATAAAGATCTGAGTTCAAATCTAGCTTCCAGACATAAGAATCTTTCCATTCAATAAACCTTTGTTAAGCATCTGCCATGGGCAGGGCTGTGTGGTTAAGGAAGAACCAGTGGACTCTAGAGATCAATCAATGGATGTGGGGGATAGGGCAGAAGTTAGAGGTAAACCTTGAATTATCATGGCTCTAGAGATAGATAAGCCCACCTAATCAGTACTCCCCCCATTTTATAGATGAGAAAACTGAGTCCCAGAGAAATTAAATGACTTGCCCAGGTAGTAAGCATCAGGAGGAGGATTTGAATACAGGATCTTTGACTGGAGCCAATGTCCCTTTCCATTACATTTCATAACTTTTTTATGATTCCAAATTCTCACCCCTCAGTTCTTTAGAGAATTGTACAGCCATTAGTAGTGAAGGAGAGCCTCTCCTGGGAGGCCTAGAGAGGCAGTCAAGTGCCGAGTCCTCAGCTATGCCCTGGCTTGCCCTTAAAAGCTCCATGATATAAAGGCTTGGGGAGAAAGTTGAGTTGGCCGCACAGTCAGGAGGAAAGTGGTTTGGGTTCTGTCATTTATATACCCTGGATATTCCTAGATGGGCACCTACTGTCCACCCTGTTAGAAGGTAAATTCCTTCTAGAATACACACAGTGCCTAGCATATAGCTAGAGCTTAATGAATGTTGGGAGAGGAAGCTGATTGATGTGACTGTGGGCAAATTTTGGAAGCCCTCCAAGCCTGTTTCACTATCTATAAGATGGGGATTCATTCTTCAGCAAATCTTCATTATTAAACGCATGCTGTATACAATACAAGACAATAGCTGTGCTGCAGTAGAGAGAAGAATGATTTCAGAGTCCGAAGGCTTCAGCTGAAATCCCGTGTTTCTTTATCTGTAAGATGAAGATTTCAAAATCAGAAAATTTCCAGCTCCACCACTTGCTAGCTATGGGATCTTGGGCTGATCTCTTGACCTTGTTGTAAAATGGGATCAGTATAGCCACATTCCTTCCATTACCAAGTGATTGTAAGGAAAGTGCTTTTAAAACCCTAAAGCCCTATAGAGAGGTAGCTGCTTAGTTTATTATTCCTGTTCCCCCCCTTCCAGCTTGGATTTGAGACTCATTCCAGTTTCTCCAAGGTGACTTTCGCCCCAGGACATGGCTCAAGAGACCTACAGCAGCCATAGAAAACTGGTTTTGTTCTTACTCCTCCGGAGCCTTTCAGATTTCCCTTGGTTTAGGAGAGAAAAATCCTGATAGGGAGGGCAATGAAGGTGGAGGAGAGCAGCAAGTCTGTATATTCATCCCTCACTTCTTGTGGACCCAGGATAGCAACTATTTCAAAACCCAGGGCTCCTTGTTGCTGTAGCAACCCCCCAGGCCTCCTGTAGCTCCACCTCCCTCTGCCAGCCCTGGAAACTTGCCTCCTTACAGAGCCAAAGGTCCCCACGCACGTGGCCAACCTCACTTCAATAGACAGTGTTTCCTCGCAGCTGCCTCTGGGGAGGAATATGAGAACTCTTTAAAATGTTAGCTCGTGATTTAGGGCAGGAAATGGTTTCTTCCCTCTGCTCTCTCCCCTTGTTGTTCGGACTGATAAAACTGAAATCCTAATCAACCTTAGTCAAGGGCTCTTTCTTCTTCTTCTCACTCTGCATAGCCAGGGAGGACCATCGCTCTCACACCATTCCAGTGGCATTATAAAATTTGGGTCTAAAGGGCCCTTCCTCAGAACACAGAATGAAGAAAGAACACAGTGCTGGGAGGGTGCTGAAATTACACACTGGGATAGCTAGAAGGGCCTCAGAATACAGAATGTCAAAAGCTGGAGGGCTCTTAGAAAACAGAGTTAGAAGGGACTTAACAACACAGAAAGTTAGAGTGTTAAACCTGGGAAGTACTAAATAAAATAGAAACTACTACTACTACTACTACTACTACTACTACTACTACTACTACTACTACTACTACTACTATCTTAGTGCTATTATTACTAATCCTATTACTACTACTACTACTACTACTACTACTACTACTACTACTACCTTAGTGCTATTATTATTACTTCTATTACTATTACTACTAGTACTATCACCACCTTAGTGCTATTATTACTTCTTTATTACTACTACTACCATTACTAGTAGTACTACTACTATTACCACTACCATTGCCTTGTGCTATTATTACTTCTTCTATTACTACTACTACTACTACTACTTCTACTACACCATCATATCCACTGTGGATGCTACTATTACAACCACTATTATTACTACTACTACCCCTACTACTACTATAGCTACATTTACACAATACTTTTAGGCTTGCAAATCTCTTTACAAACATTATCTCACATTACTTACATTATTACAAACTTATTTGTAATAGTTACTTACATTATTACATTATGTTACGTTTTATTATTCATATGATCACAAATATTATCTCCCAACAATACTTATCATTCCAACAATCCTGGAAGATAAGTGCTATTATTCTACTCATTTTACAGATGAGGAAACTGAGGTACAGAGAAATTAAAAGGACACAACTAGTAAATAGCTGAAGCAAGACCTTCCCATCTCCCAGTTCAGCAGTCTTATTCACTGTCATGTGTAGCTGCCCTTAAAATATCAGAATTAAAAGAGATAGGATTTTAGATATCACCTGGTCCAATTCTCTGTGAATCACATCCCCAAAGTCATGCAGATGAGTAGCTGAGATTCAATCTGAAGCGGTGCTTATCCATTGATTAGATATGCTGAAATTGAATTTATCAATGGTAATAGCTAGCTACAGGTCTCAGGGAGTCCGTTAAATGAGTCCCAGAGCAAATAGTCTCTCCTTGAGGCTGGAACAGTCTATTTAGCTTAAGAAGAATTCAGGACTCTATAGGAAAATCCTAAAATTCTAGATTATAGCCGAAAAGGACCTCAAAGGACTTGTGAAATCCCCTCATTTTGTTTCTTTGGTCGTGTCCAACTCTTCATGATCCCATTTGTGTTTATATTGGCAGAGATCTTGGAGTTGTTTCTCGTTTCCTTCTCCAGCTCATTTTATAGAAGAGAAACTGAGGTAAACTGCATTAAGTGACTTGCCCAGGATCACACAGCTAGTATGCATCTGAGGCCAGATTTAAATTCAAGTCTTCTAGACTACAGACCTGTACTCTATATCCTAGCTGCCCCAAATCCCCTCACGAGGAAATTATGACTTAGTCATAGGGAAATGGTTTACCCAAGATCACACAGGTGGCAAGGCTGAGTTTTAAACCCAGGCCTTCTAACTCTACATCCCTTTTCCCATTATACCACTTGGTTTCAGGTATTTGAGACTGAGGGAGCCAAGGACCACATTGATTAATAAGAACAGTCCTAAACCTGAAGTACTTAAAGAAGCTGATGTTGGCCATTTGTCATCCTGGCTGTGGGCCTCTGATGCTTAATTGCATCTATTTTTGAGTTCTCTGGGCACAGTGTAGTTTATAGAGGCAGCTGGTGCATCGGTCTTCGAGGTCTCATCAGTAGACACAAAACATCCCTTTACATAACAGTAATAGTAATGGTGATGATGGTGATGATGATGATGGTGATAAAGATAATGATTGACACTGACAAAGAACATTCAGTTTTGCAGAGCACTGTGCCTGGAGCACCCCACTGATGCCTTACCATACCACTCTGGACAGATACAGACAGATGCGTTCCCTGCCAGAGTCAAATAGCTAGGAAGCATCAAAAGTGATATTTGAACCCGATTTTCTCTAGCTCCAATTACGATCCTGTCTTTACTATACCGTGCTCCCTCATCCAACAATAGGTCTGTCTAATCAGTATGTTTCTTTTTTTTTTTTTTAGGTGCTGGAAATGCTAGCACCAACTCAAATATAATATATTTTTATTCTTTATGATGCTTACAGAATTTTCTTATGTATATATGCATATATATGATAGCTTTTTATTTTTCAAAACATGCAAAAATAATTTCCAACATTCACCCTTGCAAAACCCTTTGTTCCAAATTTTTCTCCCTCCCTCCCTTCTTTCCCCCTCCCCTAAACAACAAGTAATCCAATATAGGTTAAACAGGTGCAGTTCTTCTAAACATATTTCTACATTTAGCATTCTGCATAAGAACAATCAGATCAAAAGGGGGAAAAAATGAGAAAGGAAAGGAAGCAGATAAAAACAACAACAAAAAAGGTAAAAATATTGTGTTGTGATCTACATTCAGTTCCCATAGTCCTCTCTCTGGATGCAGATGGCATTCCATCACAAGTCTGTTGGAATTGGCGATCAGTATGTTTCTAATTTGGTGCACAGGAAAGAGCAGTTGAATTGAACATAGGACCATGAGCAAATATCACTTTTCTAGGGCTCGGTTTTCTTCTTGGTAAAGTGGGGGTAATGCTGCCTGTACTACCTACCCATTCGGCGGAATTGTGTGTGGCAAACACTTGGTAATGTGTTTTTGGTAAACATAGAAATTTGAGCTGTTATTATTTTTCTAAGCAGTGCTCAGCTCATCAAAATTCTGGCCTAAGGAAGGCGTTTGAAAGAGTCCCTGGGAAGTTATCATCATGGACTGTGGCCTGTGTGTAATTGCACTCACTATTCTCTTGACACCCAATTGCCAGTGCCCTGAGACCCCAACCTAGAACACGTTGCTGATGGATGACTGTGATACTTTTTCAGTCTGATTAATTTCTCCCAATAGGACCTGGTCTTTGATTGAAAAAAACAGACCCCGTAACTGCTCAGTGAAATAAATACCCAGCTTTCATTCATTGCCAAAGTAGACTTCGCCATGTTCTCTCTCTCTCAAGACCCCAAGGCCTATTCTAGAAGCCAGTCCTTCTAGTAGCCCCCCGTGCCCGATGTCGTTACTCGAGCTTTGGCAGATAGGAAGCTGCTTATCTTCTCTAGTTGTGCCTTGTAGGATGCAGGATGGGATGGAGATGAAAGCCCAGAGGTATCAAACAAGCAACAAAAAAGAAAAAGAAATAACATAACAATAGCAATAAAATGTCAGAGGCAAATACGGTCTTAGAACTAAAGATCTGGCCAGAGATAGCCAAGTGTAAGCCCTGCCACTGACTTACACTGGCTGTAACGCTACTTAAGCTCCCAGTACCTAAGGCCAGGGATATCCAGCTCCAGCAGAAATGGATCCCTGCAGCCATATATTGACTTCTAAAACCACAAGTTAACATTATGTTGATTTGTATTTTTTTATGGATTTTGTAAAGCATTTCCCCATGATATTTTAATCTGCCTCATGTCTCTTAAGATTATAAATTGCAGAGAAGTTACTGACCTATGTTGATAGAGGGAGTTCCCTACAGTAATGAAATTATAGCTAAAACCCTCCTCCCCTAAGTGTATCCTGTGGCTACTTATGGAGATAAGGCTGATTCGGTTAGTCAACAAACATTACTTATTGTGTGCCAAGCACCGTGCTAAACTCTTGGGAGTACAAAGGAAAAAGCATAAACGATCCTGGCTTTCAAGGAGTTCATAGACCAAGGGGAGAGATAACATACAAATCACTAGGTAAATATAAGATATATACCAAGTAGATGGAAAATAATCTGAGAGGGAAAAGCAGTAATAGGTGAAGGGACTAGGAATAGTGCCAATTGGTAGAGGGAGTTTTTCCTCATCTGAGAGTTCCATGTGCAGTGAAACTAGAGGTCTAATCTCTGTTTTCTCCCCCTCTTCTCTTCATTGCTCTCCTACTTTCTCTCTGTGTGTCTTTCTTTCATGTCTTTCTCTGTCCTTTTCTTTCCCTCTCTCTCCTCTCCTTTCTCTGTCTCTCTCTCTCTTTCTCTCTCTCTGTCTCTGTCTCTCTCTCTCTCTGTCTCTCTCTCTGTCTCTGTCTTTCTCTTTTTGTCTGTCTGTCTAGATTTCTCTCTCTCTCTATCTCTCTCTCTGTCTTTCCCTCCCCATTTTCTATCTTATTTGTCTTTTTCACTCTATCTCTATCTCTCTATACATCCTTACATGTTTACACATATGCATTATGTTTTATGCCTTATGAGCTTCTTGAAAATAGAAACTCACAGAATCAGGGGCTGAATTTGAACTCAGGTCATCCTGGCTACAAGACCACCTGTCTATATATTGCTCAGCTACTTCACAGTTAAATCTTCACAGTTCAGATGGACAGACAGACAGAGACTGAGCAAGACAGGGAGATGTCAAGTGGAAAAGGATACTTAATTATTGGGCAAATCAGGAAAGATCTCTTAGAGGAGATGCCCCTCTGAAATCTTCTCAGAGGTAGGGATGAGAAAGGGCATACATTTTAGATGTGGGGACCAGCCTCTGTAAAGCCATGGGACTTTTTCCTCTCCTGCAGAATGAGAGAATTGGACCATGTGCTCGCCAGCTCCCCAACCCTCCAGCCCTTAAAGTTTGGGTGCTGTGACCTCTGGGTTCTGGATTTCTAAGCTAACCATGCAGCCACACAGGGCTGAGCCCACAGCCAGTGGGGGGATGTGGAAATGCAGAGAGGGCTCTAGATAAAATGTCATATTTTTCAATTTGTATTTTCCTTCCTCTATCTTGGAAATTGGGGCATAGGATTTCTTGACTCAACTCTCTGGTCTTGATAAAAATCCCCAAGGCCCAGGGAGCTGTTCTTTTGCTAAATCTGGCCTCTGCCTGTGAAAAGTAAATAGAAAGCTTGAAACTGCAGTAGCAGCAGCATAGGCCTGAAAAGGAAGGTGGGGTAGAACGGACCTCAGCCCTGTTGCCAGGTACCAACTGCTCCCTTTTTTCTCTTCTATTTCTACTTAATTGCCATCTGAGACTTGAAAAGGGGACACCACTACCTGCCAGCTAGGGGAGGGGGTGGGGGAAGGAGGGGAAAATTTGGAACAAAAGGTTTTTCAAGGGTCAGTGTTGAAAAACTACCCATGCATGTGTTTTGTAAATAAAAAAAAATAAAGAAAAGGTGACCCCAAAGGTCCCCCCGGACTGTTGCTTCTCTCAACTAGAATCCCCATTTTACTCATCTCTGACAAATTGTCATTATCCAGCCCAGGCTGGAATATTCAGAGTGGAAATGGTGCAAAAGCAAGAACTCCCAACTTGGAGTCTGTGAGTCTGAATGCCAGTGCAGACTTGACCTTGGAAAAGTCACTGATGTTCCTCATCTATACAGGACAGAGCAGGACAGGAAGACCTAGAAGGTCTCCTCAGTCCTTGAGAGATGATCCCAAGGCTTGGAAACAGATTTTACAGGGATGTTACCTCAGAAGATGATTTTTTTTCTTCCTACATAAAATTTTGACATATTTTGTTTCTTGATATTTTTCAGTATATCCCTCCCCTGTCCTCCCTTTACTACAAACTAAAAAGAGAAATTCCATAGAGACACTATTTCTTACCCATAATCTCTTTTCTCTGTAAAGAAAGGGGCTAGGATAAGGGTGATATGGCTAATAGTTCTCCAACTGTCAGGATTTCCAGCTGGGAAAGTTTTCAGAGTGCGTCAAATTCAGGGATTATTAACATTGTCTGTGTCCTGGTCTTCCTTGTTAGTGTCTGAGGAACCCAAAGACCCTTTCTTGGAATCATGTTTAAATGCATAAAATAAAATAGACTGGATTACAATGGAAACCAGTTACAATGAAATAGTCGTGTTTTTTTTTTTTTTAAGTTCACAGACCCCAGCTTAAGAGGCCTTTCTCCTTTATTTTACATGTAAGAGAATATGAACCAAAGAGGGAAACTGATCTGCTCATACAGAGAGTTAATTAAGTAGCAGAACTAATATTTGAACACAGATTCTCTGGCATCCAATCCAGTTCCTTCATGTAAAGGTTGTTGTTCATTTTCACCCATTCCATTTCATCCTCACTCTGCCTCTTTCTTCCCAGAAAAGGGGATTGGGGGCATGGAACATTGAACATGGGATCAGACTTTGTCCATATGTCTGTTAATTTTAGCAATCCCCCCATACACACACTTCTAAACTCTCTCAGTTGCTGGTTTAATGTTTAAAATAATGGATCTGAGTCAAAAGACCCTGAGTTCAAATCCAGTCTCAGATACTACTAGCTGTGTGATCCTGGGCAAGTCACTTAACCCCGTTTGCTTCAGTTTCCTCATCTGTCAAATGAGCTGAAGAAGGAAATGCTGAATCACTCCAGTGTCTTTGCCTATATATATATATATACCCAAATGGAGTCAGAGAGAGTCAGCAACAACGAAGATGGAGGACACCTGGCTTCTCATCTCAAGTGGTTTATTTTGTATTCTGGGAAAGAGCCCGTAGATATCTAAGTCTGCTGAACAGCCAGTGTGCCCTGGAAGGCACCTATTCAGAACCGACCCAGAACTGGTCATTGTGCAGGGGAAGGGACTAAACTCTTAAAGGGCCCTTGGGCTGAGCAAAGAGGCAAACTGGGGTAGGAGATGGGAGAAACTTTGCTGTCAGTTAGCAGACTGGCTGCTTCTTGGGGCAGCAGTTTTGTCCTCGCCAGAGATCTCAAAGCTACATTCAGTATTTGGGGGAGGGATAAACCAGAGGCCAGCCGAGCAGGGTATACCCAAAGTGGGGCCATGAGGGTTTTGTCCCCAAATTTAGAAGCCTTCTATCTTTCTGCAGGGGTGCAAGCCCTGTGGCCCCTTCCTGGGTAAGCAATATTTACCAAACTCCTGCTCTGTTCTGTGCCTAAACACGGATCCCTCGGCCCCCACTTCCAAGCTCGCCCGTGGTGGCCAGTCACCCGACAGACTAGAAACCGCGAGGTCTTCTGAGCTCTCCATCTTGCCCCGGCCACAGAAACTGCCCAATCCCAGGCTTTCCTGGAGGTCCAGGCCCAGGGGCCTCTCCTGACCCTATGGGTGATGTAACCACAAGCCCAGAAATGGGTTCCCCCCCCTCCCCAGTCCTTGGACAACTGGAGATGTTGGTGGATTTTCAGCCCCATCTCCATCCCAGCACGTTCTCCCGCAGCCAGCTTTCCTGAGAAAGGGAGTCCTTTCTGTAAATCATTAAGGTCCCTAAATTTGCTGGTTAATTAGGATAAGTTGTGGCTGTCAGTCTTAGGATTTAATTACATTCTTGGCAAGCCTCCTTGACTTGGCCTGCCGGTTATAAAGTAGCAGCAGGAGGGGCTGGCCCCAGCCGCAGGCAGAGTAGTGGAAGCCTGGCCCCGGTGTTGAAGGGAGCTGCCCAGAGTCAAAATAGCGCCTCCCCAACCCCCCACCCCCACCCCAAACTCGCATTGTCTTAAGGTTAGAAAGTCTCACATTAGCAGCGTTTCTTTGTTCTCCAGCTCTGGACTCTCCAGACATAATTTCTTAGATGTCACATCATCTAAACATCCCCAATCATTTTTGTTTTCCTTAAAAAAAATTTTTTTTAATTAAAATAAATAAATATTTATTTATTTATATATAAAAGTCACACAAATACAAATAAAAATATAGGGAATATCCCATAACAAGTAATTCAAAATGAGAAGGTTCCGCAAAACTGAACACTACCCCGGATAATCTAACACGATGTACAATATTCTGCACCCATAACCCCCCATTTCTACAAAGAATAGGGAGCTTGGGGAGGCAGTGACCTTCTCCTGCCCCGTCTTTGGGGTCAGGTTTGGCCATTATCATTTTATATGTTTATTTAAATAATATGTATATATTATATACATACATATATGTATAATACATATATTATACATAACTATAATATAATCTTTATATAAATATGACAAAGTTATATTTATAACTTTCCTTTTGATTGCCTTCCACCTACCTCATTTTATAGAGTCCCAAAGAGACGAGATCAGTCATCCAATCATAAACATTTAATAGGCTCCTACTGTCTACTAGGCATTGTACTGAATGACTTGACCTTGGTAGCAAGTAGAGAAGACCAGATTTGAACATCTCCCAACTTCAAGTTCTGGGGCTTGTTCCACTCAGCCAAGGTAACTGCCAGCTGCTGTTCATGTCTCTGATAAGTTTGAAACCCCATACCAAGGTGCTGACCTGGCTCTTGGGGCTGGGCCACAATTTAGAGAAAATAAAGGTCCCTGTCCTCAGGGACTCATGTTTTTTTTTTTTTTTTCTTTTTCTTTTCTTTTTTCTGAGATAATTAGGGTTAAGTGACTTGCCCAGGGTCACACAGCTAGGAAGTGTTAAGAGTCTGAGATCAGATTTGAACTCAGGTCCTCCTGAATTCAGGGCTGGTCTCTTAACCACTGTCTCTTAATCAGCTGCCCCAGAACCTACTCTTTTTTAGGAAAACAGGAAATCCAACTGGGCTAGGCTGCCTCTCAGGGTTCTGGTGCCCATTCAAATGCTCTTTCTATTAGTTAATCAACCGACCAATTAGAAGTTTAAGGAGAAATCAGCATGTCAGTATTTGTGTTCACTGTACTGTTAACAGCTGACCCGAAATGTCAGAGAGAAGGACAGTATACATTTCAGCTGGACTCACCAAGTACTTGTTAGGGGTGGACAGAAAGATCCATAAGGTGTTTAATTAATGCTTATTCCTCCCTTCTTTTCCCCTTTCTTTTCTTCCTCTCCTCTCCTTTTCTTTCCTTTCCTCTTCTCTCCCCTTCTCTCTCCTTTCCCCTCCCCTCTTTCCCCCCTTCTCCTCTCCCTTCCCCATCCCTATTCTCTCCTCTCCTGGAGTGAGATTAGTGTGTGTTTGGGGGAGGGGACTGTAAGCACCTAAGGGACCAAAGCAGAAAGCCCAAATACAGAGAGTCTCCTGCCATCCTGGAGCCACCTTTCTGCTGTTTGTGACTCTCTCAGCCTGAAACATTCTGCGCCTTTCAGGTTGCTCCCCCCCAGGCGAAGCTTCCTCATCAGAGCTCCCAGCATCATTGTTGATTGATAGATTACACAAAACATTACAATATTTACCATAGACTCATATTGCAGGTACCATCTGTCAGTTCCTCTCTGCTCGCCTCACTTGCCCCCCCCCCCAGTTCTTCCCTTCCACTCTCCATCCCCTAGCTTAGCCCCTCCCCTGGAACTGGGACCAATGGGGCGCTGACTCCATGGCCCCCAGGCAAGCTCAGGCCGACGACCCCCAAGCCCCCATTCAGGGAAGGAGAGTCACCAAAAGAAGCGGCTTCCCTGGAATTTCAGTTTGGACGCAGAGAATACAGGCTTCAGCCCTCCCTCCTTTGGTAACAAATATCAGTGCTCTGTATGTACTCCAAGCACTTCTGTAGAGCCTACTGTGTGCCAAGCATTTAGTAAATGTCTCATTTTTCCTCACAGCAACCCTGAAAGGAAGGTGCTATCGTCATCCCCTATTACAGATGGGAAAACTGAGGCAGAGGGCAAATGACTTGTCCAAGATTACATAACTAGGAAGTGTCTGAGGCTAATTTGGACTCCAGTCTCCAAGCCCAGTGCTCTATCCATCGGGCCTCCGGCTGCCTAATATGTGTACGTGGTGTCTTCTCCAACCCAATGTAAGCTTCTGGAGAAGCGGGATTGATTTCCCATTCTCATCGTCTGTCCAGCAGCCAGCACGGTGCTGAGCACGTGGGAGGGAGGGACTGGATGGGTGATTTCAGTGGGGTGGGCAATTCTCTAAAGGAGGTAACTCCTTCTCCCAGTGAGATCAGCATCTTCTCTGCAACTCAGAGGCTTAGGATGTTAAGTGGCTTGTCCAGGATAACATAACCAGTAGCTATCAGAGGCAGGATTGAACGAGATCTTCCTTTGGAAGCTGAGTCATCATCATCATCATCATCATCTTCTTCTTCTATTCTTCTTCTTCTTCTTCTTTTTCTCCTCCTCCTCTTCCTCCTCTTCTTCCTTCTTCTCCTCCTCCACTTGTCCAACGTCACACAGCTAAGAAGTGGTAAGTGTCTGAGATCAGGGCTGATGCTGTATCCACTGCACCACCTAGCTGCCCCTGAATCTCCTTAAACTTCTTATTGGTCAGTTAATTAATTGATAGAAAGAGCATTTAAATAGGCATCAGGACCCTGAGAGGCAGCCCAGCCCAGTGTGAAGGGCCCTGCCTCCAAAGCCACCGGACCTCTGTTCAAATCCTCCCCTAAAACTTTACTAATTCTATGACATTGATCAAATCACTTCTCTGTGGTCTCAGTTTCCTCATCTGTAAAATGAGGCTGTTGGACTAGATCTCTGTGATCCTCTCCAGCTCTAAAACCAAAGGACTCTTTTATACCTTGAACACAGGAGGTGATGAGTAAATATTAACACGACGGCAGATTTGCAAGCTGATGGGCTGGGAGGGGAACATTAACTATGATAAAAATGGGAGAGTAGCATGAGTGCCAAGGAGAAGCCCGCAGAAAGGGCTAGGAGATATTCATGGGGAGTCAGAAGGAGAGCAGGGAAGGCTTCCTGGAGGAGGTGGTATTCACATTAGCTCTGAAGGGACAGAACTGTGCCTTAGATTAGATGCTCTGTGAGGGGCATCCATGGTTTTGCCCTTTATATCCTCAGGGTTTCGAATACTAAACAAAGAACAGTTCCATGATATAACGTTAATAGTGTTTGTTGAGTATATTTTACCATGTTTAACCTATATTGGATTACTTGCCATCCAGGGGAGGGGATGAAGGGAAAGAGGAGAAAATCTGGATTTGCAAGGGTCAGAAGCTTTAATTAAATGTTTGTTGACTGACTGCAGAACCGACTTAGTCCCATGCAGCCTTGGGAGAGGAGGCAGGGAGGCGGAGAGGCAGCAGAGCCTCTCCCCGGCCCGATGGGCAGGTATCTCCGCTGCGGTTTCAGACAGATGTTTAACAGGCCATGTAAAGTGGATAATTCTAAAGCGTGAGGAGGTTGTTTAGGAACACAGCTCCCGTCTCTTCATTTCCTGCACATTACGGCTTGCTAACGAATCTGATTGCCACTGCCTATTAAACTCTCAGGCTCTGATTTGCATAAGGATTTGTTTTTTCTCCCGACAGATTTATCAGTTTCTGCCATTCTCAGAGAAAGCCTGACAGGAGCAGCCTGTGCAGCACAGTAGCCGTCTCCGGTGGGGAGCCGGGCCCACCAGGGCCTGAATCGCCCCTTGAGGCCTTTGCACTGGCTCCCGCAGGCATCCAGACCTCCTTCATCCCGGGCATGCTCACAGGCACCAGGGACCGAGGCCGTCTGCTTGGCTGGGGAGGCGTCTCAGCCTTTGGGACAGCTTGAGGATAGCTTTCTGCGGGGACTTCTCTCCATCTTTCTAAGCTGATGCCGGAGGATCATGGGAACCCAGGTGTAGAGCTGAAATGGACCTTAGAGCTTGTGTCCTTCGGCACATAAGGGAACTGCAGGCGCCCACTGTTAAATTATATGTCCAAAGTTACAGAAAGTGGCTGAGCCGGAATTCAGATGCTGCTCTTCTCCTTCCGAATCCACTGTCCCAAATTGCTCCCAAGGAACGACAAAATTTGTAAAGCATTTAGCACAGTAGGTGTGGAGATGCAACGGTAATAGGTCTTCCCTCTCTTCCTGCAGTGCTCACATTCCCAAAGCCTCCCTCCCTGCCTCCTCCCCTTCCTCCTCCTCCATCAGCCTCTGTCCTATTTAGTCCTTATTCAGGTTGATATTAGCCAAGTTCCTGCTTTTCTCATTGGCATTTGTTTTGTTTTCAATTTTCGAGGAGTGGACAGGAAGTTACTCCCTTTCACTATCCTTTAAGGAGACAGATTCCCTTTCTCTTTTTAATATATAGTCATTTTAGTAATAAGGCACTTAAGTCAGAATTTTTCCAGCCTGAGCACAAGGCTTTAGACTTGATGATGGCAGCCTGCTACAAGGGCACAATGGATGGTGTCGGGCTCAGAATCAGGCAGACATCTTTTTGAGTTCAAATCTGACTCCAGACGCCTACCAGCTGTGTGACCCTGGGCAAGGCACTGAACCATGTTTACCTCAGTTTCCCTATCTGTAAAGTGAGCTGAAGAAGGAAATGCAAGACCCCAAATGGACTCATGAAGAGTTGGGTGAGACTGAAACAACAACAAACTAATCTGTCATTCTCTCATTTTATACAAAAGGAAAATAAAACCTAGAGAATGACAGTGATCAAGGTCACACAACTAGTAAATGGTGGAGAAAGAGACTGGTGGATGAGGGGAGCATCCTGGCCACCCATCTGCCAAGGAAAAACAACAGATGTTTCTAGTTTGGGAGGGAGTGGTCTGAGATAGCCCAGCTTCTCCAGGGTCCTCAAACTACGGCCCATGGGCCAGATGCAGCAGCTGAGGACATTTATCCCCCTCAACCAGGGCTCTGAAGTTTCTTTATTTAAAGGCCCACAAAACAAAGTTTTTGTTTTTACTATAGTCCGGCCCTCCAACAGTCTGAGGGACAGGGAACTGGCCCCCCATTTAAAAAGTTTGAGGACCCCTGTTCTAAGCTAATAACACCCAATTTTATTGCTTTTCAGTCAATCACTAAACATTTATTAAATGACTATTGTATGCTGGCCACTGTGCTAAGTGTTGAAGATAGGAAGACAAAAGTAATAATAATTGACATAGAGAGAGAAAAAGAGAGAGATCTTACCATAATCCCGGCACTGTAGCAAGTACTTTACAAATATCTCATTTGGAGGTACTGTTATTATCCCCTTTTTCAGATGAGGGGACTAGAACAGAGAGTAAGTGACTTGCTCAGAGTCACACAGCTAGGAAGTATCTGAGGCCGAATTTGAACTCAGATCTCCCTGACTACAGGCCCAGTGCTGTATCCACTGACCACCTCCCTGCCCAATAACATTTTCAGGAAAACACTGCAATGTCTGTAGTTCAGGTGTGATTATATCTATTTTCACTTGAGAGAGAAGCAAGTGATAAAACTCAAGAGTCAGAATCAGATGTGCTTTTTCAGACAAGGCCAGTGGGAATATTTGGTTTGCTTAAATATGCTTTTTTATGAGTTTTATTTTTCTTTTAATTGGAGGACTGGGGGAGGAGGGATATGGACATATCAAGGGGAAAAAAAAAAGAGTATGCTAAAGCCATCTTTATTTAAAATGCCCTCAAGAACAGAAGGAATACTAGAAACAATCACAAACAGACAACATTAAACCTTTCTTATATTTAAAAAGCAAAGTGAGTTATAGGTAATAAAGATCTGCAGTTTTATTGTAAAGTCTTATTTTTCTATTCTATGTATAAGAAAATGCCCATTTTAAGTATTTAAATCTAGAATAAAAATAAATATATTTTTAAATGATGATACCCATTTTCCAAATGGCTAAGAACTGGAAGTTACTGAATAATTTGTCAGTGTTCACATTGCTGATCAGGAGGGAAGGAAGGAAATCAGGATTTTTAAGTACTTATGATATTAAGCACTGGAGGATAAAAATAGAATCAGACAGCCTTTGCTCTCATGGAGTTTACACTCTAATAAGGAAAAACAACACAAGAAAAAGGAACTGAAAAGGAGTAGAAGAGGAGGGAAGTTATTCCATGGAGAGGGTGAGGAGGAGGGTCTTCAAGACAGGAGCCAAGCAGGGAGAAATAAAATCTGGGCCCTTCTGCAAAATGGAGGACCTTAGAAGCACTCAACAATAGAAGCGGGGGCCAGGCTGGAGAAGGCAGTTGGATGTTCCAAGGGGATAAGGCTCCCAGGTGCTGAGAGAAATCCCAGGATGAAATAACTGCTGAGATGTGGTTTTAAAGTCTGAAAGTCAGGAGCAGAAAGAGCCAAGGTGGGAAATCAAGGCCTCTTACCTTGTGGTCTAAAATCTTGATGATTCTTAAGTTCTAAGGCCCACCAGGAAACCCCAACCTACTCATTCACCTGTTTCCCAGCCTTCATTGTCAGGAAATCCTTCCTAAGTCCCCTTAGGTCATGACCATAGCCTTATTCCACCGCTTTGGGCTTCAGTGGGGACAGAAAGCAGTTGGTTTTTTGCCACCCACAGGGTTGGAGCCCATAACATTTGCAATCTAACACTGTCATCCATCAACCTTTCCCTTTGTCACATGGTTGAGCAGCCTCTTTCCTCAGAGATCTCTTCCTTCCAGCCCTGTAATCAGTTTTGGTTTGTTATAACTGTTCCCAACCACGCCCCTCCCCTCCCCAGAGATAGAGGTCCCAGAATAAGGCGGAGACCTCTAAGAAAGTTCTGAATAACCAGGAGGGAAAGGGAAGGATGAGGAAGTATAATGGAAAGACAAGGAGCCACAGGAGGAAGATAGAGCAGAAAGAGAGAGAATAAAAAGAAAGAAGATTGAGGAGAAAAAGCAGAGAGAAGAGGGAGAAAAGTAGAGGGAAGGAAAAGAGCAAAGGGGAGAAAGAATAAGAAGACAATGGAACACCATTTCCCATTCCCTCATGGTTTTTTGGTTTTGGTTTTGGTTTTGGTTGGGTTGGGTTTTTTTAATTGTTGTTGTTTTAATTTAAATTTTTCAAACACATCACTTTATGAATCATGTTGGGAGAGAAAAATCAAAGCTAAATGGAAAAGCCATAGGAGAAAAAAAAAGTGAACATAAGATGTTTTGATTTCTGTTCAGTCTCTGTAGTTGTTTTTTCCCAGATAAAAATGGCATTTTCTATCCTAAGTTTATTGGGATTGCCTTGAACTATTCCCTTGTTAATGAGTAGCAGGAAGATAGTGATCAAAGAAAATGGCCCTGTCCAGGGGCCCAGAAGCATAGTCCTTGTTAGGGAATGAGCCAGGACTGAGGACTCATTGGTAATCATGTTGTCTACCCTCGAAAGAACACTCTGAAGAGACGGAAACTCAAGAGACCTCCCAGAACTTCTACGATCCCATCCGTGGTAGAATTGGACAAACATCTCTTTGATCATGACTTCCAATCTTTGGTGACTTTTCAGCCTTAGGTTTAACTAGAAAGATCTTGACCCTCTTTCCAGCCCACAGAAAATCCAGCCAATTTGCCCCAATAGAATTCTGCAATCACATTGCCCTGTTAATTGGTAGAATGAGTTAGTTTTATTTCAAGTTTGGAAATCTAACATAATTAAGACCTCTATAAAATATTTAGACCATCATGCCCAGAGACATTAATGATTACACATTTAAATGTTAATGAGTGTAATTAGATGAAAGATTAGTTGAGCCTTTCACTAAATATACATTCAAGACTGATAAACTTTGTAATGCAAAATTATACCAGATATGTGTGTGTACATATGTGTGTGCGTGTGTGTATAATATATCATAATTGGACTTTGATCTGCCTCTCTGAATGGTACTCAGTGTGCTGTTTGGCCCAGTAAAAGGAGCTTGTCTATCCTGAATGAGACCCCAGAGACCAGAAGAGCTTAGGGACCCTGCGGAGTTGTGGGGGGCAATCAAATAAATCTCCTCCCACAACATGGTAATTAGAAAGCAAAGAAAGTAGAAAGGTGGAAGATAGAAATGAGGTAATTTCTGACTTTTTCCATCCCTCCTTAGCTCTAGTCAAATACTTGGAGAGAAGTTATTGCTCTTGTTTGCTTTTTGTCTCTCAAATTAAGTTTGTGAGTTCCTGGAGGCCAGGGGCAGGCTTTGACTTTATACTTAATAAAGGCTGGTTGACTTGGGGTCATAACTTTAGAATCTCAAGGGTCTTTAGTGGTCTCTTAGTCTGACCCTCTCATTTTACAGATGAGGAAACTGAGGCTTAGGATGATTGAGCCATCCAAGTTCACCTAGAGTCTCCCAGACTCTCGAGGGCAATGATGGAGACAGTGGCTGCCATTGCAGAGAAGTGATTTGAGGATGGATTCCCACCAAGTTGCAAAGGGGAATGGCCTGAGGAAGCTATGGCTCTTCCCAGTATAGGTCTTCAGACAAAGACTGGTTGACCCTTTCTTTGGTGTGATGTAAGAAGGGCTTTTGTTCTAGTACGGCTCAGGCTGGATGGTCATGGAGCTATCTCTGAGGACTCACTAGGCTCACTTCCTCGGAAATATCTGGGTGATATCTTCCATCAGTTCAGCCTGGCCCACCAATGGACCTGACGCCTGGTGCTCAGAGGTACGCTCCTCTCCTAACTCTAAGCCAGTCTCCAGAGTGACCTCATAGAACAACACAAAATTTTAAAAATAGAGCCCATTGTGTGAGAAGATAATTGTGGAACATTCATTTCCAGAAAGTCCCTTCCAGAGTTCCGGTGTCGAGGGAATGTCAGCATCCTGAGCCCATCGACTCCTATTTTTAGTAATTGCTGGGTTGTGATTCAGAGGCGAAAGGACTCTTCCCGGACCCCTGCGCCCTCCCCTTCTCAAGGCCAGGAAAACAAATATTCCCCTAATTGCCATATGAGATTCCTCAGGCTCACTTTTAATAGAAAGAGGAAGTTGAGTTCCGCCATTCCTGGGAATCAGCTTTGTATAGTGGAAAATAAATGTGATCCGGCCACCACACGACTGCCTCTTTGTAAGTCCAAAAGCCCAGTTCTAGCCATGCTGTTGTCCTGCTCACGGCACTTCAGTGGCTCCCTATTGTTTTAAAAATAAATGGGCACATCTCTGCTCAGGATTTAAAAACTTCACAAACCGCATCCAGATCTCTTTCCAGATAGATCACACTTTATTTATTCTGCCACAAAATGCTCTATGTTCCCACCAAACTGGCCCCATTGCTTTTCTCTATTCCTGTATCAAATCCCACGGTATCATTGTCCTCTCTACTTAAAATTCATTCATGTCACCCCATTGAAGCCTTAGCTTCTTAGCGTCAAGGTTCAACTCAAGTGCTATCTTTTACAAGGCCTTCCCCCAGTTCCTCCATTGTTACTACCCTCCTCATCCCACCCCTTAAAAATATTTTATTTGCTCTTCTTGAATTTTGTATCAACTTATCCCAATATGTTGCCCCCCCAATAGAATACAATCCACTGTGCTTTAAATATGGTGGGCATTGATCCATGTTTGTTGAGTGGGTCCGTGGATAGGTGGATGGGTGGATGGGTGGATGAGTGGATGGATGGATGGGTGGATGGATGGGTGGATGGATTTGTAAACTGGAAATGAAGTTGAGACCCTGACTCTAATACTACCCTGGACAAGGGAAATAAAAGAAAGAAAGAAGTGTTTATGCTGCACTATGGGCCAGACACTATGACAAGGGTTTACAGATATCACAGTAACCCTTAGAGATAGGTATTGTTAGCTCAACTTGATAAAATGGAGGCAAACAAGATCCCATAGTTAGGAGATAATCTGAGGCTGGATTGAATGCAGAATTTCCTGACTCCTAGCCCTCTATCTCTGACTATCTCTAACAAGTACTTTCTTCTCTTTCTATCTCAGTTTCCTTTTCTATAAAATGAAGGGATGTCCTAGATCCTAGCCCACAAAACAAAAATTTCCAAGTGTGACCCCAAACCAAATTAAAAGTAATTGGGAAATGTTTAACAAAATAAATAAAAATGCAATACAACATAGATAATATTAAATATGAATATGCACACTGTAGGAGTTGCTATTTGACCTTGACTCCACTGGATTTGATGATCTTTAAGGTCCATTTGGGAAGACAGGGAGGGAGGGAGGTGGGTCAGTAAATAGAGAGTTGGATTTAAGAGTTAGAAAAACCTGTGACTCAAGGCAAATTACTTAATCTCTCTTTGTCTTCATTTATTCATATGTAAAATTGTATCAGGTCAACCTTGATGGCTTCAAAGGTCTCTTCCATCTCTCAGTCTTGTGATCGTATGATTATATTATGTAGGAGACCGGAGCCTTGGACTGGACATTATCTGGGTTAGGCTACCTGCTCCCTAGCGTCCCTTTATCATGATCTCTGAGACTCAGTTTCCTCAACTGTAAAATCAAGATAATAGCACTTATCTCATGGTTGTAGTCTCCTATGAGTTCTGGTATGTAAAGTAATTTGCAAAAGTGATATACAAAAGTAGCTATTGTTTTCTGGGACCATTTAGAGCAAGATGTGTGGTGTTTTTTCATTGTATCTTCTGCATGGAAGAGAGTTTTGCATACAGTGAGCCCTTAATATGAAGGAAAGAAAGAATCAATAGATGGAGTGCTTAGCCTTCTGTCTCTGCTATTATTCATCCCCTCTGAATCAGCTTTGGAGAATTACTTGCCTATTGTCTAGGAAGTTTTCCTGCCCAGACCCTTTTTTCCTCCTCTTCCTCTTCTTTCTTCTCGATTCTACGGATGTGACTGAAGTCACTGACCTTGTAGTCTCAAGTACTGACAGACAGCTCCATCTGTGACTTATTAACATTTCATAGTCATTCTTTAATCATTTGGGAAGGAATTTGGAGGCTAGAGTAAGAATGTGCATTTGGCTTCAGAGGAGGCCTTTTCCAAGTGGCACTGACCCCAGATTGGACTCAGCTTTGATTCTTCCTCCTTGGATTGCTTGAAGACAGGGGAATATCAAGCTCTGAGGTGACATGCTCTGGGAAGATAAAAGATGGCATTAGATGTGGGAACTTCAGAATTCCCAAGGGAAATAAATCCACCCCCTCAGATTTAGTGAGTGAAGACATTTGCCTTCTATTTCTCCATCTGGTTCCATGGTAATATGGCTCCCACTAAGATTTTGAAGCTGGACAGGACCCCCTTTTCCTGAAGCCTGCTGTCCTTGTTCTGGACCTTTCTGCCCCTAACAAAATTGACCTAGAATCTTAGAATGTCAGAGCTGGAGGACTCTTAGAACCCAGAATATTAGAACTGGGAGATTCCTTAGAATCCAGGATGTCCAAATTGGGAAGACCTTTAGAGCCCAGGATGTCAGAGCTGGGAGGTTCCTTAGAATCCAGGATGTCTAAACTGGGAAGATCTTTAGAGCCCAGGATGTCAGAGCTGGGAGGGCCCTTAGAGCCCAGGATGTCAGAGCTGGGAAGACCTTTAGAGCCCAGGATGTCAGATCTGGGAGGGCCCTTAGAACCCAGGATATCAATGGTAGAAAGGATCTTAGAACAAAGAATGCTTAAGTAAGAAATTTCCTGAGAACATCAAATATCTGAACTCTCCTTCAGTAATAGAACCTCGGGGCCCTGGGGCCCAGGAGGACAGCACTCCCTTTTCCACCCCAAGGCCTTTAGGATACTTGGCAGAGGCAGAGTGGAGCAGTAATTAGAGCACTAGACTTGCCTTCAGAGGGCCTTGGCTCCAGTCCTCACTCTGCCCGTGACTTTCTCTGTGACTGCTTCTCGTCTGGACCTCAGCATCTTCATCTCTGAGAAGTGGATTGAACTGGAAGACCCTAACAGTTCTCTCTGGTGCTATCTCTGGTTCCACGGACCTAGTTACCCTTCAGGCAGCAGCCTTCACCTTTAACCATCCCCTTCGTAATGGATCCCTGCTCATGGGCCTCCATACTGCCCACCTGCTGATAGAAATGGAAAGCAGCCCCACACTCTGCTGTGCTCTGACTGGAACACAGTAACCTGTTTTTTTTTTTTTGGCGTTTTTCCCCCAAAGTTTATTGGGACTGCCTTGGAACAATAACCTCTATATTAACTTGGAAAACATCACAGCCAACAGCCCGTTTCATGTCTGGTAGTACAATGAAATTCCATCCAGGACAGCCGGGGCAAGATGCAGGAAAGGGATGCTTTCCTCCCCTCCCAGGCCACAGAAGTAGGGCAAGCATTGCCAGGGAGAACAAACCCCAAGTCAGTCCATTATTCAGCTACTTACATTGGGCCCTGATTTCTTCTAGCTACATCTGTGTTACCTCCGCCCTTTCCAGCTTGCCCATAAGCTGAAGCCTGGGAAGGTTATTCTGGGCCAGATTCTGGCAGGGCCAGGATGTTAGGGGGCAGTTAAAGCCATGCTGGAATGCCTCAGATAAGCAAAATCCTGCTTAAAAATCAAATGCTCAAAATGTTTGTTTACATATAATTTTTAAAAACCAGTAAAAAGATAATAAAAATTAAATTAAAAAAAAAAGAAAAAAGGTTCTAGGCTAATTAGCACGACTAAGCAAGTCACTTTCCATTTCACTAATGAAAATAGGAACAATCTAGTAACAATGATGACAAGCATTTATAGAGATTTAAGGATCATAAAGAGCCTTCATATGTTGTTTAGTCATTTCAGTCTTTTCTTGGCAAATATACCTGAGGGGTTTGCCATTTCATTCTCCAGTAGATGAAGAAACAGGATGAAGTGACTTGGACTAGTAAGTGTCTGAGGCCAATCTGAACTCAGGGAGATGGGTTTTCCTGGTTCCATACCTGAAATTCTATCCACTATAGCACCCACCTAGTTGCCCAAAGCACATATATATATATATATATATATATGTATATGTATATATACATATATATATATACACACATATACGTATATATATATATATACGTATATATATATATGTGTATATATATATATATTTAAATCTTTATTCATTCATTTATTTATTCATTTGTTTATTTGTTTTGTTGAGGGAATTGTGATTAAGTGACTTGTCCAGGGTCACACAGTAGGAAGTATTAAGTGTCTGAATTCAGGTCCTCCTGGTGCTCTATCCACTGCTAACCTCCCCCCCTCCAATATTTCACAGATGAGGAAAAATGGAAGTGGTTTGTCTAAGGCCACGTAGCAGGTTAATGGTCCGAGCAAAGCTAGAACCCGGGTCTCCCAAATTCTATTTCCATTAGACCACAGCCAGAACTACAAGGCCGTATGATTCTGAAATCCCCAGATTAGAGCTGTAAGATAACATATATATATATACTGAGTTAAGCTCTGGTGATGCAAAAAAAAAAAAAGGCAAAAACACAGGCCCTGCCCTCCAGAAGCTTACAGTCTAATGAGGGAGGCAAGGAATAAATTAAATGTGTACAAAGAAGCTAGATACAGGGAAATCTAGAGTTTCCAGAGGAAATTCTCCTTCACTTGACACATGAGGACCTGAGACCTGGGAGGGTGGGGGGAAGGCTAAAGGGCTTCTCCAGGGTCCCAGGCAGTAGTGGGGCAGCTACAGGATATTTGTACCACATCCTCAGACTCTCGAAGCAATAAGTTCTATTCTTTGTCCCAAGTTGCCTCCTCAAAAGCATCAGAGAGGATTTGAATTCAGGTCCTTCCCTTTTTGACGCTCCCGAGTCAGGCTGCACTGACTTGTTGAACCCCAAAGTTATAAAGTGTGGTTTTTAAAAGCAACCTCAATTCTGCTTTTAGGCAGAAAGAGTCAAGGAAGGAGAGAATGAGCAAAGGAGAAACATGACGGGGAGAGGGCAAGGAGGGCTCCACCCATTCTTCCACCCATTCTTCCAACCGATCCATCCATAGGCAAAGGAAACAATTACATATGTACAGTGGGTCCCGGAGGAACCATTCTGAAGTTCTCCATGACCTCAAACTCAGATTGTCTCAGTTCCCTTGGCTCCTTGCCTCCAGCTTGGTCTTCAGTCTAAACACACTTCCAGCCTCCTTTCATATGGTAAGTGGATTTACCAAGACCTGGTCCCAGCAGGTACTTCCTCAGGATCAAGTCCACAATTAGACAGAGGTGGGCTAGACTTCCTTGGTGCCCTCAGAGACATAATCCTTGCAATCTCTTCTCCCATACAGGCTTACTCCGAAGTCCTAGCCAGTTAATGCAGTCTGGATTTTGAGATCCCCTCCCAGTTCTGACAGTCTCTATTCTAAAGGCTTTCCCACCCCTGACATCCCAGGTTCTAAGGGCCCTTCTGGCTCTGACATCCTGGGTTCTAAGGGCCTCCCAGTTCTGACCTTCTGGGTTCTAAGGGCCCTCTCAGCTCTGACCTCCTGGGTTCTAAGGGCCCTCCCAGCTCTGACCTCCTGGGTTCTAAGGGCCCTCCCAGCTCTGACCTCCTGGGTTCTAAGGGCCTCCCAGTTCTGACCTCCTGGGTTCTAAGGGCCCTCCCAGCTCTGACCTCCTGGGTTCTAAGGGCCCTCCCAGCTCTGACCTCCTGGGTTCTAAGGATCCTCTCAGCTCTGACCTTCTGGGTTCTAAGGGCCCTCCCAGCTCTGACCTCCTGGGTTCTAAGGGCCTTCCCAGCTCTGACATCCTGGGTTCTAAGGGCCTTCCCAGCTCTGACATCCTGGGTTCTAAGGGTCCTCCCAGCTCCAACATCCTGGGTTCTGAGTTCCCTCCCAGCTCTGATCCTGGGTTCTAAAGTCCTTCCCAGCTCTGACGCTATATTCTCAGGGCTGTCCTAGCTCTAACATTCTTTATATTAAGGCTGACATTCTGTTAAGGTCTCCTTGAAGCTTAGGTGGTTTTAGTATTGTCTTGATAAATTAATTAATGCTCAGGATGACCATAATTCCAGCTCTCTGTCCATGTGTCCAGCAATCTCCTTAAGCTTGAGCCTTAGCTACCACCTAGATGAGTAAGCAGCCATTGGAAAACTGGCTCTATTGTCTCTTTCCATCATCCCCTCTCTCTTCCCTATTCCCACTCTCCCACCCCTACTCTATCCGAAGCTGGGAGCAGGAAGCCCTGAAGATTCACCCCCGAGTAGATTCTTGCTTCTGGGCTGGGGGCACCCACAGGGCCTGAGCCGTGCAGAGCCCATATGTGACTTGGGAACTCTGGTGCATAAGAAAAACATACCAGCAGAGACATATTTCGTTTCCCTTTGGAGTGAAACATATGGCCAGACCACCTGAGACCTTTTCCTTCGCAGGCGTGTGGGCCGCAAGGAAGGAGATTCCTGGAGGAGGGAGGAAGGAGCCCGGCCAGGAATGTGACCTGGCAGAGACAGGCGGTCCCCTGCCGGGACTGAAGGGAACACCCTTCTGACGGCCAGCCCTCCAAGGCTGCTGCTGGCCGTCTTCATGGGAAAAGGGTGGATTTTACTGGTACTGGGGTGGTTCCTCCACCCCTCAAGAGTGTCTGAGTTCAGACTTTCTGGGAAATATTTGCTTTTACAAGAAAGCAATATGGGATATGGGAAGAATATTCTCATTGAAGATTTGGGTCTGAAGCAGAGCTTGCTACTTATAACCCAGATTCCCCATCTGGCCTTCAGCCTCCTCTTTTAGAAAATAAAGGCGTTGGACAGGGTGATCCCAAAGCTCTTTTCTACTATTAAATCCCCTAATAATGTCTATGTCTAGCTTTACCGTGGATTAGCTGATTACACAGACGCATTTGCAGGCTCTTTTGGAAGAGTGGCTATCAGTCCATTTCTTGGCCCACAACTTAGGTCCAAAGCATAATTTTGAAAATAATTTTCTTCCCCCCATGTGATTAAATCAGTTTTTTGTGGCAAATTTGAATATATTTTTAATAGATATATTTTGTTTTCATATCACCTATATTTCCCAGTGTACCTTCTCCTAACAAACCAGAAGAAACAAGAAACTGACATTGAATGCAGCATTCCACACCCATATACCCCCACTTCTGCCAAGAAGCAGGGCAGGACCCTTCTCTCTCTTCTTCCATCAGTCAGTCCACAAGCATTTATTACTGTGGCTAAATACTATTGCTTGTTTTTTGTTCTCTGTTCTCCAAGAGGACCAAGACATCTGGGAGGTGATGCAAGTGAATTGGATTTAAGTGAGGGGATGCTATGCCAGGTCATCTGCCTCATTTTCCCCTCCAAATCCACTTGGGTCTAATGGCAAAATAGAGATCAAGATGACTCGAAATGGCCCTGGATGTCTTGTATAAGAGGTCTTGGTTCACACCAGTTTAGTGATTAAGGCTAGGTAAGAAATGGGGCAGAGAATGGCCTTTCTTAGCTGGTTCAAAAAAATAATTAATCTGGAAAGACCCTCAGGATTTCTGGCCAAAACAGAACAAATGCTAATTTACTAATTTAATTTGGATCCAATCTGGGCCCAAACAATGATCAAGGGAGACTTGGGCTGGAACCTCTTGTTGGCCAATCAATGGGAGCTGTCCAGGAACTTATAAAGTAGGAAAGAACAGGCTAATAACTAGGTACATGTAAACACACACAAAACGTATCTATACTTGGATACACATAAACATAGAACATATATACATATATATACACACACATATATCAAGTCAAAGCTAATCTTTGAGGGAAGACACTAGCAGTGGGGAATACCAGGAAGTGTGGTCAGCATAAGTGCCCAATGTTCAGTTTCTATTGTTTTGTGGTGCTTTTACTTTCAATTTGCATTGTTATAGTCTTAGTACTTATTGTTTTCTTGATTCTGCTCACTTTGATTTGTTTCCATACATGTCCCAAGCTCTTAGCATACTGCTTAGTATTTAATTAATTAATCAACCAATTAATATTTCATCCATTCATTCACCCATCCAGTCCACTCCACCCCATGACATAATTTAATCAAGTTATCCCTTCTACATCATTGGGTTTAGTGACAAGTAACCCCTTCACCCCCCATCATACAATCTGGAAAATCAGTGTAAAACTTTTTGACTCTCTCTTTATATCAGAGAAGTCTAAATATGTTTTTTTTTTTATAGGTGTTTACAGTACCCAATTGTAAATTTGGGGTTGTTATCTTATAATAGTAAACATATATTTTATGCATTTCTGAACTTCTAAACTTCTGTGTTGTTTTCTAGTCTTCGCATGTCATTTGTAGCATATGCAAAAGTCAAAAAATCCATTTTTAATTTCTTTTCTTTCTTTCTTTTTTTTTTGCTGAGGCAATTGGGGTTAAGCGACTTGCCTAAGGACACACAACTAGGAAGTGTTAAGTGTCTGAAGCCATATTTGAACTCAGGTCCTCCTGACTTCAGGGCTGCTGCTCTATCCACTGCATCATTTTATAGTTTTTTATGCCAAAAATTTCCATGAGGAAAGTCATCATATGGAAGGGATAAGTGTATTCTTCATTTTCATCATTTCTTACAACAGTAATATTCATTCCCCACTCCATGGACACATACTTTTCTTTACTATTCTAGAGCTGTCCATAAGTAAAATGGCCTGTCCCAGCAGTATTGGGTTCTTCCTCAGTGAAGGAAAAGGTCACTTGGCTATTTGTCAGTTTTATTATAGAGAATATTCGTTTTCAGGTATGGCGTGGACTAGCTGGTCACTGAGTTGCCTTCCAGTTGACTGACTTTTTCTTCTTCTTGCTCGAGGATAGGAGAAACAATGGACAGAGGATGCAAAGAGGAAAATTTAGGTTTCACAGAAGAAAAAATTTCATTATGATGATAGGTGGAATAATGGAAATGGAATAATGAATTTCCTCTCCGGTTAATAGGTCCCCTCTTTATTTCCATTTCAAGCCAAGACTGGTTCTTAGCAAGTGACAAAAAAATTATAGATGCATCTAAGGCACCCTTACCTTTGGGGGCCTTTCCATCCACCCTGCAAAGGACTTCTCCTCCAATTAGAGAGTAAGCTCCTTACTTAGAGAAGGATTTCTTTCTCTGTGTGTCCCAAGCTTAATACATCCGGCTCAATACATAGTCAGCACTTAATATTTCATCCATTCATTCACCCACCCTAGATTTAGAGCTGGAAAAAACCATGGAGGTCATCCAGTCCACTCCACTGCTCCCTCCCACTTTTTTCCTCCCGAGGAGAAAACTGAAGGTTACAATGGTCAGATTATTGTGATCTGTGATGTTTGTCCCCAAATGCCGGTAGGCCCCAAAAGTTGGGGTTCGGTCCTGTGGAGAATTCACAATGGCCGCTCTTTTTGGCAAAAGGTGTATTTATTTAGGAAAATAGGTTACAGACAAAATGAGGAGATATAATAGATACCGGGAATGGCAAACATGAAATAGAGCGGGAGAGCTTGGGAGAGACAAGTACCCAGTAGAAAGGAGCACCCCATGAGGTTGGGACATGCCCTTAGCTGGCAGGCCACATCCTGGAAGGGACTTAGGCCCTACAAGAGTTAGCCGTAAGGAGGGGATGTGGTAGTTAGGGGAGATACCACGTGGTATGGCAGGGGGGGTAAGGATAAAGGCACCACAAAGGAAAGGGCCATGGCAGGCTGACCCCAAGGAAGGCAGCACCATGAGATGGCCTGTAGGCAGATTTTATAGGGGAAGTGACTGGGATTTCAGACTGGAGGACCTTCCCACAGGGTGGGCCCGTGGTGCTCAATTGATCTCAAACAGAGACTTCTGCCAACTTGCCTCAGAGATCAATTCTTTAGTTTTTCTTGGTTCAAAACTATATTCAGGAGCTCATCAAAATGACCCGCATATGGCTGCACACATGGGAAGGAGCAGAGTCAGGATTTGAATCCAAGGGCCTCAGATCTCCAAGCCAGTGACTGATCTTGTTCAGTTATAAGCTGTAATAAGTGGCCCCCGAAAGCCCTTCTTCAGAGATTGTGCTTGGATTTGGACGCGCCGTTACAAACAGACTTTTTCCTAGAACCTGCCTATATTTGTCCCTCTCCATCCCCTTTACCGGCGGGGGACAGAAACACCCTTTTCTCTTTTATCCTTTCCTCTCCGACGCCCTCCGTCAGGTTCTGGAATCCTTGGGAGGCCGGTTCCCCCGTCGTGACATGCATTCAGTGCTCCCAGGGCCTCAGCCTACGGTGTGACATCATCCGTCACCATGGAAATGGTTCTGGGGAAGTTGCGGCGGAATGGGACATGGCCGAGCGATCCGAGTTGATTAGGGAGGAAGGCTGGGGGTAGGGGCTGGGGGCCCGCTGCGGCAGGGCCAGACCCGGAGATTTCTCGGGCTGTCATCGGCAGGGCCGGCCCGGGGGTGTCTGGGGACGGGCTTTGCTGGTGAAAGGGCCTTGTAACTAGTGTGAGACGGCACACAGTTGTGAACATGACAAAGGCAGTTTGAAGCTTGACAAATGTAAAGATAATCCAGGGGGTGATGCTTTTTAAACTGGACCTGGGCTGCCATTGCTGCAGCCAACGCTTAGGGAGGAAATGTTCTCTACGGGTGTAGATGGGTCCCTGCTCTCCAACTTACTCTTTTTTTTTTTTTTTTTTGCTTTTCTTTCTTTGTTTTCATAACAGCTTTTAATTCTTCCAATTACATGCAAATATAGTTTTCAGCATTCACTTTTGCGAAACCTTATGTCCTCCAGTCATAAAGTCTTCCTTGCAGTCTTAAACCTCTAAGAGGTTATTTGGGGCAGCCAGGTGGCGCAGTGGTTAGAGAACTGGAGGACCCGCGTTCAAATCCAGCCTCAGACTCTTACTAGCTGTGACTCCAGGCAAGTCACTTCACCCTGTTAGCTGGTTTCCTCATCCATAAAATGGGCTGGAGAGGGAAATGGCAAACCACTGTCTGAGTGACCCTGGGCAAGTCCCTTCACCCTGGTTACCTCAGTTTCCTCATCCGTAAAATGGGCTGGAGAAGGAAATGGCAAACCACTGTCTGAGTGACCCTGGGCAAGTCCCTTCACCCTGGTTACCTCAGTTTCCTCATCCATAAAATGGGCTGGAGAAGGAAATGGCAAATCACTGTCTGTGTGACCCTGGGCAAGTCCCTTCACCCTGGTTACCTCAGTTTCCTCATCCGTAAAATGGGCTGGAGAAGGAAATGGCAAACCACTGTCTGAGTGACCCTGGGCAAGTCCCTTCACCCTGGTTACCTCAGTTTCCTCATCCGTAAAATGGGCTGGAGAAGGAAATGGCAAACCACTGTCTGAGTGACCCTGGGCAAGTCCCTTCACCCTGGTTACCTCAGTTTCCTCATCCGTAAAATGGGCTGGAGAAGGAAACGGTGATCCACTTCGGTGTCTTTGCTGAGAAAACCCCACGTGGGGTCGCTGAAACTCGGACATGACTGTAATGACATAAGAAGAGGTTCTGTGACTTGCTCAGAGTCACACAAGTGACAGAGTCGTGATTTGAACCCAGGTCGGAGATCCCCATAGAGCAGGGAGGGGCCTCGGAGTCCGTCCTTTCACTGTACAGACGAGGACCCGGAGGACCCAGAGTTAAGTGACTTGCCCACGATCACCCCCAGAATAAGTGGCAAAGCCGAGTCTCTGCCTCCACAAACTGCAGTTTTCTCACGTCCTGCCTCGCGGGGAGGGCTGGGCCTGGCTCTGGGCACCGAGGAGAGCTGCCAGCCCCGGAGTCCCTGGCCCCGGTCCCTTGGCATCGGCCCCAGGAGGGCAGCTTTCACCATGGAGACCCCACGGGCCCCGGGCGGAGGGAAGGTTTCAGAACCTGATGGGACGCCACCATGCCGCCCGCCCCGCCTCCTCCGGGCTCTTGAAGCAAAACCGATGCCAGGCTCTTGTCCCCGGGGGTGGGGGGAGGCACAGGAGGCATCTGGTGTGGAACGGCCTCCTCCCATCAGGGATGCCCGCTTCGCCATGGGGGAGGGACCGCGCTCATTTTCCCTGATAGAAAAATCACCCAGGTGACACGCTAATGACTTCTCTCCCGGCTGTCTCCGGCCCTCGCTGTCATGGTGATGAGCGGAATGCGAGCCGGATTCCAGAGGGCTCCTCTCGGGGCCAGAGCGGGCCAGTAATGGCATTCGGGTGAGCTCCCGGGGGTGGGGAGGGGGCTCAGGAGAGGCAGAACCCGGGCGTGCAGAAGCCGGGTACTCAGGGGTGCATGAATGCGGAAGACCATGGTCTGGTCAGTTTTCTTAGCTTCTTGTGCCTTATTGGGGAAATAAAGGGGTTAAACAAAGTCATCTCTGAGTCTCCACGTGCTCTAAGGCTGGTGAGAATCCAACAAGGCACTGCCTTATGCACCCCATCTGTCTCCCCCACTTTGGAGCCTTTGGGGAGCCCCTACCTCGCACCATCCTGGTCACTTCGTGTTTTTTCCCTCCTTCCCTCTTTCCCTTCCTTCCTTCCTTCCTTCTTTCTTACCCTCTTTTCTTCCTCCCTCCTTTCCTTCTCCTTCCTTTTGTCCTCCCTCCCTCTTTTTCTTCCTTCCCTCTCTTTTTTCTTGCTTCCTTCCTCCCTCTTTCCCTCCCTCCCTCATTTTTTCTTTCTTCCCTTCCTCCTTCCCACTTTCTTTCCTACTTCCTTCCCTCTGTTCCTTCCTCCCTCCCTTCTTTTCTCCCTTCCTCTATTTCCTTCTTTGCTTCCTTTTCTTCTCCCTTTCCTCCCTTCTTCCCTCTTTTCCTCTTTACTTCTTTTCCATCTCTTTCTATCCTTCCTTCTCTTCCTTCTTTCTTCCTCCTTCTCTCCCTCCTTTCTTCCTTTCTTCCCTTTCTTTCCTTCTCTCCTTTCTATCCTTATTCCTCACTTCCTCCCTCTCTTTCCTTCCCAACTCTATCTACTCTACCCTACCACCTACTTTACATCTCATTGAGTTGCCTCTATTATTCTGATTTTGTTTGTGGGAATGGGTGAGTATGAGGATGGAGCCATCATTAGCTCAGCCATGGCACACAGTAACAGGGGGATAGGGTCTCACCCCTTGGCTTTGGTAATTTCTGAATGAGGAAGCTTCTTCTCTCCGTTGCCACCTTCTCTTCATCTGATATTTTTCATTTCCCAAAGTACTGGTCACACACCAGCATGTGTCAAGGCTGGATTTGAACCTGTCTTTCCCAGTTTTAAGACTCCAAGGGAGAGATCCTACATGCACATAGTAGGTTCTTGTTACAGTGAAAATATACTTGGTGGTTGGTTAACTTTGAGATTCCTCCAGAGGGTCCACCTGCTCCCCCATCCTTGGGTGTCTCATCCTGTGGAGCTTGCCCTCCCTTCTTCAGACATATTAGAGAAGCTGTGTTTTAAGTGCTAGGAAATCCTTTGACAGATGGCAAATCTAGGAAAAAACAAGAGTTCCAGTAGCATGAAAATCTTTCCTTATTTGCTAAGAGCTCCTCTCCAGGTGAGATGTTTCATGTTTTTAATCAGACTGGGTCTCCAAGCCAACAGGAACAGTTGGCAGCCTCTCCAGCATGGGAAGTCTCTCTTTCCCAGTGCTCGGGGGACTCTGGGGTCCATTGCGGTAGAACCCACCGTTCAGACCAGCTACTGTGTGGCTGTACCATGGAGACGAGGGGTCTCGGAGCCCCCTCCCACAGGCAGGGCCGTGGCCTCCTTCCACGTCAGAGATTGGTGCTGCTTCAGGATAGGCCGGGGAAGAGATGTACCTGGTCAAGGAGGGAGGGGCAAGAAAAGCCACCTCCCGGGTCAGTCTCGCGTTGATCCCCTGTTCTCTCTTTCTCTTAGCCATGAAGGCCGATAGAAAGCGTTTGAAGGCTGAAAAGACAGACCTCGTGAGCCAAATGCAACAGCTCTACGCCACCCTGGAGAGCCGAGAGGAGCAGCTTCGGGACTTCATCCGGAACTACGAGCAGCACAGAAAAGTAAGGCCGGCTGGACTCCTGCCATCGTCTTCTGGCCTGACCGTGCCCAAGCATGCATTCCTGTGGGGGTAGGGCTGTGTTTGGATGGGGACACTAGCCACCAGACCTGTTTGGAGCATAGAAAGCTGGAAGAACTTTAAGAGGCCATTGAGTCCATCTTATAGCTGCGGAAACTGAGGCAGGCAGGTTCAGTGACATGCCTAGGGTCACCCAGCAAGAAATCACCTAAGATAGGGTTTGAACTCATATCTTTCATGAATCCAAGTCTGTTACCCTAATAAGCAGATGTGAAATGAGAAGATGATGAGTGACTAGAAACTGGGACCAGCCACTCTAGAGAAACCCACTAAACTGGGTTCCATGTTATATTCCTTCCTTCAGCTCTCAGTTGATATATTGTGATAGAGCCCTGGCTCTAGAGCCAATCAATGGGCCTCGATTCAAGTCTCACCTATTACTTTTAATCTATGTCACCTTAGGCAAGATACTTAACCTCCCCAGAGCCAGTTTTCTCCTCTGTAAAATGAGGAATTGGACCAATGGCCTCTGTTGCTTCTTCTGGCTTTTTTTTTTAATGATCCCTGAGGTCCCTTCCAGATCTAGTTCAAGGATCTGATGATCTCAAGATGGGATGGATGGATAATTGGGTGGATGGATGGATAAATGAGTGGAAGGATGGATGGGTAGATAGATGATGGGTGAGTAGGTAAGTGACTGGATAGATGAGTGGATGTGTGGATGGATGGATTGATGAATGGACAAGTGTTTGGATGAATAGATGATAGATGAGTAGGTAGATAGGTGAGTTGTTAGGTAGTTAAATGGATGAATGTGTAGATGGACAAATTGAAAAGTGAATGGATGTATGGATAGATGGGTGGGTGGTTGGATAGAAGGGTAGATGATGGATGAGTAAATAGATAGGTGAGTAGATGGATGGATTGATGAATGGACAAGTAAATGGTCGAATAGATAGGTGACTGGTTAGATGGATGAATGTAGATAGATGAATTGATGAGAGGATGGATGGAGAGATGGGGAGATGATGGATGAGTAGATAGATAGCTAAGTAGATGGATGGATTGATGGGAGGATGGATGTATATATAGATAGGTGAATGGATGGATAAATAGATAGGTAGGTGATAGTTGAATGGATAGATGGATGGATAGATTGGTAGATGGCTAGATAGATATACGTACCTCATAAAGAAAGCAGTATATACAAAGCAAATGAGGTAACATGCGTAAAGTGAAGGTCAGTCATAATTGTGAATGAATAAGGATAGACTAGATCTGTGGTTTTATTAGCCCAAGGAACTCCCACATGAGGAAACCTTCGCCAGTGCAGATTCTTTGTACATAGAGTCTTAGAGTAACACGGATTTAAAAGTGGGACACTAAGAGGTTAAATGACTTGCCAGGGACATACAGCTTGTAAATGTCTTAAGTAGGATGTGACTCCAGGTCTTCCTGGTCCATTGTGCCACACTTTCTTTCTATTACGGATGAATGGATGGATGTTAGGATCTACCTGAATGTCCAAATGTCCACAATTTGACTGAAGATTTATTACTTTATATTTAAACACTTTTATCAGTCAACAAATTTTTACTAAATTCTAAGGCACAGAACACTGCTTCAGGGAAAAGTAGAATGGGGAAAAGAGAGAGAACTGCAAGATTTAGAGGGCACAGTCCTTGCCTTATAGCTTGGACCTTCAAATAGGAGGCTGAGACAAACCCATTCTCAGGTACCATTCTCAGGTCCGTGAATTTGAGAGGTATAAAGCAAAGTGTGTTTGAGGTCATAGTGAGGGGAACCTCATTTCTATCTAGGGGCACCAAGGAAGGCTTCCCGGAGGAGGCAGCCATTTTGGTGAGCTGTAGCCATGGCTGATAATTTATCAGGTAGAAAAGAGGGGACTCCCATTTCTCTGGTGGTGTCCATTGTGCCAACTTGGAGTGAAATTTGCCTTAGCAGGGTCATTCCCACCTCTGTATACTGTTGCTTTTATTCCTGTGTAACATCTCTTTCTTTTTTTCCTCTTGTCCAATAATGGCCACCGCCAAGGGATGGACTGACCTAGCCAGTCCATTCAGCTCTTTCTGCCCTCAGTTAATGATGTGTACTCCCGGGGGACCCGGGACCCCCAGAGATAGTCTTCTTTTGGGACACTGACGTAGTTCAAGTTCATACCTGTCCCCAAAGTCCTTGGCTGCCTGGCTGTCACCCTGCTGTTCAACTGTCCGCGGGAAATGGCTTCGCTTGCCTTGAAGCCGGCTTCTCTATTCTGCTAATGGTGAGCCCAGGGTAGCGATGATAAGTGGACAGCCTGTGAAATCAGAAGAGAGAAAAAAATTAATTGGGAACCAAGAGAACAGGCATTGAAGAGCTCTCACTCAGTCAAGGCGGAACAATGCATTTTAGAGTGGCGTTCAGAGCAGGGGCTTCTGGGGATTGTGAGCGGAGCGGGTACATGGCCGTGACACTTTCCTTGATAGAAATGTTCCCTCAGAACAGGGACTTCCCCCTGAACCCAGTCCAACCTTTGGCCTACAGCAGGGTTTCTCAAGCAGGGAATGTGAGAGTTCTCTGAGCAAGCCTTGTGGGAATCCCAGCATCTCTGACCTTTTTTCCTAGTTGCCTCTTCCTCTTCCTCTGTTCCTCAATTAGAAGAATTGCCCCTTAGTTGCTTTTTCCCTTCCTCTTTTCCATCTTCAAAGCCTTTGACCTATTGTAGCTTTCCTGAAAGAGGCAGAACATGGAAGAAACATGCTTACTGAGCTTCTCCAGGGCAGTACCAGGCAAGTTTCTAGTGGAGATCATGTATTTAAGAGCTTAGAGGATCCTTAGAACATAAGACGTCAGAGCTTGGAACAAAGGATGGCAAAGATGGCAGAACCCAAGATGTCAGAACTGGGAGGGCCCTTAGAACCCAGGGTGTCAAAGCTGGGGGGTGGGAAAGTCCCTTAGAACCCTGGATGTCAGAGCTGGGAGGGGCCTTAGAACCCAGGATGTCAGAGCTAGGAGGGTCCTTAGAACATGGGAGGTCATTGCTGAGAGGGTCCTTAGAATACAAGATGTCAAAGTTGGAAAGGCTGTTAGAACACAGTGTCAGGGGGGAACCTTTGAGGTCATAGAGTCATTTTCCAAAGTGGACAGCTCAGACCCAGAGAGAGGGGGAATGATTGCCCAAGAGTCACACTTCCATTGAAAAGAGAAACATGCTTACAGGGAGCTGAATCTGCAGATCTAGGAACAGATTTACTCATTTAAAACCAATCAAACTGTGAGCTAATTGGCCCATGGATCGCATTTGTGATAAGTCAAGTTGGTTGGGATCGATCCAGAGCTGCTTATCCTTGAGGCTCCATCAGACCAGGCATCCCTCTCCCCGTCCTTCCCGCCTAGATCTGAGCCAAGCAGGCTTGGGGCTGGAATAGTGCTGACTCTTGGCTAAAAGTGTGTGAAAAGCCCCTTGCCCTGGCTCTGTGGGGCTGGGAAGGGAGTAGCCGCAGTGGAGACGGAGGGAGTGAGGCTGTCTCTGAGCCTGCCAGGATAACCCCCCACATTGCGACATTCCCTCACACTGCAGAACCAGCTCCCCTGGGAACGAATGGCTGTGGTCTGCAGAGGAACTCGGGACTTCTCCAAATCCAGCCGTGAAATCCGGCCCGCCGGGCAGTGTTTCCAGAATGAGAATTGCCCCGGAAAGATGAATTTTGTAGATTTCATGGTCAGGAATCACCTACGCCTCCTCTACTCTTTTTAGACCATTATCGGCGAGGGTCAGCCACAGCGCAGGGCTCTGGGCTTGGGCTGTGGAAGACCTGAATCCAAATGGATCCTTCCTTCCTGAAGGACCAAGTCAAGTCATTTCACCTCCTTTTGCCAACTTTCCTTACCTGAAAGATGAGGATAACAATAGCCCCCATCTCCCAGGGTTGTTGTGAGGGCCAAGTAAGACGCTATTTGCAAAGTACTTAGCAGAGTAATACTTGGCATGTAGTGGACATATATAAACGTTAGCTCTATTATTAATCAGCATCATTATCATTGCTATTATTTATTATCCTCTCAAGCCCAGATGATGAGAACTCAGATGTCTTGCTAGAGCTAGAAGGTTACAGATGTGGGATCCAAAGAAGGGATGGCTAGAAAGAATAGATCCCTCGTCAGAGGAGGGACTGTCAGCAGAGAATTATTCTAGATCTTAGATCTAGAACTGGATCCTCTCCTTTTACAGAGGAGTAAACTGAGTCCAGGGAATGTTAAGTAGCTTGCCTGAAGTCACTCAGGTGGTCAGTGCCAGAGGTAGTATTTAAACACTCTATTCAGGGGTCCTCATACTTTTTAACTAGGGGGCCAGTTGCACTGTCCCTCAGACTGTTGGAGGGCCGGATTATAGTAAAAACAAAAACTTCGTTTTGTGGGCCTTTAAATAAAGAAACTTCATAGCCTTGGGTGAGAGGGATAAATGTCTTCAGCTGCCACAGCTGGCCCGCGGGCTGCAGTTTGAGGACCCCTGATCTAGAGCCCTCACTCTGGAGTCACAAGGCTGTACCACATTGGAACAGACATCTTATTAGGCAGAGGAAGCCTAGGCTAGAAAAAGCTCTCCACAAAGCCTCCCAACTGTTCTCCTGGCTTCGGTTCCCAGCCCCACCTCCACGCCCATCCACTCTGCTGCTGTGAGGGAGTGTGATTATACAACTAAAATCGCTGAACAATGCATAGCACAGTGCCTGGCACATAGTTAACGCTATGTAAATTGTTTACTGTTTATTTTTGGTTGAACAGAATGGAAAAGAAAGGCCTTTAGAGTCCAGGTTGTGATGGAGGAGGGAGAGAGATGGAGGAAGAAAGAGAGGGAAAGAAAAGAAAGGAGGGAGAAAGAGAGGGAATGAGGGGAAAACAGACAGACAGACAGAGAGGGATGGAGGAAGAAAGAGACAGAGAGAGGGACAGAGAAAGAAAGAAAAGGAGAGCAAGGAGGAGAGAGAGAGAGATGGAGAGAGGAAAGAAGAGAAGAGAAAGGGGAGAGGAAGTGGAGAGAAGGGGAGGGGGAGAGAGAAAGGGGGAAAGAGAAAAAAAGGAAAGAAAGAAAAAATAAAGAAAAAATAAATGGAGAGAGAGAGAGAGAGAGAGAGAGAGAGAGAGACACCTGTATTACTTAGCTACCATATATGTTGTTCTATATGAATCACCAGAGCAGTTTCAAATTCTAGCTCCTTGCTTCTGGATGATAGTTATCCTATCTATGACCAAAGAAATCAGCATCCAACTTCTATTTCAGCTGCTTCCCAAATAGGTCAAAACAATGCTATCAGAAATGAGTGAATGAATAGAAATCTCCTCATGGGATCATAGGTTTCATCCAACCTCATATCTTTCCCTCCCCTGAAGTCCCAGGCGGGGCGACGGTACCAATCAGGTAGCAAAGTAGAAATTTATTTTATGGAATAGAAGGTTCCAGATAACATCAGTTAGTCTACAGGCATTTATTAAACACCTACTGTGTGCCAGGCACTATGTTGAGGATACAAAGAAAGGTGAGAGTCCCTGTTGTCAAGGAGCTCAGAGGGAGATGATAAGGAAACAGCTGTATGTACATACAAGTTATCTGCAGGATCTATTAGAAATAATTGACAGTGAAGGCAGCAGATGGTGGGGATCATCCTAGACTCATGCTTGGAGGTGGGCAGAGCAGTGTGGGAAGGGACAGGAAAAAAATAAACATACCGGTATAAGAGGAGGAGCATAGGACAGAGCTGGCAGCCTGTTGGACAGAGAAAGCCTAGAAAACCAAAAGTCTGTGATCACTAAATGACCAGATTTGGAAACTGAGGCCCAGAAAGGTGGATTAACTTTGCTAGGTTCCCATACATAGTAAATTGTTAAGCCCATCCACCCTGAGAGTGGGAGTTTCTATACACCTTCCTTGCCCCCAAATCCACCAGCACACTCTTCTCTGCCCATGATTCTGCACACAACGAGAGAGAACTAGCAAGGGCAATTATGTAAAACATTTCCATATTAGTCATTTTGTACAAGGAGATTGAATAAAAGGGGGAAAAAAATGAAACAAAGTAGAAAAAGAGCATGCTTCAGTCTGTATTCAATCATCAGTTCTTTCTCTGGAGGTGGATTGTACGCTCCATCATGAGTCCTTTGGGATTGACTGGGATCATCGTATTACTGGGAACGGCTAAGCCATTCACTGTTCTTCACAGAATAAGATGGCTCTCAGTGTGTACAATATTCTGGTTCTCTTCACTGTGCATCAGTTTTCGTAAGTCTATCTAGATTTTTCTGAAATCACCCTGCTCGCCATTTATTACAGCTCAATAATATCCCATTACAAGCATATACCACAGCTTCTTTAGCCATTCCCCAACTGGTGGGCTTCACTTTGCTTTCTAATTCTTAGCCATCACAGAAAGAGCTACTATAAATATTTTTATGCAAATAGATTCCCCCCCCCCAGCTTTTTTGGAAGTCTTTGGGATCTAGATCTAGCTGGATCAAAGGATATGCAATTTTATTGCCCTTTGGGCTATAAAGGTAAGGAACATGTACTTTTCAAATTAATTTGATCCTCCCACTACCCGCCTCCTCCAATTGAACTTTTTTTTTTTTTTAAAGAAAACCCTTCATTACAGATGGGAGTTGAGCAAACCAAACCAAATTGTCACAAAGTAGCTGCGTCTGTATTTTAAATCCATTCCCTTTTGTCTAGCAGTGTATCCTGTCCCACTTTCACTTTGTTGCATTTTCATTCATTTGGCATTGAATTGATCAGTATTCTAAAAATTTTCAAAGTTGTTCTTGCTTTCTAGTTCTGCTCCCTTCCTCCTGCAGTGAATCAGTTTATCAGTTTTTAAAAATCTTCCCAGTTTCCTCTAAACCTGTCCATTTCATCATTTCCTAAGGTATAATAGTATTCCATTACATTTATATGCTGCAACTTGTTTAGCTCTTCCCCTGTAAGGTGAATAACCTTTTAACTTCATGTTTTCATCCACTTAAAAATAAAAATCACAATTTTTATTTTAAAATCTTATTCTGATAATAGGTTAAGAATGCCAGATCTACACTAACTCTGTCTTTCTGTCTCTGGCTTTCTCTGGTTCTCTATGTCTCTATCTTTCTCTATCTCTGTTTCTCTGTGTCTTTGTCTCTCTGTCTGCCTCTCTCTCTCTCTCTCTCTCTCTCTCTCTCTCTCTCTCTCTCTCTCTCTCTCTCTCTCACACACACACACACACACACACACACACACACACACACACACTTTCCCCCCTTTCCACTATGATGTACTATGGTCAGCTTTTGACCTAGAGATTGATTGGGGGGAAGGGAGTCATTGCCAGAGGCAGCTCTAGGAGCCCCAGATTTGCCCGAACTAGAGGTTCCTTAATCCCAAGAGGGTTTTAGCCAATCCAGAAATACCTTTGAACCAGCAGAGTGAAAACCCAGATTTGTTTACTTTATCTAGGGGAGGAGGAAAGATTATTCAACTGTGGGATTGATTCCTCCGTTTCCCCATGAGAGAACAATTTTCATGCTTAAGAGAAAGAAGAAGAAAAAGTCAAAAGAGAAGATGAGTATGTGGCCTAATTTGCAGGGGTCAGGAGAACTTAATTGTTCAGTGATTAAAATTCACACAGTCTTGGATGTAGATCTGAAGGGGACTTTTAGAGCCATTGAGTCCAACCCTGTTACTTTGATAGAGAGAAAACTGAGACCCAGAAAGGTTATTGATTTTGGATCATAAGACCATGGATTTAGATCTGGAGAGGTCTTTGGAAACCATCAAGTCTAATCCCTTCATTTTACAGATAAGGAAACTGAGGCAACAGAGAAATCCAGTGACTTTCCCAGTAGTAAATAGCTGGGGTGAAATTCAAACCCAGGTCTCCCTTAGCCTAAATTCTATCCACATTTTCTGTGTAATGTCATCCTGCCTCTCTTTGGGAAGTTCAGACCCTATTTCCCTTCCCTTCAGACACTGGCTGCTGGTCTCCTCTGTCTCTTGCCCCTTATTTCAGGGCCTCCAATTTCGTAGCCTCATAGAATGAGGTAACGTGTGATGTGTCTCATGCAGCTAACAGAAGGTGACTCCTCATTCTTTGGACGTGTGACCTGAGTGGGTACGGAGCGCCCACTGCATATGTGGTGGGCACTTACAGAGTGCTTACTGACCTGTCATTGTCTGCCGTCAGTGCCTGCTGGCCAGGAATAAGGAGCAGAGCCCAAGGTCCTGCTCAGGTCCCAGGGACCAGGAGCACTGATCCGTTCTGGACGCCTGGATGTGAAGAAGACAAGACTTGCCTGAGCCCAGAGGAGATGGTCCTGAGCTCCATCATATCTGTCATTTCTTTCTTTCCACAGGAGAGTGAGGATGCGGTCAAAGCCCTGGCGAAGGAGAAGGACCTTTTGGAGAGAGAGAAGTGGGAGCTGCGCCGGCAAGCCAAAGAAGCTACGGACCACGCTACGTCCCTGCGGTCCCAACTGGACCTGAAGGACAACAGAATGAAGGAGCTGGAAGCCGAGCTGGCTATGGTAAGGTACCCTGGCTCTGCTCCTGCTCCGATCTGGCCAATGGGGAAAGGGCAAAAAGTGAAGAAGGGGAACAGAGGCTGGAGGGTAGGGGCTGCCCCCACCCTGCTGTGCTCCAGCCAGTGAGAAGAGGGGATAGAGTTGTGGTAGTGGTGGTAGTAGTAGTTGTAGTAGTAGTAGTAGCAGCAGCAGTATAGTAATAATAGTAATAGTAGTAGTGGTTTAGTAATAGTAGTAGTTATAGTGATACTACTACTACTAGTAGTAGTACTAGTAATAATAGTAGTAGTAGTCTTAGTAATACTAGTAGTAGTAGTAGTAATGGTAGTAGTGGTGGTGGTGGTAGTACTACTAGTGGTAGTAATCATATTAGTGGTAGTAGTGCTAGTAATAATAGTAGTAGTAGTCTTAGTAATACTACTAGTAGTAGTAGTAATGGTAGTAGTAGTGGTGGTGGTAGTACTACTAGTGGTAGTAATCATATTAGTGGTAGTAGTGCTAGTAATAATAGTAGTAATAGTCTTAGTAATACTAGTAGTAGTAGCAGCAGCAGTATAGTAATAATAGTAATAGTAGTAGTAGTTTAGTAACAGTAGTAGTAGTGATACTACTAGTGGTAGTAGTAGTACTAGTAATAATAGTATTAGTAGTCTTAGTAATAGTAATACTACTACTAGTAATAGTGGTAGTAGTAGTGGTGGTGGTAGTACTAATAGTGGTAGTAATTATATTAGTAGTAATAGTAGTACTAGTAATAATAGTAGTAGTAAGTAGTGGTGGTGGTAGGGTGGTGATAGTAGAAGTAATAATAGTAGTAGTAGTCTTAGTAATAGTAGTAATAGTGGTAGTAGTAGTGGTGGTAGTAATAGAAGAACTGTTAGTGATAGTGGTAGTACTAGTAGTGGTAGTAATACTGGTGGTAGTAAAAAGTAGAGTAGCATCAACAGCAATTAGCATTTATGTGGTACTTTCCATGTGCTAGGCATTGTGCTAAGTACTTTACAAGTATTTCACTTTTATCTCACAACCATATCAGAAATGGTATTATTATCCCCATTTTACAGTTAAGGAAACTGAGGCAAACATAGGATCTACTCCTCCTTTCACCCTACTGCAGCTAATGGGGAAAAGTAATTCAGGGTGTAACAGCAGCAATAGTGTAGGGTCTTACCATCTTCATGGTCACCATGTAGAATAAGCTGCTCTCCAGGCAGCCCTTCTGACATAGAAATACACTAGGGAGAAGGCTGGATTTGGAGTCAGAGGACCCATCGTAAATCCCAGCCCTGCTATTTACCGCCTTTGCGACCTTGGGTGACAGCTTCTCTGTGCCTCAATTGCCTTATATGTAAAAATGTGGAATTGGGTGTGATGATCTTCCATCTATCTCTCCAGCTCTAAATGAATGATCCTAAGATCTTGACCTAAATTTCACTCAAGAAGGTCTTGTCATTTCAGCCTAATTTATGAAGTACTGATTAAATGCCTTCTGTATGCCTGGCATTTCTCTAGGGGGAAGGCAAAACTAAGGCCCTCAAGGAGTTTATATTCCCCCAGGAGAGGGTGTAGAGCTGGGGCGGAGGGGATGCTGATCAGATATGGCACAAGTAAATACAAAGTTGTTCAGTCTAACAGTTGTGTCTAATGCTTCACGTACCTACTTGGGATTTTCTTAGCTAAGATACTAAATGGTTCACCATTTCCTTCTCCAGCTCATTTTACAGATGAGGAAACTGAGGCAAATGGGGTATTAAGTAACTTGTCCAGGATCACACAGCTAGCAAGTGTCTGAGGCTGGATTTGAACTCAGAGCTTCTTGAGTCCTTCCTCACCCTGTCCATTATGCCCCTTTATCACTTAGTTGTGAAAAAAAGAAAGCAAGAGCCTATCCTCAAAGCATTTACCTTCTATTAGAAGAGGGGGAAGAAAACTTGTACCTACCTAAAACATATCAAATAGGCTTAAAACTTATCCCCTCGCTTTTGTATATGTGTATGTAAAATGTGTATGTAAGGGGCAGCCAGGTGGCGCAGTAGATGGAGCACCAGCCCTGAAGTCAGGAGGACCTGAGTTTAAATCTGACCTCAGACACTTACTAATTCCTAGCTGTGTGACCCTGGGCAAGTCACTTAACCCCAATTGCCTCAGGGGAAAAAGTATGTGGGTATGTATGTGTGTGAATAAAATATATATTATATATTACATAACAGTATATGATAAGTAATAAATATCATATACATAATTTTGTATGTTTAATTTATATATGGGTTTTATATATTATATATAAATTAAATGGATAGAATAATGGATGGCTACAAAATTATATATATATTATAACATATAATTATAAAAATCTATAACTATATATAAATTAAAGGTAATTTTGGGAGGGAAAGGCTCCAGCAACGAAGGGCAGAGTGATGGCAGCACCTGGCAGAATTGCGTTAATCTTTGAAGGAAACTAGAGATTCTAAAAGGCAGAGGTCAGAAGGAATACATGGGGTGGAGGGAGGAGAGGGAGGAGAGTTAGCCCATTCAAAGACATGGAGATGGGAAATGTCATATCATGTGTAAAGAATATAAGAGTATCCATGGATGATGGTGATCATCCACAATCTTACAGAAAGGACTCCAGTGCTAGGAAATCCACTGCCTCCTTGGGCAGCCCCTTCCAACTGGGGACCACTCTGTTGGGAATTTTTTCTCTTCATTGTGATTAAAAAAAAAAAAAAAAAAAAACCTTCTCTTTCCTACAACTTCTATCCATTGCTTCTAATCTTGACCCTTTGGGTCAGGAAGACCAAGGCTTCTCCAGTCCCTTTTCCACACAACTGCCCTTCCAGGGCTTCAAGATGCCTGTGGATATCTCCTAGTCTGCAGGGAGAGATGCTCCAGGTTGGGAAGGTCCCGGTCCCAGGCTGGGCTTTGTTGTCCAACACTGACACCTAGTGCCCAGATTTCTCATCACTCCCTGAGATTGGGAGCAGACCCTTTAACAATGTTTAGAAACATTTCTCTTTACTTTCAGCTCATCTTGCAGATAAACGGAGGCCCAGAGAAATGAAGTGACTTGTCCAGAGTTAAGTCCATTTAACTGATTCTTACACTTCCACCGTAGTCTTCCTTCATTCTCATAGGGAGAAGGGTAGTACAGTGGATAGAGCACCAGGTCGTAGTCAGATCTGGCCTCAGACACTCAACTCGCTGTGTGACTCTGGGCAAGTCACTCAATCCCCATTAAACTTTGTTTTCCCTTTTGTAAAATGAGATGGAGAAGGGAGAATGCCAAACCGCTCCAGAACCTTTCCTGAGAAAACCCCCAATAAGATCATGACTAAAACAACTGAACAACAACTGCACATCTACCCTGTGTAGCAGCAGGTCCTTGCGTATTTGATTGCTTAGCTAGAGGTTCCAGCAGAGAGAGTAATGGAATGAAGAAGACCTGATTTCAAATCTGGCTTCAGATATTTAATTGTGTTTGCCTCGGTTTCCTAATCTGTAACAACATGGATAATAAAAGCATCTACTTCCCCAGGTGGTTGTAAGGATTGGTATCTTTAAACCACTCAGTTCAGTGTCTGGCACTTAACAACATGCTAGTATAGGAAACATGAATGAAAGCTGACCTTAAAATCAGATTTTTATAGAGACTCATCAATTTTCAGAACTGGAAGCCGTGTTACAATTCTTCCAACGTCCACTCTCTTAAACTGTGGCTTGAGACTCCATATGGGCTCCCTTAAATGTGGAAGTTGCAAAATTATGATTTCTTTTCTCTCTGTGTTTGATTTGTATCTTATTTTATAAACCTATATATCTGGGGTCATGTAAAAATTTCTCAGGCAAAAAAAAGGATCAAAATGGAAAAAGTTTTAGAACCCTATTCTAAATTAGCCCATTTTATACTTGGGAAAATTAAGGCCAAAGAGGGATCATACAGACTTTTTAATTGGCAGAACCAAGACTTGAATCTAGTTTTCCTGACTCACCAGTCTAAGAATTTTTCAAAGGATTCATGAGATTTTAGGATGAATTAGGGAAACATAATAGATTTATTAAACACCTACTATGTTCCAGATGCTACACTAAGTTCTTTCCAAATATCATTCAGTAGTTTTCAAGCTGGATAAACCCTAGAAACTATCTAGTTCATTTTACATAGAAGGAAAGTGAGCCCCAGAGAAGGGAAGTTGCTGACAGACCCAAGTCTTGAACCCAGGTAACCTCCCTCTCAGGCTGGAATTTTTTGCCCAACTCCACACTGACCAAATGTGATTTCTCTGAGATAAATCAACCCCTCCCCCCCGAGTCCCAGCTCTTAACTTGTCTTTCCAGAATGAAAAAGGATAAAACCACATCGAGACCAAATCTGGGGTCTCACCTATAAGAAAAACACCTGATTGTCATCCATGCCTGAAGGTATAACTAGCTACCTGCCTTTCAGGGCTGTAAATCTCCAGTTCTTTCCTGGATTGAGGCCATGTGTCATCCTCAGAGGCCCTAAGTCTGGTTAATTAGTACCTTTGTCCCCATCTCTTGGTGGGGGAGGAGGAGAAGGTGTGGATACAGTTGAAAAGTCAGGAGACGTCATTGGTGGTTAATAGTTAGCCAACATAGTGCTTAAAAGAATTCTGAAGGCAGAAGGACCTGCTTCCTAAGCCTCAGACTTATGCTCGTTTAAGCATTTTGTGCAGTCCACAGATCATCAGAATAGATGAAATATTTGGCCCCTCTTTCAGCATTCTAAGAAAATCTTGCTCTCCCCTTTCTGCTGTTAGGTAAACTGAGGTCAACAGGTTAAGGGATGTGCTTAAGGATAAAAACAGGGACAGACTCCTAGATTTAGAGAGAGGAGACCTGGTTTGGAATCTCCAATTTGCTACCTTCTTATACTTTTGTGACCACAGACATCAGCAACCATGAGCATTAATTAAGCAACTGCTGTGTCTCAAGATACATAGGTAGTGTTGCATAGTGGGTAAGAAATGGGCTTAAAGAAGTCCTTCTATTTCTGAAAGCCTCAGTTTCCTCTTATAAAATTTTATAGCTGTCAAACACTTAAGAGCCTACTATGCGCTAGACACTGCTGCCCGTACAAAGGGATGTTGCTTCCATCCCTTGTACTCAGCACCCAGAGAAAACAAGTTAAAATGAGTCAAGCTGGAGACTGAGAATGGGGAAATGAAATGTACAAACAACAGGATAATCAGGAGTTCAGAGAATGGGTGCATTAGACAGGGGCCCCCCCAAAAAAGAGAAAATTAGCTGAGGGAATTGGATCCCCTGGGAAATCCCAAAGGTGATCAGACTTGCAACCCTGGGGAACTTTAGTGAGAAGACATCAAGTCCACCCATAATTGTTTTCCAGCGGCAGAAGAGGGAGGAAATATCTTGAAATGGCAGGTCAGAAGGGGCTGTAATAAGAATGAGGGCTGGAGCTAGTATTTTATTGAATGGAGAACTTCCAGGTGAGGAAAATCCCTCTCCTGATACAAATTGGCCCCTCTTCAATTTGAAATGGTGGAGGGCTACCTCAAGCACTGAGCTGTTAAGTGTGAGCTCTGTGACCTGCCCAGGGGCCACAGCCAGGAAGGGTCAGAGGTCTTGTCTTAGAAGCTGGCTCTCTAGCCCCTCTGCTCTACTCTCTGATATTTACATGACACCTTAAAGTTGGCGATATGCTTAATGGACATTATCTCAGAACTTCAGAATAATCCTAAATACCTACTCAAAATAGTGACTTTGGAAGCAAAAAGACTTGAGTTCAAATTCTGCCTCAAATAGCCATTAGCAGTGTAGCATTGGGTTCTTCACTTCCCCTCCCCCCTCAGCCCTCAGTTCCCTCATCTGTAGAATGGAGATAATGATAGCACCTTCAAGATGGGATTATTGTGGGGGATCAAATGGGATAGCACGTATGTAAAGTACTTTGCAAACTCTCAAGTAATTGTTATTATTGCTGGGGTTTTAACAGGAGATGATAGATAGAGGGTAGAGAATAGAGATTGTCAGAATCTATTGTTAGCCAGTTATAGAATTGACTACAAAGTGGAGACCATGAGGGGGATGAGAAATCTGGCTGGAAATTAGGGAGTATCTGTTCATAAATCAGAAGAGCATAGATTTAGAAGGAATCTTAGAAACTATCAAATCCAACCTCCTCTTTTCTCCTTATATTTCACAAATGAGGAAATTGAGGCACAGAAATTATTTTTTTTCCCCAAGTGATCTGCCTGGGGAAAGATCAGGGAAGAAGGGTCATCACATAGCTTGTAAGTGGTTGGATCAGAATTTCAACTCAAATCTACCTGATTCCCAGTACAGCAGCCTTTCTTTCTTCTTTCTTTCTTTCTTTCTTTCTTTCTTTCTTTCTTTCTTTCTTTCTTTCTTTCCTTCCTTCCTTCTTTCCTTCTTTCTTTCCTTCCTTCCTTTTTCTCCTTTCTTTCTTTCTTCTTTCTTTCTCCTTTCTTTCTTTCTTTAAGCTTTTTTGTTTACAAAACATATGCATGGGGTAATCTTTCAACATTGACCCTTGCAAAATTTTCTGTTTCAAATTTTCCCTTTCTCCCCACCCCCTCCCCTAAATGGCAGGTAGTCCAATCTATGTTAAATATGTTAAAATATAGGTTAAATCCAATAAATATATGTATACATAGTTATACAGTTGTCTTATTGCACACACAAAAAAATGGATCTAGAAAGGGAAAAAAAAAACCTGAGAAGGAAAACAAAATGTAAGCAAACAACAACAAAAAGAGTGAAAATACTATGTCGTGGTCCATGCTCAGTTCCTATAGTCTTCTCTCTGGGTGCAGATGGCTCTCTTCATCATTAAACAATTGGAACTGGTTTGAATCATTTCATTGTTGAGGAGAGCCATATCCATCAGAATTGATCATCATATAATCTTGTTGCCGTGTGTAATCTCTTGGTTCTGCTCATTATAGCAGCCTTTCTATACTTCTCAATCCCACCACACTGTGATGATTTTTTAAAGTTCTTAGTAATATGTTTAAAAGAATTGTACATGTTTAACCTGTATCGGATTGCTTGCTATCTTGGGAGGAGAGGGAGAAAAATTTGGAGCACAAGATTTTGCAAGGGTGAAAACTATCTTTGCATGTTTATGGAGAAATAAAATACTATTCGAAAAAAAGTTTTACAACTTTAACAAAATTACCTAGAGACATAATTTCTGTATAATTAGTGATTTTATTAATCATGCCAACATGTTCATTAATAAAAAGATGGTCATTTGGCCAGCATTCTTAGATCAAAGATCTCTCATGGTTTCATGGTCTCACAGTATATATGCCCTTAGAAGAACGGGTGTTTCTGAGTGTGGCAATCAACTCTGAATAGTTAATAATTAAGAGAATTAATATTATGTGACAGGCTAGGCTATGTTGTAATGGGAATCTCGGAATATGTGACTTGGATCACTCAAATCTTGGTCAAATATACTTATCAATTCCTTATCACCTATCTGATAAAAGGGAGGATCCACCTTTTTCCCAGACCTGAAAAGAGAGAATCCACATTTTCCCAGACTTGTCTGAGCAAACACAATGAGTAGGAATGCACCCATTAGCCCAAACTTAGACTTTCTTTTATTATCCTTGATTCAATTTTGGCCTGGGTATGTCTTTGAGATTTCCCACTCTGCTTGATTTCTGGAGGAGGAAGTACAAAGAGGAAAAACCTTTGGTTCTGATTCAATAGTAAGTTATTAATACAAGAGAGAAATAATAATTTCTCACAATACAAATGTGTGTACATGTGCACGTGCATATGTACACACATGTGCACACACACACACTCTCTCTCTATCTCTCTTTTCCCCCCTCACATACAGACACATACACACCCATTCTAACTCTGACATTCTGTGTTCTAAGTTTCCTTTCAGCTCTGACATTCCATGTTCTAAGCTTCCTCCCAGCTCTAATATTCTGTGTTCTAAGCTCCCTTCTAGCTCTGACATTCCATGTTCTAAAGCTCCTTTCTAGCTCTGACATTTTATGTTCTAACCTTTCTCCTGCCTCTGATATTCTGTGTTCTAAGCTCCCTCCCAGCTCTAACATTCTATGTTCTAAGCTCCCTCCCAGCTCTGACATTCTATGTTCTAAGAGCCCTCCCAGTTCTCTGAATCTCTGACTCCTAGAGTCTATCATTACCTTTCTAAAAGTGATCTCTGGGGAGAGGAGTGACGTCCTGCAGGATGTCCATACTGGGCATAGGAGCTGTTTCCCAGGCTGTGATTGAAGCCACATTTCTGTCTGAATCTCTATAACTTGTACTCCTGAATAGGAGGGAATAAACCTTCAAGCCCTTAGATTCTGGAATCATTGAATCATAGATTTAGAACAAGAAGGAACCTTAAAGACCTTCAGATCCAATTTCCAGATGAGAAAACTAAAACCTAGGGAATGGAAGGAACTTGCATGTCTTGTACTAAGTTTGAGAGGTGGGATTTGAACCCAGGTTCTCTGTGTGTTCCCCACTGCCTCTGCTAGACCTCTGGACACATAAACTCTCAGGAGTTTCATTCCCTAAAGTGCTCTCCTGCCAAAAAGAACCAAGGACTTTGAGAAGCTCAGGGATGAAGGGAGTTTTTTGGAAGGGAGGACGGCTCCAAACCTCCTTCTGGTCCTCAGTGACAAAGTGGAACATTTTTAGAACACTCAGATCCCCTGCCACCTTCGAGAGGCAACATTGTTGACCGTGTGTCCAGCTGCCTTGTCGTTCACTCAGACTGGCAGGCCTCTGGGGGCATAGAACATCCCCATTGCTCCTGCTTCATACCCTTGTAATACCATGAGACAGTTTCATGGAGGTAGTTGGTGAAGAGTCATTGAAAGTAAAAGAAATGAGACACTTAACACTTCCTGGCTGTGTGATCCTGGACAAGTCACTTAACCCCAACTGCCTTAGACTAAATAAATAAATAAAGTAAAAGGGATGGGGACTTTCCAAAGCTGGGCTGTGCAGGGATGGGAATGGGGGCAGCACTGGTGGAAGAGCCCCGTGTAATCCCTCCTATCTCTTTCTCTCCTCCTCTCTGATCAGGCAAAGCAGTCCTTAGCCACCCTGACCAAGGACGTCCCCAAGAGGCACTCCCTCGCCATGCCGGGCGAGACAGTTCTCAACGGCAATCAGGAGTGGGTGATGCAGGCGGACCTCCCGCTCACTGCGGCCATCCGGCAGAGCCAGCAGACGCTCTACCACTCACATCCTCCCCACCCCACCGACCGGCAAGGTGAGTCCCTGTGGGGCCCGCAGCAATGGCTGCCTTGTAATGGAGCCTTCCGTCAAAGGAGAAGGCTGGCTCTTGTGGAAAGTTCTAGGAAAAAGCACCAAAATTCTAGTCCACTCATGGCCAGTGGTTCAAAGTCCGGAACCCCGTAGCGGCCTCAGAACTCCAGGCTTCTCCGTCTAAAATCCTTGGCCATCAGGGCTTCTTCACCCTGGGGATCCTTGCCCTTGGTTTCCAGGAACATTTTTGATCATTGTGTTTCAATCTATTTCATTTGTGATCCTCTGCTATTTATTTTATGCATTTAAAAACTCTTCTTCTTTAGAGGCAACTAGATGGTTCAGGGTAGAGAGCGCTGACCTTGAAGTCAGGAAGATCTGAGTTCAAATTTTACTTCAGATAGTCGGAGCTGTGTGACTCTGGGCAAGTTGCTTACCCCCTTGTACTTCAGTTTTTTCATATGTTACACGGAGCTAATAAAAGCACTTATCTCCCAAGGTGGTTGTGAAGGTAAAAGAAGACAATATCTTTTAAGCACTTAACACAATACCGGGCACACAGTAGATACTTAATAAATGCTTATTTATTTTTTATTCTGAAAAGGGATTCATAGACATCTCCAGACTACCAAAGGAATGCAGGATCATCTTAGATGATCGCTGCTAGAAGCTCTCTAGTTCCCTGTCTTGAACCCTCCAACCCTGTGCCTGGCAGATTCTATCCTGCTCCCCTTTTGTGATAAAAAACAATAATAATCACAACAATAATATAATCTCTGGCATCTGTATAGCTCTTTAAAATTTGCAAAGCCCTTGCTTAGATGATCTCACTGAAGTATTCTAACAGCCCCATGAAATGAGGATTGTGGTTCTTAATAAGCTGAGGAAGAGGGAGGAAGTCCTGTACCCAATCCCTAGGAATGACAGCTAGTGGATACCACAAGTGGGTTGTGATCCTAAATCTTCCCGGTCTCAATGTCTAGTGCTAGAGTGACAAGACATGACGGAAAGCTTGCTGCATTTAAGTGACAGGTGCAACAGGACCGTATCAGACAGAGGAGGTCAGTGGGACATCACCGAAGGCCCAAAGCTGCTGGGTTTTTTCATTAAATTCAACAGATCAACCCCATAAACACAGACTAGGGAGTTGTGGCTAGAAAGACCTGAGGGTTTTAGGAAACTTCAAGTTCAATAGGAAGCACTTGGATGACATCATCTCAGGCTGTATTACGAGAGTACAGAGTAGAGAAAATAAAGAATAGTATAGTATATAGGACAGGACAGGAGAAGACAGGGTGTCCCAAAAGCCTTAGTCTAGTTTTAAGCTTTAATAACCTCAAAAGTCTAAAAGCTACAGTCTTAGCCCCCCTCTCCCATCATTTGAAAGCTTAATTATTTAAGTTTATTTTCCATTTATTTACCTTTGTGAATTTTGAATGATCCATTTTAAGTTTTAACAAGACAGAGCACCCTGTTCTGATTTATTACACCTGTGGCAGTTTTTGGATGACAGTTTCTCAGCCCATTGAATCGGGAGAGGATGCTCCACCTGTTCCATCCGCATTAGACTTTTTCTTATGGGCTCCTGCACCCATCCCAAACCTCATTCTTTGGGTGTTCCGAAGGTGAGGGTTGCAGATATTTTCGCCACTGATGAAACTTTTTTTTTAAGTTCGAAAGCTGACAAGTGATATATAGCATAAGATCCATTGAATTTTATTTTTTTTCTTTTTTTTAATAGTTGTTCATTGAATTTTATTAAGAAAAATAAGTATTTTTTTTTAACAATTTAAAGTTTTTTTATGAGTTTGTAACATTTATTCTTCTCAAGTGATTAAAGTTTAAAATTTTAGTGAAACATTTGAGAAGGGCAGCTAGGTGGATAGAACACCAGGCCTGGAGTCAGGAAACCTCATCTTTATGAGTTTGAATTTGACCTCAGACCCCCCACTGCCCGTGTGACTTTGAGCAAGTCATTTCATCTCATTTGCCTCAGTTTCCTCATTTGTAAAATGAGCTGGAGAAGAAAATAGCAATCCCATCCAGTATCTTTGCCAAAAAAAAAAAATGAGGTCAGGAAGAGTCAGACATGAATGAAAAAATGACTGAACAACCACAAAGACATAGGAGAAAGATAGATTAGCATGGACAGACTTCAATGAGATTATTATGTCCAATTTTGCCCACCACGTGTGTACAGGATACATTCAAAATAAGTAATTTTGAGGGAGTGACTTTTCATGGATATTAGTAGAGAAAATGCCCACATTTATAGAATCAATTTAGCCCAGCTCAACAAGTATTTATTTTTTAAATTGTATTTTGGGGAGAGCTAGTAGGCATCTGAGGCCAGATTGGAATTTAGGTCCTCCTAAATGCTGTATCACTTACTACCTAGCTGCGCCAGCCAACATGTGTTTATTAACACGTATTATTATTGGGGACTGTGGATCTTCGGAAGTATTTGAAAGCAAAGCCATCCTTGATTTGGTAGATTGCTAGAGTTAGCAAGGGCAGTTAGGTAGCACAATGGATAAAATGTGGGCCTGGAGTCAGGAAGAATCATCATGAGTTTAAATCCGGCCCCAGACATTATGTTGTTATTTCCTATTAAATATTCAATATTCTGTTTGTTGATGGGGATATACAAGATTAAAAAGGATCCTTGCCCTTGCGAGGGTTATATTCTACTCTGGGAAGGCAACACATACACCAATAAGTGGATATATAATTAAACACAAGGTAGTTTTTGGTGCAATGGGACATTGACAACTGGAGGCATTCATGTTAGAGATGAAGAGAGGACCTAGAGATTCCAAAAGCCCTGAGTGAACGAATCCATGGACATGAGGACTTTCCTGATGCTCCCGGCAGATAATGTTCTACTGCACCAAAAATTCTGTATGCTGCATACCAGTTGGAGGAAGAGCTTGTTTGAAAGTCCAGAGATAGGAGGTAGCCTGTACAGTAAACACCAAGTTCCTCGGTGTGGCTAGGACAGAGAGCACCTTAGCGGGGAGTCAAAATGAAAAGATAGGTTAGAATCAGACTGTGAAGAGCTGAAAAGAGCCAATAAAATTAACTCTAGGCTAACAAGCACTATACTAAGTTCTGTGGATACAAAAAGAAATGAAAACATGATCCCTTCTCTCAAGGAGTTCACTTTCTAACATGTAATGCTTGAAGGCATAGGGAGTCCCTAAAGCTTCTTGAGCAGAGAAATAACACAGTTGGACCTGTACTTTAGGAATATGAATCTGTTCGTTGATTGGAGAATGTTTTGAGGAGGGGAAAGATCTGGAAGCAAGGAGAGTGATAATAAAACTATTTAGTTGAGAGGAGATAGGTGCTGGGGAACTTCAGAGCTACTGGAAATTTCAAGTGAATTCTGAACTAGAATTTCTTTTTACAATATTGAAAACAAGTAGCCTTCCACTTGAAGACCTTCAGTGATCATGATGATGATAACTAGCATTTAGGTAGCACCTACTATGTGCCAAGCATTATGCTAAGCATATTACGAATATCTCATTTGATGTTCAGGAACTCCTGAGACTGTCTTATTCTGCTTTGGGTTAGCTCTTATTGTTTGGGTGTTGAAGGATTGGTTTTTTGTTTGTTGGTTTGTTTGTATGTATTTGTTTGGGATATTGAGGAGATCTGTGGATCTTCTGACGTATAGAGAGGTTCTAATGTTACCTAAGGCTGTAATGAGGTATCTGAAAGCAAAGCCATTCTTGATTTGATGGATTGCTAGAGTTAGCAGAGGCAACTAGGTAGCACACTGGAGTCAGGAAAAGTTATCTTTCTGAGTTCATAGAAGAGAATCAAACAGTTCTGACCATTGCACTCTGCTTAAGTACCATCACAACCCTATTCACTTCAAATCTGGCTCCAGACATAATAGTAAATTTGCCTCAAGTTTCTTCATCTGTAAAATGAACTGGAGAAGGAAATGGCAAACAAGTTCAGTATCTTTGTGAAGAAAACTCCAAATAGGGCCACAGAGTCAGATGTGACTGAAAAAAGAACAACAAAAAAGTTAGCAGAAATGGGTGGGACCCCTGTGCTTCTTGAAACAGAGGAAGGAGTGGACAAAACTATAATCACTCTCTCTAATTTGTGAACAATTTCCCAACTACTGATCCTGGCCCCCTTCAGGACGGGTATCCTGAAGTCAGCTCTTCTTTATTGGACATATGTCCTATCTGATAGGGAATAAAAATAATGACGATTATGGTGGTTGGTCATGGTAGGGGTGGCAATCCATCATTAATTTATTTTTCTTAATAATATTGTATTTTCCAATTATGTAGAGAGATAATTTTCAATATTCTTTTTTTATTATAGCTTTTTTATTTACAAGATATATGCATGGGTAATTTTTCAGCATTGACAGTCACAAAACCTTTTGTTCCAATTTTTGCCCTCCTTCCTCCCACATCCTCCCCCAGATGGCAGATAGACCAATGTATTCAACATTCATTTTGTAAGATTTTGAATTCCAAATTTTTTCTTCCTCTCACCTCCATCCCCAAGTCAACAAGCAACCCAATATAGGTTATACTTGTACAATCATTTTACACATATTTCCATGTTTGTCATGTTGTATAAGAAAAATCAAAGCAAAAGTGAAAAAACTGCAAGAAAGAAAAAGCAATCCCCCCCCCAAAAAAAGATGAAAACACTATGCTTTGAATTTTATTCATTTTCCATAGTTCTCTCTCTGGATACAGATGGCATTTTCCATCTTGAGTTTATTGGAAAAGTCTTGATCCATGATTAATTTGGAAAAGTCTTGATCCATCATTAATTTAAAAGACATCTATTAAGGGACTGTTATACAAAGAAAAGCAAGGAGTTCACATTCAGATACTAACCGTGCAAGGGGCAATATGGTATGATAGATTAAAATCAAGAAGGCACCAGGTTACAGATGAGTTATTGCTTCTCTACAATAGAACGAATTTCTATACTGGGAGTCATGCTATGTGTAAGAAATATGGGCGTAGAACACCAAGTGCTAGATCACATGCCCACCTTGCTTAGAGTGTCTCAGAGTGTTCAGAGAAGAAAGAGGGCAGTAAACAGAATTCAAGTAGTCAATTTGGTAAATGTTTCTCAAAGACCTTCGTGGAAGTGAATACAGTCCTGAGTTCAAATTCCACTTTTTGCTAGCTTATGCAATTTTGGTCAAGTTCCTTCAATTGTCTGAGTGTCAATTTTTTCATCTATGAAATGAGGATCCCTATAGTATATATCTCACAGAGTCAAGTGAGATCATGGATATAAAGAATAGTCTTATAGTTTAGTCAGGAAATCGTCCTTGACCTCACAAAGATATATGTGGTCTGTGAGACAAGGAACAAAAATAATTGCCCAATAATAAAAGAAATTCAAATGTAATGGAAAGAATGTTGCGTTTTAGAGTTAAATAATCTAAATTTAAATCCTGGGCCTGCCACTTACTAGCTATGAGACTTTGGGTAACTGAACCTTTTGGGGTCTCACCTTCCTCATTTGTAAAACAATGGAGGAGGGCCTATATGACCTCAAAATTCCCTTCCAGCACTAAGTCTATAATTCCATGTTCATATGACCTTACTAGGTCATTTAACTTTTGGAAGACTCAGTTTCCTCATCTCTAAAATACAAATAAAACCTACTCCTGAGGCTCAAATATGCATAAAACACTTTGAACTTACAAAGCACCATGAAAACGCCCATCATCATCATCATTGTTTGTAATGGGCTGAGGCTCGAATTGATGCACTGAGGTCCCAAGCACATGAGGCTAAATAGTAATTAGACCATACTCCATTAATATATAAGCTTGGAGAAAGAATGGCCCCCGCCCACTCTTTGTGCAAGTCCTGATGTGTTGTATAGGAAATGACGATTTTGGTGGGTGGAGGCAGAGGAATGGAAAGGGAAGTGGAAAGAGACTGCTGGCTGGCATCTTGTTACAGCTGCTCATATTGCTATCGTGATCCCCCTTCACCTCCAATCCCCCTTCCCCTCCAATTCCCCTTCACCTTCAATCCTTCTTCACCTCTACTAAGAATAAAGATCGACGATTTTCCCCTAACTTGAATTCCTGACTCCGGCTGATTTTAAATATGCGGTCATCACAATTGTTATCATTATTGACATTATCATCATCATTAACATTATCATTATTATCATCATTATTTGATGTGTTTGGAAAGCAAAGGGGTGTAAATAGGCTTAGTATTAAAGGAAGAAAACAGTAACTCCATGGAAGTTTAGGGGTGTATGTGGAGGGTGAGCCTGGGGAATATGCGCACCACCATTTCCTTTTATTCCTTTCCTTACTCATTGTTTCCCCATTTCCAGCTGTCAGGGTGAGCCCCTGTCATTCTCGGCAGCCTTCCATCATCTCTGATGCATCTGCAGCTGAAGGAGACCGGTCATCAACTCCAAGTGACATCAACTCCCCTCGTCACCGGACGCACTCCCTCTGCAATGTAAGGCCAGTGGTGATGGGGTTCCCTGCCTTTCATCCCACTCCCACTGCTTCTTTTCTCCCCCAACTTCCTCAGAGTAGAGCAGGACTGGGCAGAAAGCATACACTCCTTCTCCTCCTTCCTCCTTTCCTCCTTCCTTCCCTCTTGTGCTTCTTCCAGCCCTTCCTTCTTGAGTGAGAACATTCTGGCTTCTGCATTTCACTCCAGTACAACCTAGTAAAATTGCTTAGCCCCTTTGGCTCATTTGTCTAGAATTTCCAATTCCCTTTCTTCTTACTACAGGAGCATCAGGATGTGGAAGAATAGAAAAGAAGGGAGATTGTTTTCTATCACTGCCTTAGGGAGGGCAGGGGAGAGAATTCTCTAGGCTGAGTACCTAAGAGAAAGTCAGGAGTTATCCCTGATGCTCCATTGTAACCAAGAATGAGAAATTTATTAAGCATTTATTAAGTGCTTACTGTGTGAAAAGCACTGTGCTAATTTTTGGAGATATAAATACAATACCCAAAGGCAATTGGAAGCCAGAAAGGCCTGGGTTCAAGTCCTGCTGACATACCAGCTCTGTGACTCTAGGCAACTTACTGAACCTCTCAATGCCTGTTACTTTTAGGCATTTAATGGCCCAAGTCATTCACTAAGACTAGTCTGTTTACAACAGAGGTATCAAACTCCTCTAGCCAAACTCCAAGTACAGCCAAACCAGATTAAAATGAGATAAATAAAAATAAGACATAGAAAATGTTAATTTGTGATTTTCTAAGTCATTAGAGTCACACAGAGATCTGTTCCTATCTTAAGTTTGACACCTTCATTTTACAATTTACAAATCTATTGGTAGAGAGAATTTCCACCCTGAGAATTCCCAGTCCCAATGAAATCACAAGTCTAGAGCAAAAAAGCAAATTAAATAGTCATGTCCAAGGCATTGGGCTTAATGCTAAGACTTCAAAGATTAAAAAAACAAAAACAAAAACAAAAGTATTTTCTTTTCCCTTGTGGACTTTCTGTTCTATTTGGAAGAGTACCAAATTTACATGGATCAATAAGGAGAAAAGACTTTGAGGAAGAACACATTAAGAAATGGAGGGATCGTGAAAAACAGCTTGTAAAATGTGAATCCATTATCCAGAAATTGAGCTAAAATTTCTTTCAAGCTAGTTCTGTCTTCAGCCTATCCCACCTCTTTGAATGTGGTCCATGAGTCTGGGCTTAATAAAAGCACAAGTGGGCCAGGCTGATGTCCCCTGAAGTAGGATGGCCTTCCGCAATATCTGCCTGTTTGGAAATTATTCTCTCTGTCCTGTGCTCTATGTTCTCCTAAGATTCCACATCCTCTCATGCTCTGATCTCGACATGTCAAGTAAAACATCTATAGATTTGGGTTGGAACAGCTAGAATATTGTTTCTATCTGCACACTATTCTTATATTTCAGGTTACACTGCCACCAGAGAACAATATTTTCTTGCTTGAGATTTTTTTTTTGGTCCAAACATCTAGGTTTCCCAAAGGTATAGAAGCATCTTAAAATGTCGCATGTATTTCCACATCTGGACACTAAACAGATGTAGTAAACAGAGAGACTCCTGCCCCGAGAGTCAAAGATCAAGTTTCTCTAGTCTTGGCCCTGCCATTCATTAGCTATGTGATTCGGGGCAAGTTGTTTCATTTTTCTTTGCCTCAGTTAACTTATCTATAAAACAAAAATATTAATATCTGTCTTTCATGAACTTTCATGGACTAAATTGGAAGAGATTAGATTTGGAGACTCAGTGGCAATCTCTGCCTGCTATCTAAGGACCAATGTGGCTAAGTTCAGAGAGGTTTATCACCAGATAACAGGCCACCTTTGTGAAGGATTTTCTCAGCCTCAGAAACTTCTGAGGTCCCTGTAATGAGGTGTGGAGGGCCAAGTAATTTCCATTAGTGGTAGGACTTCTCACTCCCCCTCATCATCATCACCACAAGTCACCCTAAAGAAATCATGAAATCTGGTTGGACTGAAGTAAGCTCAGGGAAGCCTGGCAATTAACAAGCATTGTTTACTACATCAGGATGCCATTAGGCAGAAGCTTTGAAACACGGGATTGTTGGGTTTTCTTTAATTTCCTTGAAAGTTTGAATAATTTAGATTGTTGGGCTGAGGGCCTGTATCCAAGCCCTCCATCTGCCCCAGGAATTATGAGCTATTCTTTAAAGAAGCCTGGCGACATCCTCTCTGTCTCAGAGTACTGACTATAATCAGTACTTGGATTCAAATTGCCCTCTGATATATACTAACTCTGTGTGAGTCATGGTTTTCCAAAGTGGACCCTTGCTCTATAAATTGAAAGGATTGGACTCAATGGACTCCAATGTCCTTTTCCATCAAGGATTTATTAGATCCTTATTGTATACTAGATACTATTCTCAGGTCTGGAGATTCAGAGATAAAAAGAAAGGCAAAAACAAAAAAGGTTCTTGCCTTCAAGGGACTCCCATTCTCCTGGGAGAGACAACTTTCAAACATATGCACATACACGGCATACAAAGTATAAATGAAAGGTAACTCAGAGGGAAAGAACTAGCAAATGAGGAGCCCTGGGAGGGCTGGGGTAGGTTGCCCATGGGGAGAAGACCTCCTGTAGAAAGTAGTCATTGAACTCAGTCTTGAAGGAAACCAGAGAAGACAAGAGATGGCAGTGAGAAGGTAGGAATGGGGGGGCAGCCGGTACACAGGCGTGGAGGTGGGAGATAGGATGTCCTGTGTGAGTAGCAGAAAGGAGACCTGTGTGGCTAGATCATAGAGTACCTGGAAATAAGTCAAAGGAGTGGGAAGGATCCAGGTTATAGATGGGTTAACTTACATACACATAGATTCTTATCCTAGCCCGGCCCCCTGAAAGTGTCTTTCGAAGTAATGGGGCTTCCCCTTCACTGGACTCTGAGCAAAAGCTGAAGGAGTACTTATTGGACATGGAAAGATAGTGCCTGATGACCTTATTGCTGAGTTATTCTCTAGTTCTGAGGATGGGAACGGGGGAGGTGGGATGTTTTCTTATAGGATTCAAAGTCTCTGCAAGAAGCCCATGGCCATGGGGATGTGGGATAATGTTACATCAACTGAATCTCTCTCTTTCTACTGGTAGGGGGACAGCCCCGGACCCGTACAGAAGAATTTACACAACCCAATTGTACAGGTAAGCTGGAGTCCCTTTAATCAGCTGGATCCTCTTTGACCCAATGCCCAGTAACCTTACCCCATAGCACCTCTTCACGGGAAGATCTTTCATCTCATTCGTCTCCATAACAAACCTGAAAGGTCAGGAAGGGAATATCTCTAACCCCCACTTTCCATCTTTGCAAATGGAGGCAACAGAGATTAAGCATCAGGGTACATGGGAAAAACCTGAAATCTTTGGATTTGGAGGACATGAATCAAATTCTCCCTCTGATGCTTGGATCCTGTGTGACTGTTCAACTCACTAAACCTCTCTGGAGTTCTGTTTCTTCTTTAAAATAAGGGGTTGGACTAAATGACCTCTAAGTTCCTTCTGGCTCTGAATCTCTCACCCTATGACTGAGAAGGTTGCTAATGTCAAGTAAACAAATTATTAAGCACTCACTCCATATTAGGTCACAGTACTGAGGCTGGAGATATACAGAAAGACAAAAGCTTGCCCCCAAGAAGTTCCTAGGCTAAAGGGAGAGACAATATGCAAACAAGCTATAAGTGGGATAAATTAGACGTAATCAATGAAGAAGACACTAGATTTAAGGGGCAAAGGGAAAGGCTTTCTGTAAAAGGTGAGATTATAATAAAACGTCACACTTATATAGTGTCTTTAGTGTTTTCCTCATGACAATAGCCCTGTGAAATTGCCCAAAGATTATTATTTCTCCCGTTTGAGAGAGTTTGTTCAAAGTCACACATCTACCCAGCACCAGAGACAGAATTTGAATTCAGATCTCCAGGTACAGCATCCTTGTTTGCTCTTCCACCACAAGACCACTCAGGCGGCTGAAGACTGAATAAAGGCATAAACCTGAACCGCCCCATTCTAGGTCCTCCCTTAGAACCTTGGCTCTGTCACCCATTCACAAGCCAACTCTCCAACCTTATGGAATCGTGAGATTGTGGCTCCAACCCATTTATTTGGGCAAACTGACTCAGAGAGAGCCTTGAACCAGTATCCACAGAAATTAAGAAACCAAGGCAGGTTCAGCCTGGAAAGAAAGCAGTATATAGCAGAATAGCAGTATAGCAGAATGAGGGGGTAACTCTGAAGTCAGAAGATGTGGCTTTGAATTACAGCTCTGCCGAATATTACTGATGATCTCGAGCAGATCACTTAATCAACAAGCATTTGTGAAGCACCTACTATGTTTTGGGCTACTATGTGCCAAGTGCTAAAAATACAAAGAAAAGTAAAAGCCAGTCGCTGTTTTCAATGAACTCGAGATCTAATGGGGGAGACAACTATATGCATAGAAGCTGTATACAGAATAAATCGGAGATGGTAAACAGGCAGGGCGCTGGCAATTAAGCAAAAGATGCTTAATCTCTCTGGGGCCTTGGTTTCCTCATCTGTAAAAGGAGAGGGTTAAACGAGATGCCTTCTAAAGCTCCTTCCTGCTCTGAATTTAGGCTGTGCAGATTTTCTTTGACTCTAAAACCTGTGGAAGTCTTCCTCAAAAAGTAGTTGACTTTCTGACATTGCCTCAGTCACATTAACAACAAAGCTGCAGGGCTACTTCTTGGGGATATCTGGTGCTGGACCAGATGAGTTCTTTCCCCTCTCTGCCATTTGAGTGTTCCTATATAAGTTGAAATCATCCACATATATCCAGGTCTGCCTTGGGTGGTTCAGGAAGTTTTTGGAAAGCCTAAGAAAACGGAAAGTCATCATTTCATAGGATTCTAGAGCTAGAAGGAGCCTGAGACAGTATCTAGTACTTAGTTAGACCCATTTCTCATTGCTTTACCTTAAATGAGAGAGAGGGAGGGAGAGGGGAGAAAGAAAGAGAGAGACAGAGACAGAGACAGAGACACAGAGAGAGAGACAAAGAGAGACAGAGAGACCAGACAGAGACACAGAGAGAGACAGAGAGAGAGACAGAGAGAGAACCTTCTTTGGAAAGTATTTCATAGTTGGTGAGTTTTTGTGTCCTTCACTGTTCCCATTCATTACTGATCTAGACACAAACATTAATATGCACTGAGTCTGTGCGACTCAATGTTCACATAACCTTGGATATCACTCCTGTGGGCCATTTTCAGACACATGGGAAGTGAGGACTTTGGACTAAGTGCTATCCAAGGTCCACTGACATTTTAGAAAGTGTTGCACTTGGGACTCTGATTTTAAATATTGTCTCTGGTACTTTCTAGTTGGGTAAACTTAGACAAGCCACATTCCCCTCAAAGCTTCATTTCCCTCCTCCGTAAAAAAAATAATAATAATAAATCATATTAGATATTTACCTACCCTCAAGGTTATGATGGAGAAAGTATTTTCTTTTGTAAAATTTAAAGCACTTAAAAAATATGAGAAGATACCATTCATGTCAGTCATGTCCAAGTCTTCGCGACTCCATTTGGGGTTTTCTTGGCAGAGATATTGGAGTAGTTTGATATTTCCTTCTCTGGCTCATTTTACAGATGAGGAAATTGAGGCAAATAAAGTTAAATGGAGTAAACAGCTAGTAAGTTTTGAGGCTAGATTTGAACTCATGAAGTTGAGTCTTCCTAATTCCATGCCCTGGGCTCTACGTGTTATGGCACTCTGTACCACCCCAAGAAGGCAGCATAATTATTACCATATGATTTCTGGGTCTGGAATCACTATTTTAAATGACCCCTAGTCTCCCGATTTCTTCATTTTGTTCCAATATTAGGTTTCCTTGGAAAGTAAAGGCAATGCTGTTAACGACTGTCTGCTCCCTTGAGCATCTCTGTTCTCACTTCTAACGGTCCTTTCCTTCTTCTCTCCTTCCCCTGCCGCCTTCCCCTCAACTTTTTTAGTCACTAGAGGATCTTGAAGACCAAAAAAGGAAAAAGAAGAAAGAGAAGATGGGATTTGGCTCCATTTCCCGAGTCTTTGCCAGAGGGAAGCAGCGGAAATCCCTCGACCCAGGCCTCTTTGATGGTACTGCCCCTGATTATTACATTGAGGAGGATGCGGATTGGTGATAACCCGCCTCCGACTGCTGCCCATGTATGTGTGTGTTCGAGTGCGTGTATGTGCTCCAGGTGCGTCCGCGTGCGTGGGGGTGTGTCTAACAACAAGAAATTCAAGAAGTGTGAGCCCCTCCCCCTTCGCCGCCACCTCTGTAACTGATGTATATATTACAAATTGTGTGTGAATATGTTAACTGTTTGTTGTCTTTGGAGCGATGCAGGTGTGTTGATTCCTGATTTCTTTTTGTTGTCATTTTTTTTTTTAAATGTTCGGGGCTTTATTTTCTGTTTTGTTTTAATCTCGTTTTGTTGTTCAGTTGGGGTTTTTTCTGTTTTTTTCTCTTTTTTTGCACCCCTTCTTTTATGAAACTTGAAGGACTGCTGTGTATTTGTAAATAATGAAAAACCCGTGTGCACCTTGTGCTTGTAAACGTCTCTTGTCCAAACCGCTCTTGCTGGAGCCCAACCTTGTGGTGCGTTCTGTATCTGGTCTGTTTCCCCCCCACCCCCACCCCCGGTGTGAGCGTTGGGGGGAGCGGGGTCCTGAAAGTGCACAGGGCACTCAGTGCCTCAGTCACATCAACAACAAAAATACCAACCCCACCCAGGGAGGGTGTGTTGTCCACAAAGACTAACGAGCTCGGCCGAGGGGCTGTCTTCTCGGCTGGGTTCGTAGGAGATTAAAAAAAAAAAAAATAGGCTCTTTTTAATGGCCTACCAGTTTTTAAATTTTTTTTCTTTCAGAAGGAAAAAAAATTGTTTCATTTAATTTATTTGCACAAAAGCAGAAAACTTATTCTATCTAAATTATTGCATAAATATTGGAATTTCTATTTTTCCAAGGGGTGGGAGGGAGGCGGGTGTGTTTCTATTGCCTGTATGTTCAATATCACGCTGCTGCCAAATAGAGATAGCATTTAAGATGGCTGGAGCCCAGGGAACATGTGATTTCAACCTCTTGTATTTTATCCGGCATTTTTCTGTTTTTCCTCCCATCTCTGTTTCATGAACATTTTCTCCAACCTCCTCCCCCAGGCTAGATGGACACAGAGCCTCAGTCTGGTCTGTCGATATAAATTTTCCCACGGCATCAAATGCAGATCCCAGGGCGACCTGACCACAGGTGAAAGGGTGGGTGGAGAGAGCTCACTAGCAGAACCAAGCAGACGGTCGTGGAGTACACCACGATTGGCCGAGGGGTGGAGTACGCCAACCAGTGTTGCCACGATTGGCCGAGGGGTACGCTCCCTCTGCCCCTGAGGGGACCTCAAGTTTCTCTTCACGGCCATATCTTCCACGTGCTGCTTTTCAGTCTGTCCACCAACCCGAGCAGTTCTTTAAGAATGGAGAACACCATTTCTCCAAGGGAGGCGCCCGTCCCACAGGTCTGTCTCTCCAGCATGGGGGACCCCGTCCATACCAGATGTCTGTCTGTTAGTCCTGCGGTCCTTCTCCCCCCCTCCCTGGGCCTCTTTCTGTCGTGTCATCCATCACCAACAGGTGAGGCTCTAGGGTAGCCTCCCTCAGCCCTCCTCGTAGGCATTGTCCACACCCCCACCCACCCCCCTCCCTCTTGATCACGTTCTGTAAGCTAAAGGGCTGTGTGCATTGATGAGGGCGGGCAGACCGCTGCCCGCCCGAGGTCTCCGAACAGATGGCCGATTTTATTCTGTAACTGTGATTTTCCCGCCCCGGCCTCCTTCCCCTCTCTACTAATACAACTCAAAATCAGGTGTATACTGCAGATGGCTGTACGCTATGCTTCCCGCTGACCATACCATTTAAAGCTTTTTAAAGTCAACCGTGTACTAAGTTGTAGGAAGCCCGTTTGCTTCAGTAACTCCTCTCAGTGTGCCCTCTTTGAAAGGGATATTTTATCTTCAAACCTCGAGCAAAGCGAACCTCGGCATGGCAAAGCTAGCTTCGGGATTTCTTTGGGGGGACGAACAGTTTTAGGAAAGGGAAAAGGGAGAAGTCCCAAGGAGTCAGATTTGCCCTCCTTCAGCAAAGGGATCTGGCCCAGGTCTGAGAGGAAAGCTGCCCTTACCAGCATCTGTCACTATGGAGGAATAGTCTAGAAAACATTTTATCCCCCATGAATTTTTGTTTCATTTCCTTTCCCCGTTATTTTTTTTTTTCCTTAATAGAAAAAAAAACAAACAAACAAAACAGCCTCTCCTGGTAATAAGTTAGTAGTTCCTGTTCATTTCAGTTTTTTTTTTTTTTAATAATTCTAAAAGTTACTAAGAGGATGATTTATTTAAGAGAAGTATGACAAATAGCATATGAGTTATGGGTAACATTAGATAATAATAACCTTTCCTGTGGGAAAGGTTTCTTGAAGGCATGGATGCAAATATAAAAATATAAAAAAATCTAAATAAAGCTTATTTTAAAATATGATTGAATTCTATGTTATTTGATTGTTTCTATTTTCCTCCAGGGTGGGGAGTCTGCCAGCTCAGGGTGTTCTTTCCCCTCCCCCCACAATGTAGTCTGAATCTTGGAATTCTAGGACTAGGGCTGGGAAAACTGGGTTGAAATGTGATCTCATTGGGAAGGGAGCACTCTCCTGAACTATTTGCTCAGTGACTATGCAGGAAGAAGCCTTCCAGACTAATTCACAGGTGGGCTCAGAGCATTTCCCTCCCCTCCCTTTCCCACCCCCGCCAAAAAAGAGAGAGAGAAAGTTCTCATTTCTGCCAGGCTAGCTTGTCAAAGCAATACTTGTGACATAGTGGGAAATAGTCTGATTCCAGAATGTCAGGAACTAGGTTTGAATGAAGGCTCCGAGACTTAAATGCTATGTGATCTTAGACAAGTCTCTTAACTTCATATTCCTGATCTGTAAAATGAGGGAGTTGGACCTGGATGATTTTGTCTAAAGAGCATTCCAGACTTAAACAAATTAGGAATGTCAGGCCTGCCAAATTCTGAGGCCCATAAGGCTTGAACTGTCCCTTTTCAAGGGTTTCAGATCTTCCTTAAGTCCGGATGGGCTCCAAATAACTCCAAGGAATCAGAGTTCCACAGGAATCAGGCGATGGTGGAAACACCCCCTTGTGGTACTCCCAGAAGCATCGGAGATGGGATTCCTGACTCTTAAGTCTGGCTCTTTTCCCATCACTAACCTGACTTGAGGAAGTAAAAAAGATCACTGGATTTGAAGTCAGGAGACTAGAATTTGAATCTTGCCTCTTCCACTTAACATTATGTGAATCTAGGAAGAGCTTCCTGAAGTCCGGATGGGCTACAAACAGCTCCAAATAACCAGAGTTCCACAAGAATCAGGGTATGGTGGAAATAACTCCTGTAGTACTCCCAGAAGCATCAGAGATGGGATTCCTGACCCTAAGTCTGGCTCTCTTCCCATCACCAACCTGTCTTGAGGAAGCCCAACAGAGTAAAAAAGATCACTGGATTGGAAGTTGGGAGACCAGGATTTGAATCCTACCTCTTCCACTTCATACTGTGTGAATCTAGGGCTAATCATGTCATCACTTTACCTCAGTTTCCTCAGTTGTAAAATTTAGGTGATAGATTTTGGAAGGAACACCCAAGGCTGTAATTGACCAAAACTGACCAGGCCGGTCTAAGAGTTACAGTTCAAGATTATAAGATTGTAATGAAATGAATCCATCCATCTGCACTAGAAAATTTACTTAGACATAACAAGGAAAACCTATTTCAGTAAGGATCTAGAGATCTTTCCAGTATCAGGCACTGCCTCGGAGCTTTTCTGTACCTAGGCAACTCAGAAGCTGCATCTCTGTCCTGCCTTGGTACTTTGAGGCAAATGAATCTTGAGGATGGTTTAAAAGCCTTTTAAAGAAAAGAACCAGCCTGTCCCTTGTGACAAGGGATCCTTAAGAGATGAACAAGGAAAATCAGGAAAATCATGAATTTTTCCTCAGATCTCCTAGGTAATAAGTGACTAAGGCAGGATTTGAATCCACATTCTCTCACTCTAAAACCAGTGCTTTCTCTGCTGAATAACAATGAAACATTGGCCTCTAAGGTCCCTTCCAGCTCCAAAACTAGGGAAATGTCATTAATCAAAAAATAATCAACTAACATGTATATTAAAGCATTACATATATAAGTTTCTTAAAGTGCTTTATTTATACTTTCTCTTTTGGTCTTCACAACAGCTTTGTGAGGGAAGATATTGTTATTATTGCCACTTAACAGACAGGGAAACTGAGGCTTATGGCGGTGAAGTCCAGGATCACCCAGGTAATACGTGTCTGAGACAGGATTTGAATCCAGATCTTCCTCATGCTAAGAATAGAACAGTAGGGGAGGGGCCAGTAAATAAGCAGCTTCTTGTTGAGGGATTCATCCCTACTCTTCCTTTCCAAGGAATAGGGAATAAATTGTGTCTTCCTAGAACCAACAGAGTACCAGATCACCAAGCAAGAGGAAGCCATTCCATCCCGTAATCTAGTCTCAATCCATCTTCTTGGGGTGGTGGTGGGGAGGATTGGAATTGTTACAATGGAATGAATACTTAGGCTTGGATAGATATTTTTAACTTCTCAGTGCCTCAGTTTTCTCTTCTAACTAGTTGATCTCTAGATACCTTTGAATCTGTGATTCTGTGAATATGTGGGATCTCAGACCATCCCTAACCTAACCACAGCTAACCTAAGCCTGTCTAACCACATCTCAGGACACGGGAGCTCCAAACAATTGATCAGTGACAATCCACGGGTCTGGAAGGCATCCCTTCTGCTCTGTTGGATAGGTGATAATCATCTCTTGAGAATCCTCAGCCATGGAACTCCTCAACTGCCCCAAGGAAAGCTGCCCATTCCCACAATCGAAGTCAGTATTAGAACATTGGATTTGTCGTCAGGAAGACCTGCATTCAAAATTCTGCCTCAAACGTGTAAAATTAGCAACAATAACAACAACTACAGTCATGATAGTGGTAGTTTGAACTTTGCCAATATTTGATCCTGGGAAATTGATGTATTATTATCCTCATTTTGCATATAAGGAAACTGAGGAAGACAGGAGGTTAAGTGACTTGACTAGCTAATATCTCTGAGACTGGATTTGAACTTCAGATCCAGCATTCTATCACAGTACCACCTCCTGACTTATATATTTACTAGCTGTGTGACTGATTTTGACAATAGCCAATCAGTTAACTTCCTTGCCCCTCAATTTCCCCATGTATAAAGTGAGGGGTTTGGACCCAGTGATCTCTGAAAGTCCCTTCTTGTTCTAAATCTCTGGTCCATGATCTTTAAGGTATTTGCCACTCTCTAGCCTCTGCCACCAATTAACTCTTACTATAATAATTTGAAAGAAAGGTTGGAGAAACAGATCAATGAGAGATGAAAGCCAAGGAGGAGGGGAGAAAAAAATTGAATTGGGGAAGGTTAAAAAAAAACACCTACCTTTCCCAATACAAAGGAAATTGATGGAATACAAGTGATTCCATTTTGAAAGTAGCTTCTTAGAGGCACTAGGCAGTGTAGTGGATAGAGTCCCAGCCCTGACATCAGGAGGACATGAGTTCAAATCTGCTGTCAGACACTTATCACTTCCTAGCTACCTGACTGTGGGAAAGTCACTTAACCCCAATTGCCTCAGCCAAAAAATAAAAAAAAAAAAAAAAACAAAAAAAACATAGCTTCTTGTATGGGCATGAAGTTGCCTTTATTTAGGGTATAGTAGAGGCAGGAGACCCAGATTTCCAATGTAACTCTGCTCTTTCTGGATCGTGAGTTATACGTGGGTCTGAATTCTTCTGATACTAACTGTGAAATCTTGAACAAGTCACTTCTCTCTGGACCTCAGCTTCCTCACCTGTAAAAAAGGAAGTCACGCTGACCCTGCTTATCCTAGAGGGTGATGGGAACGAGGAAAAGTACTTTGTTAACCTTGAACTATGAGTTGTCATTATCATTATTTTTAGTGATCTGGACCAGTCTCCCAGCCCCAAAGAAAGCCCGTAGGTCATAGTTCTGGAGCTAGGAGGGACCTCAGAGGTCCCAGCCTTTGATTTTTACAGAGAAAGAAATTAAGACCCAGAGAAGGGAAGTAGTTTCATTCTAATAATTTATTCATACAGCTGTTCCTGGGACTCTACAGACTCAGAGCATTGTCTGCTCCCCTATCAATCACCAAGAGTCAAACAGGCTTCTACTGTATTCGTTCATTGTATAAATACAAGTATTTCTACTTTATACTCCCTTATTTTGTGAAGGACGCTTGCTAAGTGCTAGGAATGGCAAGGAAGGCAAAAACAATACTTTCCCTCAAGGAGCTTACAGTCTAACAACTGTTATGGAGACAACATATGCGATAAATAATACAAGATACATCCAGATAATATATGCAAAAAGTCATCTGAAATATATGTTCTTTCTCTTTTCCAAAGGTAACATTAGAGGCCTTGTATTCATTTTATCCAGGCTGCCTAGAATATCTGAGACCCTAATCTCTAGAAGTCTATTTAGTTCTGAAGTAGGGGAAAGCCAGAAAATCCAAGAATCCTAAGTCTCTTCTCCTGAGTCCTTAGATAAAATGATCCCACTAGGAAGAGTTCCCTGTTAGGGATAGGGAACCCAGATCTTGAATCCTCATGGCACTAAAAAAAAAAATTGTGGGAGACAGCTGAACAGAATGTTGGTTTCCTATTTATCAATACCCTGCGGGCTGAGCCAGCTGTTATCTCCCAGACTTTAGACCACCCCCGCTCAGCCTGGATCCCAGTTCTCTGATGGAAGTTTCCCTGCATACCCAGGCTCCCCCAGTCCCAGGAGATGCCAGCCTCCAATTAGGAGCAGGGTGGGCAGCTGTGCAGACTTCAGACCTATTTAAATTCAGACAGACCACTTTACCGAGAAGGAAGCAATTAGTCTGCCCTGGGGTCACAGAGGGTACCCTGGCAGGCTAGCTGAGGTGTGCTGGAGTCCCACAAGCCCTCTCAAAAACAGTGACTGAATTGCAGTGGCTCAGAGAAGGTCCAGCCCACACCATCTGTGCACAGCAGGAGGTAGCTGATGAGGAGAGATACCCTGTCCTTTATGGGAGTTCTTTGGGAGCAGGAGGGAGGGAAGCTTCCTTGTACAAAGCATGTTGAAAATCCTCCAAAGTACAGGCAGTTTCAGGGCTTCTTGACATGGCTAGCACTAAACTGTGTATTTCAGGGGCGGCTGAGGCTGGGCATCCTTTTGAGGGATCCCAAAGAGCTCTCCCAAAACAAATGGCTTTCCTAGAAACTGGAGCTGAAACCCAGGGGCCCGTTTCTGCCATTAATGAGTTCTGGAATCTCAAGCAAAAATAACACTAAAACTAATTGACATTCCTGTAGCGCTTTGATGTTGGCAAAGCGTTTTATATCCATTATCTCATTAGATGCTCATAAAAAAAAAGCTATTTGGAACAGTGAAAAGGAAGCTGGATCGAAGTCCAAGTACCTGCTCTTCCATAAGAACCTCCCTGGGCCTCCCTTTATTTCAGTTGATTCTCACAATAGCCCTGTGAGGTGAGTGCAGCTATTATTTCCATTTTACAGTTAAGGAAACTGAGGCTGGAAGAGGTTCAGTGGAAGTCAGTAGGTATCTGAGGCACAATTTGAATGTAGAGCAAGATTTAAAGCCAGACCTTCTTTATCATCTACCATTCTCTGAGCCTCTTTGAGGGGAGTGGGATGAGATGATCTCCAAAATTCCTTCTAACTCTGGAATACCACAATTCTAGCCCAACAGAAGGAATCTCACTGCTTAGCTCTGCAGAGTCTGTGAGAAGGCCCCCAATCCCTTTCCTTTGACCATGCTGCCCACTTTCTCAGCTGAGAAAACCGGATAGAGAAGGCCAGTGCCAGGAAGTTCTTAACCTACCTACACTTTGGAGGATTTTCAGCTTTCCACAAGGAAGCTTTCTTTCCCAATCAGACATCTTCAACTCACCCAAAAACATCTTCATCTAGGGAGCTGTGTTCATTCCAGGTGACATGACTCTCTGAGTAACTTCTGGCTGCCTGAGCAGCCAAGATGGAGCAGGAAGGGTCCAATTGCTCTACAACCATCCCCACTCTTAAGAACGGTCAAGAAAACAGACCAGGACCTTGACTCCCATCTAAATCATCAATACTCTTCTCCCTAGGAGCCAAGATGACAGAAGCCTTTTTATTCCCTAGCCCATTAGAGCAAGTTAGTGGAAGAGCATTGAGGGAGTTCGAATCCTGCCTCAGACACTTCCTACTTATGTGACCCTTCACAAATCCCTTACTGTCTTTCAGCACCTACCTCTTGGGATGTTGTGAGATTCCAATAAGATAGTATTTGTAAAGGCCCTTAGTGGAATACCTGGCACTTACCATCGTTATTGAGGAAAAGATAAAGTCATAAGAAAAACAAAGGATAGTGTCCAAAGCAAGCCCCTGGTGCTGGAAGCATAGAATAGGAGCTGGAGACTGGAATTGTGACTTCATTGATAGAAGAAATTCTATCTATCAATGTAGACTGGCACCTTCCCCTCCGTAGAGCACAGATGTGTTAAATGGCTTGCCGAGGATTTATCAGCCAGAGCTGCTCTCCACTCCAAGGTGCCAGGAGTATACCAGTGTGTAAATAAAATAGATGATCAGGAAAAGACTGGGCTAAGCAACCAGACCTAGAACCCAGAGGCTTTAAGAAAGAAAAGGACAACAATGTCATCAGAAAGGGAGAAGAACAAAGTGATTGATAATATTTTAGGGGGGAAGTGAAACTGATTAGGAAAGAATTAACAGACTTCAATAGCCTTGGGAAGCAGTCTGCTCTGTGTTCAGACCTCATCCAGAGCCTTCTGTTTAAATCTTTTAAGGAAGGACATTGATAAACAGGAGAGCAATCAGAATAGAGAGGGGCCTCAAGTTGCTGCTGTATTGTAAATTTAGAGATGAGAACTCAGAGCTATGTGGTCCAAGCCCCTTCTTTATAGAGCTGTTACCAGAATCACACTGGAAGTACCTCAGTTAAAAAAAAAAAAAGCTTGGAGAAGTGGACACTTAAAAAAAGTGATAGCTGTCCTTAAGATCCTCACATGGAAGAAGGTTAGCTTTGCTCTGCTTGGCCCCAGAAATCAGAACTAGCAGGAAAGGCTGAAAATTGAAAAGAGGCAGATTTAGGCTCAATAGACAGACATACATCCAAACCATGAAAGCTGTTCAAAAGTGGAGTGGAGGGATTTAGGAGGTCATGGCTCCCTCTCACCAGAGGGCATCAAGCACAAGTTGGACTGCCATTTCAGTTGTTAAGTATGATGCAGAAAAAATTCTTGAGCAAGTCTAGGTTAAGCTAGTTGGTTCTGGGGCTCCATAGAACCCAGAGAGATTTTCAAGAAAATGGTAAAATCAGAGGATAAAATAATAATAGTAGGAAGATAGAAGAGATAGGCCTTGGGAGATTCTTAGGCAGAGGATAAAACTCTATTCCCTCTTTGTGATTTGGGTAAATTAATAGAATTTGTTAAACTAGAAGGGAATTTAGAATACAATAAGTGAAAACTGGCAGAGATTTTAGAACAGAAAATTAGAACACATAATGTCAGAGCCAAGAAAACTCTTAGAACATAGATGTCAGAGGTGGGAAGATCCTTAGGACATAGAATGTTCTGGGAGAACTAGAAGAGTCCTTGGAACACATGATGTCAGGACTAAAAAGGAATTTAGAACAGAGTATCAGAGCTTGGGAGAGCACTTAGGACACAGAAGCTCAGAACTTGGAAGATCTTTAAAACATGGGATATCAGAACTAGAAGGGCACTTGAGACACAGAATGTTGGAACTGGAATGGGCCTTAGAACATGGAATGTCAGATCTGGGAAATTTCTTAGTATACAGAATGTCAGAGCTTAAAGGGCCTTTAGAACACAGAACATCAGAGCTGGGAGGGTCCTTAGAACCCAGGATGTCAGGGCTGGGAGGGTTCTTAGAACCCAGGATGTCAGAGTTGGGAGGGTTCTTAGAACCCGGGATGTCAGAGCTGGGAGGGCCCTTAGAACCCAGGATGTCAGAGTTGGGAGGGTTCTTAGAACCCGGGATGTCAGAGCTGGGAGGGCCCTTAGAACCCAGGAGGTCAGAGCTGGGAGGGCCCTTAGAACCCAGGATGTCAGGACTGGGAGGGTTCTTAGAACCCGGGATGTCAGAGCTGGGAGGGCCCTTAGAACCCAGGATGTCAGAGTTGGGAGGGTTCTTAGAACCCGGGATGTCAGAGCTGGGAGGGCCCTTAGAACCCAGAAGGTCAGAGCTGAGAGGGCTCTTAGAACACAGAGTATCAGAGCTGGGAGGGCCTTAGAACCCAGGATGTCAGGGCTGGGAAGGCCCTTAGAACCCAGAAGGTCAGAGCTGAGAGGGCTCTTAGAACACAGAGTATCAGAGCTGGGAGGGCCCTTAGAATCCAGGATGTCAGGGCTGGGAGGGCCCTTAGAACCCAGAAGGTCAGAGCTGAGAGGGCTCTTAGAACAGAGTATCAGAGCTAGGAGGGCACTTGGGATAAAGAATGTTGGAATTGAGAGGGCCTTAGAACACAGAAGGTCAGAGCTGGGAGGGTCTTAGAACATAAAATATCAAAGCTAGGAGAGGCCTGAGAACACAGAATGTCAGAACCAGGTGGAGACTTAGAAAGTTAAGGTCGGTAGAGACTTCAGGAGCCACATAGTTTAATGTGAGAAAAAACCTGAGGAGCAGCCAAGAGCAGCACCATGCCCAGAGGCCATGTGCCTGCTGACCACAGTGCTCTTTGTGCCAGGCTGAAGATCACAGTGTCTGCCCCCAGAGGGCATCGGCTACAGGAAATCTCGGGGGCATCAGTGCTTATATAATGGTCTGAACATTGCATTTCCTTCTTGACTAGGAGCACCTCAGATCATAGAATTGCAAACATGTGCTGGCAAGGACCTCAGAGGCAATGAGAGATGACTTGGCCTTGGTCATAGAGGCCAAACTAGGGTTCAAACCCGATTCTCTGACGCCAGATTCTCCGAGCTCTTTCCGCCGAGCCAGACGTTTTCAATGAAAATGTTCCCTAAACTGCAGATCTAGTGGGATAGTATGGCCCCAACCCACCAGTAAATGAATTTTTTCTTTGAGGGAACATCTTAGGTACATAAGAAGGAGAACAGAGCTTTTTTTCAGCTTCCATGGCTTCCAAGGCTGGTAGTTTTCTATTGTTCTCACCCAGTCCAGGACTTCTGTCCTGGAGCCAGGAAACTTGAGCAATGAGGTTGATGGGCCTAAGAATCTCAGCACTAGATACAAGGGACTTCAGAGTCCATCCAGTCCTACCTGTAGCCGAAAAGGATACCCTCTCCAAGCTAGTGATATCTGGGCAGCCTCCCACCCTGCAACTAACTGTCTGTGGTGCAGAAAGCCCTGATTTCCAGTCAAAAGACCTGAGTTCCAATTCAAGCTCTTCTGTTTCTTTACTCTGTGGTCTTAGATAGATCATTTAGCCTCTCTGTGCCTCAGTTTCCCCATCTGCAAAATAGAATAATGCTATTTCTACCATGTATCTTACTTTTTCTAGATACAAAGAGATAATAATGCCCTTGAAGGGATACTAGCTTAAATAACCTGATGTTTCTGTGCTAACTCTGTTATCCAAAGTCATTTTAAAAAGGCAATTTTCCCCTCTCTTCACATGATAAACTCCAGGTAACTCTCTGAGATCCATCACACAGCCAGACAATCTCGGTTTGCATTCTAAATCAGGCCTTCTCCCCTTGGGCCACTCTGTCTCATTTTGGTTCCTACATCTAGCTATTAAACCGGAGGCATCATGGTACCACGAAGAGAGCATGGGTCCTGAAATCAGAAGATCTGAATTCAAATCTCACCTCTAGTGATTACTGACCGGGTCTGACCTTCAACAAATCATTTACCTCCAAAGTCTCAATTCTTCATCTGTAAAAATAAGATTAGCTGGTCTCTGAGGCTCCTTCTCCAGCTGTGGTCCTATAGGCTCCTACTGCATTGTCAATCTAGTCTTGCTCAGTCTGACCCCAGAGCCAAAGGTTGGTGATGTCCTATTGACCTCACTCATTGGAATTCCCACCAAGGTTTTGGAAACTTTGAATAAGGCTGATGGACCTTAAAATCTCAGCATCGGGAAAGCTAAGTGGTGCAGTGGATAGAGCACCAGCCCTGAAGTCAGGAGGATCTGAGTTCAAATCTGACCTCGGACACTTAATACTTCCTAGCTGTGTGACCCTGGGCAAGTCACTTAACCCCAATTGCCTCAGCCAAAAAACAAACAAACAAATAAATAAAATCTCAACATTAAAAGAAGGAACTTCAGAAGCCATCCAATCCAATCTGAAATTGAAAAGGGAACCCCCCATATACATCTACAACATGGCTTCCCATGGGTGGCTGCAGTAATGAGAGACATACCCTGGAATCTATATAATCTCTTAAACTTTCCAAAGCATTTCAGAATATGTTATTGTGTACAGACTTCCAGGTCCCATGAGGCTTCTTGAGTCAGCCTTGAACCCGGGCAGCCCCAGTCAAGCCCTCTTAGCAAGGTTGCTGAGCCAGAAAGAAAAAGATAGGACTACTGTGATCAAACTGTGTAGCATTTCCCCACTAATAAGCTAACTCAACTCCTTGGCAGCCCAATAGGCAGCTTAAAACCAGAGGCAGGGGAATACAGAGTGGAGCTGCCATGGAGGGAGATGGGGAAGAACAGATCAAGTGAACCAGAGACATAGAGAGGTGGTGGGCAAGAGACAGGGAAGCAGAAAAGTAGAGAAGTGGGGAGGGAGGGAGGGAGAGATACAGAAAGGCTAGGCAAGAGACAGCTAGAGAAAGTAGACAGGAAGATACATAGAAACAGAATTAGCCAAACAGAAATAGAATAAGAAACAATGTAAGCTTATTTTAAGTATTGTATCCCCATCACAGGACTGGACAGGTTGTAGCAGATGCTGATTGACTAATTGATGGTGGTAAGCAGAGACACAAAGATTAAAAAAGAGAAACAGAAACATATAGAGATGGAGAGAGAGAAATAAGGGAGAAAGGTTCTCACAGAGACAGATTAGGGCTAGGGAAGCAGGCCACAGGTAGTGAGATCGATGGGACAAGAGAAACAGAGATAGACTGAGAGGGAGACACAAATGCACACAAAGGAAAACAGAGGCACAGAGGGGAAAGAAGGCAGTTATAGAGACAAAGATGAGACAGAAAGTCAGATGCAGAAAGAGACATGTGGATTCAGAGAGGAAGATAGAAGCAGAGATAATCCATCAGAAGGAATTTATTAAATGCCTACAATGTGCCAAGCACTGTTACATGCCATGGATAGAAAGCCCTAAGGATCTTACATTCTATCAGGACAACCCAGAAAGACAGAGAGACCTGAGAAAAGGGGGAGAGGGAGGGAGGGAGACACAGACAGAGAGGAGGGAAAAGTGAGGAGACAGAAATAGAGACAAAGAGACAAAGAGGAGAAACGGGGAGAGGGAAGGACAAAGGGGAAGACAAAAAGAGACAGAGACAGAGAAGGTAGGATGGACAGAGAGGGGGGAGCACAGAGAGAGACAGAAAGACACAGAGAGAGAAGGAGGAAGAGAGAGAGGGGAAAGGAAAGAGACAGAGAAAGAGGAGAAATGGGGAGAGGGAAGAACAAAGGAGAAGAGAGACATAGACAGACAGAGAAGGTAGGATGGACCAAGAAGGGGAAGGAGAAACAAAGATAGAGTGGAGAGAAGAGACAGAGAGAGAGACAGGGCGGGGGAGAGACAGGAGAGAGACAGAGAGAGAGAGAGACAGAGACAGACGGCCGGGGGGGGGGGGAGAGAGAGAGAGGGGGCAGGGAGGGAGGAGGGAAGGAGTTGAGAGAAAGAAAAGAGAATAGAGCAATACAAGGAGACAGAGACAGAAACAATGGAAATTGGGGTGATGGAAAAGAGGGATTAGGAATGATAATACCTGAGACTCTTTCTGGCTCTAACTCTATGATTTCCCCAGGCCTCAGTTTATTCATCTGTAGAATGAGAGGGTTGGAACACAACTTTGAGGCCCCCAACAGCTCTAAATCTATGATCCTCAGCCCCTTTTCCAAAGCATTCAGCCCACTAAACTATGTCTTCTCTAAAATAGAGACCCCAAGAAGGAAGAGGTCAGCAGGGGGCCCCTGGAAAGCTAAACAATGGGGAAATCATTCATGTGTCTAAGGCATAAGTAGGGGAAAGGGAGAAAAACAGAGAGGGGAAGGAAATGAGAAAGAAAAAGCATTTGTGTGGCAATGAAGACAAAGGAAGTGGTAGTGGGAGGCTTATGGAGGAATCTCTTCATGAATCCCTTGGTAATGGTCAGGCCTTAGGCTCTCATCTCTGCCCTAGGTCCTCAAAGCCTCACGCGTAGAGTAGAAGCAGCAGTGCCCTGAACCCCCAGAAACTCTGGAAAGGCCTGGCATTCTAGAGAATTGACTCAGGCAGTTTCCAAAGACATCACTTAGTGGGTTGAATGTCAGGGATCCTTTTAAATATGAGGAAAGTAGAAGCCAAAGGATCATGAAATTAGAGCTGCAAGGAGTTCCAGACACTATTCTAGTCCAGTCTCCTCATTTTACAGATGAGGAAACTGAGGCTCAGAGAGATTCTGTTCAAGGTCCCATAGGCAATAATGACAGAGCTGGGATTGGCACTCAGAATGGACAGCTATTTGCCACCTGGGCATCAGCTTGTCTCTGGTCCTAAAAGCCCTCCTTGCTTAGCATCAGGGTGATTCTCAGTGGGAGGGCTACCTGCCCCTGAGCAGAGGTCCTCCAGCAGCAGGAGGAAATGAATAGGGAACAAAAGGGCAAAGTGGGCGGAAAGAGGGAAATCCTCTATCAGCCTTCCTTCTGGAACAGCCTGGAGACCTAAATCTGGAGAGAACATCTATTACAGAAAGTGACCGTAGATCATTTCAAGTGTCCTGCCAAGATTAACCTCCTGGGAGCTCCGAATGAAGCTCGGCAAAAACTCTGTGAGAGAGCAGCTGGAACACAAAACTCTGCATCCTTTAGAGCTCAAGCAGCCACAGGAACAGCTTGCTATGGCAACCTCCTCCCAGACACCGATCCCTCTTCATTCTCCAGAGACTTACTGTCTCTTTCCCTGAGTGCCCAATGCTCTGCCCTCCCCAACTCCTCCAACACTCCCTGAGAGGCCTCTGCCAGTTCTGACATTCCATGTTCTAAGGTCTGCTATTCTATGTTCTAAGATCTCTCCTAACTCTGACATCCTATGTTCTAAGGGCCCTCCTAGTTCTGACATTCTGTATTCTAAGGTTCCTTTCAGCTCTGATATTCTCTGTTCTAAGAATATTCTCAACTCTAGCATGTGTTCTAAGGTCCTGTCAGGTCAGATATTCTGTTCTAAGGCCTCTCCCAACTCTGACATTCTGTATTTTAAAAACCCTCTCAGCTCTGAGATTTGTGTTCTTAGGTTCCTTCCAAGTCTGACATTCTGTGTTCCAAAAGTCCTTTCAGACTTGATATTCTGTTCTAAAAACACTCTCAACTCTAATATTCTATTTTTTAAAGCTTCTTCCAACTCTGATATTCCACTCCTAGATCTGACATTCTATTTTAAAAAGCCTACTTCTTATTCATCCCCTTCCATTTCTAAGATGTCTTTAGGACCAAAGAAATCTCTTTCACAATCTTTTTTCATTGCCCCATAAAAATGAAAAGCTTCTAGATTGAAGAAGTTAAAGACTCAGCTGCCAGAGGATCTAGAGGGCCCGTTGCCATGACTTCATATCTTTCCCAAGGTTCATAGCTGTCTCAAGAATCTCACTCCAGATATAAGTTAATAAGTCTTCATAGAAATACTCCCCAGGTCCTTATCTCTTATTCCCAGGGGCTGATTGGGCACTGCAGTACAGAAAAACAACCTTACATAAAACAGTTCTAAAATTGTCTCTTGTCATTAGAAGTGCGTGTGTGAGCGGGTCAGGAGGCACAGGAGGCAGTGGGACACCAATGTCCCCAAGCCTAAAGTAGTGTTTCTAATCCCTCATCTCCTTGTCATACCCATATTCTCCATGTACCATACCTCCTCCTAATGCTCAGTTTGGAGACCCAGAATCCTCAGTCAGTGTAGACTATTTAGGGTTTGATCAGAGCCAAGATAACCAAGCAGTAGCTCCTCCTTACACATGCATGACTACTCCCTTCTTTTGCTCTCCCCCAGACACTTACCAAATATATGACCTCTGTGAAGTCATCAATCTGAATTGAAAAGGACCTCAGACATTTAGTCCAATCTATACTCAAAAAAAAATCTCCTCAACAGCACACATAGACCTCTAAATCTCAGTTTCTTTAACTATAAAATGGAACTATTTATACTTATAGTATCTACCTATCCCACAATGTTATTTTGGGGTTCAAATAAGATAACATATATAAAATATTTATAAACCTTGCAACACCATGTAAATGCCAGCTAAGATTACTGTTTTTATTATTGTCTACAGCTGGGTTTTTGGTTATTTTTGATATCATGGACTCCTTTCAGTCTGGTAGAGCCTGTTTTTTTTCTGCTCCTCAGAATAGTGTTTTAAAATGCATAAAGCTAAATACATAATTTTACAAAAGGAATCAATGTTACTGAAATACAGTTAACAAAATATCAAAATTTCCAGACCCCAGGTAAAGTATCTCTTTGGGGGAGAAGGGCTGGAGAAGTTGTATTCTACTTTCTCCAGCCCTGGTCTGCTACCTGGAACACTATTCCCAGTATGAAGATTCTTAATTGCTTTCCCTTGAGTAAAGCAGACATGTCTCTTTGGGGAGTTAAACCAGCTTTAGTAGCTATACAAATGACCTCTTTCTTCCCCCTTTGGAGGTGGCCCAGTCCCTCCTTCCTCTTTTGGAGTGGCCTGGTCCCTCCTTCCTCCTTTGGAGGTAGCTCGATCTTGAGAGAAGGAAGATGGGAGTATGTATGTTCTGAAGTATGAAAGTCAGGGAGGTGAGAAGTCCTATAATCCTACATTTGGGTCATTGACAGATGAGAATTCTGATTTAAAAGTAGAATGTGGAAATTTAATTCCTTCACTTTATATATGAGGAAATTAAGGCCTAAAAAGGGGATATGGACTTTCTACTGTCATGCTCTGCCATTGATTGGCTGTGTGGATTTGGACAAGCCAAAACCCACTTTAAATCTCAGTTTCCTCTTTTATAAAATGAAAAAATTAGACTAGATCATTTCAAAGGTCCTTCTAGTTCTTAATTTATGAACCTATATAAAATATGCAAGGTATGATATGAACCCAGGTCCTCTGACTCCAAATTCAGCCTTGTTCCCTTCCTACAAACAGGGTATCATCAATAAGAAAGAACACATAAAATCACTTCTCAATTCAAAGATACATAGGAATTAGAACTGGAAGAGATTTTAGAGATCATCTGGTTCAACCCTCCTAATAAAGGGACATTTATATAACATAAATAAGTATTATGTATAAAATTTAAATAATATATTGTATATAATTCATGTAATATACAATAATGTATGTCTGAATATCATATATTTAAATATAAAACAATTATATTTATCAATGTTAAATATAAAATAAAATATATATATATTTTAAAATATATTATTACAGCATAACTAAATGGTACAGTGGATAGAGCATTGAATCTGGATTCAGAAAGCCTCAAATTCAAATTCAAATATTAGCTGTGTGACCTTGGATGACTCAACCCTGTTTACTTCAGTTTTCCCATCTGTAAAATGAGCTAAAGAAGGAAATGACAAATCACTCCAGTATCTTTGTCAAGAAAACCTCAGATAGGGTCATGAAGAGTCAATAATCACTGGAAAAAAAAAAAAACAACTGAACAAGAACAAATTAATAATATAACATTATTTACTATAATAATATATAATGATTTTATAATATATAATAATAATACAGGCAAGGAAAGTAAGACCCAGAAAAGGAAATAAAAATGAGTAAGTAGGAGAACTGGGATTAAAATTGAAATCTTCCAACTCTGGACCTAGTGTCAATTCTTTCTGTGGTATATTTGCCCCCAGCTTACTTCTCTCTACCACCCACCCTCCCTCTGTCTGTTGGTACAGGCTTAGAAAATATGAACTCATTTTAACACAAGCCTGAGCCAAACATAATTAGGAAAGTAAATCTGTTGTTAAAAAAAAATCACATCATGCCCCCAAAGCCAAATAGAAATTATTTTTTACTATTCACTATGTTGCATTATCCAAACATTACTCTCTTTGAATGGAAAATTAAGATGGGACATACATAAATATATGTATGTCCAACTAAATGCTAATGACTCAACTTTGTAAGGCATTGCTTTGTCCCCTAGACTCACCTTTTCTCCCCTAAGAAGTACCCTGGGGTTATAATAAGATAGGTCAGCCTATTTCACCTATAATTCTAGGCATAAATTGTTATTTGCTGAAGCAGATGGTTATTTCCTAAGCTGATTTTTGCTTACGGACAGTGAACAATTCCATTCAATTCAGTTTAACTAAGCTCCTACTGTGTACAAGCACTATGAACTTAGAATTCTAGAGTTTATTACTAAAAGGCCCCTGGGCATGTGGACTGTCAGAAACAAGGAGGGAATTTAGAATCTAAAAGGTCAGAGCTAGGAAGGCCCTTAGAACCCAGAAGGTCAGAGTTGGAAGGGACCTTAGAACCCAGGATGTCAGAGCTGAGAGGGCCCTTAAAACCCAGGATGTCAGAACTGGGAGGGCCCTTAGAACATAGGATGTCAGAGCTAGGAGGGTCCTTAGAACACAGGATGTCAGAGCTGGGAGGGCCCTTAGAACCCAGGATGTCAGAGCTGGGAGGGTCCTTAGAACACAGGATGTCAGAGCTGGGAGGGCTCTTAGAAATCATCAACCATTTTATTTCCCAGGTTAAGAAATCAGAAATCATCCTGTAATATGATTGGAATCTATAAAACACAAATGATATTTCTAAGAAGAATGCTGGGGTTTTTCCATCAAATCAGAGAATATTAAAAATAAGATAGTTTGGGGGATTTCCCCCTCTTTTTTGTTTTTGTTTTATTTTGTCTCTCCCAGGATAGAAATGAGGCAGCCATTGATTTACCTCTACTTCTTAAAAGCTTTGACCTGGGACAGCCATCCTTTCTTAGGTTTCTTGGTTCTCTTCCCTTTCTTCCCCAGCTTCCAGGGGCTCTGATCAAGGCAGTTTTGAAACAAAATAAAAGGAGATTAAACTTCATAGAGTCATCCACAAGTTTATGAAACCCATTATCCCAGCATATAATATAGATTGAAGATATTAATTGGTTTCAGAAGGATTTAGATCAATTTCTATACAACATTTTGGTAACAATTTACTCAGGGAAGCTGAGGAGGAGAGTCCTTTTTTTTTTTTTTTTTGAAAACATACACCTTGAAGTACCAACCATAAATCTCCCTCAAAATCCTTATTGATGTCACTCGCTGTCACAAAGGAAATCCTCCATTTGTTCAGATAAATCTTTGATCGAATGTCCAGTATTTCTCCACCATGCAGAGCTTAGCATAGTGCCTGGTACATAGTAAGTGCTTAATAAGTTTCAATTCCGATATTCTCCACTATCCAAAACATAGTATAGTGTCTGGTACATAGAAAGTGCTAAATAAATGTTTATTGATTGATCCTCAATAACCTGATAATAATTCTAATATTGAGGTTGTTTGGGAGGGGGAAGTGAGCCATACTACCAGCCATACAATTCAAAACCAAGTCCCTTCCTTGGCCAAAAAGAAACAAAGGTTACAAGGTTCTAAACAGAAACTTTGGTGTAGTGGAAAAAATATTAGGTTTGAAACCACAGGACCTGGGTTCAAAACCTGACTCAGTTACTTATTAGCTATGTGATTTAGATAAAATATTTAACTCCTCAGGGCCTTGGTTTCCTCATCTGTAAAATGAAAGTTAGATAAAATGACCCCCAAGGTATCTTTGAGGTCTAAATCTCTGTTCCTTTTAAGCTCTGTTTGTATCTGGTATATAATTATATAAAAAACCAGTCTTGGTTTTGTGATATTCCCAGTACGATAGAGGACAGTGCTTGGGGGTGATCAGTCAGGTGAGACTCTAAAAGGAGGGGTTCTTAACCTTTTTGTGTATCCTGGACCCCCTTGGACAGTGTCTGGTGAAGCTGCTAGACACCTCAGAATAATGCGTTATGATGTCTAAAATAAACTACACAGGATGACAAAGGAAACTGAAAATATTTAAATATAGTTTTTATGTATACAAATAGGTATGCATGTATATATTATATATACATGTATATATAAATAGAGGAGAGAGAAAGAGACAGGAGGGAAGGAGTGACAGAAAGACGTGAGAAAAGGAAAGAGAGAGACAGAGAAAGAGGAGAGAGAGGAGGAGAGAGACAGAGAGACAAAAGAAAGAGAAAGAGAGAGCGATTTGCTCAAGGTCATGTGTCATGTTTGTTCCCCTACAATTTGGGTTCCACAGCTAGGTCTTGTACTGTTTAAGAGCCCGATACAGCAAGTACACCAAAGAAGTAATATGATGTATCCTACAGTTTTGGACCAGAATCATGTGTCTGTTCTTTTACAACTGCCCTATTCTTCACAGAATCTCAGAATATACCCAGTAGAGAACAATGTAACATGACCTAGAACATCCCATAGAAACGAGACAGAAAAATAAGTATGGGAACTGCAATCTATGCGCTGAGCAGACATGCCAGGGAAAAGGGCTGTGATTAGACAAATCCCCCAATACCTCTGTGTAGTAAACTGCAGGGAGCCCACATGGAAACCCAGTTGGGAATCTGCATTTGCCACACAGGACAGAGCTATAACTGTGGTGGGACAATTTAGAAAATGTTGGTAGTACTTATTCTTCTTTAGAAGATGGAAACAGCCAAGTTCAGTACTTAATTTCTTGTTATAATTGAGCCACCTAGGTGGCACAGTGGATAGATGCCAGATCTGGACTTAGGAGCACCTGAATTCAAATCTAACCTCACACACTTATTAGCTGTATGACCCTGGACAAGTCATTTAATCCTATTTGCCCCAGTTACCTCATTTGTATATTGAGCTGAAGAAGCAAATGGCAAGCTATCTCAGTATCTTTGCTAAGAAAATGAATGGGGTCATGAAAAATCAGAAATGATTGAACAAAAATTGGAATTATTAGCAAGCTCGCCATTGTTTTGCATTCTTTGTTCTAAGGTCTCTCCCAATCCTGACATTTTCTCCCTCTGAGTATAAATCCCCACCTATTTCCAACCTTAGTAGCCAGACTAACTTTGCTATGTCCTAATTCCTCCCACTCCTACTCCTCTACTCAAGGTGTTGTTTTTTTTTTTTAAGTTGATTTGCATGCACATCTCCATATTCTGGAAAGCCTGCCCTGGGCATGAAAAGGGCTAGTTATAACTGGCAGCAGCTGATCTCCTCAACCTGAACAATTTTATTTCTCTCAGTTTTGCTTCCCAGGTCACCATCCTGCATCTGTGGCCCCCTACCACACTGGTCCAGAACAGACTTGCATCCCTGACAAAACTACTTCCACAAAGACCTTTTTATTTATATTCTTTTTGGGGGAATTTCAATCCAGATCCATCTGCCTGTGAAGAGATACCATAACAAAACACATTATAAAATGAGATTGTCTTGGTGTAGAGATTTCATTAGTCTCCTGGAGCAGGGGCAATATCTGGATGATGGAACCAGCTGGACATGGAGGGGTGGGGTGGTGGTGGGAAGGAAGGAGAGCACATATTTCAGCTGAACCAAGCATTTAAGTTACTTGTGAAGGGAATGATCAGATAGTGAAGTCAATTAGCAAGCAATCTGTAGGAGCATCCTGGTTTCGACACTTTTATTATCTGCTTCTTAGGACCACATTTATAACGCAATATGGAAATATTTTCCAAGCATGTCAGAAAGGCAGAAAGCACTTAATAAACACTTGTTGGTTGATTGACTTAGCGTCTGAGCTCTAAAATGAAAATATTTTCCTAGAATGTTGAAAAGGATGGAAGAATGGAAGGAAAGCAGAAAAGAAGGAAGGAAGGAAGGAAGGAAGGAAGGAAGGAAGGAAGGAAGGAAGGAAGGAAGGAAGGAAGGAAGGAAGGAAGGAAGGAATGGAAGGAAAGCAGAAAGGAAGGAAGGAAGGAAGGAAGGAAGGAAGGAAGGAAGGAAGGAAGGAAGGAAGGAAGGAAGGAAGGAAAGAAGAAAGCAAGGAAGGAAGGAAGGGAAGGAAGGAAGAGAGGGAGGAAGGACTTAAATATTTGTAGACTTTTTAACTGATGGGAATAAGAAGTCAGCCTTGGAATCAGAAAATAGATTCCATCCTCTTCTCCCACACACACTGTCTATATGTCCCTGGACAAATTTCTGAACCTCCTAGTACTCTAGACCAAAAATGTCCAAAACAAGGCCTTTTCCCTTGGTGCTCATCACTTCTGTACTCTGGAGTGAAACCTGAACCAGATTAAAATGTCTTTGGGAAATAATTAACAAATACATAAAATATCATAGAGTGCAGATAATGTTAATATGTGATTTTCTAAGTGAATATAAGGAGCACAAGGATCCTTATGTACTGGCTCTCGTTTCTATATGAGTTTGGTATCACCCCTCTTGGAAATACTCTCCAAGATATAGTTTACAGAGAAGGTGCCATTAGTAGGGAAAGTTTCCTGACTGAGAGTCCCTACCCCAAGGAAATTATAGGTCTGGACCCCAAGTCCTCCCAAAATAGCTCTGAAAATGGGTGCACAGTCTGGTAAATCCAATATAATTTTTGGGAATCACTGATCTTTAGCAGAATGGGAAATTTAATGCTCCTCGAGAAGAAGCTATGAGGTGGAGTGAAGTACAAATTGGTTATGTAAATGAGAGATTCGCCTCACATGCCCCATAATCCTCCTTAATCTTACCTCCTTCCCACACTGTGTTGTCTCCCCCATTAAATGATATCTCCTTAAGAAGTGTAGGGGGGAGGGTTGAGGGGTTTGGGGAAAGGGATTGGTCTTTCTTTGTATCCCTAGTACTTAGCACAGTGCCTGGCACACAGTAGGCTCTTAAATATTAGTTTAATATTTAAACTAATTTAAACATGGCCCTTGATGCCAGGAGTCAGGAGGGAGTTGTTAATAAGGAGAAAAGCTAGCAGAATTAGGTGAGGTGTCTCATCCTTGAAAGCAGTGAGAGGCCTTGAGCTATTCCTCAGCTTTGTAAAGGCCCCCCTCCCTTCAACTTGTACTTGGGCTAGAATTGGAAGCCAGGATTGTGAAATTCTGACTAATTATCAGTATCTTCATCTTGGTCAAAGCCAAGTCTTTTAGCCTGACTTTCAGATTTTCTGGATTTCTATCCAATTCAGATGGATGACACAATGGTTTGAGTGCTGGGTGGGAAACCCAGAATGCCTGAGTTCAAATCCAGCCTCAGATAGTAACTCTGTGACACTGGGCAAGTCACATAACTTCTGCCTTCCTCACTTTTCCTGATTACTAGCTGTGTAACCATAAACAAATCATATACCCTTTATCTACCTCAATTTCCTTAGCTGCTAAGTGGGGATAATATTCCTCCTGTGTTTATTGTGAAGATAAAATAGTATTTGGTAAGGGGCTTTGCAAACCTTAAAGCACTGGTATTGTTATTTCTTTTTTTATTATAGCTTTTTATTGACAAAACATATGCATGGGTAATTTTTCAACATTGACCCTTGCAAAGTCTTCTGTTCCAAGTTTTCCCCTCCTTCCCCCCACCCCCTCCCCTAGATGGCAGGCAGTCTTATACATGTTAAATATATGTTAACATATATTTATATATGTATATAATATATACATATTAAATATATGTTAAATACAATATATGTATACATACTTATACAGTTGTCTTGTTGCACAAGAAAAATCAGATTTAGAAAGAAGGTAAAAATAACCTGGGAAGAAAAACAAAAATGTAAGCAAACAGTAATAGAAAGAGTGGAAATGCTATGTTGTGGTCCACATCATTTCCCAGTGTTCGTTTGATGAGTGTAGCTAGTTCTGTTCATTACTGATCAATTGGAACTGATTTGGATCCTCTCATTGCTGAAGAGGGCCATGTCCATCAGAATTGATCATCATGTAGTATTATTGTTGAAGTGTATAATGATCTCCTGGTTTTGCTCTTTTCACTGTAGCTATTGTTATTTCAACAAGGATTTATTAAGTACCTACTATATTAATAATTTTTTAAATATTTTATTTTATTTAATAATAACTTTATATTGACAGAATCCATGCCAGGGTAATTTTTTTACAACATTATCCCTTGCACTCGTTTCTGTTCCGATTTTTCCCCTCCCTCTCTCCACCCCCTCCCCTAGATGGCAAGCAGTTCTATATATGTTAGATATGTTGCAGTATATCCTAGATACAATATTATATTAATAAATTAATGAAAAGCCATTTACGAAGCTCTTACTGTATACCAAGCCCTGACAAAACAAATTCAAAGGCAAGATAATGCTTGCCTTCAGGGAGCTTGTATTCATTGGACTACTACCAGATTTCAGACAAGAAAGAATTATTGCTGAAATACATTTTGATGATTAGAGAAATTATTAGTAGATAGTTTCCATCTTTTGCATGGAATCAGGGAGGAGGTGGCTGAATGCATCTACCATGAAAAAAAAAATTAAAATTGAATCCACTGCCAAAAATCACTTTCCATTTTTTAAAGTGAGATTTCAGCTTTTGACTTGAAGTATGCTAATAGATGTGGCCCAGTCCCCTTTCCCAGTGATGGAGAGCTCTGCCAGGGCAGAACTCTGTTCCCCCAATGGGAGGTGTCTATGACCTGGGAAACATAAAAACTTCCAGATGCCTGGAATCCTCAGCGCAGGCCTGCCTGTGTTATGGAGGTCAGGCCCAGGAGAACATAAGGGCAAAATCTTGGTCCTCTCTGGGCCTGTGGGGAGGCAAGAGACATGATAATGCATAAAACAGTTCACAAGCAAAGATCTAAATGCCCTGCTTGCTATAAAGCCCTCAGATCCTCACTGAATGGCAAAAGTTAGCTCTAGAGAACAGTTACCTGGGACTTGGGAGATCAAGTTAAGGGGACAGTGTCCTCTGACAGAATAACAACAGACTTGGAATTTGGGGTCCATAGAAAAGATCTGAAATTATAGGAATCATAATTCTTCTGTGGGTGATCTGAGCAGTTCATTTCTCCTCCCCTACCTGTAAAATGAAAGGATTAGGCTAAAAGACTTCTAAGGTCCCTGCCAAGCTTCAGTCTATGATCCAATGATCTCTAATCTTAGCCCACGCTTTGGACTCAAAGGACCTGCTCCTTCTTAGTTCTGTGTGACCTTAGATAAGTCACTCTTCCCTGGGCCTCAGTTTCCTTGTCTGTAAAATTAGAGAAGAGCTCTGGATTAGATCCCAGATCTCTAAACTCCCTTTTAAGAATAAGAGAGGGCAGCTAGATGGTGCAGTGAATAGAGCACCAGCCCTGAAGTCAGGAGGACTTGAGTTCAAATTTGACTTCAGACACTTACACTTTCTTTCTGTGTGACCCTGGACAAATCACTTAACCCCAATTGCCTCAGCAAAGAAAAAAAAAAAAAAAAAAAAGAACAGGACTTTGGAACCTAAGTCAACCTTAGGGAAATGGGGAGCAGGGAGAAATCTCCCATTTCTAGGTGCTTTTTTTTGGAGGTGTAGAGAGAAGGAAACTTTTTCAAGATCATTTGGTCAATGTTTTCTCCCTCTGTTCCCTCTAATATAAGCTCAGAGCCTTCCCAATTCAATTTTCCATTTCAAGATCGATTGACAAGTTCTTTGCTTGCCTACTGACTCCATTTGCATCAGTCGGGGTTTTCCATGTAAACCCCTTGTCATGGCAAAAGGAATATAATAACGTCACTATTTGGAAGAGTTAACTCCAGAGGATATAGAAACAGTCAACCCTGCACTGGGTTTTAAGATCCAGCTCTATGTTTTATTACCTCACCCCACCAGCAAAATCTTGTTGTTCTGAGTTCCTTTTTCCCATGATCCTAAATGACAGAAGATTTGCTAAAGTGTATCAGCCGGTGTTTCTTATACTGAGAACTCCCTATACTGAGCAAATCACAATGTTTTAGAATTTTTTGATTGGGTTTCCTTATCTTACAAAGGATGGAAGATGCCCCTGTTACTGGGTATAGCAGTTTTGCCCTGCTCTATTTCTGAAACCCTGGTGGCCTCCCACCCATGGGGGCTCACTAGACTGTCAGATTTAGTGCTAACACTTAAATCCAATCAGCTTAACCCACTGTAGTTCAGAACTTTCTGAGATCTATCGTCAACATCCCCAGAATTAAGAGTTGCAAGTGTGTACCATCTCACCACCAAAAGAAATGTCAACTATTATTCTTATTCTTATTAGTAAGAGATAGAGGTGATGTGGAGATGGTCTTCCAATGAGAAAGATCCAGGGTACAATTCTCACCTCAGCATATATTGGTTGTGTGACCCTAGACAAGTGGTTGTTGGTACCCCCAGAAAGCCCTCTACAGAAGGCCCTCATGCTTTACTTAAAGGAATTTCCTCACCTGGGAGTTTCCTGTGCTGATGAAATAACAGATGGGGCTTCAAAGTCAAAGAATAAAGCTAGTGAATGAAAGATTATGAGGGGCACCTAGGTGATACAATGGGTAAAACATGGACCTGGAATCAGGAGGGATGTGACTTCAAATCCAACCTTAAGACACGTGACACTTACTAGGTGATAACTCTGGGCATTTCCTAGGGAAAAAGAAGAAAGAGACAGAGAGACAGACAGATAAACAGAGACATACAGAGAGAGAAAGAGAGGGAGGAAAAGAAGGGAGGAGAGAAAAAGGGAGAGAAGGGGGGAGGGAAGGAGAGAGGAAGAAAAGAAGGGAGGGAGGGAGGAAGAAAGACATTAAGTATTAATAAGTTCAAAGGAAGAAGAGGGCATCTCCTGATGTAGTAGATTAAGAATGAAGGGGGGAAAGGGTCTTGAACCTTAGCTCCTAACTCCCAATTATCAGATTTTAGTGCCAGAGAAGGGGGAGGCCAAGAAGGGAAGAATGTTCTCTTTCACTATAGTTAAACATTAGCAAAAGAAGCAGAACTGGGATGGGGGCGAGCAGCCCTGGCTTCGGTCTAGCCCAGCACTCAGCCTGGCAGATACCTCCATACCCTCAGTACCCACAAGGAGACTGAACACAGGCCTGCGTCAACTCCGATTTAGGTGGCTCTCCATCCCGCCAAGTCTGGTTGTAAATGTGAGTTATGCTTCCTTTCAGGGTGGATAACGAGCCGAAATAAAAAAGTCAGGAATTGATGGGATTCTGGGGCATAAAAACTGTAGCTATAATGCTTGCATTTCCAAAAGTGCCTTTAATTAATCGTTTAGAGCCCAGGCAAGGCAGGAGAGGCCACCCACCCCTTCTGGAGCCTCCTTCTCCTGGCTTTAAATCTTGGAGTGGAGAGGATGAATTGCTCCCTGCCCATCCAAAATGGTCAGAGGAAAAGGAGTTGGAAAAAGCCTTAAAGGGGCCCTTTCAGAGAGGAGCCAGACTTGCATGAGCTAGAGGCAAAGGAATCAGGAAGACACAGTGGCTTTCTGATGGCATGAAATGAATTTTGTTATCATGGGGGAGTGTCCTTCTCCATAGAGCTGCTCAGAGAATCCTGTCCTGGTGGGACATTCCAACTTAGGACACAGGTAACACACAAGCCTACTGAGGGAGGGCCCCGCTCCCCTGAGAACTGGGAAATGTAAGCTCTAGAACTGGCTCTGCCACTGACTCACTGTCTAACATTGGTACATCCCTCTCCTCAATTTCTAATGTACACATTCATGAAATGATGGGATAAGACAAAATGATCCCAAAAGCCCTAGGCAATTCTAAATATCCCAGTTCTGACCTCCTGGGTTCTAAGGTCTCTCCCAACTCAGATATCCAGTGTTGTAAGGGCCCTCTCAACTCTGACATCCAATGTTCTAAGGGCCCTCCCAGCTCTGACATTCTGGGTTCTAAGGGCCCTCCCAGCTCTGACATTCTGGGTTCTAAGGGCTCTCCCAGCTCTGACATCCTGGGTTCTAAAGGCCCTCCCTGATCTCCTTTTTCAACCCTTGGTGCATCAGCGTATACCAGCTACTAAAAAGGCTGTGTTTTTCCTTTGAACCAAATTATGTGGTTTTCTTTAATTAACATGGTTCAACCTGAAGTCTGACCAACACTTGCATGAGATCAGTAATGACCCACTGTAAAGTTTCTCTCCTCCACCTAACCTGCCACAAGTCCATTACCTGAATAACAGACCAGCCATATTCTTATGCAAATACATTCAAACATAGTTATGTAATGTGTTCCCAAGTTTATACCTGAGCTGGGTATTCCAAGCAGGAAAAGGAAATGGATCCTATTTGGATCAGAGAAGTCCCTGTGGCTCATATGGATCTAATCATGTCCACGGCAGAGACCTCATCTACCTTGTACTAAGCTTCTGAACAAATTCCATTTAGAATTCAAACAAAGGACACAGAAACACATCTCAGCCGTCCTTTAAGGTCATGCCGTTAGTGCTCCTGACATTTAAATACCCTTCCTTCTAATGGACCAGTACCCAGACTTGAGATACATCCGACCCCTCTTCAAAACCATTTTTCTATGACATTTATTTCAATCTTTCTCTTTTTGTATACTCTCCAGGGCTTTCTGTCTCTTGGCTCTCATTTATTTTTATTTATTTTCTTTTTTTCTAGAAATTATTTTTTTTCTTTTATTATCTCAGGTATTCTCTCCCTATTCTCTCTTTTCTACCTCTCTTTCCATTCCTACCTTTCTGTCTCTCATTTCCCTTATCTTTCTTTCACTTAATTACCCTGTTTTATTTTGTCTCTTCCTCTCTTGTTTTCTATTCATCATTCTTTTTCTGTCATTTCTCTTATTCTTTATTTAGAAAGGTAGAGAAATAGATAGATATGCACATATGTAGCTCTCTATCTTTCTATCACTTTCTTTTGATCTCTTGTTCTACTCTCTGATTTAGAGGGAGTTTAAGTGGTACAAAAGCAGAGGCCTGCAGTCCAGAAAACCTGAGTTTAAATCCAGCCACAGACATTTCCTCACATGAGTTATCCTGAGCAATCACTTAGTCTCAGTCTCCTCACTTGTAAAATGGGAGTAATAATAGCATCTACTTCCCAGGATTGTTGTAAGGATAATCTTTATAAAGCACTTTGCAAACTTTGGAGTATTCTCTTTCTATCTTCCAATCTTTCAACAAGCATGTAGGTGGCTATCATGTACCATTCCTTGTGATGGACAATGGAGACACAAAGGCAAAATAAATTAGTCTTCGCCCTCAAAGAGTTTATATTTTAATAGCAGAGATAGAATATATGTATACATATACATATACAAACATATATGTAGATATATATATATGTATAGAGCTAAATGTATATATGTAGCTGTCTTCATTCATGCACCATCTATCTGGTCATCTATCTGTATCCATCTATCTCCAGTTCTGTATCTAAAATCTTTCTTTCCTTCTTCCTTCCTTCCTTCTTTCTTTCCTTCCTTCCTTTTTCTTTCTTCCTATATATTTCCATTCACTCATCTATCCATCTATCTATTCATCCATCCATCCATCTTATCTATTTATCTGCCTATCTATCTATTTATCCCTCTATCTATCCATTTATCTATCTGTCAATCTATGTATCTATCACATATTTATTCATATCTATCCATATTTATCTACACATTTTTCTATTCATTTATCTGTCTATCTGTCTGTCTCCATCCTCTGAAGACTCCACATCAACCTATCTATCCAACCATCCATCTATCTCTATCTTATCTTTTTATCTAATCTATTTTTATATTCATCCATCTGTCTTATGCATCTGTCTATTCATCCATCTATCTATCTATCTCCATCCTCTGGACACTCCCCACTTTATTATTCTTTTCCTGACTGTGATAACACACAGAACTGAAAACAAGACTTTGACTGTGGTTCAAGCAGGGTGGAGAACAGTAGAACTACAATCTCCCTCTTTCAGGACTTTATACCTTTCAATCCTACTGTTAACTCAACCAACAAACATTTATTATGTGCCTCCTATGAGTCAAACATCAGACTCATATTAAATTTGCAGTCCACTGAAACCCACAGATCTTTTTCAGTCAAATTGCTATTTAACCAGACCTCCTCCATCTTGTATTTATGAAATCAGTTTTCAGACCCAAGTATAAGACTTTACACTTATTACATTTCATCTTATTAGCTCCAGTTTGGTATATTAGCCTATCAAGATCTTTGGGAATTCTAATTTTGACATTTAATGTGTTATCTCTCCCCCCCAGTTTTGTATCATCTGCACATTTGATGAGCTTGTCTTCTTTGTCTTTAACAAGTTATTAATAAAAATGTTAAACTGAACGGGGCCAGGTACAGATCCCTAGGACATGCTTCCTAATGGCCTAGCTGACATAGAACCATAAGAGTATTTTGTGGCCTGGATATTCAGCCATTTCTGTAATGCTGTAATTGTCCCATTCTCTAGCCCTTACCATCTTCTCCACAAGAATAATGTAAAACAGGACAGCTAGTTGGTGCAATGGATAAAACATGAGCCTTGAAGTCAGGAGAACCTGAATTCAAATGTGACCTCAGACCCTTAACATTTCCTAGCTGTGTGACCCTAGGCAAGTCACTTTCTCCCAATAGCCTCAGGGGAAAAAAGAATATAAAATTTTTAAAAAATTAAGGAAATATCTGGCTAAAATTGGTGGTGACCTCTGACTTGCCAGCTCAGTAAACTCCCTGCCCCCCCCAAAAAAAAACAACCAAACAAACAAACAAGAAAATGAGGTTAGTCTAATATGATCTGTTCTTAAGGAAGACATGGGAGCTTTCATAGCAAATACATTCCTATAAAATTGATGTCCCTCAGAATAACGGGGTATGACTCTTAATAGTTTTCTTGAAGGACATGTACTCCATAATTAAATAATTCATAGAATTTAAGATCTGAATGGCAGCTTAGAGATCATATAAGCCAAATATTCTTCACCCAAGGCCTATGACTTTTTAAAAATTGATAATTGTTTTAAAATAAGTAGTTTCCTTTCTATTTCCTATGTGTCTCATTTTATACCTTAAAAATACATTTTTCTGAAGAGTCCATCAGTTTCACCAGAGTGCCAAAAGAATCTATGTCACAAAAAATGTTAGGAAATCCTGTCTAACCCAATCCCCTTATTTTAAAATTAATCGTATTAGTATCTTTTGTTTTCATATCACATATTTCCAACCGTATCCATCTTACTCTCTCCCCTCCTCCCAGAGAGCCATCCCTTGAAATAAAAAGGAGGAAGGAGAGGGAGTTGAGCCAATCCTACAGACTGAAAAAGTCTATGCAGTGTTCTCTACCCAGGATCTCCTGCCTTTGCAGAGAAGTGAGGGACATGGTCCTTCTCACAGCTCTCCTTTGGGGACATTTAAAAGCACTGGTTTAATTATTTTCTATCACCACCACCACCCCTCATTTTACTTATAAAGAAATTGGGATGCAGAGAAGTCAATTGACTACCCCAGTGAGTTAAGGGCAAAGCTGGTAATAGTACCCCTATCTCCCGACTTAGTGAGCCGGGCTGGATCTGTAAGATCCAGGGGGGAGACCTTTGCCAGATCTAATTCCTTTGAACTAAGGCCCTTTACTGCTCTCAAATCCAGGCCTCATCAGCCCCAGGGTCTAGAAATGGGCTTCCTCAGCAGGTGATTCTGATTGGACCATCACCTACCCAAGGAGGCACAGTTGGCTGTCCTGGAAGGACAGAGTGGGTGTCATGGCAACGCCCCTGCAACCTGGCCTGAGCTTCTCGAAAAATCCAGCCTGCAGCTCTTCCTCTGCAGAGAAAAAGCAAAGTCAGGCCGCAGAAGGGATGTCAGCTTACAGAGAAAGGGCTGGGCTCATCCCAGAAAGCCCAGCCAAGCCCGGTCCTTAATGCCCCTTCTCTGTCCCCGCATCCTCCCCGTCTCTCCCCACTCCCAGGAATCCCTTCTGCTCCCTGCTCCTAGCTCACTGCCTTCCTAAACCAATTAGTATTTTCATACACGCATACACACACACACACACACACACACACACACACACGTAATCTATGTGACATTTTCTTTTTCCTATTTCTTAGGTCTCTCCCTAATAATCTGTGCTCTAAAGAGCCTGCCAGCTCTAACAATCTATGATATAACATTCTCTCCGGGTCTAACCTTCCATGGGCTAAGGTTTCTCTCTGCGCTCTGACATTCTAGTATCCCATGTTTCCAGTTCTGATAATCTGCTCTTATCACATTCTATGTTCTAAGATCCCTCTTATGTTCTAATACTCCATGTTTTCTCTACATGTTCTAAGATCCTTCCCGGATATTGCCCCTTCATCTCTGACATTCTCCATCCTTTGATTATGTAATAACTGCCTCAGATCTGGAAGGGGTCTCAGACACACCACTGGGGATGGCAGAGATGCTGTTTTCTGGAGACGCAGTCCATTGTGAAATCCCCCACACCCTCTTACCCAGCTCCTTGGCAGATACAAGCTTTCAGTCTCCCAGCTTCCAAGATCAGCATCTCCCTGGCGCTTGTGTCTTTCAGATTCTGACAGCTTGTCCAGCCCAACCCGACTCAGCCTATCAGAAGGAGAGGAGCAGATGGACCGACTGCAGCAGGTGGAGCTGGTTCGAACTACTCCCATGTCGCATTGGAAAGCGGGGACTGTGCAGACCTGGCTGGAGGTGGTCATGGCAATGCCTATGTATGTCAAGGCTTGTGCAGAGAACGTGAAGAGTGGGAAGGTAGGAAGAGTCAGATTCCTCCATCTTAGCAATGGATTTGCCTCCCTTTCTCAGAGCCTCAGTTTCCCCGTGTGTAAATAAAATGAGAGAAGCTGTGCAAAAGCCCTTCCTGCTCTCAAGGTGACTTTTTAAATAGGCACTGCTATATAGGGACCAATTCTCCTCCCTTAAAATCTTTTGTTCCTTAGAAGGGCTAGATGGTCTCAAGAGAAGAGTGTATACAAGCCTGAGACATCTGGCTTCCAGGCCCAATTCTCCCCCTGACTCATTGTGTAACTTGGAACCAGGCTCTGTCTTTCTAACCTAGAAAATGGAGATTAACAGCCTCTCCCATATCCAGCCTGGATGAAGTGACAAACTATATCAGAAGGAGAACTGCTTTAAGCTTCTTAGTGCTTACCCTACAACTTACCAACTGTGTGACTCCAAGTATATCTCTTTCTGTGCCCTGATTGCCTCATCTGTAAAATTAAAAACAAAGATACTTTCTTGGGCACCAATCCTGTAATTTCATTGGACCCTCAGATGAGGAAGCTCCATTCACCAGCGCATTTTGGCCCCTCCTTGACATCTATTAGGCTATGCAGTTGTCTTCTAATGACTGGTGACAAAGGATCTGTAGTAATAGTGGTAGTAGTATTGTAATTATTCTCATTAATGATGATAATAATGGCACTTAGAAGATTTTGACGATTCTTTACAAATATTATCTTGTTAATTTTCACAAAAATCCAATAAAGAAGGTGTAGTTATAATCCTCACGTTAATGATAACAACGTTGTTGTTCAGTTATACTGTCATATCCGACTCTTTGTGACTCCATATGGGGGCCTCCTTTTCCAGCTCATTTTACAAATATAAAACTGCTGTTCAGTAGATTTTTAGTCATCTCTGACTCCTCATGACCCTATTTGGAATTTTCTTGACAAAGTTCTAGAATGATTTGCCATTTCTTTCTCCCATTCATTTTAACAGCTGAGGAAAGTGAGGCAAACAGGGTGAAATGACTTGGCCAGGGTCACATAGCTAGTCAGTCTGAGGTCAGATTTGAACTCATCTTCCTCATTCCAAGCCCACCCCTCTGTCCACGGAGCCACTTAAACTGCCAGTAACAACAAACACCTATAAGTACTTTGAGCTTTGCAAAGTACTTTTCATATATTGCTTTATCTGATTCAGTCCTCAAAACCATCCTGTGAAGTAAGCACTATTATTCCCATTTTGCAGATAAAAAAACTGAATCATTAAAGAGGTTAAGTCACTGGCCCATAGTTCAATAGCTAGTTAAGTATCTGAGGCAAGATTCTAATCCTAATTCCAAGTCTAGTCCCTATATGACATCACCTACCTTCAAAAACTACTCATTATTATATAAGGCATCATAATTATATGTAATATAATAAAATATTACATTATACTGTGTTTTTTCATCATCTATCACATCATATTATTATATGGTAATATTTTAATATAGTATTTTATATTAACCTATTACATCTAAGTTATAAGCTACTCTCAGGGTTGTGGCAAAAATACAATTAAATTATAGTGTGACTAGACTTTGCAAAGTAGAAAAGGATTGACCAGTTGGAAGGACTTAAGTTGTGGGAGACCATATTGCTGATGCTTCCTGAGGCTGATGCTTCTCTGTAGCCTGGGAGGGGTCTATGATGAGGCTCCCCAAAGTCCTGCTGGGACCTGAGCTCCTGATGTCTCCTGGGCACAGGTGCTGCTGAGTCTGAGTGATGAAGACCTGGAGACCGGCCTTGGCGTGTGCAGCTCCTTGCATCGTCGAAAACTCCGCTTGGCAATTGAGGATTACAGAGATGCAGAGACTGGCAAATGGTAAGCTTCTCTCACCCCTTCACTCCCAGCAGGTTCACCACCCTTTGAACCTCTTCTCCACTCTTGATCTTAAGGTTTGTTTTTTTTTAATCAAAGTCAAGAGCACAATTATCCCTTTTACATCTTGACTCTTCCTATGGAGGTTTTGATATATTGCAAGTGGGCCTAAGAAATTAAATGGGAATTTGGGAGGAGTTTTATGGAAGCCACAAATGACACATGAAGAACAACAGATGATATAGGAAAAGTTTAGAAACTCAGAAATGCATAAAATGTGTGTAGAGTGTTGTATAATATCACCATATTTTGTCTTATAATATTATAATTATGTCTTCTCTGATACAATGGAAGACCAAACAACTTTATATAGATTTTCCAGATTGGGGGAGAGAGTGCCACACCTCTAACCCCCATGATGTGGAAAGGATAACTGTGGTCCTTTGGGGGGATGGGCAACATCAGAGAGTGAAAGGACTTCTAGAATTGGATTCAGATGATTGAGTTCTTTTCATATAAGGTTAGGGCTCTGGGTAGAACATAAGCTCCTGCTGCCAAAAATATTGTATTCAGCAAAACTATTAATAATATTGAGTGAACAAATGGGCATTCAATGAATTCACAAATTTTCAGGACTTTGTCTCAACCAAAACTGAACTCAATAGAAAATTTAACATATAAGAGCCAACATCAAAAATTCATTTCAAGGGACTCAACAAGGACAAATTGTTTATATTTTTAATATAAACCATATGTTTAAGATTGACCTCAGTAATTGGATAGCACAAAAAAAAGACTGGGGCAAAGTTGAGTATGACTTGACTCTGAAAAGGAAAACCGTCTAGGAAAAGAAAATAATTATGCTTTTTAACGAGGTGTGGAGGAGGAACAGATACAGAAGCACTAGGGGGGAAGAGGGATGGTAGTTCTGAAAACCTGTTTTCATTGAGAATGGATTAAATAGGGAATATTACACACACACACACACACACAATTGGACACACGCACACATACACTCATACACACAAAGGGTATAGTACCCTCCAAAATCTATAAATAAATAAGGGGGAAGGGAATAAGATAAGGTGAGGTTTAGGAGAGCAAGTTGATTTATGGCAGTGGGACAAGGTATATAGATTAATGGAAATGGGATAAAGTGGAAGGGAAAAGGTAGCATAAGATAAGTTGAGGCACAGAAGAACGTTTAGTTTAATGGGAATGGGATGGACAGTAGAAGCATCCTTGAACTCCTGAGGCATAACTTCCTATTGCCATATAATCTGGAAAATTTCAGTCAGCTTTGTCTTAACAATGGAACCTCTACCTTGTAAATCTCAGCCAGAATGGAATCAGTACCCAGTGCTTTGCCACATGAAAGTACTCTAATGAATAAATAAGAAAGGGATAAAGAGAGAAGAAAAATGTGTATGTGGGGGAGGGAGATAATGGAGAGATCCATGAGTGGGGGGGATTAAGTAATAGCAAGGCAAATTAAGGAGTAGAATTAAGGTAGAAAAGTTAACAGGGATAGGAAATAAGAAATATATGCAAACATTATAAGAAGAATTAAGAGTAGAATTCATTAGAAAAGCAAAAAACAAATAGAGCTAGTAATCACTGATCTCAGACAAAGTTAGATTTAAAGATTTAATCAACAGGGAAATATGCATTATATTCAATCATATTGACACTGTTTTAGAAATATGTCTACACACATAAATGCACATATAAACGAACATATGTTCATGTATGCATGTAGGTGCATGTAGATATATGTGTGAAAATATATATGTCTCTGTGTGTATATATGTATGTATTTATATAAATATACTGATGTCTAATTGTAGCCTGCTTGGGGGAAGTGGGGGGGAGGATGAAAGGAGAAAAAAAGAATAAAGTAAAAAGTGCACAGCAGAGAACACAAGGAAGCAAAGATGGATTGTCATGAATATGTAATCTCTTCTATTATATACATGCCTTCTTGAAATGGAAATTTATTGCTACATATTTTGAATCCTCCCTGATATTTTTCGGGACACATGACAATATTTTGTTTTATTTTGTTTTTTGTTTTTCTTTTCTGTCTTTCTTTTTCTATTTTGTTTCTTATTTTCTTATTTCTATTTCTTATTTTGTATTTAGTTTTAAATAAATAAACATTTTTTTAAAAAAGGAATGTATGCTCCTTGAGAACAAGTGTTCTTTTGCTTTTGTATTTGTAGTGCCACCATTTAGCTCAGTGCTTGTCACTTAGAAGGCATTTAATAAAAATTTTTCATTCATTGATTTCTTCTGGGATTTCCAAAATCCTTCAAAAATTTTTTCTTTTAAAAAATTTTGTTGATGCATTTTGTTGAAACCTTTCCTTTTAACTAACAAAAACAACTGAGCAAAACCAATCACTACTTGAGACTTCATTTGACAATGTATGCAACATTATTCATCCATACTCCCCTCCATCTCCAAGAGAAGGGAGATACCTTTCTTCATCTCTTTTACAAGGCCCAAGATGATTCATGACAAATATATAGAATTAATTCAAGTTTCCTTTTAATATTCTCTTCATTTACACTATTTTAGTCATTGTTTATGTTGTTTTGCACATTTTTACTTTAATATGCACCAATTCAGACAAGTCACTCCATGTTTGAATTCCTCATATTCCTCATTTCCTATAGCATAATAATAATATATTATTTTCATTATATAATACAACTTGCTTAACCATCCCCAAATCAATGGGCTCTCATTCTGTTTTCAGTTTCTTTGTTCATTACTTTGAAAATTTTGCTACACAAAGGATCTTTCTTTCTATTTTTGATCTTATTGGAGTATATGTCCCATTGGACCTTCTTGGGATATGAAGTGATTTCTCTCATATAATTTCAAATTGTTTTCCAGAATATTTAGCTCAATGCACAGCCTCACCAACAGTGTTAATGTGCCTATTTTCCCATAACATATCCAAAACTAGTAATTTCTATCTTTCTATATTTTATCTATCTTTTATATTTGCCCATTTACTGGGTATGAGGCAAAATCCTAGAGTTGTTTTAATTTACATATCTCTTATTTTTAGTGAATTGGTACAATCTTTCCTATGGTTGTTAATAGCTTGCAATTTCTTCTTTGAAAGCACTTATTTGAAAACATTATTGAAAATGCTTCTTTAAGCACTTATCCAAAGCCCTTTGGAAAGAAAAAAAAAAAAAAACCTCTCCACAAGTAAAATGGAATTCTTCAGGAACTAGTAAGTTTCCTCTCACTGATAGCTTTCAAACCAAATCTAGATGATCACTTGTTAGAAAAGGGATTCTTGGACAAGTATAGGTTAACTAAATGTACTTTGATATCTTTTTCCAATTCTGAAGCTCTTTAATTCTTTGGCCTAAAGTCTCATCAAGCTCTCCAAGATCCCCTCCAATTCCCAACCCATCAACTAACCAATCAATTTATAAGCGTTCAAGTAAGGCACATTTTATGGTTGTTCAGAAATTTCAATTGTGCCTGATTCCTCATGACATCCTTTGGGATTTTCTTGGCAAAGACACTAGAGGGGTTTTCCATTTCCTTCTCCAGTTCATTTTTAACAGATAAGGAAACTGAGGCAAATAGGATAAAGTGGCTTGTGTCTGAGGCCAGATTTGAATTCAGGAAGATGAGTGTCCCTGGCACCAGGTGGGGACTTTATACACTATAGGGTCACCAAGCTGCCTTCATTAAGGCATCTACTATGTATCAAATATTAAAAAATAATATAATTAAAATTAATACAAAATGTTACGAAATAATATAATTAACGCCAATATAATTATAATTACTATAAAATCAATACAATATATTATTAATATATTATAATCAAATTTTTATATTATATAATTAATAATAATCAAAAGCAATAAAATAATACATTATAATGGCTGTATGAACTGAGAGCTGGCGTGTAAGCCGGGAAGACCAGTGTTCAAGCCTTGCTTCTCATATATCGACTGTGTGACCTCAGCAGAGCAAGTCACTTAAACCTCTTGAGGGATTTCTCACATGCACTGGTGGAGGGAGTTCCCTAATAGTTATATTCTCTGTCCCAATGTGCCAAGCACTGTGCTGAGCCTTGAGAATAAAGTGATCAAAAGTGAAAAAGTCTCAGCCCTCAAGGAACATATACTCTACTAGAGTCCCAAAAGAAGGGGAAGAGAGCATAGGTAAAGGAAAGGAAGAGAATTCTGATGCAAGTGGAAATCTGTTTGTTGACCCAATAGCCCTGCTTCTCCATCCTATTCACCTCAGCTTGGCTGAACCTTGGACAGCTGCCCCACTATGTTCCCTCAAGAGGAAGCCTGAAAAAGATACTCTATCAAGCATCAGACTCCCAGTGAAGAAGATCTGGATTTGAGTCCCAGTGAGGAAACAACCTCTGTGATCTTGGGAGCCTCACTTTCCTTATCTGGAACACAAGGATAATATAATGTTAAAAGTGGAAACTCTTACTTCTTGTTACAAAGCTCCAATGATATAGGGCTTGTAAAGCACTTTGCAAACCTTAAATGTTGGGATCTCCCAGCATGGAACTCTCTCTACTAATATAAATCACAACTTACTGATGACACATTAAGAAAATTCCAAGGAGTTGCTCAGAGCAAATAGAAATGAAATCATTTATTCCATGTCATATAGTTAGTAGGCATAATGGCATAATTTGAACTCAGGTTTTCTGGTCTCTAAGCCCAGCATTCTGACTATTGTGCCTTACTTCTTCTCAAAGTCTACTATAAAATATTATATACACACTAGCAGAGCACCAGGGAAGCTTCTTTGACCTGTTAGAGTAAAGCACTCTCCCTGTAGCGTGGCATAATGAGAAATTGCATAAAATCAGAGCACTCATCCCCAAATCCATGGTGGATGCCTTATTCAAACAAATCAGAGAAACTCCCTAAATCATTTTTAATATGTAAACAATGTTTTAAGACATATATATACACACATCTATCTATCTATATACATTTATATGTCTTTGTGTATGTGTATATTTACTTTATACAGAGATCCATATATGAATTATATATGTACATACATGCAGGTATATGTATGTATATATACATATATACCAACATATATCATTTATTGCTGTTATTATGATACCACTTCCCACACCCCACAACACTGCCTCCTTCCCTCCTTCCCTTTCTCCCTCCTTCCCTTTCTTTCTCCTTCCTCACTACTTTAATCCTCCCGAAGGCTAGGAGGTCGATGAGTTTGAGGGGTATTTACATATTCTCTTCATCCCTAGCAAGGGGAGAATGAGTACAGACTTAGCTCTTGGGGTGGCAGGAAGGAGAGAGGCATTTTATAAACTTGACACATTTTGTTTTGCATAATTATTTCCTTCACTGGTTCCCCCATCATTTTTTGCTCAGTTAATTAATCAAATCTGGTGGTGTATGCTATTATTTGCACAACCAGCTTTGCAGATTTTTTTTAAACAGGCTGGTTTGAAGCTAGAAAGCTATGAGACCTGAGACTTGAGAGGAGTTCTGTAAAGTAAGGAGGACAAGAGAGAGACAGACAGAGAGACAGATGCAGATAGACAGAGAGAGAGAAGAGGAGGAGGAGGAGCAGAAACAGAAGAAGGAGGAGAAGAAAAAGGAGGAAAGAGGGAAGGATTAATAAAACCTATCTAGGGATGGTTAATATTTCCTGGCAAACAGCCAGGACCTTACACCTTGGCAAATGGCTAGGAAACTTACCTTTCTTCAGATATCTGTTGGGCAACTGCAATAAACGCTCAGTGATCACAGACCTTGGATACCCTATCCTTGGTCCTGACCTGTTCGAGCTCGATCTGTTAGACACTGCCTCAGAAGACAGGATCCAGTTCTCTAGATCCCCTGATCTGTGTTTTTTTTTCCACCCTCACTCCCTCAAATACCACCTCTCCCAGAAAGTAAATGTCTGAGGCTGAAATTGAACTCAGTCCTTCCTGACTTTATACTGTGTCACCTAATTTTCCCTAGTGTAAAGGGGATTCTTGATCTATTTGGATTAGACAACTTCTAAGGATCTTTCTAATCTGAGAATTCAAATACCAATAGCTAACATTTGTAGTGCAGCTAAGTGGGACAGTGGATAGAGTGCCGAGTCAGGAAGACTCATTTTCCTGAGTTCAAATCTGGCCTCAGATACTTCCTAGCTATGTGACACTGGAGAAGTCAATTCAATATGTTCACCTCAGTTTCCTTATCTGTAAAATGATCCGGAGAAGGAAGTAGTTAACCACTCTAGTATCTTTGCCAAAAAAGCCCCAAATGGTGTCATGGAGAGTCAAATGTGACTTTAAAAAAGTACTGAACAACAACAAAACTTTATACAGCCTTTTGCAATACTCCCTGACCAAGAAATTCAGTAATGGGGAATTCACTACCTCTTGAGGAGATCCATTCTGCTTCAGGACAGCTTTAATTATAAGGAGGTTTTCCCCCGACTTCAAACTTAAATTGTCCTATTTCCACTACAATCAATCTATTTGCAATCATTTATTGAGTGTCTACTGTGTACACTAGGCATTGGGGATATAAGACTAATAATTGAAATAATCCTACTCATAGAAGCTTACAAATTTGAACAGGGAAGATGAGTATACACATACACATATAAGTATACGTGTGTATTGGTATGGAAATACAGAATAAATCTAATGAATAAGTACAGAAGAGTTAAATATCCCTATTGTTCTTCAAATTATACCTTCTGAGACCAAGCATTCATCCAGCACTTAGCATCATGCCTGGTACACAGTAGGCCCTTAATAAATGCTGCTGGTTGAGTGACTGACAGAACAGCTTCCCAAATGTCTGAAGGCAGTTCTGTAATTAGGATTTGGCTGGACTATAAGATATGGAATGAGGAGCAATATAAAATAATCCTTAAAAGGTAGATTAGAGCCAAGTTCTAAAGATGGACTTTAAATGTCAGCAGAGTTTATTTTATTTTCTTAGAGGTAATAGGGAATCACTGGAGCTTATTAAGTATAGGACTGATGTGGACAGTCCTGTGCTTAAGGAAAATCACTTTGGCAGTTGTACAGAAGATGGATTGGAGTTGAAAGAAGCCCAGAGCAGGGAGATCAGATAGAAAGCTGTTGTAGTAGTCCAGGTTAAAATTGATGATGTCCGGGACCAGGGAGGTGGTCTTGTGAGTGGGCAGAAAGAACAGAAGAAGAGATAGTGTGAGACATGAATGGAAGACACATCAATTGATCACTTATAGGGAATGAGGGAGCAGGGGGAAAAGGAGGGGAGAGAGAGAAAAAGAGATACAGAGACAGAGAGAGAGACAGATAAAGAGACAGAGATAGAGACAAACACACACAGAGACAGACAAAGAAAGAAAGAGACAGACAGAAAAACGAGACAGAGAAAGACAAAAGACAGAGACAAAGAGACAGAGAGACAGAGATAGAGAAAGAGAGACAAAGAGACAGAGAGAAATAGAGATAGAGAGACAAAAGGAGAGAGAGAAGGGTGGGGGGTGACTGAGATATAAAATCAGGTGAATGGAAGACTAGCACTGCTAGCAGTAGAAAAGATTTCATGACTATTTAATTAGCTATAACTAGGATTCCAAGACAACTAGGTGACACAATGAATAGAGTGCTGGGCTTGGAGTAAGGCAGACCTGAGTTCAAATTCAGTCTCAGAAACCTCCTTCTCAGGCAAGTTCACTGGAGAAAGAAATGGCAAACCACTTAAGTGTCTTGGCCAAACAAAAACCCATGGACAGAAGTCTCTGGGGTAATGAAGACATGTTTGAAATGAGTAAACAACCACCAGGATTCTAGGCTCTAAATGATATGAATATTAGAATCTGAATCACCTGCATTCCATGATTGTGAGGAGAAAGGGGTTCTAAACTACAGATGGCCATAGAAAGGAGAGCTAGCAGGGTGATCTGTTAAGATAGAAGTCAGAAAATCTGGATTCAAATCCTGCCTCTGACACTTATTAACTGAATGATCTTATGCCTATCACTTCTTCCTGGAAAACCTGTTATCCCTGGGATCATAGACATAGAGCCAGAAGGGACCTTAAAGGATAGTCCAGCCCTCATATTTTGCAGATAGAGAAACTGAGGCCCAAGGAAGTTAAATGTCTTGTTTAAGGTCGCACAGATCATACAAACTAAAAGTGGGATTTAAATCCCAGCCCTTGGACTCCAGGGAAGACTGTTTTATAACTGTAATCCATTCATTAGGTCTTGGGCTAAGAGAAGTCCACTGAGCAGGATTAGCTATCTAGAGACAAGTGGAGGCTCAAATACAAGGAATCCCTGTTCTGAGCCAAGGTTATCTCTGTGTCCAATCCATCTAGGTTGTACCTGGGCATTTACCCAGTTCACCTTCCTAGTTAAAATACTTTCCACATGATTCAATCTCGTTTCCCCAGCACTGACCATTGGAGGCAGTATAGTACAGGGGGAAGAAAACCAGATTTGGGGCCCAAAAGCCTGGGTTCAAATTTAGGCTTTTCTATTCTTCGTTCATCAGTTCTCCTCTATAAAGTGAACAAGGTGGGAATAGCATGTCCCTTCTGCCATGGAGGTTATAAAGCAGTGGTCCTCAAACTTTTGTTCTCAATATCTTTATCCTATTAAAAATAATTGAGGATCTGTCCAAAGAGTTTTTGTTTATGTGGGTTATACTTATAGATATTGATCACATTAAAAATAAAAACCAATTATGAATTTGTAGACTCTGAAAGGATTTCAGAGATTCCCAGGCTGCTCTGGACCAGACTTTGAGAACCACTGCTATAAAGCTTGGAATCTAAGGGTGTTTCTCCAGCAAAGGAAGGGAGAAGACACTCTGGGGACTTTTGGTTTACTTCGTTCTCCCCTTTGGGAGAGGCTCCCACAGTGTTCCTTCCCTAGACTGTGCTTCTCTCTAATTGGGCACTGCCTCCCTTGTGCTGGTCTTTAAGCCAGGATGGATCCCCAACATCTGCTGCTTCTTAGCTAGTTACAGACCATTCCTGCTATCATCCTGCCACCGTGTGGTGAAGGACTGTATGATAGCCGTGAGTCACATCCAGGCTGAGGGCACCCACAGAGGGAGGCTGGTGAATGCTAAGCCACTGAATCCAATCCTTCTGTTTTACAGAGGAGAAAAGCAATGGAAACTCAGAAAGGGTCCTCGGAGAGGCTGAAGGAGGGCTCTGCAGAATGTGCCCTCTGCTGATTTGAGAGATAATTACATACTGTTATAGGAAGAGCATTTTATTTGGAGTTAGGAGTTAGGAGAATTTGGATCTGATTCCATCCTTCCTGATTGTGGGACTTTGTATTAGCCTTTCAACCGCTCTGGGTCTCAGTTTCCTCATCTGTAGAATTAGGAGTAGGACTAGATGAGGTTCCTTATAACTCTCAATGACTGTTCCTGTGAATGCATATGGTCTATTTGGGGGGAAATGAGTAGACATGGATTCTTAGGGGGCATAATGTTAGGGAGGAATGAAAATATATTAGAACACATCAAGAATGCTGGGCAGCTGTACCTGGCCATGTTGGAGATGCCTCTGGAAATGGATATCTTTTTTTCCTCCCTTTCCTATCTCTGTTTCTCTGTGATGTTTTATTCTCTATTTATATCTCTTCCTTTTTTTTAAATTTCTGTCTCTTATTCTCTGCATGTATCACTTTCTCTGTTCTCCTCTCTCTCAGTGTCACTCCCTGTTTACTTTGCTCTCTTTGCCTGTCTGTCTCCATCTCCCTCTCATTGTCTGTTTAATATTGTTGCTTTTCATTCACAGCCATATCTCCCTGTCTCCCACGATCTTGCTGTCTTTCTCTCCTGTCTCCTCTCTCTCCTCAGACAATGATAGTAGTGACAGGCACAATATGCCTTCTGCCTTCCTTTCCACATCCTCCTCTCTCTCTTTATTCTGCTTTCCTGTTCTTAATCCTGTCTTTGTCCCTGATCTCATTTCTTTTCGCTGTTCTGTCTCTCTGTCTCTGTATCTTGATATGTCTCTGTTCTGTCTCCATCCCTCTGTTGGAGTACTTTTCTCTGACCCCACCTCTCGGTCTCTCCTCGATCAGCTTGTCAAAAGCCTCAGACCTGGACCACCACTGGGTGGCTAAGGCGTGGCTCAATGACATCGGCCTGCCCCAGTACTCCCAAGCCTTCCACAACCACCTCATCGATGGGAGGATGCTCAACTCTCTGATGAAGCGAGACTTAGAGAAACACCTGAATGTGTCCAAAAAATTTCACCAGGTCAGCATCCTCTTAGGCATCCAGCTTCTCTACCAAGTGAACTTCAGCAAGGAGGTGAGGACAAAGGGAGGGGTGAGATGTGTTCCAACTTGGGCTCTGGCCTGGGCCAAGAAAATGCTGGTTCTAGAGCTATGCTGCCCCTTCAAGGGCCAACCAACTTCTCCATCCCCCTGAGGCTTTCCATGGAAGGAAGCCACCCTCAACAAATAGGCATTGTAGAAAAAGAGTTGAGCATGATAAATGTGGAAATATGTATAGAAGAATTGCACATATTTAACATATATTGGATGACTTACTGTCTAGGGGGAGGGGATGAGGGGGAAAAGGAGAAAAATTTGGAACACAAAGTTTTGAAAGGGCAAATGTTGAAAACTATATTTGCATATATATTTGCTTTCAAATCATTGAATTAATATTTTTTCTAAAACATATGCATGGACAATTCTTCAACATTAGCCATTGTAAAACCTTGTATTCCAATTTTTCCCCCTTCCCCTACTTCCTTCCTTAGATGGCAAGTAATCCAATATATGTTAAACATGGTAGAAATATATGTTACATATCAAACATATAAAGGACTGCTTGCCATCTAGGGGAGGGGGTGGAGGGAGGGAGGGGAAAAAAATTGGAACAGAAATGAGTGCAAAGGATACTGTTGTAAAAAAAAATTACCCTGGCATGGATTCTGTCAATATAAAGTAATTATTAAATAAAAATTAAAAAAAAAAAGAACTGGGAACCCATCTGCATAGAAATTCATAATTGAAAAAAAAAGAAATATATGTTAAATTCAATATATGCATACATAGTTATATAATTATCATGTCACACAAGAAAAAGTAAAAAAAGAGAAACAAAATTAAATTATTTGCATATATTTTGAAAATAAAAAACCTATTAAAAATAATCATGGAAGTCAGAATAAATTAGATGAAAAGAAAATAGAGAGAGTTGGGTCTGGATTTATGGGACCCAAGGTTGAACCTTGGTTCTACCATATTGAAAACTGTATTTGCATATATTTTTAAAATAAAAAACTATTAAAAAATAATCATGAAAGTCAAAATAAATTCGATGAAAAGAAAAAAAAGAGAGAGCGTTGGATCTAAATTTATGAGACTCAAGGTTGAACCTTGGCTCTGCCATAAATTACTTGCGTGACATGAACAGGCCAATTCTCCTCTCTAAAGTCTTGGTCTCTTCATTTATAAAATGAGAAGATTAGGTCAAATGACTCTGAAGATTTCTTGAAGCTCTAGAACTAAGATCCAACAATCTGGGCCTGTGGAGGCAGCGCCCAACCAGTAGTAGATGATGATGACAATGATGATGAGGACGAGAATAATAATAATAATAATAATAATAATAATAATAGAGTTGCCAAATTGAGTCAGCTCAACATATCAGGGCAATGGCTCTAGGAATGTATGAGGTAGGATGAAAAAGAATGAGAAGGGCTTCTGTGTGACTTGATGTTTGTCTTACCTCATGCAAATGTTGTGCAAAATAGAATTGGTCTTTGGAGAGCTAACTTTTTATATATATTTTGTAAGAGAATCTGCCTAAGTCATTATAGTAACCCTCAAGCAAAGGAAATAAATTAGGATCCCTTTTGCCAAATAGACCTGATCTATCCCAGATCAGGCCACCAGCCATAACATTCAAGGATTCAGACTTGGTCTCTTCATCTATAAAATGAGGAGATTAGGCCAAATGACTCAAGATTTCTTGAAGCTCTAGAACCAAGATCCAACAATCTCCTCCAGAAAAAAAGGTCAATATGACACAACTGCCTCTGGGGACCTTTGCCATCTGGGTTAATACAATCAGCATATAGCAGAGAGATAAATAGATGTAAAATCAAAGGCTGGGGGTTCTAATCACATGCTGTACCATTGATGGATCTCACTATTGGCAATTCATCTGTAAAATGGAATGGTTGAATGGAATGGGATGATAAATAATCTTTCTGGTCCCTTCCAAATCTAAAGCCTATAGTATTAAAATGTATTCCCATTTCTCAGAGAAAACTTGAGAAACTGAGGGGAATTTAATGATTGTAGTGGCAAGATCAGAAGATGTCTCTTGCTTTCATTGCTAAGATTTCATTGTCTCTTAAATTCTAAGAGTCCTTGTATTGTTTTCAGCTCATTAGTTTTTTATTTTTTATTTTTAAAGGTTCTGCAGGAGCGAAGGGCTCGTTGTGAGACACAGAACATTGACCCTGTGGTCTGGACAAATCAGCGAGTGCTCAAGTGGGTACGGGACATTGACCTGAAGGTATGGCACTTCTGGGAACCTGATTAAAATACAAGTCTAGGTTAATAGAAATGCAAATGTTGGTGTACTCCAACATTTTCCTAGGTTTGAGCCATTTGCTGGTACTCTTTGATAGGATTCTTCCATCAATGAGCATTTATTAAGCACTTAACGTATACTGAGCTCTCTCTGACAAGTAATACTGCTTGCCTTCAAGGAACTTCTGTTCTACTGGGGAAGACAATATATACACATAGATACATGTACAACACATACAGAGTAGATAGAAGGTAGCCTTAGAAGGGAAAGTACTAAAGTCAAGAAGGTAGCACTGAGTCTTGAAGGAAGCCAAAGATTCTAGGAGATGGAAGTGAGGACGAAAATTCTTCAAGACATGAGAAACAGCCAATGCCAAGGTGCAGAGGTGGGAGATGAAATAAGGAAGAGATGGCTAGATCAGAAAGAGTATGGTGGAAAGGGTCTTAGCCTAGAAATAATAATAAAAATAAATTATGTTGTCCTCTAAGACATAATCAGACTTGGAGCACTTGATTTCGTTTTTCTAGGAATCATTATGACAGATGGACTTGGTATCAGGAGACCTAGATTCAAGTCCTGGCTAGTTTATCTGCTTAGCTATATGATTGTAGATAAATCCTTATTCTCAACCTCATCTATACAATAAAGACTTCACTTAATCTAGGGAGACTATGGAGGGGCAGCTAGGTGGTGCAGGGGATAGAGCACCAGCCCTGAAGTCAGGAGGATCTGAGTTCAAATCTGACCTCAGACACTTAATACTTCCTGGCCATGTGACCCTGGGCAAGTCACTTAACCCCAATTGCCTCAGCAAAAAAATGAAAAAGAAAAAAGAGAGAGACTATGGAGTTTTCTACAATTTAAGGGAATGGGGCAAGAGCCCTTCTGCCACATGAGCCAAAACTGTCCCCAGGTCTGACCAACAGCCAGGACATCCAGAGGTTCAGGCTACCCCTCCCCCTTTCAGAAAAGGGTCATTATGGCAGATCTGCCTTTGGGGGACTATATATTATTAGACTTCAATTGTGAAATTCTGGGACTCCTTATTTCACAGTAAGAAAGTGTTATAGAAAAATGAAATGTCAATATGTCATTATTTGAAGTAATGGGGATAGATGGCACTGAAACATTCACACTCTCTTGCCTGGCCACTGATGGGTAATGACCAATGGCTGGCAAGGATTAGAAATAGATTCTCCTTACAGACATGCTCAGTGAATTTCTGACCAACTATGCTAATGGCTCACAAAATGGCTCAAAAGTCGGATTCACAGCCTTCTCTGATTTTAACTACCTGTATGATCTTGAGTAAGTCACTTAAATTCTCTAAACCTGTTTCCTCAATTGTAGAATGAGGGATCTAGTCCGATCTAGATGATCTCAAAGGTCACTTCAGCATGATTTTAGTTAGTAATCCTTGAGATCTCTGATCTTAGAGCAGATGTGACTTGCAGAAGATAAAAGTTCTTCTTCTGTATGAAGGTAGCTAATCCTCAGAGGAAATGGAACACTTGACTTTCATGAATATTCTGTGTTGATCTATTGTGCCAAACAGAGCCAGACTGATTCCCCATCCCTGACTTTGTCCCCCAGGAGTATGCTGACAACCTGACCAACAGTGGTGTCCACGGAGCAGTGCTGGTCTTAGAGCCCACATTCACGGCAGAAGCCATGGCAACAGCCCTGGGCATCCCCAGTGGGAGGCACATCCTTCGGAGGCACCTGGCTGAGGAGATGAGCACCATTATCAACCCTGCCAGGTGAGTGGCTGCCTCTGCTTCTTTCTGGGGTCTTCTTGGGGGGAGAAGAGGAAAGACAAGGTACTCCAATTTAGATGCTAACAAAGCACACCTGTGATGCTGATAGGGCAGTATGGAGCCTTATTGGTGGAAATTTAGTATTTGTGAGGGAAGAAAGGAAGAAGGGCAGTAGGGAGGGAGAAAGGAAGGAAGGAAGGAAGGAAGGAAGGAAGGAAGGAAGGAAGGAAGGAAGGAAGGAAGGAAGAAGGAAGGAAGGAAGGAGGAAGGAAGGAAGGAAGGAAGGAAGGAAGGAAGGAAGGAAGGAAGGAAGGAGGAAGGAAGGAAGGAAGAGAGGGAGGAGGGAGGAAGGAAAGAAGGGAGGAAGGAAGGAAGGGAAGGAGGGAGGGAGGGAGGGAAGGGAGAGAGGGAGGGAGGGAAGGGAGGGAGGGAGGGAGGAAGGAAGGGAGGGAGGAAAGGAGGGAGGGAGAAGGAAGGGAGGGAGGGAGGGAGGAGGGAAGGGAGGGAGGGAGGAAGGAATGTTAGAGACTGCAGAGGTCATTAAGAAGACAAAAGCAGAAGCAGCTAGTTGGTGTAGGAGATAGAGCACCAGCCCTGAAGTTAGAAGGATCTGAGTTCAAATCTGACCTCAGACACTTAACACTTCCTGACTGTGTGACCCTGGGCAAGTCACTTAATCCTAAATGCCTGAGGGGGGTGGGGAGAGACAAAAGCAGGAGAGATGGGGAAAATTAAAGAAAGACCTATTTTTGTCTCCTTCTAAGAACTTCCTAACCACCAGAACTTTCTCTCATGGACATCTCTTAGAGTGAATAGTAGATTCTTTATCTCTGTGAATATTTAAATAGAGGCAGAGGGGTCATCTGACAGAAATGGAGGGGATCTTTGCTCTGAGTGGGAGGTTGGTAGATCCTAGAATCATAGATTTAGATCAGGAAGAACTAATACATGTCTGAAGTTGGATTTGAATTCCAGAGCAGATGCCATTACTTACCTCACCTCCAGCTAGGGTTGGTTGTGAAAGTTAAAGTTTATAGTTATATTAAAGTTAAAGGTAATAGTGTCAGGGATCAGAGAACCAGCTTGGACACTGGTTCCCTAGATGATGCCAGGGAGTAACTATTTTTTCCCCTCCCGCTCCCTTCACTCCATTCTGCAGTGAGGATCTTAACACTTAAACTAAATTTTCTTACTCAAAGAACAATATAGGTAAGGTTTAGTGATCATGTGCTTTTATGCTCAGGAAGCTGCCACAGAATTCTTTGGGCCATTTGGGATCAGCCTAGCCTTTTTCTCCACAAATAAAGAATTAACCACTTATTTCTCCCTATTTGAAAGGAAGCACCTAATGTCAGGTGACTGCAAAAGTCCCTGTAAGGAAAAAAAGGCACATATCATGTTTTAGGCTGAGACTTTGATGAGATATCCCCAGGTCTCAGGGATGAGCATCAAAATAGGGAAGAATCAAGAAATAGGAGAGACCTAAGAAATCTTCACCTCTAGGAATTCTTAAGCTGAGGTCTGAGAATTTAGGGGGATTTTTTGAGGCAGAATTAAGTGATTTGTCCAGGGTCACACAGCTAGAAAGTATTTGAGGCCAGATTTGAACTCTGGTTCTTTTGACTTCAAAGCTAGTTCTCTATCCATTGTCCCATATAGGTGCTTCTAGGTGTTTTTTAAAATGCATATTGATATATAAAATACATTTCTTAAAATGCATGTTGAAAATATTATTTTAATATAAATGATTTATTCTGTAATCCTATATATTCCAATTTATGCATTTAAAAATGTTGTTCTGAGAACATAGGGCCAATAAGCTTCTCTGGACTGCCAAAAAGGGTTCTTGACTCAGTTAGGAACCCCTCAATGTTGTCCAATTAGCCCAATTTTCTCCTTTTAATTATCTCCCAGAAAGGGGAGATGATTTGTCCACCATCACATAAGGAGTAAATAACATAACCAGAAGTCAAATTTAGCCTAGTTTTAACTAGGATAAGGTAAATGGAGCTTTTTCCAGAATTCTGGAATTTATAAGATACTGATATGACTGCCATCCTTCAGTAGTAAAGAAACAACCAAACTTACCACTTGATTAGCAAAAACAGGTTAGACAAAATAATACAAGGCACTGGTGTGGTTTGAGGATCAAAATGATGTAGGTAATATAGACACCAGACAATGGCAGAAAAAGTTGGGGTTTGGTCATGTGAAGAATTTACAATGGCCACTCTCTTTTGCAGAAGATATATTTATTAAAGAAATAGGTTGCAGGCAAATGAAGGGAATGTAAATAGAGTGGAAAAGCACTATGAAAAACAAGTTCCTCAGTTGAACTCAAAATTATCTGAGAAAAACAGAACACCCCATGAGACTGAGTAATGCCCTTAGTTGGCAGGCTAAATCCTGAAAGGGACTTAGCACCCCAAAAGAGCTAGTTAGCTATAAGGAGGAAAAGTGGGGTTGGGAAGCATAGTGGAGTTAGGAGAGATATCATATGGCAATGGGGGCAGGGGAAAGACACCACAATTATATCACCAATTGAAGTGGACCAAGTTCCAAAAGGATTTAACAAAGAACCAGGAGCAAGAAGATAAATTTATAAGAAAAGACCAGAGCTTCATGTTACTTATTTGCTAAATCTATGGCTTACAAGTAGGTTTGAGGGATCTCTGAAACCCTTTTAGAGGGTCTACAAATTCAAATATAATTTTTATTTCCAATATCGTAAATGTCTAAAATCCAGATAAACAAAAGTGCTTTGGAGAGATGCTCAATAATTTTAATAGGATAAAGATACTGAAAACAAAAGTTTGAGAACTACTGATTATTCACTATTATTTCAGGAACTTAGTTATCACTGACCAACAAATTGTTCATCTGAAAGTTAGCAATGTTTGTAGGACTCTACTATAGTATTCTTAAGGCCAGGAGATATTGGATTCATTGTCAGACAAATTGTTAGAACAATAGCATCAGGGAATCTCAGGATTATTGCTATATTTCCCCTAGAAGTTGCACCTCATCAACACCATATTGCACAGAATGCTGGGCTTAGAATAGGAAGACTCATTTTGCTGAGTTCAAATCCAACCTCAGACACTAGCCTCATTCCTCATCTGTAAAAAGAACTGAAAAAGGAAATGGCAGCTGCTCTGATATCTCTACCAAGAATATGCTAAATGGAATTGGGAAGAGTCGGATATGACTAAACAATAACAATAACAAAATAAAATATTATCAAATGGCACATGGAAATTGCACTTCAAGTGAGCTCTTGCCCAGGCCACCACCTCCATTTACCTCCACCAATCTGCATTTCAGGACAAATGTCCTGTCCCTTGCCCCAAGTGTATTTTTTGCTACCTGATCCAAACATAAAAATCTCTATTTATAGCTCTGAAACTCAGGTGCACTAATAACTTCTTGATTTTTCTTTTGTTTGTTTGTTTTGTTTTATTCGGGGCCATACAGCTACCGTAGTAAGTGTTAAGTGTCTGAGGCTGGATATGAAATCGGGTTTTCCAGACTCCAAGGCCTGTGCTCTATCTAATGCATATCTAGCTGCTCCCTTCTTAATTTTTAAAGATAATTTCATTTTTGCACTTATTCAATACATCATAGAATTGTGCATTATCATTGAGTACCATGCTAATTCTGTGAGGTAAGCAAGGAAAGTTTGCTTCATTTTACAAATGGGGAACTTAAGTCCCACATAGATTAAAGATCTTACCTAAGGAGGAACAACAAAAGGAAGGTTTTGTTTTTATTTTTCATTCTCACTAATCCAGAATTTGTGGTAGAAAAGAAAAGGAAATGTGGGCATGACCTAGCATGCACCCTAGATTTGGGGCAAACAGACTTCAAAGGATTGAAAGGAAAGAAAGATAGGATTGAATGAACTAGAATTCTTTCAGGGATATTAGCCCAGAACAGATGGGAATCTTGAAAGATGGAATTTCCAAAGACAAATAGATACAATTCTTTTCTTTTCCTTTCTTTTTTATTAAAGCTTTTTTTTCAAAACATATGCAACTTTTTTATTATACTTTTTCATTTTTCAACATTAATCCTTGCAAAACTTGTGTTCTAATTTCCCCTCCCCTTTCTCCACCTCCTCCCTTAGATGGCAAATAATCCAATATATGTTAAATATAATAGAAATATATGCTAAATCCAATATGTGTATACATATTTATATAATTATCTTGCTGCACAAGAAAAATCAAATCAAACAAGAAAAAATGAGAAAGAAAAGAAAATGCAAGCTAATAACAACAAAAAGAGTGAAAATGTTATGTTGTGAACCACACTCAGTTCCTACATGCCTCTAAGAACTCTGGGTGTAGATAGCTCTGTTCATCACAAGATCATTAGAACTGGTCTGAATCAAGAGATACGATTGTAAGAGGAAATATGGGAGTGTCTCTAGAGACTGATGTCAATGTGGAGGAAGCCGCGGAACAACCAAAAGTTTTTTTAAAAATAGATTTTTACTTATATCTTTTGTTTTTATATTGCTTGATTTTCACCACTCCCACCACACCCTCTAAATAATTCCCTTGTCATTTTTACTAAAAAAAAAAAAAAAAAACCTTTAGGACTTTATCAACTGGACAGGATATTTTCATTCTCCATCATTGGTCACTGACACATTTGGCAAGTGGTTCTATTTTATCTTTGGCTCTCCTCAAGTCCTGGATCTGAGGCACTTTCTGATGGTACACTGAAGCCTTTTTTCTCTCTGAACTAAACTTCTAAGGTGCTTAGTTTCTCCTAGACTCCCCATTAGGGTATCCCATCTATCTCAAAACACCAAAGCTGGGAGGGTCTTTAAAACACAGAAATTTAGAGCTGAGAAAGCCCTAAGAACACAGGATGTCAGAGCAATGAGGACACTGAGAATACAGAATGTCAGAGCTGGAGAGTCCTTAGAGAATATATAGCTCAATTCCCTCATTTTGCAGGTAGGGAAACTTATTTCTCTAGAAATAAAATGACTTTCCCAGGATCATATGATTTCACATGAGAGATAAAGCCAAGTCTCCTTACTTATTCGGTGTTTTTCCAACAAAGCTGCCTTTCTTTGGAAAAGGAAAACATTCCTTTTTTGCCCCTGACCCTCCAGGATATATCGTATTTGGGAGAGCACCATTCATAGCAACATACCAGGTCCCACTTTGCCAAGGGCCAGGAGAACAAATGTCAGTTGTGTGTCCCTCATGTCTCACTAATGAACTATAAACATAATCTCTGCGGGTAGCATACCCTCGGGCTAACTAAAATGCCTGGAGAGACTGGGAGCCTCAGGCATATGTGATGAGACCACTGGAGATGTCTTAGGAGTTTATATTAACTCATATCTCTGGACTCTGCCCTGACCATCTTGGAGGGGGGGAGGGTCAAAGCAAATAATCTCTTCTATTTCTGCACTCAAGGCTGTATTTGGCTCTGTCAGATTCTTAAACCAACCTTTTCTTTCAGTATTGCTCTAAGGTCAGGGGCCTTAGCTTTCCAGAGAAAATGGCACACACGGCTGCCTTGCCAACATTCTATGTTCTAAGCCCCCTTCCAGCTCTTACTTCCTATTTTCTAAGGTCCCTGCAAGCCCTGTTTTGGACTCCTGCCATCTCTCTCTCCTGGTTTTCTTTTCACCCTTAGAGAACACCACCTAAGGCTGAACATTCAGTGATACCAGTAACTCCCCAGAAATACTCAAATAATGATTAATGGACCTTGCCCATCCAAGTGATCCGGAACCACTGCTGTCATCATACAATCCTGTTTTCTACCATCTACTGTTTCCCCTTATTCCTATCCCTTCCCACCCACCCCCTTTCATGTCACATACTAACGCTAACCACCCCTTCCACTCTTTGAAATGTCTGCTCCCTAGGAAACAAACATGCTTCCGTCTTCAATCTTTTTCTTTCTCATTCTTTTCATTTTTTGGTTCTCACTGACCTCTGGCTCCCTCCTTATGACATAGCCTCCCTGTCTACCATTTCCAGGAGCAGCTGCATCTTCACTCATCCCCCTCTGACTCACTAGTTGAAGTTGCTCCTCATTCCCACTTTCAAGCTTTCCCTCTACCTCTATCACTCAGTAACTTCTCTTCTGAAGTTCATTCAATCCATTTCCACTATCCAATAAAAATCCTAGCAGCTACTGTCCTCCAAACTTCAGAAAAACCTTTTTCCTCACTAAGTTCAGTCTTTCTCTCCTCCTCAACTTTTGCCCTTGTGTTAGGTGAGATTTTGTTTTTCATTCTCACTAACCCAGAACTTGTGGTAGAAAAGGTGGGCGTGATCTAGCAGGTACCCTAGATTTGGGGCAAGCAGACTTCAAAGGATTGAAAGGAAGGAAAGGTAGGATTGAATGAATTAGAATTCTTACAGGGACCTTAGCTCAGAAGGGATGGGAAGCTCATGCATATTGCCATTTTCTCAAATATTCTCACCTCCCCAGTTCCTCAACTTGCTTATTTCCCATGGCCTCCTTCTCCAGCGTCTCTCATCTATACCCAGAGATGGTCATGAAAATGGAGCTTTTGGGGTGAGAGCAAGATCAAAGGGATTTTAGTCAAGAAAATACCCCTTGATCTTGCCATCACCCACAAATATTCTACTTCTATGTTCATAAATCTTGAAATGCTTTTATCTGATCACCATCTGTGATCATTCCACTTCTCCCTCTTCTTTACCCCCACAAACCACTGATGAAAAATGTGACTTTTCAATCCCATCCATATGACCCCTAATTTCTCAACTCCTCAGTTCTCTCCCAGGCCATAGCTACAATCTGTTGCCTTCCTTATCTTGACCCTTTGTAAACCAGTCCAACTGTATCCTGTTGGAAATAAGGACATACAAGACTCTCTGAGTTGTGTGTGTGTGTGTGTGTGTGTGTGTGTGTGTGTGTGTGTGTGTGTTGGAAAGTGGTGTTAGAGCTCCTTCCTTCTACTTTCCTATAAGTATCAGAATTCCTCTGAACCTTTGTGAAAAGTATCTCAGAAGGCTATAGGAGCAGCTAGATGGCATAGTGGATAGAGCACCAGCCCTGATGTCAGGAAGACCTGTGTTCAGATCTGGCCTCAGACACTTCCTAGCTTTGTGATCCTGGGTAAGTCACTTAATCCCAATAGACAATGATATCCCAATAGATCAATAGTCCATAAGAAGTAATATGGTATAATAGAGTTCTTGCCTTAGAGCTGAGGAAACCTCACCTCTAACAATAGCCATGTGATACAGTGATTATCTTTCTCAGACTCTATTTCCTCATCTATAAGATGGAGAATATAATAGCGTCAACCACAGAGAGTTATTTTGAGGATCAAATGAGAAATATTTAATCAGTTCAATTAAGTATGATTATTTAATATCATAGAATTATTTACATAAAGTGCTTTTCAAATTTAAAAATCAGGATATGATCATTGTAACCAATGTAACCCATCCTGTCCCCCAGTGCCCACCATGTCCTCCAGAGTTGACCTACTATAGACCCACTGGTCCAGGAAACTCTCTGGAGAGGTGTGAAAGCTTCCTGTGTCCTCAAGCAGAAATGCTTTCTGGGAAAACCAATGTCATCACTGAGTCAGGTCTCATCTTTCAGATCTCAAGCTCATAATATGATTTTTGTTGTTGTTTAGTTGAGATGGAGCTTTATCAGAGTTCTCAATTCCTGGTTCTTGTTCAGCCCTGTAGGCAGGTGCTGACCATCTGGCACTAATTCAGAAAAGCCTCATTAAACTCATTCAGTGCTTTTCATGGGCCCTCTGCACTTGATACTCCCCTCCCCTTTCCGGTCTACCCGATACCTCAACTCCTAGCTCCCATTCTCAGGAGGCAGTCCTCCATGTCAACATCCAGATTACATTTTCTGATTTGATACATTCTTCAATGGGATTTTCATTGAGCAGGCTGTGGACTAGGCCCTATAGGTAGGGTCATATCCCTCAGACATTGTAGAATGTTGGATTTGGAATTTTGAACACAGAACTTAAGATCTGGGAATGATTTTAAAGCATGCAATGTCAGAACTGAGAGAGATCTTAGAACACAGAAGGTGAGGACTGAAAAGAACCTTAGAACACAGAATATCAAAGCTGGAAGAGAGCTGGAAATCCTTAGAGAAGAGGATGTCAGAGCAGGGAGAACCCTTAGAACTCAGAAAGTCGGGGCTGGGAAGGCCTTAGGACCCAAAATGTCACAAGTGAGAGGGCCCTAAAAACCCAGAATGTCAGAGCTTGGGAAGAAATTTAGGATCTTAAGTGGCAAAGTCAGGAAGAATCCCAGAAATCATCTAGTTCATTTTTCTCATTAGATATAAGAAAAAAATACATTGGCTGAGCTAGGATCAGAACCATGGTCTCTTTATTACAAAGAGAACAAATCTAACCCCTTTTTCCATATATGAATCATTCAGATGTTTTAAGTTACAATCATGATATTCTTAGTTCTTCCTACACATTCCCAGTTTCACTGATTGATTCCCACATTCAATCACTTCTTCCCTATCCTGCTTGCCTCCTCTGGATGCTACTGTCCAGTTTAAAGAATGTCCTTCTCAGACTATTGCTTTATCAAATACCATGTTTCAGGTTGTCGTCTGACCAGGGCAGCGTGCTAAGGAAGTGTTGCTTTCTAAACCTCAAGGTTCTGTCTTTCCTAATGTCCAATTAGTTCTTTGGCTCTAACCATAACACTATTGATTCATGTTGAATTTTTGGTCCAACAAGAACCACATCTTTTTCAAATTGGCATGTCACCATGGTTCCTCCATTCAATACTTGTGAGGTTGACTTTTTGAACCCAAATGTAAAACTTTACATTTACATTTACATTACATTACAATTCAAATCAGTTCTCCAGCCTGTCAAGATCTTTTTGCCCTATTGTACTAGTCTCTTAGTTATTACTTCCACCTTTGCATCACCTGAAAGTCTGCTAGACACATCATTTATACGTTTATATCATTGAGTCTTTGCCTTTCTGCTACTAAAGCATCCTAAGTGGAAAAAGTCCTGGTCTTACAGAAACAAGAATCACATCTGAAACCTGCATGTCTCCTGGGAGATTCAAATTCACTCCCAAGGTAGGACAGTCTTAGAAACCCCTACTGGCTTATTCCATCTATTAATTATCTTATTTTCTTCACATTGATGCATCCCTCAACATTCACAGCTTATCCAGCAAAATCTCATTTCTTTTCACAACAGCTTATTATATTGCCTTTGCTGCTCTACGGTAGGGTATGAATGGTTCATCAAGATGTGTAAGCAGTGGAATATGGTTAGACTCACAGTCTCCACCTCACCCTCACAGCCTTTTCTTCCACTTCTAACCTCCCTCTCCCCCTGACAACCATATCTCCCCCTCACATCTCCTTTCCCTTGCCCCACCCCAGACCTCCTCTCTGCTTTTGTGTCTTCCTTCTTCCATACCAAGATTAATGAGTGTCTCTTGGAAACAAATCATTTCTTCTTGAACATTATTGCAGCAACAGAATTTTCCATTACTGTCAAAATTTTCCAATTTTCTTGTTAGTATTCTCAATAAAGGGAGGAGGGGGAACTCATCCATTATGAAGCAAAATAGACTTGACCTCTATAATAAGGCAATAAAACTCCAGTGCTGTGAATAAGTCAGCTTCATGCTGCCTTTTTATTCTCTGTAGTCTAGAAATCCTAGAAATAGAGAAAACTTTCAACTTCCTCTAAGCAGGACCCCCACTCTAACTGGGAAATGTGGGTTGAAGCATTCAAAGCAGTGATACTAAACTCAAAAAAGGGGGAGACTAAATCATACATAAGGATCCCTGTGGGCCACATATTAACATCATCTATGTTTATTGTATTTTTATTTATTTTCTTAACTATTTCCTAATTACATTTTAATGTGGTTCTAACTGTACTTGGGATTCTTGTGAACGTTCTTTTTTTTTTTTAATAATTTTTTATTGATAGAACACATGCCAGGGTAATTTTTACAGCATTATCCCTTGCATTCATTTCTGTTCCGATTTTACCCCTCCCTCCCTCCACCCCTTCCCCGAGATGGCAAGAGTCCTTTACATGTTGAATGGGTTGCAGTATATCCTAGATACAATATATGTGTGCAGAACCAAACAGTTTTCTTGTTGCACAGGGAGAATTGGATTCAGAAGGTATAAATAACCCGGGAGGAAAAACATAAATGCAAGCAGTTTATATTCATTTCCAGTGTTCTTTCTCTGGGTGTAGCTGCTTCTGTCCATCTTTGATCAATTAAGGCTCTCTTTATCGAAGAGGTCCACTTCCATCAGAATACATCCTCAAACAGTATCATTGTTGAGGTATATAATAATCTCTGGTTCTGCTCATTTCACTCAGCATCAGTTCATGTAAGTCTCGCCAGTCCTCTCTGTATTCATCCTGCTGGTCGTTCCTTACAGAACAATAATATTCCATAACATTCATATACCACAATTTACTCAACCATTCTCCAATTGATGGACATCCTTTCATTTTCCAGCTTCTAGCCACTATAAACAGGGCTGCCACAAACATTTTGGCACATACAGGTCCCTTTCCTTTCTTTAGTATCTCTTTGGGGTATAAGCCCAGTAGAAACACTAATGGATCAAAGGGTATGCACAGCTTGATAACTTTTTGAGCATAGTTCCAAATTGCTCTCCAGAATGGCTGGATGTGTTCTCTTGTGAACGTTCTTAAATGTTGTAAGTTAGAGGGGATGTATGTTTGAGATGTCTTGTTTTGTTGGATTTTTTTTGTTTCAATAGTATTTTATTTTTCCAAATACATGTAAAAATACTTTTCAACATACATTTTTGTGAGATTTTATGTTTTCTCCTTCCTCCCTTACTTTCCCTCTCCCCAAGTCAGCAAGCAATCTGGTATAAATTATATATATGCCATCCTTTTAAACATGTTTCCATATTTGTCACTTTGTGCAATACCAGAACAAAAGGGAAAAAAAACTATGAGAAAGAAAAAAGATAAACAAAAAGGTGAAAATACTATGCTTTGGAGTTCTCCATTTTACTACTAGCAAGCTTTATGAAATTGCAATGATTACTTTTTAGTGAGAAAAAAGGTTTTTTTTTTCTTTTCTTGTTTAGTTCTATCTCCCTTTTTGAGGGAGGTAGATGTCTCCTTTCTGCTCCTGGAGTCAGGAAGCCCCAGTTCAAAGCTAGCCTCAGACACTTAGTAGTTATGTAACCCTGGATGACTCAGTTAACCTCTGATTGCCTCTGTTTATTCAACTGTAAAATTAAAACTGTAAAAACTGAGATCTGCCTCCCAGGTTTATTATGAGGATCCAATGATTTAATATTTGTAAAGCCTTAGAGCAATACCTGACACATAGTAGGTACTTATTAATTATTTGCTCCTTTCTTTTCCCTTGTTTTGTTCTATCTCAACTTTTCCAAAGCCAAAAGCCTAACTAAAGTCGAAGTCAAAACAGCCAGTTAACCAGTATTTATTAAGCACCTACTATGTGCTTGACAGGGTGATGTTGGTCTTCTTCCCCTCCCCCACTTTCATCACCAGCCAGTCATCAGGAACAGCAAATTCCTTCTCCCAAAAATCTCTCACCTTAATTGCCTGACCCACGCCACTGCACAGACAAATAGCACATACACCCTCGTACCCAGGAGCTGGCAACCTATTACCGGGCTTGATGAATTAGCTCTAAAAAGCAATTACAAGGCAATTAATTGGACAGCATTGTCGCCGGGTGCCCATATTTGAACTCTCCATGCAATAATTCTACCCCACAGATTGGCCAGTGGCATCCAGGAGGGACTGAGCAGCTTTGGAAGACTCTGGGAGTTCTGAATAGCCCGACTTAGCCCATATTTGAGGCTGGCTAAGCCCTTGATCATAGGCTTCTGCCAAAGTCCACTGGGGTAGTCTTTTACCAGAGAGCTCTGGGAAATTCTTCAGTTTGGGGGGTGTTGGAATCTAGTAGCTAGAGAGACTATTGGTAGAGAAACAATGTGATATGGAAGAAAGAACCTCAAAATAGATAGGAGTCAAGGGAGCTGATGGGCAAAGCTCCCCTCTGTCAAAGAAAAAGAATAGCTAGCTAATATAATAATAGTTAATAATTTACATAGTGCTCTAAGATTTGCTAAGCATTTTACAAATATCATGTCATTTGGTTCTCACAATAACCCTAATAGGTAGGGAATATTATGATCCCTATATTGCAGATATAGGTTAAAGTTAAAGTTCAGGGTCATGCATCTAGTATGTGTCTGAGGCTGGATTTGAACTCCAGTCTTTCTGACTTCATCCACTGCACTGCCAAGCTGGTTCTCTGCTAAACAGGATGAGCAGAATTTGAGGAACCAAACAAGTACAAATATAAAAAGAAAAGCAGTTTCTGCCTCTACTAGAGACATAACAACAATTCTAAAGATAAGTAAACAAATTATGCAAGTCACTTAACCTCTCTGTGCCTTAGTTTATTTGTCTTAAATGGGGGAAGCTGTATTAGATTCAATCAATTCAGCAAGCATTTGATATTTGGTTGGTGGAACATATGTTTACAATTCTTGACTTAGTGTATAAATATGGGAGCTAGGTACCATAGTGTACAGACCATTGGGCTTGAGTTTGTAAGATTCATCTTCATGGGTTCAAATCCAGCCTTAGACACATACTAGCTGTGTGAAGTAAATGTCTGGGACTGGATTTGAACTCAAGTCTTCTTGACTTCAGGCCCAGCACTCTATCCATTGTGTCAACTATCATCCCTTTACAGTTACATATATATATATATATATATATATATATATATATATATATATATATATATATATATATATATATATATTTATCTTAGTATGCAATTATGTGCTATACACTGTGCTCGACAGTGAAAGTACATATGCAGAAATGAGGTGGTCCCTGCCTTCAAGAAGCTTACACTCTAGTAGGGCAGATAGCTGCTATCCAGATATGAAAAAATAAATTCAAAGACATTTCAGAGACCAAACACAACAGGGAATCAAGGAAGACCTCCCACAGAAGGTGGCCCTTAAGTTGAACTTTGAAGGAAATTAGTCATTCCAAGAAGTAGAGGCAGGGAACTTCAGACATGAAGGATAGCTTGGGCAAAAGAATGAAGATTAGAAATAGAATTACCTGCATGGTGAAGATCAAATGGGTCAATCTGAGTGGAATATGTGAGGGAGAGTATCGTGTAGAGTAGCCTTGAAAGACTATGAAGGGTTTTCAAAATTAAATAGAAGAGCTTTAATTTTATCCTAGAGGCACTAGAATGCCCCCAAAACTATTTAAGCAGAAGAGCAACTTGGTCAGATCTCTAAGATGACCTTTGAGTTCTCTTTTATCTCAAAATGTATAGCCCATCCTGATCCATCCCTTGTCCCATTTTCAGTCCCTGAATTTGAAGGACCTATTTATCTATCTATCCATTCATCCATCTATCTGTCCATCTATCTTCTATCTATCCATTCACCCATCCATTTATCTATCCTGCTATCCATCTATCTATCATCCATCTATCCATCCATCCATCTATCCTTCCATCCATCCATCCATCCATCTATCTATCCATCTATTTATACCATAGACTTCTGGGTCTTATCAGATTTCCCAAAGAGCTTTTGTCCATCTGACCAAGTAGTTAGTAAGACTATAGTCTAATATGAATTAGATGGGAGCTAGCAAGTCACCTCAAATTGGACAAAGCACTTTCTCTCTGGGTCTATAAAATTAAAATGTTTTAGTAGGATCTCTAATGGATATGTTTTAAATCTCCCATTTCCTGCTAATAATCCCTTTCTACGAAGTTCACTTTTCTTTTTTCCCAGTGCCAAATATTATTCTATGCATGTAAAAAGCATTTAATGTTTGGAGACTGACAGACTGTGTGACTTTAGACACATCATTTATCTCCTTTTTATATGTTGTCTCATATTTAAAACATGGACTTCAAACTAAATGATTCCAAGATCCTTCCAGCATAAGGAATTTCTCCATGCTGATCAATATTTATGGGTCCCATTCTTAAGGATGGGCTGGTGACAGGGACTTCTGTGACAAAGGATTGTAGATTCTGACTTAAATACTCCCCTTTCTGTGTCACACCTGTATTTTCCACTTCGGAACCCTGTGCTCTTGAACAACTTCCTTCTCTCAGTTTCTCTGTCCTAACTCTGGGGTGTAGGAATAGTGGCTGGAGAGAAGGGGAGGAGGAGTTGGGTGTTCTTTGAGGACCCTTCCACCTTTCAATGCTCTTGTAACCCAAGAAGTGACTTGTGGTGGTAAAATAGTTTTTATCAAGTGTCTACATGGTTCCAGTAATGTGAGAATGGTGGGGTCTGGAAAACTGAGTTCTAATTTTATTTCTGCTCCTTGTTGACTGTATGACCATGTGCAAGTAGAGACTTCATATCTCTGGGCCTCAGTTTCTACATCTGTCAAATAGAAATGAGAATAGTTTGTCCTGCCTACAAATCCATCCCGAAATATTTATGAAGGTCCTACTAAGATATAGTTGACTTTATCACTCATTTAGGTGGTTGTCTCTCTCCCTTCCCAGTGTTACAGGCATCCGAGAGGCTGAGAGGTTTGGGACCCCCCCAGGAAGGGCTTCCAGCATCACCCGGCAGGGGAAGGAGGAGACCAACAGCAGTGTCAAGTACAAGACTGGCCGGGTAAGACGCTGGGAATCCCAGATGTCCCAGCCCTTCTCTGCTAGATTTCAGTGATGGTAAGAGATAGGAGACTTGGGCTCTGCCCAATTATGAATTCAGTGAAAAATTATTTCATTTTTTTGGTGACTGGAATGAGCCCTTCCAATTGTGACATTTAATGTTTTAAGTCTTGTTCCTCTGACATTTTTTGTTTGGAGGGATTCCTCTTTTGGGGGCCTTCTTCCTCCCCTCCTCCCTGCCTCCATGATTCTGACATTTCATATTCTAAGGGCCCTCCCAGCTCTGACATCCTGTGTTCTAAAGGTTCTCCTAGCTCTGACATATTCTAAGAACCCTCCCAGCTCTGACATTCCATGTTCTAAGTCCCTTCCCAGCTCTCACATCCTATATTCCAAGGGCCATCCCAGTTGTGACATTCTATTTTCTAAGTTCTCTCTGAGCTTTGACATTGGGTTCTAAGGCTCCTCCTAGCTCTGACATTGAATGTTCTAAGGTTACTCCTATCTCGGACCCTATGTGTTCTAAGACACACCCCCTCATTTCTGATAATCTCTTTTCTAAAGCCCTTCCCTGATAACAGTCCACCTTTGATGAGCCCTTCCAAATATGACATTCTGCAATTCTATTTTTTTCCAGTTACCACTAGGGAAGATTGGAAGGGGATTCAGCAGCAAAGACCTTGACTTCCACGATGACTATGGCTCTCTCAGAAATGAAGATTGCTTCGATGATGACCCTCAAGATAGACCAGATCAGTGTCGTCTAGAAAACTACAGTGGACTGGAGGTCACCAACGTGTAAAAAATCACTTAATTCCCACCAATCCCATGGGCCAAGGAGAAAATCAAAGGGGGAAGGAAGGTGCTTATGAAGAACCCACTCAACTGGGTATACATAGAAACTTTGAGCTAAGTGATGACATGACATTGTCATCTTGTTAGCCAAGGAACACTCCCCAAACCAAACACAACCAACTTCTAGACTGACCAACTTTAGGGGGATATTTTAATGAGCTCCTGCTGGACACTGAAGGATCCATACCCAGAGAATGCCACAAAAGACCCTAACTATCCAAAATCCTTTCCCGGACTGTTTAAATATACCTTCACCTGAAATTAGTAGAACAAGAAGACCCTTCACAAGTTACTAGGAGCGCTAAAGTTCTCAGGTTCTCAGACCTAATTTCAGAGGGAACTTAAAAATTAAACCATCTGTGAGCTATTCCTGAACCCCAAACCAAGCCACCATGAGTGGGAAAGATCCACGTTGCCCACACCCTCCCCTCTCTGTGTCCTTCTAAGGCTGGCTGGTGGGTTAATTCCATATTTCAGACACTGATTTGAACTAAAGGAAGGTAACTTTGGAAAAGGAAAGTGATGACCCAACAAACAACTGCCCTTCTAGCTGGAATAGCCTGTGGAGAAAGCAATGGGCAGAGAAGGATGTTGTCCTTTTGGTTTGATGTCCAAGTGAGAACTTCACCTCCTAATTTTTCTCTCCCTTTGGTTTCCAGAGGATCGGTAGGGATTCCCCAGCCTTCCAGACTCCAGACTAGATTATCTTGTTGACAGCAGGCAGAGTGGATAAAGCCCAAGATTTAGAGACCTTGGGAATGATCACTCTGTTTCTTTGATGCCTATGGAATCTTGGAAATTTTACTTCTCCCTGGGCCTCAGTTTACTTGTATATAAACTGAGAGACTAGACTAGATAAGTTCTAGCGCTTCTTCTTGCTCTGCTTCTATGATCTTGTGATCTTTCTTGGAGTATTGACTCTCTCTGTATGAGCTTGGGCTAATCATTTACCTTTCCTGAGTCTGGTTCCTCCTTTATAAAATGAATGGGATGGATTAGATGACCTTCCACCTCTAAATTTATTACCTTATGATGTAAGGCAGGTCCTGGACTTTCACCAAAAGAGTGGCACCTGGATTTAGGGAAATACTTAACAAATTCATGAAGGGTAGAAGTGGTTATTCTGCCTAAAATCTTGCACCAGGAGAGGATACAGTTGTTTAAAAAAACTGTGACCATGCTTAGGAATGAGGTGAGTGGTACTCTTGAGAAATTACTGTATGCACATTGCCTGGAAATACTAAGGGTTTTTTCCTTCTTCTTAATGAAGCAGACTCATCAATACCAGATTCATCAAAGTGGCCAGTCTCTCCACCAGTGTAAACCTCAACCCATTGATCTAGTCTCATACTGTGTAATTCTTAAACATATTTTCCCAAAAGTCCTCCAAAAGAGATCCACTCAACACTCAGCCTTTAGTTCTTTTTATACTTCATGGATGCATCATACTCAAGCTGTCCATTTGCTGAGGCACAAAATGAGGAGATAAATGTTCACCAAGGGTTTTCACCATGTCGTGGAATATGTCTTGTGCATTGTCCAAATGCAGGAGGAGGAGATTCTCCAGACACTTCTGATAATGAACATGGCACTGTGCTGGTTGTTTTAGAATCAAAGATACCACCAAGATCTTTCAATGAGATCCACAGCCATTAAGAAGAAATCAACCTGGCCATCCAGATGGGAAAAACAAAGTGGATGAAAAATGTGTGATACTCAGATTAAGATATTCCACAGAACGGGTGACCTGTTGAATTAGTACATCAGGACATATATATATATTTGAATGAAAGATGTTATTGAAATAGTCCCCTATTCACAAGAGTTTGCTTGAGACAAGAGCCATGAGGAAAATAAGCTTAATTCTTCTCGAGTGCCAATGTTGTCTTTAATTTAAGGGGATGTGGGATTGAGGGGTGGGAAAATCTTGTTCAGTATTCAAATAACGAATTAGGGTTTTTTAATGACTCCATTACATGGAACATAACATGTCTGCTCACGCGAGTCTTAACCAAGATGTAAGGCCAATGGAAAGGAACCAAAAAGGTTCCTTCTGCAATTATCATTGCATTGTGACCTCCGCCTAGTGACCTCACCTGTGTGTGCCTCAGCATTTTCATCTGTAGATCAGGGACAGGACGCCTTGTCCTCCACCTACCTCACAGGGATGTTGTGAGGACTAATATGCACTAATTTCTGTAACACACTTCATGACTTCTCAGGAGGGGCTTTATGGCAGTGGGCACCCCTCCACTTCTCCCTTCAAAGACGGGGAAGCAAGGCTTTTTGTTCTAGCTCTCACTCACTTCAGTCTCACTCGTAATTCATATGGAAAGTCAGGCCAAAGGCTTTTAAAATTCAGTCTGTTTCCAAACAGGTCAAAATGGTTAGATGCAAAGGAGAAACAAAGCAATGGTCAAATAAGCAATTGTACCGAATCTTTCATTGGATTGGCTGTATTCATCAGATAATTTACCACAGTGCTAGGCTCACAAGAGGTGCTCAGTAATTCTTTAAAAGATCTCATCTTCTTGCATGCAGATAACGGAGCAAAAACAAAATTTCAAACAAAAAAACCTAAAAATGAATGCCAACTAATGACTGAGACAGAGTTCAGATTCATCAATCTGTTTACACATCTATTACTAAGACTAATAATTTGTTTTAACTAAGAAGGTCTATATTAAAGCCATTGATATCTGTGTGAATAAATGAAAACACATTTGATTTTCCATACAAAGCAAATATCCAACTCCAGGGAGTGTTTGGATTTTTGTTTTGTTTTTTCCTGAGGCAATTGGGATTAAGTGACTTGCCCAGGGTCACACAGCTAGGAAATATTAAGTGTCTGAGACCAGATTTGAACTCAGGTCCTCCTGACTTCAGGGCTGGTGCTCTATCCATTGCACCACCTAGCTGCCTCCAGGGAGTTTTTTAAAAAGTATTTATGCTGTAACTAGATCTTAGGCTGAAGAAAGAGAATCCTAACAGAAGTATAAATTGAGTCTCAGGCATGAATTTGTTGATTTTCCTTCCCTAAGCCAAGGACCATTCTTTGGTCTTTAACTATCCACTAGAATGGATTCAGAATATCATCATTTCCTTCCCCTAAACATTTGGATAATAAATATATTAAATTAATTCTACCACTTTAATGAAGAAATCCCTTATGTACCAATTGACTTGACTTTTTGACCTCAAAGATTTGTATTTTTCCTGCTGCCAGATATGCTAGAAGGGCCAGTAAGAGCATAACCCACTGGGGCATTATTTCATTTCATGATACCCAGGGTGCAATTGGCAGCTTCCCTAACCTATACTACTGACATTTGTCTATGCCCCATGCTTGTTTCCCAATAATACAAAATTTCTGCACTATATTCTGAGTATCAGTGTCTGCTGGATCCCTGATCCCAGTACTACAAAGGGAAAGCTAAAAGCCCTCATGGAACCTAACCACAGTGTTCTAGCAACATCAGTGGATTTAGAGTGACAGGTCCCAGCTTTTCCATTTTCTACTCTTCTCAGTAAAGCCAATACTATTCTTTCCACACACATCACCACCTGAACAAAGATTCAGGTAGCTCTCTAGGGAAGTCGGATGATGTTCTTGCAATGAAGGATTGGTACACACTTGCATAAGTTCATATCTGTACCATAAATGAGAAAGGCAGAGCCATAACTAGGATAGTTGACTATCTGAGTGACCTTGGACAAATTAATTACCTCCCCTGAGTCTCAGTTTGTAAAATGAGTGGGATAGACTAAATAACCTCTGAGGTCCCTTCCACTTCTAGATTTATATAATAGAGGAGAAGTGGTGTGAATATGATATGAAGATAGGGTGCCTGGAGCTTGGGATCAAATAACCAAACTTAGAAGGTACTGAAAAAAAGTCTGGAAACATATTTCTTTCCTTCCTCGTACCCAGTGGCTTCACCCTTATTAAGCTGCCCTTTTCCTAACTGAAGTGAAGAATTCCAGTTATGGCTCTGGAGAAAGGGGAAAGACTCTTGGAAACTGATAGGACTTTTCAGAAATAGCTTTCCTTCCTAAATTCCCAAAGTAATGGGATATGAGGAAGCTCATGGACGCAAAACATCAAATTTCCTTCCACAAGCAAGTCAGTTATTAAACATCAACTGGATTTTTTAGTCATGAGACCCTAATCCTAATTCTAACCCTCCATCATCAGTTCCAGGGCTATTTTAAGCTTTTTAGAGCAAGGAAAGGGAACATCATGATTCTAAGGCTACAATAATACTTGTGGCGCTCACCATCAAAGATAAAATATCTCATTAAGCCAATGTCTATAAGGCCTAGAGTTCTTTCTTTAATTCTGGAATCTGATTTGTGCTAATAAAAAAGGGGACCTCCCTTGTTCCAGAGGTTGAATGAGATGATCTCTGTCTTTCTGAGAAGAGATGGAGCCAAAATGCTAGTCCTTCAAGTTTGAGAGAAAAGAATGAGTGGAGAAAGAAAATCAAAAGGAGATTCTTGTGCTGTGGATTTGAAGTCGGAGGATCTGGGGCTAGCCACCATGTTGGCTACTTGTCAGCTGCATGTCCTTCTTTGTCCCAAATTCTCCTCTGGTAAAGAGAAAGGTTGGACTGGATCACTTTTAAGGTCCTTACCAACTCTAAATCATCTTATATTCTGAATGTATGGAAGCATTCTAATGTGGTCCAACAGTAATTGTGATGGACGTGACCTTGATCTCTTGAGAAGGAAGTGTGTGTGTGTGTGTGTGTCTGTGTGTCTGTGTGTCTGTGTGTCTGTGTGTCTGTATAAAGTACAACGTCCTTTGCCTGATTGTGTGTTCATCTTTGGTGGGAGCAGGAATGACTTAGAAAGGCAGAGGGTGGAGAATCTCAGGGAATAGAGAGAGATTCATGCGTCATCCCAAGAGGAACCTACCCAGGGCCAGAGGCAAGAGTCCTGATGAAACTGACCCAGTCATTGGGCTCTCGGAAGCCTTCCCTCCCCAGGACTTCTGAATACCCCCCTTTGTCCACACCTGAGGTATTTCTTTCTTTGGCATTCAGTGAATCAGGACAGTTATTATCAGATGCCCAGCAGGCCTGGCCTAAGGAAAACAAGAGAAATGACTCAGAAGTGTGGGCAGCACTGAAGAATGGCCAAACTTTTGCCAGCCCGGCATAGGTGAGAGAAGGGGCTCAAATCAATATCCCCCCAAGAACTAGATCTTGAAAAAACTGGAGGGCTTAGCTCAAGAAGCAGGTCAAGATACAGTGACAAAAAAGCATGAGATGAGAAACCCAAACACAGCTTAAGTCCTGATGTTGCTACTTTTAAGCTGGAGGGTCTTGGGCAAGGTTCTGAATTATTTAGGACTTTGGTTTCCTCATGGAGAAAATAGAGGGGTTGGATTAGAGAAAACCTCTCCAAGTTCCAAGATTCCCTGTTTTAAAATGGTTCTTCCAGTTCTGGCATTTGAATTCTAGGGTCCATTCTAGCTCTGACATTCAGTGATTGAGGTCTCTTCTTGTTCCAACATCCTGTATTTTAAGTCCCAGCTCTGACTTTCTATGTTTTAAATCCCTTCCCATTTCTGACATTTTGTGTTCTAAGGGCCCTCTCCTCTCTGACATTATGTGTTTCAGGGCCTGTCCTAGCTCTCATATTTCATGTTCTAAGATCCCTCCCAAATCTGATCATCTGTATTTTAAGACCTTCCCAGCTCTAAGATGCCATCTTCTCAGGGACCTCTCAGCTCTAAAAGCCTCTGATCTTAGGGTCCTCCGTCTGCTGTTTTTCTTTCCAAATCTAGCATCCTTTTGGCCTCTACTTTGAATATCATTCCAGTAAACAAGAAGCCACAAACCCTCATGTCTGTGACTGGTGAACTTAACAGTTGGTGTCTCATGCTAATGAGCTTAAGATCATCATGGATTCCCTCCTCATGCAAAATCCCTACAACTAACTCTATTCTCCAAACACAAGCCGTGCCCCTCTCACTGGCCATTTGCATGCCTTTTGTCACAGGTAGTGAGATGGCAATGTTCAAAGAGTTACAGACCAATTGGATGTCCTGATTGTGGATGCTATCATAGAAGCTTGTCCAGGGTCACACTGATAGTAAATGGCTGAGGTGAGATTTGAACTCCATGTTTCCTGACTTTGGGTCCAGGTCCATCTCCACTGTACTGATGAGCTTCTTCTATTACTGGGACAACTCTATGGCTCAGCAAGTGGGTGGAGTGAGAATTCACTGAGATAGCAAATATAAAATACTTTGCAAACTTTAAAATGCTTTGCAAGATTAGATTATTATCAGTAATGTGCTGGTAAAAAGTTAACAACTGGTTCTTCAGGAAAAAAAATGTCCATATATCATGGTTTCAGATTTGATGTATTATTAATATTTACTCCATCACTTCCTTATATGTAGACATTTAACAAAATAATAAATTAAGTCCTTCATTTGAGGCATTTACCTATTTCCAAGGTGTAAATGCTTATTCTGAAATTTTAATTAAAAAGTTTTTGAGAGCTGCTCTGATTTGGCTCTAGCAGTAGACTGGTTATTATTTTAAGTCACTCATTCCCCAAGCATTATGCTCCATACAGGACCCTATGATGAATATCATCCACTTCAGCAAACATTTCTTAAATGCTTACTATGCGCATTGCACAGTCCCCACCAGAATCTAGTTGAGGAAAGTTTGGGAGTGGCCAAGTTTACTTTAACATGGACTCCATAAAAATTCATGCATCAGAATAATCATAAACCCCTGCTGTGCATCCTGCATGGAGTGTTATTTCCTTTGAGGTTGGGGATTGAGGTTTGGGGAACCTCAGTGTACTCTTCTCTCCAAAAGGCCTATACTTATAGATTTAGATCCAAAACTTTGAATGTTTATCTGGTACATTTTACAGATGAGAAAAATGAGGCAATTTTATGTGTGAGCAGAGGTGAGATTGGAACTCAGACCCTCTAACTTAAAAGATATTTGATCTGCTTCAGTGTACTGTAAGTGGAATATACTGGGGTTTTCTCAATATAGAGAAGTCAAGTCAGGAAATCTTTTTTAAAACTATTACTATGTGCCAGGCACTGGTATTAAGCACTGGAAATTCAAATAGATGCATAAAGAAAGACAGTCTCCCCTCAGAAATCACAGTTTCTTTTCTTTTTTAAATTTTATTTAATATTTTATTTTTCTCCAATTACACATAAAAACAATTTTCACTCTTCTTTGCTCATTTTGAGTGAGTTTCAAATTCTCTTTCTCTCCTTCCCATCCTGTTGAGAAGACAAGCTGTTTGCTATAGGTTATACATAAGCAAAACACATTTCCACATAAGTTGTTCTGTTAAAGAAAACACAGACAAATAAAAGTAAAGAAAAACTATCTTTGGTTTGCATTCAGATTACCACTTCTTTCTCTGGAGTTGGCTAGCACCTAAGTCCTAAGGAATTATCCTGAGTCATTATGTTGCTTAAGAGAGGTAAGTTATTCATAGTAGATCAGCTCACAATGTTACTGTTGCTGTGTAACATGTTCTCCGGGTTCTGCTCATTTCACTTTGTATCAGTTCACCAAAGTCTTTCCTTTTTTTTCCTGAGAGCATCCTGCTCATTTCTTAAAATACAATAGTATTCTATCACAATCACTTGTTCAGCCATTCCCCAGTTGATAGATATCCCTTCACTTTCCAATACTTTATCACCACAAAAAGAGCTGCTATAAATATTTTTGTGCACATAGGTCCTTTCCCCTTTTTTTAATATCTTTGGGTTATAGTGGGTTTTATTTGGTCAAAGGGTATACATGGTTTTATAGCTCTTTGGGCACAGTTCCAAATTAGGGAGCATAGTTTCTAATGGAAGAAAACAACAATTAAAAAGAGGAGAAAAGAGAGAAAGGGGAAGGGGCAGAAAGGAGGTTGAAGTCTGAAGAGGCAGGAGTGAAGCCTGGAAAGAAATGAGGACATGACTGGATGGAACATTTTCCTTAAAATTGATTTTCTCCAGCCAATCAGGTGACCCTCCAGGATGAAAAGCCTAAGAACAGAAATAGAATAGAGAGAGTATTAGATTTGGACTCAGAGAGTTTTTGGGGGACCCCCTGTTTCTACTACTTGCTGCTATATGACTTTAGGTCATTCACTTATTCCTCTCTGAGCCTCAGTTTCCTCCTCTGTAAATGGAAGTATGCAGATGAGATGAGCATCAAGGACCCCTCAACATGGTGCAATGGAAAAAGAATTGTTTCTGAAACCCAAAGAACTGGGGTCCTGCCTGTGTGAGTTTAGACAAATCACCTAACCTTCCTGCCAGTTTCTTCATCTGAAAAATGAGAAGGTTGGACCTTTTGGCCTCCTCCATGTCTTCCAGCTCTAGATCTATTCTCCCATGATGATTAGCATATTCCTTATTAACACTGTTGGGGGGGAGGGGGGAGTGCAGGGAAAAGCTCTAAAATTGGCCTCTGGTGACAACTGGGTCTTGATATGAGAACAGGCTTCCTCACTCAACTTGAGATTCATTTAAGATCTGGGGACTCAGGACTTCACAGGGGTGACATAGCTACTGGTCCCATTGAAAGATGAGAACTCTGAATTTCAGAGAGAGGAAAAGAAAACCTTACCCAGAAGACATAGCAGTCCCCCTGATGTGCTTTAAACAGAATTCTGGAATTTCTGACCTAGAAGCTTGTGCTTACTCCTGAGAAGGGAGAAAGGGGAGGACAGAGCAGCAGTATCAACCATCCCAGTGGCTTCTAATAAACAATGTCAGAAGCCAGATGTTCCCAGAAACTAACACATCCCCAGTGAAAACCAAGGGGGATCATTAAAAGGTTCCCTCACTCATTTATTCATTAAAATTCCTCATTTATTCATATTAAATAGATTATGTTGATATTTTTGTTTTATATTGCCTAGATTTCCCCTGTGTCTCTCCCCATACCCCTGAGAGCTAACCCTTGCAACAAAGAATTTTTTTAAGAGGAAGAAAAGGAAGAAAAACTAATCAAAACACTGGAGAAAAAAGATATTATATGCAATTTTGTGTACCAGTGAACCTTATGAGAGCTCACACACACACACACACACACACACACACACACACACATCCTTCTATGAACCTTTATTTCAAAGTGGAGAGGAAGTGTTGTACCTTTTCTTAGAAAGGAAGTATTAAGCACCTACTATGAGCCAGGCAAAGTGCTAAGGGTTTTACAAATAGTATCTCATTTTAATCTTACAGTGACTTGATAGGTTGGTGCTATTATTATCACCATTTTACAGATAAGGAAGTTGAGGGAAGCAATAGTTAAGTGGTTTGCTCATACAGCTAATGAATGTCTGAGGTCACATTTGATCTCAAATATTCCTGAGTCCAGGATTAGCAATCTGTGCACTGTGGTTAGTTGCTTACTTGGAGTCATATGAGTTCTTTATAAAAATGAAAATAATATCTCACGAAAATAAGATTTATTGTCACCTATTTCATAGTGGCTCCTTCCATTGACATTGCTGTAGTCAGTATAGATTGTTCTTTCTTTCTGCTTCCTTCCCTCAGCATCAGTTCACACAAATTTTCCCATACTACTCTGTTTTCATTAGGTTCAAAATTTCCTACAGTGTGGTACTATTCTATTTCATCCATATGCTTCAATTCATTTAGCCATTGCCCAGCCTACTTTGTTTATACAGGGGATTCCTTTTATGTATGACTTGGCCTAGATGATGCTCAGGGTCCCTTCTAATTCTTAAATTCTGTGATTCTTCCAATCTCCCTAGGCCTCAGTTTAATAATATTAATTTTTGTTGTTATTCAATCATTTCCATCATGTCCAGTTCTTCATGACCCTATTTGGGGTGCTCTTTACAAATATTCTGAGGCGGTTTACCATTTCCTTCTCCAGCTCTTTTCATAGATGAGGCAATCGAGGCAGGCAGGGTAAAGTGACTTGCCCAGAGTTACATAGCTGGTATGTGTCTAAGGCTGAATTTGAACTCAAATCTTCCTGATTCCATGCCCAGTACTCTGTCCACTGTACCACCTAGCTTCCCTTAAAGAGATAAGGCTATCTGGTAGTTAAAATCACAACCCTACTCTCTCAGACCTGTGCTCTGAGACTGTCTCATCTCTTTAATATTACCTATCTTTCTCCTCAAATCCATTTCTCATTAGGGCACTCAGTGAAAAAGTAAAATTCAAATATAATTTTCACTCTGGACCTCCTTTCTAACCACTTCATTTGGGCCACATCCTTGGGCTGGCTCTTGAAGACTCCCCAAAAAAATCTTCAGATCAATCCCACACAAGCTATTTTTGTTCTTTAAAATGCCGTTCTTTGTTCTCCATTTGCCTTACAGAATTCTAGGCATTCCCAGGTCTTATTACTCTCTCTCTCAGGATAATCATCCAGTTTCAAAAATTTAGGATGCATGCCAGGTCCTTCTCTGCATTTCCTGCTTCTCTGGAAACTCTTAACTCTTGAAAAAACAAAGTATGTCTTCATCAAGCTGGCAACTTGGAGAATAAATTGAAGAATCAGTCTTCCAGGAGGCTTAGAAAGTGACTTCTAGACTTCACAATCCTAAGTAATACTGCACCATGGCTCTTCCCTGCCCCCAGGAATCTCTTTAAAAGAGAAACCCAAAGGGGAGCTTGGCTGTGGCTATGATTCAGAGGAGTTATATTAGATAGAATCTGATCTTGTTGCTCCTATCATTGCTTCCTCCACACTGGTATATTTGTGTGTACAATAGGGTATGGGGAGGAAGAAGAGGAAGGATAAATATCTGACAAACTGGCTGTGGTGAGGCATTTCCATAATCCAACTATCAGGGAAGCTGAGGCTGATGGTTTGCTTGAGCTTGGGAGTTTTGAGTTTCAGTAGACTTAAAGTCAATTGGGTGTCTACATTGAGTTCTCCATCAATAGGAAAGTTTAGCCAAAAGAGGTCCGGTGAACAGTGACTACACTTCTGCTCCCTTCCTCCCCCCTTCCTCCACTTACCCCCATGCGATAGGATGACCCATTTTGAAAAAAAAAAAACAAAGAAATAAAAAATTATGTGTACAAATGTTTAAAAGTTCCTAGCTTTTACACACTAACTTAGGTTGGAGTACACTCTCCAAAGACCAATCCATCATTATTACCTTTTTTCCTACTCTGTAATATTCACTGTGCTCAATACATACATACACACACATATACACATATATGTAAACACACATATATGTATATAATACTAAATATATTCCACTTACTGAAATCCTGGAAAATCCCATCTCTATCCCCAAACCCTGTGGCATCGCAAGAAATGAATCCTACAATGGAAAGAACCTGGGATGGGAGAGAGGACAAAATCTTCTACAGCAAGCAGGAATACGTGTTTCTTCTTCTTTCAGGTCAGCAGCAAGCTACTCTCCTGAAATATCCCATCCTAGGGAAAAGACTTGGATCCTAGCATACCTTAATATCAGAAATCACCCATTACCTCATTCCATTTATTCTCTGACTAGAGGCTTGATCCCTTCCCCCTTCCTCATCCTTATTGAGTTATTTGTTCTATTACCAGGCAAAGACGTCTCTTACAGTACATAGGCCAAACTTTTACCCTACCTCTAAATTTAATAAATGCCCCAAAAGAAATAAGAATGGGGGCCATGACCTCTCATTCCCCTTCATATTCTAACCATCTGTGCTATTCATAAACTCTCTGGACCTTAGAATATAGAATAGACTAACAAAGCCCAAAGGGATAAAGAACATTTAACTCATTCCCATGAGAATCCAAGTACTATAGCAGGAAAAAATCCTCCATTGAGAGTCGGAAGATATAGATTGTAGTGCTAGCTCTGATACTAAATAACTGTGTGATCGATAACAAATCTCTTCCCCTTTCTGGAATTTGGTTTCCATATCCATAAAATCTTAAGATTTTGACTAAAAATATTTTGTGAAGCCCCTCTCACATCTTGGTATGATCTCAAGTTAATTTTCTAAGTTTTAAGATCTGGAGCCTCCGGATATATTCTGAAGAAAGCAAACAAATTCGTTTTAAGATAATGTGAATTTCTTTTTGCTTTCTATATCTGACAGCAATTCTTATGTCTTATAGTAGTGGTTCTCAAACTTTCTGGTTTCAAGACCCTTTTATAATCTTGAAAATTCTTGCTGATTCCCCGCAGAGATTTTGTCTGTGTAGGATATGTCTCTAGAGGCTTACCATATTGGTATCTTAGTGTTTGCATGAAAAAGCATATCTGTATTTTAGGGAAATAGTTTTAATCTTGAAAAACCTTTAAAGAGTTTCAAGGACTCCCAGAGGATCCTCAGGGGATCTACATTTTGAGAACCACTATTTTGCAGGTGGCCAGCTGCAATGGGGTCATTCTGTCCAGCCTGTAGTTCCTTCAAGAACCACCAGGTGGGGGAGTGAGACATCACTCATGCCAAGTAAGAAATCAGCAGCCAGGGGCCCTGTCCCCAGAGTTTTCTACAAGGGAGTGTCCCTCTTAATCTCTGCCTGAATTCTCAGATAGTGATGAATAAGTAATCATTTTTATTAACAGTTATCTAGTAGATAATTAAAAATAAGATTCCAAGAGATTTCTGACCTTCAAAGTAAACTCTAAGCACATTTCACCTTAGATTTAAAGGGCAATGCTAGAAAAATGACCATCAGAATGAGGAGGGCCTTTACAACCCAGAATGTCAAGAGCTGGGAGAAGCCCTTAGAACACACAATAGCAGAGCTCTTTTTATTATTAAAGCTTTTTAGTTTCAAAACATTTGCATAGATAATTTTCAACATTCACCCTTGCAAAACCCTGTGTTCCAAAATTTTTATCTCCCTCCCTCTCTCCCCCTCACTTCCCCCAGATGGCAAGTAATCTAATACATGTTAAACGTGTGCAATTTTTATATATATATTTCCATAATTCAGATCAAAAAGGAAAAAAATATGAGAAAGAAAAAAAGCAAGCAAATAACAAAAAGAATAAAAATACTATGTTGTGATCCACATCCAGTTCCCACAGTCCTCTTTCTGAGTCCATCAGATGGCTCTCTCCATCACAAGAACATTGGAAGTGGCCTGAATCATTTCATTGTTGAAAAAAGCTATGTCCATCAGAATTGATCATCATATATTCTTGCTGTTGCTGTGTGCAATGTTCCTTTGGTTCAACTCACTTCATTTAGCATCAGTTCATGAAAGTCTCTCCAGGCCTCTCTAAAATCAGCCTGCTCATCATTTCTTACAGAACAATAATATTCCATAACATTCATATACCATAATTTATTCAGCCATTATCCAACTGATGGGCATCCACTCAGTTTCCAGTTTCTTACCACTATAAAAAGGGCTGCACAAACATTTTGGCACATGTGGGTCCATTTCAGGAGAGAGTCCAGAACACAGAATATCAGAGCTGGAAGGATCTTTAGAGAATGTCAGAGCTGGAAGGGACTTTAGAACAGAGAGAATATAGGAGCAGGGAAGGTCCTAAATTTCAAAATTGGAAGATCTTTAGAACACAGGATGTCAGAACTGGGAGAGGTCTTACAATACAGATTGTTGAGCTGGGAGAGCCTTTAAAACACACAATAGCAGAACCAGAGGGCCTTTAGAACATACAGTGGCCCAACTGGGAGAGTCCTTATATAATGTTCTCTCTAAAATGTAATGTTTTCTGTTGAGGTTTTCTTGGGGTCTCTGGAAGCAGCCTTTGCTTCAGTTCCATAATCACTACACAAGGAGCCAGTGGTTAAAGTCCAAATCCTTTATTATCTCTTTCAAAGTCTTGTCTCCTTCACTTAGGGCTCGGCTAGTTTTCTTAAAGGCCTATCTCTTTCCTTGGTTCCAAGAGCTTGAACTCTTGCTGCCAGTCCTTTGCCTTTTTCTGCTTCTCGAATGAATCCTGGCTAAGGCTCCTAGCTTATATGCCCCACACTCAGTATACACCAATCATTATATCACTAGAAAACCATTATTTGTTGTAGGATTAAATCAATGCTAAAGTAGATTAACCATTGTCTCCTCAGTTCCACTCAGTACCTTATAAACATTCTTTGTTTCAAGTTCTGGCCCATAACATCCTTAGACCACATAATGGCAGAGTTGGGAGGGATTTAGAACACAGGATGTCAGAGTTGGGAAGGGCAATAGAATACACAATGGCAGAATTGGGAGGGTCCCTAGAATATAAGATGTCAACTTGGGAAAGATCTAACAGGGGTTAAGAACCCCCAAATCTACAAAACTTCTAAATCTAATGAATCTGATAGATTTCAGAAGATCCATGAACTTGAATGGGAAAACATTAAATCTTTATTTTCATTAATTTTGGATTCCTTGATAATTCTATATTAATTTTGTGTAAGCACTTAAAAATATCCTTCTGAGAAGTACTTCATAGCTTTCACCAGATTGTCAAAAGGGGTCCACGAGACAAAAAAAGATAAAAAAACACCAATTTAATCCAATTCCCTTCAATCAATAGAAAAGGAAAATAATATTCAAGTGGGAAAGTAACTTGACCAAAGTTAACCCCCTAAGAAAAGCTGGGACTCAAACCCAGGTTTCCCAATTCTCAGACTTAAGCTCTGACCACCATACTCAGCTACTCACCAACTCCATAATTCTGGAGCCAAAAGGGAAAGCAAGTCAGGATTCTTGAATTCAAATAAAGGACTCTGGATTTATAATCAGAGAATCATAGTTTCAGTTAGATAGGACCTCAAAGGAAATGTAATCAAAATCCTATGGGAATCAAATTTCTTCCTATTGCCAACTGACCCCAAAGGAAATGGAAGCCTTCAGCCTCTGGGTCAGCCCATTCTACACTGAGATAATCCTTCATGAGAGTTCTTTCTCATGTCAAGCCTAACGGAGCCCTTTGCAAGCTCTTACAAAAATGGGAACCCAGTAGCTCCTGGTTCTGCCCTCTCAGTCTGATCAGACTAAGGCTGATCCAATCAATCTATAAATATTTATTAAGCACCAAGCACAGCAAAGTGATGCTATAATGCACAGAGCATTAGACTTAACTCAAGAAGACCTGAGTTCACTTAGTGGCTGTTTGACCCTGAGCAAGTCACTTCACCCTGTTTATCTCAATTTCCTCATCTGTAAAAGAGTTGAAAAAAGAAATAGCAAACATCTCCAGTATCTTTGCCAAGAAAATCCTAAATGGGGTCAAAAGAATCAGATAGGACTGAAACAACTGAATGTATCAGGCACTGTGCTAAACTAAGTGATAGAGTTGCAAAAAGAGGCAAAAGACTATCCCTGCCCTCAAACAGTTCACAATCTAATGATAATTCTTCCAACCAAAAGACTTTCAAATATTTTACCAACTGTCACATCTTTGTTTCCTTTAACTGATCTTTGGATAGTAGGATCTCAAGGCTCTTCAGCATTGTGGTCATCCTTTCTGTCAAGTCATTACAGCTTACCAATCAATGGTAAAATCAACCACATTTACAAAATGTGGTCCCAGAACTACTCTCAATATTTCAGATCTTGTCTGACCAGGGCAGAATCCAGACAGAGCAATACTTCCCTGGGAGATGTGAGGCCTCTCTTAATAATTACAGTAGCTTTTTTGACAGCCATGCCATACTATTGACTCATATTAAATTTGTAATCCCTGTTCTCTGGCCTTCTCCATCTCAGATCCTCTCCAGATCATGAGCCCAGAACTGGCTTTAATCTTCTCTCTTCCCTTTGGTGAACTCATTCAACCTCAACTCCACCCTGGATTCCCTTTTCCTTCTTTCCTATCATTGATCAACCACTATGACAGCTGAATGAAGCTAGAGAAATTCACCAAACAATAGTGACTGAATATGCTACAAATATAAATCCATCAATTTCAACTGGATCCTCACTGCGGAAAAGTAAGCTTTCTACTCCTCCCTAATAAATATGGTAGTTTCTACAAAAATAAAGGAAAAGTTGGTAGGGGCTTAGGAAGAAAGATAATAAATTCTGCCTTTCCTTCTTTTCACAGGTTTCATAGTTGCTCATCTCCCCTCAAGCTTTTTGCATGGCACCATTTTCCCTCATCTATTCCTGGAGAATCTTGTATGAAAAAAGGGGGGACATTTACTGAGAGCTCCCTCTTTCCCCCATCTTCTGTATCTCACATTGCTCAGATATCTTTTCCTTTACTCCAGTCTCCAATGATAGGTGGTCCTTCTCTTTGCCAAGACAAACTCCTCTACGTTCACAAGTGACCCCATCTCATCTCAATTTTTCCATCCCCGCTCCCTCTTTTCCTTATCTCTCTTCATTTGGAGCTACTTACAAATTAAAAAAAAAAAATCTGCCCTATTTGTTAAAACACACACACACACACACACACACACACACACACACACACACACAACAAAACAAAACAAAAATCCCAATCCACACTTGATCTCACTTTCCTGGTTAATTATAATCTTATATCTCTCCTTCCGTTCTTGGCTTAACTCCTGGAAAAAGCCATCTATGGTAAATGTGTCTTACCTCCTCTCTTTTCATTATGTTTTAAACTCTACAATCTCGCTTCTGACCTCATTATTCCACTGAAACACTTCTTTCCAAAATTCCCAATAGCCTTTTAATTGCCAACTCTAATGACCTTTTTTCAATCCTGATCCTTACCCATTCCATACATTGTCATCCACTTTCTTCTCCTTAGTACTCTCTCATCTCTAAGTTTTCATGATATTTCTCTCTTACTTGTTAACTCTTCCTTTTCGACTGTCTTCTTCGTGTTAATTGTAGTAGATGTGTCCCTTCCCCCTGCCCCAAGACTTTATCTGGAATTTGTTCTCTGCTCTTTCTATGTATCTTGTTTGGTGATCTTATCAATTCACATAGTTTTAATTATCATCTCTTTGAAGATAATTCCCAGGTCTGTATATTCTGCCCTACTCTCATTTTGTAGAATCATCTAGAATCAGATTCCAAAATTTCAAAATTTAACAACCCCAAGGCAGAATTCATTATCTTCCTAAGCCCCTACCAATTTTTCCTTTTTTTTTTTAATAGAAACTACCATATTCCTACTCATTCAGGCTCAAAACCTCAATGTCCTTCTTGACTCCTCACTTCACGGATCAGACCCCCAGACAATCTGTCGCCCAATCTTGTCCTAACTTCACATCTCTATTTCTTCTTCTTACTTTTTAAATTTTTTTATTTATTTAACTTCTTATTTCTGCTCACAATCACAACCCTAATTCAGTCTCTTACCTGGACTATCTCAATAGTCTTCTGCTTTACTTATCTCATCTATATCTTGTTTATATGTAATTGTTTTCTTGGTGTCTCCTCTCTTAGACTGTAAACTCCTTGAGGATAGAGACTGGTTCTGTCTTTGTATCCCCAGTGCTTGGTACAATATTCAGAACATAGTAAAATGTCTAGTAAATGTTTAATAACCAACTAACTGGTCTCCCTGCCTTAAATATCTCCACAATCCAAACAAGATGATTGCCTGAGAGCAGATAAGACCTTGTCACTCTGTTTTGCTTAGTGACTTTCAAAGGCTTTTTATTATCTCCAGGACCAAGTATAAACTTTTGCTTGACATTTAAAGTTCTTCATAACTTAGCATATCCCTACTTTCTAGGGATATTTCTACTTGGGGATCTAGAGATTTCTATTTTGATCAACCCCCTTCTCTGACTTTTGGCCTCTTTCAAGTTCCTAGAACATGGCGCCCTTACCCCAATCCTTCTGAACTGGTTATACCCCAAGTCTGAAATACTTTACCCTCTCAACTCTGCTTCTTATTTTCTGTGACTTTTTCAGGACTTAACCCATATTTCACTCCAATAGGCCTTTAACCCCAACCCCAGCTTCAAATGGCTTCCCCTTTCAGAGTACCTTCCACCTACCAGGTACATATCTTGTATCTCCTAGTTTACACGTGTCTCCCCCATGAGGATGTAAGTGAGCTCCTTCAGGGCTGACTTTTTGCCTTTCTTTATATCCTCACTCTTTATCTCTTTGTTGCATAAATGACTGTTGACTTGCCTATACACTCCAAGATTTTTCTCATATGAACTTTTGTCTTCACCATGCTTGCTCCCACCCAACTTCACATAATGTATTTATAAAGTTGGTATCTTTGAACTCAGACGGAAGACTAAATTTAAACTACTTCAGTTTCCTATGAGCAGCTAGGTGGCAAATAGAGCTGTGATCAGAGCTTCCTGAGTTCAAATCTAGTCTCAGACACTAGCTTCCTGACCCTGGGCAAGTCCCCTGTTTACCTCAGTTTCTGCATCTGTAAAATGAGCTGGAGAAGGAAATGGAAAACACTCCAGTTGCCAAGAAAATCCCAAATGGGATCATTAAGAACTAGACAGGAGTGAAATGATTGAATGCCAACAACATTTGAGTTTCCTCTTATTATATTATATGGCTTCACATTCATTCTAAGCTTGGCAGTCTCTTTGTGTCTTGTCAGTAAATGTTTGTTAATTCTCCCTCATTATCTGCCACAAGTTAAAAAAAAACTCCCATTTATGCTTTTATTTAAGTTACTGCTTTAAATAAAATAAAAAAAAAAAAAAACAGCACAAGGGAACTCTGGCAAGGGATGGTCAAAGAAATTAGAAGGTCCCGAGTTCAAATCCCAGCTCTGTACACAACTTTACTCTGTTTTTGAGCAAGTCAGTTTCCCCAAATATAACCAAAAAAAAAGTTACATTAATGATCTCTTCGGACTCACCTCCCCTCTAAATCCTACAATTCTATAATTTCAACATCCTCAGCTGATGGCTTGATTTACCTACAGCTAAATTCAATTTCTCCAAAAGGAGTACTTAAAGGAAACCTCACTAATATTTACTTTCTTCCTTGAGGACCTGGGGGCCCAATTAACCATCTTTCCATAACACTTGGCTGTGAGAAATCAAAAAGGCACTAAGTGAATGCAAAGTATTTTTACGGTCCATTGTTCTAATGGGCAGAAAGAAAATGATAAAAATCCCAATAAGACCAGCTGTGGGACTTTGAAGGAATCTGTCTTGGAAAAAACACAGCTTTCTTCCCCCCAAGAACTAACTGATTTAGAGCTGGGGGAGGAGAAGAGATTTAAAATATAAAATTATCAAAAATGGAAGAAAGGGACTAAAGAATATGGAATGTCAGAGCTCAAAGGGCTATTATTAGAATAAAAGGTGTTTTAGATGGAGGTACTCTAGAATATAGAATGTTAAAACTGAAAGGATACTAAAAATGCATCATGTCAGAGCTGAGAGGGTCTTAGAATACAGAATGTCAAACTTAATAGGGGACTTGGAACACAGAATGTCAGAGTTGGGAGGGACTTTAAGACACAACGTCAGAGCTGGGAGAGGTCTCAGAAAATAGATTTTTAGATAGATAAGGAGAGACAGAGACAGAGAGATAGAGACAGATACAGAGAGATTCACACAGAGAGAGAGGAAGAGAGAGATGGGGAGGGAAGAGAGAGAGAGAGAGAGAGAGAGAGAGAGAGAGAGAAAGAGAGAGAGAGAGAGAGACAGAGAGAGAGAGAGAGAGACAGAGAGAGAGACAGAGAGAGAGACAGAGAGAGACAGAGAGAGAGAGAGAGAGAGGAGAGAGAGAGAGAAAATAGATCCTTCTGTCCATGGATCTTTTTATATCCTAGCCCTCTTTGGCAATCTGGTAAAATCTATAGACTTCTTCTCAAAAGGATATTTTTAAACATATAAAATAAAATACATGAGATCACAAAACATATAGGCCTTAGTGCAATGCCTAGCAAATAGTAAGTGCTTGATAAATGCTTGTTGCCTTGACAAAAGAAACCAAACATGTTAAAATCTAGTTATCAAATAGTTTTGGGTTTTTTTTAAGTTCAAGGACCCCAGATTAAGGACACCTACTCTAGTCCAAAGCTTTTTAATCTATGGGGTACTATCCTATATGGAATCACAAACTAAATATAGGGGTCACAAAAAATTTGACAATAGCAAAAGATTTCAGAACACAATGAGATGGGGTCAAGTATAAATTTCTCAGGCAAAAATGGATTGCATTTAGGAAATAGAAAATGGAAATTGGGGAAAGTTTAAGAAGTCCTGCTCTATTCTATTCCCTTCGCTTTCTAGAGGAGAAACTGAAGCCTAGAAAGGCCAGAGGACTGTGGGAAGGGAGTGGACGGATGTGGAAGAAGGACAGATCTCTGTTGTTTCTTACTTCTTCCAGCATCCAGATGGTTTAACCGGAAGACTGAGTTCCCAGTGCAGCTGTTTCCATAGTATGGCTATAACAAGGCCTCGGTAACAAATATTTTGGAGGCCTTTCTCCACCTCCACAGAGTGGATCCAGTTGGGCTAAAGAATGTTCAGGAATGTTCAGTTGCTTAACCAAAAGCCAGTGCCATGGTCCTAGACCATCTCTCCAGTGGCACAAAAGGGGTCCAAACTATTTGAGGCAGAGTGGAATCACTATTTTCAAAGAGGCCTTCACACACTGTTCTTTTGCCTCTGCTTTCTTGACTCATCATCATTTCATATAAATATTCCCATATTTCTTAGCAATCTTCCAAGTGATCCTTTCTTATAGAGATGTATAATCAGTCACCTGATCTAATCAACAAACATTAATGAAGTACTCATTAAGTGACAGACGGTGTGCCAAGTCATGGGGATACAAATAGAAAGGCAAAATGGTTCCTACCCCTCAAAGATCTCACATTTTAGAGACATAATCTATGTGCTAATACTATGGATTATTTGGTATTAGAGATAATTGCAAGTATGTCATATTTTCATGTTTTACAGGGAGTCCATGAGAGCAAGATCTAGAATTTATAGGATCATAGATCTAAAGTTACAGAGACATGGATCTAGAGTTATGGAGTCATAGATGTAGAGTTATGGTGTCATAGAGCTAAAGTTATAAGGTCATAGAGCTGGAATTATGAGGTTATAGATTTTGAGTTACAGGATTATAGATCTAAAGTTATAGTGTCATAGAGATAGCATTATAAGGTTGTAGATCTTGAATATAGAGGCATGTATCTAGGATTATGGAGTCAGAACTAAAGTTACAGGGTCATGGAACTATAGTTATATAGTTGTAGATTTTGAGTTATAGGGTTATGGATCTCAAGTTATAGTATCATGGAGCTAGAATTATAAAGTTGTAGATCTTGAGTATAGGGACATAGATCTAGAGTTATGGGAGCATGAAGCTATTGTTATAAGGTGGTAGATCTTGAACTATAGGCTCATGAATCTAGAATTATAGGATTATAGATCTTGAGATATGTCATGAGTCTAAAGTTATATGGCTAAAGACCTAGCACTTGAGGGAATTTGGAGATCATCTAGTTCGATTCCCTCTATTTTATAGATATTTATAAAGGGAGAAAAGAAAGAAAGAAAGGAAGGAAGAAGGAAGGAAGGAAGGAAGAAAGGAAGGAAGGAAGAAAAAAGAAAGAAAGAGAGAAGGAAAGAGAAAAAGAAGAAAGGAAGAAAGCGAGAGAGAGAGAAAGAGAGAGAGAGAGAGAGAGAAGGAAGGAGGGAGGAAGGAAGGAAGGATGGCAGGACAGAAGGAAGGAAGGAAGAAGGAAGGAAGGAAGGAAGAACTGAGAGATGCAAAATTTAAAGACATTGTCTTCTATGAGTAGGTGGCATAGTAAAATGGGAAGGACACACTAAAAAGTCAGAGGAATGTGGGTTCTCTCAGTTCTTAGCACAGGACTCTGCATACAGCAGTAACTTAATAAATGAATATTGAACAATATGCATTACTTTAAACAAATAACCTTCTCAGAATCTGAGAAAATTGTCTAAGTCACAAGCAACAGAGAAGGTGCTAACCTGTTAGAGAGAGTTTCCTTACCTGGGAGTGATCAGAATCAGTGAAATCATAGGGCCAGCCCCTTTCCTTGTATATGAATAAGGAGACCTAGATTCAAATCCTGCCTCTGCTTTTTTCTAGTTGTGTGGACTTAGGCAAATCATTTAGCTTAGTAAGTCTCAGTTTCCTCATCTATAAGACAGGGTGATTGAACTCAATAGTCTCTAAGGTTCTTTTTACCTTTTCACTTTTGATCCTATAAAATGATGGCATAATATTTAACCCTAAATATATCTTACAGGTGCATCATGGATCTGCCACTTACCAGCCATGTGACCTTGGATGAATTATTCTTCCCCAGGACTCAGTTTCCTTATTTGTAAGTTGAAGGATTTGGATTTGGCAACCTCTTCCATGGCTCCCTTTTTATAACTCACCAATCACTGGCTGGGGCCATGGTGGAGTCTCCTGTCTTAGAATGTTTTCCTCCCTGAGCAATGGACATAAATGGGAAGCAAACCTGTGACCTTAGTCACATAGTTCAATACTCTCATGGTGGATAGTGTCCTAGGGAGACATGTCTTGGTCTTATGACTTCATGTTAATCTTGTCACATCAGATCTCCCAAAAGGAAAAGCTCAATATTTACACATGGAGGCAATGAGGCAGAGTGAAAATAGTGTTGGATGTGAAATTTGGAGAAGTAGGTGCAAGTCCCAGCTTTTACATTTAAGAGTCATGTGACTTTAAACAAACTGATTCACTAAAAGCCAGAACTACAGTGAAACATTGGGGTTTTACTCCAATCCCAGAAGAGTTAGCCACTGTGCTTTTCCTGTTTCTAGAGAAACAACTAAGCTGAGCATTTAGTTGACAAGATAAATTATAAGAAGTAACCAAATACTGTACTTTTCTCCCCATCCCACCTCCTGTTAGAGCCATACCCCACCTGAGTTCTTCTGAGCACTTCCAGACCAACCAGACCAACCAGATTTTCATAAGGGAAAGGAAAGTGGTCCCCTAAGTGAGGGGATTAGAAGGGTGGGTGCTAGGAAATTTTCCAGCAGTTCTATTAAGGAGCAGCTCTTGCTATTAGTTAAAATGCTACACTTTGAGAACACATCCTGACAGTTTTTTTTTTTTTTGGACATCCATCATATATGGTAATAATTGGATCAGTCAACTAGGATGATAGGAAGGTGTAGGATGAGAGAAACACATATACAGAGAGAGAGAGAGGGAGAGACAAAGAGAAGGAAGAAGGAGGAGGAGGAAGAAGAGGAGGAGGAGGAAGAGAAGGAAGAAGAGGAGGAGGGAGGGAAGGGAAAAAGACAGAGACAGAAAGAAAGAGAAGGGGAAAAGAAAGAGGAGAAAGAAGGGGAAAGAAGGGAGGAGAGAAGTGGGGGAAGAGGGAAACAGACAGATATTGAGAGATTCAAGTCTCAATTCTGTCAATAAGTTTCTGTATGACCTAAGTCAAGTCATTGAACTTCTTTCCTCTAGCACTTCCTACTCCATCTCCAAAATTTAATTTCCTTGGCTACCAAAATTGTCAGCTACATGTCTGCTTTCAGTTCTTCTTCAATGAAATGGGCACAATCACGTTTGCACACCTAAGTCACAGGCTTGCAAAGCTAGGGCTTCAGTAACTGTAATCAATTCCTTAATAACCATCTCTGAAGTGCTACCATCTGCCAGCCATGGCACTATGCTCAAGGGATATAAAGAAAAAAGGAAAGCAAAACTGCCCTCAAGAAACTTGCATTCTAAAGGGGGAGATAGATAGATAGACAGGTAGGCAGATAGATGGATAGATACACATATATATGCACATATACATATACATTTTAATACACATGCACACTTGTAAAATATACCCAAACATGTATTATAATGTATATATGTATACATGTGGGCAAATGTACATATGCATATATATACACATATGTATTTGTGTGGACACACTTTTTTGCCCACATGTGTATACAAATATACATATGTAAATATGGTAGGGGTTAAATGAGTCTATAGGGGCCATCCCAGGGATTTTGGGATAAGAGCTCTCCTGGAAACTCGCTGGGACCCCAGAGACACGGTGACTCAATGTTTGTGCTTTGGGGAATGACGAATTTCCCTGGCTGCTTCCAGCTACATGGTGGCCTACAGCTGAAATGATCTAGCATTTTGGTGAAATCTGAGGGCACCTTTGGTTCTCTCCCTTTTTGTGACAACAGTAGGGCCCTGGGAATTGTGGCAGTTGAAAGGAGAGACAACATATGGATAGCTCTTTTTTTTTTGATCGTCCCGGTGGTTCTTGAAACTTTGAGACTTCTGGACAATACTTTCCCTATCCTGACAAGATGGCAACTGCTCCCACAGGGCAGCTAAAGGAGGGGGATTCTACCAGTTAAGCTAGGCCCTGGCAACTTTTTCCATTTTATACCTCTTTTGAGTAGGAGACCAAGGACTTCAAGAGCTGCAAGGAAAGCCGGCTGGTGGCAAGGGAATTTCCTCACAGAGAAATTGCTCAGAGGAGAAGACCAAGGCCATAGTCCCAGGTTTATCAGAAGATACAGACTTTGAGGAAGAGAGTAAAGAACCAAAATGAAAATAAAATGCCCAATCATCTATCCTACAAACTGTTTTATGTTCAAATAAATATTAAGTATCAGTTTCCCAATAGATTGTGACGGTAATGATAAGTTGCTACTGAATCATATTTTAAGATGTTTTGTCAATACAAACTGTGAGTCTTTTACATAGAGAATTTCTTTTGTTTATAAGAATAAAATATCTGTCCCATACCTAATAGTGAACATTTCTGCTACCTTCTTTGGGGAGAGCTGTACATGAGCTACTATCTTAGCTTTGAATAACTTGTCACTGGGTCACCATGGATAGGATTTAACGAGCCAAAGAATGTGTGGACAACGAGTTATAGTCTCTCTTTCATTAGGGATTCCCCAGGCCTGAACCTGGCAAAGATTGTGTGCCCAGGTCTCCAGCAATGGGACGCTCTTAGGAAACAGCCATCATCCCAATGCTGGATTTCAAAGAACACTGAGATATGGAGGATCTGACTGGTTTTTTTTTTGAGGAGCTGATTCTAACCAACCCCCAGTGTTTAGTCCCTTTTAGAAGCCCTACACATATCTGGGGTTTTCCTAAGTTTTCTTTTCTTATAAATAAAGCCTGCTTGTTCTATCATCAGATGAATTTGGAACTTCACACGTAGTGAACGTCCTGCCCAGGCCTGAGCCTGGTAAAGAGCTGGGTAAAGAAAAGGATCTCTTAGTGGAGAAGAGAGAGGGGTGGGGCACTTGGCCTCTTGGGTCCAGCAATGGTTTCTTAAATTTAGATAAATATCTATGAAATTAAACTCAGTCAATTAATCCACACATGTTTATTAAAACTATGTACTAGATATTTGTGCCAAGCACAAAAATGAAAAAGGCCCTGCCCTTGAAAAGTGTCCATTCTAACAAGGGGATGACATATATATGTATCAGCTTATACCGAATTTACTCAAATATAAATGGGATTGTGCCCATAATAGGGGTAGGAAGCTAGATCTCTGTCTTCCTTTGAGAAACTTGATTTGAGAAAGTCACTATAAAATTGCTTAGGATTTTAGCTTTACACTCCTGAATTCTGAAGGACAATAAAAACAGGATGTGGCATTCTACAGGGGTGAGGATGTCACAAACTAGCACCAAGAAACTTAGTTTGAACTTTCCATTAGACTTTTGGACCTATACCAGCCTATAGAATTGAACTTTCTTAGTTTTCATAGTCCCAGAGAGAAGTTCTTATTCCTGTTTTTCTACACAGAAAGACACCCAGCTTGGCCTCCAATGTGGTGAATACTGATTCCAGTTCTCATTTTCATTTATTTATAAACCATGGGAACCACAAGAGACAAAATCCCAACTCTCAGAATCGGGAGGGGTCCTTGGAAGACAAGCTAACCCTAGATAAAGAATGCCCCCATTCCAAGTTAATATCAATCTATTTTATTTTGTTTTATTTTGCTAAGGCAACTGGGGTTAAGCAACTTGCCTAGAGTCACATAGCTAGGAAGTGTTAAGTGTCTGAGATTTGAACTCAGGTCCTTCTCACTTAAGGGCTGCACTACCTAGCTGCCCCCATATCACTCTATTTTAAGAGGCATCCATGGTACATTGGGGGAAAAAATGGATTTTAAGTCAGATGACATAGTTTCAAAAACTACCTCTGTCATCTATAGTCTGGATAACTTTGAAGTCATAATTTCTTCCAGCCTCATTTTTCTTCTATATGAAATGAGGAGACTAGACTGGATTAGATGGGGTTTAACAATGTCTGTTTCTCTTGTTCTATTCATCCATACATCCATACATCTATTTATCTATCCTATTGGGATCTCTAGCTGTTGTTTTTTTTTTTTGTTTGTTTGTTTGTTTTATGTTCTGAAATGATTCACACAAGACTGTGAGCTCCCTGAGACCAGGGATTGTCTTTGAAACCCCTTTCTAGCTTTAGGTCTATGAATCAATGAGTGTTCCTTGAAATGTACCATACAGATGATATGCTCATCCTCAGTCAACCCAACCCCATTCAGGCAAGTGCCCCTCCCTACACATTAGTGTCCCTCCAGTCGTTCTTGTCCTTGTACAACTAAGTTTCGGATAATAATAATTCAAATTTCCAGAGTATCTTGTCACTTACAATCTTGTGACTTTGCAGATACAGTTAAGAATTGTGGGAAATGCACTGGAAGGGGAGAGGAAGGACCTGGGTTGAATCCAAGCTCTCCCACGCAATGATTTGTCATTTTTGGTATGTCCCACCCATTTTCTGGCCTTTCTCTAAACTCGTCAGAAATTAAACTGGTAGAGTGGTCTAGATGGTGTCTAAGGTCCCTTCTACCTCTACATTCTATAGTCCTACATATAGTCTAAAGAACAATTTGATGGTACAAGTGGATAAAGTGCTGGCCTCAGACACTTATTTAGCTGTCACCCTAAACAAATCCCTTAACACTGCTTGCCTCAGGTTTCTCATCTGCAAACTGAATTGGAGAAGAAAATGGCAAACCACTCCAGTGTGGTTTTGAAAACTCCAAATGGGAACACAAAGAACTGAATACAACTGAAATAATTGAACAACAACATAAGGTATATAATTTGATTTTCACATTACAATCATTTCAAGTCAGTTAAGTACATACTAAGGACTAGGGATGCAAAGAAAGATAAAATACAGTTCCTGGTCTTAGGGAGTTCACAATCTTGTGAGAGTTATTTCACAATATGAAAAAAAATAGCTAGAGGCACAAAGAAGATAGATAAATGGATGAATGGATGGAGACAAGATAGACAGACATTGCTAAATATATATATATATATATATATATAGAGAGAGAGAGAGAGAGAGAGAGAGAGAGAGAGAGAGAGAGAGAAGAGAGACAGAGCCAGAGAGACAAAGAGAGAGAGAGAGAAAAAGACAGACAGATAGACAGGCAGACAGGTAGATAGATATAGATGGATAGATAGATAAAGAAATAGGAGATTGAGATATATATATATATATATATATATATACATGCACACAAAAATGTGTATATGAACACATGCATATATGTGTGTATATATATGTATATATATAAGTATATATATGTGTGTGTGTATATATACATACATACATATATATATATAGCTTCACACATAAGATATATAGATAGGCAATAATCAATAGGGATTCATAGGATTAAGAAGAATGAAGAAAGGCTTCTTCTAGAAGGTGGGATTTTAACTGGAACTTGAAGTCACCAGGCAGAGATGAGAGGGAACATTCCAAAGGGACAACCAATGAAATTTCCTAGAATCAGAAAGAGTGTCTAGTTTGAGAAAAAGGAAGAATGCCAGTGTCCCTGCATCTCAGAAGGGTGTGAAGTGTAAAAAAGACAGGACAAGTATAGAGGTTACAAAAGACTTTGAATGCCAAACAGAGGGTTTTATATTTAATTGTGGAGGTAGGAAAGAACTACTGGATTTTATTGAGTAAGGAGAGGAAATGCATTTTAGGAAAATCACTTTAGTGACTAAATGAAGAGTAGATTGGAGTGGGGAGAGACTTGATGCAGGCGATTCCATTAGCTATTGCAATAATGAAAGTGTGAGATGATGAGGATCGGCATCAGGGTAGTGGCAATGTCAGAGAAAAGAAGGGGTGAGTAAAAGAAAATGTTATAAAGGTAAAATCTATAGGTCTTGGTAACAGATTGGATCTGAGAGAGGAGAGGAAAGAGTCAAGTGTGATCTCTAGGTTTCCAGCCTTAGGGACTAGGAAGATGATAGAACTCTCAATGTAATAGGGAAACTGGGAAGAAAAGAGGGTTAAGGGAGAAAGATAATGAGTTTGGTTTTAGATATGTTGCATGTGAGATGATGATGTGAGGGAAGAAATGAAAATATAATTATCCCCATTTTATAGACAGAGCATTTATCAAGTACTCACAATGGGCATAATGCTAAGTGTTAGGATTATATGTAAAAGCAAATAAGACAGTTCCAATCCTAGGGAGCTTACATTCTAAGGAGAGAAGACATTTAAAAGTGAGCTGGAAAAAGAAAAGCAGAATTCAAAGAAGTGGAGAAGTCTGAGAGTAAATCAATCCAGGAATGGATCCACTATGGGCAGATCTTCACTTAAAATGCTAGTCAAGGAGATTCAGTCATTTCAGCCATATCTGACTCTTTGCAATCTCATTTGGGATTTTCTTGGCAGAGATACTAAAGTGGTTTTCCATTTTTTTTCTCCAGCTCATTTTATAAATGAGGAAACTGAGGCAAACAGGATAAAGTGATTTACCCAGGATCACACAGACAATAACTGTTTAAGGTTCGATTTAAACTCAGGAAGATGAGTCCTCCTGATTGGATTGCACCATGGGACCACTTAGCATCCCCAAGGGAGAGGAATAAGGAGTCACAAATCAGGAGAGCAGGACTTCAGGAGGAAAGGGCTTTACAAGGTGAAAAGACTATTTTTGAAGAGGGAGAGAAGTCCAAACAATGTTTTGAGTGAATCAAGAGAGCTTTTCATACCAATATTCACCTAATGATGTTTTCTGTTGGTGAATCCTAAGATAACAGGTTCTTGGGATTTACTCTCCTATTGATGATGTTCTGGCCAGCATCATCATTTCATGGAATCTCCAGAAATATTCAATGCATTCTCTCCCTGGACTTCCCAGCTTCCTCATCAGCTCTTTTACCCCAATCTTTACAATTCTCCTTTATGCTTTATCAGGAGGCAAGCTCCTTGAGACTAGGGACAAACCTTGTGTTGGTTTTTCTTTTTTAAATATTTGCATCCCCAATCAACTATGATGAACTTGACTCTTCTCAACAATGCAGTGATCAAGGCAATTCCAATAAACTTGGGGTGGAAAATGCCATCTGTATCTAGAGAGAGAACTATGGAGACTGAAGGTGGATTAAAACATAGTATTTTCTTTTCTTTTCTTTTTTATCTTTTTATAATAGCTTTTTATTTTTCAAAATACATGAAAAGATAGTTTTCAACATTTACCCTTACAAAACTTTGTATTCCATATGTTTGTCTCTCCTTGCTCAATTTGCCCCTCCCCTAGAAAGCAACCAATACAATATAGATTAAAAGTGCAATTCTTCCAAACGTATTTCCACATTTATCATACTGCATAAGAAAAATCAAATCAAAATGAGAAAGAAAAAAAAGAAAGCAAACAAGAAGAAAAGTGAAAACACTATACTGTGATCCACACTCAGCTCCCACAGTCCTCTCTCTGGGTGTAGATGGCTTTATCCATCACAAATCTATTGGAATTGGCCTGAATCACCTCATTGTTGAGAAGAGCCAAGTCTTTCACAGTTGATCATTATATAATCTTATTGTTGCTATGTACATTATTCTTTTTGTCCTACTTCGCTTAGCATACATTCATGTAAGTCTCTACAGGTCACTCTGAAGTCATCCTGGTGATCATTTCTTATAGAACAGTAATATTTGATAACATTCACATACTATAATTTATTCAGCCATTCCCCAAATAATGGACATCCACTCAGTTTCCCTTGTCACTACATAAAGGGTCAAAGCATGATATTTTCACCTTTTTTTGTTCATTTTTTTTGTGTTTTTTTCTTTTGATCTGATTTTTCTTGCACAACATGATAAATAAGGAAATATATTTAAAAGGATTGCACATATATAAGTTATATCAGATTGCTTGCTGCCTTGGCAGGGTAAGGCAGGGAGGGAAAAATGAATGTTGAAAATTATCTTTATATGTTTTTGGAAAAACAAAATACTATTAAAAATTTGCATCCTTAGTATTTAACACAGTGTCTACATAAAATAGATCCTAAATAAATACTGTTATTTATCAATTATTTCTCTCTCATTTATTTTCTGTCTGTAATAATAACTCATATTTTTATAGTGTTCTTAGCATCGCAAAGAGAATAAACACACTATGACATTTGAACATCATAATGCAATTATCCCTTCCACATCATGACTTTTCCATCATGGTTGGTTTTAAAATTAAATGGAACTTTTGCAGAAGCTATAAATGACATATGAAGACTAACAGATTACACAGAAAAAGTTTAAAAACTTGGAAATGAGTAAAATATATGTATAATATTGATATATTTTATCTTTTGATATCGTAATAGTTCAGGCTTCTTTGGCATAAAGGGAGGACCAAAACCTTTGATGTAGATTTTCCAGATTGTGGGGATAAACCTAATCCCCGTGATGTAGAAGGGATAACTGTAGGATTATTTTTGTCCTATTTGACAGATGAAGAAACTAAGTAGGTAAATAATTTCCCCACTATCACACAGCTAATAAGTGTCTGAGGTGAAATTCAAACCAGTGTCTTCCTGTCTTTGGGTTCCAAAGTCTAGTTATCTATCTACCATATGATGCTAATAAGGGAGAGCTTTGGCCAAAGATGCCCAACCCTCCAGATGGGCCACATGGGACTTACGAGAAAAGCTCCCCATTCCTACACTGAGGCAAAGGGGAAAGTCAGTTCAAATAAAGGAAATTCTGGCCACATCTCTCATCACTTTAACAATAACTTTCTGCTCCTCCCAAAAAAAGACTCGTTTGACCATGTGACAGGGAATGAGCAGATGGAGATTTTCCCTTTCCCGGATGCTACTACTGGGTGTTTAACTGAGTTCAACTAATCAGGGGAAGTACAGAATTGAAAGTTTTTAGAGTGAGAGATCACTCAGATTTTGCTGAAAATTTTCTCCAGTGTGAAAAGGTTTTCAGGCTTAAACACAGAATATCAGAATTGTAAGTAGCCTTAGACAATAGAATATGAAAGCTAGGAGAGCTCTTAAATAGATTTAATCAAAAAAGAAAAATAGGAAAACCACACTATATGTCAGCCATATTAATTAATATTGTCTTAGACTATTTAAAATAACTAGATCATAAAAGGTTGCAATATTGTTGTGATGCAGGAAATGATGAGTTGGATTTAGAAAAATATAGAAAGATTTAGACTTATGATATTATCCACCTTCAGAGAAACAGACAAAAACAAGCAAGGTATGGCCTTACATAGATGTATATGAATGTATGTGTGCATATATATGTATGATTATAAATATTTATGTATGTGGATAAATGTACATATAATAAATATGTGTATATATATGTGTGTGTATGTGTATACACTTAATTGTAGCTTTCTTGGGGGAGAGAAAAGGGCATCAAAGAATAAAATAAAAAGAGGACAGCAGAAACAAAAGAAAATCTATAAGGAAGCAAAGAAGGATAGACAACTCTGAACACAATGTATAGTATTTATTATATAGGCTTACTCAAAATGGAAATTTATTGTCTCATATTTTGAATCCTTAAGTTTTGCTGTGCATATGGCAAGGTTTTTTTTCTCTTTTTTTATTTTGTTTGCTTTTCTATTTTGCAATAATTTTTTAAAAAGGAATTATTTCCTCCATTAAGTTTTTTTTAAATCTCCTTTTCCATCTGGCTAATTCTAGTTTTTAAGGAGTTTTTTCTTTCATGAATATTTCTACCTCTTTTTCCATTTGCTCAACTTTTCAAGTTCTTCTCTTCAGTAGATTTTTATGCTTCTCCTATCATCTGTCCTATTCTGTTGTTTAAGTTATTATTTTATTCAGTCTTTTTTATGCCTCCTTTACCAAGCTGTTGACTTTTTTTCATGATTTTCTTTCATCACTCTCATTTATTCTCCTAGTTTCTCTCCTATCTCTCTTGACTTTGAAACTGATCTTCCAGAAAGTGTTTTCGACCCTGAGACCAGTTCATGTTTGTTTGTTTGTTTGATTTTTGAAGCCTTGTATGTAACTTTTTGACTTAATTTTTTAAATCTAATTTTGTGTTTTGACCTTCCTTGTAACCATAGTAACTTTCTATGGTCAGATGTTTTGTTGTTGTTGTTTGCTTATTTCCCAAGCCTATTTCTCTACTCTTCACTTTATGTTAAAATTAAGTGCCCAAAGTGGAAGGGTATTGTCCCAAACTTCAGGTTTTTCATGCTACTGTTTTCAGAGCTATTTCTAGGGGTTCTGTAAGTTTTCAGTCTTTCCAAAATGGTATGACATAAGGTTTGATCACTGCTCTCTTGTTCTGTGCTCTGGTCTGTAAGCAACTACAAAAAACTTTTCTTTACCCTGCAGCTGTGACCAGGGTCCCTGCTCACCCACAGTCCCACACTATAGTGTGCTAGTGCTTCTACACATCCTGGACCTTCAACCTGGAAATGCATATGGGCAATGAAACAGAGTCCTCCATCCACCAAAGTGTCCTCTTTAATCTCCTTCTGTTGACCAGATGTTTGACTCTCTTACTGTCTATGGGTTGAAATCCCTGGAAACCACCATTGCCAATTTAGTCACTACCAATGCCTGACACTCCACTCTCATCCCAGTAAGACAGACCTTTCCTGGAAACTATCTCAGTTGTCTTGGAAAAGAAAACTCTTTCACTCCATTCTTTTGATGGTTCTTCCCTTCCAAAATTCATTTTGATGCATTATTTTAAAATTGTTTATGGAGAATTTGAGAGTGCTGAGGTAAGTCCCTGCCTTTATTCCACCATCTTTAGAAGAAGGTTTCTAACCTTTATTTTATTGTGGCTTCCTTGTTTTTAAATTCAAAAAACCCACATGGAATTATCTACATATATTCCTTCCTAAAGAAGGAAAACAATTGTCAAAATAAAATTATCAAAATTATAAGAAAAAAAATTCACAGGACCCAAGAAAAGAATTTCTGCTAGAAATATGAAATGTACAATAATATTGTTATTGAATATTGAAATGTTAGAAGATAGAATGTCAGAGCTGGGAGGGTGCTTAGAACACAGGATTTCAGAGCTGAGAAGGAGCTTAGAACATAGAATGCCAGAACTGAGGGGGAGCTTAGAACACAGAATGTTAGAACTAGGAGGGATCTTAGAACATAGAACTTTAAAATTGTATGACATATCAGGGCCATGGAGTAGCTGAACTTCCCTCATTTTACATATGAGGAATCTGAGACCTAGTGACATTTCTATGGAAAAATCAAAAAGTTATTTAATTGTAAGAACAGCAAACTACCTCCTATTGCTGTGCTTTTATGTACTCTGGAGGATCTTGGCACTAGCCCGAGCCCTTGATCTTAGGAAAGGAGTGAAGAGGCAGGACTCATGTGGATGGTAAAACAGGTCCGTTTATTCCAAATTCTCTCAGCCTTATATACCCTAATACCCTTACATAACTATAGCACACTGCCCATGCCCTAACTATATACTGTGCGTTCAGGACCACATAAACAACTTGCTATTGTGTGTAGATGTCTCTTTGCCACTTGGTATCACTTTGCTTTAATTACAACACAGGTTGTCACACTCCTGACTTTTCAGGAAGGCCCAGAGCTCTTAGGGTGGATAGGGAGCAGAACCAGAGACACTGTCAGCAGGGTTCTTCTTACTGGACTAAAAAGTCTTATACCTCACCCAGGGTTACCCACTATCTGTGGCCCTCTGCACTTTTACCACTATCTCCTATATACAGCTATTGCTTTCAGCTGCTATGCCTATGTTTCTTGTCTTTTCCAGTGCTGTTTTGGGACATTAGCAAATAGAGTAGAGGAAAACTTTATTTCCAACTCTGCTTACCTCCAGAAGCAATGATTTTTGCTTGCCCATGGTGAAGGGGCCATGGTGGACAGGCCCCCTGCTCCCCAGAAATTTTCAGAATAACCCTCATCAGGAAATGAAGAAGATCAGTAAACAAAGCTAAGTCACCAGTGGGGATTTTCAGAAAATGGTTTGTCATTTCCTGAAATGGAGTTGCACAAGGCCCCAGGGTCCAGACAATGAGATGCTCCCAGTTTCTGAATGAGAACTGCCTTCTCATAAACTTGTAAGCATAATTTATAGCACTTTGTAAGGTTTGAAAAATGTTTCATATGTTTCCTGCCTGATCTTCACAATGACATTGAGAGGTAAGTGCTATTTTATGCCCATTTTACAGATGAGGAAACTGGCAGACAGAGGCTAAGTAACTTGTCCAGGATCACACAGCTAATGTCTAAGGCAGGATTGGAATTTGTTTTATCTTCCTTACTCCAGGTTACTTTAACTTCCTTACTGAAGTTATTCCTATAACTTCAGTGGGCTTTCTATTGTGTCCAAATGCAAATCCTATTTTTGGCATTCAGAGCCATTCATCACTCAGTCCTTCCCTTCCTACCTTCCCAGTCTTCTTACACCTTACTACCTCTCTTCTACTTCACCTTCACAGCATCTCTTGTCTATTTTACCTCCCCAGGATCTCTTGTCCATTTCACCTCTGCAATATTTCTTGTCCATTTCACTTCCTCAGAGCCTCTCTTGTCTATTTCACTTCCATGGCATTTCTGTCTGTCTCCAAGACTAGGACATAACCACTGCACCATATCTGCCCCTTTTTGAACTGATCTATTGATTTAGTTTAGAATTGGTTTAGTTTTGTCTTCTTGATGAATAAGACTCCATCCCCTTCTTAGGGTTAGAAAATGTTTATTGATTGATTTTTTAATATTCCTTCTCACCATGGTCTAATAAAAATAAAGCTGTATGGATCTGGAAAGCTTCAAATCCTGGCTAGGCTGCTATCTCTGTTGCCTCTCTTGTCCATTTCACTTCCTCAGAACTTCACTTGTCTATTTCACCTCCACAGTTTCTTTAGCTAATTTCACTCCACGTCTCTCTCGTCTATTTCACCTCCATAGCATCTCTCATCTATTTCACCTCCATAGCATCTCTTGTCTATTTCACTTTCACAGCATCTCTTGTCTGTTTCACCTCTGTAACTTCTTTCAAATGTGTCTCCTCTCCTCTGACACTGTCACCACATTGGTGCAAACCCTCATTACCTAATGTCTGGATTATTGTGATAGATGAGGGGGTTAAGAGGAAGAGGTCTGCCTGTCTCAAATCTCTCCCTACTTCAATTCATCCCCCATTTAGCAACTAAAATGATTTTCCTAAAATAGAGATCCGCTCATGTTATTCCTATAACTTCAGTGGGCTTTCTATTGTCTCCAAATGCAAATCCTATTTTTGGCATTCAGAGCCATTCATTACTCAGTCCTTCCCTTCCTACCTTCCCAGTCTTCTTATACCTTACTACCCAAAATGTCCTCTTCCATCCAGTGACACTGGCCTCCTGGTTGTTCCACAAACAAAATTCTCCATCTGTCAGCGTCAGGCATTTTCTCTGTCTGTCCCCCATGACTGCAATGCTCTTTCTCCTCTAACTTCCTTGACTTCCTTCAAATTCCATCTAAAATATCTAGGCTTTTACAAGAAGGCTTTTCCAATCCCTCTTAATTCCAGGGCCTTCTCTCTGTTTATTATTTCCTATTTATTGTATATTAGCTTTTTCACACATAATTGTTTACATGTTATCTTCCCTATTAGATTATAAGCTTCTTGAGTGTAGGAACTCTTTCCCTTCTTTTTCTCCAACATTTATCACCGTATCTTACATATAGTAGGTGCTTAATAAATATTTATTGATTGGTTGTTTAATATTCCTTCTCACCATGGCCTAATGAAAATAAAACTGTGTGGATCTGAATATCTTCACATCCTGACTAGGCTGCTAATTACTTGTATGACACTGGGCAAATCATTCTCCTCCCTAAGTTTGTTTCTTTATATATAAAATGAGGGGATTGCACTTCCAACTGGAAATCTTTGGCTCTGGGATCCTTATTCATAATACTAATCTATCAATCAACTTTTATTGAAGATTGAAGCCCACCAACAATCACTAAACATTTATTAATTACTGTATGCCCTAGTATAATGAGAACAAAAAGAAATGTTGAAAATAGTCCCTGATCTCAGGGAGTAAACATTGTAATGAGTTATTAAGTAAATTGTCAATTATTTCCCTTGGGATATTTCACAACTAGGAAGAACAAAAATCATACTTATTGAACTCCTACTGTGAGTGAGATCTTGTGAAGGTTAGCATCCCAATTCAACAAATATTTTGAAGTACCTACTACAAAGGAGAAATAGTGAAATGCCAAGACAAAATTTAAAACAGTTTTTGCTCTCGTCTGCTTATATCTATTGAGATGAGAACAATAAAAAGGGGTAAGGAGATACAAAGCATATTTATTGTTGTTATTCAGTTGTTAACAATTGCACCTAATTCTTCATGACCCCATTTGAAGATTTCTTGGAAGAGATAGTGAAGTAGTTTATCATTTCCTTCTTCAGCTCATTTTACAGATGAGGAAACTGAGGCGAAACTGACATGCCCAGGGACAAACAACTAGTAAGTGTCTAAGGCCAAATTTGAATTTAGGTCTTCCTCACTCCAGATTCGGCACTCTATCCACTGTACCAACTAGCTGTCCACAAAGAATACACACTGTAATAAAAATAATTTCAAGAGAATGAGAACATTAACAACTGGGGAGAAAAGGAAAGATCTTGGAAAAGACATGTAGTATTTAAAGAGAGAAATCAGAGATTTTAAGAAGAGAGAAAACAAAATTCCCATTTTACAGATGAAGACTATCAGTAATCAGCAAACATTTATTAAGCATTTACTGTGTCCCACAAACTCTGCCCAGCAATGGAAATGCAAAAACAGGAGTTCTCAAGGATCATATACCCTGCTACTAGAGATAATGAGAGTAAATACCAGAGGACAAATTGGAGAAGTGACTTACCCAAGATCAGGTTTATCAGTCACTTTATCTATAATATATCATTTGTGCTTCTTGCCTAGAATCATACAAGAAGTAAACATCTAAGTAAAGAGTCTACAATCCAGGCTCTTGGCTTCAAATCCAGGCCTTTTTTAGAGATAGTGGGATTCAGGGAAATATTCTCTGGTTCTGATGTGGATCAACCAGGAAGGGTCTGGATTCAGACTGGCAAGGGCATGAAAATTTTAATGTTCACATTGGCTTGAAATTAGCCAACATTGGTAGAGTTGTAAAATGATGCAGCCATTCTGAAGAGCAATTTGGAACTATGCTCAAAGGGCCATAAAATTGCATGCCCTTTGATCCAGCAGTACCGCTACGGGGTCTGTAATCCAAAGAGATCATAAAAGAGGGAAAACACCCTCTGTGCAAAAATGTTTGTATCAGCCCTTTTTGTGATGGAACTGGAAATTGAGTGAACCCTATTAGTTGGAGAATGGCTGAATAAGTTATGGTATGTGAATGTTATGGAATATCATTATTCTATAAGAAATGATGAGCAGGCTGATTTCAGAAAAGCCTGGAAAGATTTACATGAACTTATGTTGAGTGAAGTGAACAGAACCAGGAGAACTGTACACAGTCATATATAGTAAAAGCAAGATTATGGAATGATCAACTATGATAGACTTAGCTCTTCTCAGCAATGCAGTGATCCAAGACAACTCCAATAGACTTGCCATCCGCACCCAGAGAGAGAACTATGGAGAATGAATGTATATTGAAGCATACTATTTTCACCATTTTTTTTTGTTTCCTTGCTTGCTTGTTTGCTTTTTCTTTCTTGTATTTTTTTCCCTTTTTTGGTCTGATTTTGCTTGTACAACATAAATATGGAAATATGTTTAAATGTACTTTAGATGTATAACCTATATCAGATTGCTTCTGTCATGAGAAGGAGTGAGGTAAAGGAGGAAGGAAGAAAAAATATGAAGTACAAACTTACAAAAATGAATGTTGAAAACTATCTTTACATGTATTTGAAAAATAAAATACTATTGAGGAAAAAAGAATAAAAAAATTAAAATTTGCAAGAAGAAATTAGCTAATATTACAAATCAGAACTTGATTTGCTGCTTTGTTGATTATCAAATAGAGAAAGTGTTAATGATGTGAATTAAAGTTAAAGGTATACCTTAGGAATATTTTTTCCCTGCATAATCAGATGTTAAACACTTACCAACATATTCCTTCAGAGGAACTCAACTTGAATCTGGTTTCTAATATTCACCATCCATGTAATCCTAAGCAAGTAACCTCATTTCCCTAGCCTAAATTTCCCTCAGTTTCCTTATTCCTAAAAAGTAGGAGAGCTTTGAGGGGCTTTCTAGCTGTTATCCACTTGTCTCTTCTGGAGTCCTCTAGTCTTTGAACCTTTTCTTTTTTATTAAGGCTTTTTATGTTCAAAACATACACGCAGGCAATTTTCAACATTCAACCTTGCAAAATCTTGTGCTCCAATTTTTCCCTCCCTTCCCCCAATCGCTTTCCCTAGATGGCAAGTAATTCAATATCTGTTAAACATGTGCACTTCTTCTATACATATTTCCACAATTATCATACTGCACAAGAAAAATCAGATCAAAGTGGGGGAAATGAGAAAGAAAACAAAATACAAGCAATAACAATTTAAAAAGTGAAAATACTATGTTTTAATCTGCATTTTGTCCCCACAGTCCTCTCTCTGGATGCAGATGACTCTCCATCACAAGACCAGAGGAATCTGGCCTGAATCACTTTGCTTCTAAAAAGAGCCACGTCCATCAGAATTAATCATCGTATAATCTTGTTGCCGTGTATAATGATCTCCTAGTTCTTACTCACTTTACTCAGCATCAGTTCATGTAAGTCTCTCCAAGCCTCTCTGAAATCATCCTGCTGATCATTTCTTATAGAACAATAATATTCCATAACATTCATATACCATAACATATTCAGCCATTCCCCAGCTGATGGGCATCCACTCAGTTTCCAGCTCCTTGACACTATAAAGAGGGTGCTACAAACATTTTTGCCCATGTGGGACTATTTCCCTCCTTTATGATCTCTTTGGGATATAAGCCCAGTAGAAACACTGCTGAATCAAAAGATATGCATGATTTGAAAGCCTTTTGGGCATAATTGCAAATTGCATTCCAGAATGATTGACTCAGTTCACAACTCCATCAACAATGAATTAATATCCCAGTTTTCTCGCATCAATATTTATCATTATCTTTTCCTATCATCCTAGCCAATCTGAGAGGTGTGTGGTTGTACCTCAGAGTTGTCTTACTTTGCATTTCTCTAATCAATAATGTTTAGAACATTTTTTTTCATATGACTATAAATGGTTGAAATTTCTTCATCTGAAAATTGTCTGTTCATGGGACACTAATACATTATTGGTGGAATTGTGAATGGATCCAGCCATTCTGAAGAGCAATTTGGAACTATGTTCAAAAAGTTATCAAATTTTGCATGCCCTTTGATCCAGCAGTGTTACTACTAGGCTTATATCCCAAAGATGTTAAAGGAGGGAAAGGGACTCCCATGTACAAAAATGTTTGTGGCAGCCCTTTTTTAGTGGCTAGAAACTGGAAATTGAATGGATGTTCATCAATTGGAGAATGGCTGAATAAATTGTGGTATATGAATATTATGGAATATTATTGTTTTTTTTAATTTTTTATTTAATAATTACTTTATATTGACACTCGTTTCTGTTCCGATTTTTTTCCCCCTCCCTCCGTCCACCCCCTCCCCTAGATGGCAAGCAGTCCTTTATATGTTGGATATGTTGCAGTATATCCTAGATACAATATATGTTTGCAGAACCGAACAGTTCTCTTGTTGCATAGGGAGAATTGGATTCAGAAGGTATAAATAACCCGGGAAGAAAAACAAAAATGCAGATAGTTCACATTCGTTTCCCAGTGTTCTTTCTTTGGGTGTAGCTGCTTTTGTCCGTCATTTATCAATCGAAACTCAGGTCTCTTTGTCAAAGAAATCCACTTCCATCAAAATATGTCCTCATATAATATCGTTGTCGAAGTGTATAATGATCTCCTGGTTCTGCTCATTTCACTTAGCATCAGTTCATGTAAGTCTCGCCAGTTCTCTCTGTATTCATCCTGCTGGTCATTGGAATATTATTGTTTTATAAGAAATGACCCACAGGATGATTTCAGAAAGGCCTGGAGAGACTTACATGTGAAATGAGCAGAACCAGGAGATCATTACACAAGGCAATAGCAATGTCATATGATGATCGATTCTGATGTATTTTGACTCATTCCAACAATGAGATAATTGAGGCCATTCCAATGATCTTGTGATAGAGAGTCATCTATACCCAGAGAGGACTGTGAGAACTGTGTGGACCACAACATAGCATTTTCACTCTTTTTTGTTGTTGTTTGCTTGCATTTTGTTTTCTTTCTTAATTTTTCTTTTTCATCTTCTTGATCTGATTTTTTTGTGTGTGCAAGAAAATGGTATACATATGTATACATATATTTGATTTAACATACATTTTAACATGTTTAACATATATTATATTACCTGGTATCTATGGGAGGGAGTGGGAGGAAGGAGGGGAAAATTTGGAACACAAAGTTTTACAAGAGTCAATGTTGAAAAAAATTATCCATGCATATTTTGAAAATAAAAAACTTTAACAAAAAAAATAAAAAGAACGTGTGACCAGAGAGAAAAGCAGCATAAGGTAACCTAATTTTGGAGATGAGGATTTAGTTAGTAGTTTAGATAAAGAAAAGGAGAATTCTAGGACAAGTGTGCAATTAGGGATGACTTAGGTATGAATTAGTCTTGACTGCGTAGGGACTCCTTGAGCTCTGCTTTAGAAATTATTACATACCAATACATAAATTCAGTGATGATTGCGTGATAAATAAATTTGGTTTTCTATGCCAAAAAGAAAAGAAAAATGTCTGTTTATATCCTTTGACCATTTATTTGATCCTTCTCTAACATGAACAGCTTGGGCAGGAGGAGGAAGGGAGTGCTAGGCACAATGAACTCTTCGATTCCTCCTATGTTATAATCATTTTAGTTCTGGTTTGGGACCGGCTCAAAGCAGGATAGAAACAAAGTACAACAAGTCTGGAAGGAAGAAATAATTTCCAACCAGAGCTCAAGGAGCAGCTTTTCTTCTCCAGAAATTGTCTTGCTCAGTCTTTACACATGACAAGTTCTGAGAGTTTCTTTCATAATCCTCTACATTTTATTTTATGCATTTAAAACATAATTTGAAAAGTATTCATAGACTTCACCAGCCCAACAATAAAAAGGGATCTATAACACAAAAAAGTCAAGAAACTCTGGAGTAGATAATCTCAAAGATCTCTGAGAAGCAGGATGGCAGGGTGGATAGAAGGCTGGACTTGGAGGTAAGAAAACCTGGACTCATTATCCTGCCTCTGACACTTTCTGCTTAAGAGACTTTAGGTTCACTCTTTGAGCATTTCTTCATATTTTACATTGAGGAGGTAGCTAGAGTAGCCTCAAAGGTAATTTTCAGTTCTAAATTGATGATCTTGTGATCTTTCTATCCTAAATTTTGATACTAATTCTATTTGGTAGAGGCATAAGACACTGATATAAAGCAAAAATTTTTAGAAAAAAGACATATGCAAACATTATTTTAAAAAGTTTTTCCTAATTACATGTAAAAACAAATGTTAACATTTTTAATGTGAGTTCCAAATTCCCTCTCCCCCCTCCCTCCTTCTCTCTCTCTCCTCTCCTTCTCCCTCTTTCTCTCTTCCTCTCCTTCTCCCTCCCCTACTTCCCTTCTTCCTTTTCTCTCTCTCTTCCTCCTTCCCCTTTCTCTTTCTCTCTCTGAATCTATCTCTCTGTTATGTATCTGTCTGTCTCCATTTCTCTCCAGTACAGGGTAAGCAGTTTGACATAAGTGATAGAGGAGCAATCATACAAAGAATTTTGTTGTTCAGTCGTTTTTTAGTTGTATCTGATTTTATGTTATTCCATTTGGGTTTTCTTGGCAAAGATACATTTCCTTCTCCAATTCAATTTAAAGATGAGGAGACTGAGACAAACAGGATTAAGTGACTTGCCCAGGCTCAAACAGTTAGTGTTTTAAGGCAGATTTGAATTTAGGAAGATGAGTCTTCTTGCCTCCATTCACTATCTATTTGGAAACAATAGAGAGCCTTGAATGCCAGGAGCATTTGGTAACAGGGAACCATTTGCTCAAGAATATTAAAAATCATTTTCCTTTTTATTATATCTCCAGCACATAGTTCAATGCCTTGGAGGCATTTCATAAAAGTTTATTGGATTGAATCAGGTTGGATTAGATTGAGTTTCCAGCAAAAGAACCATTGACCCAAGCTAGACCTAGAGATATATAGCATAAGAGAGAGGGGGATGATGAACGTTGAAGACTGATTAGGAAACTATTATGATACAGTAGTTCCGGCAGGTAGAAAATGGGCACGTACTCAAGATGGGGCAATGGGAGGAAATGAAGGGAAGGATGCATTCAAGAGATATTGCAGAGGCAGACTTAACAGGAAATAATGGCCACTTGGATATGAGAGCTGAGTAAGAGGAACTAATCAAAGCTAGGTAAACGGTAGCATCAGAGATCTTGACCTACCTCTTCTTAGTGCTTTGAGTGCACCAGCTTGCTCTGCCTGGTCTCTGATGTGGCTCAAACTGGCATGTACAGAATTTTTCTCCCAGTGACTAATTCCAGCCACTCCGGGGTTAGGTTATTGGTACCAGAAAGTGACTTGATGCTGACAACAACAGGAATCGTGCAACTAAATATTGCTCACCTCTGCTCTTGGAAAGTTTAGCAATGCAGCTATTCAAGGTGGGGATAGAGATCTGAGAATCACTGACTGAAAAACCTCCTACCAGGGAACTTCCTGGATCCCGCTGCTATTATTTTTCTCTACTTCTTAAAATTGCTTTGCTTTATCATAGAGTTCCTGTATCTTTATTTATATGGGTCATATGGACTCTCCCTTACCCCCTTAAATAAAAAACTCCTGGGGAACAGGGATTATTTCTTTTACCTTTGTGTGTCCAGCATCTAGCATGGTACCTAGCAAATTCATTTCTTAGAAAATGTAAATTAAATTGAGTTGAAAAGGAACTAAGCTTGAGAACAAAAGTCTGTAGAGAAATTACCCTAGTTGGGAATGAAGAAGAGCAAAAATGTATATAGCATGTTATCCCACTGTGAATAGTGGTAGTTTTCTACCATATTGATAGTAGTAAGCCTAGAAAACAGACCCTGATAACTTGAAGTCTAATACAGGTTTTTGCATAATAATTCAGAGTATTAGTCCATAGACTAATTTCCCCTTGATTTTACAGATGAGGAAACTGAGGTCCAGGAGAAGGGAACAATAGATTTAGAGCTGGAAAGATCTTCAAGGTCATCCAGTCCAAGCTTCCTTTCATTTTACAGACTCCAGAGAAGGGAAGTGATTCACTCACTGACCTCATCTGTGGGGAAGGCAAGTGGATGAGACATTTGGGTGAGCAGGTGAATTAACTAATGGCTTTTTTCTAAAGTTAGGTTAAGTAAAAGCCTAAGGACCCACAGCAGATGAGACTGAAACACCGCTTAGGAAAGGGTAAGTTGTTTCTAAATTATACTTAATTTTTTTGAAGTTCATATGGAATTCTTGTGAAAGGTAAGGCTACTCATTACTTCACCCTTAGGTGATATAGGCTAGACTTGCGCTTTTTCAGTCAGGACTTATTTAAGAACATGAGAGTGGGGAGGGATCTTAAAATCCAGGGTTCAGTTTGGAAAGAAGCTTAGAAAGTACAATGTCAGATCTAAAAGAGGCTGGAGAGCATAGATTGGAAGAGGTGAAGGGGATCTTAGAACAGAACATGTTGGAGCTAGAGGGTTCTTGAATTATACAATGTTAAAATATACAACACAGAATGTTGGAGATAGAAAAGATCTTGAAACACAGATTGTCAGAGCTAGGAGAGACTTTAAAACAAAAAATATGATTGCTGAAGACTGTGTGATGATCAACTAAGATAGATTTAGTTCTCAGCAACGTATTGATCCACAGAAATTCCAGCAGACTTGGGATGGAAAATGCTATCCACATCCAAATAGAGAACTATGGAAACTGATTACAGATCAGAGCATACTATTTTTACCTTTTGTTTGTTGTTTGTTCTTTTCTTTTCTGAGATTTCCCCTCTTGGTTCTGATCTTTCTTTCACAATACGACTAATATGTAAATATGGTTAAAATGATTGTACATGCATAATCTATACTGAATTGCTTGCTGTTTGGGGATGAGGGAAAGGGGGGAGAAAAAATTTGGAACTCAAAATCTCACAAAAATGAATGTTGAAAATTATCTTTACATGTAATTGGAAAAATAAGATACTGTAAGAAAAAAATAAGAGAAGAATATGATTGCTGAAAGGGTCTTTACAATGCAGAATGTTAGTGAATTTTGAATGTCAAATCTGGTAAGGACCTTAGAACATAGAAAAGCAGCTGGAAAGGACCTTAAATAACATTTAGTCCAGGGGTTCTTAAACTGGGATCTATGGCTTTGTTTTTAAAAATCCTTTGCTAATCATACTTCAGTATAATTAGTTTCCTAGGTAGTTCTATGTATTCTGAGAAGGGAAGCATAGAATTCACAAGTGGCCAAAAGGTACTCCCAGTCTGACTTAGGAAACAAGGTGAAAGGAGAGTGACTTGGGCAGGGTCACACAGACCCAGCTGGAACATAAGTTTCCTACTGAACCTTGAAGGTTGAGGACGTGACTGGGAGACGGGGAGGAGGGGGGAGGGAGGAGAGGGAGAGGGAGGGATCTGGGAGAAGACGGAGGAAATGGACGGGGAGGGGAGAAGGGAGCCAGAGATAAACTCACTGCTTTGTAGCTGTGCCCCGGGGCCCGGCTCTGCCTGGGAACGCCTCCAGTCTCGCTCCGGCCAGGCAGGGTGAGTCAATTTCAGAGAAACCATTTGAAGATGATCTGAGGAGATAGACATGACCAGTTGGATTGGTGCTGAGCTGTGGAACTGGTGGGGTGAGACTCACAGCTGGAGTCCGGGCATGGAAAAGTACAAGGCTCTTTGCCGGAGGTCCCTGGCTCGGTTTTCTTTTGGGACGGGATGTCCATTCCTCCCAAATCAATGCTGAGCCTGAAAACGGGCTGGATCCTCTCATTCCAGGTGATGGGTCCCCATCGCTCCTGGAACAACTTCTTCGGTAAATTAGAAAGGCAGCTGGGGATTGGGCAAAGAGAGGTGGACTTGAGATCCACATTTTACCTTTGACAAGCCAGTCGTCCCCGCCGCTCAATGAACTCCAGGGGATGGCCTCCGTTTGGTGCATTCCTTAGTGGTTTGGCCCCCTTCTCCCTTTCCATGCTTTTTATACTCCAGATTACTTCCCTTCACACACTCTACAACCCAGCGTATACCAGCAGTGTGTTACACTCTGTCTCTGTCTCTCTTTTCCCCCCTCCACACTCTGTCTCTCTGTCTCTCTCTGTCTCTGTCTCTGTCTCTCCCCCTCTCCATTTCCCTCTCTCTCTCTCTCTTTCTCTCTCTCTCTCTCTCTCTCTCTCTCTCTCTCTCTCTCTCTCTCACACACACACACACACACATACACACACACACACATAAACGATATAAAGATTGCTGTATTGTGTTCAGTCACGCCCAAGTCTCTGGGATCCCATTTGAAGTTTTCTTGGCAGAGACATTGGAGTGATTTGCCATTTCCTTCTCCAGCCCATTTGACAGATGAGGAAACTGAGTCAGACAGGGTGAAGTGACTCGTTCAGTGTCACACAACTAGTTAATGTCCGAGGATGAATTTGAACCCAGGTCTTCTTGCCTTCAGATCTAGCACTATCCATTGTGCCACCTGGATGTCTCTAGCTGTATTATTATTATTATTATTATTATTATTATTATTATTATTTGGGATAAAAGTTGAGATTAAATGTATGTGATTGCATACATTTACCTATGAAAGAGAATTTTCACCAGGACATAGCATTTAGAAGTGGGAGGGCCCTTAGAATACAAAACATTAAGGATGGGAGGGACCTGGGAACAAGAGAAGGGAGGTGCCTTAGTAAAGAGAATGTCACCTGAAAGGTATCTTAGAACCAAGGATGTCAGAGTTGAAAGGAGTCGAGGGGCAGGGGCTATCAGAGCTTGGAGGGCCTTTAGAGCAGACAATCCAGAACTGGTCAGAGCTTTAGAACATTCAATGTCAGAGCTGAGAAGGACTTCAAAACAAAGAAATTTCAGAGTTGGGAGAGTCCTTATAATACAGAATGCTAAATCTGGTAGGATCCTCAGAAATCAACTAGTTTATCTCCTCTTTTTTGCAGATGAGCAAATTAAAGCCAAGATAGAGGAAGTGGTATATCCAAGACCACACAGTAGTTAAATATTATTGCTTATGGTGGGCAGCGAGGTGACACAGTGGATAGAGCATTGGGTCTAGACTCAGGAACACCAGAATTCAAATCCAACCTCAGATACTTACTAACCAAGGCAAGGAGCCTTTTTGCCTCCGTTTCTTCATCTGTAAAATGAGTTGGAAATGGCAAATTCTCCAGAATCTTTGCCAAGAAAATCCCAAATGGGGTCATAAAGATATGGACATGGATGAAGTAGGCAGTAGGCCCCAGGGCTGAAGCTAAACTTTGACTTCTGTTCTTTTCATGCATAGGGACAAGGACAGAAAACCACTGGGGCCTCTTCTTCCCCCCATCCCCCAAGAGCTGAGAGCACACAATAGCTGGGCAGACAGGTTACATTCTTAAATGAATGCCCACCATGAAATCCCAATGTAGTTAAACCTAATCCTTGTGTAACCCAGACAGTCAAGTTTAATTTGGTCCCTGTGTCATTTTATCGGCTCAAAAGTACCACTGGAAACTTACCAAAATGTGTCAACATATGATAAACTTGCATAAATTATACAATAGACTCATAGCTCATAAATTTCCTAATAGACAATCGATATGTCTGCCTAACTAACTAACATCCTTTCTCAGGAGGTTACCATAAAGCCTGGCACAAAATAGGCCCTTCATTAATGCTTATTGACTAACCGATCCATGAAATCTAGGTATTCATTCATTTATTTATGGATTTATTCTTTCAATAAACACTATTTAGCAATTACTCTCTACTGAACACTATAGTAAGCAGGTGAGTGAGCATCTTATTAAGTGCTTACCATGTGCTTTGCTAAGTGTTTTGCTGAGTCTAGAGATACAAAGAAAAAAGGGGGGGGGGGGAGTCCCTGCCCTCAAGGAGCTGACACTAAGGGGAGAAGGCAGTATGAATATAAATATATTTATACAAGATATAATGAGAGTACATGGTGATAGAAGAGATAAAGTTTAGATAAGGCACAGCCTTCATGGGCATTTCTCAGCCACTGCCCTTACTATCTAGTCCCAGAAAAGGAAAAATAAGATACCAAAGCGGTTTTGCCTGAGGATAGTTTTTAGAGATATACAAATTTTTACAGCACTTTAAAATTTCCAAAGCATTTTTCATAATTTGTCCCATTGAATCTTTACAAGAGCCCTATAACATAGATGTTATCACCCCCATTTAGTAGATGAGGAAACTGAGGGCAAAGAAGCCCAAGATCACACAGCTACTGTCTGACAAATGACTCAAACCTAGGTCTTCTTAGCTCACCATCTGAACTTCTCTACACTAAATTATTCGGTCTCTCTGGTTTCTGTCTCTCATTGTATAAAAGACATTCTTCCCTAATTACATGTGCCACCTAACGCTGCTGCTAATGGGTTCTTATGAACCAGAACTTTGTCAAATTATTCTGGAAGAATAGTGCTGTATATGAGAAGGAAATTGGGATAATGGGTGTTATCCTGGACTTAAGAGTCAGGAAGAATTGGTTCCAATATCCTAGCTGGGTGATTGTTTCCATCTCTTAGAGACTCAATTTCCACTTCTGTAAAGTGGAGATTAGTAATCTAGTATAATCTATGTCCCAGGGTTGTTTTAAGGAAAGTGTTTTAGAAACGTAGACCATAAATTATATTGGCCAAAAGAAATGATTAGCAAGATTATTTCAGAAAGGCTGGAGAGACTTACATGAACTGATGCTGAGTGAAATGAACAGAACCAGGAGTTCATTATACACCGCAACAGCAAAATTCTGTGATGATCATTTCTGACAGACATGGCTCTTTTCATTAATGAGATGATTCAGGCCAATTCCAATGGTCTTGTGATGAAGAGACCCACCTGCACCCAAAGAGAGGCCTATGGGAACTGAGGGTGGATCCCAACATAGTATTTTCATTTTTTTTTATTATTGTTTGCTTGTATTTTGTTTTCTTTCTCATTTTTTTCCTTTTTGAGCTGATTTTTTTCTTGTGCAGCATGATTTTTGTGGAAATATATATAGAAGAATTGTACATGTTTAATATATATTGGATTGCTTGTCATCTAGGGGAGGGGATGGGGGAAGAGAGGGAGAAAAAAATTGGAACACAAAGTTTTGCAAGGCTGAATGTTGAAAATTATCTATGCATATGTTTTTTTGGGGGAAAAAAGTTTTAATAATTAAAAAAAAAGAAATGTAGAACATATAAGCTCTGAAGCTTTCTTATTCCAGTCATCACTAGTGGGGAGCCCAGGTTCTAGGATAACCCTGAGGAGGCAAGAAGTAGTTAAGTAATTCCAGGCTTGAGCCCTCATCAGTGTGCTTTTCTCTCAGACTATCTGCTAAAAACAAGTGAGTGAGCCAGCCTTAAGTAGCTTTTAGAAAGGGGTATTTGCTTTTGTAATAAGAACAATTGTTTTTAAAAAAATACATATTCTCCCCAAAATCTGTGGACTGTTAGAAATATATACATAGTCCAGAGGAAATTGAGCTCAAGCTTAGTTACCAAGGGAGTAGCTCATAGTTGGTTGTTAGGAGTTTTCTTTTTCCATTTATGAGATGTTCAAGATCATTTGAAACAGGTAAAATCCAAAATGGGGTGTGTTGGGGAAGGGAGAAAGGATACCTGGCTGAGGGTGAAGCTGAGCTCTTTGCTTCCCCCTTGCCAGGTGGTTCCTTCTCAGGAGGTTCAGCTAGAACTCTACACTCGCTTCAGTTTCTGGAATTTCCTCCTTCCAAGAATAATGATAATAATAACTAGCACTTATATCATGATTTAAAATCTGCAAAGAACTTTACAAATATTCTCTAACTTCATCCTCATAATTTGAACTCATCTTCCTGTTCTTGACTCTAGGTCCAGAACTATCCATTGCATCACTTAATTGCCAACTCTCTACCCTTCTTGACTCAACTGATAATAATATATAATTAATTTTTAATAATAAAAATAATAATGGCTAATATTTATATAGTGCTTACTCGGTGCCAGGTTCTATGAGGCTAAATACTTTCCAATTATTATCACATTTGATCCTCACAACGATCCTATGAATTAGGTGCTATTATGATCCTCATTATAGAAATAAGGAAACTGAGGCAAATAGGGGTTAAGTGATTTATACAGGATCATACAGCTAGTAAATATCTATGGTCATATTTGAACTCAGGTCTTCCTCACTCCAGGTTCAGTATTCTATTCACTCTGCCTCTATAGAAGATCACTGGAACATGATCAAGATTCCTCAGGAGGCCATTTTGTACTTAGTTTAGCTTCTTTTATGTACCTGGAGAAGGATGGATCATTTTCTGTCTTTCGCAGCTTTGAAACAGGTTCAGTTTTATCTACAACTGAATTCCTGAGCCTCAGCAGAGTAAAAGGAGACCTCTTTGTAAGCACAAGAAGATGAATAACATTCCCTTCAATAATTAACATCTCCACACAGACACACACCCCAGTCATTTTAGTTTTTATTTTATATCTCGTTTTGACATGTCTGTGCTCATGTTGTTTTCCATCCGTAGAATGCAAGCCTTGCTGGCAGGGAGATATCTCATTTTTTTTGTCTTTCAATCTCCAGTGCCTGCAATGGCTGTGGGGGCATTTAATAAATAAATGCTTGTGGAATGAAGGACTAAATACAATCTACTGCAAAATTACTTTGGCTCCTTCCCAACTACAAAGAATTATTCATACCCTGTCCCCTTATGCTACAGTTGAGGGAGTTGGGGCCCAAGGTGGGGGTGCCCAAGGTCACACAGATCCCAGATAGTAACAGCAGAACCAAAACTCTTTCTACTTCCCCAATTGTTAGGTGGTATGTACTTCAGCCAGCTCAATGCCCTCCTTAATTTTGCTTTCCAACAATCCCAGCTCATCCCCCTCAGTTAGAGAGCTCCCTTCCTTCCTTACCAGAACAATTGTTCTAGAAGTAGGAGAACCTTAAGCTGGTTGAGTTTCAGAGTGTTGGCCATTTACCAAAGGAAGATTCAGAAATGACCCTTTTTTTTTTGGTTGAGCTTTGCTCATGGAAATAGTTCTCAATCTTTTCAAGTCTAAGTTGCACTCTAATAATTTTACGGTTAAAAATTCACATTGTGAAAAAAAAAAAAAGCTGCTACTGTGAATTCAACAATGCTTTTAAACATTATTTATTTTCGCATTTTAACAGCACTGATAATGCATCTGAAAAATAGCCACATGTGTGCAAGGCCTCTTATTTAATGAGAAAGAATGTTAATTTATTATACTGAGTCATCTTGGAGAGCTTGTTGGCCCCAAATAAAGATCAAAAGGACAATGCTTAATGTACGTATGGGATTGAGGATCCTGTGTCTTGTAATAGCAGAAAATAATAATTTGCTTTAATAAGAGCACTTTAAGGTTATAAAAACCCTTTATAAATATAACCCTGCTTCTAGTGGTCTCCCTTCTCCAATCCCTCTCTCCATGAATTGGTACTCCTAAAAGCATTTACTTTTGGTGGGGTTTCCTTGGCAAAGAGTGGGGTGGCTTGCTCCTTCTCCAGCTCATTTTACAGATGAGGAGACTGTGGTAAGTAGTTGTTCAGGGTCACACATCTAAAACATATGGTTAGTGGTGCCTTTTCTTTGCTCAACAAGTTCCAGTGGCTCCCTATTAGTTCTAGAATAAAATACAAATTCGTCTGTTTGGTATTTTAAGCCATTCACAACCCAGATTGCCGGGCCAGAATCATTTCACATGATTCTTTTTTTCAGCCATCCTGTTCAAAAGACCTGCTGGCTGCTTCTCTCTCTACCTCTGCCTCTTTGATCATATGTGATCTCAAAGAGTTAAGTAGTAAAAGGGAGAGCACAATGGATTCAGTGAACTTGATTCTGCCCTGAAAGCAGGCCATTTAACTTTTCTGGGATCAGTTTTCTCATTTATAAAATGAGAAGATGAGGCAGCTAGATGGTATAGAATTTAGAATACTGGTCCTGAAATCAGGAAGCCCTGAATTTAAATGTGGTTTCAGATACTTAATTAACACATATTAGCTGTGTGACCTTGGGCAAGTTACATAACCCCAATTGCCTTGCCAAATATATATATATATGAAAATGAGATTAGAATAGATTATCTCCAAAGTCTCTTTCAATGATTAATAATTTCATGTATTTATCTTTTTAATCCCTAGGATGGTGCAGTGCATAGAATGCATTAAAACCTAAATTAAAATTCTGCCTCAGACAGTTACCAGCTGTGTGACCTTGGGCAAGTCATTTAGTCCTGTTTGCCTCAATTTTCACATATGTAAAATGAGTTGGAGAAGGAAATGGAAAAGCACTCTACTTTCTTTCCAAAGAAAACCCCAAATGGGGTCATGAAGAGGCAGACATAACTAAAAGATGATTGTAGTTAGATAGCTCAGTGGATAGAGTCCTGGGCTTTCTATCAGGAAGACTTGAATTCAAATCCTTTCACAGACACCTTCTACTAGCTGTGTGATCCTAGGCAACTTCCATAACTTATGTTTGCCTTAGTTTCTTTCAATTGTAAAATGAGGATAATAATAGCACCTGCCTTCCAGGATTATTATGAGTATCAAAAGTGATTAGCACAATGGCTGGTACATATTGGGCATCATATAAAGGCTTATTTCTTCCCTCTAAAATGAAAGGGTTTTTTTTTATTATGAATTTAAACATCAATTTTCTTGCACAACCAGATAACTGTATAAATATGTAAACACATATTGGATCTAACATATATTTCAACATATTTAACATACATTGGACTACCTGCCATCTAGGGGAGGGGATGCAGGGAAGAAGGGGAAATTTTGGAACAAAAGGTTTTGCAAGGGTCAATGCTGAAAAATTACCCATGTGTATACTTTGTAAATAAAAAGCTTTAATAAACAAAACAAAACAAAACAAAACAAAAAAAATGGTATCATGAAGAGAAGGACATGACTGAACAAGAACTCAAGCTGAGGAAATAGAATAGATTTGATATATGTATATATATATTTATGCATGTGTGCATATATATGACTTAAAATTTATTCTACTATAGAATATCTAGGTTATAATAAAATGATGTGATTGAAACATCAAAAAAAAAAGGATTTAAACATCAACAAGCAGGCATACAGCAATATACAAAAAGAATAGGAAAGAGTATTGTATGCAAATCTATGAACTTCTGTTACAGAGGATTTTTTTTAAGTATATACTAAAAGTCCCACAATAGTCAGTAGGCATCCCTACTATGTGCCAGGAACTATGCTAGGTGCTGGGGAAACAAAGAAAGTTAAAAAAAGAAAAAGTCCTTCCTGCCCTCAATGGGCTCACAACCTAATAGAAGAAACCACATGAAAATAACTATGTAAATATATTTTAACATATTTAACATGTATGGGACTACCTGCCATCTAGGGGAGGGGAAGAGGGGAAGGAGGGGAAAAGTTGGAACAGAAGGTTTAGCAAGGGTCAATGTTGGAAAACTATCCATGCATATGTTTTGTAAATAAAAAGCTATAATAAAAAAAAAAGAAAATAATTATGTAAAAACAAGATACATACAAGATAAATCAGACATAAACAGAATTGTTACAAAAGTAAAAAATGGTTCTACTCATCTGTAGCTCTCTTCTATGTATTTTTAAAAAATTCCATTGATATTCTCTCTTCTCCCAAACTACCAAAGCATAATAATTTATTGGTTAAAGAGTCAACCTTGAACTGATGAAGCCCTGCTTTAAATCCTGTCATTGACATATGGTTTTGTGATCCTAGATGAGTCATTTATAGTTATTGTGTTCTTGGAAATTCTCTCAGAACATAAATTGCAGAGAAGGAATAGATTTATATTGTCAGAGCCAGCTTCCTCTCCGGGGAGTTCCCTATCCAGTAAAATCTTAGGTTCAGTCCCCCTTCTTATCATTACCCACCAACTCCCTCTCCTCCAAAAAAAAAAAAAAAAAAAAAAACCCTCTCCTTTGTAACCAATAACTATACTCAGCTTTTGTTTTCTGCAAAGCTTGGCTCAGATGCCTTCCTTCTCATTTACTTTCTAGTTGCTGATTTGTGAATTGCAGCATTCTTAGATTATAAAATCCTAAAGGGATAGGAGTTGCTTCTCTTATCTTTGGATCTCCAGTAACTAGCAGAGGACCTTGTACTTATTAAGTATTTAATCAATGTTTTATTGAAATCCATAGGTAGGAATTCCTAATCTTGTTGCTTGGTCATGTCTGACCCCTATTTGAGGGTTTCCTTCTTTAGCTCATTTGACAGGTGAGGAAACTGAGGTAGAGTGAAGTGACTTGCCCGGGGTCACACAGCTAATGTTTGAAGTCAGACTTAAACTGGGAAGAGACTTCCTTGATTCCCAGATCCAGTATTCTAACCACTGTACCACTTTATCTAGTATATCCCATTTTGAGGTTCAACAGTTAGGCTTCTTCCATCAAAATGCATTGAGGTTCTGCTGCTCCTGGCTACCAGGACCAATAAGACCACAGAATCACTGAGTGTGCTCCATGGATATGATATCTCACAATTCTCACATGTACGTTCCTCTGTTCCCTAGGAATGTTTCTCGTTGTTACAATAAATTTTTCTCTTGGCGCTTTGAAGTTCGCAAAACACTTTACAAATATCATCCGATTTTATATTCATGATAACTCTGAAGAGGCAGGAGCTACAATTATCCTCATTTTAACAGACAGCCTCAGTTAAGTGATTTGCTGAGGTCACACAGTTAGTAAATACCTATGATCATCTAAATTAAGCTGGACAGGACCTCAGTGATCTGATCAGTCATCTCCTTTTACAAAGGAATAAAACTGAGGCTCCACGAGCTAGATCAGATCCAAAGAAAAGCAATCAGGATGGTGGATAAATACATAGGACCCCAGGCCATTAAAGGTACTTGAAGAGAGGGAAAGGAAAGAAGGGAATAGGCATTTCTATAGCACCTACTATGTGCAGACTTTGTTCAACTCTGCCTCACTTAAATCTAATTCACCTGTAAGTCAAGACATCATCAGGACATCACCCCATGATATCATTGGTCCTCTTAGAAAACTATGTGCCTGGTATTGTGCTGAACACTTTACAAATATTATTTCATCTGGTGCTCAAAACAACCTTTCGAGGTGATTCTATTATCCCTATTTTAGGAAATGGAGGCAAAGAGAGGTTAAGGAATTTGCTTAAAATCAAACCACTAGTAAGTTTCAGGCAGGATTTGAACTGGTTCTTCTTGCCTTCAAGCCCAATACTCTATTCATTATGTGCCTCCTCAGTGAAGGAGGAACTATGAATACTTAGTGATATATTAACAGTATTATAAATCAAGAGATGGTAGGAACCTGACAGACTATTTAAATCCAATCTTCCCATTTTGTAGATGAAAAAACTGAGAGCCAGCTAAGTTAAATGGCTCACTTAAGGTCACGATTACAGTGAGGAGCTTTCTCAAGATTGATGTCTGAAGCTGTATTTGAATTTAGGTTTTCCTAGATTTCCCAGACCTGAAGTTTGGAAGTCCTGAATTCAAATATAATCTCAGATATTTACTGTCACCCTGGGCAAATCACTTAACCCTGGTTGCCTCAGTTTACTCATCTGCAAAATGAGCTGAGAAGGAAATGGCTCCAGTATCTCTGCCAAGAAAATCCCAAATGAGGTCAGAAAGAGTGAGATTCAGACTGGAATGAAAACAACCACTACTTCTTGAGTCCAAGTCTAACTACTGTACCTCATAGCTGCCTAAAAGCTCTTAATGGAACTGTCAGGTAATGCTACCCTGTGAGGTAATGAGTTCCCCATCACTAAGGATTATCAAGCAATGACTGGGTGACCATTCTGGTGAGAAGCTATCAATAGCCAGGAGGACAAAGCTCTGGGTTTAGCACTCTCTAGGACTTCGTATGTCCAGAAGATATTCCATAGGATGTTGGATAATAAGAGGATCACTTAAGGTAGCTGAAATCCCAAACTTATTATTTTATGAAGAAGCCCAGTCTCAGGAAGGAGAGATTACTTATACCAGGTGGCTGTGTAATGGTGGGTTGAGCGCGACCCCACCCCACCCCCTTTCTGATCCCAGAGTATCCACTAACACACAGGAAATGCTTCTTGAATTGAATTGTTGGGGCTCCTGATTGGCTGGAGTGCGGTTTGGACCAGAACATCTTGGAGGTTCCTTCCAAATCTGTCCGTTCTGACTGTCTAGGGTCCCGCAGGGAGAGAGGGATCACGCACTGGAGCCCAAACTCCAACCCAGTTTCTCTGACTCCAACTCCAACTTCCACGATACTGAAGCTACCTGCTAGGAGCTCCATGAAACGGAAACTGGTTTTTGTTGTTTTCCCTTTGTGTGGCCAGCAACGCTAGGCACTTATAGTGCGCTCTTGCTAAATGCTCACTGAGCTCGCCAGTCATTACCCCAGGAGACAGAAATCCCCGCAGCTGCCGAAGGATTGTTAATAGGATGGGTGTCTCCCCAGTCAGCGAGGGTTTCAGTTGAGAACCTCGGCTCTTGGGCCACTCTGCTAAGGGTCATGCGAAGGGAAGGCCTTCCCTAAGCCCTGGGCCACACTTCCTGGTCTTCACCAAGGGGAGGACCCGAAGGAAGGATGCCCCCGAGATTTCGGGGTTCTTAGCGCTCCCCGCCCTCTAGCAGGAGGCTCTAGGACCCGGGCACGGTAGAGTAGGGTAGGGCCGGGCCGGGCAGGGCAGGCGGGGCGGTCTTGGAGGCCCCGGGCTGCTGGAGGGGCGTGGGTCTGGGAGGACAAGAGCTGACTCGTTTTCTGTGCAGCTTCCTCCTTCTCCACCTCCTCCCATCAGTCTCGCTCTCTTTCTTTCTCTGGCGCACACTTACCCTTACACACGCGCTCACTCCCCGCCCTCCCACTTCCCAATTCCCCCCTCCCCCGCGCACCCCTGCCCGCGGCGGGAGGCGGGCCGGCGGGAAGCTGGGGGTGGTCCGCCTGGAGAGCAGCGCCGAAGTCCGCCGAAGGTGAAAGAGGAGGTGGCGGTGGTGGGGAGGAGGATCCCCGGCTGCGAACCGACTGACTGACGGACTGACAGCCAGCTACGGGAGCAGACCGGCCACACAGGTGAGCGCCCCGCCAGGTACAGCCCTCGCCCCTCCCGACCCGAACGGCCCAGTCAGAGTCGGGGGGTGCCCTGGGCTTGTTGGTCGCCTCCCCGACCCCCGTGGGTTACGACTCTGCCTGCTTGCCCGGGGGTCCTAGCCTCGGGAGGGGACTCCAGGGGTCTCGGGTTTAGCCGAGGCCGAGGTCTGGATCGGCCGGTTCTCCGGGTCCTCTTCCCTTGTTGGGGCTGGTTGAGGCTGGGCTTTCCCCTTCATCCCCGGGCTGCGCCAGCCACGCCCCCCTCTGAGCTGGTCTGAGCCGGGGGCTTCGCCATCTACCATCCCCCCTACCTCGGTTCCCTCTGCGGGGCTGAGTGGGCCACTCCCCCCACCCTGCTCTGGGGAAGTGGGGGCGGTTTGGGGGCGTCTCCTCCCTCACCCGGGGTCAGGGAGGCGCCTCCAGGCCTCCCCAAGCCCCCGATTCCCCATCCAGTCCCTTTGCATCCTTCCGAAAGCATCATATCTCCCTGTCGGCCTGCGGGGTAGCGCTCCAGCTCTCTGCAGACCTCCTGGCCTGGGACTTTACCCTCCGATCGCCAGCGCTGCACCCTGCAACCCCCACCCCTCCCCCACCTTCTCCCCGCCTTCGGAGGAGGCTCTGCCGAAAGGACCCGCCCCCTAATCCCGGGTCCTGCAGCTGGCTATCGGTCCTCCGCTTCCTCCCAGCCCTTCCCCACCTCGGGGCCGGGGCTCTGTGACCTGACCCCTACACTTAAACACCTAGCTCCGCCTGCCTCGGTGGTGAGTCTGCTTTTGGCTTCGGCGTTCTCTCACGAGTTTCCCTTCGTTTTAAGAGGTCTTTGCGGGACTAATCCGAGGCGAGGAGCCCCAAGGACCCTTGTAGTTAGTGGGGAGAGGCACCAACTGGGCTAAATACCTTGGCCACTGGGGAATTGGGGTGGCAATCGGGGACTAAGGAGGTTCAGAGAGGGGCTTCTCTCTCCAGGGCGGTCTTGAAAATCAGATCAATGGAACAAACATTTACTAGGTTCCAATAGTGTGCCAGCCATTGTCCTCGGCGCTGAGGATGCAGGTACATCTTGGGACAGTCCCACCCTCTGTTTTCTGGGCATCAGAGGGCACAGCCTCCGTGACCTTGAACTAGTCACTTGCCAGAGAGAGAGAGACCCTTAAATGAGGCTATGAAATCCCTTTCAGGTGGAAATCTTCTGCCCATTCTGTGAAATCACCTTCCTCTGAGTCTTGGTAAAACAGAGGTATTGTCTGAGTGGAAACTCCCCAGGGTCTGAAGGAACTCATCCTCGCCACCCAAGGGGCCCCAGTCATTGCAAAGGTTCGCTGCATGAGGGCAGATAGATTATGCATTAATAAAACCCCGTTTAAGGGCTGGCCCGATGCTGGCACAGTTCCTGCCCTGTACTTTACAACCAAAGTGGTTGGAATTGCTGCCCAGGACTGGTATCAGGCTGCCCCGGGGCGTTCGGCTCCAGCTGGATTGACAAAAACTCTTACAGTTTAGGAGAAATCATGTTTTCACAGGTGGTGCTTTTCAAAACCTTCCCAGGAGTTCTAAGGGAAAATCTTTCTGCTGTTGTGGTACAGAGCTGGGCAGAGAGATGCTTTGAGGAAACACTGGACTCAAATCTGGCTTTGCTACTACTTATGTGATCTTGACCAAGTCATTCTCTGGGTATAAATTATCTCTCGTTTAGATTGAAGAAGTTAGATTTGACCTCTGAAGTCCTTGCATCTGTGATTCTGTGAGTGTGTAGAATTCAGAGATATGCTAGTGTAAGGGGATAATATTGGAATATGTTTAGAGATGAAAGACACCTTAAAAGTCCTTTTTATTGTTGTTCAATTGTATCTTATCCTTCCTGATCCCATTTGGGGTTTTTTTTGGCAAAGTTATTGGAGTGATTTGCTGTTTTTATTCTTCGGCTTATTTTCAGGGGAGGGAATTGAGGCATACAGGATAAAGTGATTTGTCCAGAGTCATATAACTAGTGAGGATCCCAGGACAGATTTAATCCCAGGAAGTCTTCTGACTCCAGGATCTGTACTCTATGCACTGGGTCACCTAACTGTTCCATATATACTGGGCCACCGAACTGTTCCAAAGACAGTATGGTGAGTCCTATTCTGAAACCAAGTTTGGAATGGCATCTAGTCTATGATAACCTAATCCCCATCATTTTACAGCTGAAGAAACTGAGAACCAGAGAGCTGCTTTTCCCAAGAGCCCTAAAAATTATAAGAGATCAAGTCAGAATTTGAACTGAGGGCTTTGACTCCAAGGTTAATGCACTTTCTACAATACTATGCATGGAAGGAAGAGATCTCCCCCCAAAGGTCTCTAAAACTTTAGATCCTTATGAAAAAAAAATTAAACATGGGAACCACCTTAAGGGGAAGATACTTCCCAGTGACCATGGCCAAAATTAAAAAAAAAAAAAAGATGGCAACGATTCAATCTCTGACCTCTTTGGAAAAGCTTTCCAGAGGGCTTCTGTGGGATGGTATAAGGCTTGGTCCTCTAAGTGTAGTGCAAAGAATTGTTGGGGTCTCTGAAACCCTTTCAGAGGATCTACAAATTCAAAATTATTTTTTATTTCTAATATAGTAAATAGCTATAAATATAACCCATGTGAACAAAAACTCTTTGAACAGATCCTCGATAGTTTTTTTTAACATGAAATACTGAGAACAAAAGTTTGAGAATCACTGAATAAGCAATTCCCAAGTAGTTGATTTCCCTGCCTTGGCCACCAGCATCCCTCATGTCTGAGCTATCACAATTTTGATGAGTCCATTTTTGAGTTTTCCTCCTATACAAATGTGTTTAGCTCACAAGCTATTTCTTTGAAAACCGGATCCAAGATTTTTTTCAGGTCACATGAATATGAGCCAAGTGAACTCTGCCTGTTTAGTTTAATGGGTGTAGTCCAGAGGAGGAGATAGCGAAACAGGAAGGAGGGATTTCCCACTTGAACCATTTTGGGGCATTTTCTTCTAATAGTTTGCCAACAATCTTTTTAGTTTCCCTTTTACTAATCCCTAAGTCATTTCAACTGTCACTTCCAGGACAGCAAGAATTCTTTCACTTCTGAGATGTTAAAAAAAAAAAAAATTATGTAATGTAAGATTAGGAAGGAGAGGGCTCCAGTGAAAGAATTTTGAATTTGGAATCAAAAGACCTGGATTAGGGTCCTGCCTCTGCCATCTTGGGCAAGCTAGTTAACTTCTCCAGATCTCAGTTTCCTCATTTGTAAGGTGAGCGGTCAGATGAGATCATACAATGTCAAATGCAAAATCTGAACACAGCTCGCAGCCCAGGTGTACCCAAACCACACAAAACCACATAAAAATGTAGGTTTTCAGGTGAGGAAATTGAGGCATACAGGATAAAGTGATTTGTCCAGAGTCATATAACTCTGGAAGCATTTGACAAAAGAAAAATACCACCAAACATAGACAAACATATTTTAAAACTAAGTCAATAGTCAACCCCATGGAGATCCTTGTATACAAGATTAGTGAACTTCATTTCTGCTGGAGTTTGATAACACTGTCCTCAGAGGACCTCTAAGGTTCCTTGCAGTTCCAAATTTGTGATGCTAAGATCCCAGTAAAAATAGGCTTGATTCCATTTTTAAGGGGAACTGATAAGGATCCCACCCATTCCCAAATACCTCAGACATCTGTTTGCAATTCAGTGAAATTTCTTGAACAGGGGATAAATATTTTTTTCATTCTGTAATCTTAAAAACAAGGCTTAAACCACAAGTTACATATACTTTAACAGATTTAACATGTATGGGACTACCTGCCATCTAGGGGAGGGGATAAGGGGAAGGAGGAGAAAAGTTGGAACAGAAGTTTTTGCAAGGATCAATGTTGAAAAATTATCTATGCATATGTTTTGTCAATAAAAATCTATAATAATAAAAAATCACAAGTTACCCAAATAAGAAACTTTTTAAGATTGGAGAAAACAGTGGAAGCAATGCATAGAATACTGATTCTGGAGTCATTTGGATTCTGACTTTTCCACTTTTGCCCTGGTGACTATGAACAATCCACTTCCCTCTCTAGCCTTCTGTTTTCTCATCTGGAAAATGAGGAGGTTAGATAAGATGACCTTTAATATCCTTAATTCTGGGCTCCTGTGAAGCAACTGGTCCACGAAGCTCGGAAATTCTAGGATTCTGTTCTCTGGATATAACTTGCACTAAAATGTAAATGGCTGCCATTGAATCCTTTTTTGAGAGGAGAGAAAGAGAAAAGGAGAGTTAGCAAGGTATCTTGCCCATGATAGGGATAAACATGAGCCCCAAGAAACCCCAAGAAGAAAGTAAAATTTGAGGAAAGGGAGACTGGGGGTTTATCCCCTTGATCTTGTCCATTGATAATATAACAACATATTGTTTTAATATTTGCCAAATGCTTTCCTTATAACCACTCAGTGAGTAGTATTAACAGTAGTACAATTAATATTTTTGTTCTAGTTTTTTATATAAGGAAACTGAGGTACACAGCTAAAGGGACTTCCTAGTATCTCACAGCCAATAAATATTGGAAGGATGATTTGTGGGATAGCATGGTTCAGTGGAAAAAATTCTAGAGCTGTAGTCAGAGGATCTGGGTTTAAATTTTGCCTTTGCTTTTTACTATGTGACACTGGGCAAATCACTTAATCTTCATGGTCCTCAATTTCCTCATCTGTCAAATGATTGTGTTAAACTAAATGGTCTGTTCCTGTTCTAGATATATGTCCTGCTTTTTTCAAGTTGAAATGACCAATTGCAGATAAATCATGGACCTGAAAGAATCAATTAACAGATACCTGTTAAGAATAAGAACCAAGAATATAATTTGACCATGAAATATTTACCTGTCATCTTGGGCAGTATCTATATTTTCACTGCCTGATGCATGGGGATAGGAGAGAGGTAGGAAGAGTATATTGTCCAAATTGAAGTAGTTCGGTTCTTTGAGACCTTCTTGGATGAGAATCCTTGTAGAAAGGTAGTAACTAGATGGCAGAGTAGGTAGAAGACCTAGGTCAGTAAGATCTAAATTCATATCTGACTCTGACATTTACTAGCTATGTGACCCTAGGTAAGTCACTTTACCCTGTTTACCTCAGTTTGCTTATCTGTAAAATGAGCTGGAGAAGGAAATGGCAAGCCATTTTGGGATTTTTGCCAAAAAAAAAAAACAAAAAAAAAAACCCAAATGGTATCACGGAGGGTTAAGCAAGACCGAAATAACTGAATAAGAGTCTGTGTAGCAGGAAAGGCTTGACATGTACCTAGCACTGTGCTAAGATAAAAATAAAATCATCTCAGCTCTCAAGAAATTTACTTTTTATTGAGGAAAATAATGGCCACAAATAAGTAGATACAAAATAAATACAAGATAGGGACACCACTAGGAGCCAGGGGCATCCAGAAAAATGGATTTGAGCTATCTTGAAGGAAGAGTGGAATTCTCAGGGAAGTGAGGAGGGAGCACTTTCCAGGCATGGGAGACAGGCAGGCCAGAGCCAAGAAACTGGGATGGAAGATGGAGTGTGGTATTCACGGCAAGCAGGCCAGCCTGACCGGAGCCACGAATGTAGGAAAGAGAGTAACGTATAATATGGCAAGGGTGAAGAGTTTGAGAGCAAAGGGGGAAATTAACACTGTCTGGTACCCTCAACTGATTGCAAAATTAGGCCTGGAAGACCCTTTAGAGACCCTTTCACTAATCCTTCTTTCTTCAAGTCTCCATTGCTTATCCTTCTACCCAGATTGCTCTTACTGTTGATGTAGAACTTCTGGGTGGATTCCTAAGGACCCATCTAGTTCTAAATCTGTGATTCTCATTTTAGGCAAATCATATCCCTTTTCCTCCAAGATAACATAAGGGGGTTGCTGAAGGATCACAGAGAGAACAAGCCTCAGGGATAGAATTTGAAACTGGATCCTCTGACTCTGAGTCAGTGCTCTTTCTTTCTTGGAGTCAGGAGACCCTTGGTATAGATCGCAAGGCTCAGGATATTTTTCCCTTCTACCATGAGTGAATAGCAACAGAGGATTTGCTTTAAAAGGACAACACTGCCGGTTGGAGAATTACTGGGCAGTACTCAGATTAGCACTCACTGCCTGTCAGAGTCAATTCCCTGGAGACTGGGCCACTGGAAAGAATGCTCGCTTTGCCATCAGAGAAGGGAGAATTGAATCCTGCCTCTGCCTACCTATTATATGGGGACTCTTTCTAGGCCTCAGTTTCTCAGTTCAGAAGATACAAGAGAGCAGAGCTTCTTAAACTTTTTTTGTGACCTTTTTATCTAAGAAATTTTTATGTGATTTTGGATATATAAGTATATATATATATAATATATATATATATATATATGTATATATACATATATATATATCAAAGAGGACCATGACATTAGGAAGTGCCATGACATGCACGGGAATTGGATTTAAATGAGGGAAAGCTGTGCAGGATCACCTGCCTCACTTTGCCCTCCAGAGCCTTTTAAGTCCAGTGGCCAGAAATAAATCAGGAGAACTGGAGATGGCCCTGGATGACAGTATATAAAATAGGTATAGAAATCAAAGATTTACTGATAATAAATCGTAAAGAAATTTATTTCAAAACAATTCTTTAGTATACTTAGAAATTTACCATTTATTAAAGAGAAAATCAAATAATGAGTTGGATCTGCTTATTTATTTTTACATAAAGAATTAAATCTTAGCAGATACCTTCTATGGTTGCCAAATTTTTTGAGACATCCCCCCATTCAATGGCATGACCCCATCTGGGATTGTGACCCACAGTTTAAGAAGCATTGTACTAGAGGATTCCTAAGGACCCATCTAGTTCTAAATCTGTGATTCTCATTTTAGGCAAATCATTTCCCTTTTCCTCCAAGATAACATAAGGGGGTTGCTGAAGGATCACAGAGAGAACAAGCCTCAGGGATAGAATTTGAAACTGGATCCTCTGACTCTGAGTCAGTGCTCTTTCTTTCTAATCTTGGAGTCAGGAGACCCTTGGTATAGATTTCATCTGATATTGAGTCAGTGAGTTAACCTTTCTAAAAGCTGGCTTTTTTGTCTGTAAAATGGGATGATGTCAATTGATTAACTTAACCCAGGAGCTGTTCTGACTGTATAAAATTCTCTGGTGGCCTCAAGGGGGCTTGCTGGTGGTCTTGGGCTCTCAGAGACTCTGCTTGTACCTAACAATTGTCAAGTCCTCCTGAGTTCCAAAGGCTTTGAGGGTGGGCCTGGTAATGTATCACTGCATATCTGTCACCCAAATGACCAACCTAGCAAAATTTGGAAAACCACCGTCCTTGGTTGAGTGCAGTGTGGCAAAGTTTCCAGCAGAAGCTGGACATTCACTCAGAGGCATTCACTTATATTAAAAAGAGGCTCAGGATTTGCACTGGGAGAGACAAAATTACAAGATTTTGGAGTTGGTATTCATGGCTATAATGGACATTTGTCAGGGAACTGAGGTTGCCTGGTTCTGCTCTCCAGCTCCCTGAGTCCATATCCTTCCCAATCCTTAACCTGACTATCACCAATAATGAGCTATACCTTCTCCAAGCTCTCTGGCCACTCTACGGGGTGTCCAGACTTCATCCCTGTTCAAACTAAACATTTTCCCCATTATCCACCATTCGCTCCATGGACTATCTTAGGCTTCATCCCCATTTCAAACCAAACATTCACTTCTTTCTTCCTTCTTTCTTCTTTCTCCCTCAAATTCTGGGACATAACCCAGTTCCTCCAATAATTTCCACCATTTTCTCATTTCTAACTTCCACTGCTTATAGCATAGTGCCTGACACATAATAGGTGCTTCATCAATGTTTATTGAGTTCTAACTTCTATTAGGGGGCAGGATAGATGCTTGGGAAGGGAGCCAGTTATCTTGTAAGATGAGCTTGTGATTTGGACCAAAGGATCTTCATTGGATTTTCCATTGATCCCCTATTAGCCTGATTATTTGATTATTCAGTTCAAACAAATACTTATTTCTCCTCTTGAGGATTTACTTCAACAGTTTTCAACCTCATCCTCCTGTACATGCATGCTGAACTTCCGGGCAAGTGCTTTAGCATTAGGATTGAATATTGCAGAGCTAGAAGTGAAAGGGCCTTCCAGATTGTATAGACCATCTCCTCCCATTTACAGATGAGTGTGGTTATTTTTATAGATGGAGCAGAATGTAGTTATAAGATTTATCCAGAGTATAAAGTGACAGAAGGAGGATTTGAATCCAGATTCTCTGCTTTAAATGCAATTCTGTCTCTGCCTAAATGAATCTTAATTAAGTAGATTATTCTTAAAAGTTGCAAAACAGACATTTTTCATATCATTAGCCACGTTTGGAATTACTAATCTCATTCCATCAGCACACCCTTCTACTTCAAACTTGTAAATGTATATTAAGGCAGTGGGTAGAATAGTAGAACTGAAGTTAAGAAGACTTTTTTTTTTTTTTTTTTTTGCATTCAAATCAGGCCTCAGACACTTATTAGCTCAGATACCTGGGCAAGTCATTTCACCCCATTCATCTCAGTTTCCTCATCTATAAAATGAGCTGGAAAAGGAAATGGCAAACCACTCCAGTATCTTTGCCAAGAAAACACCAAATGGGGTCACAAAGAGTCAGACAGGACTGGAAAAAATAACTGAAGAACAAAAACAAAAAGTGTATATTAAGCTTCACTTTCAACAAAGGAAACATACAGAAACAAACAACAACAACAAAAATTAAACAGGCCTGGTCCTTGACAGCTAGTTAGTACAATGGTTAGAAGACCCAAGTTAAACTTCGGCCTCAGACACAAGCTGTGTCTTTGAGTAAGTCACTTAATCTTTATTTGCCTCAGTTTTCCTCATCTGTAGACTAAGAAAATCGGCCTCTGAAGGCTCTAAAACTCTAGATATAAATCTAGAACTATGCTTAGACTTGCTCCAGATTGCAGAGCTAAATGGCAGAGGAAGGATTCCAGTCCTCATCTAAGTAGGAGTCCAAAGCTCTTTTCCTAATTCTGATAGGATGGCAAGGACCCCATGAACCCAACAAACAAGAAAGTTAGTTGTCCCAACATGGGTACTATCAGCAAAAATCAGTGCTCATCCATCTGCAGCAACCAGGTGAATTAGGAAGAAAGCTTGCTCTCTAGGTGATCAGAGGCATGTGATTTCCTGTCCCTCATCATAATGTGAGGGAGATAGCCTAAAAAGATCCCGCTTTCATTCTTTTGAATCCCTCCCCGGGGAAGAAAGCAAGAAGGGAAATGTCCTATACATGGAGAGTTTATTAATGGAAGGGACCCAAAAGACCAACTTGTCCAACCTACTTCCTTTACTTAAAATTTAAAAAGGAAACTGAGTCCTGGGAAGGAGCATGGGCTTTGTCCTCAGCCCCTTGTCTTATCAGTAAAATAGCTCAGGTCTTTGAGATTCTTTGGGTGAAAGATTTCTTTAGCCTTGGTCCTTGGAGAATATTTCCAGGCCAAGGTCACTTGGCACTTTCCTAAATAATTTGACAAGGAATGCTGCCAGGGTTGAGCCATGAACTTTTTGACCTTTGGGGTGATTCAGGCAATCAAGGGATGGAGAAGAATGAGACAGAAACTGTCTCACTTCCCATCTCCCTCTTTATTCTTTTTATTTTTCTTCACGTGAGAGTCAGCATATCATGAACAGAGAGCATATCTTGAAGCCAGATAGGCTTGGGTTCAAATCCTGATTCTGGCATTCTAGGCTCTGTGATACTTGAGAATCACTAAACCTGGTACCATAATAATTATTAATAAGTGTTTGTTGACTGACATACTGATAACCTCTCTTTGCTCCAAGAAATTCTCTAAAGCTGTTAAGTTGCAGACCTGCCTTTTTGAGAGAGTTATCTCAACTGGGAGTTTTGCTAAACTAATGAAATCCGTCCCCTCTTTTTCACATACCTGGATTCCAGCCATAATAACTTGCTTGTTTTTCTCAAAAATGACATTTTGTTTTCTGGAAAAGACCTTAGATATCTGGCCCAACCTCTGCATTTTCCAGAAAAAAGAAACTGAGTCTCCTTCAGGGGATATAATTCACAGTGAACTATAGAGCTAAAGGGGGAGAGAGAGAGAGAGAGAGAGAGAGAGAGAGAGAAAGAGAAAGTATATGTATATCTTCCCCCATTAAAATATGAGCTTTTTAAGGGCAGAGGACCAGGGTTTTGCCTTTATATCCTCAGGGCTTGTGCATGGTGCATAATAAGTGCATAATAAATCCTTGTTGACTGACTAATTTCATTGACATAGGGGACTCCAGATGAGAAAATTGAGTCCGCCAATGAAGACTGGCAACTGATCTGCAATTTATAGTCTTAGACGGTTGCCTGAGCCTCTGAGAACTTAGGTGATTTTTCCGTGGTCACACTACTATCCCTTAAACCCCATCTTTCTGATATAAAAACCCAGTTCTCTAACCACTATACATGCTGCCTCCCCAAAGACTCGATGAATGATTGTTGAATCTAAATGTCCAGGTGGGCACATTAGGTTGCCAATTCCCTTCCTTTCTCGATGGCAGACTTTTAGAATCTTTAGTTGCCTTCAGTATTCAACTTAAGGGCCAGAGCCAATAGGAAACCACTTCTGGTTTTCTCCTAATTGGGACCTCTCCCTTCTCTAATCTGCATTTATTTATTTATTTATATTTTATATCTTCCCTTCCCGCATAAGATTGCATATTCTTGAGGGCAGGATTGATTTTTACTCATTTTTAGTCTCCCCCATTAAAGAGTTAACAGAAGACATGGAAAGCCCCAGAGAATTCTGCGTCTCCAAAGGTTTCTGCAGCTTTGCTAATTCATGCTGCCCCAGCTAAGTACATCCAACATTTACCATCTCAGCAAGGAGTGACTTTCAGCTGTGGACCTAAGCACAGAGTTATTTGAATAGCAGAAATAGAAAAAGACTCAGTGGAGCCTCTGAGATTTAAAATTATTTGAAAAATCACTTCCCTACTGTGAGCACTGCCTTGCCCATAGTAGGAACTTAATAAATGCTTGTGGATTGCATCTTCAATATTAGGGGGCATGGCCATCTCTCAAAGGAAGGGAGAAGGGTCTGGGATGTTTGCTTTTGGTACCATGAAAGCCAGCAGGTCTTGCTTTTGAGGACTGGTGGATTTTTGCCATCTTGTAGCCGGCCAATAGAAGACTCCCAAGCCCTAATTGTCACAGTGTGGATGTGGTTTGTTGACATGTGGTAAGGTACAGTCACTTAAACCTCCCCCTTTGGGGCTAGCATTGGGAGACCACTAATAGTATGATAGCGTGGCTAATTACAATTTGGAGCCTAGCGCTGATGGTTGGGATTGCTGGGAATAATTATTGTTTTGAAAACAGTGATGGAGTCTGACAATATCAACACTTCAGGGTAAACAATCTCTCACCATCTGTCTCCCTTTTGGCTTGGCTTTGTTAGCTTGATTTTCTTGGGCTGGGCACAGTAAGGAAGGGAAGAAAGAGGGAACTGGGTTTGTGGATTGGAATACTCCAGCTTGGTTGGAACACTCCAATATATCAGTCCTCTGACTCCTTCAGGAGAGGCTCACTAGAGAACCAGAGAATTTCCAGTGTGGAAATTCCTTCCACTAAGCAGACCAGCAACTTGTCTTCCAGAGGATCGCTTGGGAGCATTGAAAGGATAAGTGATCTGCCTTTGGGCACAGTTAGTATGTACCAGAGACAGGACTCTGATCTAGGTATTCTTGATTCTGAGACTGTCCTTCCACCGGGCCAGGATGCTTCTGTGAATTTCCAATAGGCATTAAAATGGAAAAGTCACTTTAGATGGCAGGACTTTTTCAAAATCTTTGGGTCATAAGCTTAGTCCTTCCATAGCTCTATGCTTTTCTACATATTGAGCTCATACCTCTCCCTGGCCTTCTGTCTTGACATTATGTTTCCATGGACCCAAGTTGGCCTGGGATACAGCAAGGACTAGTTCTAATGTCATCTTTATTATCTCTCTCTCTACAAAATAGCTCTTATCACATGCTCCTGCACATAATAAGTGTCTTTGTTGTTGCTGTTCAATCATTTCAGTTGCATCTGACTCTTTGTGATCTCATTTGGAATTTTCTTGGCAAAGATAGGAAAGTAAGTCATCATTTCCTTCTCTATTTTGTTTTACATACGAGGAACCTGAGTCAAACAGGATTGACTTACTTGCCCAAGACCACACAGCTGATTTTTGGTTGGTTTTATTCTTTGTTCTTGAAAAGGACCCAAATGACATCACTATGTTAGAACTGAGTTCCCTTATGTCCAGCTGTGGCTGATCAGACCAATAAGAGCTCGGAATGCTCTGCCACAAGTCGGACACAAATAGTCCCTATGAACTTCTCTAACTTGGCGCATCTCACATTTCTTCTAAGCTAACTCAATTCAGTTTTGCTCATAGAGCACAGTACCCTCCCTGCTGAGGGCGTGCCATGCTGGGCAGTCCTGTGCCAGTGTCTCCCGTGCCATGCAATCAATCACATAGCTCTTAAGTGAGACCTTGAGAGCATCTTTATTGCTTTTTTTCTGGCACCACATGAGTACTTGCTCTGTGTGAGTTCTCCATAAAAGACACTTTTAAGCAAGTATACATTTGGCATTAGAACAATGTGGCCAGCCCAGTGGAGTTGTACTCTCTGCAGGAGAATCTGAATGCTTGGCAGCTTAGTTCAGGAAAGAATCTTTGTGTCCATTACCTTATTTTGCCAGGTGATCTTCAGAATCTTCCAAAGACAATTCAAATGGAAGGGATTGAGCTTCTTGGCAAAGCACTGATAGATTGTTCAGATTTCACAGGCATATATATGCAAGTATCTGAAACTGGATTTGAACTCAGGAAGATAAATCTTCCTGACTCCAGGCCCAACACTATCCATTAAATTACCTAGCTGCCCTTATAAGGGCCTATTATATGTTTGCTTCATGTAATACATTGCAATACAACCCTAATACAAGTAGCTTCGTGTAAATCCATCACTTTTGTAAATAATGGCTTAGAGTTTCTCATTAATTTTATTTATTATTTATTATATTTATTATAATCAATCAACAAGCATTTGCAAAAGGTCCCAAAGGTCTTAGTTATTAAAGCTTAAAACTTCACTAAGATTCTGGGGATATCATAATAAACACTTACTACTTGATAGGCACTGTGCTAAAGGCTGGAAATTGTTTCTTCTCCCTCCCCCCAAAAAAGGACTTTAAGATTTAAGAATCCACAATAACCCTATGAGGAAAATGATAAAAGTATCATCATCATCATCATCATCATCATCATCATCATCATCATCATCATTTCCTTTTAAAGGAACTGAAACTCAGAGATTAAACAATTTCTCCAAGGTTACACAGCTAGTAAACGCCATAGGTAGGATTACAAACCTAAGCCTCCTGACTTACACCCAACATCCTTTTCCCTTGTGGTCTTCAGAAATGCAGCCCAGGCTGCTACATTTTTTTTTTTGAGGCAATCAGAGTTAAGTGACTTGCTGGGGATCACACAAATAGTACGTATCTGAGGCCACATTTGAGCTCACGTCCACCTGACTCCAAGGCCAATGCTCTATCTACCGTACCACTTACTTACTTCCCCTCCAAGCTGCATTTCTAAACTTTAGAGCCTAAGGTTGGAGGCTTAAGAAAAAAAAAATTAGTATATAAACAAAGTAGGAGTTTTTAACCTGAGGTCCATGAAATTATCATTGGGTTTTTGAGCTTTTTGTTTTTACATAAGTTTATTTCCTTGTTATGCACAAATAATTTGCTTACCAGATTTGCAGGTGAGACCAAGTTATGTAGGAATAATAATGTGCCAGGAGATAGAGACAAGATCTAAAAAGATCTCAAAAGACCAAAATGCAGAGCCAGATCTTTAAATAAAATGAAGTTTTAAGGACTAAATGTAAAATTATATAAGTTTAAATCAACTCTATAAAAGAAATCAACTTTACAAATACATAATGAAGACGGTGTGACTAGAGTTTTATTTGGGGAAAAGCTATAATAATGATGTGATCATATTTATGGGGTGGCTAGATAGTTCAGTAGATAGATCTTTAGGCCTGGAGTCAAGAAGACTCATCTTTGTGAATTCAAATCTGAGCTCAGACATGTATTAGCTGTGAAACCCTTGCTAAGTTACAAAACCCTGTTTGCCTCCGTTTCCTCATGTGTAAAGTGGCCTGGAGAAGGAAGTAGCAAAACATTCTAGTATCTTTGCCAAGAAAACCCCAAATGGGGTCAAGAAGCATTGGACATGACTGAAAAAATGATTCAACAGCAACAAAAATCACATTTACATAGGGCTTTAAGCTTTGCAAAGTATTTTAGAAATAGCATCTCATTTGTTCCTCCTCATAACAATCCTAAAAGGCAGATATTATTATGCCCATTTTACACATGAGGAAACTGAGCCCGAGAGACATTAAGTGACTTGCCCAGACTCAAGTGTCTTTAGGCAGAATTTGAACTTGGATCTTGGTGATTTCAAGTCTAGCATTCTTACCTACCACCCCTGGATAGTTGAGGTGAACTGGAAGCTCGTGTGAGTCAACATGATGGTAAAGCAGCCCAAAATAAGCCAAGAAAAAAAACTGATGCAATTATAGGCTGCAATCAGAGACTTGGGTGAGAGAGGTCAGAGTTCCCAGTAACTGTGGGCTCTAATATATTGCCTCAATAAAAGGGAAAAATAACATGAAATCTGGTGTCAAGTAAAGTGGCACCAGATATAAAGGACTTTAAACAGACTGGATTATATTTTGTCTTAGAGGTTATAGGGAGCCACACCAACTTCTTGAGGAGCAAAATGATATTTCCTTTTTGATCATGTCTTTCTATCCATCTTGCCTGATCTTTATAGATGCTTAATAAGGAATTGAATTATTATTCTTTTTAAAATTTTATTTTATTATAATAAAGATTTTTATTTTTCCAAATACATGCAAAGATAGTTTTCAACATTCACCTTTGCAAAACTTTGTATTCCACATTTTTCTCCTCCCTCTCTCCTTCCTCTTCCCCTAGACAGCAAGTAATCCAATATAGATTAACCCTGTACATTTAATTATTGTTCTTGCAATAAAGGGATTGTGATTTTTATAATATTGTTACAAATTGTTATTCTTACAATAAAGGGATTGTGATTCTTGCAGTAGTTACAAGTTGTTATTTTTATAATGAATTGTGCTTACAACAGAGGGAGGTTAGGAGTGACTAAGGTAGAAAGTGGACTTTATCTAGAATGCTGAGTTGGCCAGTTAAATCAGATTTCAGAGACTCTTATATTTAACTGTTAGAACCCCTCAGCATCATTTGCAAGACTAGCCCCAAGGTTCTTATTCAATAAAAATAGATCTGTGATATATAGTCATTGTATTGCATCACACAGAAGGGAAAGAAAGCTGGTTTAGCCATATGTGTGTGTGTGTGTGTGTGTGTATACATATATATGTATGTATATATATGGGGTTTTTTTTGGTTTTTTGTTTTGCTTTTTGCTGAGGCAATTGGGGTTAAGTGACTTGCCCAGGGTCACACTGCTAGGAAGTGTTAAGTGTCTGAGACCAGATTTGAACTCAAGTCCTCCTGATTTCAGGGCTAGTGCTCTATCCACTGTGCCACTAGCTGCCCCCATTTAGATATTTAAAAAAAAACCAACATGATGGTCAAGAACAACTCCATGAACTCCATATGAGTCAAATAATGTGAACTGGCTGCCATTAAACCCCTATGGCTGATCTAGGCTGATCTAAAATGAGGTAGTGTCCTGTATAAAGACATTTTCATAAAACCATTGATGACAACTGGAGTAGTCTTCTTGATGCTCCCAGCTGTGCCCTGCCAGAGCACATCTGGCACATCACCTCAGTCCAAGGAGTGTTAACAAAGAGGGCATCCAAGATATCAAGTCAAACAGCCAAGTCATATGAAGGAAGATTGAGGACTAAGGAGAAGTAGTGTGATAGCCTGGAAAGAGCACTGGATTCGAATCTTGTCTTTCACATTTTTGTTTAATCTTAGACAAATCATTTTCCCTTTCTGGCCTTCAGTTTCCTCATTTGAAAAATGAGAAGATTGAATTAGATGGGGCAGGAGGTTCTTTCTCGTTCCAAATCTGTGAAGCCATGAAATTGGAGTTGTTTAGATTGAAAAGACAAGAGAAGTGACATGTGTGTGGGAATGTGGGTCTCAGATAGGAACCCAGATGCTGAGCAGCTAAACCCAACATTTTTGTCTTTAAAATTTTAATTATGAATATTATAATAATCAATGGATAGGTACAAAGAACAAGATTTGTGTACTTGTTATGGACAGTTAACTTTTTTAAGAGGATTAATTTTGGCAAAGTAGTAACAGTTAAGTGGTTGAATTGTTATTCTTGCAATAAAAAGAATTGTGATTCTTATAATATTGTTGCAAATGATTATTCTTATAATAAAGGGTTGTGATTCTTAACAATATTGCCACAAATTGTTATTTTTACAATGTATTGTTGCACTAACCACAAAGTAACAGAATTGCCCCATATTTTTAAATACTTTATAGATGATTTTATTTGTTTCTTCTTCCCCTGCTCCGCCCCCTCATTCCTACCTTCAGTGCTCTTTGTTCTACATTATGGCATTCTCTATGGGCAGAAAGAGCAGAGACTACACGGAGGTAGATTTTAGCTTGGTATAAGGAAGGATTCTAGAGCAATTAAAACTTCTATGTGGGGATTGCTCCAGAGTGTTGAGCTCGTAGTCCCTGAAAGAATTCAAGTAGAAGGTGAACGACCAGATGTTGGGGATGTGGTAGAGAACACTTATTTGTTGGGAAGAGAATTGGACTTTTAAACAACATTTAAAACTCAAGGAAAGAGAAGAAACCGAGGTACATTAACTATGCAGGTAATGAGACAGCTGGATTTGAAGACAAAGACTTGGGTTCCAATTCTGGCTCTGCTCTCTCAACCTCTGTGACCTTGGACAAGCCCCTTAATCTTTTTAAATCTCAAGTTCCTTCTTCCCTCTCTTTCTTTCTTCCCTCCTTCCTTCCTTCCTCTTTCTTTCCCTCCTTCCTTCCTTTTTCCCTCCCTCCCTCCCTTCTTTCCTTCCTTCTGGTGAAGCCATTGGGCTTAAATGACTTGCCCAGAATCACACAGCTAGTAAGTATTAAATATCTGAGGCCAGATTTGAACTCAGGTCCTCCAAATCCCAGGGCCAGTGCTGTATCCTCTGTCATCTAGCTGTTCATCAAGTTTCTTTATCAATAAAATAGGAGGATTGGACTCAAAGGCTTTTCCAGCTCTACATCTCTGAGCCTAAGAAGAGGTCCTAAGACTATGACCAATCACTGCTTCTGTCACTGATTGGGAGGGAGCAGAATCGAAGAAGGATGCTTTGCATTTTCCAGAGACAAATTGGCATTTGGTGAATCCAAGCAGATAAGTTAAGGTAATAAATTAATTTTCCTGAATCCAAGTGCCCTGTGTGAAGATAGGCTGGTACTTACTTGATCCTTGCCCCACTGACTGATTGGATCTCCTGAACAATAATGCACCAAATCTGGCTGTCTTGTAGCTAAGCTCTGATGACATCCATTTTGGGTAGAATTCTGCCCTGATGAAGCTCCCGCTTTGGATTCTATCCAGTTTAGCCAGTTGGCATGTATATTGACTTTTACAGCTATCTCCTGAGTAAGTAGAAGGCAAACTATATTGGGAAGTGGGAGCTCTGGGTTTGAATCTTTTGTTTCTAGTCACACCTTGGTTGATCTTGTGGTCATGAAGACCTAAGTTCAAATCCTGAACTAGCTATGACTCTAGGGAAGTCATTTCCCCCTTCCCCTTTTCAGTATGATTTTTTTTTTCTGAGACTATTGAGGTTAAGTGACTTGCCTTAAGTGTCTGAGGTCAGATTTGAACTCGGGTCCTCCTGGTGCTCTATCCACTATGCCACCTAGCTGTTCCCCCACCACACACACACACACACACACACACACACACACACACACACACTTTTCAATCTCAGTTTCCTCAATAGGGATAAAAATAGTACCTACTCTGTAGGGTTGTCATAAAGATCAAGTGAGATAAGATAATATGTGTAAAATGCTTTGCAAACCTTAATTTAAATATTAGCTACTATTATTATTACTATGGTAATGACCATATCATCTCAGAGCTTTGATTTCTTCCTTTTGTCCACTTGGCCTAATGATGCCTTCAGAGGTTGCCTTCTGGGGTTGTTATAAGACTCCAATAAAGTGTAGACTGTAGCATGCCATGATGATGGTGGTTGTCGCCCTCACTGTACCATGCTGTTAGCTAAATAATCATCTTGTGTGCTATTGTTTTTGGTTCTGAAATAAGAATCTATTATGTACACCTGTAAAATCAGTGCCCTAAGCATGAACAAACTTGTCCCAATGGCATTTATCATGTTTTTCTTGGAATTATCAAAGTTTGGAAGTGCTCAGGGCCATTATAAAAGCCTTGTGTTTGATTATCAGTAATTTCTTTGAGCTACCTAGATGGTGCAGTGGGTAGAGCACTGGACTTAAGTCAGGAAGACCTGAGTTCAAATCCGACCTCAGATTTTTATTAGTTGTGGGATCCTGGGCAAGTCACTTCACCTTGTTTGCCTTGGTTTCCTCAACTGGAGAATGAACTGGAGAAGGAAATAGCAAAGCACTTTAGTTTCTTTGCCAAGAAGACCCCAAATGGGGTCACAAAATATGACATGACTGAACAACAACTTCTTTGCATAAGGAGATATTGTAATGTTGTGGAAAGATCCCTGGCTAGGAGATCTGAGTCCCAAGCAAGCCCCTTCATCACCACCTTGACTTACTTTGCAAAACTTTGGATAAATCACATAACTCCTGATACTTTTTCTGAATCCCCAGTGTTTACTTAGCACAGTGCCTGACACAGTGCTTAATAAATGCTTGTTGACTGGCCTTAAATTTCTTCCTCTATAACAAAGCTTCTTCAGCTATGAATTGCCAACTCCATGTAGAATCACATAAATGAATGTGATGCTCATGAAAAATTTGGCAGCAATAAAAGGTATTAAATATTCCTCCAAGATTTCATTCTTTATGTAAAAATAAACAAACACATCTATCTCATTCATATGCAGATTTGCTTCCGTCTTTAATAAATGGTAAAATTACATCTACACCAAAGAATTGTTTTAAAATAAATTTGTGGTTTATTATCAGTAAATGTTTGATTTGTGTACCTATTATATATGCCTATGTACCCAGAGTTGCATAAAAATTTCATGGGCAAAAAGGAGTCATTAGTGGAAAAATTTTAAGTCCTGATCCATAAGATGAAGAGATTTAAATAAATGGTTCCTCAAGACCCTTAAAGCTTTGATGTTCTCTCTTCTAAAATCTTCCCAAACATTCTTTTTTTTTTTTGTAAACATTATTTGTTTTAAGTGTCCTCTTGGACTTTCCAGTGATAAAAGTTTTATTTTCTAAGATGAGAGGATGAGGCTCTTAACCATTTTGTGTCATAGGCTTCTTTGGCAGGCTCCTGAAGTCTGTGGGCCCCTTTCAGAATGATGTTTTAAATTCATAGATAAAATACATAAAACCACAAAGGAAACCAATTGTATTGAAATGCAATTATCATTACACACACATATACTTTAAAGTTCATTGAGCCCGGGCTAGAACCCATACTCCCCAACGCCTTTATCCAGCTTAGCCAGTTTTGTTCAAAGGCCCCTCTAGCTCTGAAATTCTGTGTTCTCTGGTTTTTAGGAAATGTTTTCATGATCACTTCTCGTGCCAATGTTATTAGCACTCAGTTCCAGAGCCTTTTAGTTTTGCTCTTTGGAAATGAAGGGCAGCCTGGGTTAGCTTTGGTTTTTGCTAAGGGGGTTTTTGCCTCAACCAGCTGATTTAAAGATCACTCAGCTCCTTCATCCTGTACATTAACTGCTGACTCATCACTGACCTGTCAGAGATATTGCTACCCATCTTTGAAGTCTGTGTCCAACCTGTTGTCTCTTTTCTAGTATGAGCTCATCACCAGGACATTTCTGGGGTTACTCCCTGCTGTGAACTTGTTCCCTCAAATGAAGATTCAGGTTGAAAATGAGTAGGCTTAAAAGGGGTTGAAATATATTCCTGGATGACAGACTTATAAATAGTCCCTCAAGGAAATTACTGTGCTTAGAGATCTCAGCCTTGCTCTTCGGAGGTTAATGTGCAAAGATACTCAGGCTGTTGGATTCCCCCAAAGTACTCCTTCCTGCCTTTGTTAGGCAGACCTCCAGGATAAGGAGATCCTCAACCTGTCTTGACCCTGGGATGGATTTCTTATGTTGTTATACCTAGGGGAGAATAATTCTATTTCATGTTTCTATAGTACTTTAAAGCTTGTAAGCTATTTTACCTAGAATCATAGACCTAGATCTAGAAGGAACCTCAGAAGCCATTTACTCCAGAAATCCTTTACGTAGAGACCATTTCGGGGTTTGTGGATAAATTTCAGGGGGTCATGAACTTGGATAAGAAAATGTAGCTTCATTTTCAGTGGCTTCTAATTGAAATTTAGCATTTCCTTCAATTATTTGAAATCATTATTCTGAGAAGGATTTTAGCAGCTTGCCAGAGGATCCATAACACAAAAAAGGTTAAGAACCTCTGATGTAATCCAACTTACTAGCATTCTCTCTCTCTCTCTCTCTCTCTCTCCCTCTCTCCCTCCCTCCTTCCCTCCCTCCTCCTTTCCCTCTCCCTCGATTTCTCTTTCCCTCTTTCCTTCTTTCTCCCATCCTCCCTCTTTCTTCCTCCTTCCCTCCCTGTCTGTCTCTATCTATGTGTGTCTGTCTTTCTCTTTCTCCTTTTTCTGAACTCAGCAAACCCTGGAAAGTATGAATATTTCTACATATAAAGAAGAGTAGAAAGGGAAGATTGTGCTTGAAACCATGAAGCTCGGTGGTTTTGAGTATTTAACACATTCACTCATTCATTTCAGAACTGTCATGCTTGTCTGTTTTCCTCTGAGCCTCCCTATCTTCTGTTCTGACTATCTTTTGAATACTTCATTAACTATCATTTCTTTGTCATCTCTATCATTATCCTCCTCTCTCCCCTCTAATTCTATCCTTCCCTCCCCTAAAAAATCCATGCCCAAACTTATTTTTTAGCCAATTAGCAGGGTGAAGGAGAATAAATTCACATTCCAAAATCTGTGCCTCTTTCTTCATCTCTTAGTCTGTCTCCTCTCTTTTAAGAGATGGGAGGTGGACTTGGGGGGACATGTTTAATTATCCAGTAATTCAGTGAGTGTCCAAGTCAAATGGGAAAGGGGCCATCAAACCATACAAAAGGATCCTTGCTGACTGCAAATCAAATTAGCAAACTGTATATTGTTATCTATGTTCTGTGGCATTTTTATTTTTCTTCATTTAAAATGTTTTCCAATTATCTTTGTATCTAGTTCAGCCACACTTTAAGAGTTTTGGGTGCAAGATATATTTGATACCTTTGCTCTAGCTTCATACCAACTTCCCCATTTTATAGATGAGAAAAATGAGGCACAAAAGGATGAGCTAATATCTGCATCCAGAAAAAAGAACTATGGAATCTGAATGTAGATCAAAGCATATAATTTTCACTTTTTGTGTGTATGTTTTTGTAGTTTTTTCCCTTTTGTTTTGTTTCTTCTTTTACAACACAACTGATGTGAAAATATGATTAATGTAATTGTACGTGTGTAACCTACAACAGATTGCTTGTGTCTTAGGGAGGGGGAAAGGGAGAAAAAATTTGGAACTCAAAATCTTATTTTTAAAATGCATGTTAAAAACTACTCTACATATAATTAGAAAAAAGAATACTTTTTACCAAGGAAAAAATAGGGTAGTTAGATGGCACAGTGGATAGAGCATCAGTTCTGAAGTCAGGAAGACCTGAGTTCAAATCCAGCCTCAGATACTTAATACTTAGGAGCTTTGTGTCTGAACAATCACTTAACCCCAATTGCCAAGCATAAATAAATAAAATAAATAAATGACTTGCCTAGAGTTATGTTGCTAATAACAGAGTTCAAATTCCAACCTAGAATTCCATCTAGTTAGGCTCACTCTCCATGGTGCCTGGGGGATGACCTCCTGGGGCCAAGAATAGCCAGTATTTAGTCCAGGTTTATGTACAGATACCTATGAATCCAGGGCTTCTGAATCTGCAATCATGCTCTCATATTCATGATCTCATTTTTCTTATGTTAGAATAGTTCATGGCTTTATAATGCTTTAATTGTTAGAAAGCCCTTATAGTAAAACTGTGAGCTAGTTGGCATGAGTACTATTATTTCTATTTCACAGTTAGGAAACTAAGATCTGGAGAAATAAAGTGTCTTGACAGTAGATCACACAACTAGTGATAATCAAATCAGTCATTCTAACCTATATCTCAGGGCTCTCATCCCTTGTTTTCTTTCTTCGTCCAAATTTCAGTGCCTCTTCCCTAGTTGTCTCCCATTCCCAGAATGCCCACCATTCTTCAGCATCCTCCTCTCTCCTTTTCCTGGCTTCCTTTAAAGTCTCAATTAAAATCTTATCTTCTGTTTTTCTTTTCTTTTTTTCTTTTTTCTTTTATTATAGCTTTTTATTTACAAGATACATACATGGGTAATTTTTCAGCATTGACAAATGCAAAACCTTTTGTTCCAATTTTTCCCCTTCTTCTCCCCACCCTGTCCCCCAGATGGCAAATTGACCAATGCATGTTAAATATGTTAAAGTTTTATTTTACTTTTTATTCCAAATTCTCTCCTTCCCTTCATTTCCTCCACTGAGAACCCAAGACTATGATATCCACTAGACACAGGAAGTCATCAAAACATTTTTATTTTAAAATCCCATCATCTGCAAAAGAAACTTCACCATCATCCTCCCTGCTAATGCCTTTAATTCTGAGATTATTTCTATCACTCTGAGTAAGTCTTTTATGTTATATACCTTACCGATTGTGAGGTCTTAGAAGGCAAAAATTGTCTTTGCCCTTCTTAGCACCATGTCTGGCACATAGTAGGTACTTAATAAATATCGATTGTGACCCCCAGTGCTTAGCACAATGCCTAGCATATAGTAGGCGCTTAACAAGTATTTATTTATTGATTGTGATCCTAGTGTTTAGCACAGTGCCTGGCACATAGTAGGTGCTTACCATTTATTGATTGATTGTGACCCTAGTGTTTAGCATATTGCCTGGCACATAGAAGGTGCTTAATAAATATTGATTCATTGATTGTGACTCCCAGTGCTTAGCATAGTGGCTTTCAGAAAAGCTTAGTAAATGGTCATTGTCTGGTTGACTGAATAAGAGTTTATATTAACTGTAGGCTGTGCTTTAGCATTCATAGAGTATTCTGTGAGGCAGGAAGTACAAGGATTACTTTTTCCATTTTACAGATGAAGAAACTCACACAACCTGCGGGCTCCCTGTTCATTTAACCACCATGAGGCCTGTCATTGTGGGCTCAAGTCTTCAATCTCTTGGCAATATCTGACTCACTCAAATCCCAGTTGAGGGGCCCCTTCACTGGGAAGTGAGGTGAATAAATGAAATAGAAATACCCGATTGCTTTTACATAACCAGCCTGTTGTTTGTGACCATTTCCTAGGAAATAGCCTGTTCTAAAACTGTTTTTAGTAGGAATCCTGGAAAGTACTTTCTCTGGAATTTGCAGGAATCAATTAATCCAGTTCATTCATTTATTAAGCTCCTTCTATGGAAGAGACCTCCTGCTAAGGGCTAGGTATACCAAGATCACATCCCTACCCTCCAATGGAAACGTAAACAAGTCAATGAATGCACTATGTCTTGAGGCAGGGAAAAGCACAAGCAGCTGGGGAATTAAGAAAGGCTTCCTGGAGGGGTTGGCCCCTTAACCAGACTCCTGAGAAAGCTAAGGTTTCTATAAAGTGGAAGTAAAGAGGGGGAGAGCATTTCACTTACAAAGACTTGGAGGTGAAAGATAGAATTCGTAATTCAGGGACCAATAAGACTGCTGGATGGAGTGGGGATGATGTTGTCAAGTAAAATAAGTCTGGAAAGAGAACTGCGGGATCTCAGGTCTGTGAAGAGTTTTAAATGCTAAGCTGAGAAATGTGTATTTTTATCCTAAGAGCAATAGGGAGCCATTGAAGATAATGATGAGCTCTGGAGTGAAGCAGTCAGATCTGTACTTTAGGGGGGATTATCTTGGCAGCTGTGTGGAGGATGGATTACATTAATTAGATTCATTCTTTTATCTACTTTCTCTGCAAGCATCAGGGGACCTGCCATACAGTTTTCTCTTTTAAGGCACATTTCCTTCATTGTATAATTAATCTATTTCTATGAAATTTTACAATGTTAAACTTGTCATTTGTTAATGAGTTGAATCCTCACAACAATCCCATGAGACAGGTTATGAAGCTATTACTATTATCTTTATTTTATAGATAGGAAGCTGAGGCACAACACAGAGAAATCTTTTTATTATTATTGTTTGTCTTGCTTCTTGTTATTGTTGTTGTTTTTGATAAGAATCCAGTGTGGGAGGATCTCTGGATCTGGAGACAGGTTCCAGGCTTGGAATCCTGGGAACAAGTTACTTTACCTAAGTGGTTTACTCTGGACAGTCTCTCCATCTGTAAAATGAAGAGATTGGACTAGTTGGTCTCTGAAGTCACTTCCATTAAGAAATCTGTGCTCCAGAATGCTATCACTAGGATCACTTAGCTAGTCAGTAATGGACTAAAACTTGAACCCAGCTCTTTGAACCCTTAAGCAAGTGTTCTTTTCACCGGACCGCAGAATTGCCCCATTTCTACAACCAATTCCCCACTTGTGTGTTTGTTGTTTTTTTAACATCCCAAACCCAACTCTGCCATCTATGGTGGACCTTGGACAAATCATGGAATTCTGCTGGTCTCAGTTTTTTTCATCTGGAAAATGAGGAGGTAGGATGAGATGATTTCTCAGCTTCTTTCCAGCTCTAATTCTCTCCCTTTGACTTGTAGTGTGATACGTTGGCTGGGGGAGGCCAGTCATTCAGGCTTCCCATCTGTACCCCTTGCCATCCTCCAATAAGGAGACCTTTGAGTCCAACATAGTAGGGTGTTTAGACCCTGTCTTCTTCATTAAAAAATTTCCTGTTTCGTGTGTGTGTGTGTGTGTGTGTGTGTATCCTATATATTTCATTTATATATATTTATGTTTGTATATATTTATTTAGATGTTGACTCCCTTGTTGGGATATAAACTCCCTGAGCTCTTTTTATATCCCTGGTGCTTGATATAGTGCCTAGCACAAAGTAGAAGCTTATTAAAGGTTTATTAATTTTTTTTTCCCTGAGGCAGTTGGGATTAAGTGACTTCTCAGGGTCACATAGCCAGGAAGTATTAAGTGTCTGAGGTCAAATTTGAACTCAGGTCTTCCTGATTTCAGAGTTAGTGCTCTATCCACTGCGCCACCTAGCTGCCCCTAAAAACTTATGTATCTCCTCCATTCTGGGAATTCTAGCCCATAGACTTGAGCTTTGAAAAAGAAAAGCTTTTAATATGGTTAGATTGGGGGAAGAAGACAGGGGATTGTTTACCACTTTTCCAGATTCTTAAAACTCCTTTTCCTTTCTGGTGAACTGTATCTTGTGTCCCCTATCCCTGATTGCTGCTATACTTTCTGAATGGCATGGGTAAGTCAAGGATCCATCCCCATTACATATCCCTCTGGGTTTTCTAGGGATTTGGAGTCAGAGGGAACCGTGTTTAAAGATGACCAAGGTCATCTGTAGCAAATCAGTTCACTGGACCTCATTTTCCTTATCTATGAAAAAGAAAAGGTTGAACTTGATGACTTCTGAGGTCCTCTTTGACTCTTAAAATTCTCTAATTTTAGTTGATGGCTTTGAGTCCCATCAACTGGCTTTCATTTGCCTTTAGGTTGCTGCTGCCTAATGCTATTTTACTCCATCTGTTCTCTGCTATACCAGCTATGGTTCTGGATCTTACTGAAATGCAAAGCCCCCTTTTGTTCCCTTAATGCTTACTACCCCTGTTAGGGTGGACCAGGTTGAGAGAATATCTTCTAGAACGTTTACCATGTACTTTCCTATCTATCCCTAGAGGAAGATAAAGCAAATTGTAATTTATTTCCATTTTATAGATAAGGAAACTAAAGCTTAAAGGTTAAGTGACTTGTTCAAGTTCATACAGCTATCCCGTATTAGGGCTGGGACTTCAGTCTCTTAGGAACCTAGGCTTCCCAAGAATAAGTATAGTGTTCTTTCCACTGTCATAGCTTCCTCTCTATACCATAGGAATCTGAATCATGCTAGAACAGGAATATCGGAATTTGAATCCTCTCCAATCTTTCTAGGTAGATTGTCTTACACGAGTCATTTACCCCAATTGTGGCTCAATTTCCTCATCTATAAAATGAGGGTGTTGGAATTGATGGTTTCTAAAATTCCTTCCAAGCCCAAACCTCTGAGCCAATGGTCTCTCCTTTCCCCTCCTTTGCCTTCCCGGTGGGCAAGTCAAAGCAGCTGCTGGTGCTTAAGATTAAGAAAAGAGAAGAGAAAAGAAGGGTGTTAGGAAGAGGGTTGTGTAAATGCTGACCCAAACACCTACTTAGATATTTCAGGGATAGTCACACTTATTCTGTTTGGATCCAGAGAACAGAATTAGGAACAAGGTATAAGGTGAGAGTTATAGGGAGGCAGATTTTGGCTGAGTGTAAGGAATGACTTTCTAATAATTTGAGAGTCTAGCAAGGGAACGAATGGGCTGCCTTGATGAATAATGAGCTCCTTGTCCCTAGAAGTGTTCAAGTAGAGGCAGATGAGTCTGTGAATGTGGCTTTTGAAAAATATTTCAACAAATAAGTTTCAACATAATGGTTTCTTTGGTAATCCTCTTTGTTTTTCTTATAAACACTTAAAATATTGTTATGAGAAAGGCGACCATTAACTTTTCTCCTTTTTTTCTTTTTCTTTTCTTTTTTTTAAAATAATCTTCAGTAGTATTTTATTTTCCCAAATACATGCAGAGATAAGTTTTAACATTCACCTCGCAAAATCTTGGGTTCCAAATTTTTCTTCCTCCCCCCAAGACAGCAAGCAATCTGCTATCGGTTAAATATATGCAATTTTTTAAACATATTTCATATTTGTCATCTTTGCCCCTTTTTTGTCAAAAGGATACAGGATATACAAAAATGTCAAGCTCCTATGGACTAGAAGGTGGTGAAATAGATGGCAGCACCGGATGTGGGGGAATATGCAAAGAAGGATGCTTTTGTCATCATTTTTTGTTAATTGTGCATATTTTTAATGCAGAAAATTCCATTCCATGGGACATTTGTGAAGTGGACAGATAAAATTTTCTAGGTATTGATGAACCATTTCACCGGTTTACAGAAAGCACTGTGCTGAGAATAAGGGAGAAATAGAATGTTTCAATAAGGCCTTCATGAGTGAAGGTTAAGACTTAAGATTCTTTCAAAGAATCTTATCGTTGTTTAGTCATTTTGGGATTTTTCTTGGCAGAGATACTGGGCTGATATGCCATTTCCTTCTCCAACTTTTTTTACAGATAAGGAAACTGAGGCAAATAGGGTAAAGTGTCTTACCCAGAATCACACAGCTGCTAAGTATGTGAGGCTGGTGAACTCAGGAAGATGTCTTTCTGATTCCAAGTCTAGCATTCTGTCCATCCCCAAAGTCACAACTGAGGGGAGCAATCGTTTTGCCAAAAGAACCCAACATTCCCTCTCCATCTAACTCCAACTGGATTGAATAAGACACTGCCCTTGCCCTCATGAAGCTCATAGTCTAATCATGAGATATGGGGAAAGCATAAAGCCGCTAATAGTATATTAACATAATAGAGAGAAATCAGGCACTATTTTCAGACAGACCCTCCCTGGCCCCACATCAGACAGAGGGAAGAGAGAAGGCCTGGACAAGGTCAGGCTTTAGATGATTTTAAGACTTCTTCTCACCCAATAGCTATCATTTTTGGTACTGAAATAGTCTCCTCTGCTCTCTGGCTCATACCCCAGACATTCAGCTGACGACTAACCACGATTTGTTTATTGGGCCCTTCCCCCCTGGCCTTGTTTCCCATAAACAGACATTTGCTATTCCTTACATCAGATCCCAAAGTCCTCTTACCCCCTCACTCCCACCCCAGGCTTTTCCCACTGCTCCGTCCTGCCTCTCCTAAGTGCTCTTACTTCAAAACACAGTGGGCTGGCTTTCTTGCGCAGGAGTCTTTCTTAGAAACCTTGCCATATTCTGAATAGTTGTCTAACTTATTCCCAGCCAGCCTCTTTCACTTGGAGGCTGGGCAGAATTGTTCCCAGCTGTGAAACCTAATTCCTTTTCCCAGAGAACCACGGCAGGGGGCTGGAATAGCAGCAAACTGAAATCCTGCTGTCCGGTTATTCCAAACATCATCCCATCCATCCCCTGTGGTTTTGAAGATTGATGATGGGAAACCTTTCACCAAGGAAGAAACTCCTATCTTCACTGCTGAGACTTGATAGCTTGGAAGCATGGGAGTGGATGTCATTCTAGAAGGAGTCATCCTTTCTTTTGGATAAGTGTTTTGTTAGTAGAGTTTAAGGAATTCCTGGGTTCCCTCTTCCATAAAATGAAAAGGTAGGACCTGGAGTCAGGAGGATCTGGTCTCAGACACTTACTAGCTGTTTGGCATTAGACAACTTAACTCCAATTGCATTCTCCCCCACCTTCCCCCCACTCCCCCCAAAAAGTTGGATTTCTAGGATCCTACCTGGCTCTATTCTAGCATCAAAGAGTTTGCTGTGCATAGGAAGTCCAAGCCCCAGAGATTGGAAGTCATACAGCTTGTAAGATTCAGAGGTAGAGACTGAATCCGGGTTCCCTGACTCCAAACCTAGAGCCCTTGTGATTAATGCACTATTGTCTCTCTTATAGTATATATGCATTCATGCATGCATGAAACATGTGTTTTGTGCCAGACCCAGTGCCAAATTTCTGGGCAGACAAAGTGAGAAGACCCCTATTCTTTCAGAGTTTATACTCTTAATGAGCAAAGACTACATTTTTAGGGAAGGAGTGGTGAGGGAAAGATGTCCCAGAAGGCCGAAAGTTGGTAAGTGCAGCCATATGACCTATTTAATGGACATAATTGTAGCATCCATTTGATTACCCTTTCCCAAGAAGGAACAGATTTGGCCGGAGTCATTTATATAGAGATGTAGAGCTGAGTCTCTGAAGGTAGGCCGAGGTCAGATTATGCAAGATCTTGCATACTAGGCTAAGGAATTTGGATGTTATCCTCTAGGCTATTTTGTTAAGTTGTTTTTTCAGTCTTCTGTGACTCTTCTTGACACCATTTGAGGTTTTCTTGGCAGAGATACTAGAATGGCTTGCCATTTCCTTTTCTAGTTCATTTGACAAATGGGGAAACTGAGGCCAGTAGGGTCAAGTGATTTGCCCTAGTTCACACAGCTTGTAAGTGTCTGAGGTCAGATTTGAATTCTGGGAGGTAAGTCTTCCCGACTCCCGTTCTGGCTCTTTATCCATTGCAGCGCCACCTAGCTGCCCTCCTCTGGGTTATAAGGAGCTATTAATGGCTTTTGAACCACAGAGTGAGATGAAGATAGTTTGGTAATCAGCTGGGAGAGGCTTTTGGAGTAGCTTGATTGGTTTGATCCAGGTCTGAAAAAAAGAAACAGCAGGAATGGAGACAGCTGCGATTTTCCCTTTCTTTCTTGAGGAAACTGAGGCAAACAGGATAAAGTGACTTGCCCAGGGTCACACAGCTTCTAAGGGTCTGAGACTGGAAACTCAGGAAAATAAGTCTTTCTGACTCCAGGTCTGGCACTCTATGTGCCACACACTGTGCCACCAAAGTGCCTACCTGGCCCCAAAAAGCTCACAATCCATTTAGAGGAGACAACATACAAACAAAAATATACAAACAAGCTACCTATTGCATAAAGAGGGAATTAATTAATAATTAATTAATACTTAATTGAGGGAAGGCAGTAAAATTAGGAGGGAAATTAAAACCAGGATTTGAGTCTCAGTGATTCTACTTGCTTCCTCTGTTACTCTGGACAAGCCAATTGACCTCCCTAATCCCAAGTTTCCACAATTGTAGATAATAATAAGTAACATTTGTAGATTGCCGTTAATATCTGCAAAATGCCTTACATATATGATCTCATTTGATAATGATAAATTGGTAATATAGGCTCATGAGATCAGATGCCTTCACTCATTGTCTCAAGCTTGACAAGGGATGTACAGCTAGAGATTGCTTGAAGGACACATTAATATACGTACATGAGTGTTGCTACTGAGTCCAAAGGGATTCTGTACTTAGTCTGCAGACCTGAAGACTGGTGCTTTTGTAAAAGATTCCAACTCTTTGTTTGCTTTGGTATAAAATTCCATAAACACTTAATTATGCCTGTGGGCCACCCAGAACCAGTTGGTAGCTTGGATTGAGTGTGGATCACCCAGAACCAGTCTGTAGCTTGGATTGAGTGTGGATCACCCAGAACCAGTTGGTAGCTTGGGTTGAGTGAATCTCCTGGGATTTATCTCCTGGTATGAGGACTTGCTGAGTCCCTTTTTAGGACTGCTCATCTGCCTTCAGTGTCCACCTGTCACCCAACTCTCACTGGTGGCTCCAAGAAGCTGTACTATAAATGGCCACACCTCAGTGAAACCCTCTCGGCAGATGAGCTAACCCAGCTGGAGGATAATCAATGGGCCTCAAGACCATAGGTGAGTTAGGTGGTGAAGACTTCACTGGTGGAATAGGCAGTTAAGAACATTTTGTTCCAATGGCCGTGATGGTGGCTGAAGAAGGCACTGTGAAGTACTCTTTTTTTTTAAATTAAAACTTTTTATTTTCAAAACATACACATGAATAATTTTTCTTTTTTTAATTATAGCTTTTTATTTACAAGTTATATGCATGAGTAATTTTCAGCATTGACAATTGCAAAACCCTTTGTTCAATTTTCCCCTTATTCCCCCCACCCCCTCCCCCAGATGGCAGTTTGACCAATATGTATAAGTTAAATATGTATAAGTTAAATACAACATATGTATACATGTCCATACAGTTATTTTGCTATACAAAAAGAATCAGACTTTGAAAGAGTGTACTATTATTAGTCTGTGAAGGAAATGAAAAATGCAGGCAGACAAAAACAGAGGGATTGGGAATGAGTAGTAGTTCTTACTCATTTCCCAGAGTTCTTTCACTGGGTGTAGATGGTTCAATGCATGAATAATTTTTCAGCATTGACCCTTGCAAAATCTTGTGTTCCAAATTTTCCCCTCCTTCTCCCTGCCCCCTCCCCTAGATGGCAAATAATCTATGTTAAACATATTTTAACATGTATACATATTTATACAATTATCTTGCTGCACAAGAAAAATCACTCTGGAGTACTTAAAGCTTAATCAGACTTAAAAGACATCAAGGTCATCCACTGCCTCCTGAGCCATCACCAATCATCCTGATTTTTTTTTCCTGCCACTGAACTTGATGACTCTGAAAAAGAGAATGAGATCAGAACTTGGTGCAACTCTGACTCACTTAAGTCCAATTTATGTGAAAGTCAAGACATCATCCCATGATGTCACTGGTCCTCTTCAAAATGAAGGGGGAGTAGTGGCTAGAAACTGGAAATTGAAGGGATGCCCACCAAGTGGAGAATGGCTAAGTAAATTGTGGTATATGAATGTTATGGAATATTATTGTTCTATAAGAAATGACCAGCAGGATGAATACAGAGTGGCCTGGAGAGACTTACATGAACTGATGCTAAGTGAAATGAGCAGGACCAGGAGATCATTGTACACTTCAACAACAATAATAGATGATGATCAATTCTGGTGGGTGTGGCCCTCTTCAACAATGAGATGATCCAAATCAGTTCCAATTAATCTGTAATGAATAGAACCAACTATACCCAGAGAAAGAACGCTGGGAAATGAATGTGGACCACAACATAACATTTCCACTCTTTCTGTTATGGTGTGCTTGCATTTTTGTTTTTTTTCTTCTCAGGTTATTTTTACCTTCTTTCTAAGTCCAATCTTTCCTTTGCAATAAGATAATTATAAATATGTATACATATATTGTATTTAACATATACTTTAACATATTTAACATGTATGGGACTACCTGCCATCTGGGGGGAAGGAGGGGAAAAGTTGGAACAGAAGGTTTTGCAAGGGTCAATGCTGAAAAATTACCCATGCATATATGTTTTATATATAAAAAGCTATAATAAAAAATAAAATTAAAAAACCATTAAAATAACACTAATAAAATGGGATCTGTTCTCATTCAGCTAAATTAGGTGATCATAAAATCACCATTGCTTATGTCAAAAATGTAAAATACAATTATGATGTCATATCCTGCATATCTTGTGCTTTTGGAATTACCAAGGGTAAAAATATGATCAGTGAAAGGAAAAGAGAATGTCCTATTGTTTATAGCAAAATTGCAGGGTTCCATGCTACCTAATAAATTTCCAGGACATCACAAAAAAAAGAAAAGAAAGAAAGAAAAAGAAAATGAAGGGGGAAGGGGCAACTAGGTAGTAGAGTAGATAGAGCACCAATCCTGGAGTCTGGAGGATCCGAATTCAAATGTAACCTCAGACAGTAGCTCTGTGACTCTGGACAAGTCACTTGGCCCCGATCGCTTCAAAAAAGAAAAGAAAATGAAGGGTGAACAACAATCATGGGACTGGATCCAGTTCCTCCCACCAGGTCAGAATGTAAACCTGGGGATGACAGTAAGGTGAAGACAGCACATGACATCTCAGTTTTGTTTCTGTGTTCTACTTGATCAGAGTAGGGTATCAATAGAATTGATCTTGGAGTCCTGGGTTCAAGGCCACATGAACTAACTAGACAAATCTCTATGGCTATGTTACAATGATCTTTCTCAGTCACCTCAGTGCAGGAACAAGGACTTAGTTTCCCAGGCTAATGAATTCTAATCCCTGCCCCTCCTCCCCAATAGTGTTCTTGAGAGCCTTGCCTATAATTATCCAATGCTGCATCTCAGTTTCTTAATTAACCCCAATCCTAGTGTTGTGAGAAAAGAGTTTTGTAAATGTTAAATTTATTTAGAAATACACATTGTTGTTGCTAATAATAACAGTAAGAGAGAAAAAAATAGAAAGAAAGCTGAATTAGTTTGGAGGAAAGGCTTCAAAGGTATGAGTTTGGGTCTTTGTTTCCTATACTAAAGAAACCAGTCCAGTCTGGTCCCACCAGCTTGACTCTAGCAGCGGTTATTAGCTGATGGCAGATATGCCATTAATCAGTGACAGATGATAACGATTGGATCTGGGGACCGGAGCTATATTGCTTTTTTGGTCTCTTACTCACTGGGGCATGATGCCCAACCCTAGGACTCCTGAAAGCCCCAAGGCTGCATTAGTCAGTCAAATATCCCCACTACTGAACTATCCATTTCTGTTCAGCCAGCCTTAAGAAATGGCAGAAAACATCTGAGTTAAGTACCTGTTCCCAGAGGACTCCCGATCCTAATGTGTGTTCCTGGGCAAAAGTCTATTTACACTTTTCTTGGTGCTGCTGATTCAGCATGTATGAATGAGGAAAGAAGGGAGGACTTCGATGTGGAAAAAAGGAAGGTTATTCAGGATAAACTTTTAAAAAAAAAAAAAAAACAAATTCAGACCTCATATTTTGCAAATTCAGAGGCCAAGTAATCCAACCCAGACCTGAACCCAGATCTCCTCTTGAATATCCTCCAAAATCGGTCATCTACTTTGCTTGAAGATCTGCAGGAAAGGGGAAACCTACAACCCTTTGAGGCAGCAATCATGTCTCATTGTTTGGGAGTGCTTCTTTATGATGTTGAGAAATCTGCCTGATGCTCCTAATTCTGCTCTCTAAGGTCAAGCCGAAGTAGCCTTTGTTTTAGGATTGGATGTTTATAAAGGGTTGCAGTTGTGAGAAAATTAATTACTTTAGGATAAGCTATGATTTTTGTATGGCTTCTTCATTTTGTGATGGCAGTGGTAGTATGTACCTGCTCCTACAGGAAGTTGACTTACCACCTGGTGTCCCCACCTTTAGATATTTTTCTGTCAATGAAACGATAGGTTTCATGTCACATACAAATGTTTGATTGCTCTCTTGTGTCACTTTTTTTAATTAAAGCTTTTTATTTACAAAGCATATGCATGGGTAATTTTTCCAACATTGACCCTTACATAACCTTTTATTCCATATTTTCCCTTCTTTTTCCCCATCCCCTCCCCTAGCTAGCAGATAGTCCAATACATGTTAAATATATTGAAATTGTGTCATGTTTTTAATGAATGGATATTACTCTAAAAAAACTTTTAAAAGTTATAGTTCTTAAAGAGCACTTTTCAGTGACTGTTAGAGATATTGCTATAGTTGTTGATCTGGGGAAGTCATGCATTTCAAGGATAATTCAAACTCACAATGAAAGGGAATCAGTTGCATCAAAAAGCAAAGGAAAATATGATTGAAAATAAAAAATAAAACCAAGAAGTGACAAACCATTTCTGTGAAACAGTCTAACTTAAGACAAAAATTGCCTCCCTTTTGTATCTCAAACCCTTGCAGAATATCTGGAACACAGTTGGCACTTAATAGATGCTCCATTAATTGACTGATAGCAGGTATAGGAACACAGTTGGCACTTAATGGTAAATGCTCCTTGACTGATAGTAGGTTTAGGAACATAATTGACACAATAAATACTCTACTGACTGATGATAGCAGGTACTTTACAGAAATTTGCTGAACTGAGCATTGAACTGAAGCAATGAACTTCAGAGGAACATGGTAGTTGGGGAATTGTTATTGATTCCTCTTTAGCAGAGATGTCAAACATGTCACCCAAGCAGATTAAAATGTAATTGGGGAATAGTTAACAAGATAAATAAAAATACATTAGAATGTAGATAATGTTAATATAAATGTAATCTGCTTAAGTTAATATAAACTTTTCATGATTATTTATGTACAATTTAGTGACCCTACTTTTAGTTGAATTTGATATCATTTTTCTACAGTATGGCATAGGCTTCTTGAAAGAACTATGGAAAGACTGAATAAAAACACAAACTCAACTACTAAGCATTGCTGGGGAGTAGAGTAGGGAGATTGAGCCAGAAATCTCTTGTCTTGAGCTGGACAATACAAAACCTGGAGCATTGAAGATCAGGAAAATGTAGTTATTCCTGGGATAATTCACTTATTCATTCACGACTACACAAAATGATTGTTAGTAAAAGTTCTGCTGAGCCTGTAAGATATGGGCATTTTCATTCAAAAAGAAATGTTTGGGGAATTTTTTTTTACTCCTAATAGACTTGGAAGTCTTGTCCCCATTGAGGCAGAATTCCTCTGGTACTATTGAAATTTTCAAATGCAGATGGAATATACAATAAAGCTTTATGCCGTGCTACATACCAGAAAAGGTAAAATAAAAATTACATGCCTCAAAATCCTGAGAAATTTAAAACTAAAACGTCTGGACTATAATCGAGCCTAGATTTGGGAAAATGAACTGTTTATCAAAGAAATGCTTAATGTCCAATGGGATATGTGCAGTTTCATTATGAAGAAGTAAAGCATAAAAATCTTGTAGATATAATAGCAAGTCAAGTCCAATAAGCAATTGCAGCCAAAGGCCAATTTTTTTTTTAACATCCAAGGACATTTTAGATGTAAACTTTTTTTCAGGATTATTTGTTATATTGATGAATTGATGAATGTTGAATGCATTATTTTACTTTGTCCCAAATGTACCACTGTACACCACTGAAGGGAATTTCTGCCCTATCCTGATGGAATCATAGTATCCCCCCTCTAAAAAATCATAGGACATCCCCCTAAAATTATGGTGCCCCTAAAAATCATAGGGCACCCCTAAATATTAGGATACCCCAAAAATAAAGGATGTCCCCTAAAAATCATAGGATACTTCATTTAAAATCATGGACTACCTGCCTAAAAAAGAAAAAAATAAACTGCCATCTAGCTTTGTCTCCTCAGTTTGTATCTGGGAAGATGTAGGACATTCCAGAAAACATCCTTCCATATACTTTTTTTTAAAAGGCAAAGTAGGTAGATATATTCTTGAGGTACATTCTGGTATCCTCATATAGGAGTCTTCAGATGGATGTCAGAGGATTACATCATGTCTTGTGGTCACTGGTGCCTTTATTCTTCCTTCTCTTTCATCTAATATTTCCCTAGAGTGTGGTATTCTACTCCTCATTTATGAATGGTACTATGGGGGTTCAGGCTCAGTTCAGCAAATTTCTGTAAAGAACCTCCTATCATCATTCGTGGAGCATTTATTGTGTCATTTGTGTTCCTATACCTACTATCAGTCAATGGAGCATTTACTATTACTGTGTTCCTATAACTGCTAGCAGTCAATTAATGGAGCATCTATTAAGTGCCAACTGTGTTCCAGATCTTCTGAGAGGGTTTGAGCTACAAAAGTGAGGCAATTTTTGTCCTCAAGGACTTCCATACTCCTAGGGGAATACAATATTGATCTGGATAAATAACTATAGTAGATATTCAAAGAATTAGAGAAAGGTCTCTTGAAAGAAATGATATTTGAAGTGAGACCTGAAAAGAGTTGAATTCCAAGAGAAAGAGATGAGAAAGGAGAGCATTTTTTTAAATGGGGACAACCTGTGCAAAGATATTAAATGTCCAGCATATGGAATTACCAGTATAGTTCTCCCTTCCACATCAGGAATTAGGGACCATGGCACCCCAATGATCTGGAAAATCCACATAGAATTTTTTGGCCCTCCCTTTGTAGCAAAGAATAGTATTAATTAATTAATATAATTAATAGTATTAAAAGATAAAATATGTTGATATGATAAACTACTATACATTTATTTTATGCATTTCTAAATGTTTTCTATGTTATCTGCTGGCCTCTGCGTATCAGCTGCAGCTTCTGCAAAACTCCCCCAAAATTCTCATTTAGTTTCTTATGGCAACCTGCAATAAATCAAAATCTCAAAGGGAGAAGTTAAGATGTGGAGGGATAAGTGGATATCACTTTGTCTGGGACCTAGAATGGAAGGCATCGGACGTAACTTACAATAGGTCTTTTACCATCTGAGGAAAAGGACAAGTGGATAAAAATCGTTACAAAAGGAAAGTGAACAAAGTAACACAAAATCCAGGCAAAGGACCGAAGGAAATTTGAAGAGGAAGAAGTCACTTTCAGTTGGGAAAAGGAGGTCAGAACAAGCTTCAAGTAATCAGTGAAAGTAGCTCTTGAGTCTTTCTATTAAGCTCAAACTCTTCTAGGAAGTTAGTTACTTTCCAAAATACTTCTGAAATGTTTGTGGTCATTGATATGAGAAAAAAAAAATGCCTTTGGGAATCAGACGTGATGTTGGCTGAGGTCTAGTGGGCAGAACTCTTTTGGATCCTCCAGCTCTTAAAACTAAAGCACCCCCTTGGTGCTTCTTAGTAAAGAAAGGCTTTGCTTTCCTTTGAGTGGGGGGAAGGTATAAGAATTACTCAGATGTACCTTGTTTTAATCAAGGAATTCACCTGCTAGGCTGGCACCATAATGGAATCATGGGGGAGAGCGAGGAAGGATGGAGCAGCTGGTAGATTGGCAGAAAGAAAGTGGGAACCGGACAGACTGGAGCCCTGTGGCTAATCCATGGACCTAGGGCTGGATTTCCCATGGAGGTTTTGTTTCTTTTGAGTAAGGAACTGAGATCTCAGATATTTGTCAGACTGACTGCTTGCTGTGTTGCAATGTGAGGGCTGTGTTTCAATGAATGGGAAATTCAGCATTGAATCTTTCTTTCTCTTTCTCTTGTTCTTTCTCTTTCTCTCCTTTCGTCCTTTCATCTTCCTACCTTCCTTCCATCCTTCTTTCCTTTCTTTTTTTTTCCTTCCTTTCTCCTGCCTTTTCTCTTTTTTTCTTAAGATCCACAAAGAGAATAGAAGCAAGAGCTAGAGATGCATAAGATGATTCCAAAAGCATCACGTGGATCTGTATGAATAGGGTCGGGGAGGAATAGACTGAGAGGCTGGCCAGGGAAGCCGAGGACAATAAAAAGACTTAGGGGAAAAAAAAGAGCTCTGCCTGGGAAAAGAGGCTCAAGCAAGGATTAGAATTTTTGTTTAGGGCAAATGGGACCATCAAAAGTGACAATTGAGAGAAGGCAGAGCTTCTCAATTCTAATTTAGTTGCTGTTTTCTCCGCCAAAAAAAAAAAAAGCTCTTTAAACTGGAGAGGGTAATAAAAAAAATGGGCTAATAGAGAGTTAAGGTACACAAGGAGATAAAAAACTGTCATTCCTAATCTTATTGTGTATCATGGACCCCTCTGGCCATCTGGTAAAGCTAAAGAGCCTTTATTTTAAAATACGTAAAATAAACTACACAAGATTACAAAGGACACTCTGTTAAAGTACAGTTATCAGAATGTTCAAAGCAAGCTCATGGACTAGGCTCAGAGGTGAAGAACCTCTGATTTATAGAGTGTTCACTGTACTTGATGAGTTTAGGCACCAGGCTGAGAGGATCCTGCTATATCTTTGAGTTTTAAGAGAATTGCGCAATAGGCTTTCTAAACATACTATTAGTGGGCTTTTAAAGACCATGGAGCAGGGCAGATAGATGGCACAGTGGATAGAACACTGACCCTAAAGTCAGAAGCATGTGAGTTCAAATTCAACCTGAGACACCAGCTGTGTGAGCCTGGACAAATCGCTTAACTCCGATTCCTTTTAAAAGAGAAAGAAAAGGGGGGAAAAAGCATAGATCACAGAGTATGGCAGAGATCCCATAGAATTACAGAAGAGTAAATGTTCTGTTTTTCATTTTAAAAAGAAATGATGAGCAGGGTGATTTCAGAAAAAAAAAATTGGAAGACATATCAAGTGACGCAAAGTAAAATCAGCAGAATCAGGAGAACATGGCAACACTATATCGATCAACTGTGAATGGCTTAACTATTCTCAGCAACACAATGAGCCAAGACAATTCCAAAGGATTTATGATGAAAAATGCTATCTACTTCCAGAGAAGGAACTGATGGAGTCTAAAGGCTGATAAAAGCATTTTTTTTAGCTTTCCTTATTTTTGTGGGGTTTTTGTCTCTTTTTTCACAACATGACTGATATGGAAATATATTTTATATGATTATACATGTGTATATAATCTGCGTCAAATTGCTTGCCATCTCAGGGAGGGGAAAGAAAATTTTGAGCACAAAATTTTAAAAGTTAGTTTAAAAAATTTACATGTAATGGGAAAAAATAAAATATTAAGAACTTTAAAAAATAGAGATGTTAGAATTAAATCACTGGACAAAATTTTGTTCTAACTGTCCATGATTAAGGAACAAAATTTTTAAAATAATCATTGATGGTTTGTCATGGCAAAAAACAAAAAACAAAAAAACAACATCTCACTGATTTCAATAGAAAAGACAGAATGAAGTCTTTTTCAGCCCATTGAGAAGGTCTGTCTCTGTGGGACAAGTGGACTTCAGAATGTAAGCCATGGGCTTTGGGGGCAGCTTGTTGTATTTCAGAGGAGAGGACAGAGACATTTTAATCAGATAATCAGCCATTGCTTTCCTGGATCCAAGACAAGGTAGATTCAGTCTTTTTTTGGACTGTGTCCCACATTATTAGATTTTTCTCCCCCAAACAAAAAACTGTTAATTGCCTTTCTTTGTAGCATAGTACCTGATACACAGTAGGCACTTAATAAATGTCTGCTGACTGATTCAAGATTTGGGGTAAAGAAGATTTAAAAATAAGGCTTAAAGACGAATGTCTATTTACACTGAAATAGAGGCTTTTTCTCAAATGGAATGACTCGTGTCAAGAAAGGTATCTTTGCCACCAAAGGTTCAATGTCAACCTGGAAGAAAGTTTCCAGTGGTCTTCTTCAGGAATCTGTACCTGGCTCTGCGCTGTTTAACCTTTTTAACAATGATTTAAAGACATAGATATCATGATGATCAAATTTACCGGTGATATAAAACTGAGAAGAATAGATAACACTATGGATGACATATTAAACCTCTTTTAAAAAAAATCCTTTGTTATAATGTAGCTTTTAAGGAGGGGATCAGATACATTGGGAAATGAGGATGATGTAGGAACAAAATACTTTAGTAAAAATGAAAAAGAAACAAGAAAAACGTTAATGTCATCTCAGATTGTATCAGTACCAGATCCAAGAATAGAGAGTCAGCTGTTTTATGACTGGCTCAGATCACATCTGTAGAATTGTGTTCAGGGCTGAATTGGTTGCAAGATCTAGGGAGCTTCTCCCTGGAGAAGTGAGGTGGGGGAGAATGAAAAACACGCTAGCTAGAATATAGGTTCAGGTCATTGGATAGCTCTCCAGTGGAAGTATGATTGGTTTTAGTCCACATGCCTCTAAAGGATATCAACAGTACTTAGGAATACACCAATTTGAGTCTGATTTAAGGGCAAACTTTTCAATAAATAAGCCATCTCAAAGTGGAACAGATTGCCTCAAGAAGTACTGGATGCTTCAAACAAAGGCTGAATCATATTGGATATGATAGAGAGAAAAACAGTTCCTGTTCCAGTATGGGTTAGCCTAGAAGGAGATGGTGGTCCTTTCCAGATCTGAGATTCTAATCAGATATTCAGAAGGAACTATCAGTCTCTCATTATTTCTTAAGAGCCTACTATGTGCTAAGTGCTAAGAATACAAAGGCAAAAATATACTAGTTCTTGCTCTCAAGACGCTTAAGTTCTACTGGGGGAACCTCATAAATAGGTTGTTATACATAGAGTAAATCTGTTTAGAACAAATCCAGAGTAGTTAGGGATGCAAGCACTAGCAATTGTTGGGAGAGGGAAGACTTCATGTAGAACAGGGCTTCTTAACTTTTTCCTTCTCATGATCCCTTTTTGCCTGAGAATTTTTTGTGATTCCAGGTATAAAGGCATATAAAATAGGTATACATATCAAATGTTTACTGATAGTAAATCATAATTTCATACCTCCCACATTCAGTTACAAGAGCTTGTATGGATTTGCGACCCACAGTTTCAAAAGCTTTGATATAGAAGCTGGTACTTGAGTTTCATTTTGAAGGTGAAGAGAGATTCTAAGAGATTAGAGACAGAGGAGTTCCAGGCATTAGAGAGAACTGATTCACAACCTCCACATTCAGTTACAAGTCCCAATATGGACTTGTACAACCCAATATGGGGTTGTGATCCACAAATTCAGAAGCTTTGATTAAAAAAGATGGTACTTAAGTTTCATTTTGAAGGAGAAGAGATTCTAAGAGATTGGAGATGAAGAAGTTCCAGGCATTAGAGATAGCCAATATAAATGCATGGAGATGGCAGAGTGTGTGTCCTGTGTGAAGAACAAGAAAGCCAATTTGACTGGACCATAAGATGCTACAAGGGGAATATCCAATAATAAGGTTAAAAAGGTATATTAGGTCCAAGTTTTGAAGGGTAATAGGGAACTATTGAAGGTTTTTTAGCAAAGAAGTGATGTGATGAATGAGTGATTTAATGAAAGAGCATTTAGTCACTGTGCTAAATGGTAAGAACACAAATACAAAAGTAAAGGTAGGGCTTGCTCTCAGAAAGTTTATTTTCTGATAGAAATAACAAGAAATATGAAGAATGATGATCAGGGAAGTTTCTAGGAAGTCATAAGGATAGTTAGTTCATCCATAGGGCAGCCAATTGACACACCCTTTCCAAGAAGCAATAATGTTATCATTTTATTGCTGTGTCAAAGCAAGAAGTAGAAAGTGGGAGAGGGAGAGGCGGAAAGTGGGAAGTGACATTTAGGAGAGAACACCTATCAATCTACAGGTTTGATAGAGGGAAGAAATGCTAGAGACTGAGAGTTATTAAGAAGTTATTGGTGTAATACAGGCATGAGGTAATGATGGTCTAAAATAGGGGGTGGTAAGAGCTAATAAAAGAGGAAGATCAGGAAGTATGTTCAGAACCAGGTGAGTAAGTGGTAAGGGGGAAGAAGGAGGCAACGATGATGTTCAAAGCTGTAAGCCTGGCTTACCTGGAGGATTATTAATTAGCCCAAATGGGGAAGTCAGGCAGAGGAACTAGCTTAAACAGGAAATGATGCAGAGGAATGGAAAATGAATAATTCAGTTTGAGGTGATGCTGGGTGATGAGAGGCAAGAGGGAGTAGTTGATAGAGAGCCCATCTCAAAGCCAGGAAAACCCAAATTCAAATCCCCTCTCTAATATACACTGGCTGAAAGTTACTAAGTTTTTCAATGCACCAGGAGACTGTCTTAAGATAATAAATTGCATGGAAAATGACAACATACATTGGTAAAAGGAATTTCTGCACCTAAGGGTGGTGGGGTGGGCATGGGGGCATCAGAGCAACTTGCTTCAAATCCCAGTTCTGCTATTTTCTTGAACCTCTGAGGGCTCCACTCTGACTTTCTCCATCTTTGGACAGCAGCCTTCTCACCCAGCCCTTGAAGCCCCTTCCTCTCATTGGCCTGTTACTCCCAGAACCTCCGTATTAAGATAAGCACCCAGGTTAGCTACAGCTTCATTCCTTTCTAGACTCTGCCCACTCCTCCTTTCCAGCTGCCTTTCACATACTGCTTCCTCTTCAGAATGTAAGGGCAGAGACCTTTCCACTTACATTGAATAAGTACTTGGTTTGCTTTTTTTGTGTTTGTTCCTCTGAGAGCAAATTCTCTCTGAGAGTTTCAGTTTTCTTCTTCAACTTAAGAATTCATGAATGAATGGCATAGATTGCTTTGCTTCCCTTATTAGCATGTGTGCTCCTCACAACCACCCTTTAAGGTTAACACTTAAAAAAGTCCAGCCATTTTCCCTCTGTATCACATAGCTTTTCTCATTCCTTCTCACCTCAAATCCCATGTTGTTGACTCACCTTGCGACCCAGGAATCTTTCACCAATGCCCTGGTTTGTTTGCTTCTTTAAGTCCACAGAAGGTACAATAGGTCTGAAGAACTCTTGGGAGGCACAGTCATTGTATCAGGCCCAAAAAAGAGAAAGAGCCAATGGCCTGTAGTTCCTTTGATAACCACTCTCATGCCTTTTAGCTACCAAACTAGCCAGTCTGACCTAGCCCCCAAGCTCACTTTTCCTGGCTCTCTAGTCTTTTCATTGAATGCCTACATTTTTCATTCTATCCTTTCCCATTTTTTCGGAGACTGTGTTTCCTCCCTTTGTCCAGGATGGAAATTCAGAGGCCACTCATGGAACTACTCCCAATACTGATTGCCATGGAAGTTTTAATTATCTTCATCTTTTATCTGTGTCCACATCTAATCAGTAAATGTATTCTATACACACAGTCACAGGATTTAGCACGGAAAGGGATCTTAGGAAATATTTAGTCTAATCTTCTTTTACAGATGAAGAAAAGTGGAAGAAACCCAGAGAAAGAAAGTGATTTACTCAGTGTCACAAGAGTAGCCAGTGGCAAAGCCAGGCCTGAAAAGGTCATCACACCCCAAATTCTTCCTTTTGTGCCACAGCTATCTCTTCTCACATCCCTCCTTTGCTGTAAAGATTTTAGTGACTCTGTTACCTGCTTACTACCATTTGAAGTCCTTGGTCTCACATTTGAGGCCTTTCACAGGTTTGCATGACCTACCACTTTGACTCTGGCCCCGTTTGGGGGTCACTTAGATCCTTGACACTACAATCCAGCCAGACTGAGTTTTGTGCAGCATTGCGTATTGTGAAAAAAAATTAATGTTTGGAGTACAGGGACCTGGGTTAAAATTCTAAACCTGATGACTGAGAGCAAGTCCCAGTTTCCTGAGGGGGGGTGGGCTAGATGGCCTCTAAGGTCTTTTCCAGTCCAGGATCCATGTAAGGAGACCCTTGAACCTACCCTAAATTTTCCTTTCTCCGTGTCTTACACCAAAGGCACTTTCTTCTCATATTTGTATAGTTATTATTAAGTCATTTCAATCATGTCTGATTCTTTGTAATCCCATTTGGAGTTTTCTTAGCAGAGATACAGGAGTAGTTTGCCATTTTCTTCTTCAGCTCATTTTATTAATGAGGAAACTGAGGCAAACAGGATAAAATGACATGCCCAGGATCACATAGCTAATAAATATCTGAGGCTGGATTTGAACTCAGGAAAATGAATCTCTTTGACTCCAGGTCCAGCATTCTTTCCACTGAACCTCCCCATCTGTAAATTGTATTAGAGGTGACCTTTGAGGTTTGGGGGTTAGAATAAAGGCTTTCTTCCAGCTGCCATATTTAAGAACTTTAATCCCAGTCAGGGAAAGTGAATCCAAATCTGATAATCCTTAATACTAAAACTTTGGTTCTTAAATTTTCACTAGCTAGAAATGGGTGGCTGGGTTTTAAGTAAGTCTTTCATTTGATAAGGAATTTCCTTTCAATGGGACAGAAGGGGTCTAGTCTTTCAGCACTTTCTGACTTCTTTGCTTTGAAAGAAAACAAAAAATATCACCAGCCAATAAAAGAAGCCAAGAGCTCCAAGTGAAAGATTAGGCTGAGCTATTAAGTTACAGTAAATTCTGAACTCTACCAAACGACCTTCAGGATTTTAGGATTAGACCCACTCCCTAAGCCCGCTCTACCTCCCAAATTTCTGTTTTTATCCAGGTTTTCAATCCTTGCTTCTTCCCTTTCCCCTACCTCAACATTTAAGCAGTTGCCAAAACTGGAAGAACTCCATTGTCTCTGGAATGGATTCCTCAACCATTTAGCGTCTTTTCATCCCTCAACTGGCCAACTTGTAGAGGTCTTTAAAAGGAAGCCTCCTGGATATTATGAATTGAGTGCACTGACCTTGGGGGAAGGAAAGAGCCCACTTCTTGCTCTTGTTCCCTGCTGTCTGACTCTTTGTGACCCCATTTGGAGTTTTCTTGGCAAAGATACCGGAATAGTTTGCCATTTGCTTTTCTAGCTCATTTGACAGATGAGGAAACTGAGGCAGACAGGATGAAATGATTTGCCCTGGGTCATCCAGCTGAGACGTGTCTGAGGCTGGATTTGAACACAAGTCTTTCTGATCCAACCTTCTATCCACTGTGCCTCCTAAGTGGCCCCAACCCAGACACTTGGTTAATTCCTTCTGGGGATTTGAGAGGCCTCATGGTACCATGGAAAATCTGCTGGATTTATCATACAAGGACCTGGGAACAGGGCCTGGCAGATAGTAAGCACTGGATAAATGCTTATTGAATTGAATCCAATCATCTGTGTGATTTGGGGCAATCCATGCTCTTTAGACCTCTGTTTCTTCATCAGTCAAATAGGGGTTAGAGGTAAATTGATGATCTCAAAGGTCTCTTCCAGTTGAAGTGTGTGATTCTGCCACCCTCTGATAACAGCTTTGTGACCCTGGACAGAAAATTAACTTCTCTGAGCTCTTTGTTGATGCTTTTTTATTTTAAAATAATAACAACACCTGTGATGATTATAGGCCATGGATATAAAACATGAGCAGTTAGAGGAACACTAACTCTAGAGTTAGAGAAACTGAATTCCAAGGCTACCCTTCCCTGTGTGACCTTGGGTCATTATCTCCCTGGGCCTCCATATTCTCATCTTATAAAATGAAGGGATTGAACTAGAGTTCCCTAGTCTCTGGAGTCCCAACCTAAGAAAAAGGTTCTTTGATCTACAAGGCTCTGGGTAAATGTGAAGTACTGATATTATTATGTATTATATAAGTAATGTTTATGACACCTAGTCATGATTATTAACTTCAACAGTACCACCTAAATTTCCACTTCTATCCCTTCTCTTCCTATATTTCGAGCGCTATCATGTATAATAAAAAGGAAGGGAGGGAGGAAGGAAGGAAGAAGGAAAAAAGAGGGGGAGGGAAGAAAGGATAAAAGAAAGAGGGGAGGAAGGAAGAAAGTTAGAAAGGGAGAAAGAGGAGGAAGGAAGCAAAAGAGGGAGGAAGGAAAGAAGAAAGAGATGGAGGGAGAAAACAAGAGGGAGAGGAGGAAAGGGGAAAGGAAGGAGCAGGGAAGAAGAGAGGAAGGAAGAAAGAAAGGAAGGAAGAAGGAAGGAAGGAAGGAAGGAAATTAATTTAATTAATAGGAAAGATTCTTTCTCTAAGTATCCAAGTTAAGGGACCAATGACCAAAGCAACCTAAGGCCAAATTGGGTTTTTCTCATTTCTCTAAGGCCAAATTGGGTTTTTCTCATTTCTCTAGGGACAGTTGGCCAACCAGTGTGGAGTCAGAATGAGAGGGGGATCCAAATTCTCATTTTTTCTTTTCAACTTTAAAGAATTGGAAACAGTCAGGCCTTGGCTCCTGGGTCTTGGCTTATTCCAAGTGACTGTCAGGATGAAAGCAAGCAAACAAAAATCCAGGGTGAAAGGCTCCCTCCTGCACAGCAGAAGCAATCCGGCCCAACTTCTCCAAGGACTTTCAAAGTATTGTCTTCCCTTCCTGGGGACAAGACATCAGACGCCTTGTTTCAGTATCATGTGGACAGGTTGAATTGTAGGAGCCCAGAGTGAGCCAGGGAATAATTTGGCTATTCCCTCCTCTGCGCTTGGCCCGTGGGTGAGCAAGGCTAAAAGGCTGTCCGTTCTGTATCACTTGCTTCCTTCTAGAAAGCAGAAAAGACTTGGAGATCGAAGGATAAGAGCAGCCTGAGTATTTAACATGGGATATAGAGCTGGAAGGCACCTGAAACCCAGCCTGAGACTCCATCCCTCCCAAGACCACAAAGCTCTAGCCAGCAAAAGTGCTAGAATTTGAACTCAGGGCCACTGCCTGTAAGTCTAGTTCTCTAGAAGGGATTCATTTTGTAATTAGGGGCAGTTTGCTTCTAGGCAGAATAGATCAAAGTTCTTCTCTCTCCAACTCAGTCTTCAGCCAGTGATTATTTCCATGGCCCATCAAGGTTGCACAGAATCTTGGCAGCAATCGTCCAGCTGTGATCTGGCAGTTAGATACGTGTTGCCCAAGAACAGGGATTATTTCATTCTTTGTGTTGACATCTCTGGCACATAATTTTTGTTGTTTGGTTATTTCAGTCATGTCTGACGCTTCCTGGCTCCGTCTGGGGCTTTCTTAAAAGAGACACTGGCGTAGTTGGCCATTTTCTTCTTTAGCTCATTTTAGAAATTAAGAAACTGAAGCAAAAAGAATGAAGTGACTTGACCAGGATCACAGAGCATCAGAGAGGCGATACCATAATGTGGATGAATTAGATTTAAGTGAGGGAGGGCTGGGGCAAGGTCACCTGCCTTACTCTCTCCTCCAGAGCCATCCGGGTCCAGTGGCAAAATAGAGATCAGAATGACAGGAGATGGACTTCACGGTGAAGAAATATGTGCCAGTCAGTCAACATTGATTGTCCTGGATGAGACCTGAGCATGAGCAGGATGAGGGTCTCTTGGTGAGAGGGAATACCAATATCACTGAGCTCAAAGGTCCCACTGAATTAGGTTGCAGAAAAAATTCCCCATTTTAGAGGTTAGGAAATTGAGACTTAGCATGATGATTTGGATCAAGTTACACAATTATCAGTTAGCAATAATTTATTAAGCACCTACTATGTGTCAGGCACCAAACTAAATGCTGGGGATACAAAAAAATTAAACATTTACATTAAAAAGAAGCTGGGATTTGAGCCTTCTGATTGGAGGGCCGGTGACCTTTCTACTATTCACTCCAAGACCCTCATCCTCAGCCAAGTTCAGGTCACTTATCAACCCAGGCTGTTGAGAATGAATCCTTAATAGGGAGAGAACAGCCTCTTGGATCTTTACCCTTTTGGAGGGAGATTCAGAGGGAAAAGGTATTGCCTATGTCCAATGACTGGGGGCCCCCAAGGATGATGCAACCAATAATAGCTCTTTCCACAGCTATTTTTGGCTTCATGATTTTATTTGAATCTCAAATATTTGTGGATCCCAAAGACCAGCGCAGATTTACACTCATCTCCCTATTGAAAGGAATTCCATGTTGAATCCTTTATCGAGTAGAAGAATCCTTTTGCTGTATGAATCGCTGCCCTTTTGGCCCAAGTTCGGATTTTTGTGTATTTGTGTTTTCTTACAGTGAGGCACACCTGCAGCTCCAAATGATAAGATGGCAACTCACCAATGAGTCAACCAGACTCTTGGCCGCCATCTTGTTTGTGGTTTTATTATCCAAATGCCAGCTGCTAATCCCACACACTCCATTAAGGCGACCACAGGAACTTCCTCTTCTGGGTACTTGAGGCCTTTAAAACACCACCTAAAGCGACTGATTAAATTACTCAGCCCTGTTTTATCATCATAGATTCTGAGATTTAGGGACCATAGAAATCATTTAGTCCAGCACCTTTTATTTTTAGGCAACTAGTAAATGCCATGAATAGAGAAGGCTGGACTTGGGATCCGGAAAGCCTGAGTTCTAATCCTGCCTCAGATACTTAGTAGCTGTGTAATTCTGGCTATGTCCCTACTTTCACAGGTTCACTTTGCTCATTTGTAAACTGTGGCTAATAAAGGCACATAATTCCCAGTGTTGAGGATAAAATTAGTAAAGCGCTTTACAAACCTTAATGTGCTATATAAATGCTAATTTTATCATGGTTATTTTTCCTCTGAACAACTTCTCATGCTTTTATTAATGCTCACAGTATATATACGTCAATGATGAGACAATAAAGATGAAGAAAAAGTCTCTGCCCTTGAAGATCTTGGGGACAGGAAGTGGGAGACATTCTACAACTATCTTGGGATTCCAAGACAAAGCAAATTGGATTGGGATTATAGATAAAAGGCATCTTAAATGTCCATCTCTATAAGCCAATCCCCTACCCTTCCCATTCTGCAGATGAAGAAATTGTGTTTCATAGAGGTAAAGTGACCTGCAGTATTTGAACTCAGATCTTCTAAATACTCTGCTCATTCTACTTGATGATTCTTCCTTCTAAATGGTCATTGTAAATTTATCCATGAAACCCACTGGAATATCAGTCTCCTTCCCTCTTTGAGATTCCAAAATTAGGATCTTTCCATGTATTCATTGAGCACTCAAATCTCACTCTCTGGCGTTCTTCCTTCTCCCCCCAATTGATAATGTCTTCTCCTATGAGATTATCTTCCATTTACCCTTCGTGTATTTGTATGCTGATAGTTATTTGTATGTTGTTTCCTCCATTATAATGTAAGTTCTGTGAAGGCAGGGAAAATCCCCTCCCTCCAATTCTCTGTATCCCCAGTGCTGCCCAGGCCCTGACACAGACCAAACAAGTTGTATCTGCCTGTTGACTGGCTGGCTGATTTATGGGCAGTCCTTTTTGCTCTTAAACCATACTCAGGACGCCAGAGCTCTAGCTCTCTGAGGGGTGGAGTGATGGGCCTTAATGGGAAGCCTGGTCCCAGCAGCCAGGCAGCTGAAAGTCCTCCTGATCAATACCAGAACTCCTGTTTTAGGTTAAATCACTTAAGAATTGGCCAGGCCTTCTGGTTGCAATAAACACAGCAAAATGGCTAATGAATTTATCCTTCCAGACACAAAATCCAATTCACTCAGACAGTGGGGCCCCCACATCCAGATCCTGACACTCAGGCTTGGGATCCACAGGCCCAGAAGGCAAAATAGTACTTTGTTCTTTGGCACTGTTCCCTGGAGGGAGGTGGGGGGAAGAAAAGGAGGGACAGAGAGAGAGAAGAGAAAGAAAAAAGAAAGATAAAGAGAAAGAAGAGAGAGAGAGAAGAGAGAGAGAAAAAGAGAGAAAAGAAAGAAAGAGAGAGAAGAGAGAAAGAGAGAGAGAGAAAGGAGGGAAAGATAGAGAGAAAGAGAGAGAGAAGAGAAGAGAGAAAGAGAGAGAAAGGAGGGAAAGAGAGAGAAAAGAGGGAAAGAGAGAGAGAAAGAGAGGGAGAGGGAGGAAGAGAGAAAGAGGAAGAGAGAGAGAAGAAGAAGAGGGAGAAAGAGAGAGAGTGAGTATGTAAGAAGGACTGGGATGGTGGTCTTTTCAAACTTTATTTTTTATTAAAGCTTTTTATTTATTTTATTTATTATATGCATGGGTAATTTTATAACATTGACCCTTGCAAAACCTTCTGTTCCAAATTTTCCCCCTTCCCCCACCCCTTTCCTTAGATAGCAGGTAGTCCAGTACATGTTAAATTTGTTGAAACACATGTTAGATCCAATATATGTATACATATTTATACAATTATCTTGCTGCACAAGATAAATTGGATCAAGAAGGAAGAAAAAAAAAACCTGAGAGAAAACAAAATGCAAACAACAGAAAGAGTGAAAATGCTATTAAGCATTATTTTTTTTTAATTCATCATGAGGATTGACTCAGCCTTAATTTTTTCAGGTTTGCAAAGCATTTTTCCAAAGCTCTTAAGATCATAGATTTAGAGAAGGAAGGTTAATCATTTTATTCATTAAGTGCTCACTGCGTTCCAGACACTATGCTAAGTACTGGGGATATGAAGAAAGGCAAAGGACGGTGTCTGTGCTTAAGGAGCTCACAGTCTAATGGAGAGATCACTTGTAAACAACTATAAACAATTAAGATATCGACAAACTAAATTAGGTATAATCTCTGAAGAAAAAACTTCTTGTAGAAGATGGGGTTTTAGCTGGGATGTGATGGAAGCCAGAGAAGATAGGAAGCTGAGATGAGGTGGGAGAGTGTTCCAAGTATAGGGGATCCCCAGGTTTCTTAGAGGTTTTCTAGATTAATTTGCTCATTTTGCAGATGATTGAAGGGGAGAAATTAACTGTTCAAGGTTATAGAGTATGCAGCAGGAGCAAGTGTATTGACTCCCACTCTATCATTCCTTCTAGTATGCCATGATTTCTCCATTATCTCTTTTAATTCTTGTAACAGTGAGGAAATACTACAGATACCTCCTGGTCAATCTTAAAGTGCTATTTTAAATATTTATTGTTGTTGTTACAGATATTTTTTTTTATTTGTATCTATGATTGCATTGATGTTAGAAGCTCTCTACCACCTAAAATTCCCTCCATAGCTATCCAGCTTGTAGTTAATGTATCCTAGAGTGAATGAGTGAGTAACTAAATGAACATACATTTATTAAGGGTCTCCTGTGTTCCTGACAGTGTGCTACAAACCTAAAAAAGAAACAGCTAAAGGAGAGAGATAAGACCCAGGGAAAGAAGGTTTGATCTTGGAATGACAAGCATTGAAAGAGACTTAAATGCAAAGTTAAAAAGGAGAGAGTTCCTACCCTCTTGGAGCTTACAATCGATCTGGAGAGGTGATACATGTATGGAAAGTAATTTTCTGGGGAGGCAGGAATAGTTCCAGATGGATGAATTATAAGATAGAAGGAACCTAAGAAGCCATAAGTCTATCTCATTTTAAAGATGAGGAAACTGAGGTTATTAGGGCAAATTCCCCCCTCCCCTTTTTTTCTAAATAAGAGAGCAGAGAAGTAATAGGGAACCAATTCCAGTTCCCTATCCACTTACAACAGCCTGCCTCTCAAAGGGCTTTGTGTAGGAGCTGAGCCTTGAAAGAAGGAAGGTAGAGATTCCAAGAAGTGTTAATGAGGGAGGAAGGCTTTCTAGGTCTGGGGAACATCATGCAAAAACCTGGAGATAAAATAGGATTGAGGCACAAGAAGAGAGATTTGGTTGGACTACAGGGTATTTGAAGAGAAGCAACAATAAGCTCCCCAAAGGGGCAGGAGTCAGATAGTGACCAACAGTGGAGTTTCTTCCTTTTTTTTTCCTTAGGGGATTTAGGAGGAACTGGAGTTTACTGAGCAAGATTGACAGAGTGAGCTTTGTGTTTTTGCAATATCATTCTGCAGAAGATGAGTTGGTTTATGGCGTAGACCTGAGTAAGAGACCGATTAGAAATCCTCTGGGTGCTTTAAAAGACCTGTGATTTTGTTAGTGTCAAGAAATATTTTCTTTGCCCACACAGGTCAACGATATACCTTTTAACCTTAGTAGGCCTTCTTCAAGTGGGTAGGTGGTACAATGGAGATAGAGTGCTCCACCTGACGTTAGGAAGATCCGAGTTCAAAGCTAGCTCAGCCACTTACTAGCTGTGTGACCCTGAACAAGTCACTTACTCTCTGCCTCAGTTTTTTCAACTTTAAATGGGAATAATAATAGCACCTATTTCCAGGGATAGTTGGTGAAGATCAAATGAAAGTGATGTTGGTAAAACGTATAGGACACTGCCTGGCACATGCTTGTTCTTCCTTTTGCTTTCTTTTTGAGTTGAGTTTCTTCTCCAGACCTGTGATTCTGGTAATAAACCTTTGAACCTTGTCAGGCTACTCTGCAAATGATATCAATCCACTGGGGCTGTCCCAGAGACTTTCTACTTGCCAGAGGACTTTGGAGGGGGAAGAGGAAGTATTTTTCAACTCTGAGAGCAGGTGAATTTGCATAAGAGGTAGGAGGAGAGGAAACAAGAAGGAAGGAGGGCTAATATTAAGGAAGGGAGAATCTTATTAACAATGAAAATGTCCATGAGACAAATCAATTTTCCTTTCTGTCCCTCTCCCCAATTTGTTTGGTTCTTTAATGTTTATAATATATAATGTATTTAACTATTAAAATTAATATAAATATTAACAAATATAATAATTATATTATCTTATATTATTATATAATATAATAAAATATTATTAATTAATAATATATTTTATTTATATATTTTGTGTGATTGTATTTATAAAATCTTTACCATTTCATGGAGGAGGGTGGAAATGGAGGGAGGGAGAGAAATTGAAATTCAAAATTTTTAAAAAACAAAAAGTAAAAGTTATATGTATACTGGATTCTTCCCCACCTCCAGTCTTGTTCCTGGACTAGGAGACAAAGATCTTCCTCTCTCTGGTCTATAATTGGAAGTAGTACAATAGAAAGAACCCTGAACTTGCAGTCCAGGAAGCTTCATTCAAATCTTACCCATTCACTAAACAAAGAATTAAAAAGAAAAGGGGGTGGGGATGAGGAAGCAGTTCAGCAAAAATAACCTACCCATCAACCAAATTTAATAACATATAGTGTTCCACATCCATAGTTTCCTACCTCTGTGAAGGGGAGGAGTGCCAAACTTGGCTAATTGTCGCTGTTTTTGTTATCATTAAGTTTATTTATCTTGGCTCTTTCCTTTGAAATTGTAGTCATTTTGCATATATTTTTCCTGGTTCTGCTGACTTTGCCCTGTATCAGTTCACATAATCCAAATCCTTCCTATTTAACCACTTCTTTCGGCACAGTGATGTTCTACTATTCACATGCCACAATTTTTGAACAAGGAAGCTGAACCCTACTTTTCCTGGGACTCTTAGGTAGAATAGGGCAGAGAAAAAAATCCCCACCAGGATTTGTGGGTAGGGAGCTGAATTCAGATCCTGACCCCTTCCCCATCTTTTGTAGTCTCATCCTAAGTCTTATTTTCTTCAGCTGGACCATAAAAGGGGTTGGGCAAGATCATCACTAAGATTGCTACCTTTGAACTCTCAGCCTATGATCTTGTGTTCCCGTGATCTCTGATATCATCCCTGCTTTTCTCTTGGCTACAGGTAGGGTACTACCAAGTGGAGAGAGAATTAGCAACCACAGGCTAATCCTATGACAACTGAAGTATTTTGAAAGTATATTGGCACAAAAGCCCAAAGTCCAAAAGATTTGAGTTCAAATCCAGCTTCAGACATTTCCTAGCTGTGTGATGCTGGGCAAGTTGACCTCTACTTGCCTCAGTTTTGTCATCTGTGAAACAGAGGATAATAACAGGTTTTTGTGAGGGTCAAAGAAGATAATAACTGTAAAACTCATAACACAGTGTCTGGCACATAATAAGCATTGTATAAATGTTAGCTATAATTAATTAGGTATTTTAAATCCTGGATTTGAGCCAAAATTACTACCATATACCAATCGGGTGACCTGGGAGAAATGTTTTCCCCAATCTGGGACTATTTCCCCATTTGTAAACTGAAGTGATTGCATGAGATTATCTAAGGGTTTTCTTCCCTGCCCAAATTCCTAGGCCCAAATGGCCTAGGTTTGAGTGCCTGCTGTGCTATTTTCCATGGGATTTAAGGTAAATCACTGAATCTCAGTTTTCTCATCTCTAAAATGGAACTGAGGAGACTTGTAGCTGCCTACGTATTTTGAAGGTCAAAAGGGATAATACATGAAGATTTTATTTTTAGCAAAACTGATAATTATTGTCCCATGGGTATCAATCAGCAAGCACTTATTGAGCACCTACTGTGTGCCCCAGTTTATGTTAGGTGCCGTGGATATAAAGGCAAAAAACAAACAATATTTGATCTCAAGAAGCTTATATTCTATTTGGTGGGAATTGTATGTGTCCACCAGACAAGGTAAATATGAAATGTGTATAAAGTGAACACAAGGGAATTTGTAGGATGGAGAGAAAGGCACTATAACAGCTGGTGAGGGGAAGGGGATTGGAAAAGGAATTCAGGAAGACTGGATTCAAGGTGAGGATTGGACATGTCCCCAGATTATTGCCTGTGTGGTCTCCAGTGAATCTATGAACCTCACTTCTCGGTGTCCCAGCCAAGTCTCTTAGATTGTAAATTGGAGAACAGCTTCTCATCTGTGTCAAAGGAAGTGTTTCCACTTCACTGATAATATTATAGGTGAGGACCAAAAATCACTAGGAAACTTGGAGATAGTTTTCCAAGCCAGAATTTCCTTGTTCCATTTGTAGATATTCCAAACTATTTATTTTTATTTTTTCAAACTATTTAAATACTAAAGTAAGTTTGAAGAAAGAGGGTTTCCTTTTATTTGGAAGGGGTCTGGACCTACCCAAGTGACTTTGGACAAATAATTTTCTCTTTGGCTTTAGTTTTCTCCTCTGAAAAAAGGGGAGAATTTGAAAAGCCCGCTTCTGAAGTTCCTCTCAGTTCCAAATCTATTTAATCACAAGAAAGAGTTCAGGTTTTTTCTTTTTTTGAGCAATTTTGCATTTATGAGCCAGAGTTGGAGTCAGAAAGACGTAGATTCACATATTGCCTCAGATATGAGCTGTGTGACTTTAGGCAAACTGTTTAAACTTTCTGGACCCCAAGTTTTCCTTCTTTGTCAAATGAGGAAATTGGATTTCATAATCTCCAAGGTCCCTTCCAGCTATAAATTTATTTTGTTTTTTGTCTTAAATTTTTTTAGGTTATACATGTACATTCATTTTTTACATATTTCCACATGAGTCATGTTGGGAGAAAATAATCAGAACAAAAGGGAAAAACCAAGAGAAAGAAAAAAAAGACAAAAATACTGTGTATTGATCTGCATTCAGACTCTGGATACAGATTGTGTTTTCCATCCAAAGTTTATTGGAATTGCCTTTGATTCCGGAACTGCAGAAAAACCAAGTCTGTCTTAGTTGATCATCATACACTCTTCTTGTCACTATGTTCAATGTTTTCCTGGTTCTGCTTGCTTCACTCAGCACCAGTTCATGTAAATCTTTCCAGGCTTTTCTAAAATTTAAACCCGAGGAGACTGGAGAGAATGGGGACATTGAAGTTATGACTTCCTCGGTAGGGACGAGTCCAAAGTCAGATGCTTAGGAGGGATTGCCAAGTGAATCTGTTCCAGGGCTGTCTTAACGTCCTCTCCTCTCCCCACTCCCATTGAACACTGTATTACTCTTTAAACTCCATTTGAGCCTGTTTTCTCATGGAGCTTTCCACAGTCAATCATTTACAGCCACTCCAGATAAACGTCAGGCTTGGGAATGGCCCGAGAGCCACGTTGCCTTCATTAGAATTTTTGCTCCATGAGGGCAGATGCTTTTCCCCTTTGTTTTTCTATTTCTAGAGCTTATCCCTATACACTAAGGGCTTAATAAATGCTTGTTTGTTGATTAGTTGATTGAGAAACTGATTGCTCAAATGACTGCACTGAGAGAAGGGCAAGAGAAGGAATCGCCTTACATCCTTGCTCCCTAATCAGGCCACATCTCTAGAAAGGTGTGTTCTTTTGAGTGCCATATTTTAAGCAGGATATTGATCGATTGGAGAATGTCCAGAAGAGAGTGGCCAGGAGGGCGAAGGGCTTGTAGATCATACATGAGATTGGATTCAAGGAATCAGGAATGTTTGCTCTGAAGAAGAGAAGACTTCTCGAGGATATTTGGTGATATTTGGGAACCCATGAGTGCTTTGTTGAATTATTTGAACAGGACTGTCCCACAGAAGAAGGATCTGCGTTATTCTCAGAAGGTGAAACTAGGCTCAGTAGGTGAAAGTTAGAGAGCAGAGTAGTGTCAGCTTGTTAGGAGGCTGAACCTCTTGATCTAAACACTGTCCAAAATGGTGATCCCAAGAGGTACTCCAGTCAAGTCGACAAACATTTATTAAAAGCCAGATCTATGGCAAGTACTGTGTTAAGCTGCTGGCTGGGGAATAAGAGTTCCTTAGCACAGGATGTCTTTAATCAAGGGTTAGATAAAAATGCCTTTTTTTGTCTTCTTTTTTTAAAAATTGGAGCAGGCACTGTGTTAAGGAGGGGACAGCACTGGTGCTGGATTCAAATCCTGCCTCAGATACATACTACCTGTGTGAGTTTGTGTACTTTTCTTAACTTCTATGTGCCTCAGTTTCCTTATCTGGCAAATGAGAGAATTGGACCAGATGGTCTTTATGGTCCCTATTGGTAAATCTTGTGCTATTTTTTGTTCTATTCATTTCTCAGTCCAACTATACACACACACACATACACACACACACACACACACACACACACACACACACACCCAGAGAGCTATCTCTTATAACAAAGAATACAAAAGAAAGAAAGGAGAGGAGCAGAGGAATTTAGCAAAACTAACCAGGAAATCCACCAAGCCTGACAATACGAGGTGTCCCAGAAGCTTTATTAGCTATTTTAAACTGCACTAAGACTTTTAGGATACCCTGTATATTCAGTATTTCACACCTATAGTTCCTCATCTCTCTAAAGAATAGAGAGAAAGGTATTGCCATCTCTCTTCTTTGGGACTAAGTTTGGTCAGTAATAAATTCAGTTTTGTAGTTGCTATTGTTTATAGCAACAATAATGTTGATTATTTTCCATTTTCCACTGGAATATAAGGTCCTTGAGGTCAAGGACTGTCTTTTGGCTCTTTTTTTGTATCCCCAGCTCTTAAGACAATGATTGGCATGTAATAATCACTTAATAAAAGCTTTGAGTAATAAATTGTTGTGCCTGCTGTTTACCTGGTTCTGTTGACCTGACCTCACTGTACAAGATTTCCTATTAGGAAAATAATGCTTCTCTGAATTCTTCATATTTTTCATTTATTATGGTGCTGTAATATTCCATTGTATTCATAAACCACAGCTTGTTTAGCCATTTCCCAATTTGCATCCATCTGCCTTATTTCTACTTATTTAATAATACAAAAACAATACTCTCAGTTTATTAGTATAGGATTTTTCTTAATATATTTGGTCTCCATGGGGAATGACTAGCAATGGCATCTTTGAGTCAAAGGGCATGGACATCTTATTTTTGTTAACTTTCTTTCCATAATTCCAGATCACTTTCTAGAGTGCTTGGAACAATCCCATAGGTCTACCAACAATGTATTAGTGTATCCGAGGTGGTGACCTTTCAACAATATTGAACACAGAATTGTTATTTTAATGCCAGATTAAATTAGGTATTAGAATAATTATTATGTATTCTAATTATTATTATTATTAACATTTATGTAACATTTTAAGGTTTACAAAGTACTTCATACATACTATTTCATTCCTCACAACCCTATGAGGAAGATGCTCTTATTGTTCCTAATTTATACATCAGGTATGCTTTGAACTCAAGTCTTTTTAACTCTAAACCTAGCCCTCCATCCACTATGTTACTTATGAAAAGGAGGGTTTTAGCAACATTAACAGCAGTAGCTAACATTTAAATAGCACTTGCGGTCTATCAAGCTTCTTTACATCTAATCCTCAGGCTGACTTTGTGTAGGGGTAATGCAAATCCATTTTATATTCGAGGCAGCTGAGGCTCTCTAAGGGAAATTAAGTGCTCAAACTCTCATGCATCTGACATTCTGATTTTAAGATTCTCTTCACATCATTAAGATTACCGTAGGAAGTACAGGAAGGCGGACTACAAGGCACGAGGATGCAGAAGCACCTAATCTGTTTCAACAAAACAGGGATGATGAGATAGGAGGAATATTGAGTCAAAAAGGCTTCTTGGCAGAAAGTTTGGGAACCATTCTTGCTAAAAATGAAAGTTTCCAGATTTGGGCAAAACACGTTGTTTCCAAACAGGTCCTGATCTTCAGAATTAGCATAGACCTAGTGAACATCTGGGAAAGGGGAGGGTTATTATGCTCAGAATTTAATTGGTCTGAAAAATTCCTTCCCTCTCCCTCTCTCCTCCTATTTTCAGTGGAAAGTACTTGGGAGAACTGTAGTTTACAAAACAAACTCTGGCCTTGTCACAGTTTGACCCTTGAAGAAAAATGAGCATCCTCTTTTTGGTAACCTAAAAATGCTTAAGAGCTGGTTTTCATCCAAGCAGATTTTGAAGACTGGATAGATTCCTGGTATATTTGCGGAATTGCAATCTAAGCTTCAAACAGAGTTGTTGGGATTGGACCCAGTCTGGCCATTTGAGGCAGCCCAAATAGTCATTTCATTGAGTGCCTGGTTTTATAAAAATTGAAAATGTGCTAAGACAAGATTTTTAGTGTGAATGTCCTTAAGGAAAAAAAAAATGGTTTAATGTTCTCTCCTTCCCCAGCTCTCTCTATCCACACACTTCTTCCCTGCTTTCCTCCTTCGCTCTTCCCTCCCTCCTTCACTCTCTTTCTTTCTTTCTTTTTCTCTCTCTCTTTCTTTCTTTCTTTCCCTCCCTTTCTCATTTTCCTGGCTTCCTTCTTTCTCTCTCTCTCTGTCTCTCTCTCTCTCTCTCTCTCTCCCCTTCCCTGATTTTCTCTCTCTCTCTTTTTCTCTCTCCCTCTCAGCTTTCTCTCTCCAGTTCTCTCTATCCCTTTCTTTCTTTCTTGTACCCTGAATTTGGCACAACTTATCCTATAAGTCTGAAATGCATTTCTTGATCCTGACCAGCTTTCTTTGAAGCCTAATTCACAAGCCATTTCCTCTTCAGGAAGCTTTTCCTCATTCTTCTCATCTGCCTCAACTAAATAGGTTTTTATGTGTTTGCCTATTGTTTCTTCCAGGAGAATATTAAGCACTTTGGGAGTAAGGCCTTTCTCACACCCAGCACATTGCTATATATGTTGTAGGTGTTTAGTAAATGCTTATTAGATTGACTCTATAAAGTAGGAATGGTATTTATTGCCTCCTCACTAAAGTGGCAGGATCCTGGATGGAAAGTAGGAAAGATATAAAGGCCTTCTAGTCCAGTTATCTCTTTTTACAGATAAACAGGCCCTGAGAAGTGAAGGTCACATAGGTATTAGACATGGGATTTGAACCCAGGCTCTCTGTTCATGATTTTTCTAATACCGCAGCCCTACTCTGATGTGGAGGTCAAATGAGATTGAAAAAGGAAAAGCATTTTGTAAACCTTAAGATAATGGATAAATGTGAGCTGTTATTATTCTTTGGAAATGAAGGGGTTTTGTAAGGTCCCTTCCAGCTCCGAATCCATGAAGGAGACACCCATTGGCCAAAAGGGACCCCATTTCCAGACTGCCTTCTGGTTTGGATGAAGGAGCTCGCCAGTAACCAGGAGCACAGAGAATAAAAGCAGGGTGATGTCACTGGGTCCCCCTTCCTGGCTTCCCATTCATTCCATCACCCCATTCATTGTACTCTCTTCTGAAATGTCCCTCGGTTTCCTTGTAGAACATAGTTTTCTCCTGGTCATTCTTAAGCCTTTGTCTCATATCTGCATAGAATTTCTCATGAGACTGAAATGAAGGTGGAGTCACATCGGTTCAGAGCAACAAGAAAGGGAGCTATCACGAGCCTCTAGTGCCCAAGACTGTCATGTGTGGTGAAGCCCTGGAGTGGGAGCCCAGGGCCTGGGTTTCTAATCCCCCCTGCTCTCCTCTCCTCCCTTCCCCTCTTATCCTCTTCCTTCCTTCCTTCCTTCCTTCCTTCCTTCCCCTCCCTTCTCCTTCCCCCCAGTCTCAGTCTCTTCTCTCCTCTCAATATATCTGTGTAACTTTTCTACAAAATAATATATATGTCAATTTGTATATGTTTGTGTGTTCATGTATATACATTTTATACATATATATGTATGTATGTGTATGTGTATTTTTCTATATCCAAGTGTGTATATGTAGCTGAGAGAGGGAATTTTATATAAACTCTCAAACTTGGTTGACGAATTCATTGATTTTTGTTAAACCTTTTTTCTTCTTTCTTTATTACAAGAGATGACTCAGTAGGTGAGTAGAGAGACAAAGAGGGAAGAAGGATGGGAGAAGGAGAGAGAGACATCTCCATCAGGATGTTCCCTGTGTCACCACAATCACAGATCCCTCCCCTTATCCCTATTAGCATTATTATTATCTCATTCAACTCACTTTGTTCAATGAAAATCAAATAGAACCAATCGCAGAACAAATCACTAGTCTACTATAATTTTGATATAATTAACATTATATAACTGATGCCATAAGTGTAGAAAATTATATTTTCGTAGCTGAATAAAATTGCTAAGATGCAGTAAGCTCATCTCTCTGTAGGAGCTCTGAAAGCATCCTCGGGACAACTGCCGGGATGATATGTGGCTCATGCTCACGGCTCCCTTAAAACAGCAATTTCTTCTGCTAGATCTCGGTGTTTTGGAAAGCTTTTGTGTTCCACGTAGCTTGGAGATTATGAGGATTGGGTATGACGACATCTATTAAATGTTGTTCACGTGGCTTTTTTTCCCCTGGTGATTGTTGCAACGGTTTGGTATGAGATAATGCTCTAATGAGTTTTGGCAGCTTATTGAGATCCAGGATATATTTTGAGGTCTGTATTTGTGATATGTCAGAGCTGAGGTTAAATTGAATTCAAATATTCCTGACTCCAGTTCTCTCCCTACCTGCCACCGACATGCTGTAGACATGGGAACTCCTAGAATTTGTAAGGCATGGAACTACTGAAAGGAACCTTTTTCCTCTCTTCATATACATACATACATACATACATAGATATACACATATACTATCAAACTTGATTACAAAGTTATTGATTTTTGTTAAACCTTTTTTCTTCTTTCTTTTCTTTATTACAAGAGATGACTCAGTAGGTGAGATTTGGAAGAGAGATGTTCAGAAATGAGGGTGATTAGAAGGAGCTAGATGGTGTAATGGATAGTACACTATCCCCAGAGTTGGAAGGACCTGAGTTCAAATCCAGACTCAGATACTTAGCATTTAACTTCTTAGCTGTGTTACCCTGGGCAAGTCACCTAACCCCATTTGGGAGAAGGAAAAAAGGAAGGAGATATAAAATAGATGTCAATAAGATTTTTTTTAAAAAACCTCTTTCATTCTTGGTTTCCTGTTAGTTAATAAGTCAGACATGAAAAAAACACGGAAACAGTATTGAATTAGAAATCAGAAAGCCCAAGGCTGGTCTCTTTACTATCTGGCTTTTTACTATCTTGCCCAATGAACTTCATTTTCTACCTCTTTCTAATGAGAGCATCAGAACAGATTTTTTTTTGGATTTTAAAAAATTTTTAATATATGCAAAGATGATTTTCAACATTCAACCTTGCAAAATCTCATGTTCCAAATTTTTTTCTCTTCCTCTCCCTTCCCTTTCCTCTAGACAACAAGTAATCCAAAATAGGTTAAACATGTGCAAGTCTTCTAAACATATTTCCATATTTATCATGTTGCACAGGAAAAATCAGATCAAATGGAGGGAGGGAGAAATGAGAAAGAAAAAAAAGCAAGCAAGCAAATAATAATAACAATAACAAAAGTGAAAATACTATGTTGTATGTATTGGTCATCCTGCCATTTAGGGGAGGAGGTGGGTGAAAGGAGGGGAAAAATTGGAACAAAAGGTTTGGCAATTGTCAATGCTGAAAAATTACCCATGTATATAACTTGTAAATAAAAAGCTATAAAGCAAACAGAAAACACTATGTTGTGTTTCACATCCAGTCTCCATAGTTCTTTCTCTGCATGCAGATACCTCTCTCCATCACAAATCTTTTGGAATTGCCCTCAATCACCCCATTATTGAAAAGAGCCACGCCCGTCACAGTTGGTCATCACATAATCTTGTTATTGCTGTGTACAACGTTCTCTTAATTCTTCTCACTTTTTCACATGTTCATGTGTCTCCAGGCCTCTCTGAAATCATCCTCCTGATCATTTTTTACAGAACAATAATGTTCCATAACCTTCATGTATCATCACTTATTCAGCCTTTCCCCACCTGATGGGCATCCACTCTGTTTCCAGTTCCTCGCCACTACAAACAGGGCTGCCACAAACATTTTTGCACATGTGGGTCCTTTTCCCTTTTTTTTATGATCTCTATCATCTTTTTGACCAGAGATGAGGGGAATATTCCATCTTCAATCTTCTGGACTGATAGTTTCATCACTTTGCTCAACTTTTAAAGTTGCTTTTCTCCATGATGTTGTTATCATTGTATAAATTAATTTCTTATTTCTGCTCCCTTCACTCTGCATCAGATCATGGAAATCTTCCTCATTTCCTCTGAAACTATTTCAACACGTCTTATGGCTCAGTAGTATTCCTTTATATTTACACCCCATAATTAGTTTAGCTTTTCCCCAATAGGGAAGGGGCAACCTTTTAGGTTCCAATTTTGGTTTCCATGAAATCTGACATTCTATATTCAAAGTTCTTCCCTTATTCTAGGCTCTCCCTAGCTCTGATAATCTGTGTCTTAAAGTTCCCTCCTCCTCTAGCATACTTGAGCCATAATATGGTGCCATTGGTCTTTTTTAAGATTACAGACTGATATAACTGGGGAAAGTAAAAATTAAAAATAAGAAAAAAAACTATGTGATAAATACTATATATTATTTTTAAAATAGATAAAATTATGGACTAGTTATTTCTGCTCCACTCATGATGTCACACACTTCTGTGGCTCAGCAAGGTCAGAGAACTATTTTTTTTTTCTGACTGGCAGAATATGGGATGATCTCAGCCTCTTTGCTTGACCCCATGGGTCATCCAGGGGTAATGAGACCTTCTAAGTATAGGTGTCTTGCCCTACAGAACTATTTGCTTACTTTGCCCTTTCCTCCTGCCAGCCTCTACTCAGAGGGACCCCCCCCTTCCCATTCAGCTGCCATTCTGACTCAGTGATCACATATTTTCTGAGGTTCCTGCCCTCCCCCACTCCCATACACTGGTTAAAAAGGTCCCTCATTGTTTTTCTGAAACAGAATCCTTCATTCCTGTGACCTGTAATCTGTCCGAATATGATCTGAACCTCACCATGGGATGATCCTGGCCAGCACTGGGCATTCATTGTAAGTCCCCGCTTTGCATGGACCTGGGACTTGGGGACAAAAGTTTGTGGGTTGAAACTTGGCAGGTCCTTGAGCCCCTGTGAATTCCTCCTTTGTCTGAATGTAGAACAGCCAATTTCTCTCCAACTGAATACAAGGGGTATCATTCCCAATTATTCAGCCTGGCTGGCAGAGGTGTGTTTAATCGAACAGTGAAGAAGTTTCTTTGTTATGGGAGCCGATGGCATTGCCAGATCCTTTGCTCTGTGCTCATCTCCAGGATGCTTGGATGTTTCGGAAGCCTCAGTTTCCAGTGTCGGGAACAAATCTGGTTTACTTACAATGGAAAACAGATTCAGATGAGAGGAAGGAGAAACTGAGTCCCATTCTGTGCTGTACAATCAAAAGAACTCTGGAATGGAAGCCAGAAGTCCTGGATTCAAATCCTGAGTCTGTCACTCCCTGTGTAGCTCTTGTGCTTCTTGCCTCCCTGGGTCTATAAAATGTCTTCTCCTGCTCTGAATCTCTGACCTTAATTCATTCTCCATCTCTGACTCTTAGTTTCCTCATCTGTAAAATTAGATGTTTGGACTTGATAACCTTAAGGATTCTTACAACTCTCAGCCTACAATCTTACAATCCTATGAACATATTTTTTTCCCATGCTCTGATTCTTCATTTTCTCCTACGTAAAATGAAAGAATATTAAATTTGGAAAATCCAGGTTACAGTTCATGTGCTAAAAGTCTCTGAATACCTCAGTTTCCTTGTCCTGGGATCTCACAAGACTTTCCCTTTTCTGGGCTCTTCTAAGCTACCCTGCAGGGACCAGTTCTAGACACTCCACAAGTTTTTCAGGTTGGAATCCAGACTCTGGGTTGAATGGGTTGCCAGGGCACAGCCCCAGGCCTGTATTTTCTCACCACTAGGAAAGCTTTCATTGTTCTCAGTGTCTCCAGGATACATTGATGCAGGGCAAGGTTGCAAAAATCCAGTAAAGGTGGGGAACTGGAGCACCCGACAGGCAAACATTAATTTCTTTCTCCACGTGTTTTCATCTTGGGGGATGTCATCCCTTCCTGGGGAAGGTTCACAATCTGTTCCTGGCCCTTGGATCGGTGAGAATGGGGGGTTATTAATACTGGAACTTGGGCCTAGGTTTTATGAATCATATTTGCATATAGTTAAATTATTTGAATGTTGGGTCCTTTAACCACCTGTGTCAATGGTCCCTATGTCCCCCCATCGCTGTGTTCTACCAGCCCCACCCCATACCAGTCTTTCCTACCACATTTTTTGGCTTCTACATTTAAGATGATGCTACAAGAATACTAGACAAACAGTAGCCTTTTTAAAAAGTAGTATTTTATTTTTCTAAACATATGGTTTTCAGCATTCATTTTTGTAAAACTTTGTGTTCCAAATATTTCTCCTTTCCTGCCCTTTCCAAGAAAGCAAGCAATCTGGTATAGGTTTAACATGTGCAATTCTTTTAAATATATTTCCATATTTATCATGTTATACAAGAAAAATCAAATTAAAAGGTAAAAAAAACACACAAAAAGAGAAAAAATGAGCAAATAACAATAACAAAGGTGAAAATACCATGCTTTGATCCACATTCAGTGTCTATGTCTCTCTCTGGATCTGGATGGCATTTTCCATCCCAGGCACAATAGCCTTAATCTACTTTCAAACACTCAAAATGGAGATTCTCTATCCATTGACTAAGACACCTGGTTCTGTGTGCTTTATTGCAGGTGAATCTTAAACCCAAGACATTAGCATGAAGGGCTATTGGCAGGTGTCCCCTGAATCCCTGCTGGTGACATTTGGTAGGTACCAGGCTCTGGTGGGTAATATTTCGCACTTTTAGTGAATCATAGAATGTCAGCAAGGAGAAATATTTTTTGCTTTATTTAGCACAATATCTAGTACAAAGTAAAGGGGGAAGGGAACAAGCATTTATTAAGCACTTATTATATGCCAGGCACTGTGTTGAGCATTTTACAGATATTTTCATTTGATCCTTATAACAACCTGGAAGAAAAGTGTTAATTATTATAATCCTTGTATTATAGTTGAGGAGATTGAGGCAGACAGATCTTAACATAATTTGATCAGGATCAGATAGTAAGTATCTGAGACTGGATCTGAACTCAAGCCTTCCTGACTCCGTATCCAGTATTCTGTGCATCACCTTATGGTTTATAAATTTTTATTGATTAATTGGTTTATAGGAATGTATATGCAGAGCTGGAAGGGACTTGAGACTAAAGGATATGACCATTTATTTAATCTAGTCTCCCCGTTTTTTAGAGGAGGAGCATGGGGCCCAGAAAGCTTGAAACTACAAGTTGCAGATCTGAAATTCGAACTCATGTCACCTGGTTCATGTCAGTTGTCATCCTACTGTCACACACTGCTTCCCACAAGTCTGTTATGATGGTGAGAATTGAAGTATTGAAATATGGTACAAACAGACTGTATCTGGGAGCCAGGAAGACCTGAGTTCAAATCCAGTCTCTAAATAAATATAAGTCACTTGACCTTGGACGAGTCATTCTTAGTGACCCAAAGTGACACTCTTAAAGATAATATGTAAAAATAGAGCCAAGATAGCAGAATAAAGACAAAAAATGAGCTTTCCCCTAAACCTTTCTATTATCTTTGAATGATGATTATAAACAAACTGTAGTTCCAGGGTTGAAAAACGTGCTTATGGTCACTCACAAACCAGTGCATAATTGGGAGAATAGTAAATACACCTATCCCTAATTCATAGCACCGTGGAAGAGACAAAAATTTACAGATCCCCAGAATTGCCTCTGAAAACAGCTGCATAAAAACCCTGAAGCTTCAGGAGGTACCCTCGTCCACTTGGGAAGCAGAGCCCCACTTTGGCATAGAGTTAAAAGTCAGGAAATAGAAAATGAGCAAACAACAGAAAAAATATATATAATCAAGGAAAATTACCATGGTCACAAGGATGATCAAAAACACATTCAATAGAATACAATATAGAATGCCTGCATCCAAAGCCTCAAAGAAAACTGAATTGGTCTGAGGACATGAAAGAGCTTCAAAAAAGATTTTAAAAACCAAGTAAGAGAAGTAGAGGAAAAATGAGTAAGAGAAATGGGAATGATGTAAGAAAATCATGAAAAAAAAAAAAGACTACAGCTTGGTAAATGATACCAAAAAACACTGAAGGAAATAACAACTTAAAAATAGAATAAACCAAAAAGTAAAAGAAGCACAAAAATCCAACAAAAAGAAGAATGCCCTGAAAAGCAGAATTGGCCAAATGGGAGAAATAATATCTAAGAAGAGCAGAACTCCTTAAAAAGCAAAATTAGCAAAGTGACTAAAATGTCCATTTTTTAAAAAGTAGAATTGACTAAATGATAAAGAAAGTACAAAAACTCATTATTGAAAATAATTCCATAAAATTTGGAATTGGCCAAGTGGAAGCGAATGACTTTATGAGATACCAAGAAACAATCAAAATCATTAAAAAAAAAAAGAAGAAAATGTGAACTATCTCATTGAAAAGCAAAAGCCTCCTCATTATTTTCTAGGAATTATCAAGTTTAAATGGCAATCCCTGATAGTTTAGAACCAGAGGGCAAAATAGACATTGGAAGAATCTACTAATTACTTGCTAAAAGATATCCCAAAATGAAAAATTCTAGGAATATTATAGCCAAATCCCAGCCCTCTCAGATCAAAGAGAAAATATTTTAAGCAACCAAAAGGAAAGAATTCAGATATAGTACAGCCACAGCCAGAGTAACACAAGATTTAGCTGTTTCTACATAAATGAATCAAAGAACTTAGGATATGATATTCTAGAGGGCAAAAGATCTAAGATTACAATTCCTACCTAGGAAAAGGGAGTATAATCTGAGGAGGGGGTGTGGACATTTAATGAAATAGAGAACTTTCAAGCATTCCTGATGAAAAGACCAGAATTGAGTAGAAAAATTGACTTTTAAATACAAGCTGCAAAAGAAGCACTAAAAGATAAACAGGAAAGAGAAGTCATAAGGGATTCAATAAGTTTAAACTATTTATATTCCTACATGGGAAAATGGTATTTATAACTCCTGAAAACTTTCTTATTAGAGCAGTTAGAAGGAGTATTCATAGACAACTTAGAGGTAGGAGTTGAATGTTATGGTATGATCTTCTAAAAAATAAAATTAAAAGATAAGAAATAAGAATGCACTGGGAGAAAGGGAAAGGGAAAGGTAGAATGGGATAAATTATCTGACATAAAAGAGGCCTGAAAGAGATCTTTATATAGATACAGAAATAGATTAAGTGGGAAGGGGAGCACATGAACCTTATTCTCATTGAAATTGGCTCAAAGAAGGAATAACATACACACTCAAATAACATATAGGAACATATAGAAATAACATATAGAAATCTTCCTTACCATACTGATTTGGAGTAGGGGACTTGAGTTCAAATTCTATCCCTATTATATGACCTTGGTCATGTGCCAGTTTCCTGAGGTTTGACTAGATGTCCTTTAAGGTCTTTTCCAGCTCAAGATCTGCTATCCTATATTTTCCTTTCTCCATGCCTTATACCAAAAGTGTTTTCTTCTCATATTGATGTTTTTAATTTATTAAATCATTTCAATCACTACTGACTTTTTGATCCCCTTTGGGGTTTTCAAGAGATACAGAAGTAGTTTGCCATTTTATTCTCATTTGTTTTACAGATGATGAAACTGAGGCAAATAGGGCTAAGTGACATGCCCAGGGTCACACTGCTAATAAGTATCTGAGGCTGGATTTGAACTCAGAAAGATGAGTATTCCTGATTCCAGACCCAGTGCTCTGTGCATTATGGTGTGCCCTAGCTGCATCTAACACATATCTGAGGTATAATTTAAGTCTAAGGCTTCTTGACTCCAATGCTTTATGCTGTACTGCCTTTAACAGTGAAGAGAGAGTTTGGTTTAGTGAAAGTCGTGGGTCCAGGGGCTGCTGGTTTTGACTATCAGGAGCTATGGGACCATGGCTATATCTCTTGACTACCTCCTGAACCTCAGTTTCTTCAATGCCAGATGGAATGACAACTCTTGCCCTCTGCCATTTCATAAAGTTGTAAGGAAATGAGTTGCAAACTGAAATATTCCATATTTGGGAGCCATGATGAGGAAGATGAGCTTCTCCAGTATGTCCTTCTTGGAAGTGATCATCTTCCTGTGTTCACAGGAACACAGAATTAGCCTCTTTCCATTCTTCCTCAAAAGAAAAAACTCAACACTAAATATAGTTATAGTGGGTGCTCTGTTACTATCAAACCCAAGAACGAGAGAAACAGGAGAACTGGGATGGATTCTGATGGACCATCGTCTCCCCTCAGTCCCAGGCTACAGTGGGAAATGAGGGTCCAGACATGCTTTCAAACCATTCCAGGACTGTTTGAGGAACCAACATTGGAAATAATGTAGGGAAAGGGAAATATGTGTGTACAGGGGCCAGTCTGGGCCCCTTTTTCTTTTGTATGAATGTAGAGGAGCACAAGAAGGGGACGAGTGTGAGGGGAGCCACTTGAATCAATCAGCACTCAACAAGCATTTATAAAACTCCTACTCTGTGTATCTGGGGATGCAAAAACACACAAGTGAGATGCCCTCATGGAACTTACAGTCGATCAGGAAACTCTCCTTCAATTCATGAGGGCAAAGATTGTTGCTTTTTTGACTTTCTATCCTTGCACAAATTTAGGGTTAGCACACATTTAACCGTGTCACCCGGCGTGGAATAGACATTTAATAAATGCTTATTAAGGGATTGATGGTTAAGGTTTTGTCATAGCATAAATAAGCATATAAATAAGATGTTAAGTACTGATCTCTTGCAATGTCCATAGGACTTTGAGCTTTAAATATCATAGCCCAAAAGACCTTTAAAAAAAAAAAAAACCTATTTTTAAAGCAAGGGAGAGATGTTGATTCACCATAATTATCTAATGAGAAAATGTCTCTAAGGCATTAGGCTTCAGATGGCAGGATAAGTCATTCCTGTTTTGAGGATTGGAAGGAATGTAGAATTAAAAGCAAGACCTTGCCCATCTAGGGCCCAAAAATTCATTCCAGAGAGGCTAAAAATCTGACCTTCCTGCCAAGGGCTCCAGTGCAGGAAGGGTCTGTTGACAGAGGCAATGAGAAGCATTACGTTCCTTGGGCTCCAGCCCTCTTCTGACTCCATCTGATTGACCTAAGAGAGCTTTAAATCCTATTTTGAGTAGGTACCAAACTGGGTGCTTGCTTCCTGCCAGGGGTACAAGGCTGCTTCCTGAAAGCAGAAGCAAAGTCGTTTTGGAGTTGGAGAACTTGAATTTGAAGCCCAATAGTGAGGTTTTCCATTTACTCTCTATTTAATCTCAAGCAAATTTCTTAAATTCCCTAAACCTTAGCTTCCTCATCTTTAAAATGATGAGCAACTAGAAGATACAGTGAATAGACTACCAGGCCTGGAGGCTCCTATTAGTGAGTTCAAATACAGTCTCATATGTTTATTAGCTGTCGCTTGACCTTGTGTGCCTCAGTTTCTTCATCTGTAAATGAGCTGGGGAAGGAAATGTCAATCCACTTCAGTATTTTTGACAAGAAAACCTCAAAGGAGCTCCTGGAGAGTTAGATAGGACTGAAAAATGAGTCTACAATAAAAATGAGGGGATGGGTTATATAGCCTCTGGGGTCCCTTCCAGCTTCTAGATAGAGAGTCCTCTGTTCCTGAGATTTCTTAGAAGTCGTCTCACTAGGCTGGAGTACAATCTTTCTCCAATTCTCTTAGAAGTCTTTGCTTTCTTCTCTGAGTTCAACTTGGCAGAATACCCTGATTTCTTTATTTGTTAGTGCCTCCTTTCTTCCCCGGGACCCCTTTTCTCTTCCTAGAAGCCTTTGAAGGCAGAGATTGCTTTTCCTTTTGTCTTTGTATCCCTAGCATTTGGAAATTAATCTGTGAATAGACCAACATTTATCAAGTGCCTGCTATGGGTTGGACACTGTGGGAGACCCTGGGGTTTCCTACACCGAATAGGTGCTTAATAAATGCTTTTTAAATTAGAAGAAATTTTTTATCCATTAATCAACAAGCATTTATTAACCTCTGCTATTTTGCCAAAAACTGTGGTAGGGAAAATCCCTTCCCTCAAGGAATATCCATTCTATTTGGGTAACGATCAATATTTAATAAAGGGGAGAGCTGTTGATATTAACAAATGGGAGACTGTCGAGAGGAGGATGACCAGAATTATGAGGGGATCTGGAAAGACTCTAGAGTAAATGGCTGTTTTAATGTGGAAAAATCAAAGTGAAATTATAATGGCTCTTGCAATATTTGAAGACAGTCACAGGAAGAAAAATTAAACTTTGAATTGGCCCAAATTAGGACCAATGAATGAATGTTGTGAAGTATCCCAAGTCTACACTAGAATCGTGCCATAAAAAAAATCAAAAGAACTGGAAATTTTCAGCCAGAAGAAAAACAGCCTTAAGACAGGAAGAGATAATTAGGGTTTTTGTTTGTTTGTTTCTGAGGCAATTGGAGTTAAGAGACTTGCTCAGGATCACACAACTACAAAGTGTTAAGTGTCTGAGGTCAAATTTGAACTCAGATCCTCCTGACTTCAGGGCTAGTGCTCTGTCCACTGTGCCACGTAGCTGGCCTAGGGATAATTGTTTTTTAATATTTAAAAGGATGTCATTTAGAATGGGAAAGAAGAGAACAAGCATTTATTAAACACTAACTATATGTCAAGCACTGTCCTAAATATTTCACCAATATTCTTTCAGTCCCTAAAGAGAGAACAGATTTTCTTTTTGGCCTTCAGAAGACGGTACTAAGAATAAAAGTAGAAAATTGTAGAAAAACAGACTAGATTTGCCTTGAGAAATTTCTTAATAATCAAAGGTATACAAAAATAAAAGTGATAATGATTATCATAACAATAGCAACAAATATTATCTATAAAAAATAATGATGATTATATCAATAATAATGATTACCTAATAATAATAATGGATATTATTATCAATAATGGTGATTATCAACATTAATAATAACCCCATGCACTTTAACATTTACAAAGCATTTTACAAATATTATCCCATTTGGTATGAAATAGGGACTGTCATTATCCCCATTTTACTGATAAGAAAACTGAGGCTGAGATAGGTTTGTCCGAGGACAAATGCTAAATTAAGAGGAATTGGAGATTTCCTGTACAATGTGAGACTTTAATTGGGACTTAAAGGAAGCCAGAAGACAATAGGCAGAGATGAGGAACAAGAGCATTCCAGCATATAAGAAGTATTTAATAAAAGCTTGTTGATTGACTCAGTAGTCTCTTTAGGCTTAGTTTACTCTTCTGTAAAATGGGGGTTGGAATGGATGGTCCTTATTACTCTAAATCCATGGTCTTAAAGTCTTAGTCAGGAGGAAGATTAGGTCAGAGGGGAGCCAAGGATGGTGGTCACCACCATTAATAGAGCTGCCATGCTTGGCTTCCCATTGCCTGCCTCACCCCCAGGGAGGCAATTTGAGATTAACCTGAGCCCATGAGATGTCATGGTACTTTGCAAGCCAGTCCCTCTGACCCCTGTCAAGGGAAGATTCAGTTTTGGGGCGGAGGCCGGATAATAAGTCAAGCTTTTAAAAAGGTGACTCAAATCAGTCTCTCAGCCATCAGGTATGTGACCAGGCAAAGGCCTAGGAACTATTTCCCTCCCAGTCACTTATTATAATAACCATGATGATACTCCACTTGGTTGGGTCATCCCCTGTGCTTCAGGGAGTATGCAGGTGCCCCTGGCTATTTGGAGTCTGGCCATCAGAGCCAGAGCTTGGGCCAAGCTCCAGAACTTGTCCACAGAGACTCTGAGAGGCGCAGTATCCCTGGGTGATGGAATGGACTTCCTTAATGAGCTCTCTGTGCCTCAGTCCCCTCGTCTGTAAAATGGGGATGATAGCCCCTGCCTCCCAGGGATCAAGTGAAGTGATCTGTGCAGTCTTAAAGTAACAGATAGGATGATAAGATTATAGAATCACAGCATTAAAACTGAAAAAAAAAATTAAACCTTAGAAGCCATTACATGTGAGAAAACTGAGACATAATTATTAAGTGATTTATTTGTAATTTATATTTTTATTAGTTATATATATAATTATTAATATATTTTTATTATTTATATTACAATTTGTAATTAGTGACCTGAGTACTAAGCAGCAAAGTCCATCTTCTCCTTCCCAGTTCTACTATACCATATTCCCTCTCAGTAAACCTCAGTTATTATTCTTTTCCCCAAAGAAGTGTGGGGAAGGGTTGATCTGATTTCACTTATAAAGAGACCTTTCAGTGAGACAATGATACCAGTACAAATCAACCCGTCAGTCAGTAAGCTTTTATTATGCATTTAGCCTATGTCAGGCCCTGTCCTGTGTTGGGGATAGGAATAGGGACCCAATCTATGATTTCTTTTGTGTAAAGAATTAAAAGTGAGGAACTTCTACCAATATACCTCCTTTCCTGCACCTTGGAGCACACTTCTTTATCTGGAGTCCTCAGGCCTACTGACTTCAGGGGGCTGTGACCTTGAAAAAATTATATCAATATCTCAATACAAATTATTTCCTTCACATTCATATTTTTTATGCATTTAAAAATATGATTCTTAGAAGAGGCATTATTATATACTGTAAAAGGAGTCCAGAAAGAACCCCAGCTTAAAAAACTCTGAGAGATTCAGTGATTTGCCTGCACTCCCACAGCCAAATATAAGACAAGGATGGAACCTGACCCTTCATGTTCCTGCCTCCCTCTATGTACCCCTCAATCAGCAAAGAAAAAGTAGAAGCAACATTCCCCGCCGTCATAGAACTTACGTGTGCATGAATGTATATACACGAGATACGTAGAGATAGATGGAAGGCAGCCTTAATGAGGAAGAGAACAGAACTCTTCTAAAGCTTTTGGTCTTGGGGGGTTGCCAGAAGCACCGAGAGTTTGGACTCTTCAGTTTGAACCCACTCTCCCCAGGAACTAGTATGTGTGGGACCACATTGCCCCCATATGGGGGGAGGGAAGGGGAGGATAATTTTTTCCTGCCATCAGCACTGCCTAGTGTAGTACCCACTGATAAAGAGAGACAGAGAGAAAGAAACAAGAGAGAGACAGAGAGCTGACTCTTGCTAACTTGTTCTCTTTATACACATACACACATGTGAAACAGTGGGAGAACTGGGAAAGGCTTCCTACAGAAGTTTGGAAAGACCCTTTTCTTGCCCTTAAGGAGCTTATACTCTAATGGGGAAAAATTAAAATCTATACCCAAATACAGTTAATACAAATTAAACTATGAACTATGGAGATTGAATGTGGATCAAAGTGTAGTGTTTTCATCTTTTTTGGTTGTTTGTTTTTATTTTTTTGTAGTTTTTTTTTCCTTTTTGTTTCACTTTTTTGGTACAACATGACAAATATGGGAATATGTTTAAAAGATTGCACATCTTTTGGATTACTTGCTGTCTTCAGGAGGGGGGAAGTAAGGGAGGGAAGGAGAAAATTTTGGAACACAAAGTCTTACAAAAAGGAATGTTGAAAACGATCTTTACATGTATTTGAAAACTATTTAAAAAACAAATTAGAATATGATAGAGGTATGAGAAGAATGTAAAATTCCTTGGGATGTGAATTAATCTCCCATTTTCCCATCTTACCTTCCTTTCAGATCTTTTGGTGACATATCCCAGAGGAGAAGTTCAGGATTTGCTTGAAGGATTCTTGATGTGATCTCTTAAGAGCTGATTCAGTGGGTTATTTTGCCTTACTTTATAAATAAATACACCAGCCAACTTCTACCTGCTCAGTATTCGTGGCAATGATGGCTCAGTCCAAAGCCAATGGCTCTCACTATGCCCTGACTGCCATTGGGCTGGGGATGCTGGTGCTGGGGATCATCATGGCGGTGTGGAATCTCGTCCCAGGATTCAGTCATGCGGACAAACCATCAACGCACGGGAACAGCAGCAGCCCCAGTGGTGGGATCCTCAAGAGCAAGACATTCTCTGTGGCCTATGTGCTGGTGGGGGCCGGGATCATGCTCCTGCTCCTTTCCATCTGCCTGAGTATCCGGGACAAGAGGAAGCAAAGGCAAGGGGAGGAGGAGATCGCCAGAATCCAGCATAATGCAGCTGTTGCATCTCAGACCCAGGAAGAAGACAGGTAAGGCGTGAGCGAAAAACCTTTACAAGGGAATCTACCTTTCCAAACCGCAGATTTGGGGGGAGGGAAAGGGGAAAAGTTCATGTTAATATATAATATATATACTATATATTATTTATATATTACATTATATATTATAAATAATATATAATTATATATGCTTATAAATAATATATAATATAATAAATAATAAATAAATTTGTCCTTGAGTGGACACTTTGCTTTTCCTCTATAAACTCTTCAGATGTTGAAGGTCCAATGCTAATCCTTGTCCCCTCCATTCCTCTGTTGGGCTGTGGCCAGAACTAATGGGGTGCCCTGTGTTTGCTATATTACAGCCAAGAGGAGGAGGAATCCCACTCGAGATATTACGTCCCCAGCTACGAGGAAGTGATGAACACCAACTACTCCGAGGTGCGAGAACTGAACCAAAACCCTGGGATGAACATCTCTCTCCCTTCGTACGAGTCTCTGACGGGGCTGGACGAGACAACTCCCACCACGGCCCACGCTGACGGGGAGACCCACCTGCCGGACAGACAGAACTCCAGGCTCGCAAAACGCCTGAAGCCCCTCAAAGTGCGCAGGATTAAGTCAGAAAAACTTCACCTGAAGGACTTCCGAATTAACCTACCTGAAGGGAATCTGCCTCCTCCCACGATAGAACCGTTGACTCCTCCACCACAGTATGATGAAGTCCAAGAAAAAGCAGCCACAGACACGCGGTCGCCAAACTGAGCTCTCCAGGACCCGAGCTGGTTTGAGCTCTGTTTTGTCAAGAGACTCCAAATGAGCTGGAATGGCTTAGAGTTTTAAAACTGATGGACCCCATATATATGTGTGTGTCATATTAACTTTGGTGGGAAGGCAGGGCAGAGGTCAAGGAAGGGGATCGGGACTGACGTTTCACGTAAACTTACAGAGCAGAGAGATTGGGGGGGGAAAGACCTCTTAGACAACCGTTCCTCTCATTTTAAGAATGCCTATTGTCTATCCTTGATAGTGCCCTTCTCATTCCTGAGTTATTAGCAAGAATCACTCCTCTTTCCATTTAGGAAAGGAAAAGTCGTATTGTTTTTGTCTTTGAGTGTCTGTGTGTGTGTGTTTTCCTTCTCCTGGTTAAAAAAAAGTGAGATTTTTTTGTTTGCTTCATGGAGAAAAAGAAAATATCTCTGCCTTTACAAGAATTTTGAAAGATTAGCAGGACCACGCAACAGATCGTTTTGTCACCCAACAGCAACACTAAAGTGGTTCAGAGGCCTGGAACCAGGGGTAGGATTTGGGAAGTTGAGGAAACTTTCAATTCTTTGAGGGTCAAAAGTCTGCCAGGCTTCCCCCAGCGGATGGGTGCTGCTCTCCTTTCTCTTGTATCATTGGGGAAATATCATTACCCAAATGTCTGATGTTTTTAAAAAGTTTTGTTTAAAATTGTGCAACCGAGTCGTTTTTTAAATAAAAATTGTTTTGTATGCAGTACATCTGTGTCCTAAGCTATTCAGCCAAGTGAGCTTTATAGACCTTTTGTACAGAAAAAGTACATTGGTTTGGACTCAGAGGCCCTTGCTCTGCTACTTACTATCACATCACAGAACATCTCTGGGTCGAGTTTTCCTCACCTGAAAAATAAAGGGGTTATATTAATATTTAATGTTCAATTTTCTTTCTTTTTTTTTCCAGCAAACCTATAATTTTATCAGGCTAAAGAGATTCTCAAGAAGCCCCAAACCCTCACTATTTCAGGTGGACACCTTTTTTGTTTTAGAGTTGCCCTAAGAAGCTTTTAGTTGAACAGGGTCACAGAGCTAATATGTGTCAGAGAGGAGACTCAAATTCAGGTCTTTGTGGTTCTGAAATCAGCTGCTTCTAAGTGTGAGATGAAAAGGATAGGGATTGGACCTATGATTTCAATGAGTAGGAATCTCCATGCTTAACACATAGTAGGCGCTTAATAAATGTTTATTGATTGAGTACCAGTTAATCAATAAGCATTTGTTAAGTGATTACTGTATGCCAGGTACTATATTAAATGCTTTATCAATACTATCTCAAGTATCTCTGCAATTCTGATCCTCAGAGAGTTGCAGGGAGTATTAAGAGACTTGCCCGTAGTCACATAATTCATACATATGACTTGAACTCAGGTGTTCCTTACTCTGAGGTTCTCTACTACATCAGTGCCTCCTTCTCTCCTAAACTTTTAAGAATAATAAAAATATTTCATTTTTTAAAAATTAAATGAGCAAACATTCCCTTTTAGACCGTCAACCTTAAGATCCTAGGATTCCATTCTTTGTGATCAACTCGCTCAGGAAAGCTCAGAAGACATTGGCACCAAATGTAATAATATTGACACATGGGACAATCATGAGAATCTGTTTCCTAAAAACCAGAGAATACAGAATTTTAGAGCTGGAAGTGCCTTTGGCTGAGCTGGATGAAAGCCTTGGGGAACAGGAGGAGTTCTAGCCTGGGGTCAATGCACTTTAAAATATGAACTGATATTTTGATAATTGTATATCAATATAATTATTTTCCTCTGTAATCTTAAAGTTAGAGAAACTATTCCAAATGTTCATAGGGACTATTTGTATCCAACCAGCGGCAGAGCATTCTGAGCTCATATTGATCCGATCAGCCACAAATACACTATAACTCAATTCTAACATAGTGATGTCATTTTGGTCTTTGAGAACAAAGGACAACAATCAACCATACATTTATCTATGAATTTGAATCGTTGTTCTGAAAAAGGGGTCACAGGCTTCCTGAGAGCATGACACAAAAATGATTAAGACCTGGAGCCATCCTCCTGCCCTCTTAGAAAATGAGAAGAAAGAGAATAACAGTAATCTTAATTTTCTGTACCAAGTTATGGTTTATAAAATACCCTCTCAAAAAGGCCTGTGAAGTCAGTGGTACAAATATCATCCCCATTCTACAGATTCAATCACAGACTCAAAAGAGGCTGGTTACCCTAGCTGGTAATTATCAAAGCCAAATTTGAAACCATCTCTAGGATATTTTCTACTGTCTCTCACCGCCTTTCTTAAAATACCAAGAATTCATGTTTTTCTAGGACTTTTAAGGTTTACAAATCACAATTACTCTTTGAGGTAGGGAAGGACCATTGTCCCCATTTCATATATAAAAAAACTGAGGCTTAGTTGTAATGGCTCACCCAAGGTCACACAGATAGGAAATACCGAATCCCTGACCTCATGGCATAATGGATAAATTGCTGGGTTCGAATCTTGCCCTCTGACACCTACTTGCTCTGTGATCCCGAGCTTCAGTTTGCTGTGTGTATTAGATAGTGCAATGGATAGAATGTTGAATCAGGGGTTAGGGGAACCTGAGCTCAAGAACTCACTAGCTGGGTGACCATTACAAAATGGGATGCTAGCGACACTTAGCTCCAGGTTGCTGCAAGTATAAAATGATATAATATTTATAAAGCCCTTTGCAAACTTTAAAGCACAGTATGGATGCTAATTATTGATTATTATTATAATTCCTTGAGCCTATGACCCACGCTCAGCTTATAACCCTTTCCTTGATAATATTTATGGTCCATGAGTGGGGTTTTGTTAGGCTAGTAAATCCTAATAGAAAAGGAAAGGGGAAAACTAACTTGGGAGCTTATGAAAGCAATTAGAATTATCCAGAAAATGCCTGGGGTTAATAGGATTCTGTGAGTAGGACAAGTGAGAAAAATAGAACTACAAACAGTTTCTTGGCATAGAACTCAGACAGGGAAATCAGAAACTAAATTAGAGAGGTTCCCTGCTGGCTAAGAGAGATTTTATTAAATAGAGCAGCCACTGAGATCTCAGTGAGTAGCCCATATGAACAGCAACTTTAAAAAAAAAAAAAGTCCTTTCAGTGCCTTTTTCTTTTACATCATAATTATTTTTATATACACTGCCTACTCCTTCATCCCATCCTCAATCAAACTCTCTATTCCTACAAAGAAAAAGTTACCCAAAATCCACCAACCCATTGATGATGCATGCAATATTCTTTCCCAATTATCCTCCACTCTAAAGAAGAGGAAGGAGTTGTTTCATCTTCTGGTCCTCTGGATCATGATTGGACATTGCAATTTACTTTTTCTTTAGTTTCTGGATTTTGTCTTCACCTACTGTGTTTATGTTTTTGTCTCATTGTTTCTCCTGGCTCTACTTATTTCACTTTGTAGCAGTTCAAACAAACCTTCCCATGGTTCTCTGAATTCACACATACTTCTTATAGTGCAGAAATGTTCTATTATTTTTATATTCTGCAATTTATTGAGCTATCTCCCCAAATCAATAGATACTCACTTCATTTCCAATTTTTTGCTTCTACAAAGTTGTTCGGTTTGGGGGGAGTCTTTTGGAGGTAATTGGATTTATGTGACTTGTCTAGGGTCACACTATGACAGATTTGAATTTAGGTTCTCGTGCCTCCAGGATCAGTGGGCTGAGTCACCCACTTGTCCCACTTCCACAAAGTGTTACTATGCATATTTTGATATGTATGGGGCCTTTCTGCCTTATACCTCATTGGTGTCTACTCCCAGCCATGGGATTTCCCTTCTATTATGAACAATTGAGTCAATAATGACTTTTACAGGTAGAAAACGTTGACTAAGAAGCACCCCAAGAAGCCATTTTGTGTAGATTGAGGGTAGGTGAGATCTTCTCCCTGGTTCTGTAACTTTAGACAAGTCACCCCTCAGAGCCTTACTTATAAGGCTACACTGGACTTCGGTTGCCCCTTCCAGCTCTGTGATACTGGATCTCCCATGATGCAGGGTCCATGGAATCCCAGCATATTCCTAAGAATGGTCCAAATCTTTCTTAAGGAGCTGGGATCTCACCTCCAGCGAAGTAAGGTGTATCCCTTCAGGCATTTTCTGGATAATTCTAGCTATCACAGGCTTCCTCCTTAGTCATTTTCCCTTGTATGATGATTTCCCTACGTGCCTTTCCTTTCCTTTCCTGACTCCTCATCCATGTCCTGTAGGTTGACGTCAAGGGTTCCACCCAACATTTTCCAGGAAACCAGTGGAATGGCCATCTAGCTATCAAACCTCACCATATGATCAACCTATTTTTTCTTCCCATCATACATCTTGATAATATTTTACCTCTAATCTACCCATAATTTGATAATACTGTGATCTCAACCACCATTTATTAACTATAACATTGAGTAAGATACTTCTTGCTGTCTCAGTTTATTCATTTGTAAAATGATAGGGTGGGATTGGATGGTTTCTGAGATCCATTCCCACTCTGTGATCCCATTCTCAGATATTCTGCAGTCTGTTCATATTTACCATTTGCTTCTTCATTTCCCTCTTGAAGACTATAGATTAATCCTAGTAGGTTTTTTAGCATTTAAATTTTTATAAAGCTCCTTTTCTCTAAGGACCCTGTGAGGTGGAGAGTATTATCTTCTCTTGGATGAGGAAATGGAAACTCAGAAAAAAGTAGCTTATCTAGAGTCACACATCAGAGATTCGGAAACTAGAATTCAAATCCAGGACTCCTGAATTCCTTATTCCCAGTCTAGAGCTCTCCCCACTCCCTTATGCTGCCTTTTTTTGTATTTTCTGATGAGTTCTCATAAGGATGAAGGAGTAAGTAAATTGTAACCCAGCAAAAATCTCTCTTCTCCTGTATAAAGAAATCTTTAAACAACAGAGACCTCATACCATTGAATTCTACTTCCTACCTGTGTGGAATCTCCCCACCCCATAAAATGAGGAGGTTGGGCTCTACAGATGGGGAAACCAAGGCCCAGAAAATGGAAGTGATTTAGCCAAGATCGTACAGGTCAAAAGTGGCTGAGCAAGGGTTGGAATGCTGGGCCTTGTCTCTTGACCTCTGCAATAATCCAGTGATGAAATACAGGTAAAAAATGAATTTTTCCAAGTGATAGGACTGAAGGAGTCAGAAGCCCTAGGATGGTTTTCCTATGGGTGCCATAATGCAATTCAAGCATCGCTCCACACAAGATGAAGCATCAGAGGGCCTGACCTTACTCCCTGGCCCACTGAACTTGAAGAAAAACCAGTTTGTAAAAATTTGACCTTGGGCAAATTGGAGTTCGGTCACATAGCAAAAGGAATCTTCTAGTTAAAGCAAATGATTCAACACAATTTCTTGCGGTGGTAAGCTGAGCTTTCATCTACTCTGACCTGGAGTCAAATAATTCAGCTTAGAATTGGGGAAATAAAAATAGCCCTGTAGAGAGGTATTCTAGGTGAGGAAGATAAGCTGAAGAAGCCATATTTGAAAAGGAGCATTGCTGCTTGTTATGTGTCGTTAAGCAAACCATTTTATCTCGGCAGGTGTCAGTTTCCCCATCTGTAAAATGGGTATATCTAAGATCCCTATTTCAAGCAGGAAAGGCTTCTATAAGTCTTCAAACCCAAGCCAATTGGAAGTAAGCCTTCTGTTTCCTGTTATCTTCAGGACCTTCCTTAACTTGGGATCCATAAAGATATTTTAAGTACTTCAGTTTCCCCTGATTTGAAATGGGGTGATCCTGATTTCATACTTCCTTTAGAGAAGGATATTGAGTGGATAAAATGAAAACACAGCTTGTATCAACTGGGAAGTAAATCACGGGAGGGAAGAATTTCTTTCTTTCTTTTATATTATAGCTTTTTATTGACAAAACATATGCATAATTTTTCAACATTGACCTTTGCAAACACTTCTGTTCCAACTTTTCCCCTCCTTGAGGGAAGAATTTCTAAGAAGGATTGTTTAATCTGACCCAACCCTGCCCACTGAACTTCATTTCCCCAATGTTGCCAATAATAGCTGCCTTTCCCCACCCTCCAAGTACACGAACATTCCCACTTTCTGGCTTTGTTCTTGCTGTCCTCTGCCCTCTCAGAACTTCCTTCTCCTCCCCTTAATCTGAATATTCATTTCCCACATCATGACCGATATAAACATCTACTTGCTCCATCTAGCATCAAAATTGAAGCTTCAATGATTCTGTTATCTCTAGAACAAAATAGAAAATCATCTTTTTAGCAGTTGAAACTCCAGGGTGCTCGTAACACATTTCAGACAAATTAACTGTCCTTCATACTTGGTACCAGCCTTCCTCATCTTCGCCCCCTGGGAGAAACGGGCTCTGGCCTCCAATTCAGAGGATTTACCTGATTCCCATCCACCACTAACCCACCTCCCAAAATGATTTTTATATATTCTGTATTTTCTTATCTGTGTGCATATGTGAGACTTGTACTGTTTTTGTCTGGATCTTTGGAATCTCCGACAATACCTGGCACATAGTAGACCCTCAATTAAAGGTTTATTGGATTGACTTAAACGTCTGAAGTTAATCAGCCCCACACAATTAAAGATTTAATTGGGTGCTTTCATGTCCCAGTAGGAACCACATCTTCCTTGCTTCCATTTCCCAAAAAGCATCTAGTTTCCTGGTCTGGGAACACTCTCAAGAAATATTATTTGAGGGTTTTTTATTTGGCCCTCTGCCCAGATATTGCTTACTTGGTTTTGATGCCCAAGAAATAACAAGAAAAGTTCATATAATAGAATCCCACTCCCATTTCCTTGATCAAATCTTTTTCAGAAACAGCATGGTATACAAAATTCCCTTCATGGCATGGGGGTTGATGGGGTGCTGAATTTGGAGTCAGAAATGATGGGTTCAAATCTGACTATATATACTTATCAGATGCACAGTTATGGAAAAGTCATTTAATCTTTGTCCCTCACAACTTCCTCATCTGCAAAATGGGGGGATAGTGTAGTTCCAGTGGGGATCTATAGCCTCTAAGATCCCTTTCCGTTCTAAATTTGTGATATGATGATAAACAATTAACAAGTGTTTATTAAGCACCTACTATGTGCTAGGTCATTTGCTAAGCACTGGGAAATCAAAGAAAGGGGAAAAACAAGATCTCTGTCCTCTAGGAGTTTGCATGCTAGTTAACACTTATATACTACCTACTATGTGCCAAGCACTGTGTTAAGCAGTTAACAATTTGATCCTTACAATAACCCTGTAAGGGATGCTATCATAACCTTCATTTTATAAATGAGGAACCAGAAGCAAACTGAGGTTGTGACTTGTCCGAGATCACACAGGCAGTGAGACTGGATTGGAACTCATCTTAACACAGGGACACATAGTAGGTGCTATATAAAAGTTATTGTTATATTATTCCTGAATCTAGGCCCAGTGTTCTATCTGATACAAGACCCAGGTATTTATTTCCACTCTTGAGATTGCTCTAGTAATTGTTAAGAATTTGTCAGAAATTTTCAGCCTGGCTATGACCTTAAATCTAACTCTCTTGTTATGAGCTCTAGGCAGAATAGAGTAAATCCAAGCCATCTCTCAGTAGGAGATTTACAAGAGGGACTATTTTTCCCTCACCCACACTAGGCTGCTTAACAAATATTTCTTGGATTAAATAAGATTAAATCGAATTCCCTAATTTCAAATCCTTGAAGACAGCTCTCTTGTCCCATGACACTCAGCTGCTGGGAGGTCCCTTGTCTGGAAGGACAGACCCTCCCTCTGAGACCCAATACCTGGATGAACTGTACTAGCCTTAACGTTACCTTGGCCCTGTTCCCCCGGCTGATAGAAATCACTGAGCAAATATGGCCCCATAAGACCAAACCAGTTCTGCGCTGCATAACTGGAAAGGTGAGAAGGGACAAAGCTAGACCTGGAAATAGAAAATCAATAGGACCACAAACCTAATAAAGGCAGTAGGTGAAGTGCCCTTGTACGAATCAGTCCATGAGTTTGTTGTTACATTAAAAGTGCTAACAAGGCCCATTCAGCCTAGACCAAGCCTGTGTTCCCCATCTGTCTCTTCCTAGGCAAACAACCACCATTCTCATTCATGCGCTCATCCCTTACCTGGACCGTTGACTCCTAACTGGTCTCCTGCTTCCAGTCTCCCTTCTCTGATCTTTGCTCAATGGAGCAGCTACATTTATATTGCTATAGCACCACTCCCCTGCTCAAAAAGCTTCAGTGGCTCCCTACTACAAGGCCAAAATAAAACTACTCAGTTCACCATTCAGAGCCCTTTACGGTCTGTTTCTACTCTATGTTTCTGAGCTGTTAGCTCATTATTCCTCCTCCTCATTCATTTTATATTTCAGCCAAACTGGCCCATTTACCATTCCCTACACAATATTTCATCTCCTATTTTCTGATCTTCAAAGAGGCTTTCACCAACATCCTCCTTCCTCATTTCTGCTTCTTGTTATCCCTAATTGTAAGCACTATTTATTATATGTTGTGGGTATTAAATCATTTTTCAGTCATGTCAGATTATGACCCAACCCATGTAACATTACACATACATACATATATAAAAATACATGTTCTGTATCCTCCTGGAAATCTGCCAGCCCAACCCACTTGGAAATACCTTCTGTTTCCCATTATCTTCAGGATCTTCCTTAACTTGGGATCCTTAAAACCTATGAGAACATATGAGCCTAGCACATAGTAGGTGCTTAATAAATGCTTGGTAACTGTTTATCACAAATTTAGAGCAGAATGGGATCTTAGAGGCTATAGATCCCAACTGGAACTACCCTCCTCCTCCATTTTGCAGATGAGGAAGTTGTGAGGGACAAAGGATAAATCTGTGCTTCAATTTCCCCAGATTATAATTAGGACTATTATTCCTAATCCTGGTAGCCATTAGTGCTCCCCACCCCCCTCAGCACATTACTTTCAGTCAATTTATAAATAAGCAAACTCATTTATAGAATTCACAGTAGGCATTTTACTTGGCACTCAGGAAACAAAGGTAAAGACCAAAATCTAGTTATTCTCTCCACCTTTCACCTTTATTATAACCTTTAGAGCCAAATAGAGCGAGTCTAATCCACTTTCCAATAGGAGGTATTGAGTCATTTTTTTGGTCATGTCCAATTCTTTGTTTTGTTCACAAATTTTGCCATTTCTGTCTCTAGCTCACTTTATAGATGAGAAAACTGAGGTAAATAAGGTAAAATAGTCCAATCACACAGTCTTCCTGAGTCCAGGCTCGGTACTCTGTCCATTATGCCCTCTAGCTGCCCTAATTATGTTGTTATTGATAATAAAGATCCAAGGAGATTTGTACATCAACTTCACGTAGCCCTCTAGGTTCCCCATTTTTGCCTAGCCTGGGAAAGTGAAACTGCTCCCAGAAGAATAACTATAGACAATACAGACCTGGTACCACTTCCCTACTCCCTATAGCTCACAGATATTAGGGGCTTGTAATTTTATACTGAGATATGGAGATAGATGCTCCAACATAGAGTAAATATGTTTCTATTATCAGGTAGCGTAGTAGATGGATTACTGGAGGTCCAGCCAAGAAAACATGAGTTCAAATCCAGCCTCAGATGCTTTCTCAGTGTCTGACTCTGGACAAGTCACCCAATGTTTGTCTGCTTCCATTTTCTCACTTGCAAAATGGTGATAATGATAGCACTTCCCTCCCAGGGCTGTTATGAGAATTAAATGAGACAATATTTGTAAAGTGCTTTGTAAGTCTTAAAATGACATGGAAATGCTAGTTGTGTTTATTATTAATACACCAATCATGAATAAGTCAAATAAATCTAATCAGAGAACTTGATCCATGAATATTCATCAATCACTCCAGCCATCTCCATCTGCCTATTCTTTTTCTCAGATGGATAAGGGTCCTTATCTAACTGGCCAGGATGGGATGTTAAAACAAAAAGTTAAAATTGAAAAAGATCTTGAAATATTGAAATATAGCTTTACTATGGGCTGGAAGAGACCTTAAAGATGGTCTAATCCCACCCAAACAGATGTGACCAAGCTCACATGACTGGTTATGAATGGAGGATGGAGAATCCTGGCCTTCTAACATAGGACCCATGCTTTTTCCATAACATATCATCCATCTAAGGATTTATGGGCAGGATGGAAATTCAAATTAAGACCCAGCTCAGGGGGTTGGTGATCTTTGTGCTTCAAATTTCCAAAACTAATCAGTCCTTGCTGAGGTCAAAAAACCTTTGCTAAGAAAAGAAAAAAGGAAAAGGGAAAAAAAAAAGTTCTCTTATAGAGAACTCTGAAAAAGCTAAGAAGAACTTGGCAAAAGAGAAAGAGACTATCTTAGGGACAGTGTGGGAGAAGAAAATAACTGAAAATATTTAGGCTAATGAAATGTTTCCATGGAAAGAACATTGGTTCATCAAAGAGCCAGGATATAAAATAAGCCCACATAAATAATCTGTGATTCTGTATTTACTAATAAAAACCCAACAGAAAAAGAAAGAAAGAAAAATTATATTCAAAATAATTATAGAACATACAAAATATTTGAGACTCTACCCTCCAAGACACCCAGGAACTATATAGATATAACTACAAAACACTCCTTATACAAATAAAGATAGAGCCAAATAGAGAAATATTAATTGTTCATATCTTGATTGAACCAATATAATAAAAATGACCATACCAACTTAACTTTATTTATTTAGTGCCATCCCAATCAAACTACCAAAGAATGACATTGTAGTTAGAAAAAATAATAAAATTTATCTGCAAAAATAAAAGATCAAGAATATTAAAGGAAAAAGGACTACCTAGGGCTATCAGATATCAAGTTATTCTACATAGCTGCAATCATCAAAACAATTTCATTCTGGTTAGGAAATAGAAAGTGGATCGGGATTCAAATTCCAATATATTACTCACTACTTATGTCAACATAAGTGAATCAATCATCTCATCTCTCTCTATCTCAATTTACTCATCTGTAAAATGAGAGAATTGAACTAAATAAACTCTGAGGGCCTTCTTGGGAATCTATGGTTTCCTATCTAAATCTAAATGATATATAAAAATTAAGTTTTAAAAAACAAACATTTTTGAATGGAAAACACAAGAGTACCTAGGATGTTTGTGTGGCAAGTTTTCACACCATGTCTCCTAGGATTTCCTTTCACTTTTCCTGGCTGTTTCCAAACTTTGACTCCATATATATTAATTTTTCTAGCTTTTCTTTATGGACTGTCATCCCCCTTTCTGTTGTAAACACCTTGAGGTAGATACTGACTTGTTGGCTTATTTTTGGATCCCCACACTAAATATGGTGTCCAGGACACAATAAGTGCTTAATACATGTTTTAAATGCAATCATAATTGCCTGGTTGAGACATTTAAGGTCAGTTGCAAATATTGCTCTGTAAAAACTGCTAATAAAATAGAAGGAGGCACTATAGTTTTTGCTTTATGTGTGGGCCATTTAACAGCTTGCTGCTTAGGGCTACAGGTATGCCTCATTATAAGAAATACTTGTTATTGTTCAGTCATTCCAGTCATGCCTTATGCTCTATGACCCCATTTGGGGTTTTCTTGGCAGAGGCACTGGAATGGTTTGCCATTTCCTCCTCCAGCTCATTTTACAGATGAGGAAACTGAGGCAGAGTGAAGTGACTTGCTCAGGGAGAAAAATACTAACCTACAAAAATCTGAACTTGGACAAATTTCTAGGTAATTATTGATTTGTCTAATTATTAGGTGATTTGACATAAAATTACATTCATGGTGAGCTGTATAATTCTTCATTACTTTCTAATCAACAAAGATTTTAGTTTAAATAGAATCATTAAAATCTGAAACATGAAAATTGCATTTTCATGAAAAAGTATGAAAACTATGACAAATATAGTCATTGCTAGAGAAGCTGCTGGTGAGGACTCTCAGGAGCTGACATCCAATTGACCCCTGGTTACTTGCTACCTCTGTGACTTTGGGCTAATCACCTCACCTCTCTTCAGGTGTTTTAATTAGTAAGAAGAGGAGACTTGACTAGAATTCTTAGGTCCCTGCAGGAAAGGAGGAGAGACCCATGGGCCTTGGTAGAGAGAAATAATGGAAAGAGGGAGAATGGAAAGGACACTAAATTTGGGGTCTAAGAAGTTCTATTCAAATCCCAATTCTGCTGCTTTCTACTTGTGTTGCCTTGAATAAGTCCCTTCATACCTCTGGCCTTCAAGGGTAAAATTAGGAGGCTGACCTCCAAAATCCCTCTTGGCTTTAAATGCATAACCCTGAGATTCAAATGAGAAAAAATCATGGCAGGCAGCAAGTGACCCAGAAACCCCAGGAAGATGGAAGAAGCCCAGGATGAATAAAAAAGGGGTCTGGACATCAAAGGAGCTTCTCCAAAGGGGAGATTCCTGCTGATCCATCAATCAGACAGGCAATGAACCAAAAGGCATTTATTAAGCGCTTACTGTGTACCAGGCACTGTGCTGAGCCTGAAGATACAAAGAAAAAAAGTCAAAAACATGGTCCCTGTCCTCAAGTAGATCATATTCTAATAGGATAAACACACATGCACATGCATACAGAGATGCACACACAGAAACACAAGCACACACATGTATAAATTTAATATGCCTAAATATATATGTACAAGATATACATATATGTGTATATTGTATATATACAGGCACATAAATTTAATATGCCTAAATAAATATATTTATGTACAAGATATATATATAGTACATATATGTATGCAGGTATATGTGTATATGCATATAAATAAATTTAATATGCCTAAATATAGGTACAAGATATGGATATACACAAACTTATATGTATTATATTGTATATATACAGACACATAAATTTAATAGGTCTAAACATATATGTGTGTACAAAATATATATGCTACATATATATATGCATATATGTAAATTTAATATGCCTAAATATATATGCATACAAGATATAGATATACACTATACACAACATATATAAATATGGATATATATACATATGTAGATATACACACATATGTAAAATAATATGCCTAAATATATATGTATAAAATATAGGAATACATAAATATATAAATCTCTCTATATCTTTAAACTTCTCTATATTTTCTTATCTATATCTATATAAATTTAAAATCTCCATTTCTATATAAATAGATCCACTATGTATAAATATAAATCTCTGTACATATAGATTATATAGACTATCTCTGCATCTTTCTATATAGATATGTATCTCAGTATATATTCATCTATACATTCATATTTTTATATTTAGATATATCTATATCTCTTTATATAGAACTATCAACATATCTATATCTATATATCCGCATCTCTATGTAGATTTATTTCTTTCTAAATTTATCTCTTTATCTCTATAAATAGGTCTAGCTATATTTCTATAGATACCTCCATCAGAGTTAGATCTATATGTTTATTTATAGGTCTATTTATATATCTATAATTTTCTATCTAGATATATATGTATCTATTTCTATGTATGTGTATTTCTATTTCTACGTATTCTTTCTATGTAGATATTTCTATATGGATATATATCAATGTTTCTGTATTTCTATATAAAAAACTAAAGATCTATCTACCTACCTGTTTCTGTGTAGATAGGTCTCTTTATCTCTCGCTCTATCACTGGATAAATCTGTCAAAAGATAGATGGGAAGTAAGTAATCCCGTATGGAAGACACTAGGTCCTGGGGTGAGGGGGAGGGCATTTGAGCTAAGTCTCCAAGGTAGCAAGGATCTGAAGAAGGATGGCATTCCCAATTAAGGCCTTTGTGGCCTTGGAGAATAGGTTTCTTAACTACCAGGTTATAGACTGGGGAGTTCAGGAAACTAACGGAGTTACCAAGCAAATGAGGAAAGAGTCCAAAGTGCGTCAGAGAGCAAAATTAATGAGCACGTGAGCTAGAGTAAGGACACAGCACTGGCCCTTCCAGCCCCCCAAGATCTCTCCGGCATCCCTGTTAACTGTTCCCCAGGATGCCTTTCCCACAATCAGAGTCTGCTTCTTTTTGCTATAAAAGCGCCAAAGCTCAGCCTCGAGACATAAATAGGACTTTAAAACCAGTGGAATGATTCAGGAAATTCTCAATGTTTTCTATCGAGTGAATTCATGGCAGCCTCTGTAGATTAGGAAGGAAGACAAGAAGAAATGGGGAATTATGGAAGTCAAACTAAGTGGTCAGTCAGTCAACAAGCATTTTATCTAAGAGCCTACGAAATGCCAGGCACTGTGCAGAGTGCCGGGGACGCAAAAGAAAAATTAATTCCTGTAGTCTAGTAGAAGAGACAGCATACAAATATCTATGTACGAGCAAGCCATGGACATGATACATGGAAGGTAATCAATAGAGGGAACACACTAGGACTAAGGGAGATTGGGAAAGGGTTTGTGCACAAGGTAGATTTTAGCAGAAGGAAGCCAGAAGGGAGACCATTTCAGGACTGTGAAAATGTCCAGGGTCAGAGAATTTCCAAGAGACCAGTTTCCTCCCAAGAAGCCCCATCCAATCCATCATTTAATTCAATCCAATTCAATAAGCCTTACAAAAAGATCAAAAGAGCTCTCAAGGGGCTTCCATTCTAGCCTAGGTATAAGTAAGTAAATGTTTTTCATTCGTTCATAAGATCATAGCTGGGGACCTCGGAAGCCGTATAGATCAACCTTCTCGTACACAGGAGGAAAACATGGGCTTACAGGCTGTGATATACTAAAGTTAACATAGGTATGTTAGTATAAGGGGCAGAATTTGAACTTGGGCCTTCTAACCTTGGAGCTATCTTCTTTCCATTATTCCACTCATTCATTCACTCACTCATCCTTTCCTTCCCTCCCTTCCTCTTTCTTTTTTCTTCCTTTTTTTCCCCTGAGGTAATTGGGATTAAGTGACTTGCCCAGGGTCACCCAGCTAGGACGTGTTAAGAGTCTGAGATCAGATTTGAACTCAGGTCCTCCTTTCTTCAAGACTGGTGCTCTATCCACTAAGCCACCTAGCTGCCTCTCTCCTTTCTTTTTTCTTTCTCTTTCCTCCCTTATTTCTATCATTCACTCTCTACTTATTTAAATTCCTAGTTTCAATACTACATAGGAAGAGATCATCTGAGTAGTCCAACAGCCTCTCTACTACTCTATCCACTGTCCACTATGCTTCCCTGGTAGACAGTGCATTGGTTACAATGCTAGACCTGGAATCCCAAAGATCTGATTTCAAACCCAGCTCCAGCCATTTATTAGCTGGGTGACATTAAGCAAGTCATGTGTTTGCCTCAGTTTCCTCATCTTTAAAATGGGAATAATAGCATCTAGCTCCTAGTGTTATTATAAGAATTAAATGAGATATCTGTGCTATATAAGTGTCAGTCACTGTTAACTTTTATCCTGGTTGCCCTTGATTTTCATAGATGTGGAGATTCTCTCCAATCCAATGGTTCAGAGCACAGCTCTTCTTGACCTGAATGGCTCTTATGCACATCCTCCCACCAGTTTGCTAGGTGAGGACCATTTAAAGTGATGCAGCCCTTCCATTCTGTTGACAAATGCACAGATAACAATGGACACACAGCTGGTCTACCAGCTGTCCCTTATCTTCACTCCTCGAGCAATCCATCTCTTTTCTAGTTGCACATTTCTCTGATGACAACTTTTGTACCTCTTGTATTATTTCCCATCAGTAAAGTTCCATGGACCCTCCAAGCCCTTCCTATCACAACTTTGAGTCTTTGATAACTGAGGTGTTTCATAGAGCATTCATGTTAATGCTTGATGGTTTAAACAAACAAACAAAAAAATGAATAAATGAATGAATGGATAAAAAGAACAGAAATAAAGCAGGACTAATTTTTTTTTAATTAAAAGCTGGACTTTTGTTTCAGTAACCATGAAAACATCTGTGCAGTTTCCTAAAAGCAATCTAACCTTTGCTCCTTCTCAAGTTCCATCTTGTCACTTTCGAAGGAAGAAAGAAAAATTACACAGTTATTGAACCTCTCTGTGTGCTCTGCTGGCATGGCAATGAATCGGAAATATGTGTAGACCTCATCTGCAGTGCACTAGACCATGAATAAAGAGGGGGAAATTTCTCTCCTTGGGGTGTAATTTTAAGATGGGATGGATGAGCAAAACCCAGGAATAGAAATTCAAACTTGAAGATAGTCTGGGTGGGAGAATTGTTATTATTATCATTATTTTCATTATTTCATAATCAATATCATCATTATTTTGAAAGTAATTGACTTTACTTGCCTTTTGGTTATCTCAGTGAATTTCTCTGTGTGTATACATATTTATTTATTTATAATTATACAGTATGTAGTTGTATATTAATTAAAATAAAAATTCTTATTGAATATGTATGTATATACACATATTTGTATATATCATATAAAATACATGCATATTAACTAAAATAAAATTAAGATCTTTTCTCTCATATATTAATTAAAATAAAATAAAGGATTCTCTCTCTCTCTCTCTCTCTCTCTCTCTCTCTCTCTCTCTCTCTCTCTCGCTTTCTCTTTTCTGTGTGTCTGTATATGTGTATGTATCACAAGGTCTTTATTTCCTAAACTTATATGGTCAGGTTATTAATAGACCTGAGGGTCCCAAGTGAGCAGTTAAGTTCCATAAATACTCGGCTCTCCATCACTGGCTCCTTCTCAGTAGCTCTGAATCTTGCTATTTCTTGCCTGTTTTCTTTTCCAGAACCACAGAGGTGGAGGGGAGTGGAGGTACTTTGCATTTGGCTGGGCTGAGACTCTGGGGAAGAGAATGTTGAGCCCTGGATGAATTTTAAGATAGAACGTGTGAAGAAAAAGGAGGAATGTATATATTGGGGAGGCGCTGCCTCCCCTACTGATCTGGCGTACAGAGAATTTCCCTGTAACAAGAATATTCTGTCTTAGGAAAAATGAAGCATGTACTATAGTGTAATAAGAGGAGAAATGTGAGGGGAATGTTCAGCATATTGGATCTGGAATCACAAGACCTGGACTGGTGCCCCAGATCTCACATTTATATGAGGGGAAAGGACCTCACCTTGTTAAAGCTCCATTTTCTCACCTCTAACATAATCCTTGATTTAACTAAGAAGATGGAGATCAAAATATGGCCTCTGACCCTGAGTATGTCATATTGAGCAAGTTCCTTCCTATAGCCAAAGGCAACACTCAAATCAGACACCATGTTAGAGACCGGCCACAATCTATATTGGTGAAAGAAAATCCTCTCCTTGGAGTTCTTTACTAAACCAATGAAATTATAGGTCCTCGATAGAGTTGACAACGTGTCTCATGGGGCTGTGGTGAAGAAACTTTTTATACCTTCAGCACTAGACAAATGGAAATTAATGATGAAAGCTCAAATTTCCTAAAAGATAAATAGTAAAAAAGTATGCACAACCAGTTCTCAAAAGAATTCAAGTTATTAGCAGTCATAAAAGACTACTCCAAATCACTCATAGGATGAATGATCATCATCATTATTATAATTATTATTATTATGTCATTGCTTTCTTGCATGAAGAAAGCTCTTTGGACATCTTAAAGCATTTATCTTTATTATCATATAATCACAGACTTTCTGAATTAGAAAAGCCCCAGAGGCCATCTGATTCACCCTACATTTGAATAAGAATCTTGTCTGTTTCATATGCTACAAGGCTTTCCTAGAAAACCTTCAGTAAAGAATTTTACATAGTAGCTGATTTCGTTTTAAAATAACTACAATGGTTGGAAGTTTATCCTAATACCAAAGCCTATCAGAAACTTAGCATTCCTGACACCATTTCCTCCCAATTTTTGGTCATTTTTTATTTAAAGTTTTGAGTGCCAAATTCTATCCCTTTTCCCTCCCTGAGATAGTAGGCAATCAGATGCAAATTTTACATAGGCAATCATGCAAAACATTTCTATATTAGTCATTTTGTACAAGAAGACTCAAATAAAACAAAAAGAGTAGAAAATAGCATGTTTCAGTGTGTATTCAGATAATATCGATTCTTTCAGAAAAAAAAAAAAAAAGAAAAGGACCTATATGTACAAAAATATTTATAGCAGTTCTTTACTGGGGCAAAGAACTAGAAATTGAGGGGATGCTCATTAATTAGGGAATAGTTGAACAAATTGTGGTATGTGATTATGATGGAATACTTGTGCTATAAGAAATGATAAGCAGGATGCTCTCAGCAAAATCTGGAAAGACTTCCATGAATTCATACAAAGTGAAAGATATTGCATACAAATGTATTGTAAGATGATCAGGTGTGAAAGAAGAAATACAATGATCCCAGACAACTTTGAAGGACTTATGATGACAAATGTTGTCCATTCCCAGAGAAAGAACTGATGGTGTTTGAATACATATTGAAGCATACTTTTGGAATTTTCTTAATTTTTCTTGAGGTTTTTTTTGGAGGGGGTCTATGTTTTTTTTTCATAACATAACTATTATGGAAATGTTTTGCCTGACTCTCTATGTATAACCTATATCAAATCACTTGCCTTCTCAATGAAGGGGTTTGGGGAGGGAGGAAGGGAGAGACTTTGGAACTCAAAAGTTTCTTTTTCTTTTTCCCCCAATTAATTGTATTTTTTTTCAATTATATGTAAAAGACAGTTTTCAACATTCATTTTTTTTTTTTTTTTGCTGAGGCAATGGGGTTAAGTGACTTGCCTAGGATCATACAACTAGGAAGTGTTAAGTGACTGAGCTAAGATTTGAACTCATGTCTTCCTGACTTCAGAGCTGGTGCTCTATCCATTGCACCATCTAGCTGCCCCTCAACATTCATTTTTGTAAGATTTTAAGTTCCAGATTTTTCTTTCTCTTTCTTCCTTCCTTACCTTTCTCTCCTCCCCAAGAAAGCACACAATCTTATGTTTTACATGTACAATAATTTTAACCATGTTTCCATATTATCATGTTGTGAAAGAAAAATTAGAACATAAAAGCAAGCAAGAAAAAGCAAACAACAACAAAAAGGCAAAAATATTATGCTTTGATCTGCATTAAATCTCTATAGTTCTCTCTATGTATGCAAATGACATTTTCCATCCAAAGTATATTGGAATCGTTTTGGGCCAATGTGTTGTTGAAAAGAGCTAAATCCATCATAGTTGATCATTGCACAATCTTGTCATTGCTAAAGAGCTAAATCCATCATAGCTGATCATTGAACAATCTTGTTATTGCTATGTACGATGTTCTCCTGAGTCTGGTCACTTCACTCAGAATCATTTCATTTAAGTCATTTCAAGTGTTTTTTTTTTAATCAGCTTGCTCATCATTTCTTATAGAACAAATATATTCCATTACATCCACATACCATAATTTATTCAGCCATTCATCAACTGATGGGAATCCACTAGTTTCCATTTCCTTGCCACTACAAAGAGGGCTGCCACAAACATTTTTGCCCATGTGGATCCTTTTCCTTTTTTCATGATCTCTCTGGGATACAAGCCCAGTAGAAACACTGCTGGATCAAAGAGCGTGCACAGTTTGATAGGCCTTCGGGCACAGTTCCAAATTGCTCTCCAGAAGGTTTGGATCAGTTCACAATTCAACCAACTGTGCATTAAGTCCCAGTTTCCCAATATTCCTCTAACAAACAATATATTTCTTTTTTCACATTAGCCACTCTGATGGGTATGAGATGGCACCTCAGAGTTGGTTTTAACATGGTCTTTGATTTGGACATTTTTTCATATGACTATAAATAGCTTGAATTCCGTTGTCTAAAATTGCTTGTTCATATCTTTTGACCATTTAGCAACTGAGGAATTACAAATTTAATTTGGTTCTCTATCTTTGAGAAATAAGGTTTTTATGAGAGATATTTGTTGCAAACTTTTTTCTCAATTTTCCTGCTGCCACGCTTAAAGGAATGCTCTGAAATTCTTGCTCTAGATGTAAGCTTTTGCTTCCATCTTCTGGATGTCTTTTATAAATTTAACTTGATCAGTGAGTGCTTTGTGTATCAACATCAGTTTTTTTTTTTCAGAAGACTCCCATTTTAGTCAACATTGGCAACATTTTCCTTTGAATTTTTCCAAAATCCATTATCGAAGATTTCTCATTTATTCTAAATTAATATTTCTGGAAGAATTTTAGTCCATGGTATCCCATCTATACTTCCTCTGAATTCTCTGAAATCTTTCTCTCCCAAATCTAGGATAGCTGTCGTACGATTCCTCTATCATAAATCCTCAGACAGGCTTAGATGGACTGGTTGTAAATTGCAAAAAGAAAATATTTTTAGTTTTATCTTTGTTTTTTCATTGCCTTATATATAATGGGCATTCGAAATTGTTCATTAAATGAATGAATGAAAGTCACTTTCTCCCAAGGTTCTAATCATTTCCACTCCACTAACCAGTTCAATTTTATTGATGAGAAACAGATACAAAATAGAATATTCCCCCCTGATGGTTCTTCTACTTTCTGAAGGATTAAATTATCTTTAAGGCATGTCAAGAAATTATTGTCTTTTTTTTTTTTTTAGCAGAGAGAGCCCTAGCAGACACCTAAATCATTGAAGTTTCCATCATTTTTATATACCATGTGTGTGATTTTTCCTAAACTCATTTATTTCTGTCTCCACTGATCTTCATCTAAATCCTTTCAGCCATTTCTTCTCCCTTATTAGATTTCCTTACATGAAAATATACATATAAACACGTATAGAGAATATATATACATATATGAAAATTATGTTTACATAAATATACTTGTATACATGTAGAATCCTGTAGGGCCGTGAATTCCTCTCCGAGGGAAATTTGGAGGCCCCTCCTGCCCCATCAAAGGGATATTTCTCCAGCAAGGGAGAAAATTTGATACCAAAGAATGAGACTGGGAGCTCCAATATAATTTAAAAAGTCATTTAATAATTATCTGGGTTACTTTCATAGGGGCTGTCTGGGGTGGTAGCCAGACTATTGAGTGGTTCCCTGGAAAGACCCTGAAAAAGTCCCATGGTAATTATAGAAATCAGACAAAGGGAGGACAAACTATAGAGCATCATTGTATACATTATTGTGGTTTTGCTGATGTTTTGATTTGCTGCTTGGGAACTGAGCTTGATTCCCAGAACCCAAGTACAAGGTTAGTGCCGGTGGTTAGATCTTCAGACACTCAAGATCATGTGCTGCTTGATTTGAGTGGGTTCCCAGATACACATAAGGGTATTTGCTGGAAACTATGACCTTTAATGTGCCTTTCACCCCGATCGGGACCCCACATTTCACTCTGAAGTCCTTGTTATGACTTTCACCAATCAAAACCCCACAATACCTATTTAAGTCCTGAGTGAAATATCTCGAGGTAGACACTCCTCCTCCCCCCACCATTCAATCTCTGGGTTGTCCCCCTGACCGCAAACTACTCTCACACAAACAAGTCTGAAATCCTAATGAAATTATACTGAGACTTTCTCAAAGTTCCAAGAGCAATCTTGTGGAAAAATACACTCTTTCTACTAATCACTATAGTTCCCAAGTCCCTACCAGAATGCTTATTTATTTGTTTTATTTACCCCAAATTTATTATTTACCTCAAATCACCCACTCACAGTGATAATGTTTTAGTTTTTTTTTTTTTTTATTCAGTCAGTCACACAGCTAGTAAGCATCCAAGGCCAGTTTTGAACTCGGCTCCTCCTGATTCCAAGGCTGGTGCTTTATTCACTGTACCACCTTGTTGCCCCTTTGTCTATCTTAAATATGATTATTTACTTAGCAATAAGGTAAAAGCAATAATTCTATCACAGTCACTCATAATAGAAAAAAGGCAGGAATAATAAATAGATCATAGTCCACAAATAAGCCTGGGTCATACACTGTCACCAGTATCATGGGTATTTCAGGGAGACAATGGGCAAATAGAAACCTGGCGGAGAAGCACAGATGTGCAGAAAATCCATTTGCTCAGGGTGACTCACAGCATGGAAATGCAAATTTTGATATCCCTTTTCTGTGTCAGTAACTGTTTTTATAAAAGTTCCTTCGTGATCATAATATCTATTGAATAGATGTTTTCACCGTTCAGCAGAGTTGATACATGCTGTGCTTGACTAACCCTTCACTGGTCATTCCATCCCCACCAAACTAGTCAATGTACTGGGAGACTTCTCTGATGTTCTGCTTTTTAGTTGTTCCTCTACTTAGTGAATTTACTCCTCAAGCAGCAACATAGAATCCACTACTTCCAATTTTAGCTTTAGCTTTTGCCTATAGATGCCATGATATTAATCTTTTTTGGGGAAAAAAGGTGATGATTTATATTCTAAAGTTTACACAATCCACTCCAACTCTGTTCCTGTTAATGTTGAACACTGTACATAAAGTCACTGATGTGATGGATAATTGCAGAATTGTTTTTTTTCCCACCTTTTTATTTTTTGCTATAAGGGATGGCTCTCTGAAAAGGAATAGAGATTGTGAATAGAAACTGATATAGAAACAGAAGATATCAATGATTTTTCAAAAAGAAAGCACACACAAAAAAACAAATTTGCTCCAGAAAAAAAAATAGGAAAACATGCCTCCCTCTGTTCTTTGCAAAGATGACAGGCCACTGGTATGGAATATGTATTTACTTACACATTCTACTGCTGTATTGGTTAGTTTCATAAAATTACTATTTTTTATTTTTTATCTGTTGTCACCAGAGATGACTAACTAGGTAAAAAGAAGGCATGAAGTTAGAGGGGAGTAAAATGAAAGAGATAGAGACAGAATCAGACAGACAGATGGGCACAGAGAGACAGAGACAGAGAGAGACAGAGAGAAGGAGAGAGGGAGGGAGAGAGAGAGACAGATAGAGAAACAGATAAAAAAAGAAAGAAAATAAGAAAATAAAAAAGAAAGAAAGAAAGAAAGAAAGAAAGAAAGAAAGAAAGAAAGAAAGAAAGAAAGAAAGAAAGGAAGGAAGGAAGGAAGGAAGGAAGGAAGGAAGGAAGGAAGGAAGGAAGGAAGGAAGGAAGGAAGGAAGGAAGGAAGGAAGGAAGGAAAGAAGAAAGAAAGAAAGAAAGAAAGAAAGAAAGAAAGAAAGAAAGAAAGAAAGAAAGAAAGAAAGAAAGAAAGAAAGAAAGAAAGAAAGAAAGAAAGAAAGAAAGAAGGGAGATTTGGAGAGAAAGAGAGAAAGAGGAGGAAGAAAGAAAGATCAGCTAAAAAAGATTTTTTAAAGAAAAAAATGACTTTTTAAGTATCTTCCAGCTCTAATCCCTATGGATTTTAGCTTCTTTTTAGCTGTTAATACCTAATACCCTTATAATTTGCAGAGAAAAGAAATGCAGTGTAACATAACTTGAAAACTTTTTATGTTGTGTTAACATAACATTTTGAAAAAGTGACTCAAATGACCTCCCTACTGTCCTTCTCTAATTCAGAAAGATTACTGACCCTGGAGTCAAAGGACCTGATTTCAAATCCTTCCTCTGGTATTTGTGGCCTCTGTGATCTTGAGAAAGGATTCTGTTCTCCAAGCCTCAATCTTTTCATCAGTAAAATGAAAGAATTGGCATAAAATTATAAAACCTTATACAACATCTGACCAGTGCCTTTCTTTTACAGATTTGGAAACTAAGACTCAGAGATTTAATGACTTGCCCAGAGTCACACAGCCAATAAACATCAGAGGTGAATTTGAACCCACGTCACCCCGATTAGAATACAAGTCTAGCTTGCTGTCCGTTATGGCTCACCCATTATATCTCTAAAGTCAATGACTTATGAGGCTATTTCCCATCATACAACTATGCTCCCATCACCCTTGAGCATCTTTATGACAAGGTCATGACACTGAGCTTTCCGAAGCTCTGCTAGAAGAGGGAGGTTCTGGCTGATCGTACCAGGCTGGAGAGGTTTTAGTTCTCAACCCAACAGTTGCTCTAGAAGAGTGTGGGACTATCCACACTGATGAAATTACAAATCTTGGAAGAAGCGAAGAAGAATCAACTTTTCTCGAGAATTTGTCAGATTTGGAGCTGAATGGGACTACACAAGCCATCTGGCACAATTCTCTTACTTTACAGATGGGGAAACTGAGACCAAGAGTGATTTTAAATAATTTACCTAAAGTCACTTGGGTAAGAAGTTGAAGAACTAGGATTTTAATTCAGAGCTAGCATTCATTCTGTTGGACCTTCCTCTGCTCCCTATCTTATTTCAGGATACATCTTCAAAAAAAATTGATGACATCTTGAGAAGTTCTGAACCAGAATTGAGACTCCACATGGAGAAACAACCTAGAATTGTTCTGGAACCAGGAAGCTTTGGACTGACATCTTGGATATGAAATCAATCCATCAGTTACTCAACAAGCATCATTTCTGGGGATACACAGAAGACAAAAGACAATCCCTGCTCACCAAGAGCTTGAGATTTTAAAACATCAATTATTTACAAACAAAATAGATGATGTAGAAACTGGAGATATTCAATAGTGAGAAAGCACTGGCATTAGGAGGGCTAGGGAAAGGCTTACTGGAGAAAGTAGGTCTTTAGCTGGGACTTGAAGGCAGCCAGAGAAAGCAGGAAATATATGAATGCTATGGAATATTATTGTTCTATAAGAAACGACCAGCAGAATGATTTCAGAAAGGGCTGGAGAGACTTGCATGGACTGATGCTGAGTGAAGTGAATAGAACCAAGAGAACTCCTTTAAAACAACAAGATTATGTGTTGATCAACTCTGGTGGACTTGGCTCTTTTCAACAATGAGGTGATTCAGGCCAGTTCCAATAGACTTGTGATGGAGAGAGTAATCTGCATTCAGAAACTATGGGGGCTGAATGTAGATCATAATGTTGTATTTTCACTTTTTTGTTGTTGCTGTTTCCTTGCTTTTTTTTTTTTTTCCTTTTTTGAGGCAATTGGGGTTAAGTGACACAGCTAGGAAGTGTTAAGTGTTTGAGGTCACATTTGAACCCAGGTCCTCCTGACTTCAGGGCTGGTGCTCTCTCCACTACACCAACTAATTGCCCCATTTTCCTCCTTTTTGATCTGATTTTTCTTGTGTAGCATAATTGTGGAAATATGTATAGAAGAACTGCACATATTTAACATATAGTGGAATCCTTGCCATCTAGGGAGGGAGTGGGGGGAAGAGAGAAAAAAAATTGGAACCCGAAGTTTTGCAAGGGTGAATGTTGAAAACTATCTTTGCATGTAATTGGAAAATAAAAAGCTATTATTTTTTAAAGCATTTATAGGCAGGTTACTCTCACTATCTTAGCCACAAACTCCAGGACGGCCTGCCTACGCTCAGCTGCCTCCTTGGACACCGGAGATCCGTGTTTGTGTCTTGGTTGCTTTGGGTAAAGCACCCCAGAGACCTGAAATCCCCGAAGTGAGCCGGAGGCAGGCGGGATCTGAGGACTCTGCTCAGAGGGTGCGGCAGGGGCAGGCCCACAGAGAGCTGAGCGGGAAGAAGGAGCTGAGGGGCAGGTGGACCACAGGTTTGCAGTCTCGGGGAGTTCGCTGCAAAGGGCAGCGTCTGCTGGAGTCAGGGCGATCGCAGCTCCCCCTTCCCCCCGACTTTCTAGCCTCAGAAGAGCAAAGTTTAGCGCTCGAAGGACAGCGATCAGTAAGCTGGAATTGTTGGGGCACTTAGAGACATCGCTTGAGGTTCAGAGAGGTCGCGGACTTGGCCGAGGTCGCCCTAACACAGGGTTCCGAGTGGGGTTCCAGCCCAGCCGCCCGCCCTCCCAAGCCCAGCGCTCTCCCCCCTGCCCGGAGCTGGGGCTGGTATTGTCGGCCCCGCCTTTCCCCGAGCCAGGCGCTGCCGGGGCGCCCTGGGCTCTGGCCTTGGAGCCGGGGCCCGGCTCCGCGCTGCCTTCAGCGAATCTCCCGGCTGGAGCAGCAGAGCCGGCTCCCCTCCCTGCCTTCTTCCTTTGGAAGCCTGGACTGGCCGGTCTTCAGCCAGTTGCCATGGAGACCGCCGTACACAGGACAGCGGCACGCGGGGCTCGCGGCTGGTCATCTGCCTCTGAACCTGAGCAGCGCCCCTCAGTCCGGCTCCCCTTCTCCTCTCCACGGAGGGTGAGACGCCTCCTCCAGCCCCGTGAGTAGAGGGCGGACGGGGGAGGGGAAAGGAGGGCTGGAAGGGGCGCAGGAAGCGTCGGAGGAGAGAGGCCCGGTCCACCCCTCGGGGACCCCTGCACCTCGACCAGGTCCGGGCCCTTCCGTACACACGGAGGATCCCCAGCCACCCCACCCAGTCCCACCTCTCCCCGGGGCTCGGGGCTCGCCAGCGTTCTCCAACGGACCCTGCAGCGGGAAGCTTAATCTTTGGCCCAATCGGACTGGTGTTTCCCATCCGCCCTAAATTTGGTTCATTCATTCATTCTTTCCTGTCATTCTCTGTCAGTGGTCAATAAACGTCTACTAAGCACCTTCTATGTGCCAGGCACTGTGCTAAATGCTGGGATCACAAAGAAAGACAAAACCAGCTTTCCTTCCCTCAAAGAGCTTACACTCTAATGGAGGAGATAGTGAATAATTAAGCAACATTTATTAAGCACCTACTATGTGCCAAGCACTGTGCTAAATGCTGGGGATACAAAGAAGGGGAAAGCCAGCTTTCCTTCCCTCAAAGACCTTACATTCTAATGGAGGAGATAGTGAATAATTAAGCAACATTTATTAAGCACCTACTGTGTGCCAGGCACTGTGCTAAATGCTGGAATTACAAAGAAAGGCAAAACCAGCTTTCCTTCCTTCAAAGAGCTTACACTCTAATGGAGGAGATAATGAATAATAAAGCAATATTTATTAAACACCTACTATGTGCCAGGCACTGTACTAAATGCTGGGGATACAAAGAAGGGGAAAGCCAGCTTTCCTTCTCTCAAAGACCTTACACTCTAATGGAGGAGATAATGAATAATAAAGCAATATTTATTAAGCACCTACTGTGTGCCAGGCACTGTGCTAAGTGCTAGGGATACTAAGAAGGGGAAAGCCAGCTTTCCTTCCCTCAAAGAGCTTACACTGGAGATAATGAATAATAAAGCAATATTTATTAAGCACCTACTATGTGCCAAGCACTGTGCTAAATGGGATACAAAGAAGGGGAAAGCCAGCTTTCCTTCCCTCAAAGACCTTACATTCTAATGGAGGAGATAGTGAATAATTAAGCAACATTTATTAAGCACCTACTGTGTGCCAGGCACTGTGCTAAGGGCTGGGGATACAAAGAAAGGCAAAGCTAGCTTTCCTTCCTTCAAAGACCTTACATTCTAATGGAGGAGATAATGAATAATAAAGCAATATTTATTAAACACCTACTATGTGCCAGGCACTGTGCTGGGGATACAAAGAAAGACAAAGCCAGCCTTCCTTCCTTCAAAGAGCTTACATTCTAATAGAGAAGATAATGAGTAAATAAGCAATATTTATTAAGCACCTACTATGTGCCAGGCACTGTGCTAAGTGTTGGGGATACAAAGAAAGACACAAATCAGTTCCAATCTTTCTGGAGCTCAGAGTTTACTGGAGGAGAAAATACAAACTCTAAACAGACAAAATATAGTCAATATGAAATGAAAATGTTCAAGGTAGGGAGGTTAGACTCTAAGCTTTTGGGAGGCAAGCATTTTATCATTTTCCATCTTTATGTTCCCAAAACCTAGTAGAGTGCCCAGTTTGAGAGGTGATAGAGGAAGAGGAGGGAGATTATTTGGGATCCTGGATTTAAACTGAAAAACTCTTTGTATAGTGAGAACAGTGCTGGATTTGGAGACACTGGGTTCAAAATCCCAGCTCTGCCTCCTTGCTAGTTGGACAAAGGATTTCTCCTCCCTGGGCCTCAATTTTCTCAATTGTAAAATAAGGGAGTTGGCCTAAATGATCCTTAAGGTTATTTTTTCAGCTGTGAATTTATAGTTGTATATTCTGGGCTCCAGCAACAACGATCAGCCGCTCTTCTGTGATGTATAATTTTAGAGACTCACCCTGAGGGCACTGAGAGGATACGTTCCATCCATCATCACCTAGCCAGTATAGACAGGGGGAGGAGGAGGGAAACAGAATTCGAACTCAGTATATATAGTGTATGTTTAATAAATGTTTGCTAACTTGAATGTTTGACATGAGCAAACATTTATTACTAAGCACCTACCTGCTCCAGATACAGTACCCATGGGAGACGGGTGTAAAGTTTGCATTGTGTAGTTGATAGGATTCAAGGGCTTCTGATTCTAGGCTGTTTACCTTCAGCCTCAATCTGTGCTTAAATTACTGTATTTTTCTTTCCCTTTCATCCTTCCTTGAAAACAAGCTTGACTGTTTGGAAATTAAATAACACCTCTTTAGTCCCCTTCTGGGGAAATGTGAAATGAATCCATTCACTTGGCTTGGCATAGCAAGTGGGCCATATGGTCTGGAAGATAATTTGTGTAAAAACTATTTCCATTTGTTGTCTTTAGGTAAAAACTGGCAAACACTATTTAGTTTATGGATTCTATTTCACAATATTTTGAGGTAGGCTATTGCTCAATACAAAACAGAATTCCAACCTATTAATAGTATGGACAACTCATTTCTAAGATACTTACTAAGTGAGTTTTTCATTAGTCAAGATTCATTTTTATTGTAAATATTTAGTCATTGTCTGAATCTTTGTGACCCTATTTGGGGTTTTCTTGGCAAAGGTGCTGCAATGATTTACCTTTTTTTTCTCTAGCTCATTTGACAGACAAAGAAACTGAGGCAAACAGGACTAAGTGACTTGTCCAGAGTCATACAGCTAGTAGTGTCTGAAGTTGGATTTGAACTCAGGTCCTCCCGACTCCAGGCCCAAAGCTGAATCACCTCACTTTCCAAACTCTACTTTTACAGTTGAGGATTTTGACTGGACCAAATGCTTCTGAGTCAAGTTCCATTTCCTTTCCTAGAATTTATTAAATACTTACTTTGTACCAGATTTTTGGTTTAGTTTTTTTCCATTTCCAGTCCAATTTTTCCAGATCCCACTTGGGATCATGAGAGAAAACTCTTGGAAAAATACTAGAAAATTGGTTTGCCGATTCCTTCTCCAACTTTGTGCCAGACACTGCATAAAGCGTAACCTGATTATAATCAGTGTTCAAACCCTAATTCCAACATAGGTTCCATTGGACCACTTATAGTCGTGGAGTAGCTTAGCATGCGGAAATTACAAATTATAGATCCCCATAAGATCCTTTCAAAATCATCTATACCAGAGCTTTTTCCACTCTCTTTTTGCCCCAGAAACTTTTATTTGACCCTGGGTATATAAGTATATAAAGTAGGTATACAAATCAAACATTTACTCATAATAAACTATAATTTCATGATACCCACATTCAATTATGAGACTCCATCTGGTGCCATAGTCCTCAGTTTAAGAAGCTGGGATCTAGTCTAACCCCCTCAGCTATAATACAGATGAGATTGATATAGAGAGAGAGTTGAAATAATTTACTGGAATCTGAACCCAGAGCCTTTGACTCCTTGGTGGTATAATCCATTGAACCATTGGAATTAGGAATTAAATCCTGGAGTTAGGAACACCAGAATAGACGCTTACTAACTGTGTGAATCTGGAAAATCATTAAATCTCTGTTTGCCTCCATGAACTCATCAGTAAAATGGAGATAATAATAGCATCTGCCTCCCAGGGTTGTTGTGAGGATCGAATGAGAAAATTTTGATGTGCCTTGTGAATCTTGAAGCACTGTATAAAAGCTAGTTATTATTATTGCCCAGGGTCACATAAGCAATAAGTAATAAGTATTTTACTTTAAATGTACTATCCTTTCCCCTTTACTGTAATGAAGTTAAACCAGCTTCCCATCTTCACAAAGCTGACATGTGTCTTCCTGTATTGAAGGCTGGCACTCTATACAGTCCACTACATAATTATACTTCTCTTTCTTTTTCCTTTTTCTTTCTTTCTTTCTTTCTTTCTTTCTTTTTTTTCTGAGGCAATTGGGTTTAAATGATTTACCCAGGTCACACAGCCAGGAAGTGTTAAGTGTCTGAGACCAGATTTGAACTGGGTCCTCCTGACTTCAGGGCTGGTGCTCTATCCACTTCACCACCTAGCTTCCCTACTTCTCTTTCAATAGAACAGTAAAGGAGAGAAACCCCATGAGAACACTGGCTTTTCAGCAAATGTAGAATCCAGGATTTGCACTGAAAAAATAGAAATTGGGTTTACTTCAGAAGCATGGTTTGGGGATTGATTTTAATGGGCATTTCAGAGGCAAGCAATAGAAAGATAACATCAGACACTGCCTTTTTCTTCCCTCTGATCCTGGTTAGCTGTCACTTCCCCCTTTCTCACGCCTGGTTTTCTAGCATGTGGCAATGAACAGCATAATCCTGACCATCATTCAGTCTTAAGGATTAAAGAAGGGCCTTTCAGAAGTTACAGAAACTTAGTCCTAAAATTCTGAGAGCCTTGATCAAGCTCAGAAAGGCCGAGATTCATTGTCATTAAGCTAGGAAATTTCACAATGGGGAATCAAACCAAATGACTTGCAGAACTAGCATCCTTCAGCTTCAATTAAAATACGAATTTCAGTACATTGTTTGAAAAGCCCTAGAATGAGGAACATGAAGTTTGAGAACATTCTGAGGTATAGAACTCAATACAGTCAAATAGCCCTAAACAAAGCATCTTGGAACACGTCTCTCCCCTCAAAGAATGTGCATTCTACTGAGGAATAGGATCTTTTCAAGTCTAGGTGCTTAATTTTGTTGTTCAGTCATGGCTGACTCTTCCTGACCCATTTGGGGTTTTCTCAGGAAAGATACTGAATGGTTTGCCATTTCCTCCTTCAGCTCATTTGACAGATGAGGAACCTGAGGCAAACAGGATTAAGTGACTTGCCCAGCTAGTCTGAAGCCCGATTTAAACCAGGAAGGTAATTCTTCCTGGCTCTAGATTGTGGCACTATTATCTAGACCTGACACTACTATCTACTGGGACACCTAGATGTCCAATAGACATCTTAAACTTAACATGTCCAAAATAGAACTCATTAGCTTTTCCCATAAAGCTTCCCTCTCCTCCTACCTCCTCTATTACTATTTTTTCTTTTTGGAGGAAATCAAAGTTTAGTGACTTGCCTCAAAGCTTCCCCCTCCTCCTACCTTCTCTATCATTAATTTTTTTGGAGGAAATCAAAGTTAAGTAATTTGCCCAAGATCACACAGCTAGTAAGAATAAGTGTCTAGGGCAAGATTTGAAATCAGGACTCTGTCTTCAGACCCAGTGTTCCATCCACGTGTCATGTAGCTGCCCCTTTAAGTTCTAACTAAAATCCCATCTTCCACAGGAAGTCTTCCCCAATCCCTTTTAATTCTAGGGCCTTCCCTCTGTTAATTATCATATATTTATCCTGATTTGCTTTATATATGTATATATGTATACATATGTATATATGTATATGTATATAACATGTATTTGTTTACATATTGTCTCCTCCATTAGATTGTAAGGGCAGGAACTGTTTTTTTTTGTTTCATTTTGTATTTCTGACAGCTTAGCATGGTGTCTCGCACAGAGTAGGTGCTTAATAAATATTTTATTGATTGATCTCATAATTGACTTAATAAAAAAAAGCTGGATTCTCTAATCTGCTTCTTTTTTCAAAATGTTGTGATAGATTATTTTGGTTGAGGAAAATCTGAACTCATCCAGATAGGTAGCTGAAAAGGGCAAAAGGATTTTAACAGATAAATAATGTATTTATAATGACACATAAGTAATAATAATAAAGGGCAGGTATTATTATGAAGACCAATTATGTGTTGCAGTGAATAGAGTGCCAGGCCTGGAGTCAGGAGTTCCAATCTAACCTCAAACACTTATTAACTGAATGATCCTGGGTATGTTACTTAAAAGTGCCTCAGTTTCTTGCCCTGCAAAACTGGCTGGAGAAAGAAATAGCAAGCCACTCCAATACCTTTGCCAAGAAAAGCCCAAAATGTGGTTACAAAGAGTCAGGCACAACTGAAAAATGACTCAAATCAAATTATTATGAAATTGGTTAAGACCTCTCAGAACCCCTGAAAGGATTTCAGGGACTGCCAGAGGTCTATAGACCACATTTTGAGTACCTCTGCCCTATCTTATATTATACCAAGAAAACTAAGTCACAAATTCCCCCTTCCTTAACAACTTCAATAAATATTAAACTCTGCTCTAGACTCATAAATATTACTGTACAGTAGCTTCCATTTAGCCCAAGTAGTATATTACTGAGTAATTTCAAGACTTCTTTTTTCTAACTAAATTAATTTTTTAATGAAAATTTTGTAGGAAGAACAGCAATCATGAAAGCTTTTTTAAAATGTTCCGAAGGCTTTATTTTCCTGAGAAGATACACTACCATTGGAAGGCATGAAAATTCTGACATTGTTTTAAAGGTAAGACACCCTTCCCACCCACCTCCCAAAAAGTTTCCATACAGTATATATTCCCTTAGAAATAACCCCTTTCCTTTAGGGATTTAGTCCCTAACCTACTAATTAATTCCTGAATTTAACCATTTTTAATTGGAACATTTGCATCTTTTCTGATTGTGATGGGTAGCCTGGCCAATAAGGGTCAAGTCATTAGTCCTCCATTATATTAGTAAGCTCTGTGAGCATGGATGGAGAATAGGGGAGATGGGGACCTTTGATTTAATCAATATGGAGACCTTGGATTCTCATAGATTTAGAACTAGGAGAAACCTTAGTGAGGGTCAGTTCTAAGCTCTTCATTTTATAGCAGAGACTGAATGAGAGACAGTCAAGGATTTGGATTAAACCAGAATTGAGATTTAAGCACTGGCTCTCTGACCCCAAATGGATCCCTCAGGCTACTGAAGGACCTTGGACAATGGGAGGCCGTAGAAGTCATTAAATCCAAACTCACTTTTTGGATAAAGAAACTAAGGCCCAGAAAAGGGCCAATTGGGTCAATTTACCATCCAAGGTGCCATAGCTAGAAAGGGGCAGATCTGAGATCTGAACACAGGTTCCTTCACTCCAAATCCAATGTTCTTCCCACTATAATACGCTGCCTCTCAGTTGCTTTGATCTATTCACTTTTCCTAAATTCATTTTTTTTGGAAGCACCATTACTAGGACAGTGAGGTGGTACAGAGCACCAGGAATCAGGAGGATGTGAGTTCAACTCCAGCCTCAGACACTTACTATCTGTGTCACCCTGAAGGAGAACTTAACCCAATTCCCTTGCAAAAATTACAACACACCTTTACCTACTATCTCCATAATCCTAACTGGTATAGAGATTTATTCCTTACAGATTGGAGCCAAAACCAGATCCATCTTATTTTATTTATAATAATTCACATGCCTGTGGTACCTTAAAAAGCCTACAAAACATTTTCCCACAACAACCATAGGAGGTTGGAATGCAACATGTTCACTTTCCTCATCTATAAAATGGGAATAATCATAGCATCTAGTTCCCAGGGTTTTTCTGAGGATCAAATGAGAAGAAGGCTTTGTAAATCTTAAAGCATTTATACAAATGCTGGATAGATATGCCAACATATATTATAAATATATAATGAAATATATGATATGTGATACAACAATATATTTTGTGACATGATATAATGTAGTATAAAATAATATGATACCCATTTTATAGATAAACAATGAGGCTAAATTGGATTGAGCCTTATTCAAGTTTCCATAGTTTGTAAGAGAAGAGACTTGAATCCAGGTCTTCTGACTTTTAAGCCCATTTCTCATTCTATCACCCCATGATGCTTCATTTATTAAAGGGAGATAGGGAGTTCAGATTTTTTTATTTCACTGGTCTAGGGAATTCTGGAGTTGGGAATTTTCTCAGTCACTGCAGATCTGCATTTTATCTCTGTGTTTTTCTGTTAGAGACCATTCAGAAGTGTTGAGAGGGTAAGTGATTACATTCAGAGTCTGCAGCCAGTATTGTGAGCAGAATTAAAACTCAGGGCCTTCCTGACTTCATAACAGCTGTCTATTCATTTCTATACCTTCATTTCTATACCTATTCCAAGACTTCCTCTCTTATTTCTAGTTTCTAAAGTATTAAAAGAACCTCAGGCAAAAGCTATCTCATTTCCACGAGGGTTTCAATAACAAGAACCAGTTAAACAGGCAATGATGCATTCCAGAACAAAAAATTTTAAAAGGAGTGTTCTATTAAAAAAAAAGAAAAAGAAAAAGAAATGAGGGAGCAATTTTTGTCTTTTCTCCTTTTCATAGCAGGTGATAGTTTTTAAGTAAAATGGTAGACCAGACTGGGGAGCCATACCCCTTTTGAAAAATAAAGATTAGTCACTTGTCGCTTAGGAGATGGTGACGGCGGAGAAATCTCAGGGGCATTCAGGATGGTGGCAGCCACCTAGGGATGTTAATGAGATGTTTTGAAATGGCAGCTATTAGGGGAAATCTTTCCACTAAACATGGGAAATTGAGACGTACTCAGTACAAGAAAAGGTAAAACAGCATCCGGCCCCATGTTTCTAGTGTGGGAAGCAGGGGCCAGCACCAGCCACAAAAACACTGCTTCAAGAAAAAGGGGAGTTTGCATTTTTGGGAGGAGGCAGATGATGATAGATGTGACATGGCCCTCTTGATTCCAGACAGTGTTTTTTCTTTTCAAATATCTTCCAAAGAGAGTATTCATGGCCTCGCAGGTCCGCCCTGGGACAGCTCTTTTCTCGAAGTAGAAATGGATTGGAAAAAGAAGATGCTGTTCACAACAGTGGATTTGTTTGGCAAATTAGTAGCTGTATTTCTATCAGGGTTCTCGTGCTCCTCTCAGAATAGCCAGGTGAAAGGTATCTTATATAGATTTCAATAAAGGTGTCCTGCTTGTCTCCCTTGAGAGAAAGTAAGCTCTTTGAGGGCAAGAACGGGTTCATTTTTGTTTTTGTTTCTCCAGAGCAGTTCCTGGAAGAGAGGACCAACCAGCTGATGTGTTGGTTTATAAAAAATCTTTTCCTGAATCCTCTTCTTCTGTCTCTGTCTCTATCTCTGTCTCTCTCTTGTTCTCTGTCTCTGTCTGTTTCTGTCTCTGTTTCTCTATCTGTCTGTCTGTCGTTGTCTTTGTCTCTTTTGCTGATAGTTTTCTTCTTTCTATTATCTCTAGTCTGTCATATATATACATATATACACATACGTATATATATGTGTGTTTTTTGTATATAGCTGTTCAGATTTTGTCTCCATAATTATACTATTAATTTGATTTGGTTTTGGCATTTGTTTATTTGGAGGGTTTTTTTTTTTTTTTTTTGCTTTTCCTTGTATCCCCAGCCCTTAGAACTGTCCAGCACAAAGGAAGTCCTTAAAGATGCTTGTGGACTTGATCGGACTTATTCTCTCCTCTGACAGATCATAACCTGACTACAATTTACTCATTAAATCATAGAATTGGAAGGGAACTGAGAGGCCAGCTAGTCCAACTCTGTTATTTAAAGATGAAGAAACCAAGGTTCAGGGAAGTTTTTACTTTCTCAGGATCATATAGGGAGTAAGCATCAGAGGCAGGATTTGAACTCAGGTCTTTTGCTTGGACACAATATGTTTTCTCTCAGGCTGTGCTGTAGAGAAGGCTGGAAAGCATCTTAGCGGGAGCATATGGTCCCACTACCTCATTTTATAGCTGAGGAATAAAGTGTAAATGACTTGCCCGTGATCATTTAGCTAATAAGTTTCTGAGGTCAAGTCTTTTTTATTCCAGACATCACCTTATCTACTGTACCCCACCAGCTCTGGATATTACTGTTATTGTCATAAAACTAGCTGTATGTATCTATATGGCAACTTAAGGCTTACAAAACACTTTACAAACATTATCTCATGATTCAGGCCAGTTCCAATGATCTTGTGATAAAAAGAGCCATCTGCACCCAGAGAAAGGATTATGGGAACTGAGTGTGCATCACAGCAATTCTTTTTGTTGTTCGCTTGCATCTTGTTTTCTTTTTCATTTTTTTCCTTTTTGATCTGATTTTTCTTGTGCAGCAGGATAAATGTGGAGATACATATAGAAGAATTGCCCACATTTAACATATATTGGATTACTTACTGTCTAGGGAAGGGAATAGGGGAAAGGAAGAAAAATTTAGAACACAACATTTTGTAAGGGTGAATGTTGAAAATTATCCATGTATATATTTTGAAAATAAAAAGCTTTAATTAAAAAAAAAGTTATGTCATCTGATTCTCACAACAGACTTTAAGAGGGAGTTACAGCACAAGTTACTACCTTCATTTTACAGATGAGGAAATTGAGACTCAGATACCCCAAATCCCTCATTGCAAATCTTTCCCGATTTCAAATCAGAGCTTGAATTCTTTCCTGAGGTCAAATCCGAACTTGAATTCTTTCCATTACATCATTTTGCTCGTCATCTTGTATTCATACAAATAGTCATGCTTCCTTTCAAGGATTTTGTGTGATAAATGTGATGAGATATGAACACAGATAAGCAGAACACAAATTGGAATATGCTGAGTTCATAAAAGGAAGTTTGTCATTATTCAATCATGTTTGACTCTGTGACCCCATTGGGGGTTCTCGTGGCAAAGATACTAGAGTGATTTGTCACTTTCTTCTCCAGCTCATTTTACAGATGAGGAAACTGAGGCACACAAGAGGAAGTGGCTTGTACGCTACTACATGTCTGAGATTGGATTTGAACTTGGGTCTTGTGTGTGACCCTAGGCAAGTCATGTGCCCAGAGCACCTGGTGCTCTATCTACTATGCCATCTAGCCACCCTATATAAAAGGCATAAAAGGAAAACCAAATAGTAAATAATCCAATGAAAGCAAGATCACTTCCACCTAGGACAGGGAAATCTTTGGGGGAGGAGTCTGTATTTGGGCTTCTCTTTAATCCCATATTGGGTTTTTTTTTTCCTTGCAAGGATAATTAGGAACCTACTCAAGTGTTCTGAAGGCTCAGAAAAGCTGTTTGTTAAATTTTCATTGTGATAATTTACAGCTCAGAAATTAGCAAATGCTACAAACCATGGTTTAATTTATTAGAGGGGTTTTTTAATTATTGTCTAAACTTAAGAAAATGATGGAGAAAAAGCTAATAAAGCCAACAAACTGGAAAAGGTGGCCAGCCTATTTGGAGAGCCAGTTGTTAACATTTACTGAAATACCCCTGGGCCTTCTGCAAACAACCATCATCACAGTGTCTCTTTTTCACCATTCTTTTTGAAGTCTAAAATCCATTAGGGATTCACTTTTTTCTATAAAGGTTGTTGATCATTCTAATCTTCCAGGTTTTTCTTGTATTGTTGAAATTATGAAGAAATAGGTAATGTTTTATTCAGGATTTCTCTGATGATATAACTTCTTAGGGACTCTATTTTTCCTTTGAAAAGAATCACCGATTGTTAGATCTGGGAGAGACCTTAGAATGTAGACTTGGGGGCAGCTGGGTGGCTCAGAGGCTAGAGCACTGGCCCTGGATCAGGACGACCTGAATTCAAACCCTGCCACCTATACTTAACACTTATTAGGCTGGGTGACCCTGGGCAAGTCACTTAACCCTGACTGCCTCACAGAACCCAAAAAAAAACACAGACTTGGGAACAGAAAGGGTCTTTAGAACATAGAATTTCAAAGTAGGAAGGGGCCTTAGAACTTGGGACATCACAACAGGGAGTTTAGCAGTGGTCTAGTTCAACTCTCTCATTTCACAAATGTAAAGTTGAAAAACCCAGAGGAGAGCTATATAGTAACTGGCTCTTCTGATGGTTACCCAGGACCTCCTGACAATAAGTGACAGAGTGAGCTGGAAATCAGCTCTCGTGGGCTCCCAGGCTAGTTCTCTCTCTACTGTCCAGAACATCCCCCTCCATGTTTTAGCACATGGACCAGAACCTAATCCTCCCAAAGAACCCAAGATCAAATCCCACTTCAGACATGTACCTGTTAATGTCATGTTAAGTAACTTTGGGCAAATCACGTCATCTCAGCCTGCCTGTGTTTCCTTTACATAGTCCTCTTTCTCCTTCATATTTCTTTTCTTTCTCCTCCTCCTCCTCTTCCTCTTCCTCCTCTTCCTCTTCCTCCTCTTCCTCTTCTTCCTCCTCTTCCTCTTCCTCCTCCTCCTCTTCCTCCTCCTCCTCCTCTTTCTTCTTCTTCTTCTTCTTCTTCTTCTCCTTCTTCTTCTTCTTCTTCTTCTTCTTCTTCTTCTTCTTCTTCTTTTTCTTCTTTTTCTTCTTTCTCCTTCTCCTCCACTTCTTCTTCTGCTCCTTCCCTTCTCTTTGAGAGAATATATTCTTCTACTAAGATTCTCATTTCTGAAAATTTTTGGAATTTCTCTTTGGAAATTTCCTCTAGAGGCCTTAATGCATTTTTTAAAAAATCTGCAGTACAGACAAATTTCAAAATCATTATCCAAGTGGAACTCATTATCTTCCTCCTCCCTTCCTCCTCTCTTCTGAGCTTACTTGCTACTCTTGGGAACATCACTTACCACTCTGTCAATCATCCTTATGGATTCTTCTTTCTTGCTTACTCCCCATAACCAGACAGATTTCATCTCTCAGCATCATTTTCCCTGCATTTCTTTCCCAAATAATTTCTCTCTACTTATCAGAGGGTCCATAGTTCAGACCCTCAAACCCTCTCGTCAGGACCATTAAAACAGCTTCCTCAGTGCTCTTCCTGCTTCCAGCCTTTCCCCGACTCTAAACCATCCTTCCATCAGCAGCCAAAGAGACTTCCTAAAACACGGGGCAGATCATGTTACTATGCCCATTCTCAATAAACTAATGGCTCCCTATTGACTCTTAGCTCAAATGTCACTTTATATGTAACTCATCCTTTTAAAATTTCTATTTTCTGTGTAGGTTTTAAAATAGACACAATCAGTAGTCCAATAATTTGTTATTGTTGTTCAGCCATTGTTCAATTGGGTCCAATTCTTCGTGACCCCATTTAGGGTTTTCTTGGCAAAGATATTGGAGTGGTTTGCCATTTCCTTCTTTGGCTCATTTTACAGATGAGGAAACCAAGGCAAACAGGGTGGAGCCATTTGCCCAGAGTCACACAGCTAGTAAGTGTCTGAGGTCAGATTTGAACTCAAGTCTTCCTGACTCTGCCCATTGTGCCGCTCAGCTGCCCCATGTCCAATAAAACATATGGAACTAAGTAAATAGACATATATTAGGGATGCATGTCCACAATGGGTTTTTTTTAATTGTCAGTGAGTCAGTCAACAAATATTGTTTTAAGTATTTATTATGTGCCAGACACTGGGTTGAGTGCTGGGAATACAAAGAAAAGGAAAATATGGTTCTAGTCTTCAAGGAACTAATGTTCTAAAAGGGCTAAGATTCCTACTGTTAGACAGTCAGCCAAGTGCTAACTATGTGCCAGTCACTGGACTAAAGAAGGAAGGAAGGGAGAGAGAAGGATAGAAGGAAGAAAGGAAGGAAGGGAGGAAGGAGGGAGGGAAGGAAGAAAGAGAGGAAGGAGGGAGGGAGGGAGGGAAGAAGAGAAAGAGGGAGAGAAAGGAGGGAGGGAGGGAGGGAAGAAGGGAAAGAGGGAGAGAAGGAAGGAGGGAGGGAGGGAAGAAGGAAGGAAGGAAGGGAAGGAGGGAGGGAAAGAAGGAAGGAAAGGAGGAAGGAAGGAAAGAAGGAAGGAAGGAAGGAAGGAAGGAAGAAAGGAAGGAAGGAAGGAAGGAAGGAAGAAAGGAAGGAAGGAAAAAGGAAGGAGGGAGGGAGGGAAGGAGGGGAGAGAAAGAGAGGGAGGGAGGGAGGAAGGAAGGGAGGGAAGGAAGAAGGAAGGAAGGAAGGGAAGAAAGAGGGAGGGAGGAAGGAAGGAAGGAATGGAAGAAAAAGGAAAGAGAGAAGGAAAGGAGGGAAAGAGAAAGGAAGCAAGCTTTATTAAGTGATCACTATGTGCCAGGCATTGTGCTAAGTTCTTTCCAAATATTATCCTGCTTTTTTTTTGTTTGTGTTTGTTTTTTGCTGAGGCAACTGGGGTTAAGTGACTTGCCCAGGATCACCCAGCAAGGAAGTGTTAAGTGTCTGAGGTCAGATTTGAACTCAGGTCCTCCTGACTTCAGGGCTGGTGCTCTATCCACTGCGCCACCTGACTAGCAGGCAAAACAGTTTGAATGTTAATCAGGGGCAATAGGGAGCCCTCTGAAAATTGTTGAGGAGAGGAATGATGTGATCAGATCTATGCATAAGAAAACTAATTCTAGGGCTAGATGATGCAGAAAATAAAGTGCTGGCCCTAAAGTCAAGAGGACCTGAGTTCAAATCCAGCCTCAGATACTTAGCACTTCCTAACTGTGTGATCCTGGGCAAGTCACTTAACCCCAATTGCCTCAGCAAAAATAAATAAATAAATAAATGAATAAATAAATAAATAAATAAATAAATAAATAAATAAATAAAAGAAAAATAATTCTAGTGCCTTCGCTCTGTTAATTATTTCCTATTTATCATGTACATACTTTGTTTTATAGATTTATTTGCATATTTTCTCCGCCATTAGAATGTAAATTTCTTGAGGTCAGGGATTGGTTTTGTATACTTCTCACTTCAAAGAGTGTCTGGCATACAGTAGGCACTTAATAAATGTTTGTTTTATTTATTATTTCTGGCAGTAAGATGAGAAATGGATTAGAGGGGAGAGAGAAAATATTGGAAGGTCAATTAGGTCAATTGGAGGTGAGCAATTAGAACCTGCACTGGAGAGATGATCGTGGGACTAGACAGGAAGGAATGGATACCAGCAGTAATGTCCTGGTAAATGTACAGCTCAACATAGTTTAATCTTTATTATTACTATTTTCTCTGTCACTTCCTTAAGCCTAAACAATAGACAAAACAATCAATTTGTAACATTTGCTACTCTCCCAGGTGTAAATGCCCATATTGAAGATTTGCCAATCTCCATATTGGAAATTTAACAATCAGCCCTTGGAAACGCCTTTGAGCTGGCTGTATAATAATAGTCCCTATATCAAGGACACTGCAGAAATGGCACTGGCAATACTTGGTGACTGACTGTATAGGAAGAGTCGATTATAATCCCAAATCAGTCTCAGGGTCTTTCAATCAGACCTTACATTTTAAACCATTTCTAATTCAGCGCGTTTAAAAATGAAGCCGCCTTTTATAATGAGATTATGAATGCTTCCTTCTCTTCCCTGAGAACTCCTAACTGTCCTCCATCTTCTCGTTAGTGAGAAACTCATGTTTGAAACCGGAAACACCTCAGCAGGAAAGGCAAACTCCCCCAGGGGGCTTTGGGGTGTGTTCCCAGGGGACCTATGGGGCCATTTCAAGTATCTGCAGTCATTGAATTTGAGGAAGAAACAGTGGTAGGAACCGTGCTCCCCCTGGAAAATGGGATCGCCGGCCTAGTCTTGTGGCATTAGCTCAGCCAACTTTGTTATGGGCAGTTACTGAAATGGAGCCTCCAAGTATGATAGCAACCATGTGGAGGCAGCACAGGTATGAAAAGGTGGCAGGGGCAGGGATGGAAATATCAGGAGTCAGGAGATGGGCCACCAGAAGAACCGAGAGGGCCCTGGGAACACAGAATGTCAGAGCTGGGAAGGCCCTTAGAACCCAGGAGGTCAGAGCTGGGAGGGCCCTTAGAACCCAAGATGTCAGAGCTGGGAGGGCCCTTAGAACCCAGGAGGTCAGAGCTGGGAGGGCCCTTAGAACCCAGGAAGTCAGAGCTGGGAGGGCCCTTAGAACCCAGGAGGTCAGAGCTGGGAAGGCCCTTAGAACCCAGGAGGTCAGAGCTGAGAGGGCCCTTAGAACCCAAGAGGTCAGAGCTGGGAGGGCTCTTAGAACACAGAATGTCAGAACTAGGAGGGCTCTTAGAACACAGAATGTCAGAGCTGGAAGGAATCTTAGAACACGGGATGTAAGAGCTTAGAACCCAGAATGCAAGGCAATAACAGAGCTGGGCCCTAGGACTCACACATCCCACTATCCATATCCAGTCCCTTTGGCGTCCTTCCCATGTATTCCAGAGCTCTGGTTTGACAGTTTTAGAAGAGACAGAACCAAATAGTACCTTTCAGAGCAGGGATCTATTGTTGCTAAAATATCGTGTCTCCAGGGAATACGTAACCATAACTTTCAGGAAATGAAATTTCTGATGCCCTCCAGAAAACTGTTTAATCATTATTAGGGCTCCTGATAGGAAAATGGTTCATGATGATAATTTGGTTTTGTGACTTATTCCATTGTGTCTGGAGCTGCCCAGGAAGAGTCTTTATTGCTGGTGTCTTTTACCTATAAGGGAAGATCAGAAGCTTAAGGTGCAGGGACGCAGGGGTGACTGTAGCCGTCTTAGTGCAGGGAGAAGGAAGGAGAAGGCGGTGGACGTTGGTCTTCTAGCTTTAGCTCTCTGGCTAATCTCCATTGCTGTGGGAGCAACAAGCAAGCTTGGGACCCATCTTCTTTACTACATCAGCTACCGATTGGCCCAGCTGGGGCCAGGACCAGCCATCGACCTTGGGCAGTTGCCAACACTTCCAAGACTGAGCTAAGCAAAAACCGGTGCTCACTCTTTGGAACCCAAGGGGCAAACATGCAGGCTATGTAGAAGGGTACCCTAAGGAAACATCATCTCCAATTTCCAGATAAATTCTTCAATAGGCAGAACTTTCCAGGTAACTCTTTAAAACGAGAATGAGATGGAATGAGATAAGATATGGATATCGTTTTGCAAAACTAAAAATATTCCAGAAATTCCAGCTGGGGATATGGTGGGTGATTGGTGGCAGAGAAGTGTCAGTGTTTGGGGGAGGGAGTTTTGATACCGGGAGTTCCCTAGGATGTTGAAGTCATGGTTCCCAAGGCCCCACTTCCCCATCCCTCCAGAAACAATCCTGAAAACCAAGATTCGAAGACTCAAATTTGGAGTTTCTAAATATACACCTCTGTTCCCAAACCAAGTGCTTTCCCCTAGCATAGGAAGTCTTTTTTGTGTCAAGGAACCTTCCTTTGGCAGTATCTGCTGAAGCCCATGCACCCCTCCTCAGAAAAATTTTGAAAAGCATCAAATGTATAAAGAAACCAATTATATTGAAATAAAGGTATCAAAATATTTTTAAATTCATACCCCCTGATGATCAACTATGTTTTAGCTTTTCTCAGCAATACAATGATCCAAGACAATTCCAAAAGCCCCATGATAGAAAATGCCATCCACATCCAGAGAAAGAACTTTGGAGTCTGAAGGCAGATCGAAGCACACTATTTTCACTTCCTTTTGTTTTTCTTTTCCCCTGTGGTTTCTTTCCCTTTTTGTTCCAATTTTTCTTTCACAACATGACTAATGGGAAATACATTTAACATGATTGTATATGTATAACTATATCAGATTGTCTGCCATTTTAGGAAGGGGGGAAGGAATGGAAAGAGGGAGAAAATTTTGAAATTCAACATCTTACAAAACTCAATGTTGAAAACTAGTAATTGGGGAAAATACTATTTAGTGCAAAAAAAATCTCATGTATCCCCTGAAATATGTGGGAAACCCATGGACCCCCAAGTTAAGAACCCATAGCATAGTGAGAATGTGCGGAGAAGTCAAGAGATAAGACTTCCTTTTACTCATCCTGGAATGGATGCTAAACATCCATTTTCCCAAAGAAAGACAGTTCTTTTTCTCCTTCAAATGAAAATACTGCAAAAGCCAAGATATAAGCACAGCCATTGGTTCCATGTGGAAGTCACCATAATTGAAAAACTAATATCCATGAAATCCATCACTCAATGCTCCTTCTCCAAGGTTAGGTCAGGGGATCCACAATCCAGGGCTGGAAGGGGCTTCAGAAGCCACTCAATCCAAGACCCCAGTGTAATACAATGAGGGAATTGAAGGCCCAGGAGAATAAGGGGCCTGCTCAAGATTCCCATAAATAGTTAGCATCCAGAGACAAAATTTCAATCCATATCCTTTGAAGAAATCAGTCTCTCTCCTCTGTCCTGTTGCTGTTCAGTCATTTTGGTGATGTCTGACACGTCATGACTCTATTTGGGATTTTCTTGGCAGAGATACAGGATTACGCTATCATTTCCTTCTCCCACTCATTTTACAGATGGGGAAACTGAGGCAAACAGAGTGAAGTGACTTGACCAGCTTATATTGTTAGGAAGTGTCTAAGCTCAAATTTGAACTCAGGTACTCCTGACTACCAGCGATCTATCCATTGTTCCACCTAGATGTTCTCTCTCCTAAGCTGCTTCAAATTGAATCTGAGCTTTTCCTTCTTTTTATAAAGTGATTCCTGGTTTTCTGGCTAATAGTCTGTGTTCTCTCACTCACTGGCACCTGCTCAAAATGTCCATTTGGAATCAAAGAACATTAGATTTGGAGAGGCCCTTGGGGCATAGAATGTCGGAGCTGGAAAGGGAGCTTGGAATAAGAAATGTCCAAGGGGGAAGGGACCTTAATGATAACAAGAGCTGGCATTTTTATAGCCCTGAAGCTTTGCAAAATACACTGTACAGACATGATCTCATCGGAGCCCCAAGGCCACCCCATGAGAGGGGTTCTATGGGCGGGAAGATTATCTCCATTTCAGAAATGAAAAAACCAAAGCTCCAAATGGTTAGGAGGCTTGAATAATATCTATATCTATATCTATCTATCCATCTGGATAGAAATGGAGATATATAGATATGTATCTAGATGGATAGATAGATAGATAGATAGATAGATAGATAGATAGATAGATAGATAGATAGATAGATAGATATACAGAGCTTATAAATGTTTAGTCTAAGTGGGAGTTGGAGAGTTCCTTACTCCAGGGTGCTTTAGAATACAGATGAAACCTAGAATACAGAATGTTAGCAGAGTTAGAATGCAAAATGTCAGCAGAGATGAAGCCCCTAGAACACAGAATGTCAGCAGAGCTAGAACACAGAATTTTGGCAGAAATGAAGCCCCCAAACACAGACTGTTAGCAGAGTTAGGCTATAGAACATCAGCAAAGCTGGAGAGATACCTAGAACATAGAATTTTCAAGATTAAAAGAACTTTTGGATGGAAAATGTTAGACTTGAGAAAGGCCTTGGAACCTGGATGGGTAGAAGGAAACCCTAGATTGCATGGTTTAGAACTGGAAAATGATTTTAGCCCAATCCTCTTCTCTAACAGATGAGGAGAGAGAGAGAGAGTAAATCTCCAGATTCACCTAATGAATATCAAAGCCAGAGACCACATCTCCTGTCCCCATTCCCCATTCTAGTCTGCCACATTAATGTTTCTTATGATCCATCAACAAACACTTACTAAACACCTGCTGTGTGCTTATTTATAGACAGACATCATTTGTCACACAGAAAGTGTGCTATAGCCTTGGTCCAGCAAGTCATTAAGCTCCCTGGGCTTCATTTTCCTGAGATGGTCCCTTCCAGTTTTAACTCTAGGATTGATACCAGGCACTATTCAATCAACTAATCAGCATTTATTAACCACCTCATATGTACCTGAAACTGTGCCAGGTGATTGTTCCGTCATGTCTGACTCTTCCTGATCCCCTCTGGGTTTTTCTTGGCAGAGATACTGAGTGGTTTACCATTTCTTTCTCCAGCTCATTTTTCAGATAAGGAAATTGAGGCAAACAGGGTTAAATGACTTGACCAGTATCATACTGCTACAAAGTGTGGGGCTATGTTTGAACTCCACTGTACCACTCAGCTGTCTCAAGTTATAATTTATTAATAATCCCAAATCACATTTATGTTACACTTTTAGTGTTTGTAATGCCCTTTGCATGCAAGGATTCCATTGGTATCTCACAATCACTCTGTGAAGTCAGTACCAATAATATCCCCATTTCACAGATGGATAATATAGTGCCATAGAACATGGCCAGTTCTGGGCCAAATGCTCCTATGATTGTGTCTTTTTCTGGTTCCCCAGTTTTTGGTCGCTCTGTTACCAGTCCCCTCTCCTTCACACCCATCTCCCCTCAGCATTATTGGTTTCCTTGTTTTCTGACCTAATTTTTCTCTTTCAGACCCCAGATATTGACAACCACCATGCCCTCATTGAGTTCAATGAAGAGGAAGGCAGCTTCATTCTTCAGGATTTCAATTCCCTCAGTGGGACCTTTGTCAACAACTGCCACATTCAGAACGTAGCGGTGAAACTGAAACCAGGGGATGTCCTGCGGTTTGGATCCAGGGGGCTCACCTATGAACTGGTCGTGGAGTTCCTAACCTCAGTAAGCTTTGCCTCAGCCCCTCCTCCCCTTGCACTGGAAGGATGGATGGATGGATGGATGAATAAGTGAATGAATGAAAAAATGTATTCATCCCTACTATGTGCCAAGCACTTTACTAAGTATGTGAGAATACTAACACAAAAATAAATGCTATTTCTGCTCTCAATGAGCTTGCATTCTTATAAAAGAGGGAGAGAGATGGGGCGGCTAGGTGACACAATGGATGGAGCACCAGTCCTAAAGTCAGGAGGACCTGAGTTCAACTCTGTCCTCAGACACTTAACACTTCCTGGCTGTGTGACCCTAAGCAAGTCACTTAACCCAATTGTCTCAGCAAAAAAAAAAAAAAAAAAAAAAAAAAGAGAGAGACGGAGAGGGAGAAAGGAAGCAGTACATATAGGGGAGTGGTGGCCAGTGGCTAAATTATTTTGGTTGGGAAAGTTACAGGGATGAGGAAAAGACCCACAGAGAGGTTGATTACACAACTCTTCCAGAAGCAATGATAGAATTGATTTGATTATGATTACAAAATTAGAAAGAGGTGAGGGCAGAGCAGAAGGGAGTTTCAAGGCTGAATATGGGGGTAAAAAGTTTGCTTTCGGATCCTGGAGGCATTTTAGCTGTTGAATGAAATGAAACTTAGCAGGAGCTGGAATCTCCATGTAGTAGCTCAACTGAGTCATTTCAGCCATGTCTGACTCTTTATGATCCCATTTGAAGTTTTCTTAGTTTTCAAGATAACTGGAGTAGTTGGCTGTTTCCTTCTCCAGTTCATTTTACAAATGAGGAAACTGAGGCACAAGGAGTGGAATGACTTGTCCAGGGTCATATAGCTAGTAAGTGTCTGAGGCTGGATTAGCACTCATGAAGATGAGTTTTCCTGATTCCAAATCTAGTGCTTTGTGCACTGTGGCTCTCCCAACTGGCCTTGGTTAAGACTATGTAACATCCTTTGTTGTGGACTCGGTATCACCAAATCTAATTGAGTCTTCCTTCTCCCAGGACAGGTACTCTCTCCAATGTACCACCTAACTGCCAATCAAAATATCTAGGAAATAATAAGAGGCAACAGTTGTATGGGAGGAGTGTAAAAGGAAGAGAGTGTCTAAGGAGTCATCAAGTTATGGGATCATGAGTGGATCTGTAAGATTGTTAATTGACACACCCTATGCAGGAACAATGGTACCATGGATTTGATTACTGAGCCCAGGGAAAGAAGTAGAAAGGGAGTTATTGCGAGGGGAGAAGGGAAGAAGTGGTGGATAGCTGTATCCCCTGCAGAGTGCATGACCTTGATGTAGATGGACAACTGGAAGGCAGATGAACACGGGCTTGTGTGCTGGTCAGACGGCTAACTGACAGATTGCCCTTTCTCACTGATCCAGACAATTTGTTCACAAAGCAAAAGATTCTATATTTCCTTCCATTAGTATTCACAACCTGATAAGGTTTCCATGAATAGCATTATAGTTTCTCAAGACACTGGCAGCCACATATCCCAGCTTCTGAGCTGGAAAAGATCTTGGAGGCCATTTAGTCCAATCTTCCCCACCCACCCACTCATCTTACAGAATACTGTAATCAACCAATCAAGAAAAGAAGATAAACCTACTGTTAGAAATTGGTACATCAAGCCACAAATGGGGCGGTCAGATAGCAGGAGTAGGAGGAAGCGATGATAAAGCCTGGAGAAGAGAGAGTTATCCAAAAGGAGAGAGGGGTCAGCAGTGTCAACGACTTGGAGAAATCAAGAAAAATGAGGATTAAGTTGGCAATTGAAGGAGCCCTGGCAGCTTTGGAGAGAGCAATTTTAGTTTAGTTTAGGACAGCTGGGGGGGTGAATCAGGAAAGAGGGAGAAGAGGCAGTTACTATGGGTAGTTTTTTCTTTTTCTTTCTTTTTAAAATTATTTTTTAATTAAAGCCTTTTATTAACAAAACATATGCATGGGTAATTTTTCAACATTGTCTCTTGCAAAACCTTGTATTCCAAATTTTCCCCTCCTTCACCCCCCCTTCCCCTAGATAGCCAGGTCCAATACATTCAATATGTTAAAATATATGTTAAATCCAATATATGAATACATATTTATGCACAAGAAAAATAGGATCAAGAAGGAAAAAAAACTAAGAAAGAAAATAAAATGCAAGCAAACAATAACAAAAAGTGAGAAAATGCTAGGTTGTGGTTCACACTCAGTAATGGGTGTGGACAGCTTTTTCAAGGAGCTTGGCTGAGATAAGAGGGAGATTCCCAGAACTCTAACTTGAGGAGGGTAGTAGGATTAAAAGAACTATTTTAAAAACTGAGGAGACTTGTACATGGTTGTAGATAGCAAGGAAAGAAATAAAGATTGAAAATAAGGAAGAGGATAGAAGAGATAGGAGGTGATGTAATTAAAGGGTATTGGCAAAGAGAGCTCATTGGACAACAAGAAGGGATATTTCTTCATTAGAGACTGGAATAAAAGGGGAGAGTATGAGAGATGGTGTAAGATGTAGAAAAGGGGACCAGGGGAACTCATAAAGTAAATGGCTTTTGTTTTCTCAATAAAGTAGAAGGTGAGGATCTTAGCTGTAGAGATCGGCAGAAGATATTCTGAGACACTTGAAGCAAAAAGAAGGGAACAGCATATAGAATTGTCATTGAGTCATTTCAGTTTTGTACACCTCTTCATGACTCCATTTGGGGTTTTCTTGCCAGAGATAATGGAGTGGTTTGCCATTTCCTTCTCCAGATCATTTTACAGAAGAGGAAACTAAGGCAAATAGGGTGAAGTGACTTGCCCAGAATCACATAATTAATAAGTGCCTGAGTTTGGATTGAACTCATAAAGATGAATCTTCCAGATACAAAGCCCAGTGTTCTGTGCACTATGGCACCATCTAGCTGAATCAATTAGAATCAATTAGATCTGGGTAAGATTAGATAAAATATTTCATTGTAGACCAGTTAGCATCATAAAATCTGATGGGCTTTTATCAATCCTCATCTTTCTTGACTCTGTTGACATCACCAATCACCTTCTTTCTGATCTTTCTTCTCTCTGGGTTTTTGTGACACTTCTCTCCTTTGGTTCTCATACCTACAGGTTGGACAGTTCTTTCTTAGTCTCTTGAGCTGGAGCTTCATTGAGGTCATCCCTACTAATTAAGCATATTCCCTAAAAGTCTGTGATGGGCTTGTCTCTCTGCTCCCTCACTCAACAATCTCATCAGTTTCCATGGTTTTAAACTCTAACCTCAATGCAGAAGGGGAAGTTAGGTGGCACATTGGATAGAATGCTAGAACTTGAGTCAGAAAGACCTGAATTCACATCTAGCCTCAGACACTTACTGACTGTGTGACCCTGGACCAGTTACTTAACCCTGTTTGCCTCAGTTTCCTCATATGTAAAATAAAAAAGATGGAGAAGGAAATGGCAAACCACTCTTTGATATTTTGCTATCTTTGTCAAGAAAAACCCAAATGGGGTCACAAAGAGCAGGACATGACTGAAAACTATGGAGATTCTTGGATTTATTTGTCCAGTCCTGACCTCTCCAGTCTCTCACCTCCAACTGCCTAATGAATATTTTAGACTGGGTATGTGATAGATATCTTAAATTCAATCTATCCAAAACTGAGCTCATTATCTTGACCACCACAACTCCTTCCCCTAGAAAATCCCCCTTTCCTTCTAACTTTCTTATTAAAATCAAAGATGTCACCATCCTCCCATTTAGATCCACAACCTAAGTCATCCTCACACTCTCACCATCACCCCCATATACAATTTGTCAGATCCTCTTACTCCAAAGCCAATTCTTTTCCCTTTTTCTTTCACACTGCATAAAGACAAATCAATTGTATTTAATGGCTCTTTCAATGGTTAGTTAACTCAGGTTTGTGTGCTATATAAAGTGGACTTGCTTTTTCTCAAGTCTGGCCACAAATCTGTGCCTCTGAACGCCACCCAAAGATGGGAAGGCATCATAATGCTCTAGCTCCCTCTTCTGATCATTTCTCAGTGTTTCACTCAATTAACAAAATCCCTTTGTAGTTTAGGTAGGTCCTTTCCTAGGAACACACCATGATAGTATGTCAGAGCTGGAAAGGACCTTAGAGATCACCTATTCTGAGAGGGAAACTGAGGAATAGGGAGAAGGAGGATCCTGTCCAAAGTCACAGGTAGTTGCAGGAGGACTAAAATCCAGGTCATTTGCCACTTCAGAGAATCATATCTCTAAAGCTGAAAGCCCATCCCTCCCTATGATTGACTTGTGCAGAAATGTTGAATGTGATTGGGTAAATGTATAACTGGATCCCTGCCCTCCTGAAGTGTACATATGACACACCTTTTAAAATAGTAATTTATTTCTCCAAATACATGCAAAGATAGTTTTCAATATTCACCTTTGCAAAATCTTATGTTCCAAATTTTTTTCACTCTTTTTTCCCATTCCTCCTCTCCAAGATAGCAATCTGATAAAAGTTAAACATGTGCAATTATTTTATATATATTTCCATATTCATCATGCTGTGCAAGAATTAAAAAATCATATCAAAAGGGAAAAAACACAAGAAAGGAAAAAAACACGCAAATAACAACAACAACAAAATGAAAATACTATGCTTTGATCCACATTCAGTCTCCATAGTTCTCTCTCCATGATGGTACTTTCCATCACAAGATATGACACATTTTTAAATTTAATTTGCAATATTAACATTTCTCCATTAATATCTTAATCAATAAACATTTATTAAGCACCTACTATGTGCTAGATATTGTTCTAAGCCTTAGGGATGCAAAAAGAGACAAAAGCCAGTCTTAAGTCTGGACAAATATCAGAACAATAAATCAAACCCTGATCTGCATATTTGACAGTTTTACAGGGGTAAATGCTCACACTAAAGTTTACTAATAAGCTCTGAGTTTGTCAAGAGCTGGCTCCAGCTCAGTCCTGGATGTTTTCCCAACCTTCATGTGGTTGCTGAACAGATATCCCTTGGGTTCATGTTTTAAGCATCATTTTGGAAAATATTGAGTTTTCTGTTGGCAGGATTCTTGTTCAAATCTGGGTTAAACTAGCTCTCTTTTGCGGTGCTTTCCTACTTTGAGAATATAATAGAATATAAGCTCCTTGAGGCAGGCACTTTTTATTGTCAACCAGTGGATAACACATAATAGGTGATAATTAAACGAAATAGATGAAGGATTAGGTGAATGAATGGGATTCTGGGATTCTCTCCATCCCCTAGCCCAAGTGGCACTACTGGTTCTGGAGTTATTATTTCAATAAGGTCACCAACTTAAATGAACCTAGACTTAAATGAACTCAAATCTTTGGGTTTCTTTCAAGTGCTATAGTTCTTTTTTTTTTTTTTTTTTACATGTTCATATTTTTTTTATTTTTTTTAATTTAATGATTACTTTATAATGACAACATTATTCCTTGCACTCGTTTCTTTTCCGATTTTTTCCCCCTCCCTCCCTCCACCCCCTCCCCTAGATGGCAAGCAGTCCTTTATATGTTGGATATGTTGCAGTATATCCTAGATACAATATATGTTTGCAGAACCGAACAGTTCTCTTGTTGCGTAGGGAGAATTGGATTCAGAAGGTATAAATAATCCGGGAAGAAAAACAAAAATGCAGATAGTTTACATTCGTTTCCCAGTGTTCTTTCTTTGGGTGTAGCTGCTTTTGTCCGTCATTTATCAATTGAAACTCAGGTCTCTTTGTCAAAGAAATCCACTTCCATCAAACTATGTCCTCATACAATATCGTTGTCGAAGTGTATAATGATCTCCTGGTTCTGCTCATTTCACTTAGCATCAGTTCATGTAAGTCTCGCCAGTCCTCTCTGTATTCATCCTGTTGGTCATTTCTTACAGAACAATAATATTCCATAACATTCATATACCACAATTTACCCAGCCATTCTCCAATTGATGGGCATCCATTCATTTTCCAGTTTCTAGCCACTACAAACAGGGCTGCTACAAACATTTTGGCACATACAGGTCCCTTTCCCTTCTTTAGTATTTCTTTGGGATATAAGCCCAATAGAAACACTGCTGGATCAAAGGGTATGCACAATTTGATAATTTTTTGGGCATAATTCCAGATTGCTCTCCAGAATGGTTGGATTCGTTCACAACTCCAATGCATTACTGTCCCAGTTTTCCCGCATCCCCTCCAACATTCATCATTATTTTTTCCTGTCATCTTAGCCAATCTGACAGGTGTGTAGTGGTATCTCAGAGTTGTCTTCATTTGCATTTCTCTGATCAATAATGATTTGGAACACTCTTTCATATGAGTGGTAATAGTTTCAATTTCATCCTCTGAAAATTGTCTGTTCATATCCTTTGACCACTTATCAATTGGAGAATGGCTTGATTTCTTATAAATTTGAGTCAGTTCTCTATATATTTTAGAAATGAGGCCTTTATCAGAACCTTTAACTGTGAAGATGTTTTCCCAGTTTGTTGCTTCCCTTCTAATCTTGTTTGCATTAGTTTTGTTTGTACAAAGGCTTTTTAATTTGATGTAATCAAAATTTTCTATTTTGTGATCAGTAATGGTCTCTAGTTCATCTTTGGTCACAAATTTCTTTCTCCTCCACAAGTCTGAGAGATAAACTATTCTATGTTCCTCTAATTTATTTATAATCTCGTTCTTTATGCCTAGGTCATGGACCCATTTTGATCTTATCTTGGTACATGGTGTTAGGTGTGGGTCCATGCCTAATTTCTGCCATACTAATTTCCAATTATCCCAGCAGTTTTTATCAAATAATGAATTCTTTTCCCAGAAGTTAGGGGCTTTGGGTTTGTCAAACACTAGATTGCTATAGTTGACTATTCTGTCTTGTGAACCTAACCTTTTCCACTGATCCACTAATCTATTTCTTAGCCAATACCAAATGGTTTTGGTGACTGCTGCTTTATAATATAATTTTAGATCAGGTACAGCTAGGCCACCTTCATTTGATTTTTTTTTTCATTAATTCCCTTGAGATTCTCAACTTTTTATTGTTCCATATGAATTTTGTTGTTATTTTTTTCTAGATCATTAAAATATTTTCTTGGAAGTCTGATTGGTATAGCACTAAATAAATAGATTAGTTTAGGGAGTATTGTCATCTTTATTATGTTCGCTCGGCCAATCCAAGAGCACTTAATATTTTTCCAATTATTTAAATCTGACTTTATTTGTGTGGATACTTTTTTATAATTTTGCTCATATAATTCCTGACTTTCCTTTGGTAGATAGATTCCCAAATATTTTATGGTATCAACAGTTATTCTGAATGGAATTTCTCTTTGTATCTCTTGCTGTTGAGTTTTGTTGGAGATGTATAAAAATGCTGAGGATTTATGGGGATTTATTTTGTAGCCAGCTACTTTGCTAAAATTATGAATTATTTCTAATAGCTTTTTAGTAGAATCTCTGGGGTTCTCTAGGTATACCATCATATCATCTGCAAAGAGTGATAGTTTGGTTTCTTCATTGCCTACTCTAATTCCTTTAATATCTTTCTCGACTCTTATTGCTAGGCTAGTGTTTCTAATACGATATTAAATAATAATGGTGATAGAGGGCAACCTTGCTTCACTCCAGATCTTACTGGGAAAGGTTCCAGTTTTTCTCCATTGCATATGATGCTTACTGATGGTTTTAAATATATACTCCTGACTATTTTAAGGAAAAGTCCATTTATTCCTATGCTCTCAAGTGTTTTTATTAGGAATGGATGTTGGATTTTATCAAATGCTTTTTCTGCATCTATTGAGATGATCATATGGTTTTTGTTTGTTTGGTTATTGATATAGTCAATTATGCTAATAGTTTTCCTAATATTGAACCAGCCCTGCATTCCTGGTATAAATCCTACTTGGTCATAGTGTATTATCCTGGGGATGATTTTCTGTAATCTTTTTGCTAATATTTTACTTAAGATTTTAGCATCAATATTCATTAGGAAGATTGGTCTATAATTTTCTTTCTCTGTTTTCAGCCTACCTGGTTTAGGTATCAGTATCATGTCTGTGTCATAAAAGGAGTTTGGTAGGACTCCTTCGATCCCTATTTTTTCAAATAGTTTATTTAGCATTGGAGTTAATTGTTCTTTAAATGTTTGGTAGAATTCACATGTAAATCCATCTGGTCCTGGGGATTTTTTCTTAGGGAGTTGATTGATAGTTTGTTCTATTTCTTTTTCTGAGATGGGACTGTTTAGGATATTTACTTTTTCCTCTGTTAGTTTGGGCAAGCTATATTTTTGGAGGTATTTTTCTATTTCATTTAAGTTGTCGAATTTATTGGCATAAAGTTGAGCAAAGTAACTCCTAATTATTGCTCTAATTTCCTCTTCGTTACTGGTGAGTTCTCCCTTTTCATTTTTAAGACTAACAATTTGATTTTCCTCTTTCCTTTTTTTAATCAGATTTACTAAGGGTTTGTCTATTTTGTTGGTTTTTTCATAGAACCAACTCTTAGTTTTATTAATCATTTCAATAGTTTTTTTTTTACTTTCAATTTTATTGATCTCTCCTTTTATTTTTAGAATTTCAAGTTTAGTGTTTGACTGGGGGTTTTTAATTTGTTCCTTTTCTAGCATTTTTAGTTGCTAACCCAATTCATTGATCTTCTCTTTCTCTATTTTATACAAATAGGCCTCTAGAGATATGAAATTTCCCCTTATTACCGCTTTGGCTGCATCCCATACATTTTGGTATGATGTCTCATTATTATCGTTTTCTTGTGTGAAGTTATTAATTATGTCTATGATTTGCTGTTTCACCCAATCATTCTTTAGCATGAGATTATTTAGTTTCCAATTATTTTTTGGTCTAATTCCCCCTGGTTTTTTGTTGAATGTAATTTTCATTGCATCGTGGTCTGAAAAGGATGCATTTACTATTTCTGCCTTACTGCATTTGAGTTTGAGGTTTTTATGTCCTAATATATGGTCAATTTTTGTATAGGTTCCATGAACTGCTGAAAAGAAAGTGTATTCCTTTCTGTCTCCATTACATTTTCTCCAGAGATCTATCATATCTAACTTTCAAGTGCTATAGTTCTGAGGATATCATTTTAGTAAGGTCACCAATTTAAATGAACCTAAAGTTAAATGAACCCGAATTTTTGTGTTTCCTTCAAGCGCTCTGGTTCTAGAGTTATCATTTCAGTAAGGTCACTGATTTAAATGAACCTAGAGTTAAATGAACCTGAATCTTTGTGTTTCCTTCAAGCGCTCTGGTTCTGGAGTTACCATTTCAGTAAGGTCACCGATTTAAATGAACCTAGAGTTAAATGAACCCGAATCTTTGTGTTTCCTTCAAGCACTATGGTCCTGGAGACCAAGTGCTATGGTTCTAGAGTTAACCATTTCAGTAATGTCACTGATTTAAATGAACTTAGAGCATCAACACAAAATTTTGGAAAGTAAATAATTGGACTCATGAAAGGAAGCAAAAGACTTCATCCTACTCAAAACATACCTAAAGAACACACACAAGTGAATCTTAGTACATTCAACAGTTTTTTAGATTACGGCTCTTGTTTCCACACAGATGGACAGAGTCCTGTATAACAAACATAGATGGCTCAATGGAAAAAGCACTGGATTCAAAGCCTGAGGATCTTGGTTCAAATCCTTCTCATATCACTTTCCCCCTGAATCACTTAGTTCCTGTGGACCTCAGTTTTGACCTGTAAAATGAGCAGGTTGAAGTAGATGGCCTTTGGGTTTCCTTCACTGCTATTATTTATGAGCCCATGATCATTTATTTGACTTTGAAAAGTATAAGTTTCTTGGCTTGTTTTGTAGCTTCATTATATTTCTAATTATTATTAGGTTAGTAAAGTCAAAGAATTTAGCTTCAGAGAACCTAAGACAGAGCAAGAAATAGTGTGGGTAACTGGGGCTGGGGCCCTGGCTCTCATGGATGGGGAGGGAGAGAGGAGAGGGAACAATTCCTCTCTCAGAATCTCAGAAGTTAGCCTTCACCGTGCCTCTACTCTCTCCCAGTCTGGGCTGTTATCCCTCTAGAATCCTACAGCTGTCCTTCTCAAGGCTTCCTTGGTCGGGGCTGGTGCAATGAGCCAAGTGGAGCACTAGCTAGGTGGGACTTCACTCCCTGCCCAGAATGTGCTGCCTTACCAAGGATCCTCTGCCAAATGAGACACCTGGGGTCAGTGGGGAGACTGGCCCCAAATTCAACTTGCCAGTCCTGCTAATATCCTCAGGACCCACCGTTAATTCCCTACCTACTCTTTCTCCTATTTTACTGCTCTCTCTGACAAACTTTTTCTGTTAAAGAGGGTTATTGGGGTTTTTTGGGGGGAGGGTCAATTTCATAAACCTTCATTTCTGTCTACACTTGACTTCAACCATGCACAAGAATATATATATATATATATATATATATATATATATATATAATATATATATATATATATATATATATATATGTATTGCACTGAGGCAATTGGGACTTGTCTAGGGTCACATAGGTAGAAAGTGTTAAGTGTCGGAGACCAGATTTGAACTCAGGTCTTCCTGACTTCAGGGCTGGTGCTCTATCCACTGCCCCAAAAGTTAATATATCTAACACAATCTTTTCCCCACAACAAGCTGAAGTCCAGTTGCCACAGAGGTCAGAGGTTTTAGATGTGGCCTTAGATAAAGGACTTTAAAACAGAGAATGCAAGAACTGGAAAAGTGATCTTAGGAAATAATATATCAGAGCTAGAAAGGACTTTCAAATTCAGAATATTGGAGCTAGGAGAAAGCTTGGAATATGGAAAGTAGGAGCTGGGAGGGACCTTAGGACAGAGAATGCCAGAGCTGGAAGGGAAGGACCTTAGAACACAGTCAGAAACATGAGGCACTTTAGAATACAGGATGACAGAGCTGGGAAGAGACTTAGAGCTCAGTTAATTCCTCCCATCTCATTGTACAGATGTGGTTCCTGAGGCCCAGACTAGAGGTATGGCTTGCCCAAGACTACACATCTTAAAATTCGTAATTAAATTGCACATGCAGAAAACTGAAAGTGGGCCTGAGCTGAGGATGTTTTGTAGTATTTTAAGAATTTTAAAGAGTCCGGTAAATTAGAACCACAACTGAAAAATCTAAAAGTAAGATTCTTTAAATACAGGTCCTGGGTTTTTAAATGACCTGACTGGAGCTAGAGAAAAGGGCCCTGTAGAAGAAAGACACAGAGACAGACACTCACTTGTTAGAGCTTCACTCCCTTCCCTGATATTGTTGTTGTTCAGTCATATTTCAATAGTGTCTGACTCTTATTTTTTTTTTATTTTTGCTGAGGCAATTGGGATGAAGTCACTTACCCAGGGTCACACAGCTAGAAAGTGTTAAGTGTCTGAGACCAGATTTGAACTCAGGTCCTCCTGACTTCAGGGCTAAAGCTCTATCCACTGCACCACAGTGTCTGACTCTTCTGACTCCATTTGGCATTTTCTTAGCAGAGATACTGAACTGATTTGCCATTTCTTTCTCCAAGTGAGGAAACTGAGGCAAACAAGTTAAAGTCACTCAGACACAGTTAATGTGTCTGAGGCTGGATTTGAATTCAGGAATTGGTGAGATCTTCTTGACTCCAGGTCTAGCACTTTGTGCACTAAAGTGCTCCCTAACTTTCCCAGGATCCTTTATACTCTTAAAATTATTGAGAAAACTCTAAAAAGTTTTTGTGTATATGAATGCTATCCACCAATATTTACAGTATTAGAAATTTAAACTTATGGATTTTAAAGTATTGATTTTTAAAGTCATTCTAAGTAATAATAACAATCGCGTTAAATGTTAACATAAACAACAAGTCTTTAATAAAAACAACTATTTTCCAAACAAAATTATAAGTGAGAAAAGCATTGTTTTACATATTTTTGCAAACCTCCTTAAAGTCTGGCATAAGAGAAGGCAGCTGGATCCTCAGAGCTACTCCGGCTGCATCCAATCTGTTGCAATATGTTGTTTTGGTTGAAGTATATGGAGAAATCAGGCCTCACACAGGTAGTTGGGGAAAAGAATATTTTAATAGACAAATAATGTGTCAGTACTTTATGAAAATAATTTTGACCTCATGGACTTTTTGAATAGGTATGGGGAACTCCTAAGTATTTCTTCATTGCATTTGAAAACCACTGCTCTAGCCCTTCTCCCTCCTCCATTTGTTTTTGTTTTTTGTTTTACAGAAGTGGAAACTGAGGCCTTGAGAGGGAAAATGGCTTACCCAAAGGTGGTAAACATCAGAGTTAGGGTCTTTGGGAAGGTGTGCAAAATGGCCCCTTAGATGAGAAACAGCCCATTTCTCATTTCTCATTCATCTTTTCTGCCATTTTGCTGTTGAGAACTATATACCTATGTTGGTCCATTCTGTAAAATTCACCAGTTTTTAATATATCCTTCAAGAACTAGAAAAATATAAATGTTAATTATATGGTTCTTTCCACATGGTGTCCCTGAGAGGAACCAATCTCTTCCAAAATATTCTTCTTTGAGTTTCTTTTCTTTTCTTTAAATACTTGCTTTCTTGTCATATCTGAACAGCTTAGTCCATGAGCTTGAATCAAGGCTTCTAGGACCAACTTTTTTTCTTTTAACTTCTTATCATTTATCTAGTCTGAATGAATACTATCTAAATCTTGTTTCCCTACAAGTAGAGTGGTTAACCAAACTTTTCCATTTGTTGAACAAAGGACCTAGAGGGTCTTTATGTTTTTTGTATTCTTCATACTTTTGGAAGTCTGGGGAAGCCCATGCACACCTTCTCAGAACAGTGTCTTTAAATAGTAGAAGAAAGTATCACAATTCAGATGGAGGTCAGGGCAGTATTTTTCCCCATTTAACTATGACTTTGGGAGGAAGCAGCCCCAAAGGAAGCTTGGTCTTTCTGAGCTTCGGGTTCTTTATGAGTTCATAAATGAGAGCTTAAAATAACTAGCTGTTGACCTAATCCTGAGCCAGTACTCTTAGGCTTCTTTAAGGTTTAACTTCTCTGGGCCTAGTGGGAAAGAGGACTTTGCAAGCAGATTTGGATAAAGGAGAAAACACAATTTTTTTTCTCCCCAAAGCATTTTATGTGATTAAAAAAAAAACCTTCTGGCAATCATAATGGCAGGGAGAAAAGCCCATGGGGACATAGAGTCTCTCCTTGATGACTCGGGGCTTTCCCATCTTAGAAGCTGTCACTGTACAAGGCGAAAACATTCCATTTTTCTTGCTCTCAAACCTGGGATGTGTAAGAAATGATGTTTGCCACAACAAGCAAGCCGTAAAATTATAATTGTTGTTTTTTTAATGCTTTGTGAACTTTTGAAGAAGGAAGCTACAAAAGAACAAGCTTTATTAGGAGCTACTGACCTCCCTTTATGAAGTTCTTGGTGTACACATAGCAATTACACCAACAAGTGAATCATATTCTTCTCTTTTAAAAATAAATGGTAAACATAAATGGAACGCCAACAAAACACAAGCTATCAAAGGAAAGCATGGGCACTAAAGGAGGGGGCAGAGGAGCTGTTATGTAAATGAAATCACGAATCCATGGCAACCAATTCAGTCAACAAATTAAGAGGCATTTATGAAATGCCTACTGCGTGCCCAATGAGCAAAAAGAGAAACAGTCCCTGCCCTCAGAGAGCTTATATTCTAATGGGAAGGGAATGTGCCCACTATGTGCTGGGTACTATGCTAAGCACCTTACAGAAATATTTAATGGAGAGAGAAAATTTAAAATCAGGAAGCTGAAAAGCAAAGTGGAGAAAGTTGTTAGGGATGGTACAGGGTGTCAAAGTCCAGAAAGGCAGAAGCTGTTCTGGTAGGGGGAAAAAATGATGGCCCTCGGTTCCATTTGGTGGCAAAAATTAGAGATAATGTGCTAGCCTGGAGATGAGAGGCTGAATCAGAGAATTTCAGAGTTGGAAGGGGAATCCAACCCAAATCAGAAAAGGAATCCCCTTCAGCACTACAGATTGAGAAGCATCTAGCTTTTGTGTAAAAGTTTTCAACAAAGGGGCTCCATCACATATCAAGGAAGCTATCCCACTTTTAGCCAGCTTTAGTTTTTAGCAGCAGCAGCAAGAGGAGGAAGAGGAGGGAGGAAGAAGAAGAGGAGGAGGAAGAGGAAAAGGAGGAGAAATGGTCAAAAGACCCTTTTCTGGCATGGTTGCTCTCCTTTGGAAGTGCTCATTGGTGTCCTTCCTCAGTTGTAATACCAAGAACTCACTAAAGAGTTCTAGGTGAGATCTGAGGAGAGCAGAGGACATAGACACTTGCTTTGTTCTTGAAAACGAATATTCTCTTCTTGCAGTCTAAGAACATACTAGTTTTTTGGCTGCCATATCACACAGTTGGTTCATTTTCATCTTAGAACCTGTTAAAACCTCCAGATCTTGCTCAGTCCGATTGCTAGCCATAGTACCTTTGACTTACCATCTTGTGCTTGTGAAGTAAAATTTGAAGTCCAAGTGTAAGGCCATATTTTCCCCATAAAATTTCATCTTAGGAGATGCGGTCTATCAAGCCTTTTGTGGAATTTTGACTCTCTCCTTCTTGGTTTGCATCATTTTCTGTCTATTTCATTGTGGCTGTTTTTCAATCATGTGTGACTCTGCACCCCTATTTGGGGTTTTCTTGGCAGAGATCCTGGAGTAGTTGCCATTTCTTTCTCCAGCTCATTTTACAGATGAGGAAACTGAGGCAGAGTGAAGTGACTTGCCCAGGATCACACATCTACAAAGTGTCTAAAGCCAGATTTTAATTCTAGAAAAGAAGTGTTCCTGACTGCAGGCTTGGTCCTCTATCCATTCTGCCATCCAGCTGCTCCTATAATTTAATTGTACTATCATCTGATTCTCATTAATTCATAAATTATGCAACCAATTGACTAAATCAAGTGCCTGTGTTCTTGAGACGGTTTCTTGGAGAAATATTTTTTTAAGTACCTTGGTCTTTTATATAAAGCTAATAGAATCATAGAATATCTGAGTTTGAAAGTCCTTAGAACACAGAATATCAGAGCTGAAAGAACATTAATAATAATAACATTTATCTAGGTTCAAGTTTTCCAAAGCACATTATAAATATTATTTTGTTTTATCTAATTTATCTAATTGTTTATTTATTTGGAACATAGAATTTTGGAACTGGAAGATAGTCTAACCTAAAGGGTCTTTATGTTTTTTGTGTCTTCCACACTTTTGGCAGTCTGGGGAAGCGAGGGACCCTTTCTCAGAACAATGTTTTTAAATAATTGAAGAAAGTACTACATTTCAAATGGAGATCAGGGCAGCATTTTTCCCCATTTAACTTCATAGACTCCCTAAAGTCTATCCCTTAGGTTCCCAGGTTAAGAACACCTGATCTAAATTCCAATAGACGTGAGATAGAAAAAGCCATAAGCCATATGCATCTGTTATGGGACAGAACTCTGAACTTGAAACAAAGGCTTCTTACAAAGTACTAAGTCAGTGGAATTGATAGAGACAACAGTTATCTAATTTAGCATGGTTCTGTATGATTGATTTAATCCTACAAGGAGATGTTATGGGCCAGAACTTGAAACAAGGTACTAAGTGGAATTGAAGAGACAATGGTTAAATCTAGTTTAGAATTGATTTAATCCTACAACAAATAATGGTTTCCTAGTGATATAATGATTGGTGTGTGCTCAGTGTGGGGTATATAAGCGAGAAGCTCTCAGGGCCAAAAGAGACAAGTGCACTAGAAGCTCTTGGAGGCTGAGACAGATGCAGTCCATCTTCCACTTTTAGTGTAGCTGGAGGCTGAAGCACAAACCTTTGGATTCAGGGAGATTCAGAAGCCAGAGAAGGCAGGCGGGAACTCAAGCTCTCGGAACCATGGAGAGAGAAAGGACTCTAAGAAAGCTAACCGGGCCCCAGGAAAGGAGACAAGACTTTGAAAGAAAGAATAAAGGATTTGGACTTTAGCCCCTGGCTGCACTCGTGGTGATTACTGAACTGAAACAAAGACTGCCTCCAGAGACCCCAAGAAAACCTCAGCAGAGAACATTACATTTTAGAGAGAATATTACATGCATCCAGAGACAAAACTATGAAAATCAAATGTGAATCGAAGAATAGTTTTTCTTTTTTTTTTTTTGTTATTTGTTTGCTTTTTCTTTCTCATGTTTTTTTGCTTTTGTTCTAATTTTTCTTTCACAACATGACACATATGGAAATACGTTTAAAAATATTATACATGTATAACCTAGATCAGATTGCTTCCTATCTTGGGGAAGAGGAAAGGAGGGAGAAAAAATTTTGGAACATAAAATCTCACAGAAATAAATGCTGAAAACTATTTTTATATGTATTTGGAAAAATAAAATACTTTTGAGAAAAAAATTTTTAAACACCTGATCTAATCTAATTCTTTTACTTTAATTCAAGAGAAAACTGAAAAGGCCTCATTGAAGATAAAGTTGCACAGCTGACTGGTAGAGAGTCAGGGACAGGGGCTGCTGGGTCTCCTGACTGCCATTTCCTTTCTTTCTGCCCTTTGACACAAACTTGGCTTTTGAGGCAAAACTCCAGATGGAACATGAAGAGCAGATTGGCTCAATCTGTATATTTGTTTCACCTGAGAGCAAGATCTAGCCTCTGCAGTATTGATTTGCCAGATTGTCTCCTTTCCATAGGACCACACAACCCATTGCGTTTTCTAGAGGTAGAAATGGCTACGGGAGGTTGACAGAGGAGGGCATTAACATCAGCACCAGCAATTTGAGGTGACAGCTCCTTTTGACCTCCTCTCAGCTATACATGCTGATGAAGGAGGCTGGGAGAGTGGGGTGGGAGGGCAGGAAAGCTCTGAAAGGAATCTCCCAGATGTTCACTAGTCCTTAGTCCAGCTCTGACTTTTGACCTTTACTAAGCTTTGACTAGAGCTGTTTGACCAGAAATCTTGGCAGAATTGACCCTTTCAGTGTCAGCTCCTCTTTCTGTTCCTTCTCTGCTAAAAGGAACTAAAACTCAGTAAAAAGGTAGAAGAGGAAATGAGGCATGAGGAAGAGATAGTTTGGATGCTGATCAAGCTGTATCATCTAATAACAATTCTTTTCTCTTCCTCGCCCTCCTTCCTCTTCCTCTTGTCCCTCCTTTCTTCACGTTCCTTCCCTCTTTCCATGCTTTTCCTTCCTTCTCCTCCTCCCCATTATCTCATTCTTCTGCCACCACCCTCTTCTTTTCTCTATCTCCATCACCTTCCTTCTCTTCCCTCCCTCTTTTTTCCTCTCCCCTCCCAATTCTGTAATCTAGTTACTGGTTTCCCCTGGAACTGAATTTTTATGATCCCTGGGACTTTCATGGCTGGCTTACTTAATAACTATCAGAGCCGGGACTAAAACAAAAGCCTTCTGGTTCAAGGATAGTTGTCTTCAAGTATTTGAAGAGCTGTTATGTAGGAAAGAGCAGGAAGACTCATCTCCCTGAGTTCAAATCCCACCATCAGACACACTATCTATGGCTCGATCCTAGCATAGTGATGGTATTTTGGTCCACTTCAAGAACAAAGGATAGGAGGGAAGAGTAGGAAATAAGCCAATATATAGCACCTACTATGTGCCAGGCACTGTGCTAAGCACTTTACAATTACATCTCATTTGATCCTCCCAAAAACCCTGGGAAATAGGCTATTATTATCCCCATTTTACAGATGAAAGGGAGACAGAGTCTGGCAGACTTACCCAGAGCCATCTGGTAAGTGTGTAAGGCTTGGTTTTGAACCAAGTCCTTCCTGACTCCAGGCCAGTGTTCTACATACCGAGCCCTCTGGCTACCTCATATTTCTGTTATAGGACATATTCTATGGGACCTCAGGAAATGTCTCTGAGCTCTGTAATAATTCCCCCTCTTTTCTCCCCCACAGGGGCGGTACACATCCTGGCCCAGGATGTTGGAGCAATACCCCAGCCCGGCATTCACCACACAGCTCCCCATCCTCCAAAACCGTCCAGTGAGTGCTCACAGAAGCTTGTCCCAAGAAGTGATGGAAGGCACACAGCCTCGTCCGCCTGTGGAAAAGAGGCCGACTAGTGCCGGAGGAAGAAGGATAGTGACTGTTCCTTCAGATTCTGTTGGCAGATCTCCTGTTAAACAAGGTATCTGATGAAGCTTTCCTGTTCAATGAAGACATTCGCAGCCATTTTTGTGGGTTAATATATATAGGGTGACCCAAAAGTCTTTGTGTACTATGAAGCTCAAATTTTCACAAAGATTTTGGGGTATTTGGTAGTGAGGTTGTGATGATGATTGGATCAGAGAGCCAGCCTTGGAGCCAGAGAGTCCTGGTTTCCTGGTCTGTGTCTGACATCTTCAATGACTCTGTGACTGTGAACATGTGGACACAACCTCTCAGTGTCCCAAGCAGTATTGTAAAAATGCACATTACTGAATAGCGTCAGGTCTGCATTTTCCTTTTGGCCATTTCCCTCCTTCCACTGATAAAACTGCAAATGTGGGTCTAAATGTATATTTTTAACTTGTCATATTGTAATGGAGCCCAGTCCTGACTCTTGTTTCATGACTTCTCCCAGATCTGACATTCAGGCTCTGAATTCCCTCCAAACTCTAACAACTTGTGTTCTGAGTCAGTTCTAACAATGTTGGAGATAAGTTCCTGTCTTGGCCTTCTGATAAGCTACTTAACTATGTTCTAAAGTCTCTCCCAGCTCTAACATCCAATGTTCTGTTTCCTCCCTGTTCTGACCTTCTGTGTTCTAACATCCCTCCCAGTTCTGAGTAGTCCCTGTTTTAAGGATCCCCTCAGCTCTGACATTCAGGGTTCTTAAGGACCCTTGCAATTCTGACATCCAGTATTCTAAGGTTTCTCCCAGCTGTGATATTCTGTGTTCTAAGGGCCCTCCCAGCCCTGGAATTCTCTGTTCTGAGGCCCTCCCAATTCTGACATTCTGTGTTCTAAGGGCATTTCCAACTCTAACACTGTGTTCTAAAGTCTCTCCCAGCTCTGATATTCCCTGTTTGAAGGAACCCTCTAGCTCTGACATTCAGGGTTCTTAGGACCTTTGCAGTTCTGAAGTCCTGTGTTTTAAGGTTCCTCTCAGCTCTAATATCCTATATTCTAAGATCCCCCCAGTTCTGACATCCTGTGTTCTAAGGGCCCTCCCAGCTCTGACATCCTGGGTTCTAAGAGCCCTCCCAGCTCTGACATTCTGGGTTCTAAGTGCCCTCCCAGCTCTAATATTCTGTGTTCTAAGGGCCCTCCCCGCTCTGACATCCTGTGTACTTTCTGACATCCTTTGTTCTGAGATTCCTCTGTGTCCTAAGGGCACTCCCAATTCTAACACTCAGTGTTCTAAAGTCCCTCCCAGTTCTGATACTCCCTGTTTTAAGAATCCCCCCGATTCTGACATTCAGGGTTTTTAAGGCCCTCCTGGTTCTGACATCCTGTGTTCTAAGGGCCCTCTCAGCACTGACACTGTTCTAAAGTCCCTCTTGGCTCTGAACTTCTGTTTTAGGGCCCTCTTAGTTTTGACATTTTTTGTTCTAAGGTCCCTTCCAACCTTAATATTCTATGTTCAAATAATGAGAGTATACCTTTTTTCCTGACTTTCTTTCCTGCTTACTATGGTGTGAAAGAAAATCACCCACATTCTACATTTTAACTAAAATATGTCAAACACACATTTTTATTAGTGTGCAAGCATGTTGTTTTGAGAAACAGTAAGACCAGCATTTTCCCTTAAGGACAACTCTCTAAGCCAAGCAATTTCTAGCTTACATTTTACAGTAACTATGAAACAAAAGAAGATGAAGAAATTCTGCAGCCAGGAAAAATTACATCATTTTCAGGTAGAGTTTCAATTGAATTATTCACCAGAGGGAGCCATGATCATGTGAATGTCAGCTTGGCTCATGGGAAAGGCATTTTGAAATAAATAGACATCTCTTCTCTGGTTTGGCTTACAATAAACTAAGGAATAAAATTTTCTCTGTTTGGTTAACAAAAGGACATTCCCTCCATTGATCTACACACTAATTCTGACTTTCAGGGGAAATAAGTGCAATTCCTGTTTTGAGATGGTTAAGGTAGTAAAGGGCCCTGAAGAATACCAGACTATAAACCCTGTTACAACATCATCTCTTAATAGCCCCACAGAGGACTTATTGTTGCAGGCTTCTCCTATGGTCAGGATAGAGAGAAGAGGCTCCACCAGTGAGGAGCTCAACACCATTACTAGGCAACCCTGGCTGTTAAGAGTTTTCTTTCTGTGCTAAAATCCCAGCTTTCTCTCTCTCTCTCTCTCTCTCTCTCTCTCTCTCTCTCTCTCTCTCTCTCTCTCTCTCTCTCTCTCTCTCTCTCTCTCTCTCTCTCTCTCTCCTTTGTTCCCCTCTCTCTCCCTGCCCCCTCCCAAGAATTTTCTTTCTTTCTGCAAGAATTAAGGTTAATTTCTCATTAACCTCAACAAAGTTGCCCAAAGTCGAATAGTTAGGAAGTGTTAAATTTCTGAGGCTGGGTTTGAACCCAAGTCCTCCTGACTCCAGGACCTATAATCTTGTATTATTATTATTATTATTATTATTATTATTATTATTATAGCTTTTTATTTACAAGATATATGCATGGGTAATTTTTTAGCACTGACAATTGCAAAATCTTTTGTTCCAATTTTTCCCTTCCTTCCCTCCACCCCTACCCCAGATGGCAGGTAAGATCGATGCATGTTAAATATGTTAAAGTATATGTTAAATACAATATATGTATACATGTCCATACAGTTGTTTTGCTGTACAAGAAGAATCAGACTCTGAAATAGTGTACAATTAGCCTGTGAAGGAAATCAAAAATGCAGATGGACAAAAATAGAAGGATTGGGAATTCAATGTAATGGTTCTTAGTCATCTCCCAGAGTTCTTTCGCTGGGTGTAGCTGGTTCAGTTCATTCCTGCTCCATTGAAACTGATTGTTGAAGATGGCCAGGTCCATCAGAATTGATCATCATGGACAGAAGCAGCTACACCCAAAGAAAGAACACTGGGAAATGAATGTAAACTGTTTGCAGTTTTGTTTTTCTTCCCGGGTTATTTTTACCTTCTGAATCCAATTCTTCCTGTGCAACAAGAGAACTGTTCGGCCCTGTACACATATATTGTATCTAGGATATACTGTGACATATCTAACATATATAAGACTGCTTGCCATCTGGGGGAGGGGGTGGAGGAAGGGAGGGAAAGAGTCGGAACAGAAACGAGTGCAAGGGATAATGTTGTAAAGAAGTTTTTTTCAAAATAAAAAAAATTAAAAAAAAGAATTGATCATCATATAGTATCGTTGTTGAAGTATATAATGATCTCCTGGTTCTATTCATTTCACTCAGCATCAGTTCATGTAAGTCTCTCCAGACCTCTCTGTATTCATCCTGCTGTTCATTCCTTACAGAACAATAATATTCCATAACGTTCATATACCGCAATTTACTCAACCATTCTCCAATTGATGGGCATCCCCTCAGTTTCCAGTTTCTGGCCACTACAAACAGGGCTGCTACAAACATCTGTGCACATACAGGTCCCTTTCCCTTCTTTAAGATCTCTCTGGGATATAAGCCCAGTAGTAACACTGCTGGATCAAAGGGTATGTATGGTTTGATAACTTTTTGAGCATAGTTCCAAATCGCTCTCCAGAATGGCTGGATGTGTTCACAATTCCACCAACAATGTATTAGTGTCCCTGTTTTCCCACATCCCCTCCAACATTCCGCATTATCTTTCCCTGTCATTCTAGCCAGTCTGACAGGTGTGTAGTGGTATCTCACAGTTGTCTTAATTTGCATTTCTCTGATTAATAATGACTTGGAGCATCTTTTCATATGGCTAGAAATAGTTTCTATTTCTTCGTCTGAAAATTGTCTGTTCTATCCTTTGACCATTTATCAATTGGAGAAAGGCTTGATTTCGTATAAATTAGAGTCAATTCTCTATATATTTTGGAAATGAGGGAGGGCCTATAATCTATCCACTGCAGCGCCATCTAGTTGCTCCCGGGCAAAGATATTCTTGCATAAGTCCTAGGAGATATACTCCATTCCTACATAGAAGATCATCATTCTTGTGTATAAACTCAAATTCTGTTCTCAATTTTATCTACTTGGCCTGATGCTCACTCCCTTATCCTCATTTCCCATCCAAAGTCCCAACCTTTAACATAAAGGAAAAATGAAAACATCACCTATTCCCCCAAGTTCCTTAGTTTTCTGCCTGGGAGTTTACAGATGCTAGGGAGATTTCCAGGGTTTTTTTTTTTTTTCGTGGTATCATTTGATCTCATATGAATCATCAGAAGTGGGTTGGGGTGGGCGGGCTTGAGAAGGCTTGGCAAGCTGTCTTTGTCATGCTGTGGATTCATGCTCCAGGAAGAAAACGTGCTCCCTATTTGGCTATGTCACATATACATATGGTTGCCTCTTCTGATCATAGGACTTCAGAGTCGGAAGGTCCCTTAAAACAGAAAATATCAGATCTAAAAGGGACCTTAGAACTGATAATGTCAGAAATGGAAGAAACATTGAAGACCATCTATCTAGTTTTCATTTTTGAGATAAACTGATCTCAGATTTCTTTATATCTGTTTATGCCCATTGACCATTCTCATTGCTCTATGGCTCAGGAGATGTCAGCTTTTCTTCATAAAATTAACCTCCAAAGGAAGTTCCACACTTATTGAGGGCATAATGTAGTGTAGCCTTGGATTTGCAGGTTTATGCTCCATTCTGCTATATTTTACCTCAATAATATTAGACAAGTCATGTTCCTCTCTGAGTCAGTTGGTAAATCAATAAACATTTATTAAGCATTTACTATGTGCTGAGCACTATGCTAAGCACTGGAGCTTAAATTTTCTCATTCCTAAAATAAGGTGACTAAAATAGATCAGGAATTCTTAAACTAGGGTTGAAAACTTGTTTATTTTTTTCTTTTTTTAATAATAGCTTTTTATTTTCAAAATACATACAAAAATAGTTTTCAACATTCATCCTTACAAAATCTGTGTTCCAAATTTTTCTCCCTGTCTTCCCCCCACCTCCTCCCTAGCCAACAAGTAATTCAATATAAGTTAAGCATGTGCAATTCTTCTATACATAGTTCCATATTTGTTATGCCACATAAGAAAAATCAAATCAAAAAGGGGAAAAATGAGAAAGAAAAACAAACAAGCAAACAACAACAACAACAAAAGGTGAAAATACTATGTTGTGATCCACATTCAGTCACCACAATCCCTTTTCTGGATGCAGATGGCTTTTTCCATCACAAGACAATTGTAATTGAAGAGATTGTTTAAAAATATTTGGTGACTATTTTAATATAATTGGCTTCCATTGTAACATATATTTTGTTTTGCGCATTTGAGAACATTTGTTTAAGAAGGGATCCATAGGCTTCCCAAGACTGTCAAAGGAGTCCAAGATACAAAAAAGAAGAACCTTTAAAAGAACCTTTAAGCTCTGGGCAGGGGGGCACCCATGAGGTTCCCCTTAAACTTGTAGCTATTCTTCTGAGCTCCTGGTAGGGTTCTAAAGCTGCTTTCTCGTAGTAACCTTCACTCCTGCTGAAGGATACTACTGCCAACTATTGCAGTTCTGGGGATATAGATTTTCTTTAAAAGGCCCAAGACCTCCATTACTCCAAAGTTGACAATGTCCTCCTCTGGTCAAAGTTGAGGGGTGTGGAAAATGGATTCTGAAGTGTCCCTCCCTTTCTGCTCTCCCCTTCCTCACCATTACCAAGCAATTCCCACTTGGGAGCTTGGCAGGAGCCGTTCAGCATTAAGCTACCAGATGCCTGAATGCCTGATTCCAAATTGGCTTACTGGTTTTATACAACCTTTTTCCATAATGACCAAGTCTCCTCAGCTAATCCAAATATGCTTCTGCTTTAATATTACTCCCTTCCAACCAAATATCTGCAAAGATTTCTTTTTTAAAAATTTTTAATAGCTTTTTATTTACAAGTTATATGCATGGGTAATTTTACAGCACTGACAACTGCCAAACTTTTTGTTCCAATTTTTCCCCTCCTTCCTCCTACCCCCTTCCCTAGATGGCAGGATGACCAATACATCTTAAATATATTAATGCATAAATTAAATACAAAATAAGTATACATGACCAAACCATTATTTTTCTGAAAGGATTTCTAAACTGAACAAGGTCTTTTTGTACTGAGCCTAAAATTTTTGTTAGTTGATTGCTTCAATAGAGATCTTGTTCACACTTACTGTATTGGTTCAGTGAAAGTTTTCTTACCTGATAAAGGATGCAGAGATAAGTAGGATGAGGTAGTTGATTGGCTAATTCAGTTGACCTTGCCAAGTTCTGAAACAAATCAAAGCCATGAGCTGAGGAATAAATCTCTACCCCTAGTAGAGAATGGCTTGGAGAGAATAAAGCAAGGGAAATAAATTAGGAAGTTACTGTAATATTCCACTCTGGAGGATGATGGGTGATGGCAGTGTGAGCAGAAGGAAGGGGAGGTAGCCAGGAGATGTTGGAGAGTAAAATCAATAGAACTTGGTAACTGATTAGATGTGGGAAGAGTAAGAGGGAATAGACTCAAGCATTATTCTAAGGCTGGGATAATAGGAGAGCAAACCTGCTACCCTGGGGGAGGTCCAGTGGATTTCCCAACCAGAGAGACCCATGAAAAAGTTTTTATATTTTAGAAGGAAAGATGAAGGAAACAGATGAGGTCATGAGTTGTCAGTGTCCCTTGGTAATCCAGGCACTAAAAGCCATTTCATTCTGGCTCTTTTGCCTTCGTGCCATGGATTCTAATGCAAGGAGGTAAGGACACAAGAAGCTTAAGTCCAGTTTGAGCTAAAATCTCCACAAAGCAGCATCCCTGGATAGGGAATCCTAGAGGTTGCTTTAACTCAACTTAATCAAGAATAATTATCTTAAGAGTAGAAATGTAAGGACATTACTGAAATAATGACATTATAAGGATCATTTAAGGGAGTGACAGTCCATATTATATTTAGTATTAACAATTAATGCCACTATATTCTCTCAATTTTTCCCCTAATTTTTCCTCTATCTCTCTTACTTGATTTTCCAAGTGCCTTTTGAGCTCTTCCATGGCCTGAATTCAATTCTTATTTTTCTTGGAGATTTTAGGATATAGGCGCTTCAACTTTGTCATCAAATTCTGAGTGTGTTTTTTGATACTTTTTGTCACCATAATAAGTTCCAATGGTCAGAAACTTTTTTGTTTGTTTTCTGCTCATTTTCTTAGGCTATTACTTGGCTTTTAACTCTTAAAGTAGGACTCTGTTTCCAAGGTAGAGGGTATACTTTCCCAACTTTAGGGATTTTATGCAGATGTTTTCAGAAACCCTTCTAGGAGTATGACCACAAGCACTCTTTTCTGCCCTGGAGGTGTTAGGTATGTCTCTTCCCTGCCCCCTGCCCTTCACCCCAGCTACTATAGTTGTAAGAGCTAGTGTGCTGGCTGCAGCTGGGGCTCCAATGACAGGGACTTCCCTGGGATTCCCACCCCTTTGCCACAGACCCTCTCCACTGACCTTCTGAGTCCTCTCTGGTGTCCCCCAGCTGAAGTACAGAAACCTCCAGCATTGATGCTAATTCAGAGGTCCCACATCACTGATGCTGGGGTCCAGGCCAGTGCTGGGATCCAGACCGGTTCTGGGGTCCAGGCCAGTGCTGGAGCCAGGGCCAGTCCTGTACTGGGATTGCATGTTGGGTTCCTACTCTGGTTCCATAGACTTTTTCTGCTGATCTTCCAGCTCCTGTTTGGTGGCTCTGAGCTGAGAGATCTGGAAGCCACTAGTAGTTTCCTTGATTCAAGGGCCTGGGCTGGGGCTGGGGCTGGGTTCAGGTCCAGGGCTTCAGGCTGGACTCTCATCTTTTCTGCTGAACTTCTAAGTTGCCTTCAGTTGGAAAATGGTCTGTTATATCTTTTGAAGCATTCTGATGCTCTAAAAAAAATTTTAGAGTCATTATTTAAAAGAATTTAAAACAGTTTTGGGGGAGAGAGAATATGAAGCAATTTGGGCAAGTTCCTGTTTTTCTCCACCATCTTGGCTCCGCTCTTCTGTCATTATATTAACAATAATATTAATAATTTTCTATCAGCCTCTACTCTCATTACTCATGGATTCAACTAGCTTTTGCTGCTTACCTACTGCTTAAGAGAAGGATACTATGTTAGGTATCAGGAATACAAATTTTTTAAATGATACATTCCATGCCCTTTGGAAACATATATTTTCCTAGAAAGAAAAACAACATATACACCTGTTACCTAATTAGGAAACAAAGAATCCAACCATGACTTCTTGGTAAGAGGCAGATACTGAGAGGCAAGCAAATTAGAAGGGTTTCAGATACTCTTAGAAATGTCAGGAACTGATGAGTATTCCACACTGTAGAGAAGGAAGGAAGAGTAAGAATATTTTCAGTGGCATTTAGGGGATAAGGTAGATAGAGCATTGCTTTTGGAGTTAAGAAAACTTGAGTCCAAATCCTACCTTAAGCACTTATTAGCTGTGTGACACTAAATAAATTCTTTAACTTCTATCTGTCTCAGTTTCCTCCTTTATAAAATGAGCAGGAGAAGGAAATGGCAAACCACTCCAGTATCTGGACCAAGAAAACCCCAAATGGGGTCACAAAGAGTCAGATGAGACTGAACAACAAGTGTATTTTTAATTATTGGGTTAAACATTTACATTTTAATCTCATCCCAGAGCATAGTGGTTTTATAGGACATGCAAGTTTGGCACCCCTGGTAGAAAATGGGTTTGGATAGAGAAAGGGAAATTGATTAGGAAGCTACTGTAATATTCCACTCTGGAGGATGATGGGTGATGATGGTATAAGCAGAGGGAAGGGGAGATAGCCAAGAGATGTTGGAGAGTAAATTCAGTAGGACTTGGTAACTAATTAGATGTTGGGACAATAAAAGGGAGTAAAGATTTGAGAATGATTTTGAGATTGGGAAACTAAGAAATTAGGAAATGGGTCGTATTTTTCAGGGAAGAGTATGGCAATATTTGGACATAAGATCATAGGATCATAAATTTAGAACTGAAAGGGACCTTATGATCATTGAATCCAAACTTCTCATTAAAAATGAGGAAATAAAAAATAGAGAAAGGCTTGCCTGTGGCTCCAGAGTTTATTTAGTATGTGAGATAGGATTTGAATTCAGGACATCATGGCTTCAAGTCAGGTGTCCTGTCTATTATGTCATCTTCCTTTCGAGTTTGATGCTGTCTCTTTATGTTGAGTTTGAGATGCTCATGGACCATATGTCTGAGCAGAGATATCCAGCAGATAGCTGACAATGTGGCTTTAGATGCCAGGAGAGGCAAGTGGTTCTTCGTGTTTAATCTCTCTAACACCTAGAACGATGTTTGGTATATAGCGAATGTTTAATAAATGCTTGTTGATTGATACATGGATGGATATAGTGAACTTTCATGATGCAAAAACTAATTACATTTTTGTTTGTCCTTTATGAATTGCCATATATCAGTCTGGACAACTGGAGAGTCGATCTGGTCATCTGATGAAGGTTTCTTGAACCCAGAACAATGCTCTACAACACCCCATGAAAAGGTGAGGCTCCTGAGAGAAAGGTTCTGCTGAGCATTGGTTGAAGCTCCATAGAAAATGCCCCCCTCTGCTCCAATGGGCATATCATAGTTGTACCACCTTTTTTTGATGTAGATAAGAGACTATGTGAGAGAAAGCAAGAGAGAAAAAAGACAAGAAAATGAGAGATGGAAGGAAGAAGGGAAATGGAAGGAGAGAGAGTAAGATGGAAAAAAGTGAAGGGAGGGGGAAAAAGAGAAGGAGAGAGGAAAGAAAAGGAGGCAGGGGAAAAAGGATAAGAAGAAGGGATAGAGGAAAAGAGATAGAGACAGAAGTACAACAGCAAGTCCCAGTGATATTCATTTCATGTTGACAATAATAGAGCATTATAAAATACTGGAATATAGGAGGATTGAGGGGTTGCAAGAAGGCAAATTTAGGCTCAATATGAATTTTTTTCATCCCTAAACTTTGAGAGATAGTGAGCTCCTTGGGGTAATGATGACAATGATGATTGTGATAGGAGTAGTGATATTTATATAACGCTTTAAAGTTTGCAAAACTTCCATAGTTTTCTCCCTCGATCCAAACATTGAGTGACCACTGAAGAGTGATACATGTTCTAGTCCTCTTCAACCAGAAGGCTAAAAAAAATACTAAAGCTCTCCCTTTGAAGTCCTGAAGATTTCACAAGACTCAGCAGGGGAGGGAAGAGGGAGGAAAGACTCACTAGAATGGTCAACAGCAGTATGCTGAAAATAGAGTTTGGACCAATCCTGGGAACCCTGGACAGAGATGATGGCAACCAGCCAAAGTCCAGCAGCTATCTGGAGGCCCTTAAAGTCTTGATAGAGCTAAGAGATGGATGTAAAGTCGTAGTATGTTCCAGGGATGAGGTGGAAGGAACATAGTAATGGAGTCTTTGGGAAAACATGGAGATAAAAAATGAAATGCCATTTCTAAGAGATAGCTATTGGTTCAGTTGGAGTGTAAAAAGCGTGAATAAGAATAATCCATTCAATCAGTCTTTTATAGTAAGAATGATGTCAAAGTGAGTTTAGGAAGGTTTGAAGATAGATTGGGGGGAGGCTTATATTTCTAGTACAAGGCTTTAGGGGCTGTGAAGAAAAGATTTAGGATTATGACTTTCAAAACCAGATAACATCTTAGCCAGGGGATTGTACCCAGAGAAGAGACCAGAAAAAAGTTTTCTATACTCAAGGATTGGGGGCTGAAGGAGATGATTCAAATGCTTGGGAAGTAAAGCCAAGAAGCCAGACATGTCGGCTACATTCTGGGATGGTGGTGTATGCTGATAATTTTCCTAATTATCCTAATGGGTCAAGCCTAAATGGTTTGTGCCCCAATCCCTCTCCTATCACTATAATAAATCATTTGAGTTGTAAAATTCCCTATGGAGGAGGAACATGCAGAATCAAGTCATCCATCCCAAATGTGGTCAAAGGAGCATAATAGTTTTTACCTCTTCCATCTCTTCCTAGGCAGTGACATTGGAAATGAGCAGCAGTGAAGCTAAGGGGCCTTTGGGCAGAGGATTATGGACTTCTGAGCTAAAAGGCAATTTAGAGGCCATTTAGCCCAACAGTGTCATTTAATTGATAGGAGGGGGGAAGTAATAATGATAATAATAATGATGATGATGATGATAACTAACAAAGCACTCTACAAACATGATCTCATGTGATGCTCATAACATTATTATTGTCCCAGTTTTACAGATAAGAAAATAGAAGTAGACAGCAGTTAAATGACATTGCCCAAGATCATACAGGTGATTTGAAATCACATCTTTTTGGCTTCAGACCAGCCTTTATATTCTCTATGGTGATCACCTAGCAAGGGAAGTGATTTCCTCAAAATCACTCTGGAATCCAAGCTCAGGCTACACAAATTCAGCATTCTTCTTACTACACAATTTAGTAGCTAGGTGGTGCAATGGAAAGGCTCTGGGCTGAATTCAAATTCAGCACCGGGCACTTTGTGTAATCATAGACAGACAAGTCAATAAAAACAGAAACAAAAGACTGTCTGCCTCAGTTTTCTCAACTGTAAAATGGGGATAATAATAATACCTTCTTCCCAGAGTTGTTGGAAAGATCAGATAAGATAACAATTGTAAAACCCTTAATGCTGTGCCTGATACACAGCAGGCATTATATAAATATTAGCTATTAGGTAACATATTGGATAGAGTGCTGGGTCTGGAGTCAGGAAAACCTGAGTTCAAAGACAGTCTCAGACATTTACTAACTTTGTGACTCTGGGCAAGTCACTTTACCCAGTTTGCCTTAATTTTTTCAATTGTCAAACGAGCTAGAAAAGGCAATGGCAAACTATTTCAGTATCTTTGCCAAGAAAATTCCAAATGAGGTCATGAATAGTTGAACAAGACTGAAAAAAAATGGGAAAAAAATATCATTTGACTCCTAGGATTTTTGTCTCAAGTCCCTTTAAGAAAAGGATACTAGCAATGGTTAACAAGGGAGAGCTCTGATCTTCCTGACAGAAACCAGGGGTTTATTGATGGCAGAGACCTAGCAGGATCTAATTCTAATATTGGCCAAGGTGCTGATGCTTTCATCTGACCATAGAGGGCAGCCAAATATTCTCCTTCAGACCAAAAGGGAACTTGTTTAGACTGGAATGATCTCTGTGAAAATGGCTGCTACATGTTACACAACAGATTTTGGCAAAGGTATAGGGTTTTTTGGTTTGTTTTTTCATTGTCTAAACTTTGCTGATAATTTCTGGTCAGATTTTATTTTGTTGTTGCTTTGGAAACCTACCAGATTAATAGGTTAGAGATAAAATGGGATGCTGTGGGTGGGACACATTTAATCAGGCAGTTAAATGGCTTAATGGGTAGATGGTAGATGGTAGGATCAGGAAAACCTTAAGATCAGGGTACGTACGCATTCTGATATTACAAACTGAGTGGCTCTAGACAAGTCATTTACTTCTCTCAAAGCATTAACTTTCTCATCTGTAAATTGGAGATAAGAATAATTCTTCACTCTGTGCCTTACTGCTTATATGAGATTGAACAAATCATTTCCCCCAAAAAGGAGGCTTTATTATTATTTTTTTTTTTTTACATAAAATGGTGGAGCAGGAGCAGATGGTTGTCAAGGTCACTTCTAGTTCTAAAACTATGATCTCGTTATCCTGTGTCTACTTCAAGATTCCTTCTGGTTCTAAATTTTTGAGCCCAATAATCTATATGTAATAAAGGGATGAGGCAAGGGTTGGGAACAACATATAAGTGTCAAAGTAGATAGAGAGCAGGACTTGGAGTCAGGAAGAAACATCTTCCTGAGTTGAAATCTGGCTTCAGACACTCCCTGGCTGTGTGGTTCTGAGCAAATCACTTCACCCTGTTTGTTTCAGCTTCCTCATCTGTCAAATGAGCTAGAGAAAGAAATGGCAAACTTTGTGGCTGTGTGATCCTAGGCAAGTAACTTAACCCTGTTTGCCCCAATTTTCTAATCTATCAAATGAGTTAGAGAAGGAAATGGCAAACCACTCTAGGATCTTTGTCAAGAAAAACCCAAATGGGATCACCAAGAGTCAGACATAACTGACTACCAGGGGAGGATAAAAATGAGATAATAATAGTAATAATAATAATAATAATAATAATATATGGTGCTCTGCAAATTTTAAAGTACTATATAATTGTCAGTAATTATAATATAATTATTATTATATTCTTGTTTTCCTTTCAGTGACTAGTCAGATGCCTTATGAGGTAAAAAGCATTTATTAAGCACTTACAATGTGCCCTGCAGGTATTGTGCTCATCCTTTCCCCAATTTCCTGCAGGTTCCCAACCTCACCCTTCCTCATAATGAATCAGTTACCAAGTCCTTTGCATACTACTCTACAGCATCTCTTAGGTAGTGCCCCTTCTGTTCACTCACATGACCGTCACCCATCATTCTTAGGTTTGGACTCATCCTACCATAACCTTCCAATTACTCTCTCTTATTTTGTTTTCTCAGTCTTCCAAGCCATCCTCTACCAGAGGTCCTACATGGGTAAAACTTCCATGCTCTGGGACTGGATTAAAATGGGAATGTTTAACAAAATAAATAAAAATACAACATAGATAAATGGGGGCCCAAATATAAGCAAAAAGACAGTCCCTATTCTCAAGGAAATTACATTCTAATGAGGAAGATACACAAAAGAAAGCTGAAAAATAGTTGGGGAAGCTCATAGTTTTGAAGTTGAGAAAGTCAGTGGCAGAGTCAGGAAGGTAATGAAGGCTGGCCAACCTGGGCCTCTCTCCAAAATGGAGGCCCCAAGAAGAACTCATTAATGAAGAGAACCAGATTAGTCTTAATATATATTTGGGCTAATAATATTAATAGCTAGTAATTATATAGCACCTACTATGTGTTAGGCATTATGCTAAGCACTTTACAGTTATTACATTTGATTTTTGTAACAACCTTGAGAGGTGTTATTATTATTTCCATTTACAGTTGAGGAAACTGAGGCAAACAAAGGTTAAGTAATTTGCTTAAGTGCCTGAGGCTAGATTTGTACTCATGTTTTTCCGACTCTGGGTCCTGTTGCTGTCATTGCATCCATGGTTTAAATCTTGAAAGTAAATAGCAAACCAAATCTTCTCTGATCCTTTTAACTTTCTTAAAACCTCTTTAGGGTCAAGTCATGCAAGTGAGTCAATCCCACGTGGCCAAAATACCCCATCTGGAAACCCAACTCATTGACCTCTCACACCTGGATCAGTCCCACCAGATCAATTTGTCATCCCTGGATCAGACTCAGCTGGTCACCATTGCCAATGAACTCAGCACCCAAGATGACATCATTCAGCACCTGGGAGAAGAAGTCAGTCGCCTCTCGAGCTTCGAGATGGAATCCAAACACAAAGACGCCATGATCGCCAATCTCCAAAATGAAGTGGCTACCATGTCTCAGAGGCTGATGAAAGTACAGGCAGCACGCAACCGAAATGACAAGGAGATGGGTCAGAAGCTAGAGCGCCTGGATCAGGACATTGATAACAAAAAGTCTGAGATTGAATCCTTGAAAGAGCAGGTATTTTATAAGGATGGCCACACTTAGAGGAGTGGGTATTAACTTGTTTGTTTTTAAGTCCAGATATATAGAAATGTTTCCATAGTGAAAGCAAAGCAGAGTGTTAAGGCCAGATAACTTAAGTCCATCAAAACTCATAATTATTACGTCATTTAGATGAAAACTTTCCCCTCCCCTCCCCGCAAGTGTTTGCCTCATCCCTTTCCTTTGACACATAAATGCAGAGCTGAAAAACCATTGAGAAGATACCATCTAGATCAGCAAGGGGGTGACTAGATCCTATTAAGAAACCCTATAGACACAGAGTGGTTCAGAAAGCCACATAACTAAATGATCTAAGCTCATATTATATTTGTATTTATTTTCTCAATTAGTTCCCAATTACATTTTAATCTGGTTCTTCAAATGTCGCAGGTCACATGGCCATCAGCTACATGTTTGATTTTATTGTTCTTGTCTAGTCATTTTTCGGTCATGTTCAACTCTTGATGACCACACTTGGGGTTTTCTTGACAAACATACTGGAGTAGCTTGCCGTTTTTCTCCAGTTCATTTTACAGATGAGGAAACTGAGTAAAATGACTTGCCCAGGTTCACACAGCTAGTAAGAGTCTGAGGTTAAATTTGAACTCAGCTCTCCCTGACTCCAGGTATAGTGTTCGCTCTACTATGGCGCCACCTAGTGGCATGTTTGTCATCTCTGCTTTAGTTCTATCTCTTCTTGATACCTAGCCTTAATCACTGATGGGTGTTGCCTCAGTCAGACTAAGACCTGTCCAAGATTTTAGCTGAAAAAGTCTGCATCCGAGGCCATCTCCAGTCATCTTGATCTATATCTGATCACTGGACCTAGATGGCTCTGAAGGAGAAAGTGAAGCAGGTGACCTTGCACAGCCCTCCCTCACTTAAATCTAATTCACTCGTATGTCATGGTATCACCTCCCTGATGTCATGGTCCTCTTCCAGAACAAAACAAGCAACAACAATAAGTTCTATTTATTCATTTTACAGATGAGTAAAGTAAGCCATTGAGGGATTAAATTGTTTTCTTGTGGTCACACAATTTGCAAATAGCACAGCCAACATTCAAGCCCAGATTCTGAAACTTAAATGCAATGCTTGTTCCATAAAACTAAAGCCTGGCTTTGCATCTCAGTCCTGCTACTTATTAGCTATGTGATCTTGGGTGAATTTTCTCTCTCTAAACATCAACATTTTTATCTCTAAAATGAGGGTGAAATATTTGCATTATTGATTTGACAAGGTTGTTCAATTTAATCATCATTTATTAAGCACCTACTATATACTAAAAGACAGAGGCAGCTGGATGCCATAGTACATAGAGGGTCAGTCCTGGAATTGGGAAGATCCATCATCCTGAGTTCAAATCTGGCCTCAGAAACTTCCTAGCTATGTGACCCTGGGTAAGTCACGTCACTCTGTTTGCCTCAGTTTCCTTATCTGTAAAATGAACTGGAGGAGAAAGTGGAAAACCACTGCAGTACTTTTGACAAGAAAACTGCAAAGTGGTCCATAAAGAGTTGGACACAACTGAACAACAATAATGTAACATAGTCCTGACATTACTTTTATATGTTTTATATGTTCAGAATGAGCAGAGTATGGTTAAGAGAGCTAAAGAAAAACAAAAAGGGCTTTTTAGATGTTGCAGTTTTTAGCTACATCAGAAGAAAAAGGAGGAACATAAAAAAGATGGGCCTGCCGCTTGAGTTGGATAAAATGATGACAGTTGACAACCAGTTGAGATTAGATTTGCTCAATTCCAATTTTCATTTTCCCTAGCATAGAGAATTACCTTTTCCCTGGAAATGACAGAACAAAAATGGTCAATAGGGAACTGATTGCCAAGCTAAATAAGGAGAACAAGGAGCTCCTGACCTCCCTTGATGAATTTAGGTCATCTTTTTGAAATAAATTACATCCTTGGGTTCTAATAAAACTTAAAGTTGTGATTACTGAGTCATTGAAAGTAATCTCCAAGAGATCATGGAAAATAGGAGAAATATAGCAAGATTAGAGAAAATTGCATGTTGCTTTTCTTCAGGAAGAAAGAGAACAGGTTTACACTGGTAAAACAGTTAGCTTAATTTTGATTCCTATGGAAACTCTAGAACAAATCATTAAAGGATTAGTTAAGGAACATATTGACTAGGAATACATAATTACAGATGGCCTTCAACAATGAATGATCATGGCAGACTAACTTCATTTCCGGTTATGACAGGATTTACTGAAGTGGTTAATCAAGTGAAGACTATAGATATAGATTTTTTCAATTTTCAGCAAAATTTGATAAAGTATTTCATACTATCATTGTGAGAAATTTGGAGAGATAAAGCATGGGTGATAATGCAATCAGATAGATTTGGAACTAGTTGAATGCTTAAACTCAAAGAATGGTTATTGGATGCAATATCGACTGGGCAAGAGATCTCCATTGGAATGTCCCAGGGATCTGTGTTTGGCCCCATGCTAACATTTTTATTCATGATTTGAATAAAGTCATAGATGGCATGCTCATTCAATTTGCAGATGGCACCAAAAGATGAGATAATGAACACACTGTATGACAGAGTCAGGAGCCAAAAAGATCTTGATTGTTAAGGCACTGGGTTGAATCTAATTAAAAGAAATTCAGTGGGGATTAATATAACTTTTATATTTGAATTTTAAAAATTAACATCATAGTACAGAGTGGGGGAGATAAATGTGTGATCTTGGGTTTCATCGAGAAATAGAGCTTCCAGGAATAAGGACTGAACATAGCTGTATGACCATGGGCAAGTCACTTCACCCTGTTTGCCTCCGTTTCCTCATCTGTCAATTGAGCTGGAAAAGGAAATGGCAAAATACTCCAGTATCTTTGCCAAGAAAACCCAAGATTATTTGCCAAGATTATTCAGAGTCATACATGACTAAAACAATTGAACAACAATAAGATCCATCAATACTATGGCCTATTCAAATCAGGGAATTGTGTTCAGTTCTGAAAGCCACAGATTTAGAAGAACATTACTAAGGTAGAGTAGTAGTTTTTAAACTTTTTGTCTTATACTTTTAAACATTGAGAACTCCAAAGAGCTTTATTTTTTACTTTATTTTTATGAGTTCTGTCTGTTGACATTTACTATATAACAATATTATTGTGAAAATAGTTCATGGAAGCACTGAAAAGGTCTTCAGGGTCCCCATGGATCCTCAGATCACACTCTAGAAACACTGAGCTAGAGAACATGTAGAGGAGTTCATTTAGGATGGTGAAAGCCCTCAAACCATGCCATGTAAAAAATGCTAAAGGATGTAGGGGTTCTTAACCCCTAAAGACTTGGGGGAGTCATCATAATTTTCTTCAAGTATTTGAAGGGTTGATATGGGGAGGAAGTATTTTACTTGTTCCATTTAGCACCAGAAGGAGAAATCAGAAGCAGTGAGCAGAAACTGAAGAGTCTAGTTTAGCCTTAACAGTAGGGAAAAAAGTTCCTAAATTCAACATTGTCCAAAAGTGGAATGGATTGCCTGGAAAGTGGTGGGTTCTCCCTCACTGGAGGTTTTCATACAGGGAATGGATTTCATTCTTCAGCTAAGTTACAACAGAGATTCCTTTCTGTAGATTGGAGGCGATAGCTTCAGTGGTTCCTTCTAACTCTCAAATTCGATGGTTCTATGATTTTGGGATCCCCCTTCTTGTTAGTACAGTCTCCTTAGCAGGGGTCCTCAAACTACGGCCCACAGGCCAAATGCGGCAGCTGAGGACGATTATCCCCCTCACCCAGGATTATGAAATTTCTTTATTTAAAGGCCCACAAAACAAAGTTTTTGTTTTTACTATAGTCCGGCTCTCCAACAGTCTGAGGGACAGTGAACTGGCCCCCTATTTAAAAAGTTTGAGCACCCCTGCCTTAGGGTATCATGTGTGAGACACTTAATATAATGCACGGACATTTCCAGGTTTCCAGGCAGAGGTTCACTCTGCCATGTCAGCAGTCTAATTCCATTCATGGTTGCCTTAAAGTCTATATAAGATGGCCATATGTCCCTATATTACTCATCCAGCAAGAGTTAAAAAGCTGTTATCCACAAGATGGCGTCCTCTATGACCCTCCTCAGCTATTCTCTTATGAGAACAGTCCAAAGTACTACAATTTTTCGACTGGTCACCAGAGGACACCCAGATATAAATATCTAGCTTTGGTTGACTAAGATAGAGAGATTGGACTGCTTGAGGACGGAATGTAATATTACCAAGAGTATATTTTAAAATGGAATCTACAGCTCTAAAGTCTGAGCTTTCCTTGCTTTGGTCACGATCCTCTGCCCTTGTAGGACTAAGTCCACAAAATACCATGAGCATGTAGCATATTAAACATAATAAAAATGGAAAGGGGTTAAAGAATCCTGCGTGAAATTATCCCTCTCTTCATTATTGTTCAGTCATTTCAGTCGTGCCTGATTCTTTGTAGTTTTGGGTTTTTCTAGGTAAAGAAACTGGAGTGGTTTGTCATATTCATTGAACAGCTCATTTGATAGATGAGGAAATTGAGGCAAACTAGGCAAAGTGACTTATTCGGGTTCATGTAACTTGTGTCCGAGGACAAATTTGAGCTCTGGAAGATGAGTCTTCCTTACACTTGATGCACTATGGCTTCACCTTGCTGCTCTGTCCAGCTCTAGCCATCTTCCAGACTTTACCAGTCGCACCTTCTGAGCTTCAGGAAAAGTCACTGAACCATCAACACTTGAAGCTGATGGAAGAGAATGAGGAGATAAATGTTTGTGTATGTAACGTCACCTCCAATTCCTGGATCATAGCTGGAAGATCTTAGGGAAAGCAGAACAATGAATGAAAATAACAATGAATGAAAGGGGTTACCTTGCTCCCCCATCAATATGGTGCTTAATTGATTCCAGTTTTGAGACTTAGGATTCATGCTTCTCTCTTCTGTGTTTGAGAATTTGGGAATCTAAACTAATCCCTCGCAGCCCCGGTGGCCGACCAATTTAATCTTGGACCTCAGCTTCAGAGACCACCGTAACCAACATAATCCCAGTTCCAGAAGCTCTGGGTCACCTTATGGACGACCAACAGTTCGAGAGCAACAACCGCTGCTTCCCAGGCTCCATCACACCTGAAGACCAGGAAGTTCAAATCTCAAAGAAATTGAAAGAGAAGAAAACTCCATTTGTGGACCCCGAATATAGACCTCATACTTCTCTCTTCAATCATGACTGGTACAAATTTCCATTGCCCAAGTGTCCTGGTGAGAGGAGAAGGACAAACTTAAGAAATTGTTTTATTGCTTTCTTTCTTCCCAAATCTTCATAGTCCTTCACTTAGTGACCATTTAAGAAGGTTAGGTGTGAAAACAGGAATATCTATCTGCACACACACACACACACACACACACACTCATGCACACACATACACATATATAGATATAAATACTTATTTATGTACAGATCATATCCCCCTAATAGAATATAAGCTCCATAAGGGCAGGAACTTTCTTTTCCCTAGAAGATAACATGGCACAGTAGATGAAATGATGACTTAAAACCATAAAGACTCAATTTCAGATCCCAGCTCACATACAGTAACTATATAATCCTGGGTAAAACTAACCTCCTTAAGCCTCAGTTTCTTCATCTGTAAAATGGAAGTAGTGGAATTTCTCATAGCTACCTTAGAAGGTTATTGAGGGAATTAAATGACTTGATGATATATGTAAATTTTAAAACCCTATGTAAATTCCATTATAGTATTATTTCATTTTTATATACCTAGCACAAAGAAGTGCTTACTGAATGTTTGTGGGGTTCCATGATTCTTTCAGGGAATATTTTCCATATAATGTCCCCTAATTGTGGGCATCCCCCAAGACTCTTTTTCTGCATCCTCTTTTCTCTTAATATCTTCTCAATGATTCTGACAGCTCTCATGGGTTGCAAATTACTAATCTCCCTGCTGAGCTTCAGAGACATGAATTACAAACTGCCTGCTGAATATCTTTTTCCCCCTGAGGCAATTGGGGTTAAGTGACTTGCCCAGGGTCACCCCACTAGGAAGTGTTAAGTGTCTGAGGCCAGATTTGAACTCAGGTCCTCCTGACTTCAGGGCTAGTGCTCTACCCACTACACCACCTAGCTGCCCCTGACTGCTGACTATCTTAAACTGTTTCCCATAAGCCTCTCAAGCTCACCTTATCCAAAATAAACATCTCTGCCTCAGTTTCCTCATTAGTAAAAATGAGAATAATTGTACCTCTCTCCCAGAGTTGCTATGAGAAGCAAATGAGAAAATATTTGTCAAGCCTTTGCAAACTTGAAAAGCCCTATATATGTTAGCAATTATTATCATTATTATTAGCCAAATTGGTATTTTTCCTGTTTTTCATACATGATACTCCATCTTCTGAATCTATACCTTTATACTAGCTATCCCCCCTCACCTCTACCACTTACTTTCAAAATTTAGTTCAAGAGATACGTTCTTCTTAAAGGATTTTTTCCTGATTCTCTCAGCAACTAATACCTCCCCCATCAAAAAGAAAAAACTACCTTGGATGCCCACATAAGCACTATATTATATGTGTACTACACACATACATACATACATCTATACACACACATATATGTAGGTAAACATACTCTCCATTCTTAGAATGTAATTTCTTTGAAGTCAAGGATTATTTATTTTTGTCTTTAAATCTACAGTGCCTGACTCAGCAACCACAAAGCACACAATCAGTATTTAATAAATGCTTATTTATTGATTAATCCAATGATTGATTAGATTAGATTGGAGTGGAATGAGATGAAAATCGCTGCTGCCATCCAGGTCAAAAAGAGCCTTAACAACAAAACCCAGATCCAACCTTCCCTGAATCCTTTTATTCTCTGAAAATTCTTTAGAACCAAAGTATATTAGTGCACATGGAGCTGTCCCAACCTGTTGGTAACTCACAGCCCGAGCAGCCACAGCTGGTCAGCGACCCCAGTGGAGTCAGCACCCAAGATGACATCATCCAGCATGTGGAACAAGAAACCAGCAGCCACTGGGGCTGCAAAATGGAACCCAAACACAAAGACACCATGATGGCCAATCTCCAAAATGAAGTGGCTGCCGTGTCTCAGAAGCCAAAGTCATTACAGACATTACAGACCAGAATGAAGTCAAGTTATGTCTCATTCTCCTCGAATGGGACAAGGATGACAAAAAGGCTGAGAGCTAATCCTTGAAAGTACAAGGATTTTGTAAGGATGGAAAGAATTGGAGGATTGGGCTGTTAGGGTTATCTATTTAAATCCAGGTAACAAAGGCATGTCATATTTAAAACCAGAGAGGGATGTTAGGGTCGGTCATTCAGATAATTTAGGCTTCTTGAAATTCTGAAGCAGTTAGACAATTCAGGTAAGAGCCAATATTTCCCCACACCGAACCATTTTGATCATTGTTCCCACCCTGTCTTTTGGAACATAGATTTAGAGCAGCTGAAAAAGAAATGTAATTCTGTCCATCCATTTTACAGATGGGGGGAAAAAGACCTAATGATGAAATCAATAAAATGTGATATTTTAAATCTTAGTCAAAAGGCTGAGAAACCTTTGGAGTTTAAGCACCAATACCCAGTGGATTGACTATGATCACTTAGTATTTTTTGTTTTCGGTTTAAAAAGTACTGATATTCTGAACCTTTTGGAAAGGGACATTTCCTGGGTTTATTTATATGAAAGATGCAGAGCTGGAAAAGGGCCCTAAAATTCATATAATTATAGCTAGAAGGACATTAAAGGTCAAGAATTTAATTTCTTCATTCTACCAGAGAGGAAACAGATCCAGAAAAATGACTTGTCCACAGTTATATAGATAGCAAACAGCAGAGATAGGGTCCTCTCAAGTTGGTACTGGTACCAACTCACTGCACCATACTGCCTTTGCTTTGGGTGGTGGGGAATAATCCAAGTGTTTGACCTAAGTAAGGATTTCACTTTGGTTTCTTTATAAAAACTTTTTATAAATTTAATTTCTTCTTAGGGTCTCCTTGCCACCTAGTTGACTCAGTAAAGCTGATAAGATCTATTATTTGATGATGGCAAGATCAGCAGTGTTCAGAGCAGAATACTGAATATTCAAGGGCAGCTGGACGGTGCAGTATATAGAATGGGGTCCTGGAATCAAGAGGAGTTGAGTTCATTTATGACCTCAGACACTTATTAGTTGTATAACCCTACAGAAGTTACTATCCTGTTTGCCTCAGTTTCCTCATGTGCCAAATAGGCTAAAGAAAGAAATTGCAATCACTCTAGTATCTTTGTCAAGAAAACCCCTCATGGGGTCACAAAGAGTCAGACACGACTGAACAACAAATCTCCTGATTGCACATTGAGTTCAATCCAATATACATGCTAGTTATTAAGTGCAAGGCACATAATGAATATTCAGTAAATATTTTGAGTTGGCTTTGAACTGCATCCCTTCATTTCCTCCCCAAAGTTCTGAGTCTCAGCTAGGAACAGCGCTGGCCCTCGATGGCAAGAGTAGTAAGCAAAGGATTCTCTCCATTTCAAGCTGCTAGATTATACATCTGGCCACTGGACCCAGATGGCTTTGGAGGGGAAAGTGAGGCAGGTGACCTTGCCCAGCCTCCCTCCCTCAAATCCAATTCATTTGCATGTCATGGCAGCCCCTTCCTGATGTCATGGTGCTCTTTGATAAGGAAGGACAATTAGATAATAGGATGTAGCAGCTAAATGGCGCCATAGAACACAAAGTGCTGGGCCTGGAGTCAGGAAATCTCATCTTCCTGAGTTCCAATTCAGCCTCAGATATTTCCTAACCATGTGACTCATCTTGTTTGCCTCAGTTTCCTCATTTGTCAAATGAGCTAGAGAAGTAAATGGCAAACCCTTCCAGCATCTCTGCCAGGAAAACCTCAGTTGATATCATAGAGTCAGACTTGACTGAAAGAGCTAAATAATAACTAAAGGTAATATAATGAATTCTGAAGATTATTGCTAATGGGATTTCTTAAGACAAGTTTCCTTAGTGTGGAGTCCTTGAGGAAGATCTAGAACTAACTAGTTTAGGACTTGGTACAAGAGGGTGAAACAGCATCCAGGATAAACAGTACTGCTCAAACGTCTCAAATCAGTTATGGGCAAGGGCAAGGCCTTGGCTCTGGCCAAGGTGGGGAAATGCTCCGGACATAACCTATGGTGGAGAGACAGAGGCCATAACACTCATCATACCCCTGCTGGGGAAGCCAGAGAAAGGACAGAGCCAGGAACTCAGTTTTCACGCTGACTAAATTTTAGCATCCTGTTATAATTATCCAGCCTCCACACCCTAGTTATAACTATGCCCTGAATCTAAAAGAGACTCTCCTTCTTAAAATTTAGATATTTATTTGCATCAATTTAGATTAAAATTTAGATCAAATTATTTTGATGTAAATAATTTAGATGTAGATTAGATATGTTTGCTTTGTTTTATTTTTCTTTTTAAAATTGCCATTTTTAAATACATCCATTGGTAGGAGATATTTTTACCTCTGAGTGTGACATTGCACATCTGCTTTAAGTGAGGGGAAGGGAGGGACAAGATTGTGCCTATGTCTGTGCCTCTGTCCTCTGGTTCTCAAAATTTCTCCTTCCCACTGCATAATTTAAAGGATTGTGCGCATCCTGTGTCCTAGAAATGCACAAGCCCAGTCTATTACACATTACCTTTCCTGACATCACAGCTGTCTGGTTTAAAAGAAAAAAGAAAAGAAAAGAAAAGGGCTTGAGAGGGAGATGACACAGGATCAGTTTCTGTAATCAGATATAGCAAAATTTGCCAGATCATCCCACCCCACATCCTCCCCTTCCTCCTTTCCTCCCCTTCCCCATCCTCCACCACTGCCCTCAGCAAATCAAAGGGGAAAGAGAAGTTTCTATTGTTTGTATCTATTAGAGTCTCTTCTAAAATGAACAGAACATCTCCCAATGATTAAAAGTCAGACTGGAGAGTGTCCTTAGCCTTTATTGAAAGGACACTCACTAGTGCCACCTCCAAGAAAGGAGACAAGAAGACCCTGATTCAAGGAATTCATATTTTGCTTATTAGACTTTTACTGCCTCTGTGACCTAGGACAAGTCAGCCTCTGTCAGCCTCAGTTTTCTCATTTGTAAAATGGGGATAATAATAGCACAATAATCCACCTTGCTGGGATTGTTGTAAGGATCAAGTAGATCAACATTTGCAAAATGCAAGTCTTTACATGTAAAGAAACACTAGCTTTTAATTATCTCTGCCTCAGTTTCCTCATCTGTAAAATAGGGATAATACTAGTACCTCCCTCCTGAGGTTATTGTAAGGATCAAATGAGTCAATATTTGAAAAGTGCAAGCCTTAACATGTAAAGCACACTTGCTATTAATCACCTTGTCTCCGTTTCTTCATCTGTAAAATAGGGATAATAATAGCATCTCTCTCCTGTTGTGAGGATCAAATGAATTGATATTACCCCATGCCATTTAGGGCTGTAGAGATGAAAACAAGATTTCTTAGAACTAGTATCCACAGTTGGTTTATAATTTAAGGCTATTTATATGACCGCATACCATTACCATCTCATATGGCACTAGCTCAGTGTCTGGAGCAAGACAGTCTACTGAACAGAAGCTCATTCTTCCTGAAATAACAAACATGTGTTACATGGACTTGAATTTTAGACTTAATGTTTTCTAGGTGAGGTCCCCGTGAAAGTGTTTACAGAATGATGTTTTGTTCCAGATCTTCCAGTGATAAACGAGTTTTCATTTGTTTGTACATCTTAAGTAATTCAGTCTCCTGAATCTCAATTTTCTCATCTTAAAAAAAAAAAAAAAAGATTAGATTAGGGGTTCTTAGTTTTTTTTTTTTTTGTCCTGGACCCCTTTGGTAAGGTTTAGTGAAACTTTTGGACTCTTTCTCAGAATCATGTTTTTTTTAAATATATATATATATATTCCACATGATTGCAAAGGAAGTCAAATATATTAAAATATAATCATTTAAAATTTCTTTTTAAAACCAAGGTCACCGATATCAACCTGGACTAGAAGAGCTCTGAGGTTCCTTTCAGTTCTAAATCTATGGTCCTATGATTTCTCTATTTAATCTCTGAGAGAAACATGAAATGAATTTTGATCATTTTCCTGGCTTGGGTTGTCAGCCCTTGTGGGTGAGTGAGCAAAGAGCTATTTGCAAGCTTGGTTCTAGGAAAAGTGAATTTATATTACCTGTCACCTAATCTTGAACTTGTCTTTGACTCAGACAATGTCAGTATTATTCCAGAGACTAACAGCTGGACTTTTGTTGAAAGATCAATGGTACTGTGGGGATAGATTCCAGAGTAAAACAGCCGCAGTGACAGCTGTGCTTGTATCCCTCTGAGGACATAAAGAAATGACTCATGTGTCAATTAAATATAGAATGGAAAAGTTCTCTGTAGGAAAAAGAGGAGAAAAATAGAGAATCATAGACTCTCAAAGTTAAAGGAACAGAGGTCATGTTATCCCTGAATATAGCTCGCCTCAATGGTATATCTAAGAAATAGATATTGTAGTGTTGGATTTACTCCATGGGTAGTCATTGTAGTGTTAGGTGTACCTAACAGGTAGTCATTGTAGTGTTGGGTGTATCTAACAGGTAGTTATTATAGTATTAGGTGTACCCAACAGGTAGTCATTGTAGTGTTGGATGTATCTAACAGGTAGTTATTATAGTATTAGGTGTACCCAACAGGTAGTCATTGTAGTGCTGGGTGTATCCTACAGGTAGTTATTATAGTATTAGGTGTACCCAACAGGTAGTCATTGTAGTGTTGGATATATCTAACAGGTAGTTGTTATAGTATTATGTGTACCCAACAGGTAGTCATTGTAGTGCTGGGTGTATCCTACAGGTAGTTATTATAGTATTAGGTGTACCCAACAGGTAGTCATTGTAGTGTTGGATATATCTAACAGGTAGTTGTTATAGTATTATGTGTACCCAACAGGTAGTCATTATAGTGGTGGGTTTATCCTACAGGTAGTTATTATAGTATTATGTGTACCCAACAGGTAGTCATTATAGTGGTGGGTATATCCTACAGGTAGTTATTGTAGTATTATGTGTACCCAAAAGGTAGTCATTGTTGTGTTGGGTGTATCCTACAGGTAGTTATTTTAGTATTATGTGTACCTAACAGGTAGTCATTGTAGTGTTGGATGTATCTAGCAGGTAGTTGTTATAGTATTACGTGTACCCAACAGGTAGTCATTGTAGTGTTGGATGTATCTAACAGGTAGTTGTCATAGTATTACATGTACCCAACAGGTAGTCATTGTAGTGCTGGGTATATCCTATAGGCAGTTATTATAGCATTAGATGTACCCAACAGATAGTCACTGTAATGTTGGATATACTCCATGGGTAGTCATTATAGTATTAGGTGTACCTAACAGGTAGTCATTGTTGGATGTATCTAACAGGTAGTTGTTATAGTATTACATGTACCCAACAGGTAGTCATTGTGATGTTGGGTATATCCAGTAGGTAGTTATTGTAGTGCTAGGTATACTAAGTAGTAGTCAGCCTCTGACTGAGGACCTCCAGTGAGTAGGGAATCCACTTTCTCCCAAAACATCCATTCTACTTTTGTGATAGCTTGAAATTATTTGGAAGTTCTTCCTTTTGAGATGAAATTGACTATTTGGCATCTTCTAACCCTTTCCTGGTTCTGCCCCCAAGACCAAACAGGACCAATATAATCCCTCTTCTACATGACAGCCTTCAAACATTTGAAGACAAGTATCATGTGATCCCTACACCACCTCCTCTCCAGATGAACTCTACCTATTTCCTTCAACTAACGCTCATGGCACAACCTTTCACCATCCCAGTTGCCCAGTTCTCTAGCTTATCAATACCCTTTCAAACATATGATTCTCAGAATTCCAATAATATTCCAGATGTAGCCTGACTAGGGCAGAAGATAGCACCGTATAAATTCCCTCTTTCTGGATGCTACGGTGCTATTCATGAGCCCTAGGATGTCACTAACCAAGAGGCAGCAATAGAGACTTGACCTTGGAATCAGAAAGACCTGGAGAAAAATGTTCAGACAATACTCTTTAAGACTTAAGTTGCGGAATATAGACAGTTCTTTCTTCATATAAATTTGCCTTATGCAAAGTTGATCTTACATAAAGAATTCTAAAAGAAATCTGCTTTCCCCCAAAACACCTATGTTAACATCACTGTACAATACTGTGCTCTCTACTCCTGTCCGTCTGCTCAGGGCTTTATAGCTTCCCGTCCTTCACCAAAATAAAATTTCGTATATATGTCCACACACATATACATGTGTATATATGCAGATATTTGTGTGTACATATGAGAACATATATATGTATATATAATGTGTGTGAATAAGTTTTCCACATGAAAGCAGATGATGAGCTGAGAGAGTGTCAGTACCTGAGCTGCCATTTGGAGACTTGACTTGAGACATCAGAAGCTGAGAAGAGACCCTTTGCCCTGCTCCATCCATTCCCCAACATGCCCACTCCCAGTGTCTTGCTTTTGTGGGTCTGTGTGTGGTACTGTGTCTTTCCCCACCTCCGCTATCACACGTCCTCTCCATGTCCTATCTCCACTTCTCCCCTCCTCTCACTCCATGTTCTTTCTCTCAGTTCTGACCAGGCCCACCCATGGCTGGCCCTCTCCTGCTCTCTCCTTGAAGACATCCAATCCCTGTGCTGATATAGGACAAATTCAAATTATATAAAAAATCACTTTATGTAAAAATCTACAGAATGATCCACTTAGGTAAAGGCAGAACTGTCTATAGTTATTCATCTGCATTTGTAGAAGGATTTTTGAGTTCCCTGCATCAATGAAATCCCAGGAGTGGATAAAAAGAAATTAACTTATTTTAAAAGCACATTAAAAGCATATAATAATTTATATACAATAGTGTCTTGAAGTTTGCCAAGTATTTCAAAATATTATTTCCTTTTATCTTCACCATGATTCTGAGAAATAATGGCTATTATTAGAATAATAATATCATATAAACTTGCTCAGAGTCACGCAGCTAATTAGTATTTGAGACAGAAATTAAACTCAGTTCTCTCCAACTCTAGGTCTGGCCTCCTGGCCATTGTACCATCTAAATGTCATATCTGTTGATTTATTATCTGAAATAGAAAAATCTATGATGCAAAGTTTCCGAGTAAAATGATTTATTTGCGAGGCTAGAAAGTGCCAACAAATCAAGTCTACCAACTCCTCAGTAGTCAGAGACAACTGACAGATTTACAGAGCTCATTATTATAATAGAAAAAGAGAAGTTACAAGTCTCAGAAATCTTGGGAAATTTATTATAAACATAATTCAATTGGACAAGGCAGGTCACTTGCCTTGTGGTTAGGCTAGGTACCTTTTGAAGCAAATTGCGTGTATTGTGGTTTTTGTTGTTCAGTCACTTCAATCTTGTTCCACTCTTTATGACCCATTTGGGGTTTTCCTGGCAAAAATCCTAGTGTGATATTCCATTTCCTTCTCTAGTGAATCAATCCATTTTGTCAGGCAATCAGAGGTTAAGTGATTTGCCCGGGATGGCAGAGCTAGGAAGTGTCTGAGTCTGTATTTTGATATACCCCTGCCAACATTTGGAGTGTGGGCGTGTTGGGGGGGTGTAGCAGGTGTGACAACTACTAAATCTAGTATTTTCTAACAGATTAGAATTTCTGTCTATCATCCTGCCTGTCAGAGTGAGATTGCCTTAGAAATCTTGTTCTGTAGCCAGACATTTGTGGTTAGGAATGCTGCTTTTATGGTACGTGTGGATTAACTAATATTATTTCTGCAGCTGTTGGAAAGAGGAACTTACTTTAGGGAACTAAAGAAAGGAGGAACTTGTCCACTTAAACAAAAAAAAAGATCTTAGTCTTTAGAAAAAATCATTTAAAAACTACTTTAAAATATGTATATTTTACATTATCTACTAATAACTAATAATAAAACCTATTAATCTATTAATTTCTTCATATCAAAGTATAGACTCATATTTAGCTTGCAGTTCATTCATACCCCCAGTTCTCATTCTCAAGAACTATTGTTTAACACGCTATTTGTCCTCTGTTCTCACAGACAACCATGACATCAGGAAGGTGATACTGGAGGCCTAGATTTAGGAAGGTTCATCTTCCTGAATTCAAATCTAACCTCAGATATTTACTAGTTATGTAACCCCTGGCTAATCATTTTACCCTGTTTGCCTCAGTTTCCTCATTTGTAAAAATGAGTTGGAGAAGGAAATGGCAAACTACCCCAGTGTCTCTGTCACGAAAACTTTACATGGGATCTCAAAGAGTTGGGCACAACTAAAAATGACCAAATAACAACACATTTCTACATTTTCAAGAAATAACCTATTAGGAGGGACGTTGACAAGCTAAGGTCCAACTAGCTGAAAGAAATCATGATATTGTGTGTATATATATCAAATGGCTTACCATTATAGGAAGAGGAGAGAAGGAAAGGAAGGAGAAAATTGGAAACTCTAAATTTTGTAAAAATGAATGTAATTAATGTAATTACATATAATTGAAAAAATTAGGTTTTTTTTTCAAATTATGATTGAGAAAAACTCAAAACTTGTAATAAAAATATATTGTTAGAAATAAGATAATTAGCCTAAATAAGAGGAGACTTGGGGAAAGATTTTCAATATTTCCAAGCACTTAAAAAGCTATCACATGGAAAGAGGAACAGATTTGTTCTGGTTGGTTTTGAGGAAGAAAAGCTAGGAGCATGGAGGAAAGTTTTGGGGACCCAGATTTTGGCTGAAATTCCCAATATTCAGGACATTCCAAAAATAGAAAGGATTGAATTCCTCATCACTGGAAGTATTCAAGCAAAGACTGGATGAATCATCAGGGATGGTCCAGAGGACATTTATCCAGGGCTTACAGAGCTGGACTAGGTGTACTTTACAACCCTTTCCAACTCTGTGATTCTCAATACATTTATAATAGCGTGACTTATGAAAACCTTGCCTGTTTCTACTCCCCACTGGCTGGATCTGAGAAACTCAACCTCTTCTCCCCAACTGGAGAATAATTACCCCAAGCTGTGGTAAGTCTGGGAGCAGGACAGGCAGGGATGAGGTCAGCAGCCCCGTTTCTGACTTTGTGTTGACTCCCACAGATCAACGGCCTCCAAAAAGGATACAGTGGTATATTGTATCAGACCCTCACTGAGAGAAACGTGGAGATTGCAAATCTGAAAGCCGAAGGGGAGAATTTAAAGAAAGAACAAGCATTGCATGCAGGTAAATTTAGTCTGAAGACAAGGAGGTGGGGGAAGAATAGTAGAAGAGACCAGGCTGTCTCAACCCATTGATATGTCTCACCACTGCAGTCATGGACTGAGAAGAGGCAGAATTGTAACAAGGGTGAGGCAACAAGAACTTTTCCCCAGGGCTGAAAAATTTTAGGAGGACTGACTGTACTTTTACCCTAGAAGGTAGAAACAACTGAGTTTCGAACCTAGTTGGCAGGAGTAATTAGTTAAAGTAGCAAACTGTTAAATGATGCTTTCTTTCTTGCAGCACTTAACCCAGGTTGGGCTGCTTCCCAATTTAACCCAGTTTTGCTCTTTTATATAACAAGTGTCCTCTCCAGAATGTGTACAGTCCAATGTCCTGCAGTCTCATTTTCTTCCACCATGAGCCCAACCTAGAAATCCCAGAGCTCACTGAGCCTCACAATGGCCCTGACAGGTAGATAAGACAAACATTTTAAGGATGAAGTGGTCAAGTAACTTGGCCATGTCTAAAAAGCTAATACAAAGATGTGATTCAAACCCATTTCTTCCAGCAAAGTAACTTGTCTGAGATCTCATCAAGTTAGTGCTAGAGTCCAGGTCTCCTGACTTCTAACTGGGTCTCCTACAAAGTAAGCAAGGCTGCCTCTATCTCAGGCTTTCAGAGCTCACGGATTTCTCCCTTCTCCTTTGGGGCTGGCCCTTCTCTACTGCAGAGCAGCTCAGGTGAGCATTGACCTAGCAGAAGAAACCTCAAGTATATATGGAATATACTTTTAAATGCCTCGGCTGGTTTCCAGGATGCTCTCACTGGACATCTAACAATTGGCTCTCAAAAGCCAGCATGAGCCAGTACCAGGATGCCTCTGAGAAAGGCTGTGTGAATGGAGAGGAGACAGATGGGAAAGCTGATAAAGAATCAGCAACATTTGGTCACTTGCATGTAACCTGATGCTTTTGATCATGGTCCTTTCTTAAGTGTTCCCCAGAGCCTGGCGCAGTGACCCGTACTTAGGCAGCTGCTTAAGAAATCGCTGTTGGGTCAGCTGTTGATTTCTCCCTAACCCAAGCCCCCTTGATCCTTTTGTGGCTAGGTTCCAGCTCACCCTTTGACTCTGGGTCAAGAATACCCCTCTTTCAAATTCTCTGATTCAGAAATACCTTCCTTGCCTCCTTCCCTTTTTATACCAAACAGAAGGGATTCTTTGTTTACCCTCTTCTCTGTTGCCTACTGACAGCCATCTGTTCAGCTCCCCTCAGCTGTCCTTGTGATTTCTACTGTCCTATTACCCAAACTGCCTCTGCAGAGCCAAGGTAAAAAAAAAAGAATTCCTATACTGGTAGTAGTTAGGCTGCTAGGTGGTGCGGTGAATAGAGCTCTAGCTTGGACTTCATTCATCATGTCCAACTCTTCATGACCCCATTTGGAGATTTGGGGGGTTGGGTTTTTTTTGGGGGGGGCAAAGAAACTGCCATTTCCTTCTCCAACTGGATGAAGAACTGAGGCAGACAGGTTTAAGTGACATGACCAGGGTCACACAGCTAGAAAATATATGAGGTTCTTCCTAAAGGAAGAGGAGTCTTCCTACAGTCTTGCCAGCTAGCTATCTCCTGGAGTCATGAAGACTTGAGTTGAAATCCAGCTTCAGACACTAAACTAGCCGTGTGAACCTCTGTTTGCCTCATTTTTCTATATAAGAGTGGAGTAATATCATAGCACCTACCTTATAGGGTTATTGTGATTATCAAATGAGATGATATTTGTAAAGTGCTTAGCCAGTGCCTGGCACATAGTAGGTACTACACCAATGCAGCAGAAGTAACAGCAGCAGCAGCAGTAGTAGTAAGAGAGTTCTAGATCTGGAAGGAAAGAATCTAAGTTCAAATCTTGGCTCTCTACCCTATGTAACTTCCAAAAAAGTATCTGACTTTCCCAAGCCTCAGTTTCCTCATCTATAAAATTCAGAGATTAGATCAAATGATCTCTTAAACTCTTTCTGGTGCAACATCTATATTCCTATGAAATATCACCCACATCCTTAAACTGAAATGGATTCAAAAAGGAAAACATAAATAAAAGTATATGGGAAAAATACTACTGATTAGAAGTCACCTTGAGTGGTTTATTATACAAACATACTTTGGGAAGAAAGTGAAATTTATTTGCAAATCAATGAGATTTCCCTTCAAAGTCTTAAATTAAGGGGATTTTGTTTGTTGGTTAGTTTACATTCCCACTCACCCCCTCACTTCCTGAGCATTAGGGGAACATGGTGGGAAAAATACAGGATTTGGACCGGGAAGACTTGGACTTCAATCACAGCTTTTTCATTTACCTTGATCCTCACCTGTGATTTAGGATAGGGAACTCCCGGTGAGAAAACTTCCTTTACCAATGTGAAGCAGCACTTACTCTGAGGCTGATCATCTTAGAGTGTTTCCTGGGACAATGAGAAGTTAAATGACTTGCAAGAGTAGTTAGCCAGCAAGTAGTAAAAGCAGGACTTACATCCAAATCATCCTAACACTGAAGTCAGTTTTTTCTCCACTATACTTCAGTGCCTCCTCACTGAGTAAGAATTAAAGAATTGGGAAAAAGCATTTCCTTTTTCTGGGCCTCAGTTTCCTTCTCTGTAAGAATAAGAGAACTAGTAAAAAAAAAATGTCTGGTTAAAAAAAAGAGAGCTCTAAGATCCTACAAGACCCTAAATCTAGTGATTTAGTGATCGTTTAGTGATTTAGGATTATTAGAATTTACAATATCTCTATGCCTGTCTTCCTCCTTCTGTCTGCCCATCACCCATCTTTCTCCCACCACAGCACCTAGCCGCCCCTAAAATTTTTAAAAGTTCACAGCTTGGGACAGCTAGGTGGTGCAGTAGATAGAGCAGCAGCCCTGAAGTCAGGAGGACCTGACTTCAAATCTGGCCTCAGACATTTAACACTTCCAAGGCAGGTCACTTAACCCCAAGTGCCTCAGGAAAAAAAAAAAGTTCACAGATGGTAGAACATTAACCTTGAAGTAAGGAAGATCTGAATTCAAATGTGGTCTCAGACATGTGACATTTCCTCTGGGCAAGTCACTTAATCCCAATTGCCTTCCCCCAACCCCCGAAAAGTTCACAGATGTTTAGACTGCCAGTTGCCCAGCAAATGCTAAGCTATATTAGCAGTTTCTTGACTAGGAGTCCTGGCTTTGAAGGCCCACCACTCACAAAGTACTTGAGATCACTGTATTCTGTCTCCGAGGAAGTGCCCTTGATTACCCAGAGAACAAAATGAGCAGGACAGAAATTCCTTGTATTACTAACCTAGTACTCCCAGGCACTGTGTCTGAACATCTGGCCAGATGTTTAGACTGAGGGGAGTAGGGGTTCATATCTCCAGAATGGGACCTGTTATAATCAACTTGGACTTGGAGGAATCGTTCTGGGCGGGGTCTCCTGAGATTATCCCCAGGGAGCCCAAATCAGGTTCTAACTAGCTTCTAAATGGCCTTCACCCTGGTGTGGGAGAGCCACAAAACCCTCTCTGCCACACACAGCCACCTGCTGCCAGCCCAGCCAATGCTCTCTGCCATAGAACCCTGGCTCTGCAGGAGAAGCTCTGCCCTAGAAGGCCATGCCAGCTCCTCTCAAGAAAGGGACAGAATGGTCATAGATAATTTCATGGTCTCCTTCTGCATTCTCCATCTAGAAGGAGACAAGGCAGCAACCAAGGGCAAATGAATGCTTCAGGGCTTCTGCTATAGCAAGGCTATAATTCCCTTTTACATCATCTTAACTTTATCATGAACCGAGAATCTGAGCCCTTGGAAAGATAATAATATCAACAACAATAATAATAACTAACATTTATATAATGCTTACCATGTGCCAGGCACAACAATACTGAGAAGTAGGTTCTATTATTATCATTCCCATTTTACAGAGGAGGAAACTGAGGCAAACAGTGGATGAGTGACTTGCCTAGGGCAGCTAATAAGTTTACAAGGGTGAATTTGAAAACAGGTCTTCAGACTCAAGGGCTAGTATTGTATCCATTCCACTTTATCACCTTTGGGACCAGTCTCTCCACCAAAGTAGAATACAGCTTGTCTATAACTTGGTAAAGAAGTCTTAAGATCATGCATTTAGCCCTAGAAGGAACCCCAAATGGAGAAACTGAGGCTCAGCAAGCGAAAATGACTTGTTGAGGTCAGTGAGTGGCCAAACTGGGATTCACACCTACTTCTTCTAACTCTGCTATCTCCAGGTGAGACTGTTTGCGCTCTCCCTTCTGGCCAAATGAATGTCTGTTTTATTATTAGACATCTTCCTTGGGAAAGTTTACCATCTGTTCTGGTAATCTGATGTGGAATCGGTTGATCTCCATCTCTCAGGCTGTGATTGTGGGGGCAACCTCATGCTTGATTGTCAGGAGACACTGATTTTCCAGTATTTGGAGCTTCGGAAATCCAGTAAGCCTGAATAATGCTCTGAGCGCATAAACATTTAAAATTCATGCTCTGGAGGAGCAAATGTGCTAAAAGCAAGGGCTGTCTTAGGGATCTGTGGGAAGTGAGAGTAAGTAGGGTCTGAAGGAAGAGGTCCAATGGACAGAAGGGGTGTGAGATCTGCAGAGCAGGACAACAAGCTGAAGGGGAAGCCGGATAGGGACAGTGTCCCATGATTTGCCATGTCTGGTGAGCTGGGAGGATATGGGGACTCTCAAGGATAGACATTCTGGACAGTCCTATTCATTGGGTCTTTCCACAAGGCTTCTGCTAGGAAGGACGGCTCATCCAATTTACTCAAACTCAGTCAGGGCCAGAGCAGAGAAGGCTCAAACTAAGCTATCCGAGGGTGAGATTCAGATCTTATTTTTATTCTGTTTTTATTGTTCGGATGTGTCCAACTCTTCATGACCTTATATGGGGTTTTCTTGGCAAAGCTATTGGAGGGGTTTGCCATTTCTTTCTTCAATGGATTAAGACAGTGGTTAAGTGACTTGCCCAGAGTCATATAGCTAGTGGCCAAATTTGAATTCAGGTCTTCCTGACTCCAAATCAGAGCTCTATCCACTGAGCCATCTACCTGCCTCCACTTACTGGGTAATCTTCCCTCAAACTCCTCTTCTGCCTCTCCAATCATTCATTTATCCATTCATTAAACAAACATTAAAACAAAGCATGTACTTTGATGATGGAAGCAAACATTAGTCATTACTAAGATGATTGGAGTTGTGCTATATACTAGAGGTGGGAAAAAAAAAGAAAGCACAGGAAAGGGGAATAATTGACACAAAGGCACAGAGAATGGAAATTCAATGAGTACAATTCAAATTTTCCAGTAATGGAGTAGGTTGCCTTAGGAGATGTTGGGTTCCTTCATCTAAGAGATCTCCAAAGGAAGGCTCAAAGACCTCTTGCAAGATGTGCCACCGAGGATCACTTTTATATGTGAGTTGGACTAATGGCAACCATGATGTCTTCAATCTCTCAAATTTTGTGACTCTCATACTGAAAGCCAAAATAAATAGTCTGGATTTTAGAATTGTGAAAGAAACTAAAATAGGGAGAAGCCAAATTGTGAAGGATTTTAAGTGTCAAAATAAGAGTTTGGATTTTTTTCTTACTGGCAAGAGGAGCCATTGGAGATTCTTGAGGAAAGGAGATTAGTAACTGGTCAGTTACTAATCCTGTTGAAGAGAACACAGAACTAGACCCATAAGGGCACTTAATAAATATTAGAGGTATCAATCTTAAAGCATCATTCATACAAGTATGTGTTGATGTAAGTTATCACATTCTTATTATTTATTGAAATGATTTGGGTCTCGGTTCAATTTAACAAATATTTAATAAATTACTCACTATACACAGTGCATTGTCCAAGGTCCTGGTGGGGAGACTCAAAGCTTTGTTTGAACAAAGGCCTTGCTCTCAAAGAGCTTAGATTCTCAAAAAGGGATGACACAAGAGATAATTCTAATACCCAATATTACATTATCAGTGCATTAGAAAATGAGGAAAAGGTCTGAAATACTTCAGTAGCCTCCCAACTGATCTTCTTGCCCCAAATTTCTCTCCACTCAGCTGCCAAAGTGATCTTCCTGAAGTTTACATCTGACCAGATTTCTCTCCTACTCCATAAATTCTCCTGGTCCCCAACTGCCTTCAAGATCAAAAACATGCTCTCTTAAAATCCTTCACATCCTTCTCAGTCTTCATAGACATTATTTCCCTTCCTAAACCCAACAGGACAATTCAACTGACAATACCATTCCTCAAACACTACATCTTTGCACTAGTAGACTATCTTCCATTCTCCACCATCTCTTAGAATCCCTTACTTCAAGACTCAGCCTGTGATTCTACTTCTCCATATATAGCCTTTCTTGAAACTAGGAGTCTCACTCCCAGAACTACCTCCTACTTGTTCTGCATATACTTATTTGCATACATATTATCTCTTCTAATGGACCATAAGCCCTTGCTTCTGAAAGCAAGGGCTATTCTGTTTTGATCTTTATATATCCGACACCTAGCAAAGTACCTGGACAGAGACATTTAATAAATGCTTACTGATTGACTGGGGGTGGGAAGGAGATTTGCAGTTACTGACTCAGGCAGGTAGGGTCAGGGAAGTCCCAGGGAAGGGACATTTGAGCCGGGATTTCACAGAACTATAGAAATTCATTATTGGGTAGGACCATAGCAGATGACTGGTAGAATTCATATCCAAACAAGGATCCTCACTGCCATAATACCTGAGAAGGACTCATTCAGCCTGTAATTTGAAGATCCAATGGGAATCCCATTACTTCCTGAGACAGCCTATTCCACTAATTGTTAGGGGGGAAAAAATCTTCCAACATTTAACTTAAATATGCTTTTCCATATTTTTTACCTGTTACCTTTTATAAGAGGATCCTGGCTTTTCACTCAGAGTTCATTAAGTCTAACCTATTTTACAGATAAGAAAACTGAGTCACAAAAAAAGTTAAGTGATTTGACTGGGCTCATAGGGCTAATAAGTGTTGAAGGCAGGATTTGAACCCAGATTCCAAAAAGGATATATGGGAATTCAACGGGCAAATGGGGAGAGGAGGAATTCCAGGCACAATGTGAGCTGAAGCATGAGGTTATCCCAGAGGACTAGAGGTAGTCAGGAGACTCTAGGTCTTTTTAGAAGTCTTCTAGTTCAATCCCACTTTATAGATGAGGAAAATGAAGCATAGAGAGGTGAAGTGACCCAGCCAAGATCACCCAGAGATTATTTGGCAGAGTCAGAATGTTAACTTCCTAAGCTATAAAATAAATAGGAATCCCTTGAGTGTCATTGACTGGAAGAGTAACATGATCCAATCTCTGCCCAAGGAAGATGAGTATGATAAAGGGATGAAGCTTGGAGAAAGACAAACCTATTATAAAAGTCTAGCAGGTGGTCATGAAGGGCAATCCTAAAAGGAGGGTATTAGATACTAGGACTGGAAAAGAGGGGATCGAGGAGACATCGGAAGGGCAAAATCTCAGCAGCAACACTTTGACTCCAGCCACTCTCTTTCACAGAGCTGGTAGCCAATTTGCAAAACGACATCGGATTAAAGGACAGCATGGTCCACAAACTAAGGCAGGAGGTGGACAAACTGAAGAGTGAAAACCAAGAAAAGGAGTATCAGCTTTCGGCCATCAATTCCAGGGTGAATGAATAGATGGGTGGATGGATGGATGGATGGATGAAGTGCTGTTATCACTTCATTAACTGGGTTGTGGGAAAAAATGTAGCCTGAGTCTGCCAGAGGTAGAACCATCTTGATCCCTCTTTCTTAAGTGCGAAGGTTTAATTGGCAGGTTGGGTAATGTTACCACTGGTCAGATGATGCAAGCTCCAACTTACCCTGATGAATAATTCCCTGATAAGAGAGAGACTCCTAACTGAACTCTTCTGTCCCAACATGTTCTTCATGCCCCAGAATTGGTCCTCCCAAAGCAGATAGCCATTCCCTTTCTGGTTTGGGCGGGGGGCAGAATTTTTTCTTTAATTTGTTTTGTTTTGGGTTTTTGAGTGGCAAAGCCACTCTCATAAACAAGACATATAGAAATGTCAGATCTGAGGAGGATCTTAAATAGGGAGTATTAGGGCTGGAAGGAACCTTAGAACACAGACTGCCAGAGCTGGGAGGAGGCTCATCAGGACTTCAATGAACTTGGACATAGAATGCCAGGAACAAACGGGCTTCAGAACACAAAATGTCAGAGCTGGGAGGGTCAATAGAACATGTCAGGGTTGGAGGGACCTTAGAACACAGAGCACCAGAAATGGAAGATGCTTTAGGACACAGAATGTCAGGAGTGAGAGGAGTCTTAGAACATGCAATGTCAGGGAGAGGAGGAACCCTAGAACAACATCTAGTCCAAACCACTCCTTTTACAAAGAAGGAAACCAAGACCAGAGAAAGGGAAGGGGATAGCTTTTATAATCTATAAGTGGAAGAAACACAATCTGAACCTTGATTTTTCTGACTCTAAATCCTATGTTCTTCCATTGGACCCCATTGCCTCTTTGGCAATGTTCAGATTGCAGGATTTGATAGGTGGCTTGTTATTTTTCCCATTACTGCGTTTTCCCTACCTTTCCTTGTACTTCATCCTCTCCTGAAGTCCTACTCTCATGATCCTTTGAGGTGAGAACTTGTTTCTGAACCCTCCAAACCTATACAATTTCTACCAAGCTGGAACACCTTTGAGTATAGATCCAGTAATGGAGTATATGTTTGTCCTTCAAAGACTAGACCAGCACAGAACAGAGGCTCATCATTAGATGACTTTTTTTGTCACTAGGATCTCAATTCAAATCCTGGCTTTCCCACTTACCAGCTGTTTGACCCGGGGGAATCACTTAACTAGTGTTTGCCTCAGTTCCCCCACCTATAAAATGGGGGTGAATAGCACCTATCTTCCAAGTTTGTTGTGAAGATCAAATAAGAATATCTGTTAAATACTTACCACAGTGGCAGCACATAATAGGTGCTTAACAAATATTTGTTTCCTCCTCAATCACCTAATCTCTTTGGTCTTGGTTTCCTCATCTGTAAAATGAGAGTCATTGGACTAGGTACCTTCCAGCTCTGTTTGTGATACTGTGATTCAGAGGTGGGATATAACTATGAGCCACTACTACTTATACAGATGTTCAAGGGAGACATGGAGAAGCTAGGAGCTGCATAGACCACCCATGAGATCAGCAGCTTTTAAAATGTTGAAGGGTGAAAGTATCAATCCTCCCATCTCTCCGATCCCCCTGAATTGGGCAGGATGCTTCATTTCCTTTGATCTAGAATTGCCCTTTCCTGGATAAATAAGCTCTGAATGGAGCATGAGTCATGCTTTTTTTTTAATCCAGCACCATGGAGAGGGAAATTTATTGTTCAGTCCTTTCAGACATATCTAAGTCTTTGTGACCCCATTTCGGCTTTTCTTGGCAGAGATAATGGACTGGTTTAATCATTTCCTTCTTCAGCTCATTTTGTAGATAAGGAAACTGAGGCAAGCAGGGTTAAGTGACTTCCATAGGGTCATACAACTAGTAAATGTCTCAAGCCAGATTCGAATTTAGGAAGAGCCTTCCTGACTCCAGGCCCAGCACTATGGCTCTACCCAACTGCCTTGGAGAGAGGAATACTCAATCAATACGGCCCTCTCCCTGCCATTTTTCCTGAAGTCTATCCTAATAAGCCCATCTGCTGCCCTTGTGTCCCGAACAACCTTCCACTCCAACATAAACATGCAGAGAAAATTTCCCTTTGTCTGAGACAGGCCTGAGGGAAGTCATTGAGTCATAAGATTTATACTCGGAGGAGGCCCTCAGAGACTCACAAAATCACAGAATATGAGAATGGGAAGGAAGCTTAGCTGCCATTGAATCCAACCCCTCAGCAAAAACAGTTCCCCCAACATCCCTGATGGGTGGGCATCCAATCTTTGATCGAAGGTGTCCAAAGGGACTTACTGAAGCTCATGTGGCTAGTAAATTGGAGAGCCCATCACCTGGCCAAGCAGCCCATTGCATTCTGGAACAGTCTCGATTGTTAGAAATCTTTTCCAAACCTAAATTACCCTTTTTGTAACTTTCTTCCATGGCACTTAGGTCTGCCCTCCAGGGGAAAGCAGGAAAAGCTGAGTCCTTCTTCCACATGACTACCTGGCAAATACTCTCTTTCCTCATGGGATCCTAAATCTCGACTGAGAGAGGGGACCTCAGAGGCCATTCAGTCCCAATTCTTTCATTTTATAGAGAAGGAAACAAAGGCCCAGAGAAAGAAAATTCTCCTAAGATCATGTAGGTAGTAAGAAGACCTGGAATTTGAACACAGTTCTTCAGAGTCCAAATCTAGTATTCTCCTTCCCTAGATAATAGTGCCTGAGGCTGCCCTCAGATCCAGCATTTCTATAGTGCTCTAAGGTATCCAGAGCATTGTATTTATGGTAACTCATTCGACCCTCACTACAACATTGAGAGGTTAATACTATTATCATTCCCATTGTACAGATGAAGAAATTGAGCCCAAGAGAAGTCAAATGGCTGACTGTAGCTTACTCAGCTAGTGAGTGTCTAAAGCCAAAGATTAGACACTCAGGTCCAGACTGAGCATTCTATCCCCTGTGCCTCCTGGCTGCCTTAGGAATACCCCTCCTGGATTTAGAGACAAAGGAACTGTGTCAAATCCTAACTTGACTACACATGAATCACATGACCTTGTGGAAGTCATTTCACCTCAAAGTAATCCCCAGTTTCCTTATCTGTGAAATAAACAGGCTGGACTAATTGATGTGGCGCAGTAGAACTAGCTGTAGAATTTAAGAACCTGAGTCCATGGAATCATGTAAATTTAAAGCCAAAAGTCTAGTTCAACCCTCCACTCCTTTTCCAGATTAGTAAACTGGGGCCCAGAAAGATTAAGTGATGTGAGATCAAGAGTGTGCTGGTAAATATTTAACAACCAATTCTCAGTGAGTTTGGAGGTAGTATATTTGGATACATTTTTAAGCTTAATCTTCGTTATTAACATTTTTATCACAACTCTTTCTTAAGTTTAGATAATTTTTTAAAAACAGCACCATTAAGTCAAGCTCTGATTTGTAGCATGAGCTAATTTCCAAGGTATCACTTGTCCCTTATAAGCCAGGTCCAGCACACGCTAGCTTTGGATCATACAGTCACAGCTTTAAGGCAAGAAGAAACTTCCCAGGTCATCTCCAAATGTCCTCATTTACTGAGGCACAGAAAGATAAACTAATTTGCTCAAAGTCGCACAAGGGCTAAGTAGCAGGCCTGGGATTTGAATGCAGCTCCTCAGACCTGCCCTGATACTTTCTTTCTGTATGGCCATAGCCAAGTCCCTCCAAATCCAGGATTCCTTCTACTTTGACACAAGGAGAGGGAAGCCCAAAGCCCTGTTTGCTCTTTATGATGAAAGGGGAGCCTGAGGCAGATTTTTTTTGTATATCTCAACTTTTTGGACTTGGGTGAAAGAAGCTGGATGATGATGCTTGGCCAATTGGGCTTGAGGTGACAGCAAAAATGCAGGATTGGGGCAGGTAGTTGGTGCTGTGGACAGAGCACCAGCCCTGAAGTCAAGAGGATCTGAGTTCAAATGTGACCTCAGACACTTAACACTTCCTGGCTGTGTGACCCTGGGCAAGTCACTGAACCCCAATTGCCTCAGCAAAAAAAAAAAAAAAAAAAAAATTTGCAGGACTTCCTTAGCTAAGCATAAGGGATCTTGAGTCCAGGAGTCACCATTTATTTGCTTAAGGAATCCTTTTTAGGAGCGAAAGAGAGAGGGAAAGAGAAGTCAAAATCAAGAAGTAGCCCTGATACTTTCTTCCTTGTTTTCTCTCTGCCACAGTATACACAACTGAAAGAGGACTTGAAGGAAGATGAGCTGGAAGCCAAAGACAAAGAACTAAAAGCATGCAAAAGTGTGAGTTGAGTCTCCTGGCTTGCTGAATAGTGATGGTTATGTCAATCAATCAGTCAATAGCATTTACTAAATTTCTACTATGTGCCAAGCACCACGCTAGTCATGGTAAACATGTATTAAATGATTACTATGTCATTGTAGTGGTCAATCAATAAATATTAATGCGCCTACTATGTGCGCTCATCATACTAATCATTTAACAAATATTAAGCACTACTACATGCAGGCATTGTATCCATATACATTTATTAAATGCCAATTTTGTGCCTCTGCACCAGTCTATCAGTAAACATTTATTAAGCACCTACTATGTGTTGGGCAGTGTGACAAGCATTGGAAAATACCAAAAAAATCAAAAGATGGCCCTGTTCTCGAGTTCTTAATTTAATAGAGAAGACAAGCAAACAATTGTGTGCAAACAAATGTAAAGGGTTAATGTAGAAAGGATCATCAGAAGGAAAGTACCAGAGTTGAAAGGAATGAGGAAAGTGAGGATGATCTTAGTGGCTGCTTCACAGCTGGAGAATATCTAGAGAAAAGTAAGTTGTATGACAAATGACCTTAAGATCCTGTCCCCTGAGAACAGGATTGTTAGGGAAGACAGATTTATATGAATGTTAAACTCTTGATGCTAGATGAATGTCAGCTATAATTATCATTATGCAAATCTGAAGTAGGAAATCATGGTTAGTTTAGTATTTTGATTCACTTCCTTAGTCCTTCTTCTGTTCAATTTAATTTAACAAATAATTATCATTTACTAGTATTAATATCACCTACTATACACAGGATCCTAGGACCAGCAATATGTATACAAAAATGAAAAATAAGAGAGCCCCTGTCCTTGTGAAATTTCACTATAATTTTACAAGCTTTAATCAAGTTCCTATTACGGGCTTCTGGGTTCTGGGATAGGAGCTAGGAGTAGATAATGAGAAAAAAAATTGAATATCTCCTCTAAATAGGGTCTGACCCAAGGAGGCTCTGAAGAAGTTATCATCTCTTTATTCATGGAAGACAGTCCCCAAGATCTTATCAGTGTAGAATGTCAGATTCAGTGAATTGTTGGGTTTTTTTTAAATTGATAATTATTTTTCAATATAACTGGTTGGTTTCTATGTTTTAAAACCTTGATTCTGAGAAGGAACAAATAAATAAAAGCTACTGCCTTTAGGAATCCAGGATACAATAAAAATGTTAAGACCCTCTGAATCCGCTTTTTTGTGAGCTTCTACATCATCTTGTTATTTCCAGATCCCTTTTAGACAATCTACCACAAAGCAATGTCTCTCCCATCTTTATTTGTCAAGTCAATTTTGGGGAACCAAATATATGACTTTACAATTATCCTTATGGTATTTCATCCTATTAGATTCAGCTCAAGTTTATAGTTTAGTGAGATCATTTCAGGTCCTGACTCTTGTCATCCAATGCATTGCTTCTTCCTCTCAGTTTTATGTCATTCATATGTTCAATAAAAATATTCTCCATGTCTTTATCCAAGTCATTAAAAGATACTAATTGATTATAGAGCAAGTCACTTGATCATTATGGGTCTCAGTTTCCTCATCTGCAACAAGAAAGCTTTGAATATGATGGTTAAGATTACCTCTAACTCTATGATAAATGGTGCTAGGTTAGACTTAACACCTTTGAAACTTGCCTCCACAGAACACTTTCCAACATTAAATCATTAATGAATATTTTTTGAGGCCAGATATTCATCCAAATTCTGAAATATGACTAACTATTCAGCCACAAAGCCTGTGCTCTGCATCTTGGGTAGGGGCAAATGAAGAAGTTTCATTTATTAAGCACCTATTATAGACCAGGCACTGTGCTAAGCAATTCTATCTTACAAATTCTATCTCATTTGATCCTCACAATAATCCAAGGAAGTAGATGGTATTATAATTGCACTTTTACAGCTGAAGAAACTGAGGCAGAGAGAAATTAAATGAGTATTGCTCAGCATCATACAGCTAGGTAAGTGTAAGAAGTGGGACTTGAACTCAAGTCCCTTACTTCCTTCAGGCACAGCATTTTATCCACCTTGCCACTTTGCTATTTAGAATTAGGCTATCCTTCAGCACCAGGATAGCAACAGACTGTAAAAATCTGCCTCAGATGATCCTCATATGTCTTGGTCTCAAGTCTGGCCATTCACTTCTACACACTCTTCAATTTAGCAATGAGCTTTTGACACTGTTTTCTCAGCATGTTTTCTCACTAGAGTAGAAAACAATAAAAACCATAATCCCTTGTGTTTTGGAAACCATGCTTTTGTAATTTCAACTCAACACTCTGTTAGGTTTCCCTCATCATGCCTATTGAGATTATGGTCCACTAAACCCTCTAGATTTTTCTTGTGCAAACCTATATCTAGCCATCTTGCAATAAGAAGTTAGCATTTTGAAAGCAAGTGTGAGACTTTTTATTCATCTCTATTAAATTCCATATTATTTGATTGAGTTTATAATTCCATTTTCTAAAAAGTTTTTGGATCTCCATCCTGTCACGTAAAGTAACTATTATTCCCAGCTTCTTGCCATTGCCATAATCAATTTTCTCATCCAAGTCATAGATCAAAATGTTGATGACAACAGGTCCTAAGATGTTGGGATGTGGGGTGAACTCTCCTGCTTGCACCCTAGAAATCTGTTTCAGATGCTGTTGCATCCAACTGAAAGCACGACTCCTAAAGTTGCATAGCTTATTTTTTCCATCATCAGGACATAGGCCAACAGGAAGAAGTTGGGGAAATCTATGCATGATCAGGGAAAAACAAACAAACAAAAAACTGTCTTCTCTTTCTTGAAAAATTAAAAGACAATGGATATCATGGAAAGAGCCCTAAATTTGGCATTTAAGAGAATCTGGACTCAAATCCTCTCTCACTCTCTTATTACTTCACTTCATTTTCCCTAAATGTAAAATGAGGGGAACTAGAATAGCTCTAAATTTGGGATCCTCTTTTTCATAGCTTGTGGTAGTTCCCAGCTTCAAAGGAAGAATGGAACCTATGAATTATAAGGTCAATAGATTTTAGAATTAGAAGATGCTTCCATCTTCTATCAACCAGATTTGGAGTTAGAATGGCTTCAACCCTGGTTCTGACATTTATTGCATATGTGTAATTGAGCAACAGCTCAGTTTCTTCATCTGTAAGATGGGAATAATAGCATCTGCCTCCTAGAGTTTATGTGAGGTTCAAATGAGATAATAATTATAAATACTTAGCATAATGCTGGGCATAGTATATGCTTACTAAATGTTTTTGTTGTTCAGTCTTTTTTCATTTGTATCTGACTCTTTGTGACCCTTTTGATGTTTTCTCAGCAAAGATACTGGGGTGGTTTACTATTTCCCTCTCCAGCTCATTTGGCAGATAAGGAAACTGAGGAAAACAGGGCTAAGTGACTGATGAAATTATTTCCCATGAACAGCTCCTAAATGTCAGAATTGGAATTCAAAGCCAAGTTTTCCTGACTTCAGGTCCAAGGCCTTTTCCACTGCCTTGAGCCTCTGCAAAAATTCAAGCACTGTGAGATGACTTAGCTATTACCATCATGACTTTGATAAAACTTTTGGTCTTGAATTTAAGTAATGCAACAAGACTGGCTTTCTCCAGTTATGCCTAAGGGAATATATCACCTTATATATAAGGTAGAATGCCTTTATTTATACGGAGTCAAATTGGAAGACACTTATTTTGTATGGGGTCAAACTTGAAGATGAATTTGGGTTTGCAAGGGTCAAGTCAACAAACATTTATTAAATGCTCACTAAATGTCAGGCAGGATGCTAAGCAGTAGGGATACAAATACAAGCAGGAATAAAGACTCTGCCCACAATAAATTTATACTCTAATGGAGGAAGACAACACAGGAAGGTGAAGAAGAGGAGGAGAAATCACATTGGAAGGTGATTCCATCTTTATGGAATCAAATAGGAAGCTATTTTCTGTGTGGTCTAGGATTAAATTTGATGATTCTTTTGTGTCATACAGGGCTAACCTGGAAGATAGGGGTGCTTCCCTTCACTCCTCTCTTTTCTCATCTCTTTCAGCAAATCAAAGACCTTGAGCAGCAAATGAAAGACCTGGGGGAACAGCTCCAAAAGAGCTGCGATGAGCAAAACCTCATCTCCAAGACACTGAAAGAAAAGAACAAGGTAACTTCTTTTCCCCCTCATCCCATGGAAACCAAGCTTTCTTCCCTTCTCATTTTATGCCTTCTACCTAGAATGGAAGAGAGCTGGGGATAGAGGCTCCATCTCTGGCTCCATAATTGACTACCTCAATAACGCCAGAAAAAAAAATCCTTATCCGTTGACTAGCTTGAGTCTCCGTGCTATCAGTGGGAGCCCTGGAAAATGGCCCCTGTGGGGGTGAAAAAATTCTAGGGCAGGGGATGGTTTAGAATGTTCCAAAAGGGTCTTTTTTTGTTGGGAACAATTGCTGGCTTCAATTGTTCCCCAGCCCATGATACAACCCTCTGGGTTGATCTTAACTTAGCCTGGTTCTGATTCCCTTTTTGGATATGGACTCTCCATTGTGAAAAAACTCTCAAGTCCTACTTCCATCACCCGGATCTTTTTGAAATTAAATCCCATAGCATAGTATGATATGGGATGGTATGAGTAGAGTTTGGCATGGTATAATAGAGTATTATAAGGCAATCTGGTATGGTATAGTATAGTATAATTATAACATATAGGGAACTACATGATGAAGTGGATAGAATACTAACCCTGGAGTCAGGAAAACTTCCCTTTGTGGGTTCAAATCTGGCCTCAGAGACTTACTAATAGTGTCACTTAAGCAAGTCACTTCTCTCTGTTCGCCTTAGTTTCCTCAACTCTATAATAAGCTGAAGAAGGAATTGGCAAATCACTCTATTATCTTGGCCAAGAAAACCCCAAATAGGGTCATGCAGAATCAGACATGACTGAAAATGAACAACAACATTATATTATATTGTGTGATACTGTAAAGTATAATACAGTATAGTTATGGTATGTTATAGTATTGGTATAGTATACTTATGGCATGATATAGTACATCTGGTATAATAAAGTACAATTTAACATAATGATAATTAAATATTTCTTGGAAATTTCTCTTAAGAATCTCCCAAACTTATTATGGATAATAGCCTTTACAATGTGTCCTCCATATAGATAGAAAAATATCATCCTCTGTAGGATTTAGGAGTAGCTCTCCTTAATCTCTAGCACCATTCCAGTTCTAACAATTATGTTCTAATTTTTTTCTGGATCTAATATTCTATAAAATTCTAATCCTAAATTCTATGAAGTTACCTCCCAGCTCAAACATCCTGTTTTCTAAAGCCTTCCCAGCTCTGATATTCTATGTCCTCTGGTCCTTTTCAGCTCTCACTTTCTGTTTTCTAAAATTCCTTCCAATTCTAACCATCAATATTCTAAAATCCTTCCTAACTCTGGCATCCTATCCCATGTTCTAGTGTTTCCTCCAGTTGTAGCATTCTGCTCTGGAGATTCTGGAGTCAGAGGATCTGAGTTCAATGGCCACCTCTGATGTCAATTTAGACAGCTCACATCCAAAGAAAGAACACTGGGAAACGAATGTGAACTATTTGCATTTTTGTTTTTCTTCCCGGGTTATTTTTACCTTCTGAATCCAATTCTCCCTGTGCAACAAGAGAACTGTTCGGTTCTGTGCACATATACTGTATCTAGGATATACTGCAACATATTTAACATCTATAGGACTGCTTGCCATCTAGGGGAGGGGGTGGAGGAGGGAGGAGAAAAATCAGAACAGAAGCGAGTGCAAGGGATAATGTTGTAAAAAAATTACTCTGGCATGGATTCTGTCAATAAAAAGTTATAATAAAATAAAATAAAATAATTTAGACAGCTCCTTTCATTTCCTTGAGCCTCATTTTGAGATCTATAAAATGAGAGAATTGGCTTCTGAGGTCTTTTTTTCAGTTCTTGATTCCAGAATCCTATGATCTGTTTTTCTGGCTCAGATATTCAGACAACTTACTAAAACTCTCTGGGCCTCAGTTTCCCCATTTTTGAAGTGAGAAGTGTTCAAGTGGGTTGTGTTGGACAGATAACTGGATTTGAAATCAGAGAACCTGATCTTGGCGAAGTAATTTCCTTTCACGGGTCCGCTCTGTTTTCCTATACTTAGAACGAGTGGGTTGGACTAATGATTGTCTACAGGCTCTCAGTCTAATGATGGATGCCCTTCCACTTAGAAATCAAAGGTTCCATGGTAGCGGAGTCCAGTCTGCATGAGCCAGAGAATGATCAGCAGAGGGCAGCATCACACACCACCTTAGGACACCATTGGCAAGAAGCTTTGGGAACCATTTATTTCAGATTAAAGATATGGCTGGTTCAATCTGAGTCTTCTTTGTGGCTCATGAGATGGAAGATAACCAACAACCAAACATTTGATTGTTAAAATCCTACTTTGCTGTCTAGATTGTTTAATAAGCCATATGTTCTTAGAGATCTAAGAGCAAAGGACTTGGGGGAGGTTGGGAAAGGGAAGGAGAGCAGGGTTCAAGTCTAAGCTTCACTTTTCCACAAGTCAGAGTGACCTAAAGTTACGTTACCCCTGTGGGCTTCAGTTGCTTCCCCAGTAAAATGAAACCAAGATTTATGCACCATGGCTCCCCGATGTCCGCTATTAGGGAAAAAATCTCCTTAAACCATGATAAAAATAGGAACTGGTAGAAACAATGATTAGCTTACACGAATTTTTTAAGTTATCCAGAATGAAGCCATAGTTAGTGATTACCCCAAAGAGGAAAGCTGGGAAGGGGAAAGGCAAGGGCAAGGTCCTGTTTCCAAAAGGTCCTGTTTGTAGGCACCAGAGAAGGAATCAATAGAGAAGGAGAGGTTGGGCAAGTTTATAAATTGTTCTAGTCTCAGTTTCCTCCTCTTTGAAATGAGAGGGGAGTAAAACTCAGTGACCCCAGAGTAGTGAGATGGGAAGAGACCTGGGTTTGGAATCAAGAGCTGATCTCTGGCACTTTCTCCCTGTGTGACATTGGGCAAATCAGTTTCATTCTCTGGGTCTTAGTTTCTCCATATAGAAAATGGATTTCAGGCTACCTCATCCATGTATATTCACCCCTGACTCCAAGAAGCCGCGTATTAGAAAATCCTTTCATCATTTCAGGCTGAAGAGAAGCTGCAGGATGATTCCAAGAAGAAATTAATGCAGCTTCGAGAGATGGGGTGCAGAGAGCGCCTTATTAAAGACAATTTGGACAAAGCAGTGTGTCAGGTAGGGAGGTGCCAGGATACCAGGCATTCACCTGGCAGTGTTAAATATTTAAATTTTTCTGAATATAGATACTCTACAGAACAGCTGGTGAGAAGCATGTTTGTGAGAAAGAACAGAGTGAATGAATCATAGATGAGTCATGCTGAATCACGGGATGTCAGAACAAAAAAGTCCTTCGAACAGAGAATGTTAAACCTGGGAGGGATCTCAGTGCACAGAATGTTAGAGCTGGAGGCAGCATGGCACAAGTGCACAAGAATGTCACATTTGAGATCAGAAGCCCTAGGTTCAAATCTCTGTCCTGCTACTTACTAGCTGCATGAATCACCTGGCTTCCCTGGATTTCCCCATCTCTAAAATAAAGGGGTTAAAGTAGATGGCATCTGACCAAAATTGGTTCTAGCTCTATTGATAATGTCCGTGTTAAGGGGACCTTAGAACCCAGGATGTCAGAGCTGAGAGGGCCTTTGGAACCCAGGAGGTCAGAGCTGGGAGGGTCCTTAGAACCCAGGAGGTCAGAGCTGGGAGGGTCCTTAGAACCCAGGAGGTCAGAGCTGGAAGATCCCTTAGAACCCAGGAGGTCAGAGCTGGGAGGGCCCTTAGAACCCAGAATGTCAGAGCTGGGTGGGTCCTTAGAACCCAGAATGTCAGAGCTGGGAGGGTCCTTAGAACCCAGGAGGTCAGAGCTGGAAGATCCCTTAGAACCCAGGAGGTCAGAGCTGGGAGGGCCCTTAGAACCCAGAAAGTCAGAGCTGGGAGGGCCCTTAGAACCCAGGAGGTCAGAGCTGGGAGGGTCCTTAGAACCCAGGAGGTCAGAGCTGGGAGGGCCCTTAGAACCCAGGAGGTCAGAGCTGGGAGGGTCCTTAGAACCCAGGAGGTCAGAGCTGAGAGGGCCCTTAGAACCCAGGAGGTCAGAGCTGGGAGGGTCCTTAGAACCCAGGAGATCAGAACTAGGAATGACCTTAGAACACAGGATGTGAGAGCTGCGAAAGCCCTGAGAACCTAGAATGTCAGATCTGGGAGGGACTTTAGAGCAGAGAGTGTCAGAACAGAGATCTGAGCTAGAAGAAATCTTAGATCATAGAATGTTAGATTGTAAGGAAACTTGAGATCATGCAGACTCATTTTACCTATAATCCATGGCTTAGTGTTTTCCTAAGAAGATTGAGTCCAAACCTGATAATTATTGAAAGGATAATTTTCTCTTTTGTTCTATTACCCTCGAGACGGAGTTACTACTGAAAAATCTCCAAATATAGCTCATGGCTAGGTTTCCATAAATTTGAATAAAGAGTTCTCAGATCCTATATGAGTATTCAAGGAAACAAATGCATATGGGGAGAAGGCCATCTTTATTTCATCCTTTAGGAGGTAAAATTGCAGACAAAGGTGAGCCAGTAAACAGGTATGGGGAAAAAACGCAAGGCGCTCACAAGTAATCCATTAACTCCCCTCATCCAGAAACAAAATTTGGAGTCACCACGAATGCAAACCTCAGAGATTGTCCCTCGTTCCTTCAGAGTCCCCAGACTCATATTGCTATTACGTGGTTTAGACTCTCTCCCAATCACAAACTTACTTTGAGACTTTGTTGAGCAAGTAGCCTACACCCCAACCCTCCCTAGGAAAAGCAGCACAGTTAGGCAAACATTAATTTCTTAGTTTCATTCTTGTAGTCAAAATTTTGAATGCAATATAAGGCCTTCTTTTCAGTAGAGGCCGATACAGGCGTCAATTTTTCCTAAGGGTTCTTAGGACAGTAAATGGCCTTCTCCAAAAGAAACTCTTAAATCATGTTGAGAGTCTAGGTACTGGGGACACTTGCAAAAAGTCTTCTCTGACGAAATAACAGGTTATCTCGAATCCTCTGCCTCAGCGCTCCCATGACTAATAAGACACATTCATTTCCAGAGAATGGAAGCTAAGCGATTATGTCACTCAGTGCGAGGTTTCTCTTGGCTATGTCTCACTTCCTGATATAAGATATAGTCACAATCACATTCATGATAATCAACATTTACGTAGTGTCTAGTATGGCAAGGCATTGTGAGAAATGCTTTATGATTACTATTTCATTTGATCCTCTGAGATAAAACTCTGGGAGGTAGATGCTATTATTATCCCCTCTTACAGATGAGGAAACTGAGGAAAGCATGGTTATGTGACTTGACTAGGATAACACAGCTAAGGCCAGATTGATGAGGGTCAGGAATGGAGGTAAAAGTAGGAGGTCAGCCAAACTTAAAGGGACCTAATCACCAACTACTTCTCCCTCCATGACAAGAGTCTTAGAATTATAAGAGGTTCAGTTCTCAAGAAATCAAATTAATAGAGACTTAAGCATCTGAGTAGCTTGAATGTGCTTGAATGGAGGTTCTAAACCCTTTGGTGCTTTAGATGGCCACCTTGGAAGGAGACTAGAGTCCAGAAGAAGTTGCTGAGGGCTGTCTCCTGGGATGATACTTCAGAATGGCTCAAGGGACATAATCACCTTGGGGAGACCATAGGCCACCAGAGTCTAGGAACCTTAGAATATCTCAAATATCTTGACGTCAGAGTCAGTGGTGGCCAGCATTAACTTCTTGCTCAATCATCAAAGGACTGGGTGCCTGCTAACGTCAACTCTTGAAAGTCTTGAAAGTCTAGCTTCCCTGGATTTCCCCATCTCTAAAATGAGGGGGTCGAAGTAGATGGCATCTGACCAAAACTGGTTCTAGCTCTATTGAAAATGTTAGTGTTGAGGGGGCCTTAGAACACAGGATGTCAGAGATGGGAAAACCCTTAGAACAGATTATGTCAGGATTGGGAGGGTCCTGAGAACTTAGAATGTCAGAAACTAAGAAATAGGGAATGTGAGAGCTAGGCAAATAGCTAGCTCTAACTCAAGTTCTGAGACTCCTATTTCTTCTGGTCCTCCCATCCTACACACCTCAATCTTACTCACTCAAATTAAGTCTACAATTCTCTAGAGATTCTCTTCCATTATACTCCACCTTTTAAAATCTTCATTACTGTTAATAAATTCCCCTTGATCTTAGAGATTCCCACTTCTCTCTTTTTCTAATTTCTTGAGCTATTGAGATCAAGTGAAAACAAATTAAGATCAAATAAATAATTATTTATAAAATCCTTAGCATAGTACCTGGCACATAGTAGGTGCTTAACAAATACTTAAAAAAAAAAAATGGAACCTTGGTTTTGCCCCGAAGATGTTGAATCTATGACTTAAGACCAAATGTTTTTTGAATCATGGCCCTCAACACAGTAGGCTAAGGATTGTATTATATTTCCTAAATTTTTCATCTATTTCCTCCACTGGTCCATATAATCTGTAGCAGTGTATCAAACTTAGAAAGAAACAGAAACCACTAAATTATGAATAAGGAACCCTGGGATCCATATATTGACTTGGAAAACCACTTATCAATCTTAACTATGCTTTATTGTATTCTTAATTATATCGTTGAACATTTGCCAGTGACATTTTAATTTGGTTTGGGCAACACTTGGGAGTTTTGCAGGTCAGATGGAGTCCATGAGTTACATGTTTGACGCATCTGGTCTGTAATATATTTCTATAGCAAGATAGCTTTTTCCTCTCAGTCAGTCAGGTAGTATTTATTAAGCACCAGCCATGCTGCATAATGGAGATACAAAGAAATGCAAAAATAAATAAATAAATAAAAATAAAGAAGCAGTTTCTAGTCTCAAGAATCTCAAGTTCCTGTTCACAATCTGGTGAGGAAAACAACTAATTACAAAGGAGATATATACAGGGAAAATTGGAGGTGGTCTCTAAGGGAAGGCACGAAGAATAAGGAGGCCTGGGAAAGACTTCTTGAAGAAGGTGGGATTTTAGCTGTGAACTGAAGGAAACCAAGAGATGGAGATGAAAAAAAAGCATTCTAGGCCTGGGGGACAGCCTAGAATCAGAACATGTGGTGTTTCACCCAAAGCATAACAAAGAGATTAGTGTCCCTGGACTACAGTGTGTATATGGAAGGAAGTAAGCTATAATAAGATCGGAAAGTAGAGGAGCCAGGTTAAAAGCCAAACAGAGAATTTTTATTTGGTCATAGTAGGACCATAAGGAGCCCCTGAAGTTTATTGAGTGGGAGTTATAAGATCTGGTCTACATTTTTGTAGTTGGTCAGTCATTTCAGAATCTTCCTGATCCCATTTGGGGTTTTAAAGGGGCAAAAATGCTGGAGTGGTTTGCCATTTCCTTCTCTGGTTCATTTTTACAGATAAAGAAACTGAGGCAAACAAGGTTAAGTTTTTCCTCAAGATCACGTTAGTTGGCGTTTGAAACTAGATTTGAACTCGGGGTCCTTCTGCCTTCAGGTCTGCCTCTCTATCTACTTAACTGCATTAAGGCTTACCTTTAGTAAAATTTAGTAAAATTAATTTGACAGCTCACTGGAGTATGGGGGAAGACTTGAGGCAGACAGACCCACCTGCAGGCTTTTACAGTAATTCAGTCATGAAGTGATGGAGACAGTGTCAGAAGAGACAAGGGAGTATTCAATAGATGTCACAAAGGTAAAGTTGACAGGCTTGACAACAAATTAGTTGTATTGATCTTCACCCAAATGTTCTTTTTATCCTACAATTGTATTCTATAGTCCCTCTCCACACTTTTGTTTTTACCTGCCCATTTTTTTTCAGTCAGCTAGACATGACTGAAATGACAATAAAACTGTCCACTCATGGGTCATCCCCCCTCCCTCCATCAAGCTTCAGTGAAACCTATGAAACCAAATTTACCTTTTTGAATTAAGACTTTTAGCTTACTTTCTTTGTTAGTTGACATTTGGTGTAATTGTGGATGGATGGATGGGTGGATGGGTGGATGGGTGGATGGATGAGTGCGTGGATGGATGGATGGATAGATAGATAGATAAATGGATGACTGCAGTAGATGGATATGGATAAGTGGATGATAGATATAGATATATACATATATAAATATATATGATATATACATATATTTAAAACTATTGATTTTATTACTGTTTTTTTCCTTAGATTTTCATTTTCTTTGCATTACCAGATCTCTCTCTCTTTTATTCTTCTTCCCATATTTTAACTATATGACATCTTACTCAGCAGGAAACTTTGCTTTTCAATCTAAACCACTTTTGATTATATTTATAAGGCACCAGGCATGTATATTTTTAGCACTCATTTAGGTTCAGCACATTTCTAGCCAAGAGACCACAGTAATTTCTGTTTATTAAATCATAGTACAGAAATCTGAATTGTGTCCTTAGATGCCATTTTCTTTAGCAGCTTTTCCCTTCCATCCTGTAGCAGGTAAACCAACTGAGTGACTAGGAGAAGGAGAAGTTCTAGGAGGGTAGAGAGGAGGTCACCTGAATGCCTCCCTCTCGATTGCTTAGTCTGGGACAAAAGCTGTTTTGCCCATCCCTCATGAGTGAATCACTCATGTCCTGATGAATTTTTTTAAAGGCATAAGCAGCAGAAACTGGATGTATAGGACAACTGTCCTGGGCATTCATTTTTTAATTCCTGTTTAATTTGTCTACCTTTCCTGCCTTATATATGGCTGCAGTTCTTGCTGAGATAAAATGTTATAGGAAGAAATAGTACTAGTCCTACTTACAGATGGGAAAACTGAGGTTCACCTAGCCAGCGAGTACCAGACCTGGGATTCAGCTTCAGGCCCCCTGATTTCGAGGCAAGTGCCCTTTCAGTTGGTGTCCTCTCCCTCACACTTCTGCCCCATCCTAAACATGAAAGCAGCCCCAGAGACTGCCTGGCAACGCAGCTGAATGAGTGGCTCCAGACCTCCATGCTTATTACCCGACTCACTATAGCGAACAGCTTAGTCTTTTGGCTGACAAGGTCATGGACATCTCCAGTGAATAATTGCCTGGAAGTCCCATTCACAGCCATTGTTCCCATCTCAGAACACGTCTGGCAGTCCCATGGGACAATTAAGTCAGGCAGAAGGGCCTCCCAGTCAATTAAGGCCGGCTTTCTGTTTCCTTCTGGGGTCCCCGCCTTCTCACAGTGGGCAGCCCGAGATTTTTCCGAGGCCTTGCCCCGGGCTTGCGCAAGGGGAGACGGCAGATTGTGGACAGCTGACTGTCTCCAGCCTGATGGTCACTCTTTCTGCTTCAGCTGGAACATTTCCGAAGTCAAATCATCGAAGCCATTTATGGCCGAGGGAAACTTCCCCAGTCCAGGATCGTCACCAATCAGCAGGTGAGTCCCACTTCTCAACCGCCTCTCCTTCGCAGCTTGTCAAGCGTGAGTGACTGCAGATCCCATCCTGACAGCATATGTCCCCGTCTGTGAGGCTGGCACATCACTTTCTCCCTGTCACCACAGTGAAAAGATTTGTTTTGATTTTGTGAAATTTCTGGTATTAAAGCAAAAGCCTGGATGTTCTCACAACATTTCCATGAAGTACTCATCTGATTCCTTTGAGACCAGGTGTCAATCACATGTGATTCACCTAAGTAATTTTCCTTCAAGGAAACGCCTTGATATAAGATTTTTTTTGAAGAAGGGAAGTGCAGGGAAGAGGTCTCAGATCTTCTATTTCATTGGGATAGGAAACTTCCAAAGTAGAAACTCACTCTACCAATTCAGGTGGGCATTTGAAAAATAATCTTTTTTATTTGTTATTTTATTCATATGTGTGTGTGCATTATTTATTAGTCTTTGTCACATATTTTATTTTTCCCCAATTACATGTAAAAACAATTTTTAACATTTGTTTTTAAATTTGGGGATTCCAAATTCTCCCCCTTCCTTCCCAACTCCCTCATTGAGAAGGCAAACAATTTATACATGTATAGTCATGCAAACAATTCTCTGTATTTGTCTTATGAAACTTGTAATCTTAGAGCAGGGATTCTTTACTCCTTGGACAATCTAGTGAACTTGATTTCTCAAAATGCTTTCAAATGCTTAACATAAAAATATATAAATCTTTGAAGGAAATCAATTAAACTGAAATACATTTATAATTTTTTTTAAATTCATGGGCCCCAAATTAAGAATCCCTCTTTTATTAACTGCTACGATGGGGTTAGGTGACTTGTAGAGGATCACATAGTTGTCACTGCATAACAGTTTGGATTTGAACACGTTTTCTTAATTCTGGGGCCTTTAAAAGTCTGCATCTCTTAATACTTCAACCAGATCTGGTCTTCTCACTTAGTTTATCCTTGGGATTTATGGTGTGGCTGGTTGACCACAATTCCAGCTGTTATTTACTCCTATTCTCCTGTCCCATCTCTGTAGGTTCTAATGGCATATTCTCCTCTCCTAGTAGTTTAGGCCGGAAAGTTCCCCACAATCCAAAAAAAGAACTATGGAGATTGAAAGTAAATCAGCACATGCTACGTTCACATCTTTTTTCTGATTTTTTTTCCTCTTCCATGACTTTTCCCTTTTGTTCTGATTTTTCTCATCCAACATGATTCATAAAGAAATGTATTTTTTTCTTTTTTTTTTTTAGAAATGTATATTTAAAAATAAAGTTACACATTAAAAAGAAAGTTCACCACACTCAAGTCCTGTCCAAAGAACTGGGCCTTAGGGCAGAGATGCTGTATACAATTCCCTATGTGCACATGGATTCTAGTTGCTGCCTTCTAACTGTCTGACCACTGATCATGTCTGTGATCACTCATGTTCTGTCCTGCCATTGAGTTTTATGGCTCCAATAAACATCCTACTAACTCTGCAATAAGGCAAAGATAGACAGAGGTCAAATATAAGGCAGTGAGCTTTCGTAAGGCTAGAAATCTCCTGGTGTTATTCCAGGCGCCAACATGCTTCAGCCAGACATGCTCCATTTGGAGCCAGAGGTTCTGGGTTCTGACTCAGGCTGTGGGACTGTGGGCAGGTCGCTTATCTCTGGGCCTCAGTTTCCTTCCCTGCAACAAGGAAGCAACTAGATTTATCGGTCAAATAGCACTGACGTATGGCCTCCTGAGATCGGAAGATCTCAAACCCTCCACAGGATTCTATGAAACGCCACCTTTAGAATCTCCTGCAAAACCTACCTCCATTGTCTTCTTGAATCTTGTACTCCTACCATTACTAATAACTGACCCCCACCCAAATATTTCTTTGTAACAGATAAAAGTAGCTCATTCAAATACGGCTAGGCACAATGGGGCAGCTAGGGGGCACCATAGTGCATCATGCTCCCAACCTGCCATTATGAAAACTGATCTTCCTGAGTTCAAATCTGACCTCAGACACTTACTAGCTGTGTGATTCAGGGCAAGTCACAACCCTGTCTGCCTCCATTTCTTCCTCTGTAAAATGATCCGGAGAAGGAAATGGCTAACCAATCCAATATCTTTGACGAGATATTGACAAATGGGGTCATAAAGAGTGAGAAATAACTGAACGACATCAAGAGCAGTCTTGATTCCAAAGGACCAGTGGTGATCAGTATCTCTCGCTCCTCTTGTTGGAGAGATAGTGGGTTATATGTAGCATTTGCAGGCTGTTGCATATACTGTCAGATGTGGTCATTCTGATAGCCTGCCACTTTGTATTTCTGAGAAGTGATCATTATTAGTCTTCTGGAATCAAGGTTAGTCTTGACATGTAATCTCAACTCTGGTGTCATTTCATGTTGCCTCTCCAATAATAACTCATCAGAATATTTCTATAGTTTTTCAATCTACCCAGTAGCCTCCTCTTCATATTAACTCCATGTGAAGTATATAGTAGAAGAATTGTTCCCATTTTCCAAGAGAGGAAACAGGCTCAGAAAAATTATGGGATCATCGACCCAGATCTGGACGGGACTTCCAAAAACATCAAATCCAACTTGCTCATTTTACAAAGAAGAAAAAAAAAACTCAAGAAGACTCATAATGTTAGATCTAGAACAGGAAGAAAACTTAAAAGCCATTGTTGGGTATGTTTCAGTAAAGCGTGTACGTGGCGGAAAATTGTAAATAATTATATGTAAATACTACTTTGTCTAACATACTTTGGGTTAAACGACCCTTTGGCCTACCCCATGTATTCTTCTCCTTTGCCCTGCCACGTTGCAGGCTACTCCGAACTAGTTATCAATCTTTTAAGTAAACATCCTGTCCTTCCGGCCATTTTTCTGCCATGTACACACTTTACTGACATGTACCCAACAAGCCATCAAAGCCAATTCCTTCATTTTACAGAAGAGGAAACTGAGGCTGAGGAAATAAGGAAAAGTGAATCATCTAAGTTAATGCAGGTAGTATCAAAAATAGTGGTCAAACATAATAAAAAATTTAGAACAGGAAGGAATGTTTCCTCCAATGTCAGTGATGAGCAAACTGAGGCCTAGTGAAGCCATGTAAATGGCCTAATAGCTGGTAAATAACAGAGCCATAATTGGAACCCAAATCCTCTGAGCCTCCATCTAGAACTCTTTTTACTATATACATTACCTTTCAACAGATAATTCATTTGTTATCTCTTTAGAGTTTATAAGATACTTTCACAACTATCTTCCTAGGAGGGATAGAGTGAAAATATTATTCTCATTTTATAGAGATAGAAATTAAGCTTCAAAAGGGAAAGGGACTTGCCCATGAATACATAAGTTGATTAATCAGTATGAGAGCCCAGTCTACGGTTTTTCCAGTGATGAGTCATGAATCCATGCCAAGCCATGGGATTGAAATTACCTTTTCCCCAGCATTCCTCAGTTTTCACACTTGCTTTCACACTTCTATCAGAGCTGCTCCAACTTAGCCCATTTTTTTGATGGTTGTTTGTTCTTTCCCACAACCAGCTGGTAGAAACCATCTCCCATGTCATCGAGGACAACTTCAAATTGCAGAAGAAAAATATCACCACGAATAAGAGCAGCTGGTCCAATGACATCAGTAAGGAGGAGCTCTTGGTCCAACTGGGAAAGCTGAAGGCCTTCTTGGAGGACTGCCAGGTCACTTGTGCACTTTAGTAAATGCCAAGTTAGTTTAGTTTTTGCTCTTCTTGTTTTGAAAATCATCCTGCTCTAGAGTAGGAGGGATTTGTGGGACATATTGTGCAGTTCTTATATAAGCTTATTGCCCCTAGAGCAATTAAAAATGTCAGAACTGGGAGGGAGCTTAGAACACAGAATATCAGAGCTGGGGAAAACACTAGAACATAGAATATAAGAACTAGGAAGGAGCATGGAACACAGAAAATCAAAACTAAGAAGACTCTTAAAACACTAAGGTCAAAGTTGGAAAGGAACTTAGAACACAGAATGTCAGAGCTGGAAAAGACCTTACTTAGAACACAGAATATTAGAGGAAAATGACAGAGAATGTCAGAACTATTAGAGGCCTTAGAACAGAAAATATCTGAGAAAGACCTTAGAACACAGAATATCTGTGCTGGGAGGGAGCTTAGAATACAGAATATCAAAGTTGGAAGGGCTCTTAAAACACAGGATGTCAGTGCTGGAGGGCCCTTAGACCCAAGATTATAAGAGCTATAAGGACTCTTAGGACACAGAATGTCAATGCTGGAGAGCCCTTAGAACACAGATTATAAGAGCTAGAAGGACCCTTAGAACACAGAATGTCAGAGTGAGGAGAGCTTAGAAAATAAGACATCAGGAAAATATAGGGAAGAAGCATTTATATAGTACCCACTATATAAATATAGTGCCAGGTACTATGCTAAGTGCTTTTACGAATGTTACCTCATTTGATCCTCACAACAACTCTGAAAAGTAGGGAATGTTATTATCCTGATGTTATAGCTGAGGAAATTGAGGCAGAAGTAAAGTGACCTGCCCAAGGTTATATGGCTAGCTAGTACATATCTGTGACTCTAATAGAACTCCAGCCTTCCTGACTCCAAAAACAACTACTGATGTTTATACAGTATTCTAAGGATTACAAAGGGCTTTGCTTAGATCATACAGTCCTCCCTGGCACTTTCCTTTTATAGAAAAGGAAACTGATACCCATAAAGGGATAATTATTTGCAAAATTTTATAGTAAGTAACAGAACCAATACTTATGCCCAGACCTTCTAACTCTCAATCTCATATTCTTTATGCTATGGCACATTATATGTGTTTGAGACAAATTGCCCAAAGTCAGGCCTGACCTGACCCTACTGTATGAGGTTGTTCTCTACCCCAACAGCTTCCATTTCTGGCCCCCATCCCCAGCCAGCCCTCAAGTCTCACCTTTGCCAAGGCTCAACACATTTCCTTGAGCTAACCGCTGCTGATAATATTTCACTCAAACATCATTTTCTTCACCTGAATAACAACTTATTAAGAAAAGTGGTAAGAACAGAAAAAGATAATATTTGGAGTCAAGTTCACAGTCCCATGATGATCTCTGTACCTTTAACTGGGCTTCTTCCCCTGTAAAGTGATGGAGTTAGACTTAAATGATCATTAAGACTCCTTTCAATTCTTAAATCCCATGCTTGCATTCCCCAGCTATTCAGACATGATCTGCCCTCAAATGGTCACTGTGACCCAGAATAACCCTGAGACTCTGCTGCTATTATATGTATTTTCCCTCATCAGATGGATTTGTCTGGAAAGAGAAAATGAAAGTGCCTTCCAAAAATCTACAATCCCTGCATTAAGTGGATTTGTCTGTCGTACAGATGGGTCGGTGCCACCTTGGCAAAGTTTTGATATCTTACAGCGGTGGAAGGGCAGCTTATGTGAGTTCACTCTGAAAGCCAGAATGTGTGACTACCCAAACAGGGTGAAGGCACACTCTCATCCTGCCCTTGATTTTATTTTTGGCACCAATCCCCGCAGTGGTCTGCCTCAGCAGCAAAAAATTGAGAATTTTCCAATTATGCCAAATTGGCATCATGTTCGCAAGTCTAGGAACTAGGCTGAACTTTCTGTCAATGGGCATTTTGATGTAGCAGCTGGTAGACCACTGGATAGAGAGCTGATGTCTCTGATGTCAACTAATTTTGTGATCTTGAGCAAGTTCCTTTAATCTCCCTTAGACCTCTGTTTCCTTATTTAGAATGTGATGGGAAGATGGGAAGAGAGAAGAATAATAATTCACAGGGTTATTGTGAGGATTGAATGAGGTAATATTTACAGTGTCTCCAAAATGTTTTAGTTCATAAAACTATCAAAGATTAATAACAAAAACTTTGTAAAAACTAAACTATATATGTTAGTGGTGGGGGGATGTTGTTGATAATAATGATATACAAAAATGATAAGATTTGGTCCTAGTTTTTGAAACCAAATCTAGTATGGAAATTGATTTTGGAAATCCCTAACTTCCCTTAACCTTCCTGGATTTCAGTTTCCTGATCTGTATAATGAGGCATTTAAATCAGATAACCTATGAGATCCCTTTCATCTCTCAAGCTATGAGCCCATAAGCTTTTTATATATTCTGTGTTCCTGGCAACCTGGTCCCTTCTGCATGGCCCAAGCATTTACTCATTCTCTTATCTTTGCCCAAGTTACTGCATGTGCTTAGAGTGGCCTCCCTTTCTCCCCCTTTGCCCCTAATATCCTTATTATTACTATGTTATGATTATGATTATCACTATTGTTGTTATTGAAAATAACAATAATTATATTATACAGTTATATAATTTGTTATATTAAAGTATGTAAAATAACATATAACATAATAATATGACTATAACCTATGTTTTATTATGTGACATGAATTATTGTTTGTTATATAGTATGTTATAATACATTGTTATTATGGATTAGTATATAGTATATAAAAATGGTATGTTATAATACAATGTTATTATGGATTAGTATATATATATATATATATATATATATAGTATATAGTATATAGTAAATGTTATGTTATAATACATTGTTATTATTTAATAATAATGGCCAGAATGTACACGATGCTCAGAAATTTGCAAAGCATTATACAATGTCATCTGACTAACTTCACACTGGTCCTTCAAGAAGGGTGCAGGTGTCATTGTCCCCATTTGGCCAAGTATAGAATCTGAGACTTAGTAAAGTTAAATGATTTGCCCACGGCTACACAGTTAATAAGGCCTAACAAAGTGTTGTGTGGGCCCAGCTCATGCTCCTTCTCCAGGAAATCTTTCCTGATTGCCCCCTGGTCATTTATAACACCCCTCCCTCAGAACATACCTAACATTTTCTTACTACTGTCTCTGCACTTCTCATAAAATGCTGAGTATTAAAAATTATAGCATTCAGTGAGGGCAAGGCTGTGTCTTACCTGAAACGAGAGCATCCCCTAAGACCTTTGTATAAAACAGACATTTAAGAAATGGTTTTTTGTATGAATAAATGTGTTCAAGGGAGGTGGTCTAATATGACCATCATAAGCTAAAACCCAGCATGGATAAAGGACAAGAAAGTCATAGAGAAATTTAATATAATTAGTCAGGGATCGCCCTCCCACGCCCCTTAACCAGACTGCATATTTGCCACCGTTATAGGTAGAGGAAGGGTGAGCAAAATGGAGAAGGCCATTCTCCAGGAATTCTTTGGGGGTCCTTTGAGTCCTGTCCCATCCATAACTTCTGCTGTCTCTCATCATCTTACCTTTTTCAGATTTGCTTGAGATTGTCTTGCTGTAGCAATGACTTGAGAAAGCAGCTCATTCACCTTCAGAAGTTCTCCGTGGATGCCTCTGTGATGTGGCTGCACAAAGTGATTGTGGAGATCCTGCAGGTGGTGGTGCTCTGGGTGGAGAAGTTTGAGCATCTCCTGAAGGATGTGGGCATTGAGCTGTCTCACTCCGACAAAGGTCCTTGAGCCTGCTGGATCTGCTGGCTTTTCTTCCCTATCTTTATTTCATCCTATCAGTTCTAATTTTGATGAATCACTAAAGTGAACCAATCAATCAATCAGTAGCACCTCCTATGTGCCAGGCACTGGAGCTACAAAAACAAAAATGAAACTATCCCCAGATCAAGAGGACATAGAATGACCATAGGATCATGGATTTAGAACTGAAAGCTACTGGGTCCAGTCTCCTCATTTTTATCAAGCATTTATTCCACTCCCTCCTGCTTTTCCACCTGTCCCAAGAAAGAAAAACAAAATCCTTGAAACAAATCAAGCAAAAAAAAAAAAAATTCCAGTATTGTCCATGTCCAGAAATGTCTCATTCTGCATGTTTACTCCACTCTATCATCTCCAGCTCTGACATCTTCTGTTCTAAGGACCCTCCCAGCTCTGGCAATTTTTGATCTAAGAGCCCTCCCAGCTCTGACATCCTGTGTTCTATCCAAGTTCTGATATTCTGTCTTCTAAGGGTCCTCCCAGCTCTGACAGTTTTTGTTCTAAGAGCCCTCCCAGCTCTGACATCTTGTGTTCTAAGGGCCCTTCCTGCTCTGACATTTTTTTGTTCTAAGAATCCTTCCACTCTGACATACTGCGTTCTAGGGCCCTCCCAGCTCTGATATTCTGTGTTCCAAGGTTCCTTCCAGCTCTGACATTTTTTGTTCTAAGAGCCCTCCCAACTCTGACATTCTGGGTTCTAGGGGCTCTCTCAGCTGACATTCTGGGTTCTATCCCAATTCTGATATTCTGTGTTCCAAGGCCCTTTCCAGCTCTGACACTTTTTGTCCTAAGAGCCCTCCCAACTCTGACATTCTGGGTTCTAGGGGCTCTCTCAGCTCTGACATTCTGGGTTCTATCCCAATTCTGATATTCTGTGTTTCCAACTCTGACAGTTTTTGTTCAAAGAGCCCTTCCAGCTCTGACATTCTGGGATCTAGAGGCCCTCCAAGCTCTGACATTTTGTATTCTAAGGATTTTTCTAGTTCTAACATTCTATATTTTCTAAGATATATCCTATTTATAATAGTCTATATCCCTCACAGCTTTACCATTCTGTGCTCTACAGTTACAGCTGGAACATTCAATGATCTAAGGCCACCTTCCAAATCTAAAGTATTATATTCTAAGATCTCTTCCAGTTCTAGTGACATTCTTTAGTCCCATGAAATCCTATTGGGAAAGGAAAGACTTTGGCAGCATATTCTACACAATCTCTTTCTCTTATCTCATTTTGCTTCTATAGTCTATTGTACTTTCCAATCCCTGGTTTTCCCTAATACTTTTGGAAATCTAAAATCATTTTAATGGTTAGAGTGAAATTCTCCTGCATTTCCCCAAAGGAACCTAGTTCAAACTGAATCCAATTGAAATAACTACGTGTCACCCATACCTGTAAAGAAAAGCTAGTGATGTTGAGTTTTAACATTAAAGCATCAGAATTCCAGTAGGGTTAGAATTATGAGAGACTATATTATCTTCTTATAATTGCTTAACTCTGAGAAGGCACAAGATAAAAGACTGAGGATAATGGAGATAACAAGCTGAGCTTAATGTTCCATTACTCTTTATTTCATCAGCCTAGACAGAATATTGGTGTCCAAATAAGATTTATTTTCCAGGATTGGTTATTATTATGCCAAATTCCCAACCTAGAAAAGAGAAATAAGCCATAAAGTGCCCTCTAGAATGGATGAGTCTACTTTGGCTCAAATAAGGAAAAACTTCCCAACATTGAGCTGCCCCAAAATGGAAGAGGCTGCCTTGGGGAAGAGCAACTTTCTCTTCACTAAATGACCCCTTGTAAGGACAAGACAGTTGTTTCATAAGTTAGTATAGATGCCTCTTTGAACTCCTTATCTAGTCAGTCTCCCCAGAAGTAGTCCCTCCAAACTTGAATCTCTCAGGCTGCTCTGTTTAATCTCCTGCACATACTTTGATGAAATCATAAAAATCAAAGGATGTTAAATCTGGGCAGGAGTTGAAGGAACATTTAGTTCAGTTCTCTCACATTATCGAGGAGAAAATTGAGACCCAGAGAGAAGTGACTTTCCCAAGAAGTGACTCATAGAAAGTGAGGGACAGAATGCCCATCGCATGAATCTTAAGTCATATTCTCTTGCCTGCTCTACTACCATCTCTCAAAGTCATTTTTATTTATACCCATGCTTTCTCTGTAGGAGACCAGAAATCCCTTGTGGTTAGGAAGCAGTATCATCTTTACCTTGTGTCTCCAGTGCCTTGTACATACACTCAGAGCTTCCTAAATGTATTTTTAACTTAGCTGAATTGATCAGGGACTGACTCTTGTAACATACTTCCTGTTAAAGAGAGCAGCAGCAGAGGAGTTCACCAGCACCAATACTAATAAGCACTTACTGAGTTTCTGCCATATGAAAAACCTTGTGAAAGTTTCTGGTGACACAAAGAGAGCTCAATCATAGGAAATACATTCTGGAGATGCTTGGAGTAAGCTCATGTAAAACTTATTCCCAACCCAAAAATACATTAAGTAGCTGCTGGTCTTCCTTTAAAAAAAATTTTTTTTTCAATTCAGAAAAAAAAAAATCTCTTTGGGGGAAGCTAGGTGGTGCAGTAGATAGAGCACCAGCCCTGTAGTTAGGAGGACCTGAGTTCAAATCAGGTCTCAGACACTTAACACTTCCTAGCTGTGTGACCTAGGCAAGTCACTTAGCCCCAAATGCCTCAGCAAAAATATACATACATATATATTTCCTTCTCCCTCTAACCTTCCTCAACTGAAAAAGAAGAAAAAGAAAGTCCTGGTAACATATAAGCATAATTAAGCAAAACAAATTCCCTACCTTAGCCATGATCAAAAAATACACATCTTACTTTTCACCGAGTCTATCACCTCTCATCAGGAAGTCTATAGCATCCCCTTTTTCAATGCTCACTTAAGTCTTCTGATTATACAATCAGTCAATATGTGTGAAGGACTTCCACAATAGCTGGTACAAAGTAGATGCTTAAGAATTGCTTGGTCCCTCCCATTTCTCCCATCAGACTTAAAGCTGGGAAGAACCGGAGAGCCCGTCTGATTGTAGGATGGTGATATGTAGAGCTGAAAGGAGCCCTGAGAAGTCATTTAGTGCAGTTCCTCATTTTATAGATGAGGAATAGAAATTAAATGGCTTTCCCAAGATCACACGTGTAATCAGGTGGCAGAGTGGGATCCAAATCCAGTCCTCTTATTCCAAATTCCAGAATGCATTCCACTGGACCACACAAGGCGATCTCCAGTCCCCATTTTATACTTGAGAAAATCCTGACAGTAGTTAATGGCAGAGTTGGGATTCAAGTCTAGGGCCTCTGGTTGGCACTAATCTCTTGCTTCTAGAAAGAGAAAGTCTTAGAAACTATTCCAACTTTGCTACCTATTCATCCCCTATTGAATGTGGTCCAAATTCCCATTTGGGAGGGAGACACCAGCAATGGCAGCAGCCAATTAGAGAAAGGGGAAAGGGCCGCAGTGGGAGAACATGGAACCTATGGCAGGCGAGCCAGTGACTCTCTGAAACCCTAGGTCCTAAGTTTTAGGACCTCACAGAACACTCCAGAAGCTTATGAGGGAATTAGGGCCTGTGCAAAGGAAGGTCCTGGAGGTCAGGGATTCTTATGGTTGTTATTTTATATTCTCTTTAGTTACTGATAAAGCCTTTGGATTTCTCATTAATTTTTTTTAATTTGTAATTTTATATTTATAAAAAGTATAAAATTTTATATAAAATGCATAATTTTATGTAAAATATACAATTATACACTTAATTTATAATTGAAGGAAATTATAAATTTCAGTTAGGGGTTAATGAAAATTTAAAGGTTATTTTTTTAATTAGCCAAGTTCATCGATCCCCTGAAATCTGGTCTGGGAAGCCAGGTTATAAACTCCTGCTATAAGAGATATTTTTCTAATATGTCCTGCAGAAGTCAAAATAATAGTCAATGTTGTGGGTGTAAGTGACCCTATGGATAGAAATCACAGGAAGGTAGATCAGGAATCCAAATAAGGAAGAGTCTCCTAATAGTGCGGTTCAACAGTTGAATTAGAATACTTCAGTAGATAGTAAGCCCCCAGTTACTGGAGAAGACTGTCACCTGCCAGTAACCCTAAATTAGAGTCAAAGTGATTGAGCCTTCTTTCTCCCTTATGTCAACTAAGTACATCTATTGACAAATCCCAAACATCTCTTTCACAGAGAGGTTTGGAAAGTTCAACAGCCCCCTCACTGCACTAACTCTGTGATCTTGGGCCTCTCCCTGCTCTTACAGTCTGTGTTCTAAGGGCTCTCCCAGCTGGGATGTTTGTGTTCTAAGAGCTGTTCCAGTTCTGACATCCTATGTTCTAAAGAGACCTCCCAGCTCTGATATTCTATATTCTAAGAGCCCTGTTCTGACGTTCTCTGTTCTAAACTCCTTCCCAGCTCTGACATCTCGGGTTCTAAGGGCCCTCCTGGCTCTGACATCCTGGGTTCTAAGGGCCCTCCCAGCTCTGACATCCTGGGTTCTAATGGCTCTCCCAGCTCTGATATTCTGGGCTCTAAGGTCCTTCTCGTTCTAACATTCTTTGTCCTAAGGTTCCCTCCAGTCCTAATATTCTATGTTTTAAGGGCCCTCCCAGCTCTGACATGTTGTGTTCTAAGGCTCCTTCCAGCCTTGATATTCTATATTTTGAGGTGCTTTCCTACTGTGACATCCTAGACTCCGAGGACTTGCCAAGCTGTGCCAGTCTAGTTCTCCATCCTCTCCTAGATCTAGTATTCTGCATTCCAAGATCCCTTTTGTCTCTGAAACCTTAAACCTTTGCAATTCAAGCCTAGCTAAGTCCTAGCCTGCTTGTCCCCAGAAGGGCTGTTACTGAGGGATGGATTTGGGGTTTACAATTCCCATCCCCTCAGCTATAGAAGAGCTGCACACTGCATTGGCAGAAGGGATACTCTTTCCAATGAAACCTCAGCTGTTTGGGGCATTGATAGATATATTGCCAAGCAATGGAGAGCCCATCCTCTGCCTTTAATGTGGGAAAAGATAGTTTATCCTTACTCAGAGTCTTGACAATTGTCCTGCAGGGAATAGATAGATTTTCTTCATTTTCCTACTCTTGATCATGTTTTGGGTTAGCCCAGACGTCACGGCAAAGCCAAAAGTGACTCATCCTGTGTGTTATCCTGGGTTCAAATCCTGCTCACATCCTGGGCATACCCCTTAATCCCTCAGTAGTCTAGCCAACTTTTTGAGACTATACAATTTAGAAGGAGGTGCTGATTTGCACTGGTAGACAGATTTTCCCACCTAGGAGTTCTTACATCAGTGAAATCAAAGGCCAAGTCTGCCTCACCATTTCACCTCTGCCTCAGTTTCCTCATCCATAAACATACATACACACACACACACACACACACACACACACACACAGAATATTAGGTACTCTATTGAGAAATCCCCCCTGAAAATTAATGATACTAATTGTCTTATTTTACATCTTCCTGAAGGATTGTCCACATATTTGACTAAGTTTCTGGAAAATCATAAGAAAATTGCAAAGAAGAACCAGGAACTCCAGGTAATGCTGCATTTTTGTTTCATTTTAATTCATTTCAGATGGCAACTATACTACTTAGCATTGGTGCGATCCCTTGGATGTTTGGAGCTTTTCAATGACTTAGCTAGTGAAGCTACTCCCTCCCACATGAGAGACCGAAAAGGGGATCCATAGGATGGGGTTGGGGCAGGGAGAATATTATACAACTCTGCCCAAGAGACTTGCAGACATGTATTCAGCCCCATCATTTGAAAGAGGTGGAACTAAAGCCCAGATGATGAATGACATCTGTCTGTAGCTGGATAACAATCTGAGGATAAAACTAAGCCCAGCCATCACCTTGTCCCAAGACCAGGGTCCTTTCTGCTATACTTGCTCTGGAAATAGACCTGCCCCCCAAAATCAATCTGTGTGTGTGTCTCTGTATCTGTCTATCTCTGAATCTTTTTGCCTCTCTGTTTCTGTTTCTTTCTATCTCTCTGTGTGTACCTCTATGTCTGTTTCTCTCTGTCTGTCTCTCTCTGTCTCTGTTTCTGTTTTTTTCTCTGCCTCTCTTTCTGAATCTCTCTGTGTCTCTCTGTCTCTCTCCTCTGTGTGTGTCTCTCTGTCTCTATATCTGTCTCTCTTTCACACACATACACACACACACACACACACACACACACACACAGAATATTAGGTACTCTATTGAGAAATCCCCCCTGAAAATTAATGATACTAATTGTCTTATTTTACATCTTCCTGAAGGATTGTCCACATATTTGACTAAGTTTCTGGAAAATCATAAGAAAATTGCAAAGAAGAACCAGGAACTCCAGGTAATGCTGCATTTTTGTTTCATTTTAATTCATTTCAGATGGCAACTATACTACTTAGCATTGGTGCGATCCCTTGGATGTTTGGAGCTTTTCAATGACTTAGCTAGTGAAGCTACTCCCTCCCACATGAGAGACCGAAAAGGGGATCCATAGGATGGGGTTGGGGCAGGGAGAATATTATACAACTCTGCCCAAGAGACTTGCAGACATGTATTCAGCCCCATCATTTGAAAGAGGTGGAACTAAAGCCCAGATGATGAATGACATCTGTCTGTAGCTGGATAACAATCTGAGGATAAAACTAAGCCCAGCCATCACCTTGTCCCAAGACCAGGGTCCTTTCTGCTATACTTGCTCTGGAAATAGACCTGCCCCCCAAAATCAATCTGTGTGTGTGTCTCTGTATCTGTCTATCTCTGAATCTTTTTGCCTCTCTGTTTCTGTTTCTTTCTATCTCTCTGTGTGTACCTCTATGTCTGTTTCTCTCTGTCTGTCTCTCTCTGTCTCTGTTTCTGTTTTTTTCTCTGCCTCTCTTTCTGAATCTCTCTGTGTCTCTCTGTCTCTCTCCTCTGTGTGTGTCTCTCTGTCTCTATATCTGTCTCTCTTTCACACACATACACACACACACACACACACACACACACACACACACACACACACACACTAACAAAACCAGGAATCATTCCCTCTGTGCTGGTTACCTGGTAGGAAGCTCAGCTTGAACCATGGCACAATTTGCTGTGTGCTCTACCTGGGCCATGGTACTTCTTCCTCCTGGGCTCATGACCTGCACTGGCTCCATTCTCCTCCAGGCGGATGTCAAAAAACTACAGGAGACTCACCATTCCCTGCTGCACAAGATGAAACAACAAGGCTCGGAGCATGAGAGACAGATAAAGGAACAGATCAAGCAGTTGCAGGAAAAGCTGGAAGAGGAAAACCGGGTAAAGTCATTTCTTTATTATTACTTTTATCCTTTTTGACCAACTTGGCTGAGAGCTTTTCCTCCTTATAATCCAGGATTTGTCCTTAGGTGAAGAATCTGTGTACGTTGTACTTCGATCTGATGCTGTGATCGGTAATAAGGCTAAATTAGACTGCAAGCTCTTCGAGGGCAGCAACTGCCTTTTGCCTTTTTTTTGTGTCCCCAGGACTTAGCACATAGTGTTTAATAAACATTGACCCACTAATTAACTGTGGTCAGGAGTTCTTAAACAACTGATTGTGGGATTGAGAGCTGAAACCTAGAGTCCAGTCCCATCACTTTAGACATGAAATAGCCAAATCCCACACAGGGAAATCTACTTCCCTCAAACAAAGAGAGATTAAGTGGTAGCGACAGGATTTGGATGAAGATATTCAGATTCCAAGACTAATGTTCTTTCCACTAATTCCTAGCATAAAAAGTCAAGAAAAGCAGGTGAAGGGAAAGTGTAATTCCAGTGACACTTGGCCAACTGAATCTCAAGAACAGAGTTAGGAGGGTCTTTAAAGTACATCCAATGCAATCTTTCAGTGGATTGAAAGCACTGGGCCTGCAGTCAGGAAGGAAGTGAATTGAAATCCACCCTCAGATACTTAATAACTGTATAACTCTGGCCAAGTCTGCCTCACCATGTCACCTCTGCCTCAGTTTCCTCATCCATAAAATGGGGAAAATAGCATCTACCTTACAGGAATTTTTTTGTGAGGATCAAATAAGGTCAATGTAAAACATTTAGGACAGTCCCTGGGACACTGTAAAAGATGGATGGATAGATAGATGTCAATTACTGTAAATGTTAGCTATCATCAATATTTGTTATTATTATTATTACAATGTGGGTCATGGGATTTTGAGTTTAGAGTCCATCTAATCCAACATCTTCACTTTCCTGAGTAAGAAACCAAGCTCCATTAAATAATTAAATTGATTATTTTAAAATGTCCCTGATGCCAAATAGGTGGGAGATAACAAAGCCAGAATTCAAATTCAGATCTTCTGATGAAAAATCCAACCACTAATAATAATTCATAATTCATAATAATAATAATAATACCTACCATTGTTATAGCACTTACTAAGTGCCCGTCATTGTGCTAATCACTTTATAATTATTGTCTCATCTGATCCTCACAATACCATGAGATATAGGTGCTATTATCATCCCAATTTTACAGATGAGGAAACTGAGGCAAACAAAGGTGAAATGGCTCACCTAGGGTCACAGTCAGTAACTACCTGAGAGAGGATTTGAATTCAAGTCCTCCTGACTCTAGAGCTGGCCCTCTATCTGCTGTATCACCTAGCTGCTGTCTGAAGGAGCCCATAATCTCTTCCAATTCTAAATTTTCTAAGTGACATGTCACTTAAAAGTCTTTAAATATACCCAAAAGTCCTCATGAGAAAAAAAAATCACAAAACTTTGTTTTCCTCCTTTAACTAAACCTTCTTTTCTATGAGTGTCAGCATTGTTGGGGGGCTGAGATTTAAGCTGCCCTTTATTCAGTCTAATTATATTTTTTGGTTCAATTGAGAATAAAACAGCACAATTATTATTCACTCCGACATACAGTATCTAGACCACATAACAGGTCCAATAGGCTTCTTGTGAGCTGGCCTGGAAGCTAGCCACAATTTATAACATTGTTTCCGTGGATAAAAAAAGTGTTCTCAAAGCCAAACAACTCACTTATTAACCAATTATAGAAACACAAGCTGGGAATAAGTGAAAAGGGCCTGGAGTTAATTCCTTCTACCCCTTGCAGGGAAAAAGTAGGAACAACCTAACCAGTTTTCCCTGCTTTTTACCCACCTCCCACACTGGAAGACTCTGCATTTTTTCCATATTCACAGTGGTGATTCCCACATTTCAGTGACTGCATTAAGCAACTTGACTTGAATACATTCGCTGGCAAGTTGCCTCCTTAATTAAGAGTGGTTTAGACAAGTATTTCCACCATTCTTTTTTATAAACAAAGCTGGGCAGGCATCCGGGTAACTTTGCTCCCCTTTCTAAGAATGGTGTGACTGTGACTATATTCTAGAAAGAAAAAAAAAAACTATTCTGATATTGGGTTCTACTCCTGTCTTGTCCCCTGTCACTGACTCCCCACGGATCTCAGTGGCTTGTCAAGTAAGGGATTGGAACAGATGACCCCCCCCCATCCCTTAAAATCTGATATTCTTTTCTAGCATTCTATTGTAATGCCAGAGAAACTGAGGCAAGATAGAGATTAGAGAGCATTTAATATTTTATTTGAAAGGGAGAGATTTACTGGGACCAAATGGATCCATGATTTGGTCCCAGGGCTGAATGAGACTATCATTTCCAAGAATCCAGCAAGCAATGTGAGTTCTCAATGACCTATCTACACGTGGCTCAGATTCAGGGGATAGCCTGAGGCAGGGGTGGAGACAGAGTATTGAGAGAGGGAATGGTACTCTGACAAGGTGGGGTGAGCCGCAGGAGATGGGATGACATAATAGGGGGAGACACCCTGGAGATGGGGAGAGGCATCTTGATAAGATGGTATCTGATATTCTAATAGCTTGGGATGGGGAGAGACATTCTGATATTCTAAAATATAAGATCTTTTATCCTTATCAAATATTCTGATTAAGGGGGGGGGCAGTGGTTTTGCAGGATTGAGCAGAACAATTAGGGAAACTGAGGCAGGACAATTTAGGGAGACTGAGTCAGGATAATTAGGGAAACTGAGTCAGGATAATAAAAGAACTGTGGCACAACACTATGTTCTGGGACCCACTGAAAATGTAAGGTTTTAAGATATTACTGATATTACTATTTGTTTTTTTTTTCAAAGTCTCTCCCAACTCTGACATTCTAAGACCTTAGGACTCACATTTACATCCTAATAGTTTAAGTCCTGAAGTCTGCATAATACTCTATGTTCTAACATTCTGTGTTATCAGTGCCCTCCCATCTCTGCCACTCTGTGTTCTAAAGATGCTCTCAGCTCTGACACTGTCTCCTAAGAGTCCCTCAATTCAGAGAGTAATGACCTTCATTTGCTTCTTCCTCCATAGTGTATTTACCCTCCCTTTTTCCTAAGTAAAAGCTCCTGATTGACTTTCAGGTTTGGAAGAACCATATGATCGAAGAAAAGAATCAAGCTAAGACTGCTATGGAAGAAGAGAAGAAAAAAGTCCAAGATCTTGAGAATCACTTAAAAAAGCTGAAAAAGGTAGGAGACAGAGACAGGGCAGGAGAGACATCCAGCAGCAGAAGCCTGCCTGAGGATTAACGGCATGGGAATTCCAGGTCTCCAGGCTTTGTTTGGGATAAAAGAGGGGTCTTTTGGACATAGGGAGGATGGCTTGGCAAATGGAGGACTGGGCTGGGAGTTGGGATAATGTGGGTTCAAATCTAACCTCTAACACATAAGAGCTGTGTGATCCAGGACTGGTCATTTTACCTCAGTCTCCCCATCTATCATATGTGAAGAATAGCACCTCTGTATTTAAACTCTAGACTGTTGTGAGATTCTATGAGGTGTTTTATGGACTTGAAAGCCTTTGTGTAGGTTTGTTTGTTTTTCCAGCCTTCCCTGATGTAGGGAGAGCTTGGTAAGGAATTCCCCCTATTAATGGAAATAGTATAATGACTAATATATTTGTGTAGCACTTTAAGGCAGTTAAGTAATGCTATGATGCACAAAACACAGGGCTTGGACTCAGGAAGACCTGAATTCAAATCCAGCCACAGATAACTGACTAGTTATGTGACCCTGGATAAGTCATTCAAACCAGAACTTCTTAAACTTTTTTCAGTCTCAAACTCTTTTCATCAGACTCCAGGAATATAAGCATATAAAACAAGCATGCAAATCAAACATTTCCTGATAATGAATCATAATTTTGAGATTCACACATTGAGTTATAAGACTCCATGCGGGATCATGACCCACAGTTTAATAAGCTTTGATTTAAACTCTTGTCTGCCTCAGTTTCCTCATCTATGAAATGGGGATAAAAATAATATATACTTCATAGGGTGGTTGTGAGAATCAAATTCAATAATAATTATAAAGCTCTGGCACATAATGCTAGCTATTGTGTTTATTACTATTATTAAAATTTATAAAATACTTAACATGATCTAAATTCATACAGCATTTTAAAGTTTATAAATTCTTTACATAATAATTCTACATCATTCTTTAACATAATAATTATATCTACTATTCCTGTAGCATTTTAGGATTTGCTTTACATATACCATCAAACTTGATACTTACACAAAGCTTGGGAGATGCTATTATTATTTTCTCCATTTTATAAATGAGGAAACTCAGTTTGAGCCACATTGACTTGTTGAGGGTCACACAACAGGTAAATTTCTGAGGTAGAATTTGAACCTGGGGCATCCTGTCTCCAAATCCAGCATGCTATCCACTGTGCCACCCAGCTGCCTCAATTATAATCTTAGTGAGTTGCCTGGAGTTAAAAGATATTAAAAGACTAGAGTCGAGTTCTGTGTCGGGGTAACACTTGAACCCAGGACTTCCCAAGTCCAAAGCTCCTTTTTTGAAGAGCACTCTGCCTGTAAGCAATTATTTCTTATAATTAATCATAGCTTTTATTAGCTAATCATTCCAAACTTTGTATAGGAATAGGGAGATAGACAGGGTAGATCATCTAGTCCCAGCACAGTCTAACAGTGACAACTGTGTCGATCCTCTGTCAGATTTCTTCAGATTGCCCACAAGCACCATTAACATCGCCCCTGACCCTCAAAGCATCTTGCAGGTTAGTTTCCCAAATGTATCACAGAAGAAAGGACAAACCAGTAATGGTTTACAATCCGCCATAGACACACCCAGACCTTGATATATGATATATCCCTATATCACAAAGGGAAAGGATGCAAGAGGCATCTTTGCAGTGTGAATGGAAGGTTGGGCTTTGGAGTTGGGAAGAGCCGTATTCAAGTCCTGCCTCTGAGGACTGTGTGATCCAGGCAACTCTTGGTAAGAGGCTGTTTTTCATCAGTGGAGGGAGTTTTCATACTGGGAATCCCCCATCCCAGGTGTTTTATTACTTTGTGTCAAGCAGAGGGTGACAGGTCTCAACTCTCCTGAGTGAAGCCAGAATCAGATTAAAATGTAATCAGGAAATATTAAAAATAAATAAATAAAAATACAGTCAAACATTTTGTCGTTATTGTTAGTCAACTTCATGTCCTACTTTTCATGATCCCTTTTGAGATTTTCATGGCAAAGTCACAAAAGGGATTTGTCATCTCCAGCGCATGTTACAGATGAGGAAACTGAGGCAAACAGGGTGAAGTGACTTGTCTGGGATCACACAGCCAGTAACTGTCCAAGGCCAAGTTGAACTAGATCTTCATGATTCCAGGCCTAGGGCTTTATTCACTGTACCACCTAATTGCTACAGTAAAACAGATAATCCTAATATATGGTTTTCTAAATCAATATGCCATCGAGATTTTTACATAGGTTTTAGCCATCCCATCTCTGAACTTGACACTGCTATATAATACGAATATACTACTACTATATAATAGGAATGAAATCATAGGTCTGGATATGATAACTAGCATTTTTATGTTTACTATGCACCAAACACTTTATATCATCTTTTCCTCACAACACCCATAAGAGGTAGGAGCAATTATTATCTATTATCTTCATTTTACAGATGAAGAAACTGAGATTAAGAGATATTAAGACCTGCCCACAGTTACTAGGATCTGAGGCCAGATTTGCACTTGAGTTTCCCAACTCCAAGTCAAGCAGTCTAATCATTGTCCTACTTAGCTCCCTAGTAAACAAATCAGGGGAAATGGGGTGGCCCAAACAATACTCTGGGATGTTGGCTTGAGAGTGAGCATGGGGAGGTTGGTTAAGGCAATTGGGGTTAAGTCATTTGGCCATGGTTACATAGCTAGTAACATGCCAGATTCCCCCTGTTTTTTCCAATTGGTGAATCTATCTCATCCTCCCATTGATGTAGTTTTTCTTTCCTTCCCACTCCTGCTTGTTCTTGTCCATATCCTTCCTTGACAATCTGCTTGATGTCATGGAGGAAAGGGAGTCTTCAGACAATTCCAAAAGACTCATGATAAAAAACACTGTCCATATTCAGAGAAAGAACTGTGGAGTCTGAATGCATATCAAAGCAAACTATTTTCATCTTGTTTTTTTTTTCTCATTTTTTTCCCCTTTTGTTCTGATTTTTCTTTCACAACATGACTAATGTGGAAATATGCTTTAAAAAGAAAAGAAAAGGAAGCTTTCTTAGTTTCTTATGATGTCTTATGAGGAGCCATAGGGCCATTATATTGTCAGCATGCACCTAATATTCATTATATTTTGTCTACGGCATTCCCTCCTATGTGCATCAATTAACATTCTTAATATGCTCCAGCTGCTTAAAGCTCACCGTGCATCGTTCCCTGGTCCTTTGGATCATTGGTAAAGATCCTAGCATTCCAAGATCCTCATCCATAAAGCAGCCTGGTTTTTAAAACTGGTGTTTAAAAGCTAGTCATTTGCTGCAGGAAACAGTTTGAGACTGTTGGAAATACTGTGCAATTTCCCAAATGGATAACTCCCCTCCTGCCATTTAATTCTAGGATATACAGAGCCTGCCTGATGTGTTTCTGCTGATCACTGACTGATTAGATTCTTTGTCCAACTACACACATTATAATCTGGGCCAGTGATGTCAGATTCAAACATAAACGGGACCATTAAATTATACATAAGGACCCCTGCTATCCACATAGTGACTCAGTTTTAGAATGTAATATTTTATGTTTTTATTATTGTAATCATTTTCATTTTATTATTTATTTGTTATCATTTATTCATTTTATCAAATATTTCCCTTTTACATTTTAATCAGGTTAAAGCCACACTCAGCGGCTGCTCTGGACGATGAGCATTCTTCATCCACTTGGTTTTTCCTGTATGCGAGGTTCAGCCATTCTCCTTTGAGTGGCCATGGAGTTCACAATCAATCACTCCATAATTTTTTTAATTAACTGAGAAGAGCAATTCTCTTCTCCCTTTTCCTCCCAATTCCATTCCTTCTCCCCATCCTCAGCTTTTGTAGTGAAACTGAAGTATCTACATAAAAATAGAATAGAGCTCAACACATCCATACAGAATAGGAAAAAGTCAAAGGCATTTTGTTTATTTGGTGTTGATTGTCTCCTCTAGGAAGTGGAATCTAAATCCAAAGAAGGGGGAGTTTTAAGCTCTCACTTAAATGAAGCACTGACTATGGTAGAAGAGAGCCAACGGACAAAGTCCGAAGACCAGAAAGAAAAAGAATCCCTCGCTCTGAGTTTGAGCAAAGCTTTGGCAGAACTCAGTGAAGCCAGAAAGAAACAAGTATGTTCTGATTTTACTATGGCTAGAGAAACGCTTCTTCAATGCTCTCTCTCCCACTTACTCTCCTATTTCTCTGACTGAGCCTTCTTAGGCTCCTTAACTGGTTCTTCTTTTTTTTTTTTCCTCTCCTCTTCTACCTTCTCCTCTTCTTCCTCCTCCTCCTCTTCCTCTATCTCTTAGTCTTCCTCCTTTTCTTCTTTCTCCTCCTCATTCTCTTTGATAAGGGTTAAATGATTTGCCGGTGGTTACATAGCTAATAAGTGTCTGATGCCAGAGCTTCCTAACTCCAGACTAGTGCTCTATCCATTCTACCATCTAGGTGCCCCTCTTTCACTGGGTCTTCAAAATGCTCCTTTTCCAGTTATACATTCTCCACTTCTTACCTTTCCCATCAAACAACAAACTACCTCCTGATTCCAAAATTGAATAATTTTAAGTGGTTATTATTCATTTCTTCAGGACCAGTGATTTTATTGGGATAGGGCAACAGGTCTCAAAGTGTGGTCTGGGCTCCCTTATGGGTCCCAGAGACCCTTTCAAAGAGGCAGTGAGGTCAAAGCTATTTTCATAATATCACTGAGAGTGCCCCCAGTCAACTTGCTAAAACATTTTAACTTACAGATGAGTTGCCAGACTGATTTAGGGAAGGGAATTTTCACATAAGCAATTCTGATAGCCTCATCATATTCTTCTTCATCATTTTCATCATCAATTGTAATGTGACACAATTGTGATGAATGCTCAGGATATTAGATCAAGAGTCGGAGGCTTTCTCTTCTCACACCCTCATTTTTTAGAGGGGAAACTAAGGCACGGGGAGACAAGGGAATTGTAAGGCCAGGCTCTTCACTGACCACTCTCACTCTCCTCTTTCGTCCTAGATCCTTCTGGGGGAACAACTTTTGGAGCAGCAGGAAGCCTTCAAAATAATGGAGGGAGAGAAAGACCTGCAGAAAAAAGACCTGGAGGTGGAGATTATCCAATACAAGGAGCAAGTTAAGCAGCATTCGCAGACCATCGTAATGCTAGAGGAGAGGCTACAGAAGGTGAACCAGCAGAACAAGGACATCGAAGAGAAGATTGTGACCCTCAAGGAAAATATACCAGGTAAGCCATATCCTTCAATTGGACAGACTTTTATGAAGGACCAACTATTCATCCAGCCACTGGATGGCTCAGTGGTTAGAGGACCAGGCCTGGAGTCAGAAAGGAATTCGGGACTCAGACACTTGCTAGATAAGTCACTTACCCTCTATCACTCTCAATTTCCTCTTGTAAAATAGGGATAATAATAGTGCCTATTTTCTAAGACTGCAGTGAAGATCAAATGAGATTATATTTGTAAAATTGCTTCAGGAGATCTAGATAGCACAGGTGATTGAGCACTGTCCTGGAGTCAGGAAGACCCGAGTCCAAATTTGATCTGATACTTATTAGTGGTGTGATCCTGGGCAAGTATTTAACCCCATTGCTTCCAAAAACAAACAAATAAATAAAAAGTGTTTAGCACAATGCCCAATACATAATGGGTGTTATATAAATGTTTGCTATTATTATTATTAAGATAATTATAAAGTATTTAGCACAATTCCTAACATATAGTAGGTGCTTTATAAATGTTAGCTATTATTGTTATTACTGAGATAGTAATTGTAAAGCATTTACCACAGTGCCTGACATACAGTAGGTACTATATAAATATTAGCAAATATTATTATTATTATTATTATTGTTGAAATAATAATTGTAAAGCATTTAGCAAAGTGCTGCCACAAAGTAGGTGTTATATAAATGTTAGCTATTATTATTATTATTGAGACAAAAATTGTAAAGCATTTAACACAGTGCCTGACACATAGGTTTTATGTAAATGCTAGCTATCATTATTATAAAAATGAAAAATCATACAATCCTTGCTCTCAAGGAGTCTGTGGTCTGCTGGCCCTTGTCTATGTGCACAGAAAAGCAGAAGCCAAAGTAGAGTATGATTGGACTGTTGGGGTGGGGGGTAAGGATAGGGTAGGAAGCTACTAGAGAAAAATCCAGGCAAAGTACTCTGGAAAAATTGGAAAAATTTTCTGGGTAGTTGGAATCCCAGAAGACTTCAGGACATGGGTAGCACTTCCAACTGGGCCTCAACGGTAGGGAAGGATTTCAGCAGGTAAAGATGAGCAGGGAGCCTTCTGGAGGCAAGGGCAATGGCCTGCTCCAACATCTAGAAGCAGAACATGGCAGGTTGAGATTAGGAGATGGCAAGTAGTCTCCTATGACTAACACAGAGTTTAGGAAGGGAGAGAATGTAACACAAATTTCCCTGTTGCCTCAGGGCTAGGCAGAGCTTGTCCAGAAGAGGTAAGCCAGGGAATAGACATGGAATAAAAGATCATGAAATAAGACTGGATAAGTAGATGAAGCCAGACCATGGAGGATTATAAATGTCAGGATATGACTGGTATTTTTCTTAATCATAATAAATAGGACATTTCTGAAGGGTTCTGAGCCAGTAAGTGCTGTGATCAAAGATACATGCACTAGAAAACATGTTATGTCAACCCCTATTGTCAAGAATAGTTTGGAGAAGAAAGAGCCTGATTGGTCAGGGAGTCTGGTTAGAAGGCCAGTAAGATAAATTAAGAGGTAGGAAGACCTGAATAAGATAGTGGTCATTGCGAGTAGGAAAAAAAAAAAAATGAGATGAATGCAGAAAGGACTGGTGAGATAGAATCAACAGGAATTAGAAATTGTTTGGTTATAGAATAGATTAATAGAACAGGGAGAAGAAGAGTCAAAAATGATTTCAGTGTTTGGGGTCTCAGTTACAGCCTCTCGGTTTTTCTCAGAGATAGGTAAGTTTGAAGAATGGGAATGATTGGAGAGAAGATATTGAATCCAGTTGGATACATGTTGAATTTGAGGTGATTGAGATGATCAAAATGGACGTGTGTAGAAGACAGTTGGTAAGGCAGGATTATAGCTCAGGAGTAAGATTACAGAGAGCCACAGAATAGACATAGGAGGAGAGAGCACTTTGGATGCTTGGGGCAACAGCATGAAGAAGAATTAACTTTTCTGCCAAACATTTTGAGCCGGGAGGGAAGGATGGAGGGAGGGAGAGAGGGAAGGAGGAAGGGAGAAAAATATAAAGAAAATCAGCACAGATATGATCATTGGACCAACAAGACCTGATGATATCAAGAAGAAAGCCTATAAAAGAGGGCTCAATATATCCATACCTATTACGTGGTGAATAATTGATAATCATTGGCTCATAGAACTAGAATTGGAAAGTACCTCTGAGGCCATTGATTCTGATCCTTCATTTCACAGATAAGGAAACAGGACCATAAAGAGGAAATAATTTACTTAAGTTCACACAATTAGAAAGGGATACAACAAAGGAAACTAAGAAGAAATTATAAAGATAAGTAGAAAATAAGGAGAGAGTCATATCATGGAAGTCAAGGGCAAAGACACCTATTAAAGAGGAGGGAATAAAAAAGCACCAGAAAGCCCAAGAAGGATGAGAATTGAGAAGGAATCTAGAAAACCTTACTAAAGTTGATGAAGCATTGGACCAGGAAATGAAAACCATAGGGTTAATCCTCAGTTAGAGATGTTGGACTAAAGTTTGGGGGAGAAATTTGTAGTGAATATAAAGAATACCAGCAAAAAAGAAATGGTCGGTAATGCTATGCTGCTGCTTTCATGCTCACCAATCAGAAGAAAAAAATAAAAAACAATGTGCTGTTTTTTTCCCCTGAAGGAGATCATTCTTGTGAACCCAGTTGTATTCCAGTGACAGAACAATCTTAGGATCTCTTTGTCACCATAATTTAAGAAGAAAAATGTTCCTAATGACTTGGGACATCTTTTGTACAAAACCAGAGAGCCAGAGAATAGACATAGGAGGAGAGAGCACTTTAGATGCTTGGGGCAACAGCATGAAGAGGAATTATCTTTTCTGCCAAACATTTTGAGCCGGATGACTTTTTTTCACTGTCAACTATTTGCTATTGTGGCAAATGAATTTTCAGAAACCAGCTGGGATTCATCCCCCTCTTGCAAAAAGGAAAGAAGAAAGTGGAAACTATGACTTATGGAAGAATTCTTAACCAAAGAAGGGTTAGAGGTGATCATGAAAGAGAAAGTGGAAATTTTTGATTACATACAATATAAAAAAGAAAAGAAACTTTTGCACAAACAAAATTAATGCAGCAAGGAAAGAAGGGAAAATGTCTATTGAGGGTAATATTTGCATGCAATTATTTGATAAAAGAAGTCTGCTATCCTAAATATTTTGGGAATGGATGCAAATATCTAAAACCAAGAGCCATCCCCCATAAGATAAGTGGTGAAGAAATATGAGCAAATAAATTATAAGTTATCAAACCCATTCAAAAAATGCTTAAACACATTAACAAGAAGAATGCAAAATAAGCATCATCCATTTGCATCCTGAAAAGTGACAAAGATGGCAAAAGAACAAGTAATCAATATTGGAAAGATGACATGTTATTCATGCCATGAATTGGTTCGATTGTTCTAAAATTTTAATTTAGAATTAAATGAGAAAAGTAACTAAATTGCTCTATACTTTGACCCAAAAAGATCCCACTATTGCTCGTGGACCCCAAAAAAATCATAGACAGATCTACATGCATATTCATGTTACATTCATAGCAGTACTTTTCTAATAGAAAAAAAAACATTATAAACAAAGTGGGTGGTCATAAATTGGGGAATGGCTAAATAAACTATGGTATATGAATATAATGGAGATAAGACATTACAACTAGAGAAATACAGGAAGCTTTATATAAATGGATGCAGAGAAAAGTAAGCAGAACCAAGAGAAGAATACACAAAATTATAATACTGTGAGGAAAAAAAAGAACATTCAAATGAAACCAAGTTCAGAGTAATTATAGTACTGACCAATCTTGGTGTCAGAAACACAGCACTCTCCTTATGGTATTGAGGTGGGGAACTTTGGATAAAGGATGCTACATATGTTGATACAATCATGGTATTGGTGTTCCTTAATTGTTTTTCTTTGTTACAACAGAGAACTCATTGAATGAGTAGAATGTATGCAGAAATGTCTGTGATATAAAAAAAATTAATAAAATAATCTTTATTATTTAAGAAATAATAAAAATAAATAAAAACAAGAAGGAAAGAAACTCTGATTTGGAGAACACCAAATGTTCCCAATATTCATGAAGACCATACCAATTTTATCTGAAGTCAGAGATCATTAAAAGTTGTTGGGAGAGGAATCTGAATGCCAGAACCCTGGAATCAGGTGCTTATTTTGCCAGTGTTCAGTTGTTTAACTAAACAGGGCTTAACACATAATGAAATATCAGTATGGTGATCAAGCATTAATGAGATCAAGTCAACAAGTATTTATTAAGCACCTACTGGATTCCAAGTCCAAGGGCCTCAGTTTGTGGTGTTCTCTTCTTTTCTAAATTATAATGGTTCTCTCTTGGAGCAGGTTTCTTGGGGAGGTTTTCTGGAGGCAGCTTAGTTTCAGTTCAAAGTAATAATCGCTTCAAATACAGCCAGGAGTTAAAATCCAATCTTTTATTGTCTCTTCCAAAATAGCCTGGTAAGCTTTCCTTGGTTCTGACAGCTTTTGTTGCTAGTCCTTTGCCTCTGCCTCTGCCAGCTTCAGCCTCTCCTCTTCTGAATCCCCAGTTCTGTCCAACTGCAGTCTCTAGCTACTCAACTCACTTCTCACTTCTCAACCTCTTCAAGTCTCTTGACTGAAACTCTAAGAACTCTTATATGATCTCTTAAAGGTGTGAAACCAAAGGTTGATTCCTCCTCTGAGAGAGTGGGATTGTGGGAGGTGTAAATACTGAATCCTGAAATCTCCCAAACTTGTGAACTAATGTGTGAACTCTCAAAGGTGTAAACGTAAGCATTGTTTCTATCAATGCCAGTGATTTAACACCTTGTAAGGATTCTAACATCTCCTGCTTTCTTTTGATTTGGAACATAAGGTGGTCATGACCTCCCTGACTTCTTAAGGAGGTAAGAACCCCAAAAAGAAGGTGATCATGCCTTCCCTGACTGCTCAAAAAAGTGAAAACACTATCAAAAGAAGGTGGTCACACCTTCCCTGACATTTCAGGAAAGGAGATTAAAACACCAAAGGAAATGGGAAATCAAATCAGATTAGCAGGTTTCTAAAGGGCTCACTTGAAACAGATATACATAAATCCATCAGTGTGGGAGGTATTACACATAATTACATAAATGACATAAGCACATAGCAATATAACACAGGCTAGTAGTAATGTAACAAATAACATGAATCAACATGAGAATTTATACATGTCCATAAGTCCTAGAAATAGTCCAAAAGGAATTATTAGTTCATGTGCCAGGAATCCAATAATTCCTGCAAGCTTTGAAGAACTGCAATAGTCTCATCAACAATTATTCATCTCAAGGAATCCAATGATTCCTGCTATTTTTTAAGTACTGCAACAGTCTTATCTTGTGTTAGGGAATCCAATGATTCCTGAAGATTTTCAAGTCTTGCAACAGTCTTTATTAACAATATTTCATCTCAAGGAATTCAATGATTCCTGCTAGGTTTTGTTCTTAGATCTTTTCCTTTGTTTCCAGATTTTTCTCTTTTTCCGTTTCTCTTTGATGGACAAGGCAAATATGGCTCATTGGCACCCATCTCATTCCTTCCTCTTCCCAAAGCAATTAACCTATCTGGTCCCTTCTATTTACCACTCTTGGGATTTCTCATCATCATCTGGCAATTACATTGGAGCTGTTTGCACTGGACACTACCCTGTTGGGTTAAAAAGCCTGTATGCTCCTCAATTATAATGCCTTTCTGCCATGTGATTACTTTTAGGCTGATTGATCATATCACAATCCTGACCTTCTGGGTGTAACTTCAGCTGCCATCACGACCCACCTGTCTTTTGATTGATATCTTGGAGCTGGGCCCTTCCTCTCACTTCCCTGGGTCAATCTACATTCCAAGGCCCAGTGGAAGCCTTGGTTGCATTTTGGATATGAGATTTTAGGTTTTCTCGCACTCTATCTCTGTACCTACACTGAACTCTAAAATGTCCTATTTTTCCACACTGAAAAAATCGATGACTTTCTCTATAAGTCCCTTGCCAAGAGGGACCCTGTCTTCCCATGTTCATCATAGTCTGGGCATAATAAGCATTTGTACCAACTGTGGCACAATATCTTATACTCTCCTCTAAAGGAGTATCTTTGTGTAGTCGCCATATAATTCTTTTTCAAATCTCATTAGCATTTTCCTTAGCCAGATGTCTGGTCATTATTTCTGTAGCTGCATTCTCTCCAATGGTTTTTGTTACAGTTGTTTGCAAACATCCCACAAAATCTGCAAAAGATTCATTGGGACCTTGCTCTATTTTTGTGAAGGCTTCCCCTCAATCTTTTTGTCCTGGGAGGGAACCCCAAGCTTTTATTGCAGCCTTAGAAATTTGCTCATACACTGTTATGGGATAATCAATCTGTTCTGAATTCTCTCCATACTGACCTTCACCAGCTAGTTGGTCAAAAGCTATTTGTACATTAATTCCAGTTTGCCTCTTTCGTTGAGCTTGAATCCTACATAATTCATGATATTCTGAAAGCCACAATAAGTTTTGTCTGGGTTCTAAACATGTCCTAGCTATGGATTTCCAATCACTCAGGGTTCAGATTTCATAAAACAAACTATCTAGTAACATTTTAACATAAGAGGATGTAGCCCTATAAAGAGTGCAACCCTTTTTCAAATCCTTAATTTTTTCCAAATTAAAAGGAGTGTATCTTCTCTTGTTTTGACCTGAAGAGTCAAGCTCTTCAATCACAGGATATGCATTTATAAAATCAGATACGTCTTGCTCTTCATTTTTCGCCTTAATTAATGCCTTTTCTAATCTTGTCACAGGCTCCTTGATAGGTGGTTCTGATTGCATTATTGATCTCTCCCTTCTCCTCTCTCTACCCATGAAGGGTTAATTGAGGGGGGAGGGTCATGAAATGTGGAATGATCTAATTTCTCCTTTTGGGAATTCTTATCTGATTCTTCATCCTTTTCACCTAGTTTAGTTGGCACCTCCCCTTCCTGCTCTTTCTTCTTTTTCCTTATTCTAACACTTATATACTTTGCTAAAGCCAGTTGTATTAGATTAGATGTATTGAGTGCATTTTTGGAAATTGAGTTTGGATTAGAATTGTAGTATTCACTAGCTGCTCTCCTACTAATTTCCACTCTTCTAGATCCAATTCTTTTTCCAGAGAACCAAGGAAATGTGTACTTTACAGTTTCTAAAAGTTCAGTGATCTGTTCCAAAATTATAATCAAACCTTGGCTTTCCATAATCTTGACAATGCTTGCTAAACATTTTCCTTGAACTGGAAAAGCAGGCTGTTTTCTAAACATCCGTCCCATTTTAACTGAAATACTATTTTAGCTCTTTAACAAAATTTCTTTGTTGTATTCACCCTCATTTCTGAGTTGAGGAGACTTTTCCACTGAGATCAGGATTTTTTTCTGTCCCACGTTGGGCGCCAAAATGTGGTGTTCTCTTCTTTTCTAAACTATAATGGTTCTCTCTGGGAGCAGGTTTCTTGGGGAGGTTTTCTGGAGGCAGCCTTAATTTCAGTTCAAAGTAATAATCGCCTCAAATACAGCCAGGAGTTAAAATCCAATCTTTTATTGTCTCTTCCAAAATAGCCTGGTAAGCTTTCCTTGGTTCTGACAGCTCTTGTTGCTAGTCCTTTGACTCTGTCTCTGCCAGTTTCAGCCTCTCCTCTTCTGAATCCCCAGTTCTGCCTGACTGCTGTCTCTAGCTTCTCAATCTCCTCAACTCACTTCTCACTTCTCAATCTCTTCAAGTCTCTTGACTGAAGCTCAAAGAGCTTCTTTTATATGATCTCTTATAGGTATGAACCCAAAGGTTGACTCCTCCTCTGAGAGAGTGGGATTGTGGGAGATATAAACTTGTGAATCTATACTGAATCCTGAAACCTCCCAAACTTGTGAACTAATGTGTGAGCTAATGTGTGAACTCTCAAAGGGGTAAACATAAGCATTGTTTCTATCAATTCCAGATTGTATCAATTCCTTACACCTTGTAAGGATTCTAACATCAGTTGAAATCATTTCTGTCATTTATTAGCTGTGTGATCTGGCAAGTGATATCACTTCTCTGGGCCTCAGTTTCCCCATCTGTAAAACAAATCATCCTCTTTCCATTGGCATCAGAAGATAGTGTGAATAAAGTGCTTTGAAAATTTTAAACATTCTGTTATGGGAGCAACCCGCTAGTGGCTGCTGGGGATCTACTTTTGTCCAGCACAATAGATCTCTTCATGTGAGAGGATGATAACGAAACAAGGAGCTGAAAAGCAGTTGCATTCTCTGACTTCTCTCCTCTTCCCTCTTGTCTCCAATTTATTTCATTCCCAATCCACAAGCAACATCTGATTCAGTAAAGGCTTATTTGCCATTCCTTCAGGGGTGTTATGATTCACAGCTGTGGGGGCTTTTGGAGAATTGACCTGCCCCTTCACACTTAGGCATGGTCCTTAACAATTCTAGAATTGGGAGGGGCAATTATGCCATAAGAGGCAGTGTGGAAGCCAGAAAGTCTTGGATTCAAGTCCTAGTTCTAATACAAACTGACTTTATGACCCTGGACAAGTTACTTAACTTGATGCAGCTCAATGATGCAATGGCCAGAGCAATGGGCATGGAGTCCAGAAAACCTGAGTTCAAATCTAATCTCAGATACTTACTAGATTTGTGACCCTGTTAGGCATTTCATTTAGCCTTGTTTTTTTCATTTATAAAATGGGGATAATAGCACCAACCTCTCAGAGTTGTTATGAGGATCAAAAGGAGATAATATTGGCAAAGTGCTTTACTAGGGTTCTTGGCACATAGTAGGCACTATATAGATGCTAGCTATCATTATTATTACTATTATTATCATTATTGTTATTATTTTTAAGCAATCAACTATGTGGCTCAGTGATAAAGCTCTGGTCTTGGAACTAGAAAAACTTATCATTGTGAGTTCAAATCTGATCTCAGATACTTTCTAACCATGTAACCCTGAACAAATCATATAACCCTGTTTGCTTCAGTTTCCTCATCTGCAAAATGCGCTCTATATGGCAAAGAATTCCTTCCCCAAAAAAGGATCACAAAGAGTTGGATTCAGCTAAAATGATTCAACAACAATAATTCATTAAAACTTTAAGTTGCTGAGATGTTACCAACCTTCATTGCTAGAGGAATTTCCAGTATTGGCGAAATCCTAGATATAGTATTTTGGGGGGTTTTGAAGGCAATTGGGTGGTTACTTGCCCAGGATGACACAGCTGGTAAATACCGGAGACCAGATTTGACCTGGTGCTCTATCCACTGTGCCATTCAGCTGTCCCATAGGTATAGTCTTTATCCTATTGTAACCATGATTCATTTTTGTCTGTTTGACTTTTATATCCCAGTGCCTGGCCAAATGCCTGATGCAAATGAAGAGCTAAATAAATGTGCTTAGAGTGGTTGATTGATTGATTAGTAATTAGATCACTTGGTTAGAATATTGTTTCTAAATCTTAGAAGCATCTTTAAAAAAAAAAAAACAAATCTGCAAAAAAATATTATCCCAAACCCTTAATTTAAAAAACAAATAAACTTATGCTGTAATAGGAAGAGCACCAATTCAGTCAGAGGTCCCAGCCTAAAAGTGTCTACTCTCTGCTGTGTGACCTTGGCCGAGAGGACTCTCTTAGCCTCAGTTTCCTCATTTGTAGCATGAAGAACAGCTTCCTTTCAAATTCTCATGATTCCTTTATCTGGCTTTTCCCCTTCCCTCTTGTCCTTTCTAATTCAAATCCCTGTCTCCTGAGTCACAAATAACCTCAGGACCAAGATTGCAAAAGTCAAAAAATTTAGGTATAGTTTAGAGTCCAGAGACAGAAGGGACCTCAGAAGGCAAGGAATCCAAACTCCATATTTATAGATGAGAAAATGGGGGAGATGAAGTGACTTATCCACAGTCATACAGTTAATAACTATCAGGAAGATTTGAACTCAGATTGTTCAGAGCTGGAGTTCTTTCTATTGTGCCATACCACTACATCAATAAAAGAAAATTCCCGACTTAAATGTAGATGTCCTCTCAGCAGCTTTCTTCACTATGAGCCAAAGACCAAGATCTACCTTTGAACCCAGGTCAGTCACCTCTCCAATATGCCATAGGTCACAAAGGGCAACAGGTGGCAGAGTGGGCACTACAGAATAGCCCAAATTCATCCCCACTATTAGAAAAAAGAAATCCTGGTGGCCATTCTTTCTCCTTTGTAATAATCCTAATACCCATCATTTATAAAGCACTTTAATATCTGCAAAATACTTTACATATATCTCCCTGATCCCCACAACAATCCAGGGAGGTAAGGTCTATTATTATGTCCACTTTACAGATGAGAAAACTGAGACAGATTTGTCCTGACTCACACAACTAATAAGACAGAATTTGAACTCAAATGTCCTTGAGAGTCATCTAGGGTCCTATCAGCTCTATTACTGAGTCACAGAACAAAATGGGATTTCTCAGAGTTTTCCAGCTCTCTCCTTAGCTTCTCTATTCTTCTCTACCCCTGAACTTGGTTACTTCAATATTCTTTCAAACATTCTGATTTCCATGGACAACAGTCTCCTCCCTCTTTCCTTTCATTTCATTCACGCACAGTCCCAGAATCATACTCCAGCTGCATGGTCCTTGGCAAGTCCCTTAAAGTAGGCAACCTATTCCTGCCTCAGTTTCCTCATCTAAACAAAAGGGATAATTAATTGGACCTACCTCCCCGGATTGTTGTGAGGACAAAATGAGATAATATTAAGGTAATATTTACAAAGCACCTGACAAACCTTAAAGTGTTACATAAATGTTGTCACCATTAACAATAATTATATGATCCATCTTTTTGTTAATTGTAACTAATCACACTGTTGTAACTAATTATATTATTATATTGTTGATTTTAATTTATTTTATCATAACTAATAATTAGATTGTTAATGTTATTGATTATGATTAATTATATCATAATTAATAGTTACATTATTAATTATGATTAATTACATCATCAATAGTTATATCATTCATTTTATTGTTGATTGTAATTAATTATATTGTAGTTAATTATTTTATTGTTAATCTTATTGTTAATTGTAACTGTGTTATTCTAGCTAATAATTTTTTATTCTTATTTATTATTTATTGTGGTTAATTATACTAGTGATTATACTACTAATTTTATTATATTTAATTATATTATGGTTGTTCATGTTGTTAATTTTATTCTTAATTCTAAGTAATTATATTATAGTTAATTATACTATTGATTTTATTAGTAATTATAATCAACTATATTAGTAATTGTATTAGTAATTTATTATAAATTAAACTTAATTGTGGTTAATATTTATATTATTAATATAATAAATAATAATGTTGAATTCAAGATCACCCAAAGATGTTTAAAAACACTATTCTCAAGGAACTCTCCAGTTCTCTCATCCGGCTGTCACCTGGCTGTCTTGCCATCTTTCCCTGTGCCTCAGTGCTCCTAAACCTGCTCTTGGTCCTCAGTGTGATCTTTGGATCTTCCACTCCCAGTACTGGCCCAGTCTGTCACCTCTACTCTTGCTTCCATTTTGTCTCTTCCCAGTTTTGGCCCTGTTGTCCATCAGTTCAATGCCGCACTGCCTTCTTTTCTTGGCGTCCTTCTCCAATCCCCTTTCTCCTTGCTGCTCATGACTTGTCAAATTCCATACCTGGAGTACTTGCCTTTTTTTTTCTATTGCAAGAAAAAAATCATCTGAAACAGCTGGAAGAACAAGGACTCTGGAGTCAGAAGCTTTATCCCTCCCTCTTTCCTCCAAAGACTTACCCTTACAGATATTCCCTGTGCTCTAATTGTTCATTCCTCCCTTTCTTCTTCCTTTCAGTCGCTCCCTCACCATATGGTTTCTGATGTCATCACCCAACTGAAACTACTCCGACCTTTTAATTGCCAAACTTCAGTCCCAATATTCCCATACTCTTCTGTAGCATTTGATGCTTTCCCTGCAAACTCTCCTCTCTTACTTTTTTCACCTGGATTTCCTCTTACCAATCTGATCTCTCCTCAGTCTCTTTGCTGGCCTGTCATCCATGGCATGCCCCCTAACTGTGAGTGTTTCCCAACATTCTGTTTTGTTCTCCTTTTTCTTCTGCCTTCGTATTCTCTCTTTTTCAGTAGCCTCATAAGCTCCCTTGGGTTTAATGATGGATATAATATAACTCCTAGATCTCTATATTCAGCTCCAAACTTCAGCTCCATATTGCCAATTTCTAAGTGAATGTCCCAGAGACATCTTAAATTCAATATGTCCCAAACTAAATCCATTATCTTTTCCCTTAAAACCATCCCCTTTTCCATATGTTTTTATTTCTTTCAAAGCTTCCACCATCTTTCCAAAATCCCAAATTCGATTTTGTTTGTTTGTTTCTAGGATTTTTCATCCTTCTTTTAAAAAATTTTTTGTTAAAGCTTTTTATTTACAAAACATATTCATGGGTAATTTTTCAACCTTGATCCTTACAAAACTTTCTGTTCCAAATTTTTCCTTCCTTCCCCCCACCTCCTCTCCTAAATGGCAGGTAGTCTAATACATGTTAAATATGTTAAGATATATGTTAAATCCAACATATGGATATGTATTTATACATAATTGGATCAAGAAGGAAAAAAACCTGAGAGAAAACAAAATGCAAGCAAACAGCAGAAAGAGTGGAAATGCTATACTATAATTTACATTCAGTTCACACAGTCCTCTCTCTAGGTGGCTCTCTTTATCACTGAAGAATTGAAACTTATTTGAATCTTCCCTTTGTTAAAGAGAGCCATGTCCATCAGAATTGATCATTGTATAGTCTTGTTGCTGAGTTCTGCTCATTTCACTCAGCATCAATTCATGTAAGTCTCTCCAGACCTCTATGAAATCATCCTGATGGTCATACCTTACAGAACAATAATATTCCATAACATTCATATACCACAATTCAGCCATTCTCCAGTTGATGGGCATCCACTCAGTTTCCAGTTCCTTGCCACTACAAAAAGGACTGCCACAAACATTCTTGCACAGGTGAGTCCCTTTCCCTTCTTTAAGATCTCTTTGGGATATAAACCCAGTAGAAACATTGCTGGGTCAAAGCGAAAATGCCAAATTCTTAACCACAGTACTTCCACCTTTCCTTCACCCCACATGTCTACAAGGGTTGCCAAATCTTGCTTTTTCTACCATTACAACATCCTTCATATCTAATCCCTTCTCTGCCATCTTAATTTAGCTCTCATCACCTTGCATCTACATTAGTAACAGTTTCCTAATTGGACTCAATGCCCTAAGTCTTTCCATGACAGTTCATCCTACACACTGCTACCAAAAGAACTTTCCTTAACACAGACCTGGTTGTACAACATCCCTATTCAATCAATTTTAGTGATTTCTTCTAGGATACAACGTAAAGTCTTCTGCTTAGATTTTATACACTCTGACCTCAACCTAAATTACTACATTCATGAATATTACCCATACTCCTACACTCCATGATCCATTCAAACAGGTTCAAACCATGTTCTTTACACACAACTCTTCTTCTCCTGCCTCCCTGCCCTGGTCATCCCTCTTGCCCAATATGCCCTCCCTCTTTATTTCTGCCCCATACTCTCCTTCTTCCTTTAATATGTAGCTCAAGTCTTATCTTTGGCATGAAGCCTCTTCTCATCTCCCTCAATTATCATTGCCCCCCCTTACCAAGCTACCTTGTATTTGACTCTTCTTATATATATGCCCACATAGTGGGCACTTGATAAACATTTAATTGATTAATATATGTTGTTATTAATGTTTATGTTTCTGCTGTATCTATTCTTATAGGTACTTTGTGGCATTTAAAAAGGTTCAAGAGATAAAATTTCTGAATAATTTAACTATTTTTTGTTGGGATACGGGCGTCACCTGCCAGTGGCTGCTGGAGGTCTAAACTCAGAGCTGTAGAATGGATCTCTTCATGTAAGAGGATGATGATGACGATGATGATGATTATACAAGGAGATTGAGAGACAGTTGCTGTTCTTTGACCTCTCTCCTCTTCCCTCTGCCTCCAATTTATTTCATTCCCAATCCACAAAGAACACCTGTGTCAGTAAAGTTGCTTTGCAACTATTTCAAGTGTTATGATTCACAGCTGTGGAGGCTCTTGGAGAATTGACCTGCCCCATCACTTAGGCATTTTTTTAAAAAAAATACAATTTTTTTTATTAATAATGCCAGCATGTCTATTAATAAAAGGATGGTCATTTGGCCATCTCTGTTAGACCAGAGCTTCTTAAACTTTTTTTCACTCATGATCCCTTTTTGTCCAAGAAATTCTTACATGATCCCAGATATGTAGGTATATAAAATAGAAATACAAATCAAACATTTGCTGATAATAAATCATATTTCATCATTCCTACATTCAGCTACAAGACCCCATATGGGTTCTCAACTCATGCTATGAGAAGTTGGGTCCTAAGCCAAATACCCCTCCTGATAGTTCGTTCACAGTTGGAAGAGCTGATGTTTCTGAGGATGGTTATTAATTCTGGTTCCTTTGCAATTAGTGATGGAATTAATATTATCATGAGAGGGTGAGCTGAATTACAATGAGGATATTGGAGTACATGATTTGAATCACCCAAATCTTGGTCAAAGAAGCTTATCAATTTCTTTATCATGTGAAAAAAGAGATGTTCCATATTTTCCCAGACCTGTCTAAGCAAACACAATGTAACTGGAATGCACCCATTATTCCAAACCTAGGATCCCTTATATTGTTTTTGATTAGATTTCAGCCATCCTGGCTGGGTAAATCTATGAGAAAGATTTCCGATACTAATTTACTTCTGGATGAAGAAGCAGAAAAGGGAAAAAACCTTTATTCTGATTCAATTAGTTATTGGCAAATGTAAGAAATAATTATTTCTCATACTCCTTTCCCTCATTACAATGTAAATTTCTTATGAATAGGGACTGCTTCATTCATCATATTGTACCTGCAACCCAAGTTCCAGGAACATAGTGAGCACTTGATAAACGTTTAATTGATTAATTGCCTTCTCCTCTGCTGTCTAAAATAATAAATAAAATAAAATAAAAATAAAAAATAATTTTAAAGATACCCAGGGTCTTCATATCTAGGTCTCCCCATTTTTAAAATAAAAATAAAATCCTTCATTAGCCCTGTCATTCCCCCAAACTATTCTTTCTCTCCTCCCTTTGAAAGCCAAACTCCTAGAAAATAAGGACAGCAAGCATTTATATAGTACTTTAATTTGCAAAGTGCTTTTATATGTTATCTCATTAAAAGCTTAGGACACTCATTACCTTCCTTTCCTATCATCTTGTTAATTTCTCAGTCCTCTGTAATCTTGCTTCAAGCATCAGTATTCAATTAAAAGCACTCTCTTCAAAATTGATCATTAGTCTTTTAATCAGCACATTAAATGGCCTTCTTCTCAGTCTGCTTTCTTCTCTGTTTCCCTGAAGCATTTAACACTGTTGATCATCTTGATTTTGAACATTCTCTTTTCTGTGGGTTTTCATGACTTTGCTCTTTCTTGCTTCTTCTACTTACCCAGATGTCCCATCTTCTTTGCTGGATGATTGCCCATGTTCCACCCCTTAACTATGTGTGTAGCCTGGAACTTTTACTTATCTTATCAGTTCCCATGGTTTTGATTATTATCTCATGGTGAATGACTGAAAGATCGATTAATAGCAATTGGCTCTAATCTCACTCTTCTAGGGTTTGACTAGCCCTCTTTCCTCTTCATGGTTCTAGGGATATTCCTGAGAGGTTGGGGAGTCTTTCTCTAATACTATTGACTTAAGTTTCCCTTCTGGTATCTTCCCCTGCCACTGTTAACTACCACTTCAGCTCCATTTAATCAATTAGCATTGATTAGTTGTTATAAAGAAGTATTTGCTTAGAAGTTATGATAATAACAAAAATACAAACATTTTCCCCCAGTAGCTGGGGGACACATTCTCTCCCATACAAGTCAATCTCTATAAAAATTAGCCTCAGACTTAAATTTTTACATCGCACTGGTCCCTTCTTCACTGCCTTTCCCAAAAAAGTTTAGATTTAAATGTAGGCTAGATGAGTCCCTATCTTAGTTATTGATGGGCTATGTCCCAAATGCTGTTTCTTGCTCCATAGAGCATTAATGCTGAACTGGCTGCAAAACCCAGCTTGAGATTCACTCTTAGACCTCTCACTCCCATCTCTTTCTTCTAAAACAAGAACAGACTCTGATTGAGGTCCACATGTCAAAATTACATAGGGAGGACCCATTCCAGCATAATTCTTTTTTCTTACCAGAACGTTGCCAGGCAGAAATTGAATCACAAAAGAAGAAAGAGATTCCCTTTTGAATGTACCCCAAATTCTAGCTAGGGAGCTACTCAGAGAAATTCCCTTTCACTAGTTAGCAGACAAGAACCAGTTAAAGAATGTCCACACGCATTCTGAAGTCCACATAGGGATTGCATCAACCACAATACTGTACATGCTCATAAGGACTGGTCCCATTGGCTAATCCCACATTACATATATAGCCAATCCTATTCTGGCCCCTGAAATCCAATGTCACATAGCCAACTACCCTCTGGATATTGCCAACTGAATGTCCCATTGATATCTCAATTCAACATGTCCAAACAGAACTCATCTTTCCCTTAATTATACTTCCCTCTTTTATTGGAAGACATCATCTCCCTCCCTGTCACTAATGTTTGCAACCATGGATATATCTTCACCTCTTCATACTCTTTCACCTCCCTTAGTAAATTGTTTGCCAAATCTTGTCATTTTGTCTTGTCTCCCTTTTCTCCATTCATCCAACCACAAATTTAGAGTAAGAGGGACTGGTACAATCCCTCATTACCTTTCACCTCTTTGCAATCACCTTCTGACTTGCTTTTACACTCCTGATCTCTGCACTGTCTAGTCCTTCCTCTGTACAGCTGCCAAAAGGTCACTTCTAAAGCATAGTTCTGACCATGTCATCTCCCAGCTCAAAAATTCCAGTGACTCCTTGGTACTTATCAGATAAATTCTTCCACTCAGTATATAAAGCCCTTCACATTCTAACTCCAATCTACCTTTCCTGGATTTATTATACATCATTTCCCTCTAAACACTCATCTTGTAGACAAATGGTGTGCTCACTGTTCTGTTCCTCCCATTCCATCTCTCAACCTTGGGCCTTGGAACAGGTTGTTTCCCATCCCAGAAATCCAATCGCTCCTCAGTGTAGGACACTGGAAAGAGCTCTAGAATCAAAGAACCTAGATTTGGTTCTCCCTTCTGATTTTATTGTTGTTCAGTGGTATTCTTTATAACCTTTTTTGAAAATACAGGAGTGTTCTTGGCAAAGATATTAGAGTGTTTGGCCATTTCCTTCTCTAATTAATTTTATAGATGAGGAAACTGAGACAAGGGCAGCTAAGTGGTGTAGTGAATAGAATGCCAGGCCTAGAGTCAGAAAGGCTAATCTTCCTGAGTTCAAATCTGGCCTCAGACATGTACTAGCTATGTGACTCTGGGCAAGACATCTAACTCCGTTTGTCTCAGTTTCCTTATCTGTTAAAAATGAACTAGTGAAGAAAATGACCACCTATTCCAGTATCTTTGCCAAGAAAATCCAAGCGCAGCCACAAAGAGTCAGACATGACTAAATAACAATAAACTGAGATAAACAAGATTAAGTGATTCACCCACAGTCACCCAGATAGTGTCAGAAGCCAAATTTGAACTCAGGAAGGAGAGTCTTCCTGGTACTAGGCCTGGTGCTCTATCTGTTGTGCCACCTAGCTGTATCCCTTACCCCTCCTACCTCTGATAGCAGCTCCAAACCATGCTGCTTCCTTCTATTCTAGCTTTCCTTCTCACAAGAAACTTGGACTCTATCCTAGACTCTTCTTAGTGAGTTTTAATATTTTCTCACCTAGAACTTCATTTCTTAGTCACTGGTCCCAAATGTCCACAATTCTGTGTTTCTTGAATTTAACCCCAATTTCTTAGCTCCCTCTTTATGTGTTATTATTGCTTCCCACAGAAGAATTCGAGTTCTTTGGGGCTAGCTTGCTTGCTTGTATTTGTACACCTAGTACTTACTACAGTACCTGCCAAAGATTAAATACTTCATAAATACTATATTCTCTTTCTAAATACTTACTTATTTATCTACCTATCTACTGTTATGTGATCTTGGACAAGTGACTAAACCTCCCTGAGCATTGGTATATAAAATAAATAAATAAAATAAAAATTTATACATAAAATAAATAAATAATAAAACAAATAAAAATAAAATAAAAGAATTAGAATGGATAATTTTTGAGATCCTGACTAGGATCAGAAAACAAAACATCTATATAGATTCAATTTTGAAATGCTCCCCAAAGAAATGAAATCATAATTTAAATGGGTGGAGGAATATTAAGTGTTCATGGATGGACCATGCCAATATCAAAGTTAAAGTTTTAATGCTATACTAATAAAACTGTCAAAGGAATGGTTTATAGAACTCAATTTTTGTTCAGTTATTTTTTAGTCATGTCTAGCTCTTTATGAGTTTGAAAACTCCAAACTCTTTTTTTTTTGAGGGGGTTGACTCAGTTTGTAAGTGTCTGAGCTTGGATTTAAATTCAGATCTTCTTGACTCCAAGCCTAGTACTCTGTACATTGTGCTCCTAAGCTGCTCTAAAATAATAATAATAAAATTCAACTAGAGACATAAAAGATTAAGAACATTAAAGGAACAGTGAAAAAGAGGTAGGGTTGAAAGAGGAAGAGGCTTCTAGACTTTTAATTAAATTAGAAAGCAACAATTATCAAAATCAGTTGGTACTAGTTAAAAAACAAAGAGATGAACACCAGAAAACCAGAAATAATGGAACTGAATAATCCAATATTCTATAAACTAGAAAACTCAAGTTATTTAGAAAAGAGCTTCTTATTTCATAAAAATGTCTATACCCTTTGTCTCAGAAATTTCCCTACTAGGCAACCGGAAAGGTTGCTGATAAGAAGAAAGTCCTCATATATACCAAAACATTTATAGCAGCTATTTTTGTGGAAGCAAAGAATTGTAAACAAAATAGAAAGTCATAATTTGGGGAATAACTAATGGTTGTACACAAATGTGATGAAATATCACTGTTCTATAAGAAATGACAAATATGATGGCTACAGAGAAGGCTGGGTAGACCAACAAAACCTGATTCACAATGAAGAAATCAATGTCCATTATGACTGCAGAAGTGGGAATAAGCCCCAAACCATCAAAAATGAGGGTACAAAATTACAAAAGATAATCCTGGCTCCAAAATGAAAGAGGGACAGTCATCTTCAACTCCATTCCTTTGCAAAGCTGGGAGTTCCATAGTTTGGAACATTGTGCATATTTTCTGATTTTGGGGGGGAGTGTATTGATCAGTTTTGTTGCTCTCTCTCCCTCTCTCTTTGTCTGTGTATTTCTGTCTCTCTCTCTATGTGTCTCTCTGTCTCTCTTTCCCTAATTTCTCTGTCTCTCTTTCCTTTCTCCCTCTCCCTGTCTCTCTCTCTCCATCTCTCCCCTTCTCTTCTTACCTCCCCTTCTCTCTCTCCCTCTCCCTTCCTCTCTCCTTTCCTTCCCCTCCTCTTTATCTCTCTCCTTTCTCTCTCTGTCCCTCTGTCTCTCTCTTTTTCAAAAATATTAATTGTTATATGAATTAATTTTCTATAAGAAGGAAGGGAAAGAGTTAATGGGAGAAATTTTGTGAAAAAGACTGACAATATCAATAAAAATTTATTTTAAAAAAAGAATTCCTACTTAAGTCTTTCAGTTCAAGTGCTTCCTTTTAGTTCCTACTTCTTCTCTCTATTATTTTGCATATATTTTCTATTTATTGTTTCTTAATAAAATATGAGCTCCTATATTTTATGGCAAGAACTGTTTAATTTTTTTTCTGTGTCCCTAGTACCTTGCATAGTGCCTGGCATACAGATGACCTTTAATAAATGCATGTTGTTGTTGAACAGCATTGTAGAGTGAGGAGTCACCAAACCACATTATTAAAATAAGATTCTTCTCATTTTCCTGTTCCTGGTTTATCCATTCCTGTTTTGATCAGGCTCCAACTCAGACTTAGTGGCCTGTTGCTTATCCACTGGTAGGATCTGGCCCTCAAGACATATCTACTTGCCTATAATTTTTCCTATTACCTGTTCTCACAGCTTACTTTCACCAGCCATTAGGCCTCACTGCCAAAAATAGCCCATCTGAAACCAAGACAGAATCAGCTTCCTTCCAATATGATAGCCCCATTCTCAGCTCTACCTACAATATGAATATGGGTGATAGAACTATGACTTCCAGGAATAAGTAGGCAACATTCCCTCCATTCTCTTCCCTGGTCTTAGCACATCTTGAGAATTATGATTGGTTCTAGGTACTACATCTTATTTGAGGAAGGACACTTCAGAGAAGAATAAAGTAGGAGGTGAGAATATTGGACACCATATCCTAAAAAGAAGAGTTGAAGACATTAGAATAATTTAACCTGAAAAAAAAAAGGTTTGGGGGTGGAAAAAGGGGACTGATGACTATTCTTAAATATCTGAAGGACTTTTATGTGGGAGGGGGAGAATTACATTTGTTCTGATTGGACCCATAGGGAAGAACTGAGAACACTGGACAAACACTGAGAACAAAATTATAGAGACGCAGATATTTAGGCTAAATGCTAAAGAAAAACTTTCTACAAATGAGAGCTGTCCAAAAGCCATTTGGGCTACCTAGTCATTTTCCCATCATTAGAGATTATCAAGTAAAAACTGGATAATCAATTATCAAAGATGTTATAGAGTCTAGAATTTTTCTTCAGGTTAGCTGATCTCAAGGGTATCTTCCACCTCTGTTATTTTCTGATTTGTGTGATAATTAAAATCATTATTTTTTTAATAGCTCAAAAGAAAATACATAAAGATGTATTACTAAAGACTCTTGCTGCTGGAAAGTCATATGACCATCTAATGTAAGTAATCCTTAGGAGTATTATAGTTTATTTTTCTATGTTAGTTCAAGCCCCCATTCTGGGATATGAAAGTTCATAAAAAGATTTCTAGTTTGTGAGAAATAGGCCAAGTTTTAGTTTGCTAAATATTTAATTTGTTAACCCTTTCTTGTATTCCAGTCAATTAAACATTTAAACAATTTATACTGTAGCATCAAAGTAAGGTATACTGTAACATCAATGTTTGGTGCTCCATTTTAGAAACAGAAATTAGACAGAGTTCCTACTCTTGAGAAGTGTGTGCACTAAGAAAAGAAATTAAAAAGATAAGATGGTCTCTCCTGACACTGGGAGTAGCATTCTCCATAGGAAAATTCCCAGTATGTGTAGAGAAACACTAGAGAACACCAGCAGAGAAGCACATATTTTAAGGCCTTTCCCAGCTCTACATGTTTTAAAATCCTTTCTGGCTGTAAATATCATGACTCTATTCTGAGAAAGCTCCTAGTAAAGGAAGAGATTGTAGAGGATGAGATTAGCCAGAAGGTTAAAAAATAAAATAAGACTCCTTAACATTGTCTGATCTTTATGTTTGGGTTTAGAACCAAATTCCAGTCACTGAATAGACCGATCACTCCTTGATTTTCAAAAGAGATATCAATTTTTTCAATTTACATCAGTTTTCCCATTTGCCCAACTCAAGGTCCAACTTTTTATTTTGCAGAATATGTGGAATTATCTCTCATGCAGAACCACTTCACTCCAGATAATCATTACAGTTCAATAACAAAGCTGTCTTTTCCCACTTCTATTGTTAGCTGTGTAATAAACCTCATCCCTAAGTTTCCTAAAGTTTGAAGAAGTGGGATCAATTGATGTGAATTTAGACACTCATATCACCTCTCTGGACCTCATTTTTCCTTTTTATAAAATGGTAGGATTATATATACCTATGTAAATAGGTAGAGATTATAATTTCTAAAACTCCATCTAAATCTGATATTCCATGTCCTAAGATGCCTCCCAGATCTGGGGTCCTTGGTTCTATGACCATTACAATGACAAAAATTGCTTCAAGTTCCATTATTTCATATAATAAGACCCCCCCCTCCCATCTCTGACAGTCTGTGTCCTAAGTTGCAACTTTGCTCTGATGTTCTATGTTCTAACTCCCTTCTAAATTTAAATATTTTGTATTCTAAGATCCCTTCCAGCTTTGATATTCTCTGCCTTTCCATTCCATGAAGAGTTTTTCTGCCTTCTTTTCCAATGGTTATCAATATTTTCTCAGTATGATACCATATAACTTGCTCTATTTAGTAAAATACACACACACACACACACACACACACACACACACGCACGCACGCACACACACACACACACACACATGCCCTGAAGTCTTCATCAAGCTCTTAAAAAAATCAGTCTTCCAAACCTTGCCTGGAGACAGATTTTTTTCATAGAAAATCACATGGGACTGGGTCTGATCTAACCATTTCATTCATTTAAGGGAAGAATTCTTGGTTGCCCAAAAACAGCTTATCTCTCAGCACGAGCTCATCGTTGCCCTGAAAACAGAACTTTCCAAATTCCACACCAAGATGTCTACAACAAAAGGTATTTCACATATTCCATCATTCAACTGAATATCCCAACATGCCATAAAGATAAAGAAAAGCAAAATGCTTTCTTTGTATATGAAAATTCCAAAACTAAAAAGCCTTTAATGAAATGTTTTCTTGTTTTCATGGTGAGGATTTAACTTATACAGTCTTGTGAATAGAATTCTCGGACTCAAGACTGAGGGACCTCAGGGAAAATTCTATACAATGAATGTTTCCATTATATCAACACCTAAATTACAAATGTTTGCCAGTACTCCTGAAGGAAGCATCTCATTGGAGATAATTGGTGATGCTTTGCTTCCTGCATCTGAACTCCAGTTTCCTCACATATAAAATGTGAGAGTTGGTCCCTTTGAGACTTAGGTTCCAAAGTCTTCTGCCAAGCATGATAGTTTATAATTCCCCTTTTAGTTCTAACAATCTATGCTCTAAGGGCCCTCTCAGCTCTGACATTTTATGTTCTAAAGGCCTTCCCAACTCTGACAGTCTGTGTTTTAAGGGCTCTCCCAGCTCTGACCTTCCAATCTTTCATGTTTCTCTTAGGACAATTTCTATCCAGCTTTAAATGCTATGGTTTGCCTCTAGGTAAAAATTCTTGAAGAGAAATCTTTAAATGTTTTTATAGGAAATGCAGTCTAGGCTTGAAGCAGTTCTATAAATCACAGTATTATAGATTCTTAGTAAAGTCCAGAAAGAAGTCCTATCCTCACCCTACCCCTCAGGCTTTAAGCTATTAGGCCATCTCTCTATCCCTCTAGTTCAGAGATGATGGTTTTATTTGTTTTATGATACAACCCTATTGTTTAAGGGAAAGAAAGTCAGGGAAATGTGCCTTCTGTCCTTAAGCAAGCAGAAGGTCCAATACTTTTTATCTTGTGGTTAAACCAGTTCTTAAAGTTGGATGGGTGAGGGCAAGTAGGGAGGAGCAGGAAGAAAAGCACTCTCTCGTTTCTGTGCCGATGCCAAAAGTTCTGAACCAGCTCCTTCCCCCTCTTTCTCTTCCTCTTTGTCTCCCTGCTTGTTTTTCCATCTCTCCTTTTTTGCATCCCTCTTCCTCTATATCTCTCCGTTCCCTTCTCTTCTGTCTATTTTTCCTTCATCTTCCTTCCCCACCTCTTTTTTTTTCTTTCAGTCCTGATAGTCAGAAGTCCCTGTGGAAAGGGGTAAAGGAGCCTGGTGAGGTGAAAGGGACAGACTCTCATGTTAGTGCCCAGCCATTGGCTTTCCCCAGCTTCAACTTTGGGGGGGGGGGGGTTTAAACTTTTTCTGACCTTTGGTCTCCTGAATCTGGGTCTATATCTGTAGAAAATCCACCAAATCATTTCTGGCTGGAGTCCACTAATATGAACGACTTTTTCTTTCAGTTGTGTAAAATAAAACTATTTTTAGAGGGCCCTTAAACACAGAATGTCAGGGCTGATAGGGCCCTAAGAACAACAGATGTCAGAGCTGGGAGGGCCTTTAGAACACAAAACCAATATGATAAGTCACTTAATTCTTTTGGACTTCAGTTTCCACATCTGTAAAAAGAGGAAATTTAGAATAGGAGACCTCTAAGGTCCTGTCTAGCTCTAGATCTGGGATTTTATGATTCCCTGGATAGCCTTTAAATTGAATTTCTGCCCATTCTGTCATTGTGGGCTAGACAGATTCTCATGCTATCCATCTACCAGTTCTCAGACATGAGTCTTCTTGCCCCTTTCAGCTGATTTTGATGAGCAGCTAAAAACAGAATTGAAGCAGAATCTCTTCCTGATTCAGCAACGGGAGCAGGAGTTGAGTGAGCTGAAGGAGAAGTTGATTCAGATGTCTAACCTGCTGGAGAAAAAGAACAAAGAGATTGAAAACTTAAAGGCTTCTCTAAGGTATATCCCCTAGCTAAAGCTCCCATGGAAGACAGCCCCACAGGAGATACTATGAAGTCCTTGGAGTTTTAAGAAGTGCCCCCTTACACTAATACATTATTGGTGGAATTGTGAATACATCCAACCGTTCTGGAGAGCAATTCAGAACTATGCTCAAAAAGTTATCAAACTGTGCATACCCTTTGTTCCAGCAGTGCTACTACTGGGCTTATATCCCAAAGAGATACTAAAGAAGGGAAAGGGACCTGTATGTGCCAAAATGTTTGTGGCAGCCCTGTTTGTAGTGGCCAGAAACTGGAAACTGAGTAGATGCCCATCAGTTGGAGATTGGCTGAATAAATTGTGACATATGAATATTATGGAATATTATTGTTCAGTAAGAAATGGCCAACAGGATGATTTCAAAAAGGCCTGGAGAGATTTATACGAACTGATGCTGAGTGAAATGAGCAGGACCAGGGAGATCATTATATACTTCAACAACAATACTGTATGATAATCAATTCTGATGGACCTGGCCATCTTCAGCAATGAGATGAACCAAATCAGTTCCAATGGAGCAGTAATGAACTGAACCAGCTACACCCAGCGAAAGAACTCTGGGAGATGACTAAGAACCACTACATAGAATTCTCAGTCCCTATATTTTTGCCTGCCTGCATTTTGGATTTCCTTCACAGGCTAATTGCACAATGTTTCAGAGTCCTATTCTTTTTGTATAGCAAAATAACTGTTTGGACATGTATACTTATTTTGTGTTTAATTTATATTCTAATATATTTAACATGCATTGGTCATCCTGCCATCTAAGGGAGGGCGTGGGGGGAAAGAAGGGGAAAAATTGGAACAAAAGATTTGGCGATTGTCAATGCTATAAAATTACCCATGCATATAACTTGTAAATAAAAAGCTATTAAAGTTAAAAAAAAGAAGTGCCCCCTTGGCTCACCAACATGCCTGAGGGAAGGGGGTGAGGGATAGTAGGAAGAGATCTCTGGCACAACACTTGCTATGGGCCAGAATCACAAATGTAAAATAAAATGATTCCTGCTTTCAAGGAACTTCCACTCTCCTGAACATTAGACACCTTCAGTTTTGAATGGAAATAAAATTTTTTGTCCACTCTTACCTAGGTCTACCAAAGTTCATCAAAGGGGTCTACAATTCTCTAAATTTAATGCAATTGCTCAATATTAAAAAGCTCCTCTCATTCCCTCTGGCTATAGAAACTCCGCCCCTGTAGAAACTAAAAGCTGCTGCATTATGTGTGATGTGGGGATACAAGTGGACAATAATGAAAAAGAAATGTATATCTTGAATCAAGAGGTGAGTAGCCCTACTGCATGATCTGCTACTGGTGGGAACCCAAAGGTATAGAGGATGAGTTCTTGCTTAGTGATTTCTATCACCTACCATTCAGTCTAATTCAACAAATATTCAAAGCATCGACTATACATAAAAAATGCTCATGTTCTTCATGACTCTCCAAGTCCAGGGGATGTTGTCTCTACTCCTTGGGCAGTCTGATAAAGACTCGGAATCATGTTTTAAATGCATAAAATAAAACACAGCATATTACAAAAAAAAACCAATCATGCTGAAATTCAGTTATCAGATGGAAAATGGAGGTAAAGAAATAGATGAAATAAAGAAATAGAAATTGAGATATATATTTATAGACATAGAGACAGACAGACACAGAGAGAGAGAGACAGAATTATACATACATATATATATATATATATATATATATATATATATATATATATATGTAGTTCTCAGTCTCCAGTTTAAGAATCAATAGTGTCCTATCTCACCAGTCCCAGCAATACTTTTAATATATTTTGTAATTATTTATCTCTGTATATGCTGTTCCCTCTTCCAGACTCCATTAGAATCCAAGCATTTAAAGGATAGGATCATTGGATCATAGATTTAAACCTGAAAGGAACATTAGAGACTGACTAATACAAATCTCCCACCCCACCGTATTTCACAGAAAAGGAAACTGGCATCCAGAAAAGAATCATAGGGTGCTGGACCTAGAGCTAGATCCAATTTCTGAGAATATTTTGTACAATTCCTTTATTTTCCAGATGAAAAAATGGGAGCCCAGAGATGTGTCTGGGTCACATGGGTAGTAAGTGATTGACAGGAGATTTGAATCCTAGTCCTCTGAATCCAGAGCAACTTTTTTCTCAAATATCACTCCTACTCTTTTTTATCATCTTATTTCCCAGCACTTAAGAGAGCCTAACACTAACATAGTAGGTGGTTAGTAAACACTAGCTATGTTGCTTAAAAAGAATTGAGAATACAAAAATGAGAAATGCCCTACTTCTAAGGAGTTCACTTAAGAAAGAAAGTGAATGAGAGAGAGATGCCCCAAAATAAAGGCATTTGTGCACTATATTGTCCCTAATTAAGGGAATCAGGGAAGATTTCTTGGAGGAAAGATGGCAGCTGAGCTGGTCCTTGATGATAGAGAAGAGGGCAAAAAAAAAAAAAAAATAGAAACAAGAGCAAGGAGGGGAAAGCCATTCCAGTTATGAGTAAAATGACCGTGACCAAAGGCAGAAGCAAGAATGGACAAAAGGAGAAGAGAAGCCAGTGGTTATTGTAGTCTATCTAGATCACAGAAAACATGGAAGCAGACTTGTGGAGTGGTCAGAGAGCTGTTTTCAAAGCCAGAAAGGGCTGAGTTCTAGTCCGGCTTCTGACATGTGTCCAGGTAAGTCATTTAACATCCCAACATTCTAGGAGACTCTATAGGTAGTTATGCACCCAGTATCACTGAAATCCTAAGACCAATCCTTATACCCTTATTTAGTACATTTACTTATGTGTTGGGGGAAAAAAAGGAGTGGATGACACCATGGAAAAGTGAATCTTGGAGTTGGAGAACCTGGTTCCCTAAAGTGATTTTGGAAAAATCATTTTTTCTTATGTGGAACTCAGTTTCCTTTTCTGTACAATTTGGGTTTGATTTTATCCAAATCCCTCCCAGCTCTGAAGCTGTGATCCTAGAAAACCTCAGAGGTCCTTCCAATGCCAAGATTCTTTGCTTAGGAGAAGTGGGGTAATGAGAGAAAGTCAGGAAAACAGAATTGGAAAGATCTCCATTGCAAGGTGACACACAGATCCCACTGCTGGGCATGTGATGCAAAAAATTGTCCTTAATAAGCTAACTGGAGGATGCAGTCCCATCCTAAGGCATCAGCTTTCTCAGCCACAGCTAGGGAAGAGAAATGTTTATTTCCCAGTCTGGTTAGATTGAATGGAAATCAAGGCACCTAAAATAAAACCTTTTGAGTCAACATTGAGAAGCCAGACCAAATGTCTCAATCAGATTTCTCAATTTTCTCTTTGGCGTCTTTCCTCTGACCTCCACAGCTACTAGGGGGTAGGGACCGCCTCTGCCAATGCTTGTCATGGGAGCTAGAATGAAAAGCAATGCTTCATTTCACTTTCTCAAAGCTAATTTGAGATGGAGAAAGTACTTAAAATCTAGCCATAGCTCTGGGGCTCAGCTCTAACAACCTGGCTACCCCCACCCTCGCTTTACCCTGGAGCAAATAGGGAGGAGGGTTGGAAGGAGAGGAAAGGGGGGAAGGGAGAAATGGGAAGCAAAAAAGAAAAATATTTTCTAATTCTGGATTTCAAACTCGTTCCCCTGCCTGCTTTCTAAGGCAAACCAGGCTAAGAGGCTTGAATAGAATATCAGAAAATCTTTAAAAGAAATTCCCTTAAGGATATGAGAAGCAAAGTAAAGTGATAAATGGTGTTGAATCCAGAAGACTGACAAATCATTTAACCTCTCTTTACCTCAGTTTCTTCATCTGTAAAATGAGAATAATGATAGCATTTACCTCGCAAGGTCATTGTGAGGATAATATTTGTCAAGTTCTACAGATTTTCTCTGGGCAAGACACTTAATCACTGTCTACCTCAACTTCCTCATCTGTCAAATGGGAATAATAATAACACTTACCTTCCAAGGTTATTGTGAGAATAATATTTATAAAGTACTTTACAGACTTTATTATTCTATTATGACTCTAGGCAAGACACTTAATCACTGTCTGCTTCAGTTTCTTCATCTGTAAAATGGAAATGGTAACAGTACCTACCTCCCAGGATTATTGTGAGGATAATATTTGTAAAGCACTTTGCAGGCTTTTTTATAATTGAGCAAATCACTTTCCTTTCTTTGGGCCTCAATTTCCTTTTCTGTACAGTTTATGTTCAATTGCATCCATATCCCTTCCACCTCTGTAACCATGTGGCCTTGAGCAATCCATTCTTACTCTTTTTGATATGTTTCTCCTCTATAAAATGAGGTACCCTCTCAGGCCCCTTCCAGCCCCAAAACATATCATCCAGATATGTTACAACTATCCGGAAACAGGAATTTTAGTGGAAAAACTCCCAGAGGCTGGAAGCTCTGAGTTCGAGTCCTTACCTTGACACTAAGTGTCTTATGTGACTTTGAGACAATTCCCCTCTGGGCTGTGTCTCATTTTCCCCTCTAAAGTTGGAAGGGTCCGAAGCAATCCCTATGGACTCCAAAGCAATCCCAATAGCAAATTCCAATATTTTTGCAGGAAACAACATCTGCAACCAAAAAAAGAACTTTTGACTGAATGTAAATCAACACATGCACTGCTTTTTTTTGCCTCCCCTCCCCCCCCTTCCCGCTATGGTTTTTCCCTTTTGCTCTGATTTTTCTCTTCCAGTATGATTCATAAAACAATATGTATTAACATTAATTTTTTTTTAATTGGAAAGGGGTTGGATTAAATGGCTGACAAGATTTCTGCCAGGTCATGCTATGAATCTGTTAAGATCTCACTGAGCAATCATCCTTATCCCCACCCAGAGTCTTCCCTCTCCAGTTAGATTGCATGCTTTTTGAAAGCAGAGTCTGTGTTTTGTCCCTTTTCGTTATCTCCAACATAAAGAAGAAATTTAATACGGATTTAATTGAAAAGATGGATAACATTATAGGCAGCAACCATGTTGTTGTTGTTATTGTTCAGTCATTTCAGTTATGTCTAATTCTTCATGACTCATCTTGGCAAAGATGTTAGAGTGGTTTGCCATTTTTTTGTCCAATTCATTTTACAGCTGAAGAAACTTAGGCACACAGGGTGATGACTTGCCCAGTATCATACAGCTAGGGTCTGAGGTTGGGTTTGAGGTTTGTTTTCCTAACTCCAAGCCCAGTGTTCTATCCACTGAATCACCCACCTGCCCGATTACTTATTGAATTGACTTGATCATATGGAAAACGTTATAGACAACCATGTGGATCTCTTATTGTCTAATCAATAAGCATTTATTAAGCATCTTACATTGTGCTAAGCTCTGGGGATTCAAAGAAAGGTAAATGACAATCCTTGTCCTCAAAGAACTCCTAATCTAATGGGAGAGACAATATATAAATAACAATGTATAAAACTATGTACAGGAAAATTATATATAATGAAGGGAAAACACCATAATTAAGAAGAATGGGGGAAAGGGATTTTTTTCTTGAAGAAGATGGAATTTTAGCCAGGGCTTAAATGAAGTCAGGAATAGGAAGAAGAGTTAAGAAAGGAGAGTATAAAGTCTTCAGAAGAAAGCCATCGGTGGAAGGAGCACAGAATTTGGGATCAAAGGACATGGGTTCAAATCTCGTTTATGAAAGCTTTAATATCAATATGCCTCATTTTCCTCATTTGTAAGAGAGAGTTCGACTTGAAAAGCCACATAGAAAAGTAAAAACAGCACTGACTCTGGAGTCTGAGGACTTGGGTTCCAATACTCTCTGATGTTTCCATCTTGTGTGATTTGGGGCAAATCACAGCCTTCTGGGATCTTAGTTTACCTTTTCTGCAAAATTAGTGGATTGGAATGAATGATTTTGAAGTTCCCATCCAACTCTCAAATCCTGTGATTACAGAAGAAAAGAATTGAGATACTGTGAAGAGTTTGACAGACTGAGAACATAGGAATAAATGATGAGTTGAGATCAGATTCAAAAGAAATCATTTTTAGGTACTTGAAACCCTTGAGGATTTTCTGTGTTGAGTTATCTGTTCTTCCAGTCTTGCCATATTCCTATACTGTCCCTGACCTAGCGTGTTCCTAATTGTGGCTTGAAAAAACTAATGCTAACTGTCTAGGTTTCAGATCTTGCCTTAGCAACCTGACTCTATTTGTGTTCTGGATCTTGGCTCAAGAAATTTAATCTTAATTGTCTATGTTCTAGACCTTGGCTTACCATCCTAGTCCTGACCACCTATGTTCTATATTTTTAACCTTCCTAATTCTGACCATCCATATTGATGTTGGTTTAACCATCCTGCTTCTGGCCACCCATGTTCTAGATGTTGGCTTAGTCATTCTGGCCCTGCCTACCAATGTTCTAGGTCTTCTTTTAGCTTTCCTAGTTTTGTCTATCCATGTTCTAGACCTTGGCTTAGCTATTCTGGTTCTGTTCAACCTTGTTCTAACCTTGGTTGTCCACTTGACTCAGATCCATTGATGCTGTCTTTGTATAACATATTGATTTTAACCCTAGATTATAGACAGTGCTTTGACTTCTTTCATTCCTACCATAATGATACATGAGGAAGGACTGGCATCCTTCCTGCTAGTGAGATTTCTTTCATCTTTCATGGGCCAATAGAATAAATATACTTGGCAACCATTTACACCAATGGAGTGCCCAATAATGATATATAAGAAGCTATAATAAGCTATATTAGTGTTCCAGGTACTTTAGATGCCTAGTCCTGTCCCTTTATTTTTCAGTTGAGCCAGAGAAATGATAGAATTTTCTCCAAGATCATATGGGTGATTAATGGTGAAGACTGAATTTGTCTATTTAAAAAGCTCCTCTTAGATGGGGATTTAGTGTGACTTTTCAAAGCAAGGAAGTAGAATCACAACAAACAGAATCTTTGGAAGAGCTTAGAAGGGGAAAAAAAGATAGAGAAAAATTTAATTTAAGACTAAAAGTGAGGACTGAGAGGAAGAGTATTTAGCACATTGGGGCTGACGCCAAAAGTTCAGGAACAATTCCTGTTTTTTCCTTCCTTCTTTTCCAACTCTGGGCTCTCCTTTCCTCCCTCCTTACCCAATCTCTCCATGTGTATTCCTTCTCCTTTACCTCCTCTCACCCCTACCAAAGTCAGAAGAAAAGCCCTTTCCCATGGTCAGGAATGAGAGGGTCTGATCAGATTCAGAGCAATGAATGGAAGAGAACCCCTAGCTGTTACTTTTTCTCCATTTCCAACTTCAGTGGTTTAAACACTTTTTTGCTCTTTGGTTCCATCCCCCCTCCAGATCAACAACTATTCCTTTAAAAGATCTGGGTCATTTCAGGTTAGAATTACCCAAGATGAATGATTTTTCCTTTTGGCTGAGTGAAAGAAAACCAAGTTTCCAGGATGCCTGTTAAGTCACTTAACAGGCTAGTTTCTCCCCCTGAATAGGGGCTGGGTAAAACTTCAGCATGGTGGTTCATTGGATTGAGTGCAGGGCCTGAATCAGGAAGAACTGAGTTAAAATATGGCTTCAGACTCTTGCTAGCTTTGTGACCTTGAGTAATTCACTTAACCCATATTTGCCTAAATGAGTCCACTGTCTTGGCCAAGAAAACCCTAAAGGCAATATTGGCCCTAAAAAGTCAGGCAAAATTGAACAGCAGCAACAACCTCATCCATCCAGTGGGCAAGCAGAGCAGGGGTAAGGTCATTGTTCAAGAGGCAGGCTTTTGCCGAAGACATTGGTCCAAAGTATTGTGGGATGAAGGCTCCATGTTTCAGTCCCAAAAGAATGGAGACTGCAATCATCCACCAAAATAGGTAAATTGAGGCTCAGAAAACCTGGGATAGTCAATGGGGATTAAAATAAAATATCAGTAGCATTTTCAGGGAAGAGAATTGTTTTCTCAGCATCGTACCTATGGCCATCTGCCTTGAGACTTAAGGTTTCTCCACCTCATTCCCACTCCCCCATAAAAGAGTCCTGCTTTTTTAGGGTTATAGAAGTGAGAGCATCAAGTCCAAACCCCTCATTCTATAGAGTAGAAAACTGGAATTTAGAGTGGGAAAAAAATTTGATCAAGATCAGACAGCCATCCTTGAACCCAAGACCTCTTGACTTAATGCAAGCTAAGAATTTCACCCTTTATTCACCCTTTATCCTTCCTTGAGCTAACCAAAGTAATGGATGTGTGTTCAGTTAGGTCAACTCTTCATGACAATTTCTCGGCAAAGATAGTGAAATGGTTTGCCATTTCCTTCTCCAGCTTATTTGACAGATGAGAAAATTGAGGCAAACATGGTAAAGTGACTTGCCCAGGGTCACATAGTTAGGATGTATCTGAGGTTTCTATTCACTGGGCCACCTAACTGCCCCAAGAAAGGGAGGAGAATAAGTATGGTGCTAAGAGCTTTACAAATATTATCTCTTGAGATCTTCCCACTACCTTTGGGAAGTAAACACAATTATCCCTATTTTACAGGTGAGAAAACTGAGGCAGAGTTCAAATGACTTGCCCAAAGTCATACTGATAGTAAAGGTCTGAGGCTGGATTTGAACTCAACTCTTCCTGACCCTAATCCTAGCATTCTAACCACTGTGCCATCTATTTGTCAGCTAACACATGAGTTCAAATCCAGCCTCAGACACTTACTAGCTATGTGACCCTGAGTTTCTCTTTACTAGCTTTGATCCTGAGTTTGTCTGTGCCTCAATTTTCTTATGTCTAAAATAAGAAGATTGGATTTGATGATCTCAAAGATCCATTCACAGTTTCTCTGCCTCCAAACCAAAGCTTTTGTCCCTCTGCTGAACTGCATCCCCCCACGAGCCCTAGAATGGCAGCACAGAGCCTCCTTTTGGTGCCCTTCATGATGCCAACCTGCTGTCTCAGCTTGAGCCTTTCCCTTCCTCTAAAGTGCCTGCAATGCTATTCTTGGTATACTCAGGGACAGTGTGTCTCCTATGAAGTGGGACTGTTGTGACTTCTTGGAGAGTGAGAGAATTCTCATCTAGAATAAAGTCGATCTCTTCATAATTCCAAAAAACAGGTTTCATCCTTCATTGAACTAGGGACTAAATGCAAAGGGCTCCGACATGAGGAAACCATTCTGCGCCAGAAAAAGGGCCTGTGTGAACTACGGGAGCGAATCAAGGAACTGGAAAAGATCCCAGACTCAAGTAAGTTTCCCTCTGTTCCTTCTCTGAGTCCTCCTGGATATATACTCCTCCTTTCATTTCAAGGTGCAAATACTTTTTTTCAGCAGAGCTGTGACTTCGTGAACATGGGTACTCCCTTCACTAGTGTCTAACACAATGTATTCCTTGCTTTTCCATCCTATGCTATTCTCCCCACCCCAGTCCATTTTAATAGTATTTTATTTTTCCAATTACATATAAAGATAGTTTTCAACATTCATTTTTGTAAGATTTTGAGTTCCAAATTTTTTTCTCTCTCCCTTTCTTACCTCCCCTCTCTCCAAGACAGCAAGCAATCTGATATAGTTTATACATGTACAATCATTTTTAACATATCTCCATATTGCTCATGTAGAACAAAAGGGGAAAATGCATAAGAAAGAAAAAAACAAAATTTTATTTTTTTATTAAAGCTTTTTTATTTTCAAAACATATGCATGGATAATTTTTCAACACTGACCCTTGCATACCCTTGTGTTCCAAATTTCCCTTCCTTCCCCTACCCCCTCCCGTAGATGGCAAGCAATCCTATATATGTTATACATGTTAAAATATATGTTAAATCCAATATGTGCAAACATATTTATATAATTCTCTTGCTACACAAGAAAAATGAGATCAAAAATGAAAGAAAATGAATAAGGAAACAAATTGCAAACAACAACAACAAAAAGAGTGAAAATGCTATGTTGTGATCCACACTCAGTTTTCACAATCCTCTCTCTGGGTGCAGATGGCTCTTTTCATCACAAGATCATTGGAACTGGCCTCATTCATCTAGATCAATGCTGAAAAGAGCCACGTCCATCAGAATTGATTATCATATAATCTTGTTACCGTGTACAATGATCTCCTGATTCTGCTCATTTCACTTAGCATCAGTTCATGCAAATCTCTCTAGGTCTCTCTGAAATCATCCTGCTCATTACAAAACATGTTTTAATCTTCATTCAGTCTCCATAATTCTTTCTACCGATGTGGATGGCATTTTCCATCCCAAGTCTATTGGAATGATCTTAGATCACTGTAATGCTGAGAACAATCATAATTGATCATCACATAATCTTGTTACTGTTTACATTGTTCTGGTTCTGCTCACTTCATTGAGCATCAGTTTATATAAGTCTTCCAGGCTTTTCCAAAATCAGTCTGCTCATCATTTCTTTTCCTTTTCCCTGAGGCAATTGGGATTAAGTGAATTGCCCAGGGTCACAAAGGTAGGAAGTGTTGAGTGTCCGAGACCAGATTTGAACTCAGGTCCTCCTGACTTCAGGGCTCTATCCAGGGCTGGTGCTCTATCCACTACACCATGTAGCTGCCCCTGCTCATCATTTCTTACAGAACAATAGTATTGGTAATATTCTCTATAAAATGAATTATTCTCTGGTTCAGTTTTCCTGGGGTCTCTGGAGGCAGCCTTCATTTCAGTTCAGTAATCACCACATGAGTAGCCAGAGGTTAAAGTCCAAATACTTTATTGTCTCTTTCCAAGTCTTGTCTCCTTCACTTGGGGCTCGGCTAGTTTTCTGGTGGCCTTTTGGATCTTGGTTTCAGTGGAGAAGCAACAGAGGAGAGCCTGCTACCACTTCTCTGTCTTCCTAGTTCTGATTCTGACTGAGTTTATCCAAGCTTACATGCTCTCTTATCAAAAGTGTGAGTCTTGTGGAACTATATTAAGTACTAAGTACATATACTGAACTAGAGAACTGTTAAGTACCATGCTAAATTAGATAACTATTGTCTCTATCAATTCCACTGACTTAATACCTTGTAAAAATCCTTTGTTTCAAGTTCAGAGTTCTGGCCCATAACAAGTATTCCATCATTTAATACTATTTTTAATCATGTTGGGGCGTTTTTTTTCATTAAGCCTCCCAGCCAGTGGACTTTCTTCTTGTCACAATCCATTTACACTGTCCAATGGTCCTGTTGAAATTAAACCCATTCTGTTTAGCCCCAAAGGATCAAATTTAGGGCAGTGAACTAGGAACAAACTAAGAATTCCATGAACTAGAAATTGAGAGATCAATCAATCAAGAAGATGATTATTATTATTATTAGAGACTGGATCTCCCTATCTCTCTCTGACTAGAAATGCAATGACCACTCACAGGCTCAATCCCGATTGTCATAAAAGCTCCATTCTTCCAACTAAGGCCAATTCATACCCCTCTTCTACCTTCTACTTTTGGCAGCCTGATCTCCCTCTGTATCCAGGACCATCATCAGTCACCTTGATATGATTCTGGAGGAGAGAATAAGGCTGACAACTTTGCCCAACTCTGTCTCCCATATTCAATTCACTTACAAGTCAAGACATCATTTTCATGATCCCATTGGTACTTTTCCAGAATAAAGAATGAACAACAACAACATCCCTCTGCTCCTGGATGTTTATCATATTGGGACAGAACTTAATTCAGACACCCATTTTGGCTTTTGACCTACTGCGTGTTGTCCCTCAGGACTTTAGAGCTTAACCAATCTCCCTAGCCTACATAGCCCCAGAAGCAGAGGATTTATAGCTATGAATCCCTACTCTAGCTCAATAGACATTTGTGAGGAAGTCAGTCACTTAGAACCTACTATGTGCCAGGTACTGAAGACATGAATGAAACATTCTTTGTCCCCGAAGAGCTTATATTCCATCAGGACAACATTTGTATATCTAGAGCAGGAGCAAAGAATGTCCAGTCCGCTGACCATATAAGGCTCTCAAAATCATTCACTAAGGCAACTGTGGGAAATGATAAGCTGAGCTGGGTACCACCTCTCACTGATTGGATTTTATAATTTAATAATTTTGTATGACTGCAAAGATCCCTTAGCAGAAAAAGGTCTCCCACCCCTGATCTAGAGTAATATAAAATAGATACACAACACTGACCCCATATTGATAAAAATCATAGATCCTAAGACCATTAGGAAATGTGACTTCAGAGTAAGCATAAGTAGAAGCATCATGTGTGCTAGAAATTGGGCCAGAAGTTTGGGGAAAATAGGAAGGAAGAAAGGAAGGAAGGAAGGAAGGAAAGAAGGAAGGAAGGAAGGAAGAAGGAAGGAAGGAAGGAAGGAAGGAAGGAAGGAAGGAAGGAAGGAAGGAAGGAAGGAAGGAAGGAAGGAAGGAAGGAAGGAAGGAGGAAGGAAGGAAGGAAGGAAGGAAAAAAGGAAGGAAGGAAGGAAAAAAGGAAGGAAGGAAGGAAGGAAGGAAGGAAGGAAGGAAGGAAGGAAGGAAGGAAGGAAGGAAGGAAGGAAGGAAGGAAGGAAGAAAGGAAGGAAGGAAGGAAGGAAGGAAGAGAAGGAAGAAGGAAAGAAAGAGTGTATTGTGTATTATGTATTATGGCTATCATTCACAGCCCAGGTCAGTAATACAATTCACCACTGATTTCATGATTATAACTTGCTTATTTGTTGTTGTTCAGTCTTTTCAGTCATGTCCAACTCATTGCGATGCCATTTGAGATTTTCTTGGCAAAGACACTGGATGGTTTACTATTTTCCTCATCAGCTCATTTTGCAGATGAGGAAACTGAGGCAAACAGGGTGAAGTGTTTACCCAGGGTCACCCAGCTAGTAAGTGTTTGAGGCTGGATTTGGATTCAGATCTTTCTGACTCCAGATCCGGAGCTCAGTTCACTGAACTGCCTAGCTGCACCTAAGCCACTTGTCTTTTTCTATAATTGGAGTATTTGAATCAGAAGCAGGATATTTATTGTTAATTCTCGGAATACAGGCTAGCCTGGATGGCATTTCTGATCCTTTTCACCACAGATGATTATGTGAATGCTTTCAATCTTTCTAGAAAAAGATTCTTTACACTGTGCATCTTTACACTGAGATTGTATTCTGGAGCAGAGGAGAACAAATGAAAAATTGCCCTTTTCATTAAATTAAAATCTTGCCCTTGAATGTATTCTGTCTTTTCCCAGGTGCCAGAGATGCTGGGATGGATCCAGTTCCAGAACCTAAGAAACCCAAACTGGGAAAAAATGCCAGAATGGGGGAGAAGGACCCAAATTTATCGTGTCTGCCAAACATCGATCTCAAAGTGGGAAGCAAACCAATTCACATTTTGGTAGGCCTGGGAGTCACGGAAAATATAAATCCAAACTGAGGCTATAAAACCTAGATGAGACCATAGCCCATGACTCATAGAGTCCTCTGTGCCCTGTGAGAGCTAGAGGAGAGGACAGAGTTTTAGTTTTAGAATCAGCAGAACTGATTTGAACCCCAGCTTTGCTACTTATTAGCAATGTGAATTTGAAAAAAGTCATTTCTCATGGCCTCCATTTCACCATCTCTAAAATGAGGGGTTGGACTCTGATACTTCCTAGCACGTGACTCTGGGCAAGTACGTGAGCATTATATGCTTCTAGGACATGGAGCTTTGGTGACAAGAAAGCTGGATTGGAAATCAAAGGTCCTGGATTCAGATCCTAACTCTGTCACTTAATGACTTTGTGATCTTGAAGTCCTTTCCCTCTCTGGGTCTCAGTTTTTCTTCTGCAGTGTGAGGAGGTTGTACTAGCTGACATCTGAGCTCTGTTCTAACTCCAAATAAATGTGATCCTGTGACCCAGTGACCTATAAAGCCAAACTAGGTTGAGAATCTGTGGTGGTAAAGGGAATTCCTATATAGGGAGTTCCCCAAAACTACAATCTATTAGAAGGTATGTAGAATCATATAACAGAGGTTGTCTAAACATTATCTTTGGGACACGGGAAGAGGTTGTTTTCATTTAATAGTATTTTATTTTTTCCAATCACATGTAAAGATAGCCTTCACCATTCACTCCTGTAAGATTTTGAGTTCCAGTTTTTTCTCTCCTTTCCTTCTCTTTTCTCTCCCCAAGACAGTGAACAATCCAATATAGATAATACACGTACGTATTTCTATATCAGTCATATTGTGAACAAAAAAATCTAAAAACAAAAGGGAAAAAATACAGGCAAGACCTCCCCCCCTCCAAAAAAAAAAGGTGAAAATAGAATGCTTCGATCCACATTCAGACTCCCTAGTTCTGTCTCTATCCCAAGTCTATTGAAATTGTTTTGGATCACTTGAGAAAAGCTAAGTCTCATAGTTTATTATCACACAATCTTGCTGTTACTGTGTACAATGTTCCCCTGGTTCTGCTCACTTCAGCATCAATTAAGAAGCATTATCTCAAAGGAGAAAGTGCTGCTTTGCTATTTTATAACTATATATCTGTAATTTTGGAGCAAATCATGGCATTGTCTGACACAGTGTAACCTCTTAATGAGCGCTGTTTGCTCCTAACTTGAGTATCCTTGCCCTGCCTCCCTCACAGAGTTGTTGGGAGAGGGAATTACATTGTAAATGGTAAAACCCAAGCAGAATCTGAACTGGCTTTATAACCTAGTTGAGTGATCCTTCCAATGAGAAAGCCAAGAGAGATAATCTCTAAATCTCTTTTCAGCCTTCCATTCTGAGATCCCAGGATTATACGAATATAGCCACTCTGCTACAACATTTAGTTCAGAGCCATCCTTTCCCTTCATTCAATCTTTTTATAAGATGTCTCAATGGCTGATAATTTAGGCAAAGAAACACCCTGGGTGTTTAACATTCCCATAGAGAATCCTTAAACCCAGATTTTGTTTTCAGAAGATTTAGCAGGGTAATTTGTGGTCATTAGGATTAGCTGATTAGTCGAATTTTCCAGTCAGGCAGCTTTGGTTATTTAACCAGGCAGATGCTGAGGTGTTTAAAATATATATATATCCCTCAATATACCACTGAGACAACTGATTTGTCTTAGGAAGTTCTGAAAATTTAAAGCTGAAAATGACCTGGGAGATATCCAGTTTACTCACTTTTTACAAAGGAAGAAACTGAGACCTGGAGAATAGAATGGTCTGATAGGACCATAGATAAAGAACCAGAAGGCTTAAACTGGAACGTGGCCCAGCTTTACTACATGTTTAATCCACAGCAAGTGACTAACTTTTTAAGCCTCACTATTCTTATCTGCAAAGTAAACAGGCAGTATTAAATGACCTCTGCTATGACATTCTAAAACTATAATCCTCTGAATAATAGCTAACATTTGTTACACAATAAAGTTTACAAAGCATTTGTATGTAAAAATTAATCTTAATTAATCTCTTTACACTCCTATGAAATAGGTAGTGTTATTATCCCCCTGTTATAGATGAGGAAACTGAGGCAGAAAGAAGATAAGTGAATTGACCAGAATCATACAGCTTGCAAGTGTATGAGGCAAAATTGGAATCTAGATATTCCTGACTCTAGGTTCAGCACTCTGTAAACCATGCCAAACTTTAGAGTCAGGAAGTTTCAAACTCAGGTCTTCTGGTTCTAAATGTAAAGCACTCTCCATGTCCCATATGGATACTGTCAGATCAACAGTTGTGACCATAAGTGTACTCTAATCTTTATGACTCAAATAAATCCACTTGATATTATGCTTTTGCCATTAAGAAGTATAAAAATGCATTTTGAAAAATGTTTTATTTAAATTTGGGGATATAAAAATATATTATTTATATTTGAGAATAACAGAGGTTATCTAAGAATAGAGAATGGAACCAAATTCCAGGATTTGGGAAACTTTCTAGTAACCCTGCAGTTCCAGCCCTTTTATTCAAAAAGTTCAAATTAAATATCAAAATGGATTTTTTTTTAATTCTTCTCATTTCAGCCCCCAAGTCAGTTTTCCAGCTCAGCTGCAGAGAAGTCAGCAAGGCTGAATTTGACTGAAACCCTAGACCTCAGTGAGAAACTGGTATGTGAAAAATATATATATTAAACACCTGCTAGAACTATGGAATTAATATTGGACACAGGACATTTCAACTTAAATTTATTTGCCATTGGAAGATAATATTTTTAAAGGGCTTTAATTGGATTCAGGAAATTTGGATCCAAATCTAGCACTGCCAGCTCCAGTGTAAGCTTGTACAAGTCACTTAATTCTCTCCAAACTTTGGTTTCATCATCTGTAACATGTGGGTGATGAGAATAATCAGTTGCCACCATCAAATAAGCTAATATATATATATATATGAAGAAAACATAAATAAAGGAAGACCCAAGTAAAAGAAATATTCAGGGGTCTTGGATGGAATATTACCATAGAATATTACCAAAATAGTACTAGGCAAGACAATAACAAAATCCATTTAAAAAAAATAGGAACACAGAATCTCAAGATATATATATATATATATATATATGAAAGCAGGAACTAATGGGACATAGAATTATCCTGCTTCAATCTCTAATGTTGAGTTATTATCATTAAAAGCATTTGGTATATATCAAACAATTTTTAAAAGTAGGTCAATGAACAGACCAGAAAAACAAAAATGCTTGTTTAAACCAAGAGTATAATTTACCTAGAACTGTTTGAAGAGAACTAGTGGGAAAAGTAGAAGTGGCTTTCCAGAAACGTGTTTAAATTGGCACTTTATATCATATAACACAATAAAACCCAAATGGTTACTCAATCTACTTGTAAAAGATCATGAAAGAAAGAAAAAGAGACAGAAACTAAGAAAAAAGATGAAGGTACGCAAAAGAAAGCAAAACAATGTTTAAAACAATGACTAGAGAAAGAATTCTTTACTAAAGAATGAATAGAAGTGATAAGAGACGAAAGCAGACTTTTGATTATACAACAAAAAAATTTTAACTATTGCAGAAACAAAACCAATGCAGATAGAATAAGAAGAAAAAACATGAGAGAGGGAATTCCATCAAGTATCAAAAGTAGAGAAGAATAGGATTCTTTTAATGTTTGTGGTAGAATACATGACTGCTGAGGTTCCTTCTAGCTCTCAGATTCTGGGATCACTGATAAAAACCTTATATCCATGATATGTAAGGAATCAATCAATTGATCAATAAGATCAAAAACCATTTACCTATGGATAAGTAGTCAAAAGATATGAACAATTTTATTTTCTTTCTCTTTTTTTATAAGGCATTCTGGACTGAGTGACTTGTCCAGGGTCATATAGCTAGCTAGCTAGTAAGTGTCTGAAGACAAATTTAACTTCAGGATGAGTTCTCTACTGCTTTACCTAACTTCCCCTGATATGAGCAGTTTAAAAAAAAAATAGAAATTATCCATGAATATGTGAAAACATGTGCCAAATCATTAATTGTAAGAGAGATACAAACTAAAACAAACCTAAGCTTTCACCTAACACCCAGAAAATTAGCAAAAATGAAAAAAGTTGGAAATGTTTCATGCCGAATGGAGCTATAGAAAAACAGACACAGAAATATCATTTTGTTGGATTTCTGATGGGCAAGTTATTCTGGAAAACAGCTAGAAAATATGAGAAAATTGACTAAACAGAATATACTTTTCACTCTGTGATCCCACAACCAGACAAACATACCCAGCTAAAGAAATTAAAGATAGAAAAAAGGTTCAAAATGTGCCAAAGATGTCTATAACAATCAATCAGCAAGCATTGATTAAGCATTGACTATTTCTAGAGACTGTTCAGTCACTGTTTGATGCTAGATATAAAAAGAAAAAAAATAGAAAAAATTTCTGCCATCAAGCTTCAAGAGAAGCTTACATTCTCTCATGAATCCCCTTTTCTGTACTTTCTCAGCTGAAAAACTTGCTTCAGATTTTACCAAAAAAATCAAGGTTATTTGCCATGAGCTCTTTCTTCTTCTTTCCTCTTTATCTCATTTCAGATGTTTTCTTTCTCCTCCTTCATTCTATCATTCATATTATGAGGTGACCCTTCTCCTTGCCAAGGCAAGCTCCTTTACCTTCATGAGTGATCCAGTCTAGTTTTTTGGACTGCCTTCTCTACTCTTTCAGTTTTTCTTTATTCTCTCCATATCTACTGGCTACTTCCCTACTATCTATAAACAATTTATGTCATCCCTTATAGACCCATTTGAATTCTAAAAAAAAAAAAATCTACCCATTTCTACTATTTGCCATTCTATATCTCTTCTGCCTTTTGTGGCTAAAGTCCTTATGAAGGTTGTCTGCAGTAGATAACTCTACATTCTCTCTTCTTGCTCTCTATTTTCTGCTTCAAAGTTACCAATTACATCTAAATTGCCAAACCCAATGGCCTTTTTTTGATCCTCTTTTTCTTAACCTCTTTGGAACTTTTGACAATAGTGTTAATCACCCTCTTCTCCTCCTTGATACTCTTTTCTAACTAGATTTTGGGACACCACTCTCTCCTGGTTCTCCTATCTCTTCACCCTGTCTCTTCAGCGTCCCTTTTACTAGATTCCTCCAAGACAATATACTGAGACTTCTCTTCACCCACCATACTCTTTAACTTGAGGAATCTCACAACTCCCATGGTTTTAATTATCATTTCTATGCTGATGATTCTCAGATCTCAGACATATTTGTCCAGCTCTTACCTCATTTCTGACTTCTGGTCTTACATCTATTAGACATCTAGAACTGGATGTCCAATAGGTATCTTAACATGTCCCAAATTGAACTTTCCTCTCTTAATTAATTTATTACTACCAAGGGTACCACCATCTTCTCAGTTATCCAGGATAGCAAAATGCCATCCTTGACTCATCACTCTCTTTCACCCCTCTTGTCATATCCAACCACTGGTAAAGTCTTGTAATTTTTACCTTCATTGACATAACTTGTGTATGCCTTTCCCTAAGTCGGATTCTACAACCACCCTGGTCCAGGCCCTCATCACTTCATATGTGGACTATTACAAGAGCCAGATGCTGAGACTGCCAGCCTAAACTGTCTCCCCATTCCAATCCAGCCTCCATTCAGCTGTCAAGCTGATTTTCCTAAAATGCAGATCTAACCATCTCATTCTCTCATTCAATAAGCTCTAGTAGCTCTCTATTAATTATATAATAAAATCTAAAATCTTCTAGCCCTTTATAACCTGACCCCTTTTCACCTTCCTAGTCACCTTCATTCTTCCTCCCTTCTCTATATCCTTCTATCCAATGACACTGACCCACTCACTGTTCTTTGCATTCCCTCTTCCATCTCCAAGCACTTTTTTTGAATTAAAAATGTCATTTTTTTTAAATCCCCAGTATCACTTCCACAACTTATATGGCAATATACCTGATGTCATTTAAAGAAAAAGAATAGACAAAGTTACAACACATGAAAGACCTTAGGGATGTACATCTAATTGACACTACATGGCATTAATCAATAACTACACTTTTTACAAACTGAGACTATGACAGAGCTAGAAGAAGTTTAGTTTTTAAGCTGACTGTTTCATCATTCCTCCTATGACAGATTTTTACGATTCCTCTAAGGCACTTGGGATGACTGTCTCAAAGTAACCTGCAGCTTTTCTGACAGCTCCTCACTTTTTCTTCTGCTAAGAACTATAGCTCTCTTGTGTTGAGTTTTTTGAACCTTCTGCTATCATAGCTACCACTCCTACCATCAGATCCATAACCACCACCATAAGAACTGCCTGAGTTTCTTCCACCAAAACTGTCTCCTGTCATGGTTTCAGAATGTGATCAGTGCTGCCCATTAGAATTTTTAGTCATTATGTTGAGATTGGGAAGGGGGACCTCAAAAGTTTGGGGTCCCAGATCGGTGTCACGAGGTGTCTCAAAAGAATTTGCAGGCTTGAATTCTCTCCTAGTCAAGGGGCAAAGTGTTGGAATCTTTACAAACTGCTAACTCATTAGAGTTGATAGATTATTGATCTGATCTTACAAGAAGATGTTTTGGGCCAGAAACTGAAACAAGGTACTAAGTAGAACTAATTGATACAATGCTTGTGTTCACATCTTTACTCATTGGTTCACAAGTATGGGAGTTCACAAAGAATTTGTAACACTATTACAAAAGGGAGCTAGAATTCTAAGGGAATTCAGCAGTGAAACAGAAGCAAGGAGACACATTTAACCAGCTTTCTAGCATTGATAAGCTAATTCTGTGGCTTTGTAGGTAAGAAGGAATTTGGTTTTCGTTCATCAGATTATAAGTCAGACTATTGTCTCAGGAGTTTGATCTGTGGGAGTTTCCTGAGGCTAGAAGCTATCTGGCTAAGGAGTGTCAAAATCAGACAGATTGGGCATGGAAGTTTTCTGAGGCAGAAAATCTAGAATCACTGACTTATTGGAACAGAAGCCCCCCTAAAATCAGGGGATCACAAAATCATATTACATCAAGTATAACCATATATTTGTGATATATAATTATATATTTCTAATCATTATAGTCCCCACAGCACCACCAAAATTTCCTCCTACATTGTAGCCACCATATCCACTGCCTTGGTTTCCATATCTTCCACCATCCCATAAGCCCCTCTTGTCACTTACTACTTATTAGTTATCACTTACTTACTATACCCAGGACCACTTCCATAGTTTCTACCATCTCCATCAAATCCACCTCTGCCATCTCCTGCTGCCACCATCACTACCATCACTACCTCTCCCACCAAAGTTTCTACCACAGTTTCCACCACCACTCTCAAGCAGTACACCATCTGAGTGGGAAATGACCTGAGCCATCACTATGACCTCTTTGTAAGCCAGAAGCTTACATCCAAAAGGGCCTTTTCACTTTACAATTATGCCCATTAATAGTATGTTATTTCTGAACAATTTTGTCTCTGGTATCATGATTATAAAAAATTATAAAAGCAAATTCTCTTTTTTCTACTCTGTCAATCTTCCATAACTTCTATAGTTTCAAAATTGCCATATTTTTCAAAAAATAGTCTCTTAAATTTTATTCTTCTGCATCTTCTTTAATACTATGGGCAAACATTATCTTCCTGGTTAGATGTGAATGAGATTTTATAGAACCCTCTCTAGAAACAGCTCTTTGGTTCCATTACACGCCCATCTACCTTATGTGGCTGAGCACACATTGTTGCTTTTACCTCTTTTACACAAGAATAAATCACAAAACCAAAGCCTCTGGAACATTTTGTTTGGGGAATCTCTCATCACCACACAATCTGTGAAAATGTTTTCAAAGTGTTCTCTCAAACTATTATCCAGTTTCAAAACTCAAACCACCAATAAACGGTTTTCTCAACTGTTCTGATTCCTTTGGATTTCACCATCCTATTTCACCATCATTTTGAGACCAGACTCATTGAGGCTAACTTGGGTTCAATATGGAATCCTCCAGGCAATTTTACTAACCCTGCCTTACTCCACCCCTCTCATGCCTGGAATGCTTCCCTTCCTTATCTCCAATCCATAGCTTACCCAGCTTCTTTTAAGTTTCAGGGAAAGTCCTATTTTCTGCAGGACTTACACATGCAAAAATGTTTGTGGCGGTTCTTTTTGTAGTGACAAGAAATTGGAAACTGAGTGGATGCCCATCAGTTGGAGAATGGCTGAATAAATGATGGTATATGAATGTTATGGAATATTATTTTCTATAACAAATGATCAGCAAGATGATTTCAGAAAAGCCTGGAGAGACTTACATGAACTGATGCTGCGTGAAATGAGCAGAACCAGGAGATCAGTGTATATGGCAACAGCAAGATTAGAGAGGAGTGTGGGAACTGAGGGCAGATCATAATATAACATTCTCAGTCTTTTTGTTGGTTTGCTTGTGTTTTGTTTTCTTTCTCATTTTTTCCTATCTGATCTGATTTTTCTTGTGCAGCATAATAATTGTGGAAATATGTATAGAAGAACTATACATGTTTAACATATATTGGATTATTTGCCATCAGGGGAAGGGTAGGGGGAAGAGAGGGAAACAATTTGGAGCACAAGGTTTTGCAGGGATGAATGTTGAAAATTATCTTTGCATGTGTTTTGAAAATAAAAGGCTTTAATAAGAAGAAGAAAAGAAAAAGAAAGCAGAATCCAAGAAAAAGAAAAACAAAGAACCCTTTCCCAGCATTTTCCTTTTGAGATTACCACATTGATCTATCCTGCACATATCTTGTTTAAACATAGTTGTTTGTAAGTTGTCTTCCCACTGAGATGGTGTACTGCTTGAGATCAAGGACTGTTTTTAAAAGTCTTTCTTTGTATCTCCAATGTTTAGCACTTAGAGTGGGTACTTAATGAATGCTAGCTAGCTGACTTTCAGACCCTAGAAATAATAGGAGCCACTGATATTTATAAAGTAGAAAAATGACATTGTCAGACTTTGTTTTAGAATTTTCCCTCTGGCAATTTTGGATTAGAGAAAGGAAAGTCTTGAGATAGAGAAATCAGACCAATTAAGGAACTATTGCTATAGTCCCATGAGGAGGTGAACTAGGGTAATGGCTTCATGAGACAAGATGCAAGAAGTATTGAAGAGGCTGAATCAGCAAGATTTGGCAACTGCTAAGAAGTAAGGAAGTGAGGTTCAATGAAGAATGATGTTAAGGTTGAGAACCTACAGGACTAGAATAATGGTGGATCCCTCAATAGAAATATGAAAATTTGGAAGAGTGGATTAGAGCACTGGATCAGCACTGGGGCAGCAGACTTGAATGGGTAGCAACACTTTTGTGGTAGCAAACAACTAGAAACAGCCTGGGTGCCCACCTAGGGGGAGATGATTTAACAAACTGTACTACATAAAAATAATGGAATTTTATTGTGTCATAAGAAATGAATAATGAAGGAATTCAGGAGAAGCAGGAACAATCTATAGTAATTGGAACAGAACACAAAACCAAACTAAACCCAAATAATTGAGAGAACAATACACATGCTATCTACAGTAATGTAAACCAAAAGGATGCCAGACTCTGAGTAATTGTCAAAACTAATGTTGGTTTTGGAGAACAGATAGTGATCATAGCAACCTCCTCTCCTCAAAGGGCTGCCAAGGCAGAAAGTCAAATGTTTGTGAGTCACAGTCACTGAGGCTTTTGTTATAGAATGTCAGAGCTGGAAAGGCCCTTAGAACAAAGCAGGTCAGATTTGGGAGGGCCCTTAGAACAGAGCAGGTCAGAGCTGGGAGAGATCTTAGAACATAGGCCATGATTGAGGACTTAGAACAGATTGTCAGAGCTGGGAACATAGAATACAAAAATATCAGTGATGATGTCAGTGATGGAAGGGGTCTGAGTATCCTGTATGTGGGATCCAGAGCGGGTTGTAGAATATTGATTGTCAAAACTGGGAAGAGACATTAAATTATGTTTCTGGGCCAGCAGTTTACAGTTGCCCAAACTGTGGCCTAGAGAGACAAAGTAACTTATCTACTGGAGATCACACAGTGTTTCATAGCCAAGCCAGGCCAAGCATCCAATTTTACTGACTCCCAGCCTACCATTGTTTTCCCTACAACATAACTGATCTGTGAGTTTTGTGTTTGCCTCCTAGGGAAATGCTAATAATTAAATTAAACAAATGAATGAATGAATAACTAAATAGATAAATTAATGAATAAGCAAATAAATGAATAATGGTAATACTGCTAAAGGATGATGGTGAATTTCCCCTTCCAAAGGGCTTTAAAATTTGCTCTTACTTGTCTCATATCAGTCCTAAAAGGCAGATAGTAGAAGAATTATTGTCCTCATTTTATGATGAGAAAGTTGAGGCTGAGAATAATGGGTAAATGGTTTGCCCAAGATCACATAAATGAATAGTTTGGGAGTCAAGACTCAAATCTAGGGCTCCTGCTCCTGAATTTAGGAATTTTCCCATTTATTTGGGACTAGGTCAGCTAGGTGGCTCAATGAATAGAACAGTGAGCCTGGTATCAGGAAGAATTGAGTTCAAATCCAGCATCCAATGCTTATTAGCTGTGTGACTCTGGGCAAGCCACTTTACATAGTTTGCCTCAATTTCCTCATCTGTCAAATGATCAGGAGAAGGAAATGACAAGCCACTCCAGTGTCTCTTTCCAAAAAAATTCCAAATGTGGTCACAAAGAGTTGGACATGACTAAAAGTACTGAACAACTTTAACACTAATGAAAAAGGGAACTATAAATTATTACCGATTCCACAATTCAGCAGATATTTAAATATCTCTGAAGTGTCAGGTGACAGGGATATCAAAACAAAAAAAAGTTTGTGTTTCTGGAGGAAGGAGGAGGAATAAAACTTATATAAAAAATCATTATTCTCTAAGAAAAATTTAGTAAAGTATCAATGTTACCAAGTGGTGAAATCAAGACTGTATTCCTGGTAGAGAGAAAGTTTGTGCAAAAGGGAGACAGGGAAATGAAATTCTTGCGCTGGGAGCAGCTTGTATGAATGCGGAGATCAGAAATGGAATATCAAGTCTGGAAAACAATCAGCAGCCTAATTTGACTGGGAATGTTGAATAGCATGAAATAAGGTTGGATCGGTTAATAGAATCCAAATTTTGGAAGATCTCAAATGCCAAAATGAAGTTAGTATTTTTTCTTATAGGCAATAGGGAGCCACTGAGGGAAAAACCTGGACCTGTTCTTAAAGAAGATCTTTCTGGCAGCCATGATAATGTTTAATGTGCCAGTTCTCGCATCTGTCTGCCTTATGTAATAGCTGAAAATGTGAGACAAATCTGAATATACTTAGCACAGTCCCTGGCATATAGAAGATGCTTAATAAATGTTTATTGACAGACTAATAAATAAAAATCCCAAAAGTAGCATGCAAGTTCCTCGAAGGCAGGGATTCTGTTGTCATTGTTGCTGTCTTTGCATCTGTACCATCTGCATAAAAGTTAAATAAAGTGACAACATATACTTTGTCATACTTCTTTTTCAATCTTCAATCAACCTTGTTTATTTAACTTATATGCAGAATTCACCCTGTGAAACGGGAGGCTGGACCAATCAAAAGCTGGAATTAAGGTTGCCAGGAGGAATATCAACAATCTTAGACATGCAGACAATACCAATCTGATGCAGAAAGTGAAGAAAAATTAAAAGGTCCTTTGGTGAGGTGAAAGAAGAGAATGTAAAAGCTGGCTTGAAGCTTTAAAAAAAAAAAAAAAAACAGCAAAACAACAAAACACTAAGATCTTAGCAACTGGCTCCATTACTTCCTAGCAAACAGGGAGAAGTAATAAGAGCAGTGTCAGATTTTATATTCTTGGGCTCAAAGATCATTGTAGACAGTGACTGTAGTGATGAAATTAAAAGACATTTGCGCCTTGGAAGGAAAGTTCTGGCAAATCTAGATGGCATTTTAAAAAGCAGACATCACCTTGCTGATAAAGGTCAAAACTGTGGTTATTCCAGTAGTAATATTTGGCTGAGAGTTGGACTATATGGAAAATGGTACCGCAGAATCGACACTTTTGAATTGTGCTGAAGAAGACTTTTGAGAATCCCTTGGCTAGCAAGGAATTCAAATCAGTTAATGCTTAAAGAAATTAATTTAGATTATTGTTCTAGAAGAAATGATCAGCAGAATGATTTCAGAAAGACCTGGAGAAACTTACATGAACTGATGCTGAGTGAAGTGAATAGAGAACATTCTACAGAGCAACAATAAAATTATACAACAACCAATTCTGATGGACATGGCTCTTTTTAACAATGAGGTGATTCAGGCCAATTCCAATAGACTTAGGATGGAAAATGCCCTCTGCATCCAGAGTGAGGAAATGAATGTGGATCACAACATAGTATTTTCACCTTTTTTGTTGTTGTTTGCTTACATTTGGGTTTTTTCTCATTTTTTTCTCCTTTTTGATCTGATTCTTTCTTGTTCAGCATGATAATTGTGGAAATGTGTATAAAAGAATTACATATGTTTAACACATATTGGATTACTTACTTTGGGGGGGAAGGGAGAAAAAAATTGTAACACTAGGTTTTGTAAGGGTGAAGGATAAAAACTATCTGCATATATTTTAAAAATAAGAAGTTAATATTTAAAAATGAAAAAAATTAATTCAGGCTATTCACTGGAAGGTCAAAAACTGAAAGTAAAGCTTAAATACTTTGGCCACATAATGAAAGGATGAGAATCATTGGAAAAGCCATGATGGTGGGAAAGAATGACAGCAAAAGGAAAAGGGGACAGCAGAAAATGAGATGGATAGGTAGTGTCATGGGAACAATGAAGACGAACTTGGACAGATTTTGGGAGATAGTGGTGGAGGGGTAGTAGGGTCTGGCATGCTGTGGTTTATGGGGTCATGAAGAGTTGCACATGACAGAGCAACTAAACAATTAACAACAGTAGCATCTTTAGTCTAGAACTCAACTATTCAGATCTACCATTTCAAAGATGACAATATTTGTAGATATCAATAATAATAGTAAAAATATTAGCATTTATATAGTGCTTTTACAGTTTTCATGGGGATAGATAAATTATTTTTTACAATAACCCTGCAAAGAACATGCTATTAATATTATTCACATTTACAGATAATAACAATAATAGCTGGCATTTATATAGTACTCTAAAGTTCATAAATCTATTACTATTATTCACATTTATAGATAATAACAATAATAGCTGGCATTTATATAGTACTCTAAAGTTTATAAATCATTATATATATATATACACATATCATATCATTTCATCCTCTCAACAACCCCAGGAGGTAGGTTCTCTTATTAACCATTTACAGATAAGGAAACTGAGATTGAGAGAGGTTATATGATTTTTTCTAAGGCCACACAGCTAATATATATTTAAGGCAAGATTTCAACTCAGGTCTCCTGACTCTAAATTCTGGACTCTATCCATCATGTCACCCTTGTTTGCTGAATATACCTGAATTGAAAATTGGACTTTTGGGATAGCCAAGTGGCACATAGTAGTTAGAGCACCCGCTCTGAAGTCAGGAGGACCTGAGTTCAAATCTGGCCTCAGACATTTAACTGTGTGACCCTGGGCAAGTCACTTAACCCCAATTGCCTCAGGGAAAAAAATTAAAAATTGAACTTTTTTTAAAGTCATTATCATCCCTCAACCAAATCCTTAATCAACAAACTGCTTTCCTCCATAGTATATGGACATGAGTAAAACCCTCAGCAGCCTAATGAACATCAAGGATATGTCAGGACACATATCTATGAAATACGTGTCCCAGAAGGAGCGGGATAGGATCTACCAGCTTCGTCAGAGAGACCTAGACCTGGTGTTTGAAAAGATCAGCCAACTCAAGAATCGGCTGGATCGCAAGGAGGAGCTTTTGAAAGAATATGAGAAAAATAATGAGGTGCTCAGGTACCCTGAAAGTCTTTTTTCTTGGGGAAACACATACACATACACACATGTAGAATATGGGCTATTGGGCCATATAGGTGTTGGGTAAAGATAAGAGAGATCACTTGCAAATACTGAATGAATACAATGAGATAGATTTTAACTTTGCTGTCTTCTGTGGTGCCAGTTTGGATGCCAGCCCTCCCTGAACTGGGCATCCCCTCCACTGCCTAGCCACATCCTGTATCTCTCCTTGACCTATGCCCTACCTTAAATATCCCATTTGAAAAACTGTAAGGGAAGAACCATCCGGAACCAGAGAGAGGACTGTAGGGACTGAGTGTGGATCACAACGTAGTATTTTCACCTTTTTTGTTTTTGTTTGCTTGCATTTTGTTTTCTTTCTTGCTTTTTTCCCTTTTTGATCTGATTTTTTTTTTCTTGTGCAGCATGATAATTGTGAAACTATGTACACATGTTTAACATTTATTGGATCACTTGCTGTCTAAGGGAAAGGTAGGAAAGGAAGGAGAAAGAAAAAACACAAGGTTTTGAAAGAGTGATTATTGAAAATTATCTATGCATAGCTTCTGAAAATAAAAAGCTTTAAAAAAGAAAAACTATAAGGAATTTGAAGACAGAGACAATCTCACTTTTGTCTTTGGCCTCTTCCCCAACCCCACCTACACAATCTCTGGCATCCAATAGGTGCTGGTAAAATAGAATTTTACCCTTTTTTTGGGACCATGTATTCCTCTGGCAGTCTGGTGAAGTCTATGGACCCCTCCTCTTAATAACATTTTAAAATAATTGAAGGAAATGTTGAATTTCATTTAGAGGTTACTGAAAATAAAAATTTTTTTTTCTCCAACCAAGTTTACACAATTCCTTAACTATCTCTACATAATCACCAAAAGGGCCCTAGTTTAAGAATATTTGTGATAAAGGTCAATAGTATTTTATTTTCCAAATACAGGTCAAGACAGTTTTCAACATTCATTTTCTGAAAGACTTTGTGTTCTAAATTTTTCTCCCTCCCCTCTGTGCAATTCTTTTAAACATATTTCCATATTTGTCATGTTGTACAAGAAAAACAAGACCAAAAAGGGGGGGGCGGGGGACAAGAGAAATAAAAATAAATAAATAAGCACTCAAAAAAAAATATTATACTTTGATCCACATTCAGCCTCTATAGTTGTGGCTCTTTCCATCACAAGTCCATTGGAATTGCCTTGATAAAGATGTAATCAACAAGCTAGAAGATCCATTCTTCCTCTTTAAATAAATTAGAAAGATCAGCACTACTTTAGAGTGAGCATCATTTCCAAATTCACTTCTTCTTCTAATCAATCAATAGGCATTTATTAAGTTCCCACTATGTCAAAGTACAGCCAGAGACACCCTTAGCCTTCTGTACCATTTCTCACACATAAGTCATATCTTGCAATACTCATACTCACCATGCAAGAGTATAATCTTCCACTCTCAACTCCCCAAAGGAAGTTGCCTTCCTGGAGGGCTCTTATGAGAAAAAAGCCAAAATTATCTTCTAAAGAAAATTGAATATAAGTTCAACACCAAAAAGTTTAACCTAAACTATGAGTCTGGGCAGCCCAGTGATTTATAGGGGAGAAAAGAGCAGAGAAGGAGGACCTGTTGGAGGAATCCTCAAACATTAAAAGCTAAAAGGATCATAGAACCCAGAATATGAAATCTGGGAGGAACCCAAAGGTAGAGAATATCAAAGCTGAGAAGAGAGCTCATAATAGAAAGCATCAGAACCGGGACACACTTTAGAACTTAAAATGTTAATGGTGGGAGGAACCTCAGATATCGAATAGCATAACAGAAAGGGACCGTAGAATAGAAAATGGCAGAACTGGGAAAAATCTGAAAACAAAAATGTCTGAACCTAATTTCACTGATAATGGGAATTCCAGGGCACCATGAATCAGTTATTCATCAGTAATTCATAGTCTCTGTGGCCTGGAGCCCTGGGATGTTAGGTGACTCATCCAGACATCATAGTATCATCCTTCTAAGGAGGGGCCCTGGAGACCAACCTTCTTCTCACTTTACCTGAAGCCAAGAGAGTGACTTGTCAAAAGTCACACAGGTTATAAGTAATAATAGGCATACGTACATATATGTGTTATATATTTATATAAAACTTATGATGTGCCAAGCATTGTACTAAACATTTGCAATTATTCTCTTTTTTGGTCCTCACAACAATCTTAGAGAGGTAGGTGTGATTTCCCCACTTTACAGATGGGGAAAGTAAGGGAAAGAGTAAGTAACATGCCTAAGAGAAGGTATGATTATTATCTTTATTTTGTACAAGGGAAAACTGAGACAGCAGTTAAGTAACTGAAACAGCAGTTAAGTAACTTATCCAGGAGGTAATTATTATCTCCATTTTGCAGATGGGGAAACTGAAGCAAACAGAGGTTAAGTAACTTGCTCAGAGTCAGTTACTAACTGTCTGAGACTGGATTTGAAAATTCAAGTCTTCTAGTATCCAAACCCGGCACTCTATCCTCTCAACTAACAGCTCCTTACTCCTAGCTAGTCAATAGCAAGGATTTAAACTCAGTCTTCTGATTTTAATTCCAGTACTCCTCTCTGCCTCCACATGGCTATTCTTTGTCAAAGACTGGACTCAAATCTTGTTTTTCATACTCCAAGATCAACCCCCCATCCTTAGCTAAGTGGCAAGATCTTAGAGTCAGGAAGATCAGATATTTAGTAGATAAATTAGTAGATATTTAATAGATAAATAAGTAGATATTTAGTGGATAAATCACTAACCTCTCTGTGCCTCCATTTCTTCATCTGTAAAATGAAGATAATCCATTAACAGTATTCACCCCCCTGTGGTTGTTGTAAGGACCAAATGAGATGATAATTATAAAGCACGAAGTACTACTGGCACACCATAGACACTCTATAAAGGCTTATTCCCTTCAATTCTACCTTAGTAGAGGATCGAATTCTGAGGCAGTCTATAGAATATATATTTTTGTTGCTTGAGAAAGTGATGCAGATTTGTCATCATCATCAATGCTGTTGTTATTACCCTAGCCCCCAGTTCATTATAAAACCATTCAATTGGCCCCGTGCCATACTACAACACACAGAGGCCTTCCTAGGAAAACACTTGGGAGGCGATAACTACAGGAAAGGAGAAGAAAGAGACTTTGCTTCTCTCTTTGAGCAGGCAGAATAAAGTGCCCGTGCAGGAGTACCAGGAACAGGTGAGTAAACTAGAAGATGAAATCTACAAGGAGACAGAAGAGAAAGCTCTGCTAAAAGAAGCCCTGGAGAGGGCTGAGCACCAGCTCAGCCTGGAGAAGAGGATGAACCGCTCCATCAAGCAGCAAAAGGTCAGTGGCCAATGCCTCTATCATACTTTGAAAGGGTCAGAGCACATGGGTTCAAATCCTGCCTCTGGCACTTGCTAGCCGGGGACCATCCTGCTGTAAAATAATGAGCTCTAAAGTAACTTCTCGCTCTACCCATGATCTTCTGGCAGACTCAAATCTTGGTTCTCCTACGTTTGAAGTCTTGGACCAGACCCTTCCCCTGTTAGAACCTTTGGCTTTTCCTCCAGCAAATGAAGCTGGTGGATGGAACTTGATACCTCAAAACCACATAATTTTAAGACTAATGAAGTGTGTGACCTTGGGCAAGGTACTCCCTCACTCAGCCTCAGTTCTGTCACCTGTAATTTGAGGTTTGGGGACTATATGTTTCCTTCCAACTCTGATGGTTTCTGAACCTAAGAAGTAAAACCTCCAGCTGTGCTCAGTGATGCTCCCCATGCTGGAGCAGATTAAGAGGCAGGATCAGGGAGGCAGCTGAGGCAGGAGGCGTCCTAAAATTAGGACGACCTGAGTTCAAATCTGGTCTTGGACACTTAACACTTCCTAGCTGTGTCATCCTGGGCAAGTCACTTAACCCCAAGTGCCTCAGCAAAAGAAAAAAGAAAAAAAAGAAGAAGAAACAGGGTTAGGGACATTAAAAGATGTTTATCTCATAGTGCAGCAGCTGGCTCATTTTGTTAGGAAGTAAAGATATATCCAAAAAAAGCTCTCCCAGGTTGCTCAATCATGTATAAATTCCCAGTTCTATTTTAGCCTTATCAGGAGACAGTTTCCTGGAGATGGGAAGATCGGGGATTCTTTACCTAAGATCCGTAGATAGATTTGAACATGATCATGCGGATGCAGAAGAAAAGTATATCACTATTTTACCTGCTAGTAGCCTTCAGTTTTTTATTGTGAGCATTTATGTTTCAGGGTTTTATTATTTTATTGATTACAATAACTACTCAAAAGTTATGGAGAAAAATGGGAATAGAGCAGATTGATCTTAAAAGTATGTCCTAGGTTTTCAGGAAACCAGCTGTTAGATATCTGTCATCACACCATGGTCTCTACTTCACCTCTGAAAGACATCTCTAAGGGAGAATGTGTATCTTTATGTATTTAAAAAAAAAAAAAAGGTGGTCCATGGCAATCCCAGTAACCTTTGGATAGAAAATGCAATCTGCATCCAGAAAGAGAACTATGGTGATTGAATGTAAATCAACACTATTTTTTCCTGGTTTTTTTTCCCTTCTGTTGTGGTTTTTCTCTTTTGTTTTGATTTTTCTCTCCCAACATGATTCCTAAAGAAATGTGTATTTAAAAAGTTAACATATCTGTAAAAAATAAAATAAAATACATATATGGGGGGGGAATAGATTTGAGATGGTGGATGTAAAATGGGCAAGTGGGTGAGCCTAGAGGCTACCAGTATCCCAAGAAGTTCACAGATATGCTGAAGGTAGCCATAGATTGGGAAACACTGATCCGCTCTTGTTTTCCCCCAGGAACGGTTAGAGGAGCAGGAGCAGAAGAGCTTAAAGGAAATGCCCCCTTTCACCTGCACAACGAAAGAGAGGCATGAACGGGTACGATGATTAGGAATGTTATTAGATGGATTCTAGCTCCTAAAGACCAGCCACATACCTTTCAAGCTATTGGTTACACTGAAGTAAAAATCCAGACTGTTCCTGAATAAAGGGAGGAAGAGGAGAGGGAGATCTTCCTGGGGGGTCAGGGAAAAGCAGTTCATAGGATCCTCCATTTAGACTTTGAAGGGACCTTAGAGGTCATATGGCCTCTGTATCTTGATTTTACAGCTGAGGAAATGTAAGCATAAAGAGGTTAAGGGACTAGGGTCATATAACTAGTGTCTAAGGCAAAATGTGAATTCAGGTCTTAGTGACTTCAAGTTCAGTCTTCTAGATCTACTATGATCTACCTGAATTCAAATCAACTCAGCACTTAATGATCACCTACTTTATACAAGGAACAAATACAATAATCTCTTCCTTGAAAGAGCTTATAACCTATATATACACAGATAAGTAAATATAAAGAATATACAGTGATACCTCAGCCCTCATTTGCCCCCAAACGCTTTGAATTTGGTATTTGATGCATTTTTATGAGAAAAGAAAGGCATCGGCACTTCTCATTTGCTCAGCATTCACCTCACCTGATGGTTGTTTTGGTCGAGCAGTAGGGATGTGAGGTTGGCCAGATGTAACACCCCCACTGATGCTGCTGCTATTGCCCTCCACTGTAGGTAGCTTCTCCCCAGTGAAAGTGAAGGTGGTAGTGAGCAGGACTATCAGGTTGGAGCCCATAATGCTGAGGTTGTGAGCATTCATGGACAGGTCACAGGGTGGTTCCTATAGGACAATGTAGGTTATATATAGTCTTCCAGATCCCAAAATAGGAGTACTAGAAGCGATACTGCAGGAGGAAGAGGAGCAAAAGCAGGAACAGCAGCCAGTGGCCTGAGCAACAGCAAGGAGAGCCCAGCTAAAGGCAGTGACAGATGTGGGGTGAGGGGAGAGTACAAGAGTCAGGATTCCTCTCAGAAAGTGAGCTGGGGCAAGAAAGGGAAAGGCCAGCTGGGTTGAGCTGGCTTATTTCTCCACAGTTGGAAGATACTCTTGCCCCTTTCAGGACTTGGGAAGGGAAGGATCATTAGATTGAGGACGTAAGATGCACTCCTTATGAGAAAAAGTCACTCATCATGCCTTCTGGAACCAATTAAGGATGAGTACTGAGGTACACTGTACAAACTATTGTTGAATTGTTTCAGTCATATCCGAATCTCCATGAGCCCCTTTTGGGGTTTTTCTGGCAGAGATACTAAAATGGTTTGCTGTTTCCTGCTCCAGTTCATTTTACAGATGAGGAAACTGAGGCAAACTGGGTTAAGTGATTTGTTTAGGGTCACATAGCTCCCAAGTGTCTGAGGCCACATTTGGACTCGGGTCTTCCTGACTTCAGACTCAGTATTTTATCTACTTCATCACTAACAAGTAATACAGAGTACATTAAAGAGGAAACAGTAATAACAAAAGACTTGGGAAAAATCTCATTGACTAGTGGGCTTAGCTTGAAGGAAACTAATGGAAAGACCACAAGTCCAGTAATGAATAAAAAGATGAAGTATGTTAGAAATTGACTTTTAGATAAAAAGAGCAATATTGCATATTATGGTGTTGCTATCTTTGTTATTTTCACAGTGGTCTACAAAAATTTTATCCACACAATAACCCTGTAAGGAAAATGGTACCCTTAATATTATGCCCATTTTGCAAATGAGAATACTGACACTCATCTGCCCAATCTAACTTTGGTACTAGCACTTAGGTGAATACATTTGGATAGACCAGTATCTGATAAAAGTCCTTGGGATTTTTTTTTTTTTTGCTTTATGTCCCCTCTCCCTTCCCTCTCCCCCAGCATTAATACATACTTATTTATTGACTTGAACCCAGAACAAATGACTCCAAACCCAATGAATGTGTGCTTCTCCCAGAAATGAGAGGGAGAAGCCATAGGAGAAGAGTTACTGAGAATAGAAGGGCAGTAGCTGTGAACCTTCGCCAACTTTGGCTCCATAAGGAAAGAAGGTGCTAAGTTTCACTGTCCTTCTAAGGGAGAGACAGGGTTAGAGAGGAAGAGAAGTAACTCTTCCTGCATGCACCTTGGTCTGCAAGTCATTGCAGGGGTTGAAAGAGTTTTGATCAGCTGTTACCCCTCCACAAGGCTGCTTGTAATACAATTCCCAATCAGATCCAGTCAAAAAAAGAATTTAGAACTAGAAGAGACCCAATGTCCTCTTGCTTCCTTACCTGGTAGTTGCACCAAATGAAAGGAAGTTTTCCCAAAAAAATATACTCCGAAAACATTTTTTTAAAAAATCAGTATTCTGGAGTAGTAATAAAAGATAGGAGAGTTCTATGGAAAGGTCACTGGCTGGGACTTCAGAAGCCCAAGGTTCAAAACCCACCTTGGATGCTCATATCTGTGTGAGATACTTAAGTAAATCATTCAACCACCCTAAGCTTCAGTTTTTGCAAAAGCTGGGAGCCTCTGAGACTCTACCAATTCTACATGTATGAGCCAGAATGTGAACATGTATTCACAAAAGGAGACTGAACTTGGAGACAATAAGACCCGAGTTCAATCATTTATCTCCTGGGTGCAAGTAGAATTGGGAAAATCTTGGGATTTTTCAGAACATCTGTGTCTCTTAGACCACAAACCAACGTCACAAGTACAAGATGGAGGAGAAGACAATTCATTTGAAAAAGATCAGGAGACTAAATGGATTGCATTGATGAGGCAATACCAGAATATGCTAACTATAAAAACCTGTGAGATCATAGAAGACATTAAGAAAGGCATGGCTTACTTAAATAGGATTATGATGAGTCCGCTGTCTTCTACCTGGGTCGGAACATTTCTGGAGTATTGTGTTGAGACATGGAGATTTAGAAACAGCATTACTAAATCAGAGAATGGATGAAGGAAGTTAACAAGGATAATGAAGAGCTTGAAATCAAGTCATAAATGGATCAGTTGAAGGAAATCTCTGGGAGAAGGAAATCATGAGTCTTCAAGTATTTGAAGCATTTTTTCCATGTTGAAGAGAGATTCAACTTGTTTGCTGGTCCCAGAGGACAGAGATAAGAGAAGGGATAGAAATTTAGATTTAGTATAAGTAAGAAAATTTCCTAATCACTAGAGTCATCCAAACAAGAGATGAACTGCCTCTCAAAATAATGAGTTCCTCTTGGAGGTCTTCAAGCAAAGGCTGAGTGATTCCTTCTCTTGAAAGAGCTTTTCAGAAAGAGCTCTGAATTTAGAGTTAAGGAGCCTGGGGTCAAATCTCATTTCTGCTACTTACTACCTGCAGGTCTTTGGGCAAGCCTCTGAATCTGTTTTCTCCTCTAAAATGAGGCAGTTGGACTAAAGAGCCTCTAAGGTATCATTCTCTGTGTGTAGTAGAAGGAATCCTTAGGGCCAGTGAGGACCTGAATTCTAACTCTGGCTTCAAGGCTTGAAAAAAATACTATTCTTAGTACAATTCTTCCCCTTCCTTCCCCTCCTCCACAAAAAAAGAATTTTCCTGTTTGAGATAAATAGGAACATAATTCAACAATCACTAAATAAGCCTAGTTTTATCACTGGAAAGCAGTCAGAAGTGATCATCCACTAAGTCTAGATTCTGCTAAAACTCTCTTCCATGTGGTTTTTTTGGTTGTTGCGAGATTGTGTGTGTGTGTGTGTGTGTGTGTGTGTGTGTGTGTTTTCCTGGAAGATACTATCTTTCCCATGACTGAAGTCCCATGGATTGTCTAAATTAGACTTGCAAGAAGGAAACATTTCCTGTCCAAGAGAGGAATGAGCTGACCCAGAAAGGAAAGGAGGAGGGACTCTTCACTCCTGGAGGTTATCAAGAGAGGTCTGTGGATATCTTGTCATGGTTCTTATAGAGAGGATTCTTACTGATGTATGGGTTAGACTGGATGAATCAAGATCCCTTGTCCCTTGGAAATTGGGTGGAATGTTTCCACCCAGCAGCTGCAAGACCAGAGAATTCCCTCCAGAGTTTCCACTCTCCAGGTAGCTGGCAACCCATGTGAGAACAGGAGAGATGTAATATAAATGTTTGCAAAAGCAGCAAGATCCTTCAAAATTAATTTCTTAAAGTATTTTGTTTATTTTTCCAAATACATGCAAAGAGATTTTCAACATTTACCTTTTCAAAACCTTGTATTCCAAATTTTTCTCCCTCCCTTCCCAATACAGCAAGCAATCCCATCAAAAAGAACTTTTTTAAAAGGTTGTTCATTTTATTTTTTAATTCACTATGTGAGGGGGGAGGGGGGAGTCAAGATGGCAGAGACTAGATAATACATTACTTTCTCTCCCACCCTTTTTAAAAATTTATTTATTTTACATTTACAGAATAAAACAAGCATTTTCATAACATAGTATAAATTTTTTAAAAGATACTTGCTCATGAAATTGCAACTATGTACAATTTGCTGTTTCTTTTAAATGTACAATATGTAAATTTCTTTTTTCCCTTTCTTCCTTCCCTCCTCCAAGCTTACCTAAGAGATAGCCATTAATAGATACAAATAGGTTTGTGTGTGTGTGTGTGTGAAATTATATTTTTTGTCCCATCCTCAGCCTAAAAAAAAAAATAAATAAGATAAGCAAATAAATCAATAAATAAAAGATAATAAGTAAGTAAATAAAAAAATAAAACCCTCGTGACAATGATAGCAGTCAAGCAAAAATGAATCCCCACATTGGCCACCTCCATTGCTTCAACACAGTGATCAAAATAACCATTTCCTTTTGGGGACCTTGGCTCAATAAAACAAGAACTTACTTTGCAATCGGAGTAAATCTCTGGGCCGTTGGGAAAGAGTCCAAAGGGAATATTTGCTTAAACAAAAGTCTTGTTGAGTCCAAAGTTGTAGCTGCAGCCACTGGTTTAGAGGAGCTGGTGGGTGAAGGCTCCTGCATACACTGGCCCTCTGGCCAAGCCTTATGGCCAGTGCCTCCTCTGGAACTTAACTGTCTGGATACCTCCAAGCCAGAGCCCAAAAGCCCCTGCCATAGACAAGAGTTACTGCTCCTGGCACTCGGCACTGTCTCCAAAGCAGGCTCAGCAACAGCCTTTTCTGAAGAGTCTGGCAGAGACTCTGTGAGCAAGCATGAGGAAGAGAGGGACATGGCAGGGGGAGGAGAAGGAGAAGGAGGAGGAGAAGGGGGCCAGAGGACACCTGAAGTGTCCCTGCTTTTAGGTATTCTTCTGCTTGGGCCTGAGCTGATGGGGGATGCCCAAGGATAGCTTCCCACTTCTTGCTGGCTCCTGCCAGCCTGGAGCTGTCCCTGCCCTGGAGGTGGCCCCCAGAGGTGCCCTGCAAAAGAACTTCCAGCTCACCCATTCAGGAATCTCTTTTTCAGACCTGAATTCACTTTCCAAAAATATAGAATGCCAAAGTTAAAATGGGCCTTAGGACAATGTCAGAACCAGAAGGGACCTTAGAACTCAGGATGTCAGAGCTAAGAGAACCCTTAGGACACAGAGTCAGAATGGCTCTTAGAACCCAAGATATCAGAGGTGAGAGGGTCTTTAGAACACAGAATGTCAGAGTTGGGAGGACCCTTAGAACATAAAAGGTCAGAACCAGAAGGGGCCTTAGAACTCAGGATGTCAGAGCTGGGATAGAACTTTGAACCAATATCAGAGATGAGATGATCTTCAGAATCCACAATGTCAGAGCTGGAGGAATATTAAAACAGAAGGTTTATGTTCAAAGGGATGCTAATGACCTCCTTTAAAAAGGTTTTAAAGGAGAATGCATTTGAGAGATCTGAGCATTCAGCTTCAGCTTCTGGTAGTCAGTGGCTTGGTCGCTAAGTGGTTATTCCAGAAACAGGAAGGCCTAGTTGAAGCTCTGCCTCTGATACCCTGTGACAGTATTTCCATGGGCATTTCATCTCTCAATGGTCTAGTCCAGTAGTGTCAAACTCAGTTAAAAAACAAACAAACAAACAAACAAAAAAAAAAAACCAGGGTCTTATTATAGGCACATAAGGATCCCTGCTGCCACATATTGTCTGAGAAAACCACATGTTAACATCATCTATGTTATATTGTATTTTTATTTAGTTTATTAAATATTTCCCAATTTCACTGCAATCTATTTTGGGCTGCCCTTGGAACATTAGAACATTGCATCTGACATTGAAAGCTGCAGCCAAGTGTCCACCTGCATTGACAAAGAGGGCTTCCTCATCCAGGAATTCTCCTCACTTAACAAAAAATGAATTTTTTGGTTTTTCTTATAATAATAGCTTTTTATTTTTCAGAATACATACAACATGCAAAGATAGCTTTCAACATTCACCCCTGCAAAACCTTGTGCTCCAAATTTTTCTCCCTCCCCCTAGACAGAAAGCAATCCACTACAGGCTGAACATGTACAATTCTTCTAAACATATTTCTACATTTATCATGCTGCACAAAAAAAAAAAAAATAGATCAAAAAGGGGAAAAACCGAGAAAGAAAAAAACAAGCAAGCAAACAACAATAGCAACAAAGGTGAAAATACTATGTTGTAATCCACACTCATGCCCACAGTCCTCTCTCTGGATGCAGATGGCTCTCTCCATCATAGGAATTGGCCTGAATCACCTCATTATTGAAAAGACCCAAGTTCATCAGAATTGATCATCTTATAATCTTGTTGCTTTGTACAATGTTCTTTTGGTTCTACTCACTTAACTCAGCATCAGTTCATGTAAGTCTCTCCAGGCCTCTCTAAAATCATCCTGCTGATTGTTTCTTAGAGAACAATAATATTCCATAATATTCATATACCACAACTTATTCATCTATTCCCCAAATGCTGGCATCCACTCAGTTTCCAGTTCTTTGCCACTACAAAAAGGGCCGGAGCTGATGGGTGATGCCTAAGGACAGATTATAAACTGTTTTGTGGATGTGGATCATTTTCCCATTTTTATGATCTCCTTGGGGTACAGGTCTGGTAGAGACACTATTGGATTCAAGGCTATGCACAGTATGATAGCCCTTTGGGCATAGTTCCAAATTGTTTTCCAGAATGGTTGGATCAGGAAAAAGATGAATTTTTTGAAAAAGTATTCCAGTCCCCAGGTCTGGAAGGTAAGTAAAAGTAGCAACTAAATTTTACTGGTGTTCTTTCTTTTATTCCAGAAGCCAGTATACGCTGAAATGTTGAAGAGCAAAGTTACTGAACCACCTTCTATGGTGAGTTAGAGATTGATCACTAATGAAAAAAAGGCTGGCACATCCCCAACAACTCAATGAGCCATTTATGGGATAACAGAGATAAGAGTGAGAAAGCACACATTCCTAGAGGGCATTTCCCAAAAAGGTCTTTTACACTTAATACTCAGGGCTCCCAAATGCCAAATATTAGAGTTTTAGACTTGGAAAACACTTGACATATGATTTAATCCAACTCCTTCATTTTGCAGTTGAGGAAATAAGAGACCCAGAGAGTGAAGCTACATAAATAATAAGAAAGTAAGAAAAGCAGAATTTGAATTTGAATTCAGGAAAGCACACCAGTGCTTTCTTCACTATACTACAAAGGTATAAACCTACAAAGATATAGGCTCATTCTCCCTCCCTCAGCTTCTGGTTACAAAAAAAAAACGGAAACAAAAGCACTCATAAATAATTGTAGAATCATAAATTTGGAAATGGAAGAGACCTCCCAGCCTTTGAGTCCAATACTCTCATTTTACAAATGAGGAAACTGAGGCTCATGGCTGAAATGATTCTCCCAGGATCTCACAGTTATTCATTCCCTTCACAGTGTCCAAGGGTAGTATTTGAACTAAAATCTTCCTGATTCCAAGACTGGGAATCAAGGGAGAGAATAGGAAGGAATAAACATTTATATAGCACCTATTATGTGACAGATGCTGGACTATGTACTTTGTAACTATTATCTCATTTGTAATGCCTTGGACAACTATGTGGTACAGGCATAGAGATATGGGCTGGAATCAGGAAGACTCAATTTTCTGAATTCAAATCCAGTCTCAGACACTCCCAAGCTCTATGATCCTGGGCAAGTCACTTCACCTGGTTTGCCTCAGTTTCCTCATCTCTCAAATGAGCTGGAGAAGGAAATGGCAAACCACACTATTATCTCTGCCAAGAAAACCCCACCAGCTCATAAAGAGTCAGACATGAAAGAATAACAAGGCCAAAGACATTATATCATGCTTGACTTGAGGAGAAATTGCCTAGTTCAATCCTCTCATTTTTGCAGATGAGGAAGCTGTGGCCCAGAGAATGTGATTTCAGAAGGTCATATAACCTCTAAAGGTGGAGTGTGAGAAACACAAGACATTCTGTCCCCAGATTCAGAACTGTCTAGGACTTAAAGTAGGAAGTACCTTCTCAGCCAAAACACCATTGCACTGAAGTGTGAGCGTGTGCAGAGGCAGGCTCTTGGCTGAGGTCTTTTTCTGGGTCTTTATACCCTTTTGCAAGAGTGGTGTGATCCATCCATCCATCCACACACACATGTGAGAGACATAGGCAGATGGGAAGTGACAGGCTGCTTCAAGTCTGGATCTAGACCAAATGGTGATGGAGGATTATACAACAGATAATGATTGATGTGCTTTACAAAGATTGGCCCCAAGAAGCTGTTCTGGCCTGGCCAGGAGAGAGAAGGAGATTCCTAGAACTTCAGGCTCTTTCTAAGCTTGACCAAATGGGAACCATCTACATCATGGTCTTGGAGAGAGCCCGGAAGTTAGAGGGGAGGCAGTGTGGTTTTAGGGAAAGAGCCACAAGATCTGGCTCCAAATCTGTTTCTGCCCTTTACTAGCTGGATAAGTCATTTCTCTCCAGGCCCCAGTTTCCTCAATTATAAACTAGATTGGATTAGATTTCAAGATTTTTTGTTCTTTGAACTCCTTTCATCAGCACCCACAAGTGTGTTGTGACCCCTGTGGGGTTATTTGATTTCTGATATTCTGCTTAGATTTATTAAGTGTTTACAATAACTGCAATGATAACTTTTGGCCCAAAAGTTCCAAATTAAAATTTACCTTGTATGATTATAATTAAGATGTTTGAATACACTCTGAGGATAAGTTACCAACACAATTAGGAGGAGATGGGAAATTGTAGAGTCACAGACTTGGAAGGGACCTCAACAACCCCTTTGTTTATAGATGAGGAAATGAAAAGAGAAGGTGACTTATCCAATGTTACAGAGGCAGTGAGGAGCCAACGAGGAATTTGAACTCAGCCCTCTTTCTAATGATTAACTCACGTTTACCTATTGAATACAGAAAGTCCAAGACCTGGCACATTGTTGGTGACTTCTAGTAGGATTGTATTGGAACTTAGGGATAGGTAAACCATTTTCACCACATTAACCTGGTGAGAGGCATATTTCCCACATTTTATAGCCAAGCAAACACTCCAACCAAGCAAGACTACTCAACATTTCCCATGTGTTCCTACCCTCTTCCATCCCTGAGCATTCACTGCATACTGTCTCTTGTCCTAGAATCCACTTCCTCTTCCCTGCCTTTAGAAGTCTTTCTTTGCTTTCAAGGCTTTACTTTCTTCTCTGTAAAGCCTTCCAAGATGATCCCAGATATTCATGTCCTCTCCCTCCAGAGCTCTCCTTAATTAGGTAGTACAATGGGTAAAACACTGGACCTGGAGTCAGGAAAATCAGAGTTCAAATCCAGTTTCTGGCACTTACTATTTCTGTGGTACTGGGCAAATCACCTTACCTCTATTTGCCTCCGTTTCCTGATCTATAAAATAAGACTCGTAATAACATCTACTCCCAAGGTCATTTTTAAATCAAAAGAGATAATCATTGTAAAACACTTAGTGCCTGACACATAATTTTGTTGTTGCTGCTCAGAAATTTCTATGGTGATACTATTTGGGATTTTCCTTGGCAAAGATACTGGAGTGATTTTCCTTCTCCAGCTCATTTTATAGATGAGGAAACCAAGGTAAACTGGGTTAAGTGACTTGTTTTGGATCACACAGCTTCTAAGTGTCTAAGACCACATTTGGACTCAGGTCTTCCTGACTCCAGACTCAATACTCTATCTACTGCATCACCACTAAATAATACAAATACAAATACAAAGTACATTTAAGAGGAAACAGCAATAACAAAAGAAAGACTTGGAAAAGGTCTCATGGACTACAGGTCACCTTGAAGGAAACTTAATGGAAAAACCAAAGCCCAGAAATGAAGTAGATCAGAAATTGGCTTTTGGATGGAAATGGCAATATTACATATTGTTGTGTTGCTGCTGCTGACACCTTTGTTATTTCTACAGTGACTTACAAAATTTTTTTCCACACAATAAATGAAAATGGTACCATTAATATTATGCCCATTTTGCAAATTAGCATACTGAGGCTAATCTGCCCAGTCTACATTTTGACAGACATGTCTGATAGAATATAAGGTCATTGGAAATTTTTTTTTTGCTTTCTATCCCCTCTTCCTCCCTCCTCCCACCCCCCAGCATTAATACATACTTATTGATTGATTTGAACCTAGAGCAACTGACTCCAAAGCCAATGAATGTGTGCTTCTCCCAGAAATGAGAGGGAGGAGATTTGGGAGAAGAGTTACTGAGAAGAGAAAGGTAGTACCTGTGAACCTTAGCCACCTTTGGCCCCGGAAAGCCTTTATCAAGTAGGGGCAATGTTAGGGAGGATGAGAAGTTCCTCTTCCTGCATGCACCTTGGTCTGGAAATCATTACAAGAGAGAAATCCTTGGGTCAGAAAGGGTTTTGATCAGCTATTACCCACTCCACAAGGCTGCTTGTAATACAATTCCCAATCAGACCCAGTCAAAGAAAGAATTTAGAACTAGAAGAGACCCAATGTCCTCTTGCTTCCTTACTTGGTAATTGCACCAAGTGAAAGGAAGGTTTCCCAAAAAAACATATGCCAAAAAAAATTTTTTTTAAAATCAGAATTCTGTAATGGCAATAAAAACAATAGGGTACCATGGAAAGGTCATTGGCTGTGAATTCAGAAACCCGGGTTTCAAAACTCATTTTGGAGACTAATACATGGGTGAACTATTTAAGTAAATCAGTTAACTTAAGTCTCAGTTTCCTCATAAGCTAGGTAGCCTCTGAGACTCTGCCATTTTGAGATCTGTGAGTCAAAATGTGAGCATGTATCCAGAAAAGAGAATGGATTGAAGTCAGTAAGACTTGAGTTCAATTATATGCCTTCTGGGTGCCAATAAAATTGAGAAAATCCAGTATTTTTCAGAACATCTGTGTCTCTTAAGCCACAAATCAACTTCCCAAGTACAAGATGGAGATGACAATTCATGTGAAAAAGATCCAGGAGTCATGCATACTATGAGGCAATACCAGAATATGCTAACTATGAAAACATGTGAGATCTTAGGAGACATTAAGGAAAGTATAGTCACCCTTTTAGGGTTGTGATGAGCTCAGTCTTCTACCTGGGTCAGAACATTTTTAGAGTATTGTATTGAGAGCTAGAGATTTAAAAGCAACATCACTAAATGAAAGAATGGATGGAGAAAGTCAAACAAGGATAATAAAGAGCCTGAGATCAAGCCACAAATAGATCAGTTGAAGGAACTGGGCTGATCTCTCTGGGAGAAGGAAGTCAAGAGTCTTCAAGTATTTGAAGCACTTTTTTTTATGTGGAAGAGAGATTCAACTTGTTCTCTTTGTCCCCAGAGGACAGAGATAGGAGCAGGGTTAGAAATTTAGGCTATGACTAGAGCTGTCCAAACATGAGATGAATTGCCTCTGAAGATAATGAGTTCCTCATCTTTGGAGGTCTTCAAGAATAGATTGAGTGACTCTCAGGTGAGAGAGCTTTTCAGAAAGAGCTCTGAATTTAGAGTTAGGGTACCTGAGGTCAAATCTCATTTGTGCTACTTACTACCTGCTGGTCTTGGGGCAAGCCTCTGAATCTCAGTTTCCTCCTCTGAAATGAGGTAGTTGGACTAAAGAGCTCCTAAGGCATCATCTTCTGTGCGTGGTAGAAGGAATCGTTGTCCAGATATAAGTTGAACCAAAGGTCCAACTGAGGTTCTGAGGTTCAAAAGGCTTAGAAAAAATACTATTCTTAGTACAAGTCTTCTCCTTCCCCCCTTTCCGGCCTCCACAAAAAGAATTTTCCTCTTTCTGATATATAGGAATATAATTCAACAATCACTAAGTAAACCTAGTTCCATCACTGGAAAGCAGTCAGAAGTAATCCTCAACTAAGTCCAGATTCTGCTAAAACTCTCTTCCATGTGGTTTGTTGTTGTTGTTGTTGTTGTGTGTGTTGTGTGTGATTTTTCTGGAAGATACTTTCTTTCCCATAACTGAAATCCATGGATTGTCTAAATTAGACTTGTTAGAAGGAAACGCTTCCTGTCCAAGAGAGGAATGAGCTGACCCAAAAAGGAAAGGAGCCACTCCTGGAGGTCTGTGGATATCTTGTTATGGTTCTTATAGAGAGGATTCTTATGGATGTATGAATCAGACTGGATGAATCAAGATCCTTTGGCCCTTGAAAATTTGGTGGAATGTTTTTACCTAGCAGCTGCAGGACCCAGAAAATTCCCTCCAGAGTTTCCACTCTCAGGTCACTGGAAATCATGGGTGGGGTGAGGTTTGGAAGGGAGGAGAAGTAGGGAGAAGGGGAGCTGCAGGAATCCAACATGATGTTTGTAAAAACAGTGGGATCTCCCACAATGAACTTTTTGAAATAGTATTTTATTTTTTCTGAATATATACAAAGATAAGTTTTCAACATTCACCTTTGCAAAACCTTGTGTTATAAATTTTTCTCCTTCTCTCTTGCCTATCCTTTTTCCAAGACAGCAAACTAATCAAAATGAACTTTTTTAAAAAAAGTTTTTCATTTTATTTTTCAATTTATTATTTTCTCTCCCTCCCAGCCTTACACTTAAATTTTTTTAATTTATTTTATTTTTAATTAATATAACAAAATAAAATTTTTCATAACAGGTATAAGGGTTTTTTAAGAAAAGACATTTGTACATGAAATGGCAAATATACTGCTCCTTTTAAATATACAACAAAGTTATTAACATGTAAATTTCTTTTTTCCCTTTCTTTCTTCCCTCCCCCAATCTTTATCCAAGAGATGGCCACCATTAAATACCAATAGGGTGAGTGTATGTGTGTGTGTGTGTGAAAATTATATTTATTATACCACCTCAGCCACAGAATCTTAAAAAATAAATAAATAAATAAAGCCCTTATGACAATGATAGCAGTCAAGCAAAAATGAATCCCCACATTGGCCACCTCCATTGCTTCAACACAGTGATCAAAATAACCATTTCCTTTTGAGGACTTAGCTCAATAAAACAAGAACTTACTTTGCAACCGTAGCAACTCTCTGGGTCATTGGGAAGGAGTCCAAAAGGAATATTTGCTTAAACAAAAGTCTTGTTGAGTCCAAAGTTGTAGCTGCAGCCACTGGTTTAGAGGAGCTGGTGGGTGAAGGCTCCTGCATACACTGGCCCTCTGGCCAAGCCTTATGGCCAGTGCCTCCTCTGGAACTTAACTGTCTGGATACCTCCAAGCCAGAGCCCAAAAGCCCCTTGCCATAGACAAGAGTTACTGCTCCTGGCACTCGGCACTGTCTCCAAAGCAGGCTCAGCAACAGCCTTTTCTGAAGAGTCTGGCAGAGACTCTGTGAGCAAGCATGAGGAAGAGAGGGACATGGCAGGGGGAGGAGAAGGAGGAGGAGAAGGGCCAGAAGGCATCTTCTGGGTCCCTGCTTTTAGGTATTTTTCTGCTTGGGCCTGAGCTGATGGGGGATGCCCAAGGATAGTTTCCCACTTCCTGCTGGCTCCTGCCAGCCTGGAGCTATCCCTGCCCTGGAGGTGGCCCCCAGAGGTGCCCTGCAAGAGAATTTCCAGCTCACCCATTCAGGAATCTTTTTTTCAGACCTGAATTCACTTTCAGAGAATAGAGCTGGGAGTGCTTTTGAGTATAGAATGTCAAAGTTAAAATGGTCCTTAAGACAGAATGTCAGAACCAGAAAGGGCTTTAGAACTCAGGATGTTAGAGCTAAGAGAACTCTTAGGACACAGAATGTCAAGAGTTGGAATGGCTCTTAGAACCCAGAATATCAGAGGTGAGAGGGTCTTTAGAACACAAAATGTCAGAATTGGGAGGACCCTTAGAACATAAAAGATCAAAACTGAGAAGGAGCTTAGAATTGTTGTGATCCATGAAAGAAAAAGACCAAATTGATAACAGATTTTTTAATAACTTACAATACTTGGAGGATGCATAGAAATATATCTGAATAACAACTCAACTAGGTTTTCCTATAGGAAATAAACAAAAAAACAAAAATGGTTACTCTATTCTAATTGGCTACTATTGACAAGGTATTTTTATTAACAGGATACAGAAATATTTGACAGTAAATACATTGTCATCATTATGAAACTTTTATTTTGAAAAAAATAGAGTGATATGTGGTAAGAATTTGAATGAGATAGTGATAAAATATAATCCAATTATGAAATGGGACACAGGGTGTGGGGTGTTTTCCCCCCAAGCAGACATATGTTATGCTTTTTCCTTTTCTCCTGTGACTTTTAAAAGCCAAGATCATATCACTTTAGTTCATAGAGGAATTCCATTTCAGAACCCAGAACATCAGAGCTGAGAGGGCCCACAGAAAATAAAATATCAGTGGGAGGGCCCTTAGAACACAGGATGACAGAGCTGAGAGGACCCTTAGAACATAGGATGTCAGAACTGGGAGGGCCTTTAGAACCCAGGAGATCAGAGCTGGGAGAGCCTTTAGAACCCAGGATGTCAGAGCTGAGAGGACCCTTAGAACCCAGAATGTCAGAGCTGGGAGGGCCCTTAGAACCCAGGATATCAGAGCTGGGAGGGTCCTTAGAACATAGAATGTCAGAGCTGGGAGGGCCCTTAGAACCCAGAATGTCAGAGCTGGGAGGGCCCTTAGAACCCAGGATGTCAGAGCTAAGAGGACCCTTAGAACACAGGATATCAGAACTGGGAGGACCCTTAGAACACAGGATATCAGAGCTGCGAGGGTCCATGGAGGAGGGCTGTTAGGACACATTGTTAGATTTGAGAGGGCTTGGAACAAAAGATGTGTGTTAAGGGACTCTAACGACCTCCTTTAAAAAGGTTTTAAAGGAGAATGCATTTGAGAGATCTGAGCAACCAGTTTCAGCTTTTGGCAATCAGTGACTTGGTGGCTAAGTGCCCATCCCAGAAACAGGAAGGTCCAATTTAAATCCTGTCTCTGACATCTCTTGACAATGTTATCATGTGCATTTCACATCTCAGGGATCTAGATTAATGGTGTCAAACTCAATAAAAAACAGGGATTGATTAAAGGTACATAAGGATCCTTGCTGGCCACATATTATCTGAGAAAACCACATGTTAACATCATCCTTATTTTATTGTATTTGTACTTATTTTGTTAAGTATTTCCAAATTCCATTTCAATCTGTTTTGGGCTGCCCTCGGAATATCGGAACATTACATCGCACACTAGAACCTGCAGCAAAGTGTCCACCTGCATTGACAGAGAAGACTTTCTCATTCAGGAATTCTCTTCACTTTTAATTTTAAAAAATTTTTTTAAGTATTCCATTTTCCAAGTTTGGAAGGTAAGTAAAAGAAGCAGCTAAGTATTACTGGTGTTCTTTCTGTTTTCCAGAAGCCAGTATACGTTGAAATGTTGAAGAGCAAAGTTACTGACTCAACTTCTACGGTGAGTTAGCGATTGATCACTAATGAAAAAAAGGCTGGCACATCCTCAACAACTCAATGAGCTATTTGTGGGATGGCAGAGACAAGAATGAGCTGGCACACATTTCTAGAGAGTATTTCTAGAAGAGCTTTCTAGCAATGAATACTCAAAGCTCCCAAACACCAAATATTAAGAGTTTATGACTCATTTAATCCAATTCCTTCATCTTGCAATTGAGGAAATAGAGACTCAGTGAGTTAAGCCACATAGTAAGAAAAGCAGAATTTGAATTCAGGTCCTTGGACTCCACAGCAATGCTCTCTCCCCTATACTAACCTACCTAATAGAATCAAAGAACACTAAAGATAGGAAGGAACCGATAAAGGAGACTCACTGTCCCTCCCTTACCTCAGGCTTCCTTTTATAAAAAGAGAAAACAAAAGCAATCATAAATAATTGTGGATCATAAGTTGGAAGATGGAAGGGACTTTTCAGACCTTTGAATTCAATACTCTCCTTTTACAGATGAGGAGTGACTCTCCCAGGGTCTCACAGTTACCCGTTCCCTTCACAGTGTCCAAGGGTAGTATTTGAACTAAAATCTTCCTGATTCCAAGACTGGGAATCAAGGGAGAGAATAGGAAGGAATAAACATTTACATAGCACCTATTATGTGCTAGATACTGGACTAAGTGCTTTGCAAATATTATCTCATTTGTAATTCCCTGGACAACTACTGGTACAGGCATAGAGAGCTGGGCCTAGAATCAGGAAGACTCATTTTCCTGAATTCAAATCCAGTCTCAGACACTCCCAAGCTCTATGATCCTGGGCAAGTCACTTCACCTGGTTTGCCTCAGTTTCCTCATCTCTCAAATGAGCTGGAGAAGGAAATGGCAAACCACTCTATTGTCTCTGCTGAGAAAACCCCAAGTTGGCTCATAAAGAGTCAGACATTAAAGAATAACAAGGCCAAAGACATTATATCATGCTTGACTTGAGGAGAAATTGCCTAGTTCAATCCTCTCATTTTTGCAGATGAGGAAGCTATGGCCCAGAGAATGTGATTTCAGAAGGTCATATAACCTCTAAAGGTGGAGTCTGAGAAACACAAGACATTCTGTCCCCAGATTCAGAACTGTCTAGGACTTAAAGTAGGAAGTACCTTCTCAGCCAAAACACCATTGCACTGAAGTGTGAGCGTGTGCAGAGGCAGGCTCTTGGCTGAGGTCTTTTTCTGGGTCTTTATACCCTTTTGCAAGAGTGGTGTGATCCATCCATCCATCCACACACACATGTGAGAGACAGAGGCAGATGGGAACTGGCAGGCTGCTTCAAATCTGGACCCAGACCAAATGGTGATGGAGGATTATGCAACAGATAATGATTGATGTGCTTTACAAAGATTGGCCCCAAGAAGCTGTTCTGGCCTGGCCAGGAGAGAGAAGGAGATTCCTAGAACTTCAGGCTCTTTCTAAGCTTGGCCAAATGGGTACCATATATGTCATGGCCTTGTAGAGAGCCCTTAAGTTAGAGGGGAGGCAGTGTGGTTTTAGGGAAAGAGCCATAGGATCTGGCTCCAAATCTTGTTTCTGCCCTTTACTAGCTGGATAAGTCAATTCTCTCTAGGCCCCAATTTCCTCAATTATAAACTAGATTGGATTAGATTTCACAATTTTTTGTTCTTTGAACCCCTTTCCTCAGCAACCACAAAGGTGTTGTGACCCCTATGGAGTTATTTAATTTATGATATTCTGCTTAGATTTGTTCATTAAATATTTACAATAACCGCAATGATAGCTTTGTCCCCATAAGTTCCAAATTAAAACTTACAGTGTATGATTATAATTGTAAAACGTTGTTCTACCTATCATTGCAGAAACATGCACATACTGCTTCAAATATGCATATTCTTGTTGTCACCAAGGAAAAAAACATTTGTGATATAATTGACCAATTATTTCATGCTTCAAGAGTGATTAAAGACTTTTTAGCTCAAATTCCTTTGACCATCCCATTGGGCCCAAATCCCTAAATGGGAACCACTGCATTAGATGAATAAGGGCTTTTTCAGAGTTACATCTCTGATGGACTGAGTTAGAATCCACCCAATTTCTCCAATTCAATTTGTCCTTTAGCAAGCATTTATTAAGTGCCTACTGTGTGCTAGGTACTATGCTAAGCATTGAATTCATAAATCCAAAACCAGTCCTTTACATCAAGGAGCAACCATTCTAATGAAGGAAATGACAGATACTATAGTATTTTGGCATCCTGCATTGTGGTATCATGGCAAAAGCCCTGAATTTGGACTCAGGGAACTAGCATTCTAATTCTGAATTAAAGACTTTCCGACCTAATTGCTCTTGAGCTAAGAACGTGGGTCTTCCTCTGCAAAGTGAGGGGTCAGCCTGGGTAATTTCTAAGGACCTGCTAGATCTAAATGGCATGATCTCTAGAACTTGAGGCAAAAGTCCAGTCATCATGTTTCAAAGCCAACTTTGGCCTTCAAACACTACTAATGTGTGGTATAAGATACTCAATATATTCCAAGGATAGCTTACCAACACAATGAGGAGGAGATGGAATACTATAGGGTTACAGATCCTTTGTTTGTGAATAAAGAAATGCAGAAATGAGGTGACTTAGTCAATGTCATAGAGGTAGCCAAGGAGGGATTTGAACCCAGATTCTGAGTTCCTCTCTTCCCCAGCCCTCTTTCCATTGATTAACTCTCATTATCTACAGGACCCATAGAGTCCAAGACCTGCCACATTGTTGATGCTTACTGGATTCTAGTAGGATTGTATTGGAACGTAAAGATGTGCAAACCATTTTCAGCACATTAATCTGGTGAGATGCAAAGCACAGGTCTCACCGTTCTCCATACTTTATAGACAAGCAAACAGTCCAACCAAACAATGTTTCCCTTGTGATCCTCCCATCCTCTTCCATCTCTGGGCATTTACTGCAGACTATCCCCAGTCCTGGAATGTATTCTCTCCTCTCTGCCTTTGGGAGTCTTTCTATGCTTTCAAGGCTTAGCCCAAGGGACTTCTCTGTGAAGCCTTCCCAGGTGACCCCAGGTATTAATGTCCCTCTTTCCAGAACTCTCCTGAGGTAGGTAGTGCAGTGGATAGAGCACTGGGCCTGGAATCAGGAAAACTTGAGTTTAAATTCAATTTCAGAAATTTACTAGCTGTATGATACTAAGGAAGTCAATTTTAATCTCTATTTGCCTTAGTTTCCTCATCTGTAAAATGGGATTCCTAATAATACCTACCTCCCAGGGTTGTTGTAAAGATCAAATGAGATAATAATTCTAAAGCAGTTAGTGCCTGGTATGCTTTTATTGTTGTTCAGTCATTTCCATGGTGACCCCATTTGAGATTTCCTTGGCAACAATACAGGAATGGTTTGCCATTTCCTTCTCCAGCTCATTTTACAGATGAGGGAACTGAGGCAAACTGAGTTAAGTGATTTGTCCAGGGTCACATAGCTCCTAAGTATCTGAGATCACATTTGGACTCAAGTCTTCCTGACTCCAGGTCTGAACACTCTTTCCACTATACCACCCAGTTGTCCACTTGACAAATCATATTGCTCCTACCTCTGATGTTTATTGCCTACGTGATCTTGAATCAAGTTGCTTAACTCCCAAACTTCAATTTCCTCATGTAGAAAATGAGAGGTTTCAATGAGATGGCCTTGGAGGTTTCATTCTATATTTAGGATCCCATGATTGTTTGAAATAAATAATTTAGCCACATGACTAATACATATTGAAGCTGTGGTTCCAACCAAGGTCACAGGTTTAATAAAGGTTTGCCATCTCACACAGCAGCCATGGCATCCTGGCAAGCAGACTAGACTGAGAGTCAGAGGAGCTGAGTTCAAATATCAGCTTGTTTTCCTTCCTCCTTGTTTGACACTGTAAATTTCCATTTCATTGTTTTTAAAATGACATTGTCTCTAAAACGATCTCCAATGTGCCTCCTAGTTGTATGGTTTCTCCCTCTAACTTAAACATCAGAAAGTTTTACAGCTAAAAGGAATTTTGAGCTCACAAAATTCTGGATTTAAGATCTTAGCTCTAGTAAGAAGGGACCTCCTATGTGTGGTCTAAGCCCCTCATTTTATGAGCAAGGAAACAAGCCAGGATTACCTAAGTAATGCCAAAGGTGGGAAATGAGGTTTGGAGTCCAGAAAACCTACCTCCCGTAGGTCTTTGATACTTATTACTTGCATAACCATTCTTCAGTAGAATCTAAGCTTCCTGGGGGCAGGCAGCTTTGGCTTTGTTTTTTTTTTTTTTTTGGGGGGGGGTTGTTGTTTTTTGTCATTGCATCTCCAATGCTCACAGACCTTCAACTAAAAGGAACCTAATAAATGCTTGTTGATTAGTTGGTCTATCATTTAACTTCAAGTCTTAGTTAACAAGCATTTATTAACCACTTACAGGATGACTGTGAGAATAAAATGAAAAAATATATTTAAACATATTAAAATAAAATGGCAAATCTTTTTAAAATAAGTTAAATATATCATAATTATGTAACATTAAATATATTTTAATAATGTGATTTTTATATTAAAATGTATGTGTTTGTAAAAACTTTTGAAATTGGAGAGGCTTAGGTTCAAATCCTACCTCTGACACTTATTAGCTGTGTGACCCTAGGCAAATCATCCCACCATCTTCAGCTTCCCTGTCTGTAAGGTAAAACAAATTAGATAATTTTGAAGAACCTAGCTCAAAAAAAAAAATTTAACTCATATAAATGTCAGTTCATGTGGCTATTTTAATGATCCACTAATCATTCTTGTATAATACATTATCAATGCATTTTAGTAATAAAATCTCCAGTTTGGGTGAAGCCCCCTATTTTTAAAAAATAGTATTTCATTTTTCCAAATATATGCAAAGCTAGTTTTCAACATTCACTTTTGCAAAACCTCGTATTCTAAATGTTTCTCCATCTCTCCCCTCTTCCTTCTCCCAAGACAGTAAGTAATTCACTATAGGTTAAGTATGTGCAGTTCTTCTAAACATATTTCCATATTCATTGTGCTGCAGAAAAATCAGATCAAGGGGGGAGGGGGGGAACCACAAGAAAGAAAAAACAAACAATAACAAAATATTATGCTTTGGTCCATATTCGGTCTCTATAATTCTCTCTCTGGATGCAGATGGCACTTTCCATTTTAAGTCTATTGAAATTGCCTTGATTACTTCATTGTTGAAAAGAGCCAAGTCCAGCACATAATCTTGTTGCTACTATGTACAATGTTTTCTTGGTTCTGCTCACTTCACTTAGCATCAGTTCATGTAAATATTCCCAGGCTTTTCTGAAATCAGCCTGCTCATCATTTCTTATAGAACAATAATATTCCATTACTTTAATACACTATAACTTATTCAGCCATTCCCCAATTGATAGGCATTCACTCAATTTCAATTCTTTGCCACTATAAAAAAGGCTGCTATAAACATTTGTGTACATGTGGGTCCTTTTCCCTCTATTATGATCTCTTTGGGATATAGACCCAATAGAGGAACTCCTGGATAAAATTGTACGCACAGTTATATAGCTCTTTGAGATGTCCCCTATTTGTCATTACTAATAGCTATTTTTGGTCAAGATTTCTCACTCCTTTCCTGGTGGCTGAATTTAGAAGATCTTATCAGATGTGAATTTGTACCTACTGATTGCTGTGTACGTTGTTTAGCTGCTATTTTTTTTTCATTCTCAAAGTTAACACCTGTGGTTTCAAATATCACTCACTGTTGTCTGATCAGCAATTTCTGGTTACTTTGCTGTTGATGTTCAAACACAATTGCACAAACTTTGCATTTCTCCATTTTCTGGAATTTCCCCCTCCCAGCTGGCCAGCCTCTTCTTATCTCCCCCTTTCCATTTGTCACTAGACCAATTACTAACAGCTACCATACACAGAGTTCCTGTACAGATACAGATATAGTATTTGGACTTTTTCTAAAGGAGCTCTCAGGTGCCAAAAGGGAATTCAGATGCTATCTAATCCAATCTGCATCTAAATGATTATACAAGGCTTCCTGAACTCTAAATCCTTTTATACTACACACACACACACACACACACACACACACTCACATACATACACACTAACTGTGTGACCCTGAACAAGTCACTTAATCTCTATCTGAATTTCTTCAATAGTAAAATGAGGATACTAATAGAACCTACCTCATCAAGTTGACCTTGGATCAAATGAGATAATAAAGTATATAGTAGGTACTTAATCAATGTTTATTTCCTTTCCCTCCCCTCTGGTCCAATCTCAAAAAGAACTAGAATAAGGAATGGGCAGACTCATAAAATATAATAAGAATAATAAGCCTGAAGATCTTGGCAGCTCAGTTGCTTAATGGATAAAGTGCTGGATCAAAGGGTAGGCACAGTGTTCAGATCCAGTCAGCTGTACCAAGTCTTCAAGCTGAGGTTGGATCACCCCTGTTAGAGAAGGGTATTGGTGAGATTATTATTCAGATTCCTATCTTTCTAGATTTCCAGCACTTTGTTTTCCTTAACTCAAACTATATTCGAGACAAATGGTTACATAAGGATAAAGCTACTTTTGTATCTAGTATAGGACACTTCTACATTCTAGACAAATGGTTACAGATAGAATTACTTGTATCTAGTACAGGACACTTCTTTACTAACTCCAGGTCTTTATGTTGGCTGTCCCCATGCTTGAATTCCTAACTCCTTTCAAGACCTAGTTCTATTAAGAAAGAAAGAGAGAAAGAAAGAGAAAAAAAAGAGACAGAGAAAGAAAGAGAGGAAGGAAGGAAAGAGAAGGAAGGAAGGAAGGAAGGAAGGAAGGAAGGAAGGAAGGAAGGAAGGAAGGAAGGAAGGAAGGAAGGAAGGAAAGAAGAAAAAGAAAAAAGAAAGAAAGAAAGAAAAAAGGGAGGAAGGAAGATAATTCTTGCCCTCAAGGAATTTATGTTCTTCTAATAAGAAGCAGCAGTATATACTCAGATTAAAAAAAAAATTTGTACATAGTATATACAAAATAATTTCTGGGAGGTAGAGGAGTATTAGAAATTGAAGGAGTTCTAGAAATGTCTTCTCTCTTTTCTTTCCTTCTTTCTTTTTTCCTTCCTTCTTTCCTTCCTTTCCCTCTTTCTTCCTTCCTTTCTTTCTTATAGTTCCAATATCTAATCCAGGGACTGGAATATAATAGGTACTTAATAAATTCTTATTGAATTAATGGATTCGTTATAGTTGGATTGGATGGCTTTGAGGTCTCTTCCAAGTCTGAGATTCTGAGCTTCCATGAGGTCATTCATTCAAAGTCATACAAAGAATTGAGGATAGAATCAGGACAAGAACTGTGTCTCTAACCTATCAGTCTAGAAGTCTTCTCACTAGACAGCCATATGGTGATTCCATCTGGGACTAATCTAAGGCAAAATGGGCTTAGGGAGAGAGGACTATGAGGTCAGGAATAGGCTGCTGTAAGAAATCATGGCTACCTCCAGATATTGGCATCCTGGGACACACCTTAGGCTAGTTATAGCTCTGAGTCCTGGTCACTGAAAATGAGTGGGAAAGGTTGAATGCTATTTAAAGATTTTCATGAGTAATAATGACTATGTCTTTGTTTATGTGTTAAAGCTGAGGGCCAAAAAGATCACCTCCAAGACAGACCAGGAGAAAGAACTACCAAACAAAGAACCACCACATAGAGCCTTCCTGGAAATCCTCTTCTCTAAAACAAACTATAGTGATTAATAAAATTGTGCCCCACTACACTTTTCAAATCACAAGCCCCTTGGAGCCTTCTCTGGACAGATGTGGAATGCTGCTCCTAGATCTCTGAATCTCACCTAGAATTGGCTTCTCCTCCCTCCCCTAGGACTTGCATTTTGCACAAGACCAAATTTCAGAATGTGTGGGGGAAAAGACACGGGTGTGTGTGTGTGTGTGTGTGTGTGTGTGTGTGTGTGTGTGTATGTGTGTGTGTTTAATACCTTCAGATGAATGTGTGACATCCCCCAAATCAAAATCATTAATGCAGAATCCAGGGTCTTGAGTAGAAAGATGATGCAATGCATTGTTTGGATTACGGCCAAGTGGAGGCTCCCCCTAGCCCTCTACCCCTCTTCTCCAGTAAATCCTTTAGTGGACCACAGGGCAAAAAGTCCTGTGGTTCTGGCAACTCTTGTTCTGAGCTGCCTCCATATGATAGGATGGGACTTTGGGCTGCCAAGGGAGGGAGTGTTAAACATTGAATTCTGAGTTCATAGAAATAAATTTAGAAAAACTTAGTTCATAAACCAAGCCAAAAGTCCTCAGGAACAAATTGAGTTCTCATGGACGAAAAAGTCAAGGGCATTATTGTCAGTTAAACCCATTTTCATTATGCTAAGAATACCTGTTCTTTTCTTCAGTTGCTTTTCCCTTCATTCGACACTTTCTCAACTCTCTTTTCAATCCCTTTGTCATGTCTCTTTTATAAATGTCTTTCAATTTATAACAAAGGTGGCTAAACCCATCAAGAGTGAGAATTCACTGCTGTCATTGACCACAATAAAATTATTTTTCAAGATTTTAGTAGTCAATGCCTTTATTATACTATGTAGTACCTGAGGATGCCTATTCTCCATTTCCAAGTGGGTTGCACTAGTTTTCTTAGATTTGAAATACTTTATTCACATCTAGTCAAGAATCATAGTTTGTGAGCCCCTACCAATGTGTTTACTTTTACCAGTCAACCAATGGATACAATTAGTTGAAAACAAGGTATTTAATGAAGAAACATACTAAGAAAATTAGGAATAGCAGATTCTTCTCATAAACCTAAGACACATTTTTCCACAAATATATATCCCCCTAGTGGAACAGGTCCACACACACGTACAATACATGTGAACAATGAGCATGTATTTAGAGGCAATTCCTGTGATGTTTTAGGGCTGTCACTGCTGTTTGGGGATATCATTGTAACTATTCCTCTTGGTCTAGTAAGGCTGGGCTACATAGTCTTAAGGGTGTTACTTTCTGCTGGCCTCAGCTGATTGATGCTTAATGGTTCCCTGCTAGTGCCATGATTATCACTGGTCATACTTGGCACAGTACTAATAGGTAAAAGGCTATAACTTCTATATAACTGGCTTCAACTGCAGATCTCAGCTGAATGGCTACTATTCTCAAGAGAAGGAAGAAGAATGGGTTTTGCCATCTCTCCTTTAAATTAGAACCCAGACACTTCCTAGCTGTGTGACCCTGGGCAAGTCACTTAATCCCAATTGCTTCAGCAATAAAGATAGATGATAGATAGATAGATAGATGAATGAATGAATAAATAATAAATGAATGAATGAATGAATGGAAGGAAGGAGACCCCCTAGCCGTACCAACTCACACTACACTACAAAGCTGCAATCATTAGTTATTTAGTAATAGATAAGAAATAGGTTTATCAGTAGAACAAATTAAATACATGACATACAGAAGCAAGCTAACCTAGTAGCCTATCACTTATTAAACCCAAAATATTAGTGTGTTAATTTTTCACAAAAATTGCTGAAACCTGCCAACAATCTGGTAAAAATTGGGATTAAACCAACAATGAATGCAATATCTGAATAGATACTTGTGTTTTAAATAACAAAGGCTACTTCAGTCATGTCGGACACTTCATGACCCTGACTGGGGTTTTCTTGGCAGAGATATTTGTATGGTTTGCCATTTTCTTTCCCAGTTCATTTTATAAATAAGGAAACTGAGGCAAAAAAGTTAAATAACTTTCCCAGGGCCACACAGCCAATAAGGGTCTGAGGTCAAATTTAAACCCAGTAAGATGAGTCTTCCTGAACCCAGGCTCGTAGTTTAACCATTAGTCCCTTAACCACCTTTGTTAAGGATCATATCATAAATTAGAGGAGCAAAATAGAAATCATCTTTCAGTTCTTTGAGTAAGAGAGTTTATAGCCAATTGAGGGATAGAAAAGATCACAAGATGAAACCCAATTTTGATTATAAAAAACATAAAAGTTTGGCACACACATACACACCCAACATAGCTAAGATTAGAAGGGAAAGAGTTAACTAGGAAAAATCTTTGCAGCAAATTTCTGAGATAAAGATTTCATTTCTAAGATATATAAAGAACTGATTGAAATTGATTAGAATAACACCCATTCCACAACAAATAAATGATCAAAGGATATGAATAAGCAATTCTCAAAGAAGAAAATCCAAGCTACTTATAGCCATAGGAAAAAAAGTTCCAAATAGCTAATTACAAAAATTCAAATTAAAGCAACTCTGAGAAACCACATACCCATGAAATTTACAAAGCTGATATAAAAAGGGGGAAATGACAAATGGAGGGGCTATGGGGAAAAAGGCACAATATTACATGATTGGTAGAACTGTGAATTAGGACAAAAAAATATAGAACTATGCTCCAAAAAGCCACTAAACTGTGCAAAACCTTTGACTCACTTGCCATTAGTAGTCCTATAAACCAAGCAGATAAAAGAATAAGAAAAAAGTACTATGTGTGCAAAAATATTTATAGCTGCTCTTTTTATAGTGGCAAAGAACTGGACATTAAATGTGTGCCCGTGGTTGAGAAGTGGCTAAATATATTATGACAGAATATAATGAGATGGTTTCAGAGAACCCTGAGAGAACTTGTATGAACTTATGCAGAATGAAATGAACAGACCACAATAGCAATTTATATTACAATAATATATTGTAAAAATGAACAATTTTGAAAGACTTTAAAACCACGACCAACACAATAATCAAGCATGATTCAAGAGCACTGATGATGAAAAATGCTACTCTCCTCCTGGCAGAGAGGAAGTGATATAAATATATAGAATGAGACACAATTTTGGATATAGCTGATATTGGAATTTGTTTTGCATAGCTTTGCAAATTTATTATATGGATGAGAGAGAAAGACAGACATAGAAAGAGGGAAGGAAGGAAGGAAGGAAGGAAGGAAGGAAGGAAGGAAGAGGGAGAAAGGAGGAAGGGAGGGAGGGAGGAAGAAAGGAGGAAGGAAGGAAGGAAGGAGGAAGGAAGGAAAGAAGAAAGGAAGGAAGGAAGGGAGGGAACAAGGGAGGGAGGGAGGGAGGAGAGAGGGAAGAATGGAGGAGAGAGGGAAGAATGGAGGGAGAGAGGGAAGGAGGGAAGGAGGAAGAAAGGAGGAAGTGAGAAAGGGAACAAGAGAGGAAGAGTGAAAGGAAAAAGGAAAAGGAAGGAAGGGGAAAAGGAAAGCAAAAAAAGGAAGCAAGAAAGGAAGGGGAAAGAAAGTAAGGCAAGAAAGAAAGAAAAGAAGGAAGGAAAAAGAAAGGAAAGAAGGAAGGAAGGAAGGAAGATAGGAAGGAAGGTAGGAACATAGGAAGGAAGAAAGAAGGAAGGAAGGGAGGGAGCAAGGGAGGAAGGGAGGGAGGGAGAGAGGGAAGAATGGAGGGAGGGAGGAAGAAAGGAGGAAGCAAAAAAGGGAGCAAGGGAGGAAGAGTGAAAGGAAAAAGGAAAAGGGAAGGAAAGGGAAAAGGAAGGAAGACAAAAAAGGAAGCAAGGAGGAAGAAGGAAAAGGAAGGGGAAAGGAAGGAAGGCAAGAAAGGAAGGAAGGAAGGAAGAGGGAGAAAGGAGGAAGGGAGGGAGAAAGGGAAGGAGGGAGGAAGATAGAGAAGAATGGAGGGAGGGAGGGAAGGAGGAAGGAAGGAGGGAGGAAGAAAAGAAGGGAGGAAGGGAGCAAGGGAGTAAGGAGGAAGAGTGAAAGGAAAAAGGGAAAGGGAAGGAAGGGGAAAGGAAGGCAAAAAAGGAAGCAAGGGAGGAAGAGTGAAAGGAAAAAGGGAAAGGGAAGGAAGGGGAAAGGAAGGCAAAAAAGTAAGCAAGGGAGGAAGAGGAAAAGGGAAAAGGAAGGGGAAAGGAAGGAAGGAAGGAAGGAAGGAAGGAAGGAAGGAAGGAAGGAAGGAAGGAAGGAAGGAAGGAAGAAGGAAAGTTAGGATCTAACAGACAGACCAGACCCTAACAGACCCAGGATCAGAATACAGAAAAATCCTTAGCTGATTTTTTTCTGTGTAAGACAGTTTGTTAGTCCTCAGAGCTTTGGCTGTGGTAAGCTTTTCCTTTCTGAAAGGACAACCTTAACTCTAGAGCCAAGTTCTTTTGGAATCTAGAATAGCCAGTCATCTAAGTATGACCCACAAGAATAAAGTTTATTTTTTTTAACTTCCACTTGTTACTTGCCAAAGTCAGTGTATCTGTTCTAAAATTCTTTCTGACTTAGTTGGAAAAGCTTTGCAGACTCCATCTTAGGCCCCTAAACTCCACCCGTTCTGCAGTGTCTTAGGGGCTACTCTTCAACCAAATCACTGAGAACCGTTTTTATCTAAGGCTGCCTGATATTTTCATTCCTAAGATTCTTTTGGTCTTTCACCAAATGAATGAGGAGTGAGGGTGCAGTAGAAAAGACAAAAGGAAAAAAAATAATAACTCTCAAATGGAACAACTTCAGGGTCTACTTCTAGCCTTATGTCAACCCCTTTTCCAAATACCTAACTTTTTGGTGTATAGGGTGGCCCATAGGTGTCAGCCAGTCCATGAACACAGAAAGATAAGAGAGTCCCTTCCCTTTAGAAACTCATAATGTAATGGAGAGACAGTATGCAAACAATGAAAAACAAGCTCTATACAGGATAAATTGGATATTCTCAATAGAGAGAAGGTTGTAAAATTAAGGATTGGGAAAGACTTCTTGTAGATGAGATTTTAGTTGGAATTTGAAAAAAGCCAGTACCTGTCTTTGAGCTATCATCTAAAACTCAGTAATTTGATAGATCTCCATCTCATTGGTATGGGTACTAATCCCACTGGTATAGACAACAACCTCTGTGCCACCATCGATGCTTTGTCATCTTATGGAATTCTTGTCCAGATTCTTCATAAATCCTTCCTAGAAAATTAACCTGGGGCAGCTAGGTGCTGAATTATATAGAGGGCCAGGTCTGGAATAAGAAAAAGTTCAAATCCAGCCTCAGACATTTATTGGCTGAGTGATCCTGGCCAAGTCACTTCACCATGTTTGCCTCAGTTTCCTCATCTGTAAATCATGCTGAAGAAAGAAATGGCAAACCACTCCAATGGGTCAGAATGAGTTGTACATAACTAAACAACAGTTGTGTTTTTATTTTAGTAAATGTCTCCCAATTATATTTTAATCTGTGTTTTTATTTTAGTAAATGTTTCCCAATTATATTTTAATCTAGTTCAGACTGTGCTTATGCCCTGAAAACCATGGGTACTTCTGTATAAAGAACGGTTTGAGATGGAGAGAGAGCTGAATCAGAGATACCAGTTGGAGGGCAATCGAAATAGTCTAAATGAAAAGTGATAAGCATTTTTTTTTCTTTAAGAAATGGTCAATGGTGGGCAGTGGGGATTCATGTCTATGTCTACGAAGAGCCCTTCTTTGAAAAAACAGGTTTTACTTGAGCCAACTGATAAACCTTGACTGAGACTTGTTACTATTGAAAAAGGAGGAAATGCCTCTGAAAATGAATTGCTAATACTCTCTCAGTCTTCAGTTTCTTCTTTGTTTTTATGCTAACACAACAAAGTGTGTTTGAAAAAGACTTATAAGATGGCATCCTTCCCTCCTTCTCCCCACTTTTGTTTGCAGAGGTGGGCGACTATGGGTATGAAAAGCTACAGACTTTTTCAAAATGCTTGTTAGTTTTGTTATCCTATTTTCTCCTTCAACTTCATTCTTTCTGGTAAAGGGGAGCTCTCTGGAAGGGAAGTTAGGATAGATGCACTGGAAAATATAAGTCAATTTGATTTTTTTAGGATAGCACTAAAATTTTATTTTAAAAGAAAAAAGTTATCACCTTTGGGCCCAATTCCCCCAGGCTTTCTTCAAAGAGTCTACACAGACTGAAAAACTAGAGGCTCCTATGAACAAGAGGAAGATGTGAAATAGGTCCCGGGCACTGGTAGAACAGTTCAGCCTATCATTTTGGCCCCATTTCCATCAAGATGTGCAGCTCATTTCCATCTGTGCCATGTCCTGAGTTATTTTGAGCCAGCGTGTGACCTCATGTGCCTCATGATTTGTTTTGAAGGTTTCCTAACCCATCTGTTCCCCTGAGCATCTTTGCAGCATCCCTTCCCTGAGATGGGATGGGCCAGGCTTTCTTTCCTGGACCCAGACTGCACTTCCTCCAGAGGGGTTTCTTTCATGCAGGCACTTAGGAGAATTCAAGGGCATAAATTATATTCTCAGATGAGACTCTCACTAAGCACTGCCAAGCCCAGAAAGGTTCCTTGGACAGAGAAATTACATTTGCAGGGAAGTTTTTGGTCTTCCTTGGTAATCATTACAAAGTAAAACAGGACTATTCCTCTCATCTCTCTGGCTCTGGTCCACAAGCTTCAGCAAAGAGTGGCCATAAATATCCATTTGACAAAATTTGGGAGCATTTAATCATTTAAAAAAACAGAACACCTCTTAGGTCCTTTTCAAGCAAGCTCTGATGACTGAGAGGTACATGATATCAACCATCACATGATGTGAGGAATAAAAACTACCCTTGAGAATCCAAATGCAGGATACAGACTAACCTTGGAAATCAAATGGGCACAGAGGCTGCCCTTGGAAATCCAAATAAGGATTAGAAACTACCCTTGGGAATTCAAATGGGGCATAGAGGTTACCCTTGGGAATGCAGGTGGGAGATAGAGACACCCCAAATGGGGGACAGAGGTTACCCTTGGGAATCCAAATGGGGGGTAGAAGCTATCCTTGGGAATTCAAATGGGGGATAGAAGCTATCCTTGGGTATCCAAATGGGGGATATTTATCCTTGGGAATCCAAATGGGAGATAGAGGATATCCTTGGGAATCCAAATGAGTGATAGAGGTTGCTCTTGGAAATCCAAATGGAACATAGAGACTAACCTTGGAAATCCAAATGGGGGATAGAGGCTGCCCTTGGGAATCCAAATGGAGCATGGAGCCTACTCCTAAGAATCAAAATGGGAGACAAGAACCTACTCTTGAAACCAGAAGTTCTGGTGTCCAGGACTTGATCTGTTCTTTACTAACTGTGTGACTATGAAAATTAGTTGCTACTTCTCTGAGCCTCGGTGTACGCATATACAAAATATGGACAATTTTTTTTTTTTTACAACTGACCTACAAGACAATTGGAGGAAAATCCCTTTTAAAGGATTCAAGGTCTGTAGATCTGAGTTCAAGTTTCAGCTCTGACACATTGGTCAAGTCACTTAAATACTCTGAGTTTCAGTTTCCATGCTTAGAAAATGAGGAGGGTGAATATCTAGCTATAAGATCCTCTGCAGTTATAAAATGCTATGTAAATGTGATTTTTAAATCAGTATTATTGCTGTCATTATTATTATTACCGTTTGGGTATGCTTTCCAACTAAAGCCTAGCTTTGTTTAAATCTTTATAATATCTGAAAATATCAAACGATGAGGCTCTTTGGAGAATTTAGATGTGCCCCAATACTTTCCTCTTAATGTAGGCCCAAGTCCTATCAGATACTGTGGCCACTCTTGGCAAGAGAGGTGAGTTCACTTAATATGGTTGTTTTCTTGAAGCTCTTGTTAACTTTTGGATAGAGTCATATGGCTGGGTTGGGCAGGGTGGAGCAGAAGGTGTCAAATTTGCAATTTCCTAAGAGTGCCTAGGCTCCTGTGAGCTGAGGAGAAAGGTGGGGGCGGTTGTTCCTTAGAGTGTGCAAGTGTGATCACAGGATGTTCAAAGCATCCATGAGTTATAGGATGAGAAGTCAAAGAGAAAACAGTACATTTCTATACTGTCTTCTACAGAACTACCTTTGGAGTAAATGCGAAAGTGACATGGTTATTAAACCCAGAGGAAACTGTGCAATCAAATCGTCAAATCAATAAACGTCAATTAAGCACCTACTATGTAGCAAACATTACAACTATTAAGCACCTAGTATATGTTGTGGAAACTATATGGTTCAGTGGATAGAGCATTGGGTCTGGAGTCTGAAAGACCTGAGTTTAAATCTGGCCTGAGATAATACTAACTTTGTGACCCTGAATAAGTCACTTAACTCGTTTGCCTTAGTCTACTGGAGAAGGAAATAGCAAGCCACACCAGTATTAGCAGATCTTGCTGAAGAACACACCATGGACTATATTGGTGTGCTATGGTCCAAAGAGTGCTAGGTCACAAAGAGTCAGACATGATTTAAAACAATAATAACAATAAATGTATTAAGCACTGTGCTAACATTCAGGTTCTTAAAAAAAAAAAAAATACAAGAACAGTACCTGCCCTCAGTGAGCTCACAATCTAAAGTACAAAACAACATGTACAAAAATGCCATAGACTGAATAAATTGAGGAGAGTCGATAGAGGTGATGCATTAGCATTAAGTGAAATTGGAAAAGCCTTCTTGGAGAAAGCAAAAATTTAACTGGGACTTGAAGATAGCTAAGAGAAAGAGATGACAAGAGAAAGCATTCTAGTAGCAGGGGGGACAATCAGGAAAAATGTCAAGAGTAGGGACATGGTGTGTCAAATTCAAGAAACAGCAAGGTGACCAGTATCACTGGATTGAAGAGATAGGAACAGAGGAAAAGAGATAAGATATAAAAAGACTGGGAAAAGTAGAAAGAAGCCAGGTTATGAAGATTTTTGAACACCAAACAAATGATTTTATATTTCATACTGAAGGTAAGAAGTCACTGTCATTAATATAAACCAAAAGATTGTTGATTAATTCGAGTCAATAAGCATTTATTAAATGTTCCTCACATGCTAAGTGCAGGAAATATAAATGAGCATAAAGAAAGACAAGATTCTGCCCTCAAGAAGCTTACATTCTAGTGGGAAAGACAATCCATAAGAAACTGAAAAGAGTAGGGGGGTGAGAAGAGAAACGGAGAGATAATAGAAAAAGGCCAAAGAAACAAGAGTGCTGTCTGCAAAGGAATGACGATGTAGATGGCCCCTTAAAATGGTGGTTCTGGAATGAACCAGCCAATCAAAAAGAGTAAGGTACTTCCAGTGTGTAAAGTCCCCGAGGTGGACTGAGTTGTAAGGCAAAGAGATTCTGTGGTATGATAGTGTGAGTCCAGAGAGTTGGGGGGGGGAGGGCAGCCTGTGATTAACAAAGGTCTGATCACTAAAGATATAGCCTTGATTCAGAACATCCCAGGGCTAGCCCACGTAGATCATGCTGCTGGTCTATGGGTCTGAAGCCTCCTGGCAAATTGACTTTGCTAGCCAAGCAGTCAGGATAGTTTCCATGTCTTTTAAGGGAATGTACCCTAACCTTTGAGAACTAGGGCTTATAGAAAAGCTAGCCTATGCCATGTGGGGAGACTCTGGTAGACAATATTCTATCTACTTCATATAATGAATACTATCCTAGATTTGGAGTTAGGTAAAACTGGGTTCAGATCATCTTGGCTGTGTGATCCTGAGCAAGTCTTTTAAAGTTTCTGAGTCTTTATTTCCTCATCTGCAAAAATGGAATAATAACAGCACCTCCCTCAAAGAGCTGTTTTGAGGAGAAAACGAGCAATGTTGAGAAAAGTAAGCTCTTCTCATTCTATACTTTACTACAATATTTACATTTCTTGAAGATTTTTAGATCATAGATTTAAAGGTAGAAAGAACCTTACAAGTCAGATGATCCACACAGCCCACTCTCCTTTCATTTTACAGATAAAATTAAATAATTTACCCAAGATCCCACAGCAGTCAGTCTCAGAGGAGGGATGTCCTCTAGGTCTGAATCCAGCATTCTTTGCTCCATTCTTTGCAAGCCTGCTGGTGTTAGCCCACTATCAAGGTACTGAGTCTCTTTGACATCAAATGTCACCTCATCTCAGTACTTTTGAGTGTTTGATAACCACTCCCAAGTCAGAGAGATGACTGCCCTTTGACACTTTCAGGTAGAGTAATTCACGACCCCCTATTCAGATCTTATCCTATGCTGAAAACATGGTCTGCTTTTCCAGTCCAAGCCATAGCTAGAAGTGATTCACTTGAAAGGGGATAAGCATCATTTTCAGAAAGAGTTGTTATGGTATCCAAGACAACCACCAAGAGGATTTCTGCAGATAGAATTGCTTCTGGTGACCTCCAGAGAGGTGTACGCCTGCTTCATGTAGCCCTTGCTCTCCTCCCCCTTCTGAATGTCTGGTGGGAGCTGTACATCATTTCTTTCCCCTCCTTCCAATCTGCTAATGCTGTACTGGGCATCAGGGATCCAGGAAAAGAGAGATGAATTCCTGAATCCACCAATATTCAAATCCCAACCTGAGACCTATCTCTGACTCCCAGGATCCCTTTCTTCCCTTCACTAACCCTCCTTAACCTGCTTTACCCAGGGCTTCCCACAGATTAAAATTAGTGTTGATGATGATTAATTAGTAAGCTAGTGTTTGTAAAGTGCTAAGTGAAGTGTTAATTTTATTAGCAAATAGCTCCTTCACTGCTTTCCTAATCCCAGCTTGATTCTTTGCCTTGGAGTGGGGGCGAGAGCTTCCTAGGATGATACCATCACAGAATAATAAAATCTATTTTGGGAAAGGACCTATGGATATCTAGCTCAGGACCTTAGAGGTCAATAGATCATAAACCTAGAGCTAAAGGAGACCTTGGAGGCCAAACTGAGGCCCTGAGAAATAAATGTACTCATTCCATTTCACATGGCTAGGAGAAGGGAATAAATATTTATATAGCACCTACTAACTGCTGGGCATTGTGTCAAGTGCTATATAAATATCTGATCTTCACAAGATCCATGATATACTGGTACTGTAATTGGTCCCATTTAACAGTTGAGGGGAATTGAGGTTAGATGACTTTCACAGAGTCACACGGCTAATAAGTCGCTGAGACTAGCTTAGAATTCAGCTCTTTCTGAGTCCAGGCCCAGTGTTCTATCCACTTCGTGGTTAACTATACCTAGCTTCGTCCAATGCAGGTCTTCGTGCCTTTGGGTCTAGTACTTTCCCACTGATCTCAGAAGCCTTCTAATCCATTCCCCATCCAAACAGGAATCCCTCCCACAATATTACTAACAAAAAATCATCTGTTTTCTACTCAAAGACTTCCCAAGATGAGTAATTTAATACCCCTTTCTTTGGAAAGAGACCACCCACCTAATCCATGCTCTGGATTCCTACCTAAAAGCTTATTTTTGCTTTTCTCCTTCATTGCACCCGTTTTCTACCCAACCCAATGAAGACAACACAGGGACATGAGAACTGGCTTTTGAATATTGGAGGGACTGTTATATGGAACAAGGCTGCTTAAACTTTCTCCCTTCACAACCCCTATTCATCTGAAAATCTTTTATGTGATCATAGGTATATAGGAGTATAAAACAAGTATACAAATCAAGCATTTATTGATAAGAAATCATAATTTCACAACCCTCCCACACTCACAAGGACTTATCTGGAGTTAAGAACCACAATTTAAGAAGATGGGATGTTAAAGGTGATTTTATGACATCACTTTTATGCTTTTCTTTCTGACCAATTCTGCTCTCTCTCCTTTCCTGGGGTCATCAGCAATATCAGCCCCCATAACTTAAGGCTCTCTTCTGGACTCTCTTCTCTCTTTAAGAATTATTTCTCTTGGTGACCTCAGCTCCTAGAGATTTAATGATCATTTCATTAGACTCATATAGACTCACAGATCTATACAACCAACCTCCAGCCAAATCTTGGCCCCTAGAAGACTGAGCAAGGGCAACAGGTGACAGCCAAAGCAGGGAAAAAATAAAAAATCCCTAATGATCAGAGCTGTCCAAAAGGTTTGGTAGCTCAGCAGGTAGGGGGACCCCCCTCCCAATGGAAGTCTTTAAGCAAAGGCTGGACTCATCACTTGTTGGGCATGGTGTGAAGGACTGATTTAGGCGTGGATTGGAAAAGTTAGGCACTGAGAGTCCTTCCAAGTTTCGTAAATTAACTGTTGTTGTTCTTAGCATGACTTCATCTCCCTCTCCCAAAAAATAGCTATTTGAGAGTGGATGTGGGAGGACAAGGAACATAAGTCAGTGATGACTAAGTACTGGAAGGTTCTCACAACTGGTGTTTGGTTCACCCCTGTCTCTTTGAAAACTCTGTGTGTGTGTGTGTGTGTGTGTGTGTTTCCTGGAAGGCAGTTCCTTTCATAATGCTTAGAGAATCTAAATCACCTGCTTCCATTTGAAGCCAGAGCTTAAGGCCCAGAATTCTGAGGGTAATTCCCTTTTATGATTCCCACTAGCTGCTAATGTTTCCCTTGCTCCACCCCACCCCCAAATGTCCCTGTGTCTATTTTGTCTATATTTGGATATGCCCACAGTCAGACTGTAACTAGACTCCTCTAGGGTAAGGATGATTTATTTTTGTCTTTGTATCCCCCAGGATCTACCATAGTGACTGGCACACAGTAGGTGATTAATAAATGCATGTTTTATGTATTAATTGAACAATTGATAAGATTCCCTAACAGTTATTTCCTAATATTTTTTAGACTTCCCATGATCCCTTGGTATCTGCCAGTTATTTTTCATGCTTTTCTTTTTCCTTTGCCTCAATCTTGGCAACATGAGCTTATGGAGTAGATAACATCTTCACAGTCAGATCTGAGTTCAGATTTTAGTCCTGACACTTTCTTGACATTACACAGACTAATTGGCAAAGTTAGAATTCAAATTCAGACTAAGTTCAAGGCTCTTCTCATTGAAATGATCTACTTGATAAATGCTCAATGAATTGAATTGAGTTTTGTAATTGTAAAAGACTTTAGAAATGGAAACTATTCCTATTCCTTCCCTTCTCTTTTATTTGTGACATCACAGAATTAGTATGTTGGTAAATATTTAACAACCAGCTTTCCAAGGGGGATAGCACATAACCATGGCCCACTTTAAAATGTTAACCACATTCTTAACAGTTTCTTTGCCATTTTCTTAATTTAGGAAAATGACAAAAAAAATCAAATCAAGTCATGATTTGCAGCATTTGTAGATTTTAGTAATGTTCAACACTCCATGACCCCATTTGGGAGTTTCTTGGCAAAAATACTGGTATACATTACCATTTCCTTCTCTAAATCACTTTACAGATTATAAAACTGTGGTAACCAAAGTCAAGTGACTTGCTCAGGGTCACATTTGAGCTTAGGAAGATGAGCCTTCCTGACTGCAAGCCTGGCACTCTACACTGTGCACCTAGCAGCCTGATTTAATTATCAGCTCTCACAAGCCCGTTCAAGCTGGCTGTAGCACATGTCTGCATTGTGGCCATTCCTTAAGTCTGTCAACACTCCCAAGAGATTAAAGTCCAAATAAAATGTAGAACCGATGTCTTATGTCAACGTGGGGCAAGAACAGGGTAGACACAGTCAAGGTCCTAAGTCCACAGACACTTGTATAGATAACACAAGCTCTCCCACATGCTATCCACAGGGCCCCAAACTCAATACCCAAGAATAAGAGATATTCTTATGAATTATTCAGGGAAGCGGCTGCAGAGGGGAAGAATCTTCCGACTTAAATCTGGCTTTCTGAGTACCAATTCTCCAGAATCCTGAATGGAGCGTTTGTTTCTCTTTGGCCAAGTCCTATTGGCACTTTGTGGATGGCCTGGCTCATTTCCCCATGGACATGTTTCTGCAAAAGACCCTTAAAGATTACTGTTTAAACACTTGAGTCTCTATAAATGGCTCCCAGTACAATGTCACCAAAAAAATCCCTGGATTTGAAGCCAAAAGTCCTGAATTCACATTATCCACCTCCTGAACATCCTTTAACTTCATTGGACCTCGCCTCTCTTATCTATAAATGAAAGGGCAAGACTTAGTGATCTCTGAAGTCTCTTCCAGCTCTAGATCTGGGATTCTATCCTAACGAGCCCTGTTGCTGAGAACATTTTTGAAGATATTATATAAGGTGTTACCTCCTCCAATAAGTTTTCTCTGATCACCTGAATTAAAAGAGAATTCTTCCCTGTTGAGTTCTTCCTGTGCACTTCTCACATTTTAACTCTGAATTACAACTTTTTGGTGAGTGTTTTATTCTCTCTAAATCTGTAACCTCCTTGAGAATAGGGGCTATCTTCTTTTCATCTCAGTGATCCCAGCACTTAAAACAATGTCCTGCATAAAGTAGGTATTTAATAATAGAATATAGGAACTGGAAGTGACTTTAGACTGTATGTCAACTGACTAGACCTTTTGCATTTTATATATGTGGAAACTGAGGCCAAGAAAGGTGAAATGATTGCTCTAAAATTGCTTGGCAAGAGAAGGAAAGAGAATAAAAGCTTGTAAGGGAAGAAAAGAGAGACAGAGATAGGCAGAGAGACAGTGAGAGAGAGAGACAGAAAGGAGAGAGATAGACACACATAGAGACAAAGACAGAGAAAGATAAAGAGACAGAGAGAAGAGGGAGGAGAAAGGGAAGAGATTGGAGAGGGGAAGAGAGAAAGAACAAAGAGAGAAAAGGAATGACAGTCACAATAACCTAAGTCATTGTAAAGGAATCCCCTCCCTCCATTCCTAGTTGAAATTATTTTGCATTTTAGATAGATGGAGATACACACACACACATATTAGCTATGTCCATTTTGTCCCCCTCTCTGAGAATGGAAGCTCCATTGGGGGGGTTCATTTATATAGCTAGCACCCAGGACAGCACCTGACATATAGTAGATACCTAATAAATACTGACTGAATTGAAATGAATAACCAGAAGAACTATAGCTAGTCTATAGACTTTTAAAATTTTATAAAGATGTATATATGTATAAATATATATATATATATTGCCTCATTCCATCCTCACAAGGGCCCTTTGCAAATATACATCCAGGTGAAATTTTTGCAGAACTCATTATACTTATTTTTCAGATGAGGAAACTGACTCAAAGAGTTTAAATGGCTTACTCCCAAAGAATGGGAGAATCTTGTTGGTAAATAACTACATTATTCTAATAAAATGCACTAAAAATAGTCATGTTAGTGAAATTTATGGATTGAAGAAAAATCATGAGAAGACATGAGAAAACAAGGATGAGATAGAAAGGGAAGAAAGCATTATAATGCATCTGAAAATCTGAAACAGACTCTCTTACCAAAACTCTTACTAAACTCTTTCATTTTGAACTTTAAAAAAAAAGTGCTAATGATTCAGTGAAAGACAAGCTAATTGGTCTCCAAAAATATACAGAAATTCTGAATTGAATTGATTTTTTAATCAATGAAGCTGCAGAATGTTCAGGGAACTCTTTGAGAAGCATATCTCGTTCAAATCACAGCGCCCACAAGGAGCTCACCATTCCATTTATAAAAATTAATCAACAAACTTAATCTCTGTGAATCCAGATTCTCATTTCTGCTCTCAATCAAATTCAGAGCAAGGGTCAATCTGCTGGCTAAATGTGATCTGTGGGCATCTCTCTCAAAAACTATACCTAGAATATAACTGTTGGTTGACAAGAAACAAAATCAAAGTTCTCAGTAATTCTGATAAATATTTAACGATTGTAAGACACTTAAAATTTTTGTTATGTACTAAATAAAGTTTTCTTTATGAAAAAAACACATTTTTATTCTCCTTCTCTCGTGCATATATGTGGTACACTATAGAATTTCTTCCATGTTGAAGAGGGGTTATGGAAAAGTTTACTGAAAATCATGGCATAGGGGCACTGAAAAGGATTAGGATTCCCTGATCTAAACACTCTACAGAGCCCAGACCCTTTACAGAATCCTTATATTTCATCTCCTGCAGCACTCTGTTCCCATCTCAAACATCCCTGTAACATTTCACACTGAAAAAAGTCTTATTACTTGGAGGCTCCACTGTGGGCCTGATAATTAGCTGAGATAAGTGGAGGGTCACTGGATTATTGAAGGCATAATTCCCATTCATTAGCTCTATTTCAAATTTGTGGTTGCTTCTAAGAACAGAAAGATAGCCTCATTCTCCAAAAACTGTTTGGGGTTTTTTTTCTTTCTTTTTTTAAGCCTGAGTCTTCATACCCTGCTGTGCCTTTCACAGCTGTTTAATCAAGACTTAGTGGAAAACACAGCACTTCTAGCTGGTTTTGGATGTTCTCTAGTAATGTTCATTTTGCATATTTTGGCATCTTCTTTTTGCTTGGTCCTTTGCACCATCAAACCTCCAAAGATGATGCTCTGTGATACTTTAATCCATCCAGCTTTAGACCTCCTGCCAAGGATCAAAAGGTGTCCCAGTCATTAAGTGCAAGTTCATAAAATTCAATTATATCCAGCTGTTCCCAGAAAACCAAGCCATTCTTTTTTTCCCCATCTGAGGCAATTGGGGTTAAGTGACTTGCCCAGGGTCACATAGCTAAGAAGTGTTAAGTGTCTGAGTTGGATTTGAACTCAGATCCTCCTGACTTCAGGGCTCTATTCACTGTGCCACCCAGCTGTCCCTAACCAGGCCATTCTTTCAGAGGTCCACCCCAACTGTTTTCTTGACATCTACTCTGCAGCTGAAGGTATGAAGGCATCTTCTTTCTCTCCATCTCTTTACCTCTTTCTCTGACTATAATTAGATCATTATTATCTCTGCTTCTGGAAAAGTCATGTCAATCAGCTTCCCAATGGTTCTCTACCAACCAACCAAACCAAAACACTCTTCACTGGCCAACCAATGCCCCTGTTAGAATATAAAGGGGGCAGTTAGGAGGCACCATCATACACAGAGTGCTGTGTCTGGAATCTGGAAGATTCACTTTCCTAAATTCAAATTCAGCCTCAGAGACACTTATCTACTGTATGATCCTGTCACTTCACCCTGTCGAGCTCAGTTTCCTCATCTGTAAAATGAGCTGGGGAAGGAAATAACAAAACACTCCAATATCTTTGCCAAGAAAACCCCAGATGGGGGTTACAAGGAGTCAGATATGACTGAAATGCCTGAACAACGTTAGAATATAAGCTCCTCAAGGGTAGTAAGTATCTCCTCTCATATTTTACTTAAAATTCTGCACATGCTAAGGTATAATGATTGCTTTTCATTCATTTAAACATACTCAAACTGCCCAAATGCTAGATTCCAAACTTTTACACACACACACCTTTTGATTTTTCAAACAGCTGAGTTCAAATACCCGAGTACCTATGAACTCAAGTGTTCCCTTCAATGACAAGTCCATGTATATCTCTTGTCCTCCGGTATATCACTTGATCTCGTTCTACTATATGATACTGGCTTCCTTTCTCAATTTACTTTGCATTTGTTGAGGTTCCTCAGGAGGAATGTATCCATCTAAAGATGAGCCAGTCCATACACAAACCAGCTCAATGGATCTGCCTAGATGCAAATAAAAGTTTGATTCAATATTTTTAAAGATTTCTTAAATAAAAGGAACTTTTGCTAGTGAAAAACAGCATATTATCACATCATATATTTCATACGTTTGCTATAGGTACTAGGGGGTTTCCTGAGATCACAATACTATCATTGGGTTATCTGCCCATCCATTTTTTTTCCAATCTTATTTCATATTTTTCTTTTATAATAACATTTCATGATCTGCTACTACTGCCTGTTCATTCCAACAAAGGCCTCTCTGTTCCCCTCTAATGAGACAATGTAAAGCACTGAGCATAGTACTTGGTACATTTTTATTGTTTTTCAATCCTGTCTGACTCTTCATGACCCCATTTGGGGTTTTCTTGGCAGAGATACTGGAGCAGTTTGCCATTTCCTTCTCCAGTTCATTTTACAGATGAGGAAATTGAAGCAAAACAGGATTAAGTGACTTGCCCAAAGTCACACAGCTACTAAGTAATGTGAAGTCAGATTTGAACTCAGGGAGATGAGTTTTTCTTGATACCAAGCCCAGCATTCTATCCCACTGATCACCCAGCTACTTTATTTCCTATATAATTTTGGATAAATTATTTAACCTTCTGGGTCTCCGTTTCCTTCTCTGTAGAATAAAGGAATTATACCAATGATCTCTAAGTTCCTTTAAAGTTATATATCTGTCATTTATGTTCTGAAGATCATCATTGTCTATTACCACATATTACTTGATAAGAACGACTCCCCAGGCAATGCAAAGAACTTGCAATTGGGATCATCTGCGTGCTTAGACCTTAAACAAGCAGAAGAGCTCTTCTATGTCTCATATATATATCATGCCTTCAGCATATGTTGATGATGCTGGGATTTTTTTTTAAGCTTTTTGTTTTCTTTTTGCTTTTTTTTTCTAGTTTGGTGGAGTTAAGAGAAAATTTTAGTAGGTAGGAGAGACAAAGAGAGTTTTGAGGAGAAAGATATCTCTCTTCCAACTTTCTTGTCAGACTTAGGCAATCAGAGTTCTTGAGAGGGGGAAAGGGCTGACGTGGGAAGGATTGATGAAAGAAATTGCCAGTGGGGAAGTGACTGGGCTTGGCAACTAAGACCTTCAGGGCAAGACTTTTTTTTTTTTTTATCCTTAATATATCCTTAAGGTCTAAAGTAGTATTTTATACATAGCTAGTTAGCTAGCTGCTACTGAGTAAATGTTGATATAAGGCCCTTCTAGGATTTGAGATAGTGCAGGTAAAAGCAGTACACACACACACACACACACACACACACACACACGCCCACTCCAAGTGTCCAGCCCAAGGTGGCAATGTGGAAGAAAAACAGTTAAGAGCCAGGAAAACTGCAGAACCATTATATCTAAGCTGTTACCACATTAGTTTATGAATGGACAAAGAGAGCTGAGTGGGAGAACGACCTGCATATGCAATAGAATGCATATATCAGGAATAAAACATGGGACCACCAAGAGATCATGAAAAGGGAAAAGGACCCACATGTGGTGGCAAAGAATTGGAAATGGAGAGAATAGGATATCAACTGGGGAATGGCTGAACAAGTTGTGGTATAAGAACATAATGAAATATTGTTCTGTAAGAAATGATCAGCAGGATGATTTCAGAAAAACCTGGAGAGACTTATATGAACTGATACTGAGTGAATCGAGCAGAACCAAGAGATCATTGTACATGGCAATAGCAACAATGTTCAATGATCAATTATGATTGATTTAAGCTCTTCTGAACAACGCAACATTATCCAAAACAATTCCAAAGGACTTGTGATGCGAAATGCTATCCACATCCAGAGAAAGAATTGTAGAGTCTGAATGCAGATAGAAGCATACCATTTTCACTTTTCCCCCCTTTCTCCTGGTTTCCCACTTTTGTTCTGCTTCTTCTATCGCAACATGACTAATGTGAAAATATGGTTAACATGATTGCACCTGTATAGCCTATATCAGATTGCTTGCTGTCTTGGAGGGAAAAGAGGGAGAAAAAGCTCAAACTCAAAATCTTACAAAGATGAATGTTGAAATCTTTACATGTAATTTGAAATATATATTTATGTATGTATATTTAAAGAATCATGGATCTGGAGATGGAAGGAACCTGAGAGAACAAGTGGTTCACTTCCTCTAATTTTACAGAGTAGAAAACTGAGAAACTAGGGAACTTAACTGCTTTGCTAAGGTCACACAGATAGCAACATCAGAGGTGTGATTTGAATCTAGGTCTTCTGATCAGAATGAGATACTCTTTCCTGTGTAGCCTAGAGCTTTCAGGGCTGGCTCTCTATTGAGGAAGCTAACTTAAGAATCACATGGCTAGGGAATTGAATCCCAGTTCCAGCAACAACTGTCCCTAACAATATGGGGAAAATCATTCTCGTTTTTAGGGTCATGAATTTTAGAAGCCTGGATCCAATTTGGCAAATAACAGGATGCTTTGGAGACAAAATAATGTGTGTGTTCCTGCATCAGTTGTTATAACACCATCTGCCCCACCAGAACATTCTTCGCCCTGTTCTCCACGAAGCACATAACACAAAATAAAAAGGAAGCAACCCAGCATCTGTCTTCAAGTATCTGAAGATTTGCTCTTCTGAGCCCCAGAAGGCAATACTGGAAATAAAGGAGGGTGGGGGGCGGTGAGGAGTAGCTGGAGGGAGACAGATTTAAGCCTGTGTAACAAATGGACTGTCTGGGGAGTTAATGGATTCCTCCTCACTGAGATCTTCAGGCAAAGATCGAGATACGGGGTCAGAGGGTGATTGAGGGGGATTCTTGTTCAGGCTTTGATTGTTCTAGATGGCCTCTGAGATCCCGTCCAAGTTCTGGCTGGCTATTTCAGTGCTCAACACCTCTTTACCTAAATCACACCGGGCTGAAGAGGGAAGAGAGGACTGGAGAAGGTTGCCCCAATCCCCCTTCAGCCATAACCCTCTCAGCCCCCTCCCCATTCCCCACCCCCACACCTTCCTTACTTCCTCCCCCAGCAAGCAATTAATTCTCCTAAGCCATCCATCTGTTGGCTGCGGCCTTGGGACAGAACTGGTTGCTTCCCCATTCCCACCACCTTTCACCCCCATATGTTAAGTTTCATTTTGGAGACGATGCCAATTTCTGCCTCCAGTCCACCCAGCCCACCCCTCCTAGCTGTTCTTCCATTTTGACTGAAGCCAGAAGCCCCTGCTGTGTCTGAGCCCCGGTTCCTGCCTCCCTGGGTCCTCTCTTCCATCACCTCTCTCTCCCGCCGCCACCCCCCCTTCCCGGATCCTGCAGTGAGAACCGCCTGACCAGTTGACATCAAGTCGTCTCCATGGTAACGTGCCGATGTCACAAACATAGGATGATGACTTCACTGCAGGGGATCCCGGAGAAAGGGGTGGGGGGAATAAGGGGAAGATAATTCAGGTCCAAGCTCTTGATCCTGCACCCTTATTGCTTATCCCTCCTGGGAAACTGTTCGGGAGGATAGGGTTGGGAACTACGTTGGAGAAATCTTAACCCTCTATCCTTTTCCCCTCACTTCCCCCAGCCCGACCTGTCCCGTTTAGCTGGCTCAGCTTGGATAGTGACTCCAACTTGCCTTGGGGGATGGGAAGAATTGGGGGAAGGGAAGTTTGGAACCCAAGACTTTGCTCCCAAGCCACCTTCCCAAGCCTTGGCAGGGAGGTCAGCGCCCTCGAAACCTCAGTCCGGCCACGGAATAAATAAATGATGTCTCTTAAAAAAAAATAGAGAGAGCATCCCTCCCAGCGGCCCTCCAGAGCAGCCACCTCGGCGGGGCGGGGACGAAGGAGGAATGGGGCGGGGGGCGCCGGCTAGCTGCGCAGCCCCAAGTCCCACCTTAAGAGGCGGTGCCTGGCGCTGGGGAGTGTCAGGAAGAGGAAGAGGCTAGGGAGCCGAGCGGGAGGCTGAGTGAACGAGCGAGCGAGAAGCGAGCTAGCCAGTGGCCGTGCCGGAGCGGCCAGTCCAACGGCGCGCCAGAGAGAGCAGCTCCGCGCCGCGCCGCGCAAGCAGCCGCCCGCGCAGCCATAGCCGGCCCCCCCAGTCCCCCAGCCCTGCCAGCAGCCCCGCTCGGCGAGGCGCGGCCAGACCTCCGGCCACAATGGCCACCGACGAGCTGGCCACCAAGCTGAACCGGCGGCTGCAGATCGAGGACGGCGGCGAGGGCTCCGATCACGAGCAGGGGCAGGAGCAGCGGCCGCAGTCCGGGCTCAATGGGGCCGCGGCCGGAGCAGGGCCCGGGGCAGCGGACGAGTCCGGGGATCCGCTGGCCAGCGCCGACTGCGAGCTCAGCGCCAAGCTGCAGCGGCGCGCGGACCTCAATTTGGGGATCGGCGAGCCTGTGTCCCCCAGCCGGAGGGTCTTCAACCCCTACACCGAGTTCAAGGAGTTCTCCAGGAAGCAGATCAAGGACATGGAGAAGATGTTTAAGCAGTGAGTGTATTCCTTGAGCCCCACGTCCCCCCTCCTCCTAACTCACGCACTGGGGTCAGGTGCCTCCTCCCCCCACCTCCAGCCCTTCTCGGAATCACGGATTTTCAGAACTTGAAGTGTCCTTAGGGTCATCTACTTAGGGGCCTTTGCTTTTACACATAGGGAAACTGAGGCCCAGACTTTCCCAAGATCCTTCATTTCTCATCCCCCACCTCCCCAAACCGTGCCTTCATACTCTGCAGTTCTGTATCCCATTCTATGTGCTCCCACCCTAAGAATCTCTCTCCCGGTCTCCTGAAAATCTTCCTCCTGGGCCCTGGAGTGAAAAGGCTCCATTTACGGTTCCCCTTTAAACCTTCTCTAAGATTACCTATCCCCAATCCCTACTTCTTGCTTATAAGGTAGGAAAAAAAACACAACACCAGTCCCCCCTCCCCTTTGAAAACTCCCCTTAAGACTCAAATCTCTCTCCCTGCCTCTATCCCAAGCCCTCAGCTAGCTTCTCCCTCTCCTCCCTTATCCCCTCTTCAGGCCTTGGCTACCGGGGCTTCTAAAAGAAAAACAGGCTGGCCCCAAAGAAAGTTCCCAGGGAATAGGAAGCCTGCAGAGCAGGTACAGGCTGGAGGCTGCCCTCATGGGCCCTGGGAATGAGAAGGGCAAATGGCTTCCAGGAACATTGGCTCCGGATGATGGAATGGTCCTGATGGTTGAACTGTGGCCCAGAAATCTTTGGGTTGGAGAGAGAGTGTTTGGGGAGGTGAAGTGTAGAGAGGGATGTGAGACAGCTTGGAGGCAATGAGCCTCCAGTCTGAGCTCTGACTTTGGTCGGCTCGAGGAGGTGCCTGCAGTAAGGTTGGCAACTGTCTCTGTGCCAGGAGCGGGATGGGGGCAGCATCAGGAGACTGTCTCTGTCATTTAGCAGCCAGCCCCATCAGAAATCCAAACTCACAGCAGGACTGGATTCTGTTCTGTTTCTGCAAATGCTCTTCCCCCAGCTCTCCCACCCCCAATTTCACAACTTCTCTCCCTTCTGCTTTTCTCTCCTGATACTGAAACTTTTGACTTCATGATAAGGCTGTGTGGTATAATGGGAATCTCTGAGACCTGGCTCTCCCAGGATTGAGATCTCAGAATTCTGGTTAACCATCAGCTGCTTATCTTTATTTCTCTAGGCTTCTTTTTTCCTCAATAAAATTGGGGAGGGTCCCCAAGAGGTCCTTAGTCAGAGGGCTTCCATTCCAGCTCCACCTTTGACTAGTTTTATGACCTTGAGCAAGAAGAAATTGGGAGACTGTTAGGAGACTAAGGTCCTCTTCCAGATCTAAATGCTGTGATCCCCATGATCCTTTTCATTCTAATAGCTGACTAGGAGACAGGAATTTGATCTCATTCCAGCCTTAGGAATTTCTCTAGGATAAGTTTCCCCTTCCTTTCCCCCCTAGTCTCAGAAGATTTGGATGATCTTCTGGAGCTATTGGATGGATCTGAAGTATCTGAGCCCAGTTCTCCTTGTCCTGAAGGTTCCATGGCTACATGAGAGATGGGTGTATATGTATGTTCTCCATTGAGTAAAGTTGAGATATAAGGGCATAGGGAGGGGACTGGTCTGACTTTTGTGACCCATTTGGGGTTTTTGTGGCACTGGAGTGATTTGCCATTTCCTTCTCCAGCTCATTTTACAGATAAGGAAACTGAGGCAAACAGAGTAAATGACTTGCCCAGAGTTATATAGCTAATAAGTATGTGAAGCTGGATTTGAATTCAGGAAGATGTTTTCCTGACTCCAGACCTAGCACTCCATTCATTGTGCCACCTAGTAGAACAATGACTCCCAAACTTTTTTTTCCTGAGGTAATTGGATTTAAGTGGCTTGCCTGCTCCCAAGGTCACACAGCTGAGCAGTTTTAAGTGTCTGAGACCACATTTGAACTCGGGTCCTCCTCTCTTCAGGGCTGGTGCTCTATCCACTGCACCACCTAACTGCCCCAAGCCTTCTCTCAGGTCCTTTTTTAGCATTTGATTCCTTGGAAAGCTCAGGAAACATTTCTTTGGAGGCTAAACCTTTGGGTATCTGATTCCATGTCCTTTAATTATAAAAAGCCCCGGGGTTTAGACAAGTCAGGACCTGAGTCACAAGGTGTTGCTTACGTTGACCTTGGACAGCTTTCTCTGCAAGATGAAAGGATCTAGATGAGCTCCAAGATCCTCTTTCCACTCTAAATGTTACCTTCCCATGATTCTTTACGACTTCCCTGCTAATTTACCCTATTTCATGTCCTGCAGCCAATGCCACACAGCCCTGCCCTAAATCTTTCCAAAGTTCCTTCCTTTCTGGCCTTCCCTTCCTGTTCTGGCCCTGAAAGACATGCCCCCCAGGAAATTTCCAACCTTTACAACCCCATCTAGAAAATCCTCATCCACAGGACATAACTTCAATAGAATGGAAACCTGCCCACCTCCTAGCTGGGTGGAACTGATACAAGCCCTGTAGGCTCCCCGTTTGGGAGAAGAAATGATTAGAGCTGAGGCCTTCTAGGGAATCAGCCATAGGCTCGTCTTGGGCTCTGGCTCAAGCAGGTTTAGTATTCAAGGAAAACAAGGCACCACTGTGCCAGCCCAGACCGGCCGTCCCCAGGCTGTTGAGCAGTAACTAACCAGCTCCTGCTGAAGACAAAACCCCATTCTGCTCCTGACACTGAGGCCCAGTGAACTCCTGGGTCCCAGCCCATCTAGCCTCCAAATCCTTCCACTGATCCCACCCAGGATGGAGATTTCCTCCAGCCCCCCCCCAACCTGCACACACACCCTCCCCTCCTCGGCTCCCTTATTTGATGGGATGAGAACATGAGTCAGAGGTAGGAATCTAAATCTATCCTCCCTTCCCTGAACCTCAGTTTCATCTTTTCAATAAGGAAGTTAGAATAACCCAGACCGGCCTCCACAGTCTCTATTCTAAGGTTCCTCCTGGCTCGGACATTTTCTGTTCTAAATGTTCTAAATACCCTTCCCGCGTAGTTGGGACATTCTCTTTTCTAAGGAGCTCTCGCCTCTTATCCACAGGGATCTTTCCCTACGCAGAGCTGCCTCGTGAGCTCTGGGTAGATGAGTCAAAATCAGCCCCAGATCGTCTTCCTTCCCCTCTGGGCTGTGTAGGACAGCCTCACCTGCTGCATTCTGATTTTTCCTGAGGTTACCAATTTCTCAAGACCGTAGTGTGATGGAAAGAACCCTAGAAACCTTTTGGTCCCTCTCACCCCAAATTCACTTCCCTTCATCTCCCTTCCCTTTTAGAAATTTACCCAGACTTTTGCCAGTAATTCCCTTTGCTAAGAGAAATGCACTTGGCTGGTGTTTGGACCATCTCTCCTTTAGGGTGCCCACTCAGATAGGGCTTTGAGTGGTGTAAAGTGAGACCAGCAGCAGCAGCAGCGTGTAATTCTGTCTCCGGACATGCAATCAGAGGCCAGTACCCCTTTCCTTAACTCTCCCTACATCAACCCAACCCTGTCCCTGTCCTTTGGCAGCCAACTAGTCCCTTCTACACGGTTCCCTTTTCTCCAGCCAAGCCTTCTTTCCTTTCACAAGCTCTTGAGGTCCCTGTTATCACTCAGTAAATGATCACCCCAATTGTAGCTTCTCCTTTCAGCTCCTTCAGCCCCATACTACTACCTCTTCTTAGTTCTAATATTAGAATTATTATTCCAGAGTGCCTTGGGGGTTTGCAGCTGGTTTTTTCCTGTGAGGTAGGGAATGTCCCTGAGGGAAAACTATGGCACAGAAATCAAGTGGCTTGCCCAGGGTCATCTAGCGCTAATATAAATATCAGAATTGAGATCTAAATGCAGGCAGGTCCCCATCTGGGAGTCCCATTGGATGGTCTCATCCCATTGCACTGTGCTCCCCTTTCTCCCATTTTTCCCCTTCTTTCCAGGAGCTTCTTTTCTCCCTATTCAACCAAGGTCTTCCTTAGGGAAGCGGTGAGTTAATGAGCACATCCCTGCAGGCAGGACTTCATGTACTTCCAATCAGTCTTCTGGGATTAAAGACAGCAATCACTCTTCCCAGAGTAACGTAGAAGATGAGCACCAGAACTTCTCTGGAGAAAATCACTGGGAGAGGAGGTGAAGGTTGAGTTCCTAAGTCTGCAGTAGTTCAGCACCATCCCATTGGATGGCCTAGAAAAGCTACTTTCTCCTACCACGTCCATAAACCACTTCAATGGCCCATACCATAAAACCAGGGGAACCTTTTTGTGAAGTGGAAAACCAGTTAAATCCATCTGGACTATCTGGGGAAGACGTGTCTGGCTGAGAACTTTCCACCCAGGTGGGGCTTTAAATAAGGGAAGGTCCTTAATCATCTCTCCTGAGAGAACAGCAAGTTTCTCTTGACTTAAATGTATTCATTCCTTTTGACTTCTGCCTTTGCCTTGTCCATTTTTATTTGACTTCAGCCTTCCTCCTGGACCAGGGGAGATATGTGGTTCTGGCTCTGGCTTGTTTCTTCTTCATTTCCCTCTGGTTTTTTGTTGTTGTTGTTGTTGAGGCAAATGGGGTTAAGTGACTTGCCCGGGGTCACACAGTGAAATGTTAAGTGTCTGAGGCCAGATTTGAACTCGGTCCTCCTGACTTCAGTGCTGATGCTCTCTACCTACTATACCAATAGCTGTCCCACCTCTGTTTTTTTGGTAGCCTGGTCCTCTTCTCCAATTTCTTCATATAATGAGGAAAAGCTTTAGAATGAATCTAGAATGTCAGAGTGGGAGGGCCCTAAGAACATGGAATGTCAGCACTGGGAAGACCCTTAAAACACAGGAGGTCAGAGCTAGGAGGACCCTTAGAACCCAGGAGGTCAGAGCTGGGAGGGCCCTTAGAACCCAGGAGGTCAGAGCTGAGAGGACCCTTAGAACCCAGGAGGTCAGAGCTAGGAGGACCCTTAGAACCCAGGAGGTCAGAGCTGGGAAGGCCCTTAGAACCCAGGAGGTCAGAGCTGGGAAGGCCTTTAGAACCCAGGAGGTCAGAGCTAGGAAGACCCTTAGAACACAGGAGGTCAGAGCTAGGAGGACCCTTAGAACACAGGAGGTCAGAGCTGGGAGGGCCCTTAGAACCCAGGAGGTCAGAGCTAGGAGGACCCTTAGAACCCAGGAGGTCAGAGCTGGAGGGCCCTTAGAACCCAGGAGGTCAGAGCTGAGAGGGCTCTTAAAACCCAGGATGTCAAAGCTGGAAGGAGCCTTAGAAAACAGAATGTAAGAAATGGGCTAAAGTTGAAAGGAAAATCAAAACTGGGAAACTTGAGGAAACTAAAGCTAGGATTATGGAATGATTGATCTTACATCACATAGTTTTTTTAAAAAGCATCTTTTCCCTCCTCCACTGCTAGTCCCAAGGCCTCATAAGGCAGAGTCCAGCACTCCAGCTCTGGGTTCTGGGCCTGAATTTCTAAAGCCACAACTCTCCTACAACTGGGGCAGAGGAAGTGGTTTCTGGGGGGTGCAAGGAAGTCAGGTCATTTGGCCATTTGCTTGCTCAGCACAGACCAGTTCCTTAATTTTACAAGGGACTCCTCAAATGAGAGAACAGATGGTTCCCCAACATCCAAGCACAACCAAGTATCCCTGAGCTCCTGTGGGACTGACGTTTAACCCTCTAAGTTAGTAGCTATGCTGGGCCTGAAAGATCTGAGTTCAAATTCAGCCTGAAATACTTCCTAGCTGTGTGATCCTAAACAAGTCATATAATTCCTATTAATCTCATCAGTAAAATGAAGAGGGATGGACTTGATTGCTTCTCAGGCTGTTCCAACTCTAGTTCAAGATCCAGTGAGTGATGTAGAAACCAAGGTTAGGAGAAATGTTAAAGTGACTTTATCCCCACATCTTTCATCTGATCTGGACAGCATAACAGTGGGATTCAACTCTAAAGCCATTTTTCTGCTTCTTGACTTTTATTTTCGGATCTGAACAGAGCCACTGATAAATTTCATTTTTTTAATCCTTTATTATTCCTTTGCTGTTTCTTACCTTGCTTCCATCATAGTGGTAGAAGGTTCAGAAATCACACATATTTGGGGGGAAGCAGTCAGGGTTAAGTGACTTGGTAAGTGTTTGAGGCTGGATTTGAACTCAGGTCCTCAGGGCAATGCTGTATTCACTTCACCACCTAGCCCTCCTTTCTTGCACATATTTTTAAAAGGCCTCAGAAAATCTTACCTCAGTGCTCATGATCAGTCACCGTGATTAAACTTTTGTCTCAGCCCCCATGGGACTGAGCCTTGTGACCAATGAAGTAGCCATAGAGTAAGGGAGACCACTCCAAATGGAACAAACTTGGAGGGGCTGCTAAAAAGAGTGTTCCCTGCTCCCCGAACACACCCCCACCAGTGCCGAGGGAGAGGGCTCGGTCAGCTGACTCCAAGACCCCTCCCTTGGCCCTGACCCTGACCTTGGTCTCTTGTCTGACACCCCAGCCCCTCAATCGCCACCGATAGATATCAGGCTCTTGAGGAGGGAGACGCCGGATGTGAGACATCCACTCTCTCCTTCCTTTCTCAGAGCCTGTATTAAGTGTCCCGGTCAGATGGGATGTTGTAGTAGGGACAGTGATAACCTGGAGCACATCCACAGAAAGGGAGCAGGAAGGTAAGCGGCCTGGGGGCATCAGGGGAAGAACCTGGGATACTGAGCCGGGAGAAGGATGGAGAGCGGAGCCCTCTTTCACTATTTGGCCGGACTGTCTAGTGGAAGTGCCATCGGACTTTTCCTCTCAGCCCTTAAGGTATAATTAGGAGTATGGGGAGTTAAGAGGGAAAGATGAAAGGAGGCAGAAAAGCAAATTTCTGTTCAGCAAAAAGAAAAACTCGTGAAGAACTGAAACTTCCTAATGATAAGGGCTGTCCCAGAGTGGGACGACCTGCTTTGGAAGATGGTTGGCTTTCCCTTTCGGATAAAGGGAGGATGAACTCATTTCAGCGATCATTGGTTTTGTATCTACAGCTATGAAGGAACCAATCCCCCCATTCTACAGGGGGCAGGGACTTCTCCCAGGTGACAGCTAGTTAGCATCCAGCCAGGACACTGGTACTGGGGATTATTGTACCAGGACGGGCCCGAGGTCCCTCTGAGCCCTGAGACTGATCTGTGACTCACCCATGTGTCGCCAGGAAGTTCTAAAAACTTTTCCCACCCCCACACTCTCCCCTGACTGATTCAGAGACTGGTCCAATGTCAAAATTCATCCAGTGTAGCTGAGTTTGGAGGAAGTGGTGAGTGATTGGGTAATCCCCACTTGAGTCCTGCTGTGGGGGTGGTGGGGGGAGGAATAGAGACTGCCTCACTGCTGTGGAGTCATTCTGCCTCAGACTCTTAGTCCTTAAGGCTACAGGCTATTTAGTTTTTGCTTTTAGAGCACTCAGCAATGTGCCTGGAACATAATAGGACCTTAATAAATTCTTGTTGAATGAATGAATGAGTTAGTGAGTGATGGAAAGAGTTCTATCTTCTAAGAATCCCTCCCACCTCTGATATTCTGTATTCCAGCAGCCTCCCAGCTCTGACCTCCTGGGTTCTAAGGGCCCTCCCAGCTCTGACCTCCTGGGTTCTAAGGGCCCTCCCAGCTCTGACTTCCTGGGTTCTAAGGGCCCTCCCAGCTCTGACCTCCTGGGTTCTAAGGGCCCTCCCAGCTCTGACCTCCTGGGTTCTAAGGGCCCTCCCAGCTCTGACTTCCTGGGTTCTAAGGGCCTTCACGGCACTGATATTGTGTGTTCTGAGGTTCTTTTTAGTTCTGCCATTCTGTGTTCTAAGGGCCTTCCCAACTCTGACATTCTGTGTTTTAAAGTTCTTTCTAGTTCTGATATTCTGTGTTCTAGGCTCCCTCCCCCACTTCCAGTCAATTCTGCTATTGGTTGTATTCCATGATTTTATGTTTCTAGTTAGTGTTATACTACAGACCAGACTTTTACCCTTAGTCATAGCTATATCTGGGCCTCAGTGTTCCCCATCTGGGAAATGGTGTAAGTGAATCGTGAGCTTCTCAAGGGCATTACTAACTTTAAGGTGAGCCTGAGCCTTGGGGCCTGATAAGGAAAGGGAAGGCTCAGGGTCATGGGATGTGAATGAGTCACAAACTCAAGGGTCCAACCCCAATGGAGAGAATGGCTACAGCAAGTGGGAATAAAGCTCATCCCCTTGCTAAGGCCCACCAGCATTCCACAGCTGAGCTGCTGGAGAAGACCAGCCCTGGTGCCCCGGCCGCCCCCACCCTGGCCCACAGGCCGCCCCCACCCTGGCCCACAGGCCGCCCCCACCCCGGCCCTCAGGCCGCCCCCACCCCGGCCTTCAGGCCACCCCCTCCCCGGCCCTCAGGCCGCCCCCACCCCGGCCCACAGGCCGCCCCCACCCCAGCCCTCAGGCCGCCCCCTCGAGCCTCCTCTGGGACCCCAATGCCCACAGCACGTTTGGAGCCGCAGTTTTCCCTGGGGCTTGGAGGCGTTATGAGGGAGGGGAGGAGGAGGGGACTTAATCTGAATGGAAGGGTACGTGTGCGATGTGTGAGCTGTTCCAACTCGGGGCCAGGGGGGAAGGGACTGATTTGTCCGCGAGCATCCGGGGCTCTGCAGCTGCTGAGTCGTTCCCGAGATGAGCTATTCACTGAGAGGCGGGCAGGAATGTGGGCAGGGTGCCAGGGTCTCCAGGCTCTCAGCAAGTGAGAAAGGTGCTGAGCCCCGGGCCCGGATGCTCTGTTGCCAAGCAGGGCCAGGGATGGATCGGCCCACCAAACAGGCAGTGCCGAGGGCCCAGCGCCGCCTTCCCCCTCTCTGCAAATGAATGAGCCTCCCATCCCTTCCCTGGGGCAGGGGGGGGATGGGGAGAAAGCAAGAGAAAGGAGAAAAGCCTGCCTGAGGTTTCTGTGTGTGGTGGTGGGAAGGTCACTTCCTTTTTCTGGACTTCACTTTCCTTATATTGTTAAGGAGGAGGTTTGTCTAGGTCCCTCCCTAAATGCTGTGTGCTAAGGACCTTGCCAACCTGACATTGTAAGACTATCCCAGCTCTGACAGTCTCTGTTCCAAAGCCCCTCTCAGATGATTTGCATTCTATGTTCTAAGGCTCCTTTAGCTTTAGCTTTTTGTGTTCTAAGGGCCTTCCTAGCTCTGACCTTCTGGGTTCTAAGGGCCCTCCCAGCTCTGACCTCCTGGGTTCTAAGGGCCCTCCCAGCTCTGACATCCTGGTTCTAAGGGCCCTCCAGCTCTGACTTCCTGGGTTCTAAGGGCCCTCCCAGCTCTGACCTCCTGGGTTCTAAGGGCCCTCCCAGCTCTGACCTCCTGGGTTCTAAGGGCCCTCCTAGCTCTGACATCCTTGGTTCTAAGGGCCCTCCCAGCTCTGACTTCCTGGGTTCTAAGGGCCCTCCCAGCTCTGACCTCCTGGGTTCTAAGGACCGTCCTAGCTTTGACACTCTCAAATATTCAGTCTTCAGTCATATGAAGAAAGTTAGTGAGCCACATGTGGCCACATCACCTACCTCTCTGGAGAGATGGGGAATGGAATGGGATGAAATCATCTCTGAAACTAATGATCTAATATTGTGCCTCAACTACCTTAGAAAGACTCTTCATCTGCTTTCTGCTCCTCCCTTGCAAGATTGGATGGAATCTGAGGCAGAAAGGAGCTTGCTGCTGCTCCCAAGCGAGCGAGTGTTGGAACTGGCTTGTGCCATTGTCAGCTAGATACCCGCCTTCAGATTTGCTCCCTGCTGACATCTGGACTGGCAGCAGTCATCCTGCTGATCAGACACAAGGCCTGGGAGGAGCTCTGGGTTATCCAGCAGCAGGCACTGGATTGGGGACCTGAGGGGAAGGAAATGAGACCTAACTGAGCCCAGAGGGAGGAATCGGGGCCACCGGGGGCCTCACACCAATAACAGGCCAGACTTGGGAGTGCCCACAGGTCCAGACCCTCTGCTCTCCTCTCCCTCCATCCTCATGATATAGAACAGTCTCTTCCAGGTTACCCTGGGTGCTGACCCCACAAAGCTTGGCGGGGGGGGCGTTGGGGAGGGAAGGGTCCAGTCCTAATTCAAGGGTGATCTGCCCTCACCACAGACTCAAAGTGTGCCAATTGTTCAGTTGTTTTTAGTTGTGTCTGACTCTTCATGACCCCATTTGAGGTTTTCTTGGCAAAGATCCTGGGGTGTTTTGCCATTTCCTTCTCCACTTCATTTTACAGAAAGGAAACTGAGGCAAATAGGATGAAGTGACTTGCTCAGGATCACACAACTTGTAAGTGTCTGAGGACAAATTTAAACTCGAGGTTGTCTACCTGGCTCCAAACCAAGCCCCTTAGCCACCACTGCTCCTAGAGCTAATGAAAATACCCCATCTTTTCTGGTGGTAACCAACTGACAGCTCATACTCCTATGGGGCTCTGAGTTGCAAGCAGCCCTTTCAGTTCCTTCACCAGACATTAAGTAGCCTCCTCAGGACCCGGCTTTGTTGGCAAAGGCAAAAGTGAAACAGTTGCTTTCTGTAAGGAGCTGATATTCTATGATCTCAATAACCCTGTGGTTATTTTACAGATGAGAAAGTTGAGGCTTTAACTTACATAATTACATATTTAGAGTTAAATTCAGGGTCCAAAACCTATGACTCAAATGCAGGATCATGGGTTTTAAAGCCAGAAGTCTTAGAAATCACCTAATTGAAGCTCCTGCTTTTACTGATGAAATGAGGACCAGAAGAAGGTATCTTGCCTAACTAAGTTCATACAAGGAGCCATTGGCAGAGCCGAGCCAGGATTTCAGACCAGTTCCTCTGCCCCGGCACACTCTTCACTGTCTTTCCTATAGGCTCCCCAGCTGCTTCTAGTTCCAAACAATTACTGAATACCTACTATGTGCAAAGCACTGAGCTGTAAACACGGATCCCTTGGGGCCTTGGCTGGTCATAATCCCCTCCCCAGCTTGACTCTGGACAGCCTCCTCCATCACATAAGAGCTCAGTTCCTCCGGCAGCCCCTGCGGTTGGTCTTGCTGGCCCATCTGTGGCCTGCTCCAAGGCATTGCATTCCCTAATCATATCTCTCAGACCATTTGGCCTGTGGGCAGGACCCTGGGGACCCAGAGCGCAACCACAGACGCATTGATTGGAAACTTATTGACTTGGAGCGGGCTAAGGCCTGAGCTGGCAGGAGTGTGGCAGGGAGTGCGGCAGATACTCCAGCGATCCAGGTGGCTCACAGTCACTCCACCGTGGACCCTCCTCCAGAGTGGCGAAGGAAATGGAGCTCTTCTAGTCCCTGCTGAGAAGAATCACTGAACATTAATGTAGAGATATTTGTTAACTGCTTACCAGGACTGGAAGGAACTGTAGAAATGGGAGCATCTGGTCTTCATTCCCCTGATTTTTCTTGCCTTCCCTGAGAACGTTTATGGGCAAGATAAATAGCGGGTAGACTGGGCGGTTTCCGAATTGTCCTTCGCCGAGGCGGGGGAATGGCCTCAGAGAGCCCTGTAAGCCCGAGTATAGAATTAGAAGGAATAGGGCACATTTTCTAGTCTCCTTGTTTTACAGAGAAAGAAACTGAGGCTGGAAGAGATCCCATGATTTGCCCACTATCGCCCAGCTCTGCCCACTTCATTCTTACCAGATTGCTTCCTCCAGTAGTTATTTCTGGTGTTCTTCTAAACTGAGGCTTCTGGGGAGACTGGGGGGGGGGGTGTTTTAGCCCTCAGGAACTTCTGGTTTCTGACCGGACTCAGGCCGGTCCCTCTATACCTCCCAACAGCCTTGACCACATCCTCTCACATCATTTCTCACATCCCTTCCCCAGTATATCTGCTCAGAGAGAGATGTGTTCACACTTTGCTTCCTCAGCCACCCTAGTCCTTAGCAACATCGATTGCCTGGGGACCCGGAAGGAGCCCTTCCTTCTCTCTCCTCTCTGTCTTTTCTCCATCTAAGGCCTGGGAGATGTGCCCTTCTCCAAGACTCCTTCAGATGATTGATTTGTCATGTAAAACTGACTTAGTGGAAATCTTGCCCTTGTCCTTCCACTAAGGAAAGTAGCCACACTTTTATTACCAAAAGGGTCTTGTTTTATGAAAAGAAGAAGCACATTCAGAGAGGAAGAAGGGACCCACAAGAGGCAGCAAGCAGAATCAAGATTCAAATCTAGGTCTAAATTCAATGTTTTTTCTCTCAAACTCATTTGCTGATGGAGAGCCCTGTTCTGGCTGCCAAAGAGAGCCCAGTTAGAGAGAGTTCAAGGGAGTGGCTGATTTACAACAGGTTGGCAACATGCCCACATTCCTACCCGAAGCTCTCTAAATAGCTCACCCAGGAAATCACTCTGCAGGAGCAGAAGTCGGGTGTCCAGGAATAAAATGAACTGCTCCATGGGTCAATCTCTTCAGCTGCCATAAACCTCAAATTCCTTCTTTATACTGTGTGACTTTTGGTCCAGATGGTCTTTTAAGATTCTTCCATTTCTGACCTCCTGTGTTCTAAGGTTCTTCCCAGCTCTGACTTCCTGGGTTCTAAGGGCCCTCCCAGCTCTGACTTCCTGGGTTCTAGGGGCCCTCCCAGCTCTGACCTCCTGGGTTCTAAGGGCCCTCCCAGCTCTGACATCCTGGATTCTAAGGGCTCTCCTAGCTCTGACATTCTGTGTTCTAAGGGCCCTCCCAGCTCTGACATCCTATATTCTAAGTTTTATTACTGTTAGACTACAATTATCAGCATCCTATCTATAAGAGCAAGTGTACATAGGGCTCTATCTCCCCAAGCCTGAAAAGGGTCCCCTTCCTGAAGCCCCCAGGCTTTTCCAGAACTGCAGCTGTTGTCAGTTGCCCAACCCTAGCCTGGGAGAGGTTTGCCTCACTGATAAGCAGGGGCCTGTGTACATGTTAGCAAGCCTGTGTCCCCACCCACTGTGTGATGTGCCCTTGGCAGCTCTTGCTCTAACCCCGGCACAGCTGCCGGGGAGGGGGAGGCTCATGGAAACCAGGGAGAGAGAGGCCTCTTGCGAGCAGTGTCTGTTTCCCAAATGTCTTTTGGGAGCTAACCAGCTGAGAGTGCCCTAAATACGCCTTCCCTTCCAGAACAGAGGGGCAGGGACTAGCTTCTACTGAGCAGTTGTGATAGAGGGGAGAGTTAGTCTGCAGAAAGAATTATTTCTACTGAAAGGAAGAATTAACCTGCAGAAATCTGATGGGAGGGTCATTTTAGCTCAGCTGTTCCACAGGCTTTTTATTGTACCCGAACTATGTTGGGGTACTGGATACTAGAAACAGAAACACAGAAACAAACAGCCCCTGTCCACAAGGAGCTTAAATTCTGTATGTTTCTGGTGGTATATTTTCAAGAAGGAAAGAGCCAAGGCCAAAAAGTAGGGCTAGGTAGAAGTTTGGGATATTAGGTTGGAAACAAGTCCTCTGAGGCAATTGCTGAGAATCCTGGGAAAGGAGATAAGGGTTGGGTGTGTCTAAAATGCCAGCCTCCCAAGGACAACTGGATCGTTATCCCTACTCTTTGTCAACTGCCCCTCCCCTTTTGTCTCCTCTGTGTAGAGACAGTGGACTCACTCTCAAGTGAGCTGTCAGAAGATCTGAGTTGTTGTCCTCTGGAGACTCACTGCCAAACCTCCATTTATTTGTCTGCAAAAAGGAGGAAATTCAATCTGATGATCTTCAAATTCCTTCCAATTGTGACACTCTATGTTCTCCATTCTGTGTTCCCAGGCCTTTTACAGTTCTGATCGCCTTGGTTCTTCTAAGGCACTTTCTAGCTCTGATATTCCGTGTTCTAAAGTCCCTCCAAGCTCCTATTTTTTTATATCCTAATGTTTGGACACTCTATTCTATGATTCCTCCCAGCTGCAATATCCTAGTCTCCCTCCAAAATTTCCTGTTCTAAGAATCCTCCCATCTGTTCTAAAGGTCCTTTCATTTCTGACATTCATGTCCTAAGTGTGCTCCCAGCTCCGATATTCTGTATGTTAAATTCTGCTCCCTACTGATCCCCCAGCTCTGACATTCTATGTTCTGAGGGCTCTCTTATCCCTGACGTTCATATTCTAAGGCTCCTCACAGCTCTGATATTAAGAATACAATCCTGTATTCTTAAACTTTTTCCACTTTCATCCCCTTTTTGCCCAAGAAATTTTTGCACAACGCAAATATATAGATAATATAAAATGGGTATATAAATCAACATTTATTGATAATACATCATAAAGAAATTTATTTCGAAACACTTCTTTGGCATATATATGATTTTGCCATTTATTAAAGATAAAAGCAAATTTGCATATTAATGAGATGGATGTGCTTTCTTTTTACACAAAGAATTAAATCTTGGGAAATTATTTGGTAACTTTTGTTGTTGCCATATTTTTCTTGATCCTCACTTTCTTAATGGTCTCATGGGGTCATAACCCAGAGTTTAAGAAGCTTTGTTCTAAGGGCCCAGCTGTGATATATTAGAAGTTTTATGGAGAGTAATTGCTCAGGGGTGAATAAAACTGTCTCCAGTGTTGTCCCTTACCCCTGGGGCTCACGTGACTGGCAGACTAGTACCCAGTAAGGGCATTAGCTGTTAGAGTTTGGATTAGACAGAAATCACAGTTGTTCTCACCCTCTGCTGTTCTCACCCCCCAGGTATGACGCTGGTCGAGACGGCTTCATTGACCTGATGGAGCTGAAGCTCATGATGGAGAAGCTCGAAGCTCCTCAGACACATCTGGGTCTGAAAAACATGATCAAAGAAGTAGATGAGGATCTTGACAACAAGCTGAGCTTCCGGGAGGTGGGCTGGGAAGGGAGCTGAGGCCGTCACCATGACGTGGGAGATATAAAAGGGAGTCGGGAAAAGTAGAACCCCCTTTCAAAATAGGGACCTGGGGGTACCTCAAAATAGCTGGGCCTCTGACCTCCTTGGGTTTCCCAAAGGCAGGCCTCACATAATGAAGCTCTGGGAGAGGGGACCCCAACTCTTGTCCTTCAGTTTACTCACCACTAAAATAGACTGATAACTTGCTGGAACTGCAGGTTCCAGAGTTTGAGAAATGTCTTATCTTAGATTCTTTGCCTATACTGTAAACTTCCTAGGAGGTGGTAAGTTTGTCACAGTCAGGCTGATCTGGTAAATCAGAATTTTAATATTCTCTCTCTATCCAGGACAAAGTATCCAGATATAAGCAGTTAGGGATTTAATTCATGCATTCAACAAGTATCCCTGTGCCCAACCTTGGTGACTTAGTGTATGTAGTCCTAAATCTGGACTCAAGAAGACTTGGATTCCAATCCCACCTCCTATAGTTGACCTTGTTGAAGTTAAGCTCGTTAGCTTCTTCGGGCCTCAAGAGTTCTACTCTATAGAATGAGGAACTTGGGCTAGAGGGTTTCTGGGGTCTCTTATAGGCCTACAACTGTGACCCTGTAAACTTGGAATTCAGGACTGGGAGGGCCCTTAGAACCCGGGATGTCAGAGCTGGGAGGGCCCTTAGAACCCGGGATGTCAGAGCTGGGAGGGCCCTTAGAACCCAGGAGGTCAGAGCTGGAAGGGCCCTTAGAACACAGGAGGTCAGAGCTGAGAGGGCCCTTAGAATACAGAATGCCAAAGCTGGGAGGGCCCTTAGAATCCAAGATGTCAGGGTTGGGAGATCCCTTAGAACATAGGAGGTCAGAGCTGGAAGGGCCCTTAGAACACAGGATGTCAGAGCTAGGAGGGCCCTTAGAATCCAAGATGTCAGAGCTGGGAGATCCCTTAGAACACAGGAGGTCAGAGCTGAGAGGGCCCTTAGAACCCAGGAGATCAGAGCTGGAAGAGTCCTTAGAACACAAGATGTCAGACCTGGGAGGGCCCTTAGAACACAGGATGTCAGAGCAGGGAGGGCCCTTAGAACCCAGGATGTCAGGGCTGGGAGGGCCCTTAGAATCCAAGATGTCAGGGCTAGGAGATCCCTTAGAACATAGGAGGTCAGAGCTGGAAGGGCCCTTAGAACCTGGGAAGTCAGAGCTGGGAGGGCCCTTAGACATAGAATGTCAGAGCTGGGAGGGCCCTTAAAACCCGGGATGTCAGGGTTGGGAGGGCCCTTAGAACCTGGGATGTCAGAGCTGGGAGGGCCCTTAGACATAGAATGTCAGAGCTGGGAGGGCCCTTAGAACCCGGGATGTCAGAGCTGGGAGGGCCCTTAGAACCCAGGTGGTCAGAGCTGGGAGGGCCCTTAGAACCTGGGATGTCAGAACTAGAAGATATCTTAAAATTTATATAGTCTCATCCTCTCACTTTACAAGTGTGAAAACTGAGATCTGCAGAGCAGAGAAGTGTTCAAAGTCATGTACTTACGTGAGTAGTTAGTAGTCACTAACCCGGGCCCCTGAGGGAGATTCCCAGACTCCAGGGATTCCCACCTTCAGTCCTGATGATTTCTCCGGGCTGGCAGGTCCCTGCACTGAGAGGCTGGGCTGGTGGGAGGGGACCATGATCCCAGGACCTTTACATGGCTTCCTTATGACCCGGGTTCCTTCTTTTCTTGCAGTTCCTCCTGATTTTCCGGAAGTCGGCAGCAGGGGAGCTGCAGGAGGACAGCGGCCTTCACGTTCTCGCCCAGCGCTCCGAAATCGATGTCTCGACGGAAGGCGTTAAAGGAGCCAAGAACTTTTTCGAGGCCAAAGTAAGGAGAAGAGAAGGGTTTTTGAAGCTCGGTGCTCCCAGTGGAGCTCTGTGGCTTTCTTCGTGGGCTAGGAGGGTAGGAGGGCTTTCTCACCTGGTCTTGCGGCCTGAGGCAGCAGAACCAGACTACCATAATAGAGAAGACACTAAAATCCCCTAATTTTAGACCTCCAGAACAAGCCGTGCAGCCTCTCTTCCATCTCTTCCCCCTCTCCCTTGGCTTCCATCACAATTAAGTGAATTCCTCCCCACATTCTTCCATTTCCATCACATTTTGCCAAGCCCCTCACCCCAGTCACATAAACATACTTCTATCCCTCCTGTGCTCCCCTCCCCCCCACTGTCATGGAAAGTGGGCTTTTTTTGGAATCAGGGTCCCTGGGTCTGAATCAAGGCTCTTCAATTTGCTAATTTTGTGATCTTTAAAAAGTCACATCTTCACTCAAAGCCCTGGGACTCTGGCAGTCAATAAGCACCTACTATGTGCTAGGCCTTGTACTAACCACTGAGGCTACAAAGAAAGGCAAAAAAGCATCCCCTGCCCTCAAGAAGCTTCCAATCTAATGGGAGAAACAACAAATTAGTAGGAAATAGTTAAAAGAAAAGAAGGCACCAAAAGAGGGATTGGGAAGGGCTTCTTGTGAAAGAGATGAATTGAGCTGAAATTTGAAGGAAGCTAGAGAAACTGGGAGGCAGAAGTGAGGAAGGAGAGCCTCCTCGATGTGAGGGACAGCCAGAGGAAATGCCCAGAGATGGAACGTTCTGCTGAGCAAAAGTGCCACTGGATCTCGGAGTATAGAGTTTGAGGAGTAAGGTGTAAAAAGACTGGAAAAGTAGGAGAAGGCTGTTATAAAGGGCTTTACATGCCAAACATTATTTTGTATTTGATCCTGAGAGACATTGCAGTTTATTGAGTAGGGTGGCTGTCACAGCCAGACCTGAATTTTAATATTACAGAAGGAGAAACAAAGGCCCATCAAAGTAAAGGCATTCTTCCAGGGTCACACAGCTAGCTAAGGGTAAGAGTGATGGTTTGAACCCTGATCTCTTCTGACTCCAAATCAAATATTCTTTCTACTGTATATGATAGCGATGGATGGATAGAGATATAAATAATTAGATACATCAGCAGAAATTTAGATAGAAAGACAAAAGGATGGATAGATAGATTGACAGAAGGATAAAGACAAAGAAAGGAGTGGATAGGATGAATGAATAAACTAGAGACACAGAAAGGAGATGGATAGAAGGGTGATAAACTAGATAAACAGAAGAATGAATGGATAGATATGGGGGAAAGAGGGATGAATGGGTGGATGAGTGGATAAACTAGATAGGTAAACAGAAGGATGAATGGATGGCTAGAGAGAAAGGAGGGAGTAGATGGATAAATGGATGAGGTAGATAAATAAATAGAAGGATGAATGGATAGATAGAAAGGAATGGATGGGTCAATGAATGGATGAACTAAGTAAATAAACAGAAGGATGAATGGATAGAGGGGGAAAGACAGTGGTACATGGTTAGAGACACAGAAAAAGACAGGCAGAAGGCTAAAAGAGATAGAAAAAGACAGATGAATGGATAAACTAGATAAACTACAGAGAGATGGATGAACCGATAAACTAGACAGATAAAAGAAGGATGAATGGATAGATGGGGAGAGAGAAAGAGGCCTGGATGGACAGATTGATGGATCAATGAATGGACAAATTAGATAAACAGAAGGATGAATGGATAGATGATGGGGGGGAGGGGAAGAAACAGAGACAGGCAGAAGAGATAGAAAAAGACAGAGTTAGATAGAAGGATGAATGAAGAATGTTTATTATGTGCTAGGCTCTATGCTAAATGCTGGGGAAACATACAAACAAGCAAGATGGTCTGTACCTTCATAATTATATTCTGACAGAAGAATCCAACCTATAAGAGGAACTGGGAAATGGGAAAGAGGAAAGAGATAAAAAAAAAAGCAAAGAGGAAGGAGTATCTGGAGGGTGGGAAGGCTGGAAGGTAATCCCCACACCTCCCACCTCTTTTTCTCCTGGTGGCCCAACCCTGACTCCCTTTTACTTCTAGGTCCAAGCGATCAACGTCTCCAGCAAGTTCGAGGAAGAGATTAAAGCTGAGCAGGAGGAACGCAAACGACAGGCCGAGGAGCAGAAACAAAGAAAAGCCGCCTTCAAGGAGCTCCAGTCAGCCTTCAAGCAGTGAGCAGGGAGCAGGGCGGGGCCCGGCCACCCCCTCCTGGCCCCTGCCCCATGGCCCCTGCCCCTGCCCCATGGAGGCTCCAAGGAAAGGCCGAGTAGCTCATGGTTGAACGGACCAATTCTTAAGAGCTGTTGCCTGTGAATGATGAGCCCATCTGGGCCTTAACCCAGCCTCCCAGTTCCTGCCTGTTTGCTCTTCCCATGCTCCCCTAACAATATGGCCATCACCACCGGCTTCCTCTGGCACCTCTGCCCGCTCCAGGAAACCCCTTTCAGATATAATCCTGTATCTAGGCCCTTAGGACTCCCAGTGCACAGGCTTCTCTACCGAGTATAAGAACATGCTCTTTTAGAGCAGTTGCAGGCACAGACCCCCTCCCCTTTCTCTCTGTTCTCCCACCCCCTTCCTTCCTTCTCCTTTGCCCTCATCTTCACTCCTCCGCCAATCCCTGCCAGCTCTGCCAGCCCCACAGGAACCTTCAGGGCTCAAAACAGGTCATCAGCTCCGTGCTCTAGAGCCAGTTACCATCTCTTATCATGTAAGAAAGGGGAAAAGACTTAGCAATCCTTCACCACAAGTCAGAGAGCAGAGAGGGGCAGCCTAGACAGATGAAACATAAGATCAGCGCGCTAGAGCTGAAAGGGATTTCAAAGGGCATCTAGTCAAATCCCTCCAATCCCATTTTGCAGATGGGAAAACTGAGGCCTAAGGAAAGCTGTCACTTTCACAAGGGGCAGCCTAGATAGATAAAACATAAGCCCTAGAGCTGAAAAAGGGACTTCAAAAGGCATCTAGTCAGATCTCTCCAACCCCATTTTGCAGATGGGAAAACTGAGGCCCAAGGAAAGCTATTACTTTCCCAAAGTCTCCCCAACATTCCTTACCCCCAGATCTGGCAAGAAAGCCTGTGGAAGTCCCATGATAACAGTTCAGTAGTTCAAAGACATCCCACCAAGTATCTTAAGCTCTAACACCTCATGTTCAGACTGGGTTGAAGTAGGTAGAGGAGCAGTTGTACCCCTCTTACCTCATTGGGCCCACTGTCTGCCAGGAAGCCATCTTATGGGATGTCTAAGGCACAAGTGGGCACAGTGGGGCAAAAACACCCAGCTCCAAGGCCTCAGTGGGGCTGGAGGGTTTAATAAACAAGACTGGGGAAATTGTGGGCTAGGGTGAAGGAAATCAGGAAGGGGATGCAGAAGGAAGGGACCAGTCCCCAAAGAAGGGAGAGAAAAAAATACAACTATCGGACTTCTCCAGGCAGCATCCAAAAAGTGCTTTTAGGTGTATTTGCATGCACTGTGACATTGAAGAGCCAAAGGGTCTGTTTTAGCCCCTGGGTTCTGCCCTTTCTCCTTTCACAGTTCAGACCCATTCATTCGTCAGTCTCTCCATTCACACAAATGTGTGGTGCGGTGTCCAATTGGACATTATTCACCGTCTTCCAGGTTGATTTTGGTGATCAAGACAAGTCTTATTGTGTGCACCAGGCTAGGGAAGCATGAGAGCCCCTGGCCTGGCTCCTCTGTGATTCCCCCCCCAACCTCACGGCCTGAGCGACAGCCAGTGGTGGCCTTGCTTCCCGAGATGTTGTGTTTTCTGTCAATGTGATTTCTTAATGCTGTGATCGGTCGTCAGTCGCCCAGCCAAAACACAAACCAACCCGCTCTGCCACTGAAGTTATGCAACCTCTCTGTCTCTCGTGACAATGTCACTGCTTTCTAGACTCAATACCCTTTATTTTAGTAACTCAGAAGATCATACTAAGCTCACTGTTGAACTTTCAGAGGTTTTATTTTGGTATAAATAATCTGCAGAAATCAGAGATACTAATGAAGCAGCAATGGGAATCCCCGGTGGTGTTTCCTTAGGAAATGTCTTTGTACAGATGACTATAAAATAATTTTTTTTTTTTTTTGCTTTTGGGTTTTCCCCCCCTTTAAAAAAAAAAAACTTCATTCAGTGGAACAGTTATTTTTTTTAACTAAAATACAATAAAAACCATTCTATATTTTTATGTGTGTGGTGTCTTTGGTGCTTGGGGGATGTAATTGTGGAAGAGGAGACTGGGGGTTTCAGAGCCAAGATAATTATTAGTGTAGGAGAAAAAAGAATGGAAACCTGGAGTGGTAAGGGGGAAAGTGGTCAGGGTCCCCTATCTAGCTGCCTATAATGTGTAGCTTCAGAGGCATAAAATCTTAGAGAATATCAGAGCTGAAAGGGCGCTTAGGAAACATGTCAAAACAGTTAAGGACTTTAGAATGCAAAATGGAGGACGTGGAAAAGTTCTAAGAACACTATGTCAGAACGACAGGAATATTAAAGATCATCTAGTTCAGCTATTCTCAAAATATTTTTATTTCATTACATTTGTTCAATCATACCTGACTTCATGACCCAATTTGGGTTTTTTGTTTTTTTTTTGGCAAAGTCGCTGGACTTAGTATTTCTCCCTCTAGCTCATTTTTGATTCTTTCTCTAGCTCATTTTATTGATGAGGAAACTAGGATAAAGTGACTTGCCCAGGCTCACAAAGGTAGTGTCTGAATTGGCAGTTGATCTCTGGAAGAAAAGTCTTACTGATCTTTAACCCAGCATTCTATCCACTAAGTCACCTAGATGACCTTTATGCTATTAAAAATTGATACCACCAAAAAGCTTTTGTTTATGTGGGTTATCTAGAGATATTTACCATATTAGAAATTAAAATGAATTTTTTAAATTTAAAAATAAAAAGAAACCCATTACATGTTTTTTTTTTTTAATTAGTCACTTCCAAAGCAACCAGAACCAGAGTCCAGCTTTGAGAATTGCTAATTTAATTCAGCTCTCTTATCATGCAAATGAGGAAACACTCTCAAAGATATAAAAGTCACCTGCCTGAGGCTCACATTTCATTTTCTGGATGGGAATGCTAAGGAAATATAGAGTGAGCTAGAGGGGCAATTATGGAAAGCTGCTTGGAGAGGGAGTTATTCCTGCTCCAAAGAGTCAAAGATGGGCATCTAAGCTGCAAAGGGGCATTGGGCAAGGGCACAGACAAAATGGCCTGGATAAGTCATGTACTGAGGTGGGTATCCTTGGCTTCCCAAGCCAAAGCCCACTAGACTCAACTCTATGATCACAGTCTTCTCTGACCCAATTCCTCCCCATCAGTACTCAAAGATCCTTAATTGAGTCCCCCAAAAAGTACTTCATTCCTTCATATCTTCAGAAGCGGAGCATTAGAAGGGACCCCCTGAGCTCTTTGAATATCATTGGGAAATGACTGAAAAATGGCCCCGGGGAAAGGAAGAACTGGCCAGCAAAGAGCCTGGCATTTAACTGGGCATTGCTGCCACCTGGTGGAAATCAACACAACCACAAGCAGGGAGCTGCACCAGGCTAGGCTAGCTCCACCCTCCATCCACCTCCCACACTGCATTGATGATCGCTGGACCGCTTCTATAGCCCATTAAGGTTCACAAAGCACTTTTCGTCTTATCTCATTTCAGCAAATACTTATTAAGATCCTACTATGTGCCAGGCACTATACTAAATCTTGGGAGGTACAAAAATGTCACTCCCATTTTACAGGTGGATAAGCGACTTGTTTAGGGTCACAGAGTAAGAGTGAGGCAGGATTCAAATGCAGATCTTTCTGATTCCCGCGCCCATCACTCTACACGCCTGTCTCAATATAAGCAGAGAAGGTTATGGCCAAAATGAGGAGGAACCTCCTTATGAAGATCTCTTCCTCTGTAGGCTTCGTGGAAGTGAGGAGGTCCTGAACAGTGTTTGGCCCAAGCAGAATTAAAGAACTGATCCCTGGGACAAGCAGACGGAAGGCTGATAGAAATCAGTTTTGCTCCATGGTCCCACCCGTTAGGGAGGTCCTCCAGTCTGAAATCCAAGTTATATCAAACTCCTGAGACCCGCCCTCAGTAGAAATCCCAATCATGTCCTTGAGGTTAAATTTCCCCTATAAAATCTACATGTGAATCATCCCAGGGCTGCTGCCTTCCTTGAGGTAAGCCCACCACTACATTCTTGCTTCAGTCTTTCTCCTTACCCTTCTCCACGCCACATGGTATCTCCCTAACTCCACTATGCTTCCCAACCCCACTTCTCCCTCTTGCAGATAACTCTTTGGGGGTGCTAAGTCCCTTTCAGCATTTAGCCTGCCAGCCAAGGGCATGCCCCATTCTCATGGGGTGCTCCCTTTCTACTAAAGAACTGGTCTTTCATAGGCTCTCCCATTCTATTTCATATTTACTATTCCTGGTGTCTATTGCGTCCCTTCATTTTATCTGTAACCTGTAATGGGCCAGAACTCTGTACTTGAAACAAGGATTCTTACAACAAAGGGTTAACTTAGTAGAACTGATAAGACAATGGTTTTCTGGTTTAACCTGGTGATTAATAGTCCTCTAGTTCAGTATGATTGAATTAATATTTCGACAAATAATGATTCCCTAGTGATATAATGATTGGTTTATCCTCAGTATACTGTAATGATGTAATTGTAATAGAGTATTTAAGAGGTCAGAGTCAGACCTAGAATGGACTTGGAGACAGACTCAGAGAAGACAGAGGACTGGAGGCTGGAGCTCAAGGTCTCGGAGCCAAGGAAAGACATTCCATCTTCATCAGCCTCGATGTGGCCGGCCTGTCTCCTTACTTCCCCCACTGAGACCAAGGCCTGTCTGAAGGGCCTCTAGAAAGCTAGCCCAGACCTCAAGCAAGGAGACACACTGTGAAGGAGACAGTAAAGAATTTAGACTTTATCCTTGGCTATTCTCATGATGATTACTCAGTTGAAACGAATGCTGATCCAAGACCTCCAGAAAACTAACCAGAACACTATAGTATCCTAATCCTCTAAATAAATTTACTTTTTTTTTTTTTAAATAGCTTTTTATTTACAAGATATATGCTTGGGTAATTTTTCAGCACTGACCCTCGCAAAACCTTCTGTTCCAACTTTTCCCCTCCTTCCCTCCACCCCCTCCCCTATATGGCAGGGAGTCCCATACATGTTAAATATGTTAAAGTATATGTTAAATACAATATATGTATACATGTCCATACTATTTTTTGTGTGTGTGCTGCACAAGAAAAATTGGACTTAGAAATAAGGTAAAAATAACCTGAGAAGGAAAACAACAATGCAGGTGGACAAAAACAGGAGTGGAAATGCTACGTTGTGATTCGCACTCATTTCCCAGAGTTCTTTTGCTGGGTGGAGCTGGTTCTCTTCATTATTGAACAAATGGAACTGATTTGGTTCATCTCATTGGTGGAGATGGCTATGTCCATCAGAATTGATCATCACATAGTATTGTTGCTGCCATGTACAATGATTCTGCTCATTTCACTCAGCATCAGTTCATGTAAGCCTCTCCAAGACTCTCTGTAGTCATCCTGCTAATCATTTCTTACAGAACAATAATATTCCATAACATTCATTTATCACAATTTATTCAGCCATTCTCCTACTGATGGGCATCCACTCAGTTTCCAGTTTCTAGCCACAACAAAAAGGACTGCTATAAACATTAATGAATCTACCTTTTGCCAAAGAGAACAGCTATCGTGAATTCATGATGGAACCCCAATTTTTGGTACCTGCCATTATTTGGTGCCAAACCCTACATCATAGTTCACATCAGAAACTTGGGAAGTGAAAGGTTCAAAAAGCTTGGCTTGAGACCTGCTTCTGACCCTAGCAGAGTGATTCTGAGAAAGTCTCAGTTGTTTAAACCCCAGTTTCATAATCAGTAAAAAAGACAATAACACTTCCAGGGATACCTCCCCCACACTATAGAAGATGAAAATCTTAAAGCATTAGAGACATACAAGCTCTATAAGCATTTATAAGTGCTTACAATATCACTAAACTATAATATAAAGCCCAAAACCAAAATAGTCCCTTATCTTCCCGATGCTTATACAATCTGAACACAGGCAAGTATGTGGAATATTCAAAATAAATACATATTGATGTCAAAGAGAGAGCCCTAACAACTGACAGGGAAGAGAGGGTCAGGAAAAGGAATCAGGTTTTATTGAGATTGAGAAGGGAGGACCCCAAAAATTCCAGACCGGTGACATGAGGTGTCTCAAAAGAATTTGCAGGCTTGAACCCATCTCCTAATCAAGGGACAAAGTTTATTAAAAGCAATTGAAGTCATTACTGAGCGGACTAAATTCTAAGAGAATCCAGTAAAGAAACTGAAGCAAGGCAATACACTTATACCCCTTTCAATCATAGATATGTTAATTCTATAGCCCGAGGGTAAGGCTAGGGAGTAATCTCCAGATGAATTGAGAGTGGTTTTATTCACTACTGTCTCCGGAGTTTGATCTGTGAGAGTTTCCTGGGGCCAGAAGCTCTGACCCAGGAGTGGTCAGAATCTGACAGTTTGGGCTTGAGAGTTTCCTGAGGCAGATTTCAAAGCCAGGAGACCCAGGGCCACTGACCCATTAGAACAGAAGCCCAAGATGACAGGAAAAAATAATGATGAATGTTGGAGGGGATGCGGGAAAACTGGGACACTGATGCATTGTTGGTGGAGTTGTGAATGAATCCAACCATTCTGGAGAGCAATCTGGAATTATGCCCAAAAAGTTATCAAACTGTGCATACCCTTTGATCCAGCAGTGTTTCTATTGGGCTTATACCCCAAAGAGATACTAAAAAAGGGAAAGGGACCTGTATTTGCCAAAATGTTTGTGGCAGCCCTGTTTGTAGTGGCCAGAAACTGGAAATTGAATGGATGCCCATCAATTGGAGAATGGCTGGGTAAATTATGGTATATGAATGTTATGGAGTATTATTGTTCTGTAAGAAAGGACCAGCAGGATGAATACAGAGAGGCTTGGTGAGACCTACATGAATTGTTGCTAAATGAAATGAGCAGAACCAGGAGATCATGATACACTTCGACAACGATATTGTATGAGGATGTATTCTGATGGAAGTGGATTTCTTTGACAAAGAGACCTAACTGAGTTTCAATGGATAAATGATGGACAGAAGCAGCTACACCCAAAGAAAGAACACTGGGAAACGAATGTGAACTATCTGCATTTTTGTTTTTCTTCCGGGGTTATTTTTACCTTCTGAATCCAATTCTCCCTGTGCAACAAGAGAACTGTTCGGTTCTGCAAACATATATTATATCTAGGATATATTGCAACATATCTAACATATATAGGACTGCTTGCCATCTAGGGGAGGGGGTGGAGGGAGGGAAGAGAAAAATCAGAACAGAAGCGAGTGCAAGGGATAATGTTGTAAAAAAAAATTACCCTGGCATGGATTCTGTCAATATAAAGTTATTATTAAATAAAATAAAATAAAGTATTAAATAAAAAATAAAAAAAAAAAAAAACAGAAGCCCCCAGGCCAGGGGATCCCAAAATCACCTTAGGTCATTTTCATTTAATCTGTGCTTTGAGAGAAATGAAGAATTCTACAGTGGGAAGATGGGAAGAGAGTGCACAATGCAGGTATGAGGCACAGGGCAAAGTCACAGAGCTAAGAGATAGGACATTGGATATAGCCTTTTATATAGGAAATAACTAGATTTCTTTGACCTACTTTATTCAAGAAGAAGGTCTAAAGGTGATATGAAATGCTACAAAGATATCTGGGAGCCAGATTAGTCAGATTTGGGCTTTTTGAATATTAGGTTTATGTGGTGTAGCTCTTAGGAAAGATATAGCAATAACCCTAAAGTGACCTGATCTTAGGAGTGCTGTAGTACCACAAACAACCTAGCTATCAGATAACAATCTGTTGGTCAGTAATAAAGTTTCTGGGAATTCAATGCTAGGCTGCATTCTCCATCTCTAAAGCCTAGAATTCAATAGTCCCCAACTGCACCTCCACTACTCCTCAATTCTAACCTCTAAGCCATAAAATTAGCATATCAGTGACTTTCTTTCTTTTTCCTATAAATTTATCTTCTTGTTCCTTGGTTCTATGTTAAACTCTTTTTGGAACTTAGCCTTCCATTAGAAGCATAATAAATTTTTGCCTTTAACTTGGAGACAAACTGAGTTTGCAAATTCTTTCACCATACTTGGACAACAACCTGGGGACCCTAACATTGTTGGGGTGTCTTCCACCTCAGAAGGCTGAAGGGCACATTGTGGGACAATGATCCTTGACCAAATTAAAATCAGACTTTCAAGAATTTAAAAAAAAAAAAAAGGCAAAAGGGATTTGTAACAATCTCAGGAAAAAGGGCAACTCCCAACAGACAAGACTCCTTCAGTAGAGTAGTGCAAAGCACAAGATTACATAGACCTTAAATGCACAAGCTTTCATCTACCCTGACCTTTTCTCCCAGGAGTCAAGGCTTATACTCTAAATGTGCAAATCTATGCCAGAAACAAAAGAGTAAATAACAAACTCTTAATTCAAATTTCCTCACAGAACTGCTACACAAGCAGATATTCTTGGATAAGAGAATTCTGTTACCTGAATTCCCAAAGCTATCATCACCTTTAAAAGAAGTGTTGAGGTGTGAGAAATGAGGGTTGAGAGATTCCCTGACAGCAATGGGGTCCCCTGGCCAGTCACAAGTTTTGTAAAAGAATTTGCAAACCCGAATGAAAGAGGCGAGATTTGTGGCAAAAAAAAAAAAAAAAGTTTATTATACTGAGAAGAAAATCAGCGGGCAAAATCCTGTTAGGATTATTTTGCAAAGATTTAAGCACACAGCGTTTATTTATATTGGGGGTTTTTGGCCCAGAGCTGGGGACCTTTAAATATAGGGTATGGTTGTGCTCCTGGCCAAGATCTCCAATTGAATCGCAAGTAGAGATCACTTATCTGGGAGTTTCTCCTATAAACAGGAGGGTACAACCCCTCCCAAAGACTGGGAAGGGTTTCAATTCAAGGTCTTTCCAGCCCTTCCTCCCCCCCCAAAAAAAAAAAATCAGAGGGATAGTTTACATCAGAAGTACATAAATGCGAATTAAGAGATGGAGAGAAATAGGAGGAGAAATGTTCATCCAAGACAATCAAACACCTGCAGTTGTTTAGCTATAGCTCAACTTGCTTTTGCAAAGTCTCAAGTCACAAATCAGACATAGTCCAAGGTCACATTGCCATAAGAGGTCTTCACTCAATTTATCCCATTCAATCAGTATCCATGAGGGGAGTCTACAGTCCTCTATTCTGCCTTCCAGCAAAAAGGGTAAAGAAGGAGAATCGTGGGTCCTGTTCCATGCAGAGAATATGCTGGCTAGTTTAACTCGAATTCAATTATGGCATTATAAGCGTCCAGTTGTGCATCTAGTTCTTCTCTGGAAAGCTGGAATTTCTTGCACTCCCTCGTTCTGGTCGTCGCTTGCCTCCAGGGCCGCCTCTCTGGGGGCCGCCTCCAGAGCCGCGGCTCCCGGTCATTCCACCTCGATTTTCACTCTGTGTGGGTCTTCGTTGTTGATGAGTCTCTGCTAGAACAAGCTGGATGTTCATGGGTCTATCATCCAAGGTGACACCATTATAGCGTTCCATGGCCTTCAGAGCATCGGCTTTTCGCTCAAAGTGAACATCTGCTGTTCCTAAGCTTCCCCCGGAGCGATCATAATGCACGGCTGCCTTCTTCAGAGTTCCAAAGGCAGCAAACAGTTCCTGAATATCGGCATCCGAGACCCCAGGATCCAGATTGGAGATCAGCAACTTGGTCCCGGTCTCAGCTCCGAACTCGCCTCCAAAGTCACTGTGGAACACGTCGGGCTGCCTCTTGTCTGGAAGCCACTTGGCTCGGCTGTAGGGCGCAGGTCGGTTGCTGCTGCCTCCGCGGGCCACGGCCCGCCTGTTCCTGATGGGGCTCCCGCCTCCAAAGTCACTGCGGAACACGTCGGGCTGCCTCTTGTCTGGAAGCCACTTGGCTCGGCTGTAGGGCGCGGGTCGGTTGCTGCCGCCGGCCCGGGCGCTCCTGCGGGCCACGGCCCGCCTGTTCCTGCTGGGGCTCCCTCCTCCAAAGTCACTGTGGAACACGTCCGGCTGCCACTTGTCTGGAAGCTGTTTTGGTCGTCTGTAGGGCGCGGGTCGGTTGATGCCGCCGCCGCGGGCCATGGCCCGCCTGTTCCGGATGGGACTCCCGCCTCCAAAGTCACTGTGGAACACGTCGGGCTTCCTCTTGTCTGGAAGCCACTTGGCTCGGCTGTAGGGCGCGGGTCGGTTGCTGCCGCCGCCCCGGGCGCCTCCGCGGGCCATGGCCCTCCTGTTCCTGATGGGGCTCCCGCCTCCAAAATCACTGCGGAATTCGTCGGGCTGCCTCTTGTCTGGAAGCTGTTTTGGTCGTCTGTAGGGCGCGGGTCGGTTGCTGCTGCCTCCGCGGGCCACGGCCCGCCTGTTCCGGATGGGACTCCCGCCTCCAAAGTCACTGTGGAACACGTCGGGCTGCCTCTTGTCTGGAAGCTGTTTTGGTCGTCTGTAGGGCGCGGGTCGGTTGCTGCTGCCTCCGCGGGCCACGGCCCGCCTGTTCCGGATGGGGCCCCCGCCTCGGCTTGCGCGGGCTGCCCCCTGCGCCTCTCCGCCGTCGCGGCCGTCCTGGGCTCCAGCCCGACTTCGGTCTCGGTCCCGATCCCGGTCCCGGTCCCCGCCGCATCTGCCACGCTGGCTCCCGTTGAGTTTAATGATGTCGTCCAGGGACATGTCCATCTTGTTGGCCATGGCGGGCGCAGAATCGGCGGCTCGGCACGAACCCCAACCACGAGCTAGTTTTTTTAAAAAAATATCTCAGTTATTTAAGTGTGTTCTGTCCTTCTCCGCTTCAGTCTAGAGGTGGCTGCTATCAGACACAAATCTATATATTTACATATATAAACAGATACGTTTATATAATGTTCAGTTTTCTCGCTAGGCTCGGCAGAGGAGTGAAGGAACCAGGTCACCCACCACCAGGCTCTTGAGCTTTGCCTGTGGCTGCCTCCCAGATCTCTTAGCTCTTATATACTCTAGTCTAAGTACATCATTGTAGGTGTCAATCCTGTAGAACAGGTGTCAACTCGTAGAACTAAGTACTTGTCGGTACTAAGAACTTGTCAACTAGATAACCATTATCTCCTCGCTTCCACTGAGTTAACACCTTGTTGTAGGCTGAAATCAATCCCACTGAGCCTTAAGTATGTTTCTCCAGAGTTCCTGCCCTTTACACATATCTATGTCCATTTATTTGCTACATACTTCTATTCACCATTTCTTCCTTCGGATGCAGATAACGACTTTCTCCATAGGTCTTTTCTATTTGATTTGAATCTTGATGATAGTCAAAATGACATTTTCTCAAAGTCATTCTTAAAACAATATTGCTGCTATTGTATACAAGGTTTTCTTGGTTTTCCTCATTTCCCTTTTGTGGATGGGGACATTATTCTTCAAGAATGCTCTTTGACGTTCTTTTTCATAAGATCCTAGGATAATAGTATTTCAAAAGAAGAGTTTCCCAACTTGATTATTTAGGTGTTTCTCTCAGCTCAAAGATTTCTTGTGAAATATTTTTGTTCATTTACCCTTTTGACAACTTAAGGGGACATTTCTTTCAAGGTTTGCTAAGCTATACACACACACAAATGTATACAAACACACCTATGTCTCTATATACATAGACACATATACATACACATGTTTATGTATGTGTGAATGATTTGTGACTTGATTAGCAGTGGGGATCTAGTGGATCTAGGGGATCACCAGTGGAAAAGCCACCTATGATTTCATACTACTTGAGTGACTTTGGATCAGTCACATATTCCTTTCCCATCTATACTGCAAGACAATTGGGTTCTATATCCTCTAGCTCCAGATCTATGACCATAGCAGATCAATTCTCAAGGACTGCCTGAGGCACTTCAAGATTAAATGATTAGAAGTGTCAAAGACAAGATTTGACCCTCAATCTTTCTGATTCAGTCCCCGGATTCTATCCCTCTAAGCCATGCTAACTTTTCCAAATCCTTAATAGAATTCTTGAATTTTTTTTCAAGATGGTGAGCTCTATTTTATTCCTTATTTATTATAATGGGTTCATGTTTTCTCTTATCCAAAATGTGTATTCTTCATTGCTTTGAGTTATAAAGCAGAGAACAAATCATCACTTTAAAAAGTCAAATTAATTCATATTCCACACCAAAAAAAAAAGTTTGCTAGGGAAGCAGATTTCAATTCTTAGGTAGAATGAGATGTAAAAATATTGATGTGTGTTTACTTTCAACTGGCTGTATAAGATACAGAGCTCTTGGCGTGGAGCAAGGAAGACTTATCTTCAGGAGTTCAAATCTGGCCTCAGAAAGTAGCTGGATGACTGTGAGCAAGTCACTTCATTTTGTTTGCTTCAGGCTCCTCAACTATAAAATGAGCTGAAAAAGGAAATGTCAAACCACTCTAAGTCTTGCCAAGAAATTCCCAAATGGAGTCAACCGAGCAACAACAATAATAGGAATTTTCTTTTCATAAATCTTTGTTCTCAGAATGGCATAGTAGCAAAAGCACTAGATTTGGAGTCAAAGGATCAAGCTAGAGTTCTGTTATTAAATCAGAGCAGGTAAAGTCAAGTTACTCAGTCATTCAATGGTAGAACTGAAACTCAAACCCAGGATCTCTGACAAAGGCTCTTGCTATTATGACATACCAGAACAAATTCTTCTTAAAAGAATACTGGGGAGAAATGGCAAGGTGAAAGCCGCCCAAACAATGACTATTGGGAAATGAATGGTGGATCCAAGTGCTGAAATCAGATAGGACTCTGGGTGACTTTAGAGAAAGGGTATATACAGCAGGAACTAGATACTTGGGGGTTGGGATAGGGTGGAGAAAGGAAAGAGGAAAGGAGGAGAAATAAATTATGAAAATATGAGCTCTTAGAGCGAAAGAGTTAACAAGGAAATCCAGGCTTGGTTACCTGTACACTCTTGAATATAAAACCTTTAACATGAGCTGCTGGAGACATCCTTTGTGTTATGGGCCAGAACTCTGAAACAAGGTTTCTTAGAAGGTGTTAAGTCAGTGGAATTGATAAAGATGATGGTTATCTAGTTTAGCATGGTGCTTAATAGTTCTTTAGTTCAGTCCATGGACTAAGTACTTAATACAGTTCCACAAGATTCACCCCTATGATAATGGAGTCTATAACAGTCAGCAAGGACTGGAAGAGATTCATTCCACCTTCAGTTAGGCTCCTTCAGTCAGCCAGTCCTCCTGAGGGACTGAGAGGCTTGGAGATAGAGGCAGGGAAGAAAAGGGCACTGGAGCCTAGAGCTCAAGCTCTTGGAGCCAAGCAGAGACAGATTCATTTCCATCTTCATCAGCTTTGTGGTGGCTGGCCTGTCCTCCTGCATTTTCTCCTCTGAAACCAAGTCCCCTCTGAAGGCCACAAGAAAACTAGCTGAGCACCAGGTGAAGGAGACAATAAAGACTTTTGGACTTTCACACCTGGCGATTCTTGTGATGATTAATCTGCTGAAAGCAAGGCTGCCCCAAGACCTCCCCAAACGAACTAAGAACACTACAGAGTTGTGTTGTATAGAGGTTCTCTCTTTAGCATGTGACTAAGTAATTTTCTGGATATTGCTCCTTCCTCTTCAAGGCAGTGCAGTACAAGGGAGAGAGCACTGGTTTTAAGTCATTATGTGGAATAGTCTTCTCTAAAATATAATGTTCTCTGGAAGCAGGTTTCTTGGGGGGCTTCTGGAGGCCGCCTTCGTTTCAGTTCAGCGTAATCACCCCAAATGCAGCCAGGTATGAAAAGTCCAAATCCTCTGGCTTCTGAATCTCCCGGACTTCAGAGGTTTGTGCTTCAACCTCCAGTCCCTACAAAGGTGGACCATGGAAGGAATCTGTCTCAGTCTCAGAAAACTTCTAGTGCGCCTGTCCTTTCTGGCCCTGACAGCTCCTCCTTATATGTTCCACACTGAGTATGCACCAATCATTATATCACTAGGAAACCACTAATCAGGGCTAAACTAGATTTAACCATTGTCTCCTCAATTCCACTTAGTACCTTGTTTCAAGTTCTGGCCCATAACATCTCCTTGCAGGATCACATCAATCATGCTAAACCGTGCTAAATTAGATAATTATTGTCTCTATCAATTCCGGGACTTACCACCTTGTAAGAATCCTAACATCTCCTGCTTTCTTTTGTTTTAGAACATAGGTGGTCATGACCTCCCTGACTTCTCAAGGAGATGAGAACCCCCAAGAAGAAGGTGCTCACACCTTCCCTGACTGCTCAAAAAAGGGGTGAAAACACCATAAAAAGGAGGTGATCACACCCTCTCTGATGTCTCAGGAAGGGGCATGAAAAGCCCAAAGGAAATGGGAAATCAAATCAGATGAGCAGGTTTCCGAAGGGGCTCACTCCTAAAACATCAATCCATCAAGATAGCAGGCATTACACAGAATTACATAAATTACATAAATAAATGTACATAAGTACATAGCAATATAACACTGGCTAGTAATGTTATAACAAATAACATCAATCAACATGAGGAAATTATACATGTCCATAAGTCCTAGAAATAGTCCAAAAGGAATCTATTGTCCATTAGTTCACGTGCCAGGAATCAAACACAGTTTTTCATCTCAAGGAATCCAATGATTCCTGCTGGTTTTCAAGTCCTGCAACAGTCTTATCTTGTATTGGGGAATCCAATGATTCCTGCAGATTTTGTTCTTAGGTCTTCTCCTTTGTTTCGAGGTTTTTCTCTTTTTCTGTCTCTCTCTGATGGACAAGGCAAATACGGCTGGCACCCATCTGTTTCCTTCTCCATCTGTAGGGATACAAGCAAAACCTTTTTCCCAAGCAGTTAACCTATCTCGTCCCTTCTATTTACCATTTCTGGGATTTCTCATCATCATCTGGCAATTACATTGGAGCTACTCTCACTGGACTCTGCCCTTCTGTTAGCTTAAAAATTCTGTATTCTCCTCAATGGTTATCCCTTCCTGCCCTCTGATTGCTTTTTGGATAACTGATCATGTAATCCCTTTCTCCCATCGGAGTTCTTTTGGGCTGATTGATCATACCAGAGTATTGAGCTTCTAAAGGTGTAACCTCAGCTGCCATCATGCCCCATCTCTCTTTTGATTGAGATCTTGGAGCTGGGCCCCCCTCTCCTTTCCCTGGGTCAATCTACATTCTGAGGCCCAGTGGAAGCCTCGGTTGCATTTTGGACATGGGGTTGGGTCTTCTCTCAGCCTGTCTTCTCCCTCTATCTCCATACCTACATTGGGCTCTCAGATGTCCCACTTTTCCACACTGAAAACATCGATGAGTTTCTCTAGAAGTCCCTTGCCAAGAGGGACCCTGTCTCCCCATGTTCATCATAGTCTGGGTATAATAAGCATTTGTGCCCACAGTGGCACAGAGTCTTATGATCTCCTCTAAAGGAGCATCTTTGTGTTGTCCCCATAGACTCCTTCTGCACACCTTATTAGCATTTTCCTTAGCCAGTTGTCTGGTCATTATTTCTCCAATGATTCTTGTGACAGCTGTTTGCAAACATCGCACAAAATCAGCAAAGGGTTCATTGGGACCTTGCTCTACTTTTGTGCAGGTTTCCCTCTGATCTTTCCCTGGGAGGGAACCCCAAGCTTTTGTTGCAGCAGTAGCAATTTGTTCATACGCTCCTATGGGGTAATTCTCTACACACTGACCTTCACCTGCTAGATGGGCCAAAGTGATTTGTATATTAACTCCAGTTTGCTTATTGCGTTGGGCTTGAATCCTACATGATTCATGATACTCTGAAAGCCACAATAAGTTTTGTCCAGGTTCTAAACCTGTCCTTGCTAGGGACTTCCAATCAGAAGGGGTTAAGATTTCATAAGACAAACTACCTAGTAACATCTTAACATAAGACGATGTAGCCCCATAAAGAGTGCAACCTGTTTTCAAATCCTTGATTTTTTTCCCAATCAAAAGGAATGTATCTTCTCCTTTTTTGACTTGAAGAGTCAAGCTTTTCAATCACAGAGTATGCATGTATTAAATCAGATACATCCTGCCCTTCATTTTCTGCCTTAACCAATGCTTCTTGTCATCTTGTCATAGGCTGCTTCATAGGTGGTGCTGAATGTGTTACTGTCTCTCCCCCCCCTCCTCCTTCTCCCTCCACCCAGAAAGGGTTAATTGAGGGAAGTAGGCCAGGGGATGGGAAATGCTCCTGCTGTGAAGTGCCACACTCAGAATTGTACTTAACTCCATTCTTATCTGATTCTTCATCCTTTTCACCTAGTTTATTTGAATTCTCCCCCTCCTGCTCTTTCTCCTTTTTCCTTATTCTGTAACTTATATTATTTCCTATAGCCAGTTGTTTTAAATTGCAAATATAAAGTGTATCTTTGGATAGTGAGTCAGGTCCATTTTCATTGTAGTATTGACATAGTGGCTCTCCTACCAATTTCTACTCATTTGGATTCAATTCTTTTTCCTTAGAGAATCAAGGAAATGTGTACTGTACAGTTTCTAAAAGTTCAGTGATCAGTTCCCAAACTATAATCAAATCTTGGCTTTTCATAAATTCACAAGTTCACAGGACCCTAACTCCATAAATTGTTCTGAAGTTGAAAATTTCAGTGATTCCTGTTGAGGCCGTAGTCACAACCAGCTAGCCACAGGGCTCTCCACGTGGCGTTCTTTGGAGCTAGCCTGGAGGTGTTTGCATTTCCCAAGGATTAATCCCAGTCTTTTTTTCAGCTCTTCTTGGGTTGTTCCTGGAGGACCCTGTTCTGCAGTAAATCTTCTTGATTTTTCACCACTCTCTATTTTCCCTAAGGCACAAAATTGTTCTATTTGTGGGGGAAATCTGGAGAGCTTGAAATTTACCAACCTACTCTACCATCTTTTCAGATTCCTCCCCCCCATCCCTGATATCAATCTTAAAATGAAAGGATTAATTTCCCTTCCCAGCCCCAGGCCTTCCTGGTTGGAAGATGGTGTGGAGAGTGAGAAGGAAAGAGAAAAGAAAGATTGTTCACACATTAGCTCACACATTAGAGTTCACCAATTCTGGAGATATCCAAGTTTACACCTCCCATAATCCTACCCTCAGAGGAGGAGTCAACCTTGGAGTTTATACCTCTAAAAGAGCATAGAAAGGAGCTGAGTCAGGGGAGTGATCAAATGATCAAAGAAGAATGATCAAATTTTTTTTTCTTTCTCTAAGAAGAAATATATTTGATTGTAATAGTAAAATCGGGAATGCATACCCAGGAATTTATTATTTTTTGCTCATATAGAATAGCCAACATAGAATTTTAAAACTAGAGGGAGCCTTACTCAGGGTCAACCAAAAGAATTCTCTATACTAAATATTTAAATCCATTAAAATGTCTTAAAATTTTATTTTATAACAAGAATAATGGACTGAGAATCATAAAAAAAAATAATTTGTGATCCATGGTTCATCGAGGTAAAATGTGCAGTGCATGTGTGTGTGTGTGTGTGTGTGTGTGCGTGTATGTATGTGATTTCTTCCTATGATACCTCCATCTTATTTATACCTCTTCTTAACTTAGTGATTTCATTTTGAAGCTCTCTGCTGAATACTATGGACATCTCCTTGGTTTATTCTCTCTCTCTCTCTCTCTCTCTCTCTCTCTCTCTCTCTCTCTCTCTCTCTCTCTCTCCCCCTCCCTCCCTCTCTGTCTTAATTAATCATCCATATATTAAATATATTACATGCATATACTTTAATTTGTTTATCTACTCTCCAACTAATCAGCAGTTACTTGATTTCCAGGAATGCTTCTATAAATATTTTTGAAACTTCTTTTTATCCATGACACCTTTCTCTACGGGCTCCTTTTTGAGCTCTAGTATTCTTTCTCAACTTTTATCAAGCAGATTTTTCTTCCTAGAGGATTCCTTCTATCTAATTGGTCAGTTCATCATGGAGACCTCATTTTAAGGGAAGTGTTCAGGTTAGCAAAGTTAACATTTCCATTCCTTTCTGATGTTTGCTTCTGACTCTCTTGAGTCCTTTCTTTACCATAGGTAACTTCCCTTCTTCCCCTTCCTTTTCCATTCCCCATGCTTTTCAATTTTCTTTTATGAGATTTTTTTCTTATGAAAATATAAATTCCTTGAAGGCAGGAACTGTCTTTCTTTACACATGTGTTTATTTCCTCAGCACTTAGCATGGTGCCTGGCATCTAGCATTAAATAAAGGCTAATTGATTTGTTTACTTGAGATGTAGTCCTAGTCTGAGAGTCTATGGGTCAAAAGGTATGAACATTGAAATACATTTATTTATATAATTCCAAATTGCCTTCTATTATTGTTGTACTAATTTGTAACTCCATCACCAATGAATTAGTACATCAGTCTTTTCACAGTCCTTTCAACATTGACTATTCACCTCTTTTTGTCATCTCATCAATTTTTTAGGCTAACGTAAAATTTCTTGGTGGTTTGATTTGCCTTTTTCCTTCTTAGCAATGTAAGAACATCTTTTGAGAACTTTTTTTTCATGTATTTAGGCTATTTCTTCTCTTGGGGAATGGTTTTCACTTATGTGTGTAAAAGTATTAAACCTATGGATCAACACTTGTGTGCCTTAGTCCATTAGATAATTATTGTCTCTATCAATTCCCGATCAGTTCTTATGCATAATAAAATGCAAAAAACCTAATTAACATAAAACTTAGAAGATTTTCTTCAAAAAAAAGTTCTAAACTAACTGAATAGATAGATAATCCCATCTCAGAAAAGAAAAACAATGTTAAATGTAAAGTAACTATGAACAAAAGAAAAAATATAAACTATAAATAAAATAAAATATAAATAAAATCTTATCCGCTATCCTAAGTAATATCATTCATTGTAACCAAGTTAGATTTATACTAGAAGATCCAAAAATATTTCAGCATTTGGAAAACAATCAGTATATTTAATCACAATCACAATACAACCATCCAGCATGACATGATTAACTTGATATTAGAAAAAGCCTTTGACAAAGTACAGCACTAATTTATGACTTTAAAAAACTCTACAAAGTACATGTAAAAGAACTATTTTTAATATCCTAAAAACTGTGTAAATCTTAAAAGTAACATGCCATGGAAATATACAAGAAGTTTTCCCAATAAATAAAGAGTAGAGTAAGGAAGTCCACTCTCCCCAATATTATCCAGTATAGTCCTAGAAATGGTAATAATAGCTAGTAATAGTAAAAGACAAAAGAAAGAAATTAAAGTGCAAATATGGGCAAAAGAAGCTAAAACTACTCCTGTTTGCTAAAGTTAGGAGAGTTCACTGAAAACATTTTTGGAAATTATGAAAGAAACTAGATGAGGTCATTAAAAGCTTCAGCAAAGTCACAGGCTTTCAAGTAAACTTACAAATACAACATTTGTAACTGATAATAATAATATAATCTCAGGAAGAAGAAGAGAAACTCCCATAACTATGCAATTCACAAAATATCAGTGATTTTTTTTTCTTTTTTTTTTTTTTAAGTTTTTTTATTTAATAATTACATTATATTGACACTCATTTCTGTTCCGATTTTTTTCCCCTCCCTCCCTCCACCCCCTCCCCTAGATGGCAAGCAGTCCTTTATATGTTGGATATGTTGCAGTATATCCTAGATACAATATATGTTTGCAGAACCGAACAGTTCTCTTGTTGCGTAGGGAGAATTGGATTCAGAAGGTATAAATAATCCGGGAAGAAAAACAAAAATGCAGATAGTTCACATTCGTTTCCCAGTGTTCTTTCTTTGGGTGTAGCTGCTTTTGTCCGTCATTTATCAATTGAAACTCAGGTCTCTTTGTCAAAGAAATCCACTTCCATCAAAATATGTCCTCATACAATATCGTTGTCGAAGTGTATAATGATCTCCTGGTTCTGCTCATTTCACTTAGCATCAGTTCATGAAGGTCTCTCCAAGCCTCTCTGTATTCATCCTGCTGGTCATTTCTTACAGAACAATAATATTCCATAACATTCATATACCACAATTTACCCAGCCATTCTCCAATTGATGGGCATCCATTCATTTTCCAGTTTCTAGCCACTACAAACAGGGCTGCTACAAACATTTTGGCACATACAGGTCCCTTTCCCTTCTTTAGTATTTCTTTGGGATATAAGCCCAATAGAAACACTGCTGGATCAAAGGATATGCACATTTTGATAATTTTTTGGGCATAATTCCAGATTGCTCTCCAGAATGGTTGGATTCGTTCACAACTCCACCAACAATGCATTAGTGTCCCAGTTTTCCCGCATCCCCTCCAACATTCATCATTATTTTTTCCTGTCATCTTAGCCAATCTGACAGGTGTGTAGTGGTATCTCAGAGTTGTCTTAATTTGCATTTCTCTGATCAATAATGATTTGGAACACTCTTTCATATGAGTGGTAATAGTTTCAATCTCATCCTCTGAAAATTGTCTGTTCATATCCTTTGACCATTTATCAATTGGAGAATGGCTTGATTTCTTATAAATTTGAGTCAGTTCTCTATATATTTTGGAAATGAGGCCTTTATCAGAACCTTTAACTGTGAAAATGTTTTCCCAGTTTGTTGCTTCCCTTCTAATCTTGTTTGCATTAGTTTTATTTGTACAAAGGCTTTTTAATTTGATGTAATCGAAATTTTCTATTCTGTGATCAGTAATGGTCTCTAGTTCATCTTTGGTCACAAATTTCTTTCTCCTCCACAAGTCTGAGAGATAAACTATTCTATGTTCCTCTAATTTATTTATAGTCTCGTTCTTTATGCCTAGGTCATAGACCCATTTTGATCTTATCTTGGTATATGGTGTTAAGTGTGGGTCCATGCCTAATTTCTGCCATACTAATTTCCAATTATCCCAGCAGTTTTTATCAAATATTGAATTCTTTTCCCAGAAGTTAGGGGCTTTGGGTTTGTCAAACACTAGATTGCTATAATTGACTATTCTGTCTTGTGAGCCTAGCCTTTTCCACTGATCCACTAATCTATTTCTTAGCCAATACCAAATGGTTTTGGTGACTGCTGCTTTATAATATAATTTTAGATCAGGTACAGCTAGGCCACCTTCATTTGATTTTTTTTTCATTAGTTCCCTTGAGATTCTCGACTTTTTATTGTTCCATATGAATTTTGTTGTTATTTTTTCTAGATCAATAAAATATTTTCTTGGAAGTCTGATTGGTATAGCACTAAATAAATAGATTAGTTTAGGGAGTATTGTCATCTTTATTATGTTCGCTCGGCCAATCCAAGAGCACTTAATATTTTTCCAATTATTTAAGTCTGACTTTATTTGTGTGGAGACTTTTTTATAATTTTGCTCATATAATTCCTGACTTTCCTTTGGTAGATAGATTCCCAAATATTTTATGGTATCAACAGTTATTCTGAATGGAATTTCTCTTTGTATCTCTTGCTGTTGGGTTTTGTTGGTGATGTATAAAAATGCTGAGGATTTATGGGGATTTATTTTGTAGCCAGCTACTTTGCTAAAATTATGAATTATTTCCAATAGCTTTTTGGTAGAATCTCTGGGGTTCTCTAGGTATACCATCATATCATCTGCAAAGAGTGATAGTTTGGTTTCCTCATTGCCTACTCTAATTCCTTTTATATCTTTCTCGACTCTTATTGCCGAGGCTAGTGTTTCTAATACGATATTAAATAATAATGGTGATAGTGGGCAACCTTGCTTCACTCCAGATCTTACTGGGAAAGGTTCCAGTTTTTCCCCATTGCATATGATGCTTACTGATGGTTTTAAATATATGCTCCTGACTATTTTAAGGAAAAGTCCATTTATTCCTATGCTCTCAAGTGTTTTTATTAGGAATGGATGTTGGATTTTATCAAATGCTTTTTCTGCATCTATTGAGATGATCATGTGGTTTTTGTTTGTTTGGTTATTGATATAGTCAATTATGCTAATAGTTTTCCTAATATTGAACCAGCCCTGCATTCCTGGTATAAATCCTACTTGGTCATAGTGTATTATCCTGGTGACAATTTTCTGTAATCTTTTTGCTAATATTTTATTTAAGATTTTAGCATCAATATTCATTAGGGAGATTGGTCTATAATTTTCTTTCTCTGTTTTCAGCCTACCTGGTTTAGGTATCAGTACCATATCTGTGTCATAAAAGGAGTTTGGTAGGACTCCTTCAATCCCTATTTTTTCAAATAGTTTATATAACATTGGAGTTAATTGTTCTTTAAATGTTTGGTAGAATTCACATGTAAATCCATCTGGTCCTGGGGATTTTTTCTTAGGGAGTTGATTGATAGTTTGTTCTATTTCTTTTTCTGAGATGGGACTGTTTAGGATATTTACTTCTTCCTCTGTTAGTTTGGGCAAGCTGTATTTTTGGAGGTATTTTTCTATTTCATTTAAGTTGTCGAATTTATTGGCATAAAGTTGGGCAAAGTAACTCCTAATTATTGCTCTAATTTCCTCTTCGTTAGTGGTGAGTTCTCCCTTTTCATTTTTAAGACTAACAATTTGATTTTCCTCTTTCCTTTTTTTAATCAGATTTACTAAGGGTTTGTCTATTTTGTTGGTTTTTTCATAGAACCAACTCTTAGTTTTATTAATCAATTCAATAGTTTTTTTACTTTCAATTTTATTGATCTCACCTTTTACTTTTAGAATTTCAAGTTTAGTGTTTGACTGGGGGTTTTTAATTTGTTCCTTTTCTAGCATTTTTAATTGCAAACCCAATTCATTGACCTTCTCTTTCTCTATTTTATACAAATAGGCCTCTAGAGATATGAAATTTCCCCTTATTACCGCTTTGGCTGCATCCCATACATTTTGGTATGATGTCTCATTATTATCGTTTTCTTGGGTGAAGTTATTAATTATGTCTATGATTTGCTGTTTTACCCAATCATTCTTTAGTATGAGATTATTTAGTTTCCAATTATTTTTTGGTCTACTTCCCCCTGCTTTTTTGTTGAATGTAATTTTCATTGCATCGTGGTCTGAAAAGGATGCATTTACTATTTCTGCCTTACTACATTTGAGTTTGAGGTTTTTATGTCCTAATATATGTTCAATTTTTGTATAGGTTCCATGAACTGCTGAAAAGAAAGTGTATTCCTTTCTGTCTCCATTACATTTTCTCCAGAGATCTATCATATCTAGCTTTTCTAGTATTCTGTTTACCTCTTTAACTTCTTTCTTATTTATTTTCTGGTTTGATTTATCTAATTCTGAGAGTGCAAGGTTAAGATCTCCCACTATTATAGTTTTACTGTCTATTTCTTCTTGCAGCTCTCTTAGTTTCTCTTTTAAGAATTTAGATGCTACCCCACTTGGTGCATATATGTTTAATATAGATAGTGCTTCATTATCCATGCTACCCTTTAGCAAGATATAGTGTCCTTCCTTATCTCTTTTAATTAGGTCAATTTTTGCTTTAGCTTGATCTGAGATCAGGATGGCTACCCCTGCTTTTTTGACTTCACCTGAAGCATAGTAGATTTTGCTCCAACCTTTTACCTTTAACCTGCATGTATCTCCCCGCTTCAGGTGTGTTTCCTGTAAACAACATATTGTAGGATTCTGGCTTTTAATCCATTCTGCTAACCGCTTCCTCTTTATGGGGGAGTTTACCCCGTTCACATTTATGGTTAGAATGACCAATTCTGTATTACTTGCCATCTTGTTAACCCCGGTTTATGCTTTCCTCCCTTCTTTCCCCTTTCTCCCCCTTCCAAGTATTAAGCTTGTGAGCACCCCTTGTTTCTCACAGCCCTCCCTTTTTAGTGTCCCTCCCCCCGCCTTAGAGTTCCTCCCCCTATCTTACCCCTTTCCCTCCCAGTTCCCGTATTCCCTTCCGCTTAGCTTATTCCTTCCCTTTCCACTTTTCCCTTCTCACTTTTCAATGAGATGGGAGAAGTTTCACCATAGATTGAATATGTCTTAAGATTTTTCACTTAAAGCCAATTCTGAAGGCAGTAAGATACCCACTATATTCATCCCCCTCCATTCTTTCTCTCAGATATAATAGGTTTCCTATGCCTCTTCATGAGATGTACTACCCCCACTTTACCCTTTTTCTGGTACAATGTCCTTTCCACATCAATTTCTAGAACAAGGTATACATGTATTCTTTATGCATCTATATAGTCAAAATATAGTTCCCAAGATTAATCTTTACCTTTTTAGATTTCTCTTGAGTTCTATATTTGTAGATCAAACTTTTTGTTAAGTTCTGGTTTTTTCATCAGAAATAGATGAAATTCGCTTACTTCGTTGAATGTCCATCTTCTTCCCTGGAAAAAGATGCTCATTCTCGCTGGGTAAGTTATTTTTGGTTGCATACCAAGTTCCTTAGCCTTTCGGAATATCATATTCCAGGCCCTTCGATCTTTTAATGTGGATGCTGCCAGATCCTGGGTGATCCTTATTGTGGCTCCTTGATACTTGAATTGGGTTTTTCTAGCCGCTTGCAATATTTTTTCTTTCATCTGAGGGTTCTGGCATTTGGCCACTATATTCCTTGGTGTTTTGATTTTAGGATCCCTTTCAGTGGGTGATCGATGAATCCTTTCAATGTTTATTTTTTCCTCTGTTCCTATGACTTCTGGGCAGTTCTCTTTGATAATTTCCTGGAAGACAGTGTCCAGGCTCTTTTTTTCATCATGTTTTTCTGGGAGTCCAATGATTCTCAGATTGTCTCTCCTGGATCTGTTTTCCAGGTCTGTTGTCTTCCCCAGAAGGTATTTCACATTTTTCTCCATTGTTTGATTTTTTTGGATTTGCTTGACTGATTCTTCTTGTCTCCTCGAGTCATTCAATTCCACTTGTTCAATTCTGATTTTCAGTGAAGTATTCTCTTCACTCACTTTTTTAAAATCTTTCTCTAATTGTCCAATTGAGTTCTTTTGTTCTGTGGAATTTTTTTCCATTTCGCCAATTTTGTTTTCCAGTTCACTAATCCTATTTTTCAAGGATTTTACTTCTTTATCCACTCTCTCTTTAACTGACTTCTCCAGGCTCTTTTGCCAAGCCTCCCTCTCCTTTTCCCAAGCTTCCTTCTCCTTTTGCCAAGCCTCACTCTGCTTTCCCCATTTTTCTTCTAGCTCCCTTGTGAGAGCCTTTTAAATCACTTCTATGAGGTTCATCTGTGCTGAGGAACAGACGATCTCCTCCTTTGGGGAATCACCTGGGGACTGCCTGTTTTTAGTCTCCTCAGGATTTAGAGTCTGCTCTCTATCTGTGTAGAAGCTGTCTAGGGTTAAAGTCCTCTTCAGCTTCTTGCTCATTCTGTCTATTAATCAGAGACAAACTACCAAAGAAAAACAGAAAAAACTGGAGTCTTTCTTTGGGGGGGGGCTGGGTGTGTTATCGAGCTTCCTCTACAGACTGCAGGTGGCAGCAGTGAGGCACTAGCAGGACTGTGCTGCGCCTGCGCTCTGAGATCCCAAAGCGTGCTGAGTCACTGAGGGGGGGGAAGGGGGGGCGGCCAGGTCCTGAGAGACTCCAGCTGTTTGCGGTTGTGTTCTTCAGCCCCGGTGTTTTTAGCTTCTCTGCTGGGCTGTTGACTTGCTGCAGGTTCCAAACCTGTAGCGAAGCTCTCCCCGCAGAGACAGCTGCGATCACTCCCCACCCCCTCTCCAGTCTGCTCCCGTGCTCTCACTGCCGCTGCCCGCCGCCTGCGCCCGATCTAAAACCGCCCCAGCCCTCCAGTAAAGACAGACCTTTCTTGGCGGATCTCAAGGATGGCTTCTCTTGGTAACTATTTGTGGGTTTTTTTCAGTCAAGCATTGATTCAGAGGCTTGTAATGAAGTGGATAGTGAGAGAAAGCGCGGAGCTTATGCAACTGTGAGCCTCCTCTCCGCCATCAATATCAGTGATTAATAATTGTGTTCTGCAAAGGGCTCCTTAAAGTATTAAAGAACCTCTCTAAGGCAATTCCAATCAAGTTGGGATAGAAAATGTCATCTGCATCTGGAAAAAGAATTTTGGAGATTGAATGTAAATCAACTCATACTATGTTCACTTCTTTTTTCTGTTTGTTTTTTCCTCTCCCATGATTTCTCCCTTTTGTTCTGATTTTTCTCTCCCAACATGATTCATCAAGTAATGTGTATTTAAAAAAATTTTTTTTCGATTTAGCCAGGTGGCGCAGTGGATAGAGTACCAGCCCTGAAGTCAGGAGAACCTGAGTTCAAATTTGGCCTCAGACCCTTAACACTTCCTATCTGTGTGACTGTGGGCAAATCACTTAACCCCAATTGTCTCAGGGGAAAAAAAGAATTAAGGGACCTGAAAATAAAATGAGATAGAATTTTCAAAATTTAGATAGTAAAAATGGTGGGAGGAGGAGATATTAAATAACCACTTAAAGAATTGAGAAATATTCAGTACTTACAGGTAGGCCATGCTGAGACAATAAAAATGGCAACACTGTCATAGTTACTTTACCATTTTAATATCTATTCAAAGGCCTGTTTTATAGAACTTGATCAAATAATAACAAAATTCATTTATTGGAACACATATAGAATATTAAGGGAAATAATGAAAAGTGGTAGAAATGAAAGAGGAATAGCACCTCTAGATTTCAAATTAGGTTATACAGCAACAGTTGTCAAAACCATTTGGATTGGGTTTGAAAAAATAGCTAAGTAAATCCATGGAACATACTGGATGGAGGAGAATCAAAAATAATGAAACTCAGTAACCTAGTTTTCACTAAGTCCCCAAATAAATCATTTTAGAAAGACATTCTATTTGATAATAACTGCAGATAAAATTAGAAAACAGTCTTGTAAAAATTATATTTAAATCAATTTCTTACATAATTTCCTATGTTAAATTCAAAATATATATGTGCCCTGATTATTAAAGGCCATTTTATGATAATAAATAATGTCATTATAATATTAATAATTTCATATATTTATAGAATATTTATATTATATAATAGTAATAGATATGATTTATATTTATATAATATAAATATTTTAAATAATAAAATATTTATGATAATAAATAAAGATATTTTACCATTAACATAAAAAACTAGAAAAGAAAATAATATAGATCTTTTAAAGCTATGGGTTGCTGTGCAACAGGAGAACTGTTCGGTTCTGCAAATATGTATTGTATCTAGGATATACCGCAACATATTTAACATATATAGGACTGCTTGCCATCTTGGGGGGGGGGTGGAGGGAGGGAGGGGAAAAATCGAAACATAAGCGAGTGCAAGGGATAATGTTGTAAAAAATTACCGTGGCATGGATACAAAGTTATTATTAAATAAAATAAAATTTAAATTTAAAAATAAAAAATAAAGCTATGGGTTGGAGATATTTTGTTAACCAAAAAAGGGAAAGAGGAAGTTATAAAAGGTAAAAAAAAAAATTGGGGATTACATGAAATGGAAAATCATTATATCTAGAATAAGAGACAAAGAAGTTAGTTATGGAAAAAAAATCTTTATATTAAATTTCTCAGACATAGGTTTGGTATGTAATATAATAGAGATGTCAAATGAAAATATATTAGGGGTGTCAAACTCAGAAATGGGACTACAAAACCATAAATAAGGATCCCTTTGGGGTTGCATTTTGATTTAGAAAAACTTATTTTAACATTATCAGCTATTGTATTTTTATTTTGTTTTATTAGCTATTTTCCTATTGCATTTTAATCTGTCGCAAAGCACACTCATGAGTGTTGATCCATAGGTTTAATACTTTTACACACATAACTAAAAACCATTCCCCAAGAGAAGAAATAGCCTAAATACATGAAAAAAAAGTTCTCAAAAGATGTTCTTACATTACTAAGAATGAAAAAGGCAAATCAAACCACCAAGAAATTTTACGTTAGCCTAAAAAATTGATGAGATGACAAAAGATGTGAATAGTCAATGTTGAAAGGACTGAAAAGACTGACATACTAATTCATCAGTGATAGAGTTACAAATTAGTACAACAATGATAGAAGGCAATTTGGAATTATATAAATAAATGTATTTTAATGTCCATACCTTTTGACCCATAGACTCTCAGACTAGGACTACATCTCAAGTAAACAAATCAATTAGCCTTTATTTAATGCTAGATGCCAGGCACCATGCTAAGTGCTGAGGAAATAAACACATGTGTAAAGAAAGACAGTTCCTGCCTTCAAGGAGTTTATATTTTCATAAGAAAAAAAACTCATAAAAGAAAATTGAAAAGCATGGAGAATGGAAAAGGAAGGGGAAGAAGGGAAGTTACCTATGGTAAAGAAAGGACTCTAGAGAGTCAGAAGCAAACATCAGAAAGGAATGGAAATGTTAACTTTGCTAACCTGAACACTTCCCTTAAAATGAGGTCTCCATGATGAACTGACCAATCAGATAGAAGGAATCCTCTAGGAAGAGAAGTCTGCTTGATAAAAGTAGAGAAAGAATACTAGAGATCAAAAAGGAGCCATAGAGAAAGGTGTCATGGATAAAAAGAAGTTTCAAAAATATTCATAGAAGCATTCCTGGAAACCAAGTAACTGCTGATTAGTTGGAGAGTAGATAAACAAATTAAAGTATATGCAAATATTATATTTAATATATGGATGATTAATTAAGACAGAGAGGGAGGGAGGGAAAGAAAGAGAGAGAGAAAGAAAGAAAGAGAGAGAGAGAGAGAGAGAAAGAGAGAGAGAGAGACAGATACAGAGAGAGAGAGAGAGAATAAACCAAGGAGATATCCATAGTATTCAACAGAGAGCTTCAAAATGAAATCACTAAGTTAAGAAGAAGTATAAATAAGATGGAGGTATCGTAGGAAGAAATCACACACACACACACACACACACACACACACACACACACACTGCGCATTTTACCTCGATGAACCATGGATCATAAGTTATTTTTTTTTATGATTCTCAGTCCAGTATTCTTGTTATAAAATAAAATTTTAAGACATTTTAATGGACTTAACTATTTAGTATAGAGAATTCTTTTGGCTGACCCTGAGTAAGGTTCCCTCAAGTGGAATTGAGGAGACAATGGTTAAATCTAGTTTAGCCCTGATTAGTGGTTTCCTAGTGATATAATGATTGGTGCATACTCAGTGTGGAACATATAAGGAGGAGCTTCAGGGCCAGAAAGGACAGGCGCACTAGAAGTTTTCTGAGACTGAGACAGATTCCTTCCATGGTCCACCTTTGTAGGGACTGGAGGTTGAAGCACAAACCTCTGAAGTCCGGGAGATTCAGAAGCCAGAGGATTTGGACTTTTCATACCTGGCTGCATTTGGGGTGATTACGCTGAACTGAAACGAAGGCGGCCTCCAGAAGCCCCCCAAGAAACCTGCTTCCAGAGAACATTATATTTTAGAGAAGACTATTCCACATAATGACTTAAAACCAGTGCTCTCTCCCTTGTACTGCACTGCCTTGAAGAGGAAGGAGCAATATCCAGAAAATTACTTAGTCACATGCTAAAGGGAGAACCTCTATACAACACAACTCTGTAGTGTTCTTAGTTCGTTTGGGGAGGTCTTGGGGCAGCCTTGCTTTCAGCAGATTAATCATCACAAGAATCACCAGGTGTGAAAGTCCAAAAGTCTTTATTGTCTCCTTCACCTGGTGCTCAGCTAGCTTTCTTGTGGCCTTCAGAGGGGACTTGGTTTCAGAGGAGAAAATGCAGGAGGACAGGCCAGCCACCACAAAGCTGATGAAGATGGAAATGAATCTGTCTCTGCTTGGCTCCAAGAGCTTGAGCTCTAGGCTCCAGTGCCCTTTTCTTCCCTGCCTCTATCTCCAAGCCTCTCAGTCCCTCAGGAGGACTGGTGACTGAAGGAGCCTGACTGAAGGTGGAATGAATCTCTTCCAGTCCTTGCTGACTGTTATAGACTCCATTATCATAGGGGTGAATCTTGTGGAACTGATTAAGTACTTAGTCCATGGACTGAACTAAAGAACTATTAAGCACCATGCTAAACTAGATAACCATCGTCTTTTTCAATTCCACTGACTTAACACCTTCTAAGAAACCTTGTTTCAGAGTTCTGGCCCATAACACAAAGGATGTCTCCAGCAGCTCATGTTAAAGGTTTTATATTCAAGAGTGTACAGGTAACCAAGCCTGGATTTCCTTATTAACTCTTTCGCTCTAAGAGCCCATATTTTCATAATTTATTTCTCCTCCTTTCCTCTTTCCTTTCTGCACCCTATCCCAACCCCCAAGTATCTAGTTCCTGCTGTATACACCCTTTCTCTAAAGTCACCCAGATATTCAATATTGTATTAGAAACACTAGCCTCTGCAATAAGAGTCGAGAAAGAGATTAAAGGAATTAGAGTAGGCAATGAGGAAACCAAACTATCACTCTTTGCAGATGATATGATGGTATACCTAGAAAACCCCAGAGATTCTACTAAAAAGCTATTAGAAATAATTCATAATTTTAGCAAAGTAGCAGGATACAAAATAAATCCCCATAAATCCTCAGCATTCTTATATACCACCAACAAAATCCAAGAGCAAGAGATACAAAGAGAAATTCCATTCAAAATAACTGTTAATAGCATAAAATATTTGGGAATCTACCTACCAAAGGAAAGTCAGGAATTATATGAGCAAAATTACAAAAAAAGTTTTCACACAAATAAAGTCAGACTTAAATAATTGGAAAAATATTAAGTGCTCTTGGATAGGCCGAGCGAATATAATAAAGATGACAATACTCCCTAAACTAATCTATTTATTTAGTGCTATACCAATCAGACTTCCAAGAAAATATTTTAATGATTTAGAAAAAATAACAACAAAATTCATATGGAACAATAAAAAGTCGAGAATCTCAAGGGAATTAATGAAAAAAAATCAAATGAAGGTGGCCTAGCTGTACCTGATCTAAAATTATATTATAAAGCAGCAGTCACCAAAACCATTTGGTATTGGCTTAGAAATAGATTAGTTGATCAGTGGAAAAGGTTAGGTTCACAAGACAGAATAGTCAACTATAGCAATCTAGGGTTTGACAAACCCAAAGATTCTAAATTTTGGGATAAGATTTCATTATTTGATAAAAACTGCTGGGATAACTGGAAATTAGTATGGCAGAAATTAGGCAAGGACCCACACTTAACACCACATACCAAGATAAGATCAAAATGGGTCCATGACCTAGGCATAAAGAATGAGATTATAAATAAATTAGAGGAACATAGGATAGTTTATCTCTCAGACTTGTGGAGGAGAAAGAAATTTGTGACCAAAGATGAACTAGAGACCATTACCAATCACAAAATAGAAAATTTTGATTATATCAAATTAAAAAGCCTTTGTACAAACAGAACGAATGCAAACAAGATTAGTAGGGAAGCAACAAACTGGGAAAACATCTTTACAATTAAAGGTTCTGATAAAGGCCTCATTTCCAAAATATATAGAGAACTGACTCAAATTTATAAAAAATCAAGCCATTCTCCAATTGATAAATGGTCAAAGGATATGAACAGACAATTTTCAGATGAAGAAATTGAAACTATTACCACTCACATGAAAGAGTGTTCCAAATCACTATTGATAAGAGAAATGCAAATTAAGACAACTCTGAGATATCACTACACACCTGTCAGATTGGCTAAGATGACAGGAAAAAATAATGATGAATGTTGGAGGGGATGCGGGAAAACGGGGACACTGATGCATTGTTGGTGGAGTTGTGAACGAATCCAGCCATTCTGGAGAGCAATCTGGAATTATGCCCAAAAAGTTATCAAACTGTGCATACCCTTTGATCCAGCAGTGTTTCTATTGGGCTTATACCCCAAAGAGATACTAAAAAAGGGAAAGGGACCTGTATGTGCCAAAATGTTTGTAGCAGCCCTGTTTGTAGTGGCTAGAAACTGGAAAATGAATGGATGCCCATCAATTGGAGAATGGCTGGGTAAATTGTGCTATATGAATGTTATGGAATATTATTGCTCTGTAAGGAATGACCAGCAGGATGAATACAGAGAGGCTTGGAGAGACCTACATGGACTGATGCTAAGTGAGATGAGCAGAACCAAGAGATCATTATACACTTTGACAACGATATTGTATGAGGATGTATTCTGATGGAAGTGGATTTCTCTGACAAAGAGACTTAACTGAGTTTCATTGGATAAATGATGGACAGAAACAGCTACACCCAAAGAAGGAACACTGGGAAATGAATGTGAACTATTTGATTTTTTGATTTTCTTCCTGAGTTATTTTTACCTTCTGAATCCAATTCTCCCCGTGCAGCGGGAGAACTGTTCGGTTCTGCAAATATGTATTGTATCTAGGATATACTGCAACATATTTAACATATATAGGACTGCTTGCCATCTTGGGGGAGGGGAGGGAGGGAGGGGAAAAAACGAAACATAAGTGATTGCAAGGGATAATGCTGTGTAAAAATTATCCTGGCATGGATTCTGTCAATACAAAGTTATTATTAAATAAAATTAAATTTTCAAAAAAATAAATAAATAAATAAATAAAGTCACCCAGAGTCCTATCTGATTTCAGCACTTGGATCCACCATTCATTTCCCAATAGTCATTGTTTGGGAGACTTTTACCTTGCCATTTCTCCCCAGTATTCTTTTAAGGAGAATTTGTTCTGGTATGTCGTAATAGCAAAGAGCCCTTGTCAGAGATCCTGGGTTTGAGTTTCAGTTCTACCATTGAATGACTTTGAGTAACTTGACCTTACCTGCTCTGACTTAATAACAGAACTCCAGCTTGATCCTTTGACTCCAAATCTAGTGCTTTTGCTACTATGCTATTCTGAGAACAAAGATTTATCAAAAGAAAATTCCTATTATTATTGCTGCTCGGTTGACTCCATTTGGGAATTTCTTGGCAAGACTATTAGAGTGGTTTGACATTTCCTTTTCCAGCTCATTTTATAGTTGAGGAGCCTGAAGCAAACAAAATGAAGTGACTTGCTCACAGTCATCCAGCTACTTTCTGAGGCCAGATTTGAACTCCTGAAGATAAGTCTTCCTTGCTCCACACCAAGAGCTCTGTATCTTATACAGCCAGTTGAAAGTAAACACACATCAATATTTTTACATCCCATTCTACCTAAGAATTGAAATCTGCTTCCCTAGCAAACTTTTTTTTTTGGTGTGGAATATGAATTAATTTGACATTTTAAAGTGATGATTTGTTCTCTGCTTTATAACTCAAAGCAATGAAGAATACACATTTTGGATAAGAGAAAAATGAACCCATTATAATAAATAAGGAATAAAATAGAGCTCACCATCTTGAAAAAAAATTAAAGAATTCTATTAAGGGTTTGGAAAAGTTAGCATGGCTTAGTGGGATAGAATCCGGGGACTGAATCAGAAAGATTGAAGGTCAAATCTTGTCTTTGACACTTCTAATCATTTAATCTTGAAGTGCCTCAGGCAGTCCTTGAGAATTGATCTGCTATGGTCATAGATCTGGAGCTAGAATCATCTAGAGCTAGAGGATATAGAATGTAATTATCTTGCAGTATAGATGGGAAAGGAATATGTGACTGATCCAAAGTCACTCAAGTAGTATGAAATCATAGGTGGGTTTGCCACTGGTGATCCCCTAGATCCACTAGATCCCCCCTGCTAATCAAGTCACAAATCATTCACACATACATAAACATATGTGCATGTATATATGTGTCTATGTATATAGATTCATAGGTGTGTTTGTATACATTTGTGTGTGTATAGCTTAGCAAACCTTGAAAGAAATGTCCCCTTAAGTTGTCAAAAGGGTAAATGAACAAAAATATTTCACAAGAAATCTTTGAGCTGAGAGAAACACCTAAATAATCAAATTGGGAAACTCTTCTTTTGAAATACTATTATCCTAGGATCTTATGAAAAAGAAAGTCAAAGAGCATTCTTGAAAAATAATGTCCCCAAAGCAGCTACACCCAAAGAAAGAACACTGGGAAACGAATGTGAACTATCTGCATTTTTTGTTTTTCTTCCCGGATTATTTATACCTTCTGAATCCAATTCTCCCTACGCAACAAGAGAACTGTTCGGTTCTGCAAACATATATTGTATCTAGGATATACTGCAACATATCCAATATATAAAGGACTGCTTGCCATCTAGGGGAGGGAGTGGAGGGAGGGAGGGGAAAAAAAATCGGAACAGAAATGAGTGTCAATATAATGTAATTATTAAATAAAAAATTAAAAAAAAAAAAAAGAAAGAAAAATAATGTCCCCATCCACAAAAGGGAAATGAGGAAAACCAAGAAAACCTTGTATACAATAGCAGCAATATTGTTTTAAGAATGACTTTGAGAAAATGTCATTTTGACTATCATCAAGATTCAAATCAAATAGAAAAGAAGAAAGTCATTATCTGCATCCAAAGGAAGAAATGGTAAATAGAAGTATGTAGCAAATAAATGGACATAGATATGTGTAAAGGGCAGGAACTCTGGAGAAACATACTTAAGGCTCAGTGGGATTGATTTCAGCCTACAACAAGGTGTTAACTCAGTGGAAGCGAGGAGATAATGGTTATCTAGTTGACAAGTTCTTAGTACCGACAAGTACTTAGTTCTACGAGTTGACACCTGTTCTACAGGATTGACACCTACAATGATGTACTTAGACTAGAGTATATAAGAGCTAAGAGATCTGGGAGGCAGCCACAGGCAAAGCTCAAGAGCCTGGTGGTGGGTGACCTGGTTCCTTCACTCCTCTGCCGAGCCTAGCGAGAAAACTGAACATTATATAAACGTATCTGTTTATATATGTAAATATATAGATTTGTGTCTGATAGCAGCCACCTCTAGACTGAAGCGGAGAAGGACAGAACACACTTAAATAACTGAGATATTTTTTTTAAAAACTAGCTCGTGGTTGGGGTTCGTGCCGAGCCGCCGATTCTGCGCCCGCCATGGCCAACAAGATGGACATGTCCCTGGACGACATCATTAAACTCAACGGGAGCCAGCGTAGCGGATGCGGCGGGGACCGGGACCGGGACCGAGACCGAAGTCGGGCTGGAGCCCAGGGCGGCCGCGACGGCGGGGAGGCGCAGGGGGCAGCCCGCGCAAGCCGAGGCGGGGGCCCCATCCGGAACAGGCGGGCCGTGGCCCGCGGAGGCAGCAGCAACCGACCCGCGCCCTACAGACGACCAAAACAGCTTCCAGACAAGAGGCAGCCCGACGAATTCCGCAGTGATTTTGGAGGCGGGAGCCCCATCAGGAACAGGAGGGCCATGGCCCGCGGAGGCGCCCGGGGCGGCGGCAGCAACCGACCCGCGCCCTACAGCCGAGCCAAGTGGCTTCCAGACAAGAGGAAGCCCGACGTGTTCCACAGTGACTTTGGAGGCGGGAGTCCCATCCGGAACAGGCGGGCCATGGCCCGCGGCGGCGGCATCAACCGACCCGCGCCCTACAGACGACCAAAACAGCTTCCAGACAAGTGGCAGCCGGACGTGTTCCACAGTGACTTTGGAGGAGGGAGCCCCAGCAGGAACAGGCGGGCCGTGGCCCGCAGGAGCGCCCGGGCCGGCGGCAGCAACCGACCCGCGCCCTACAGCCGAGCCAAGTGGCTTCCAGACAAGAGGCAGCCCGACGTGTTCCGCAGTGACTTTGGAGGCGGGAGCCCCATCAGGAACAGGCGGGCCGTGGCCCGCGGAGGCAGCAGCAACCGACCTGCGCCCTACAGCCGAGCCAAGTGGCTTCCAGACAAGAGGCAGCCCGACGTGTTCCACAATGACTTTGGAGGCGAGTTCGGAGCTGAGACCGGGACCAAGTTGCTGATCTCCAATCTGGATCCTGGGGTCTCGGATGCCGATATTCAGGAACTGTTTGCTGCCTTTGGAACTCTGAAGAAGGCAGCCGTGCATTATGATCGCTCCGGGGGAAGCTTAGGAACAGCAGATGTTCACTTTGAGCGAAAAGCCGATGCTCTGAAGGCCATGGAACGCTATAATGGTGTCACCTTGGATGATAGACCCATGAACATCCAGCTTGTTCTAGCAGAGACTCATCAACAACGAAGACCCACACAGAGTGAAAATCGAGGTGGAATGACCGGGAGCCGCGGCTCTGGAGGCGGCCCCCAGAGAGGCGGCCCTGGAGGCAAGCGACGACCAGAACGAGGGAGTGCAAGAAATTCCAGCTTTCCAGAGAAGAACTAGATGCACAACTGGACGCTTATAATGCCATAATTGAATTCGAGTTAAACTAGCCAGCATATTCTCTGCATGGAACAGGACCCACGATTCTCCTTCTTTACCCTTTTTGCTGGAAGGCAGAATAGAGGATTGTAGACTCCCCTCATGGATACTGATTGAATGGGATAAATTGAGTGAAGACCTCTTATGGCAATGTGACCTTGGACTATGTCTGATTTGTGACTTGAGACTTTGCAAAAGCAAGTTGAGCTATAGCTAAACAACTGCAGGTGTTTGATTGTCTTGGATGAACATTTCTCCTCCTATTTCTCTCCATCTCTTAATTCGCATTTATGTACTTCTGATGTAAACTATCCCTCTGATTTTTTTTTTGGGGGGGGGGGAGGAAGGGCTGGAAAGACCTTGAATTGAAACCCTTCCCAGTCTTTGGGAGGGGTTGTACCCTCCTGTTTATAGGAGAAACTCCCAGATAAGTGATCTCTACTTGCGATTCAATTGGAGATCTTGGCCAGGAGCACAACCATACCCTATATTTAAAGGTCCCCAGCTCTGGGCCAAAAACCCCCAATATAAATAAACGCTGTGTGCTTAAATCTTTGCAAAATAATCCTAACAGGATTTTGCCCGCTGATTTTCTTCTCAGTATAATAAACTTTTTTTTTTTTTTTGCCACAAATCTCGCCTCTTTCATTCGGGTTTGCAAATTCTTTTACAAAACCTGTGACTGGCCAGGGGACCCCATTGCTGTCAGGGAATCTCTCAACCCTCATTTCTCACACCTCAACACTTCTTTTAAAGGTGATGATAGCTTTGGGAATTCAGGTAACAGAATTCTCTCATCCAAGAATATCTGCTTGTGTAGCAGTTCTGTGAGGAAATTTGAATTAAGAGTTTGTTATTTACTCTTTTGTTTCTGGCATAGATTTGCACGTTTAGAGTGTAAGCCTTGACTCCTGGGAGAAAAGGTCAGGGTAGATGAAAGCTTGTGCATTTAAGGTCTATGTAATCTTGTGCTTTGCACTACTCTACTGAAGGAGTCTTGTCTGTTGGGAGTTGCCCTTTTTCCTGAGATTGTTACAAATCCCTTTTGCCTTTTTTTTTTTTAAATTCTTGAAAGTCTGATTTTAATTTGGTCAAGGATCATTGTCCCACAATGTGCCCTTCAGCCTTCTGAGGTGGAAGACACCCCAACAATGTTAGGGTCCCCAGGTTGTTGTCCAAGTATGGTGAAAGAATTTGCAAACTCAGTTTGTCTCCAAGTTAAAGGCAAAAATTAATTATGCTTCTAATGGAAGGCTAAGTTCCAAAAAGAGTTTAACATAGAACCAAGGAACAAGAAGATAAATTTATAGGAAAAAGAAAGAAAGTCACTGATATGCTAATTTTATGGCTTAGAGGTTAGAATTGAGGAGTAGTGGAGGTGCAGTTGGGGACTATTGAATTCTAGGCTTTAGAGATGGAGAATGCAGCCTAGCATTGAATTCCCAGAAACTTTATTACTGACCAACAGATTGTTATCTGATAGCTAGGTTGTTTGTGGTACTACAGCACTCCTAAGATCAGGTCACTTTAGGGTTATTGCTATATCTTTCCTAAGAGCTACACCACATAAACCTAAAACCGAAGTCGGGCTGGAGCCCAGGGCGGCCGCGACGGCGGGGAGGCGCAGGGGGCAGCCCGCGCAAGCCGAGGCGGGGGCCCCATCAGGAACAGGCGGGCCGTGGCCCGCGGAGGCAGCAGCAACCGACCCGCGCCCTACAGACGACCAAAACAACTTCCAGACAAGAGGCAGCCCGACGTGTTCCGCAGTGACTTTGGAGGCGAGTCCGGAGCTGAGACCGGGACCAAGTTGCTGATCTCCAATCTGGATCCTGGGGTCTCGGATGCCGATATTCAGGAACTGTTTGCTGCCTTTGGAACTCTGAAGAAGGCAGCCGTGCATTATGATCGCTCCGGGGGAAGCTTAGGAACAGCAGATGTTCACTTTGAGCGAAAAGCCGATGCTCTGAAGGCCATGAAACGCTATAATGGTGTCACCTTGGATGATAGACCCATGAACATCCAGCTTGTTCTAGCAGAGACTCATCAACAACGAAGACCCGCACAGAGTGAAAATCGAGGTGGAATGACCGGGAGCCGCGGCTCTGGAGGCCGCCGCCGGAGAAGCGGCCCCGGGAGAGGCGGCCCTGGAGGCAAGCGAGGACCAGAACGAGGGACTGCAAGAAATTCCAAGCAGCTTTCCAGAGAAGAACTAGATGCACAACTGGACGCTTATAATGCCATGATTGAATTCGAGTTAAACTAGCCAGCATATTCCCTGCATGGAACAGGACCCACGATTCTCCTTCTTTACCCTTTTTGCTGGAAGGCAGAATAGAGATCTGTGGCTCCGCTATTCATGATGGAGTTGTTTCTTTTTTGTTTCGAAATAGGATTTAAAACTCATGGAAAGGTTTCTTTTTTTTTTTTTTTTTTGAGGGGGGGGTGTGTTTGTTTGCTTTAGTTCTGAAACAGACCTGTTTTGTACCAAGTTATTTTGGGGATCAATTTTCCTGGTTGCTGTGGTGAAGAAGGTGGCGTTTTCACCTTTGTCATCATAAAGCAGAAATGTGGGTAGAAGTGGAACTGTTTGCTTCATCCCACTGCTAGTGGGCTATGTAGGTGGAGTAGAACTTTCCCGTGCAAGTTGGTCCATTTGGGAGTAGACTAGATGAATAATCCCCATCGGGATCCATTCCTACACTAGACTTTCAAACCAACTGACTGAGATGCTCAAGCCCTCTCCAGTGCTATCAATGATCGTCAGGATCAGATCGATAGTTTAGTTGAAGTGGTCTTGCAAAGAGGCCTGGACTTCCTCACTTCAGAGCAAGGAGGGATATGCTTAGCCCTCCAGGAACGCTGTTGCTTCTGTGCAAACAAATCTGGTATTGTGAGAGACAAAACTAGGAGGCTCCAGGAAGATTGGATTAAGCAGCGCCAAGAACTGTTTGATAACCCTCTTTGGAGTGGGCTCCCTTCCTTGGGCCCTCAATTGGCTTTCTTTTCCTTTGGTCTTTTGGACCCTGGGCCTTCCGGAAAGTTACATCCTTTGTAAAATCCTGAATAGATAGTGCACTGGCAAAACCCATCGACATACACTATCACTGCCTTGAGACTGGTGATGACCCCCTTGATGCTCATATGGGCAACAAAAATTTTCGAAAAACATGGAGACCTGGTTAGCCAATGACGGGTAAGATTCCTCAAGGATTAGCCAACCTAAGCCAGGAAGAGATGTTTTTGTACTTCCTTCCTATGACGGGTAAGGCTTCTCCCCATAGGGACAACCTAAGCCAGGCACAGGTCCGGAAATGAGAAATTCTATATTGGATTCTCTTTATCAATACAAAAAGGGGCACCTGTGGGGAGCCAACACTAAGACTACTTTAACCTTGGAGAGGCAGACATCTAGGTGCCTTCTAATCCCATCCTGGAGCTTCCTAGTCACCCAAGAGCCCTGGTCAACTAGTCCTTTGGCGGGGAAACTAATTCTTTGTCCAGGGCCCCCTCTGTACAGAGTTTGCACGACCCCTACTTCCTTTCTTCTTGCTAGAAATACTTGTACTTTTGCCCACAATAAACGAGAACTGATCAGAAAGCCTGTCTTGTCTCTATTTTATGCATCTCCTGTCCCTTGCCCCTTCTCTTTTCTTTCAGGGTCCACACTCTGGTCCCGCGTGTTGGGACAATTCCACAAAAAATAGTATTGACTATCCTTTTATTTAGGGGATAAAAGAGGTTTCCCATCAATATTTGGATCTCTGAAAAGTATTTTGACATTTGATTGCTTTTTCTTCATGCTCTGAATCAAATCTTAGAATTTACTTTATTAAAAAGGAGCTAGTGGTAAATAGTTGAAGTTTCATATTCAATCATCTTTCTTATTGTACTATGTTATGGAAATGGTTTTGTTCCATAAATTTAAGAAAATAAAAATTAAATAAAAAAATAATGCCCACTGCTTATGGTAGTGTATGCCTATAATCCTAATTTTCTGGGAAGTGGAGACTTATTGATCTCTTTAGTTCAGCAGTTCTTCATTGTAGCAGATGATAAGCTAATTGAGATTTCCTCACTAAGGAACTTTAACATTAATGTGTGGAGCCCCCAGAAGGGGGAAAACACTATATTGCTTAAGGATGGGCAAATTAATCCAGGTCAGAAACAAAGTCCAGCAAAACTCTTGTACTGCTGAATGGTGAGATCAAGCCCATGAGTAGTACCTGTATTTTCAGTCTAAGTAAGATAAGAAGAACCATGCCTTTAAAAAAATGGAAAATAAAATAACATCTTAATGAAAATGGAAATGATCCTAAGGAGGGCAGGGACAAGAATTAAATTTTTTTTTTTTTTAGTTTTTAGAAAGGAATATTTAATAATGTAAGAAAAGTTGCTACAAAACACTCCCCAAACTGTTGAGGTACAAGGGGATTTCTAAAAAGGCTGGGGTTCCAGACTTGGGTGAGGAGGTATCTCTTTTTTTTTTTTTAACTTTTTATTGACAGAACCCAATGCCAGAGTAATTTTTTACAGCATTATCCCTTGCACTCACTTCTGTTCTGATTTTTCCTCTCCCTCCCTCTACCCCCTCCCCCAGATGGCAAGCAGTCCTTTACATGTTGAATAGATTACAGTATATCCTAGATACAATATATGTGTGCAGAACCAAGCAGTTCTCTTGTTGCACAGGGAGAATTGAATTCAGAAGGTATAAACAACCCGAGAAGAAAAACAAAAATGCAAGCAGTTTATATTCATTTCCCAGTGTTCTTTCTTTGGGTGTAGCTGCTTCTCTCCATCCTTGATCAATTGAAACTGAATTAGCTCTCTTTATTGAAGAGATCCACTTCCATCAGAATACATCCTCAAACAGTATCGTTGTTGAGGTATATAATGATCTCCTGGTTCTGCTCATTTCACTTAGCATCAGTTCATGTAAGTCTCATCAGTCCTTTCTGTATTCATCCTGCTGGTCATTTCTTACAGAATAATATTCCATAACATTCATATACCACAATTTACTCAACCATTCTCCAATTGATGGGCTTCTAGCTACTACAAACAGGGCTGCCACAAATATTTTGGCACATACAGGAAGGACAAGAATTAAAATAATTTGGGACATAGAGAAAATTCTACTCTATCAATTCACATTGAATAAGACAATTATATTTCAGGCCCTGTGCTAAAGGATACAAACAAAAGGAAAAGATAATACCTGTCTTTAAAGGAGCCCATACTCTAATGGGGGAAGACAGCAAGGAAACAAATATGTACAAACAAGGTTTATACTGGATAAATAGGAAATTATCCACAGAGGAAAGATAGGAAAACTAAAACAATTTGGGGAAAGTTTCATGTAGAAGACCAGATATCAGTTGGTACTTAAAACAGGGTGGAGAGTGACATTGGAGAGGAGAGGCAAGTTTACATGGTGGGTGGGACCTATGCTTTAGGAAAATCATGTGCCATAGGACAATATTTCTACCTTCATTGTCTTTGTCATCAAGTGATAGGTGTAAGAAGGAAGGATAACATAAAAGCTCAATGAGGGCAAGATATATAAGGTAATGAAGAAACTTGGTAAAAGAGGAAACTCAAGTTTAATTTATGTGCTTGTTCATTAATTCCATGAGAAATATAAAAGAGCTAAAGAAAGAGTAAATAAGTATACAGACCATTATTAAGGCATATAAATATAAATAAAAACCTAAGAGAATTTTTTAAGAGAACAAAATAAAAGAAATCCTTTTAAGTGAAAGAAAAGATAAGCAAAAAAATTGTAGGCTAGGTCAGGAAGGTTGGGATTTGAATTAGCCTCTTAGTGAAGTAGGAGGGGGAAAAGAAGAAGAAAAAAATAGAGGAAGGATTAGATAGCTAAATAAAAATAAAAAGGAAGAAATAAGCTTAGTAAAACCCTAAAACTAAGGAAAACCTAGGCAAATAAAGGACAGAGATATTTGAGGAAAAGTGAGACCTAGGAATGGGTTGATTTAAAGTACATTAAGCAAAACTAATCACATGTACAAAAGTCTATATTAAAAGTAAAAGGAACCCAAAATATCAATTAATTCAGAGCCCACAGTCAAAAGATCCAAATATAAATAAAGACTTAATGGTGAAATCTTAAATAATGGGTGGGCTGAAGAACAAGTCATTGAAAAACTTCATAATCATGTGAAAGACAATGATATTGAAAAAACAACATGTCAAATTTGTGATACATCCAAAGCACTCTTTCTGGGGAAAATGACATCATTAAAAACTTATAGTTATTAAAAAGAAAAAGTGAATTGAACATGCATTTTAAGAACCTACAAAATAAATGTACTCCAAGTCATCACAAAAGACAAAACACTGAAGTTAGAGGAGAAACAGATAAAAATAAAAATGTTAAAAAATGACTACAGAAATGATAAACAAAACTAAAAGCTTGTTCTTTGAAAAAAATTGAAACTATTAACAAACCTTTAGCTAAACAGATTGAAAAGAAGGCAGAAAAATAGTCAATAAAACAGCAAGTGAACTAGGTGAAATCAGAACAAAGCTAGAAGAACAAATCAGAAAAAACGATCAGTTCTTATGCATAATAAAATGCAAAAAACCTAATTAATACAAAACTTAGAAGATTTTCTTCAAAAAAAAGTTCTAAACTAACTGAATAGATAGATAATCCCATCTCAGAAAAGAAAAACAATGTTAAATGTAAAGTAAGTATGAACAAAAGAAAAAATATAAACTATCAATAAAATAAAATATAAATAAAATCTTATCCGATATCCTAGGTAATATCATTCATTGTAACCAAGTTAGATTTATGCTAGAAGATCCAAAAATATTTCAACATTAGGAAAACAATCAGTATATTTAATCACAATCACAATACAACCATCCAACATGACATGGTTAACTTGATAGTAGAAAAAGCCTTGACAAAGTACAAGACTAATTTATGACTTTAAAAAACTCTACAAAGTACATGTAAAAGAACTATTTTTAACATCCTAAAAACTGTGTAAATCTTAAAAGTGACATGCCATGGAAATATACAAGAAGTTTTCCCAATCAATAAAGAGTAGAGTAAGGAAGTCCATTAGTTACTGCCTCTCCCCCTCCTCCTTCTCCCTCCACCCAGAAAGGGTTAATAGGCCATGGGATGGGAAAAGCTCTTGCTGTGAAGTGCCACACTCAGAATTGTACTTAACTCCATTCTTATCTGATTCTTCATCCTTTTCACCTAGTTTATTTGAATTCTCCTCCTCCTGCTCTTTCTCCTTTTTCCTTATTCTGTAACATATTATTTCCTATAGCCAGTTGTTTTAAATTGTAAATATAAAGTGTATCTTTGGAAATTGAGTCAGGTCCATTTTCATTGTAGTATTGACATAGTGGCTCTCCTACCAATTTCTACTCATTTGGATTCAATTCTTTTTCCTTAGAGAATCAAGGAAATGTGTACTGTACAGTTTCTAAAAGTTCAGTGATCTGCTCCCAAACTATAATCAAACCTTGGCTTTCCCTAAGTTCACAAGTTCACAGGACCCTAACTCCATAAACTGTTCAGAAGTTGAAAATTTCAATGGTTCCTGTTGAGGCTGTAGTCACAACCAGCTAGCCACCGGGCTCTCCACGTGGTGTTCTTTGGAGCTAGCCTGGAGGTATTTGCATTTCCCAAGGGTTAATCCCAGTCTTTTTTTCAGATCTTCTTGGGTTGTTCCTGGAGGACCCTGTCCAGCCCTAAATCTTCTTGATTTTTCACCACTCTCTATTTTCCCTAAGGCACAAAATTGTTCTATTTGTGGGGGAAATCTGGAGAGCTTGAAATTTACTGAAATAGCCCAGGCAATAGAATTCAGGACGGCCATAGTGATTCATAATTTAGAAATAATTTATTTGTAACTGGCCTAGATGATGTGCATGGCCAGGACGGACCTCCAGAAGGATTCTGGCATGGTTCCGTGCCCAACTGAAGTAGGGACAGCCTTATAAGCATTCTTGTTCACCCTTGCTGGCACCTTTGACATTAAACAGTGGCTCGACTTTACAGGAGGAAAGATACAAAGGCAGATGTTTTAACATAGATAGGGATCAGGATTAGGTGACCACACTCAGGGACAGATATCCTTGGGAGCATTGTTGATCTGGCACTTTGAAGTGCAAAAGAAGTCCCCAAATCTAGCTGAGCAGACCCTTCTCTGAGGGAGGGGAGGGGAGACCAGTCCTTTGTCCATTTCATTACCAACCTACTCTACCATCTTTTCAGATTCCGCCCTCCCCCCCCCCATCCCTGATATCAATCTTAAAATGAAAGGATTAATTTCCCTTCCCAGCCCCAGGCCTTCCTGGTTGGAAGATGGTGTGGAGAGTGAGAAGGAAAGAGAAAAGAAAGATTGTTCACACATTAGCTCACACATTAGAGTTCACCAATTCTGGAGATATCCAAGTTTACATCTCCCATAATCCCACCCTCAGAGGAGGAGTCAACCTTGGAGTTTACACCTCTAAAAGAGCATAAAAAGGAGCTGAGTCAGGGGAGTGATCAAATGATCAAAGAAGAATGATCAAATTATTTTTTTCTTTCTCTCGGGAGAAATATATTTGATTATAATAGTAAAATCGGGAATGTATACCAGGAATCCATTAATTTTTGCTCATATAGAATCGCCAACAACATAGAATTTAAAAACTAGAGGGACCCTTACTCAGGGTCAGCCAAAAGAATTCTCTATACTAAATATTTAAGTCCATTAAAATGTCTTAAATTTTTATTTTATAACAAGAATAATGGACTGAGAATCATAAAAAAAAAAATAACTTGTGATCCATGGTTCATGGAGGTAAAATGTGCAGTGCATGTGTGTGTGTGTGTGTGTGTGTGTGTGATTTCTTCCTATCATACCTCCATCTTATTTATACCTCTTTTTAACTTAGTGATTTCATTTTGAAGCTCTTTACTGAATACTATGGATAGCTCTTTGGTTTATTCTCTCTCTCTCTCTCTCTCTCTCTCTCTCTCTCTCTCTCTCTTTCTCTCTCTCTCTCTCTCTCTCTTTCTCTCTTTCTCTCTTTCTCTTTCTCTCTCTCTTTCCCTCCCTCCCTCTCTGTCTTAATTAGTCATCAATATATTAAATATATTACATGCATATACTTTAATTTGTTTATCTACTCTCCAACTAATCAGCAGTTACTTTGTTTCCAGGAATGCTTCTATAAATATTTTTGAAACTTCTTTTTATCCATGAACCCCTTTCTCTACGGGCTCCTTTTTGATCTCTAGTATTCTTTCTCTACTTTTATCAAGCAGACTTCTCTTCCTAGAGGATTCCTTCTATCTAATTAGTCAGTTCATCATGGAGACCTCATTTTAAGGGAAGTGTTCAGGTTAGCAAAGTTAACATTTCCATTCCTTTCTGATGTTTGCTTCTGACTCTCTAGAGTCCTTTCTTTACCATAGGTAACTTCCCTTCTTCCCCTTCCTTTTCCATTCCCCATGGTTTTCAATTTTCTTTTATGAGATTAAAAGGGGAAATGTCTTTTCCACTGTCACACTGTTAGTAAATGGAAGAGTCTGGATTTGAACTCAGGATTTCCCAACCAGAGGTTTTGCTTCTGAGAGTTTAGCCTTGGTTGCCTGAGGGAGGGGGAAGGAGAGCCTGATCAGGACAAACTTGGTCCCCTCTGTTCTGATCCTGCCCAAAGATGCTGCCTGAGCAGTTCTTGGGTGTGCAGGATGCTTGTGGAACCCAAGGTGACCTTACCTATTGGAGACACTTGTGCCGGTTATGTGAGGATGCTCAGGTGCTGCCGCACCCTGGGTATGAGAATCCAGCACCTGCCCCTCATTCCCATGCACATCATGCCTGAGAATCCAGCACCTGCCCCTCATTCCCCATGCACAGCATGTCTGCCAAGAAGACCTGGCAAGCCCAAAGGGAAGGCAAGGAAAAAAAGGGAAAAGAGAGAATCCCAGCAGTTAGGAGCTAAAGGAGTTCACTTAGGTTAAATTAAGTCAATTAGAGTCAATTCTACAATATTTACCAAGTGCCTGTTGTGCATAGTTCTATTCCCCACACCTCAAATGCCCTCTCTTCTCAATTCTACCTCAGAGAACTTCTCACTTCTGTACAGGGCTCAGGCACCTTCTCCTACAGGAAACCCTTCCTGATTCCATACCTGCTGCTTAATTCTTGGATGACTTTGGTCAAATCATTTCAAATCTGTAGGGCTCATCACTAAGATGAGAGCCTTGAACTAATGACCTCTGAGGCTCTAGATTAATGAATTGCTTATACCCTCCCTCCCTAACTACTTCTTATTCATTCTGTATATACCTATACTTGTTTTCCCTACTAAAGTGGAAGTCCCTTGAGGACAGGGGCAATTTCAATCTTTATCTAGTGTCTGATCCAATGACTAGCATATTATTATATGCTTAATATATAGGTCCTTAATAAATGCTTATTAATTAAATGATTAATTGCAAGGCCTTATACTAGGTGGGAAAGGGTCCTGGAAGGAAGGAAGGAAGGAAGGAAGAAGGAAGGAAGGAAGGAAGGAAGAGAAAATTTTACCTTATGGGCCTGGTAGGATAAGGAGAGGAAGTAACATGCCTGAATGAATACCTACCCACTTCCCCAGCCACCAGTTTTAGTTCTTTTTTGCTAATTATTATATCTTTTCATTAATTTTCTTTTTAAAATAAGGAGCATTTGTTTTCTCTTCCTCCCAACTTCTCCTCTCAACTTTCTTGAGGGAAAAAAAAAAAAAAGTATTGTAACAATCATGAATAGTCAAGCTAAACAAAATCCAAAAATCCATAGCCAAAAATATATGTATCATTCTGCACTCTGAGTTTACCACTTCACAGTCAAGAGTAGCCTACTATGATCACCATTAGTCCTTTGGAATCACATTTGGTCATTATGTTGAGCAGAATTCTTTTATCTTTTATTGTTGTTTTCACAATGTTGTCCCTATTATATAAAATGTTCTCCTCATTCTCCTCACTTCACTTCAAATAAGTTTTTCCAGGTTTCTCTGAAATGGTCCTTTTTATTCATTTTTATGGAGCAATAGTATCCCTTTACATTTATATCCCATGTTTTTGTTCAGCCACTCCCCAGCTGTTGGGTACCCCTATATTTTCTAGTTCTTTGACACCTCAAAAGAATTGCCACAAATTTTTTTATACATTTAAATTCTTTTCCTTGTTTTCTTTGGGGTATACACTTATTATCATTTTCGCTTGGTCAAAGGGCATTTTAATAACTTTGGGGGCATAGTATCAAATTCTAGCTCTTAATCAGTCTTCACCTGATCTATTTCTCAGCCTCATCAACCCTCTAGGGACCTTGGGAAAATATCCCAAAAAGTCACCTGTTTCCTGACCCTAGTTCTCAGTATACAAGCTATGACTCTCACCCAGTTATTACTATATCCCCCTATACCATTGCATTGGCCAAGTTTTCCCAGCTCTCCTTTCTTCCCTTTCCATTTTCCTTTTTGTCTTCCCCCTTTTCTTTTTCTCCACTCATCCTTCATCCTGATTTCAGAGTAATCTTTCTTCCATATAAACAGGATATATTAAAGCTCAGAATTAATTCTAGCTGAGAAAGAAGCTAAGGATATAAATGAAGTTATTTGTTTGCTTTTTTATCTATAGTGGAGGATCTCTGTGGAAAAAATAAGAAAAGGTTGAATTGCAATTGAAATGGAAAAGGTTAAATTTTAAACTTTTATTTCGTTTCCATTTTCTCTGCCAAAAAGGGTGGTATTTGGACAAGTCAGGACAAAACAAAAGTGGCTAATTGACAAGTCTACACTTAGGGAGAAAAAAAGCAGCAACAACCTGCTCATGATGAGTGCAAGTTACCAGATCAGGTCCGAAAGAACTACATTCTATAATCCTGAAAGAAGGGGAAAATATGATTACTGATCTGTCAGAGTTCTCTAAAAATCATAAAGAATAGAAGCAGTACAGCAGAACAAAAGGAAATGAGATGCCTCCATTTTTAAAAAGAGAGAAGAAAATAGCCTTTCAATTACAGACCAGTGAGCGTGACTTTTAATCCTTGCAAAAATTCTACAGTATATTATTAAAGCTGTGAGATTATTAAAGAAATGGTTAGTGAGCATCTAGAAAAGGAAGCAGTGATCACAAAGAAACATTCTCAAGAACAGATCACCTTAGATGAAGGTCATTTTCTCTGTTGATAGGAATATTCTATTGGTAAATAAGGGAAACTAGATATAGTTTATCTAGACTTTAGCAAAGCAGTTGAGAAAATTTTTCATATTATCTCTATGATATGGGCTGGATCCCAGCTTCTTAAATTGTGAGTCATAAAATTATTTATTATCAGTAAATGTATGATTTGTGTGCCTGTTTTATATATCTATAGACCTGGGGTCATGTAAAATTTTTCCCAGGCAAAAAGAGCTGATGAGTAGAATAAGTTTAAGAAGCTCTGGGCTCAATGATACAGAACTGTTGAATGGCCAGACTCAAAAAGTAGTGATCAAAGGTTCAATGTCCTCTTGGAAGGAATTATTTCATAAAACTTCCCTAGAGATCTATGCTTGGACCAGTGGTATTTAATAATATTATCAATGATGTAGGCAGAGGTACAGGTGGACTGTTTTATTGGATTTTTAGATTTTCCAAAAGCTCAAATAAATATAAATCCTTGACTGACTGACAGAATTTTTAAAATCTTGACAAGTGAAAGTTTTGGGTTGAATCTAATAAGATAATTAATACATATAAATGTAAATTATTGTACTTGGATTCAATTTGGTCAGTTTCACAAGTACAAAGTCTGTGTAAGTTGGGGATAAAGTTACCTAGGCAGTAATCTGGAAATGATTTGGGGGATTTAAGTGGATTATAAACTCAATAAAAGGCAACACTACAATATAGGAACAAAAAAAAAAAACCAATAATGAGAGCTTGAGAGAGAGAGAAAGCATTCTTAACAAGGAAAGCAAGTAAATTTGTTGATGTAAGGGGAAATTTCTTGATATTTCAAGCTATACAAAGGTGAATGGACTAGGATTAGGAAGGGGTGACTCCCTCTGACCATTTATCAGGTTTGTTTTAGTAGGAATTCTTTCTGGGAGGAAAAGGGATGGACTGGAGAGTCACTGAGGCCCTTTCAACTCTGAAATTCTGTGTTTTTATCATGGTCATGTTGGATTTACCAGTCAGATGACATCAAGACTGTGTTCAGTTCTAGAGGCCATGACTTAGGAAAGACATCATTAATAAGCTGATAAGAAATTTACTGAGCTCAGAAAAGATTTTAAGGGAAGAAAATTTGAAAAAGGAGCAGCCAGAATGATGAAAAGGACTCAAAATTATGCCAAATGAGAAGTGTTTGAAGAAACTAGGGGTGATTAGCCTGAAGAAGGAAAGATTTCTGAGAAAAACCATGGCTGTCTTTAAATATTTGAAGAACTACCATATGGAACAGGAATTAGTCCCAAATAGCAGAGCTAGGAGCAGCAATGAGGAGCGGAATGGTCAGGGAAATTGCAGAGAAAAAAAGTAGGCTTGATGTAAAAAAATGACTAAAAATTCTAACTTACCTAAAATGGAATGGGCTGCCTGAGGAATTAGTAAGTTGCCTATTAATGAAGATCTTCAAGCAAAGGCCGGATGAACATTTATTAGGCGTGATGTGGAAAGGATCTCTTGGTCATATACAGGGCCAGAGTAAGTAGTAGTTTTAATCACATTTAAACCCAATTCCCTCTCCAGCAGCATTTGGGGTTTTGTTCGTTTGTATTTGTGTCTGAGTGCCTGAAACATTTAGTTTAATCATGTTTCCGTTATGTCTGGGTTTCAGGTTTCTTGGGAGTGAGACTGGTTTGCCATTTCCTTCTCCAGCTCATTTTACAGATGAGAAAACTGAGTTGAACCGGATAAAGTGACTAGCCCAAGGTCACACAGCTAGGACGTATCTGAGACAGGAGTTGAACTTAAGAAAGATGAATCTTTCTGACTCGAGGCTTGACACTATTCACAGAATGATCCACCTGACCCCGGAGATAATTAATAATTTTTTCCTGATTGATGAAGTGATCACAGCTATAGAGCTGGAAAGGACTTCAAGTCGTATAGTCCAACTTCTTATTTTACTAAGAAGGAAGTTAAGAGATAAGGATATGACTTAACTAAAATCACACAAGTACTAACCCTTAGAGGTACAATTTGAACCCAGGACCTCTACTTTCAGTCAACACTCTTTCCACTGTACTACTTTTGATAGGATCATGTATCTTATTTCCTTAAAATCTTCAATGTCTCTCTATTCTCCCATGTTAATACCCTTTTGTCTGATGTTCAGTGCCCCCTTCAATCTAGCACAACTCTAATTTTTCAGCTATATTATCTGACTTCCTTCCTTATACCATATAATCTAATCAAACCAGACCTCCAAACCTTGCATTCTGTTGTCTGGGCAGCCTTGTTCATATTGTTTCCCTCTACCTGGAACTTTCTCCTTCCCCCATTAAATATTTACCCTCCCTTTCAAAACTAATTCAAATGCCACTTTCTCTGGAAAACCTTCTTTGATTCCTCCAGGCAGGATTGAACTTTACCCAAAGCTTTCATGTAATACTGTATTTTGCACCTCTCTGATGCTCTGATCAAATGTCAGAGTAATATGTCTGTGTCTTGTCTCCCTACTGGACTGTAACCTCCAGGAAGGCAAAAATCCTAGTTGGAGGCTCCCAGGGGTTCAGGAAATGTTTCCTTGGCCCTAGCAAGTTCTCAGTTCATTAAACAGTAATCAGCTGAAGGTCAGGGAAAGACCCTTATCAGGAACTCTGGCTCCCCCAAGGAATGATCTCAGCTTTGGCTCAGGTCCCAGGCTGAGATACCCCTCTATAAGAACCCTCGCAACCGGCCCCATCGGTCACGAACTCCTTACTCCGGCATCATGTTGGCTTCTGTCGTCCTTCTTGCGTTCCTGGGCTATGGTAAGTTGGAAGGCGGAGAGCTGATCCACAGACCCAGACAGCTGTTCTGTGACCGTCTTTAAGACCAGTACTTTCTGCTTAGAAAAGGCCAGATCCAATGATGGATGGAGAGAGCCACCTACACCCAAAGTGGGAACTGAGGGTGGACCACAATGTAGCATTCTCACTCTTTTTGTTGTTGTTTAATTGCATTTTATTTTCTTTCTCATTTTTCCCTGTTTGATTTGATTTTTCTTGTGCAGCAAGAAATATGTATGCATCTATTGGGTTTAACATATATTTTAACATGTTTAACATATATTGGATTATTTGTCAAGGGGAGAGGTTTGGGAAAGGGGGGGAAATTGGAACACAGGGTTTTGTTTGCAAGGGTCAATGTTAAAAAATTATCCACACATATGTTTTGAAAATAAAAAGCTTTAATAAAAAATAAAAAGAAAAAGAAAGGTCCATTGGGGTAGAGTCAGGCCATCTCCACACCAGTCCCAGGGCTCCCATTCTTGACATGGCTCATGTAGGTGTCTCTTATCTCTCTTCCAGCCTCCAGCTGTGGCGTCCCCACCTACCTGCCCAACCTGGCCACCAGGGTAGTGGGCGGAGAAGACGCCAGGCCCCACAGCTGGCCCTGGCAGGTAAGGAAGCCATTCTGTGGTGTGCTGAGCAGAATGATGGCTTGAAGTCAGAAAGTCGGTCTTGCCTGAGCTCAGTCCCACTTCTCCCCCTTATTAGCAGGGGCCACCCTCTGACCCACCTAAACCTTTATTGCTTATAGAGCCTCAAATCCCATTTTTCCAGAAGCCTAAAAGTCCAATTCAGTTCTCTCTGTCAGAGAAAACGATGTTGAGTTCAAATCCTAGACCTGCCATTACATCAACAATAGCCAATTTTTTTTTTTTTTTGAAGTTGCTTTACTCCTCTGATCATCAGTTTTTCTTATTTGTAAAATGAGAAAGCCGGACAAGATGGCCTTAGGTCCCTTCCTCCAAAGCTGTGCTCTAGAATGGCTGAGACTTTTTAAGTTACACAGCACGGGTTGAATGCTCACCTGAGTTTTGTCCCTCTCTCACGCCGGCAGATCTCCCTCCAGTACCTCAAGGATGACACCTATAGACATACCTGCGGAGGGACCCTGATCTCCAACCAGCACGTCCTGACTGCTGCCCACTGCATCAGGTGAGCCGTTCCCTGGGCCATGGATCCTACTGCACAGAACAAGGATGCGGGAGGGTGGGGGAGGAGATCACTCTCCTCCCTCCAACCACGATGGGACCTGAAAGCGGCCCAAACATCATCGACAGGGCAAACAACAGCACAGACTCTCAGCTGACAAAAAGCTCCCGCTCCAACCAGCTCCCAGCTGCAAAGATCTCCTTTGCAACAGCCCCAGCAGGTGCTCAGCGCAGGCTTATTACAAATTCTGAGACGGGAGAGTGACTTCTCAAAAGGTCCCCTCATTTCCAGCCTCATCAAATTCTCCCTTAGAAGTAACGTTCTACCAGTAGAATGTGGAAAGGGACTCTCACACTTGCTAGAGTTTCTATCCCCAGCATTTAAGTCAGGGCCTAGCATTTTGTCAATTCTTAATCATTGCTATATCTGCCGATTTATAGCTATCTGTTTATCAATCTATTAATAGTATCTAGCTATCCCTTTTATAAATACGTATCTACTTATCAATATCTATCTTTTCATCCATCTACCTATTGTCTGGTAGCAAGAATCAGATTCTAAACAGCTGAATGGATATATATTCACACACATATATACATATATCTATTTACTTATTAATAGTATCTATCTGCCTTTTATAAACACATATCTACTCATTAACATATATCCATTCATCCATCTATTTATCATCTGGTAGCAAGAATCAGATTCTAAACAGATAAATGGACATATATTCACACACATACACACATACACATATGTATGTGCTATTTATATCTATTTATCTGCCTATTCATAGTATCTATCTACCTTTAATAAACACATATCTGCTTATTAACATATCCATTCATCCATCTATTTATCATCTGGTGGCGAGAATCAGATTCTGAATAGAGGAATGGCTCTATTCCGTACATGCACACATATACATATATATGTATGTATGTGTTATATACTCTCTCTGTTTGTGTGCATATACATATATTTATGAGGAAAGATAGATAATAAATATGGGAAGGTAAATATAATAGAGATAAGAAGGTGAATAAATATAGATGATAGGTAGATAGATAAATGAACAGCTAGGATAAATAGATTGATAGATAGATAGATAGATAGATAGATAGATAGATAGATAAATGAACAGCTAGGATAAATAGATTGATGGATGGATGGAGAGATAGATAAATGAACAGCTAGGATAAATAGATTGATGGATGGATAAATAGATAGATAGATAGATAGATAGATAGATAGATAGATAGATAGATAGATAATGGATAGATAGGTAGGTAGAACGAGCATTGATTAAGAATTGACAAAAATCTGGTAGCTAAGTGGAGCAGTGGATAGAGTACCAGCCCTAAAGTCAGGAGGACCTGAATACAAATCTGATTTCAGATACTTCACTAGTGCGTGACCCTGGGCAAGTTACTTAACCCCAGGTTAAGTCCTAAAGTATAAAGCTAACCCTAGTATATAAAAATAAGCAAGCAAAAATGGAATTTCCCCTTTGAAAACAAATTAGTTTGAAGGATGAAATTACCATTAAGTCAAGTAAAAAATGTACCAGCTACTATACTTTTGGAAAAACCAGAGCTCCAGCAAATGTTTGGATAATTGAAGTCCCCCATGAGGACTCACAATCTCCCACCTCTGTGCCGGACTGGTTGGAGATGACGCTTCCCAGACTCCTGATCGAGATCTGCTTTCTGCCCAGGTGGTCTGTTGTACAGGCCAAAGACTGAGCCCTATAATCTCACAGCTAGTAATGTGTTATAATAAGTCTTTAAACCTGATTTCTACCATTACATGTTTTTTGGTACAACATGATGCTTTCATCAAAAGTCTACCTTTCATAACCTCTATATATTTATCTTAGTTTTGTCTATTAGGATTTAATTAGTTTTTGTTTGGATTTGGAGGGTTGAGTTTTTTTGAAGGGGTTGTTTGGCACTCAAGGTTAAGTCACTTGCTGAAGGTCACCCTGAGACTGGACTTGAACTCAGGTCTCTGTCACTTAGGTGCCCCAGTTAGGATCCAAATCTAACCTTCCTCCTTATGGTACTCCAGGCATTGAAGAAATGGTCAGGTCTTCTCTTCCTAAGAGTTCAGTGAAGGTGATAGCAGACTAAATGATTGTGGAATTGGATTAAATTAGGCTTGTGGTCCACGAATGGGTCAGGGCCCAAATGTAACCCGATTCCCTCCCTATTCCCTTTCCACAGCAAAGGCAAAACCTATCGAGTGTTGCTGGGCAAGAACAACCTGGTGGAGGAAGAGGCTGGCTCCGTGGCCATGGCTGTGGATACCATTTTTGTCCATGAGAAGTGGAACTCCCTCCTGGTGCGGTGAGTAGTGTCCACGCTGGTACCTTGGCCCTGGTGGACATGGAGACGGCTCTTGGGGCCAGGACCAGAAAACTGGCCTCCAGGATATCATGCGTCTCCAACAATACTAACTCTGACCAATGGCTGAGACTGTAACAGCTCCAGGCCTCTCCTGCCCATCGAGATGTCCTCCCTACTACTTCATCTTAACTATAATAAAAATAATACGGTTTTTTAAATATGAGGCACTACCCAGAGCTTTCCCTTCAGAACCCTTCAGAGATAAGTAAAGTGGGAATTCTTGTCTCCATTTTATACATGGGCAAGTTGAGGCATAAAGATCCACAGCTGGTGCAGTGGATAGCGCACCAGCCCTAAGTCTGGAGGACCTGAGTTCAAATCTGGCCTCAGACACTTAACACTTCCTGGCTGTGTGACCCTGGGCAAGTCACTTAACTCCAATTGCCTCAGGAAAAAAAATTCTATGGTCATAAAGCAAGTCAGTGGCCAAGCTAGAAAAGTCCAACCCAGAGCTCCTGCATCCTGGAGGGGGAGAGAAGAGGGGAGATTCTCACCATTTTTCCTCCTCCACTCTCCCTCATCCAACAGAACCAGCTTTCACCCTGTCTCAGTAGGAGCTAAGCTGCTTGGGGGCTGGGGCTGGGATATTTTTCAGCTCCTCCTCCCCCTATGACAAGGACATCGAGAGCCTGAGTCAGAAATATCTCACCCACTTCCCAGCTGTGTGATTCTAGGCAGGTCATTTCACCCAGTTTGCCTCAGTTTCCTCACCTGTCAAGTGAGATGCCCTCCAGTATCTTTGCCAAGAAAACCCCACATGGGGTCATGGATTATTGGACACGCTGAAATGACGAAGCAACAGCAAACCCCCTCCCATGTTAAGCCCAGGGTTCTAAAACAGAATTCTTGAATTCTGCTCCTAGCAATGACATCGCCCTCATCAAGCTGGCTGAGCCTGTGGAGCTGAGTGACACCATCCAGGTGGCCTGCCTGCCCCCAAAGGACTCCCTGCTGTCCCAGGACTATCCCTGCTACGTGACTGGCTGGGGACGCCTCTGGAGTAAGTGCCAGGCCTTCCATGCCCCATTTAGCCTCTTTTCTGGGGAAAAAACTATCCTCAGACTCCCCTCCTGGAGCGGCAAGCTCTCAGGAGCCTCAGGAGGCAGTCTGGCCTAGCTAATCAGGGCAGGCTTCCTAGAGGAAGAGGCCTTGGAGAAGAAATATAGCATATATATATAAAAGTACCTGTACCTTTATCTCTATCATTTTGACTTATTTGCCCAGCAGCCCAGTAACATACAAGTATTACCGATGCAGTTGTGTAGATAAGGAAACTGAGAGCCGGGGAAATTAAATCATTTACCCAGAATCCCATACTATCAGTCAGAGACAGGGTTAAGGGAATTCAGCAGCATCAGCATCCAACATAGAAAGTCAAATATATAGGACTGGTGGGATGATTGTTCCACAGCTGTTCTTCCTGAATTCTGCCAGGGCGCAAGCACTCCCTTTTTATCATTCTGATCATGCTTTATTTTGGTTGTGTCCATTCTAAAATGGAGCCCCTAGAACAGAACACAGACATTACAAATGGAATCCGGCCATATCAGAGAACAGCAGGATTGGGGAAAACATTCTTTTCTCATCTGTAAAAGGAAGGGTTTTCTCAGGATGATCACTAAGGATCATTTTCCACTCTGATTTTCTCAGTTCTAGTCTCTTCTTGCTCCAAAATTCTTTGTTCTAAGGGCCCTCTCAGCTCTGATGTCCTGTATTCTTAAGGCTCTCTCATCTCTGATATTTAGTGTGCTAAGGGTCATCCCATCTCTGACTTCCCTTATTCTAAGGACCCTCCCAATTGTGACATTTTTTGTTCTAAGGGTCCTCCCAGCTCTGACATTCTGTATTCTAAAACTCCCAGCCCTGACATCCTGTGCTCTAAGGGCTTTTTCAGCTCTAACATCTAGTATTTTTTTTAGAGTCTAAAGTCTTTATTCTCTCCTTCACAGTCTGTCCCAGTCTGACTCATTCATAGTCTGTTCACTCTGACTGACTGACTCACTGACCTAACATCCTTAAGGCTCTCCCATTTCTAATATTCTGTATGTTAATGGTCATCCCATCTCTGACAGTCTGGATTCCAAATTCCTCCAGCTCTGACTTTCCCTGTTCTAAGTGCCCTCCCAGCTTTGACATTTTTCATATCATTTTCTACAATGGACACTGCGCCTCTGTCAACCTACAAAGGATAAGATCACCTACATTCTGAAATCTCCCTCCCAGGTAATACAGATCCTCTCACTATGTATAGTTCCTGTGAGCCCTCTACACTTGAACACCAGTTATCCTTCAGACAATTTACTTAAGAGTGTGGAGCAGATGGGTTCTGGGGCCATGGGAAGAAAACTCAGTCATAATTTGTTCTCTTTTCCCCAGCCAATGGCCCCATTGCTGATGCCCTCCAGCAAGGCTTCCTGCCCGCAGTGGACCACGCAACATGCACCCAGAAAGACTGGTGGGGCACCATGGTGACCCAGAACATGGTGTGTGCTGGAGGAGATGGCGTCATCTCAGGATGCAACGTGAGTCACCGTGCTGAACAGCTAGCCAGGGATGGAAGAGGCTGGGTCTTCTGAGAGAAAGTGGTCCTGATGCAGAGAGCTTTAGATTCCCAGACAAAGACCCAGGAAGCCCTTTCCAAAACGCAGGGAAACCAACCAGAGTGATCTGGGGCTACAGATAAGGCTTCATCTGCCATGAGCAAGCTTAAACACTGATCTACCCTGCCCCTCTACTCTTTCCAAGATTATCTGTGATGTCCCTTTGTCAAAAATCAATCGTTCACTCCCATCCCCTCACTACTCCCACAAATAAACACACACTATCATGTCAGTGTAGAAAAAGTGTTTTGCAAACCATAGAACACAACAGCAATGTAAAAAAATGCCTTTATTACTCTATCAGTAAGCAGCCCCTTCATCATTTTTTCTTCTTCATTGACAGTATTAATCTTAATCACCACCAACGTCACTAACTTTGTCACCATCAACCCTTCCTCCCTTCCCTCAACTCTACATCTCCATCACTGAGGGAGGGGAGTATAATTGTTTATAAAGTTCCTACTATATACTATAATATATATATAATATATATAATATATATAAATATACTATAGTATACTACTATATACACATAATATATATATATTATGCATACTACATACTATGGATACTACTATATTCTACAGATATTGCCCTGTGCTTTACAAATATTATCTCATTTGACTACCACCAACATCGTCTCCATCATCACCTTCTCCACCAGCATCATCATCTTGCTCATTGCCAAGATCTCTATCATTTCCAACCTCATCATCGGACCCATCCCTAAAACCAATATCTGAAAACTGAGATGCTAACAGAGCTAATCCCTGACATCCTCCTATATCTCAGTAGTATTCCACATTTCAGAGATGGGAGCTGGGACAGGTTGGAGAAATCAAGGCACACATTAGGTCATATAGAAAATCAAGGCCATTTGAAGATAACCAGTTACCTCATGATTGGAGGAACCTTCTTTTGGTGTCTATAAGTTACCTGGTGACTAATGCTCCTATTTCTTGGGGACAGGGAGACTCAGGTGGACCCCTGAACTGTGAGGCTGCAAATGGAGCCTGGGAAGTGCGAGGAATTGTGAGCTTTGGTTCTGGCTGGAGCTGCAACACAGCCAAGAAGCCCACAGTCTTCACCCGGGTCTCTGCCTACAATGACTGGATTAATGAGGTGGGTTTCACTCATTTAATTGTTCATTCATATATATCTATCCATTCATTTATCCATACAACAGTAACAATAAAAAGCCAAACTGAGTGAGGGGGATGGAGGCTCTGATAGGGGCATGAGAGTGCATTGGGGGAAGACCAGATGGAAGTTCAGGAAAGGAGTAGGGGAGAATGAGAAGGATGGGGACTTAGCTGTAGGGGTAGGAACTCACTTGAAGGTCTTTGGGGTTTCATTAGGGGATAAGGGTTTGGGGATGAAAATAAAGGCTCAGTTAGACAATGTGGTCCCACAAAAAGAATGCAAGGGGCTCAATGAATAGGATCAGATTTGAAAAATGCATGGTGGTTCAGTGAGGGGGAGAAATGGCTCTGAAGGGGATTCAAAGAAGGAAAACAGGGCACAGTGAATGAAGGGAGTGGTGTCAGTGACTGAGACTAGAGTTAGGGAAAACTAGGGTCTAAGTATAAAATGAGAGGGGCTCAGTGGGGAGATGGGAGTTCAGTAAAGAGTTTGGGGGCTCAGTGCAAGGATGTGGGTTCAATGAGAACATGAAAGCTCACCTAACCAATGAGAGCTCGGCAAGAAGATGGAGACTTGGGAAAAAAATGTTAATAAGATGGAGACTTGGAGAGGAGGATGTGGAGTTTGTGGGGACACAGGAATTTAGGAAAGGGCTCAGGGTTCAGGAAAAGATGAGATCTAAGTGAAGAGTTGGAAAGGTCATTGAGGAGGATAGGGAAGGCAGTGATATTCAGCTAATAAAGATGACCTAGAATAGACAAAAGCTTGGGCCTTCTCTGTCCTGAGTTGAGGTCTTTTGGACCCCATGAACAGTCTTTAAGACAGTCGAAATCTTCAAATTATTCTCTGTTCCTCCAGAAAATGCAGCTTTGAATGATCACCAGCTTGTCTACTGGGAATCTTCTGGATACTTCTCAATAAACCCTCCCATTCAGTGCCATCTTGGATTTTCAATAAAGTATCCTCTCCTGTCTATATATTCAGTTACTTGGTTGTCTGGATGCTTTCCTTGAGTTTCCACTGACAGGTCCCACAGCCAGGGTTCTCCAATGGGACCTCCTCACCCTCTAGCATACAACCCCCTTCCTACAAGAAAAATTCAAAAGGATTAATAAACTTGATAACATTTAGGGCTTGGAGGGGATCTTCATCATCACCTAACCTAAGCTACATAAGGAAACTGAGTGACCTATTACTCTAGGATTCTATATAAGCTGCATTTTGTAAATTGGCTTTTTCCTAAATTTTCAGCCTTCTTCTAGTTTATTCTCTTCTCAGCAGCCTATGTCACAGATACATTGGCTTTCTTTGAGTACTTCAAACCATTATTATTTCTCATCTCTGTATCTTGAAGTTAACTCTTCCCCAGAATAGAAATATGCTTTTCTTGCTCTCTTCTGTCTTGTCATCTTAAATCCCAGCTCAAATCCCACCTCCTACCATAACTGCTAGTACTTTTCTCTGATGTTATTTAACATTTCTCTATTTCTCTTTAATAAACCTAGTCACTCACATGTTGCTTCTCCATTAGAGCAAGAACTCACTGAGGTCAGGAATCATTTCTGCTATTTTGTATATCCCCAGTAATGTGATGCAGCCCTTAGGAAGGAAGCCACCTGATCTTGAGAGTGATGCAGTTATAAATAATATATTTCTTCCTTTAGACTATCCTGCCCCAGTTTACTCTATATGACCAGATGCTGAGCCCACAAATATTGCTGGCTGTCAGATAACAGCCTGTGGGACAGTGATAATGGGTTTCTGAGACTAATGAGCAATAGTAATGAGGGGCTTAAAGTAAAGTTCTGTTTGCAGAACAAAAGTGGATTCTTACCACTTGACCTAATGATGTTTTAAATCTAAAAAACACACCTCCAGCAGGTTCTCCTGAGTCCTGCCCAGAGAAATGCACCTTGCACAAAGTCAGGACAATATTATCACTCCTCAACTTCACCTTTAAGCCATATGACATGAAGCGCCTGGTTTCCTTTAAATTAACCCGCTTGCTCTTGGCTCTTTGCTAACTTCTTTTGGAATTTAGTCTGCTTTCATTGACGTCACAATTATAATAAACTTTGCCCCTTGACTTAGAGATGGGTTTGAGCCCACAAATTCTTTAGAGACACTTCATGACACTGGTCTGGAATCCCAACATTTTGGGGTCCCCCTTGAACCCTAAGATTCAACACTTAAGATAATACCTGGCATAAATGCTTGTCGATTTATTGACTGAGTGACTAACAAACTGTTAAAGTTACAAACATCAAAACCGAGATTCACATGCAAAGCCTCTGTCTCCAAAATCACTTGTTCTTTTTATAAAAACCATGCTGTCCACTCTGTTAGGCTCAGGATTGCTAGGATTATGGGAGATAAAGAGAGGGCATTGAACCTGTTCCCTGAGTAAAGTCAGGTAAGAAGAGGTGGTGGTGATGGCAGTGTATTCCAAGGAGATGCTGGCTCCGACCTTAAACATCTGAGCCAAATAGCTACATCACCCCCAGGTCTGCTTATTGTTTAGTTGTTTCAGTTATGTTGACTCTTCATGAACCTATTTAAGGTTTTCTTGGCAAAGATTCAGGACTGGTTTGCCATTTCCTTCTCCATATCATTTTTACAGATGGGGAAACTGAGGCAAACAGGGTGACGTGACTTGCTCAGGGTTGCATATTCATTTAAGTGTCTCAAGTCAGATTTGAATTCAGGAATGATGACTCTTTCTTCTAGGCCTGGTACTCTTTACACTGAGATACCTAGTTGATAAGAAGGCAATAATCAACAGCAGTAATAGCTATCACCCCAGTTCTCTGAGCTTTAAGGTAGACAAGTAATTTTCCTCATCAGAACCCTATGAGGTGGAAATTACAAGTGCTATCACTCCCATTTCGTAGATGAGGAAACTGAAGCTTCAGTTTGCTCAAGGTCATCCAGTTAGGAAGTATCAGAGTCATTCAAACTGATTGCAAGGTCAGTGTTCTTTGTTGTCTCTAAACACACATAAAATAATTTAAAACACTATATTGATTTTATCATACATAAAAGATATTTAACTTATTTTATTAATCATTTTAATTTAAGTAATTGATAGGTTAAAATGTTTCAGCCATGTTTATTTTAAGTAAAATTAGTGTAACAGAGGATTAACAGATAAAACTTTTACCATAATTGTTCAAAGAAAAAAGAGATCACTCTGGGTTACAATATTCAGGGAAAGCTTCTCGGAGGATGTGGGATCAACCCAGATCATCCCCACCGCCATCCCAGCATAATTCTACTACATATTGTGTGTAGTCTAGCAGAGCCACAACTAAGATACAGCATCCAGGACTTTGTCCCAGGTGCCAAAATTTGATTGGAATGTTATTGTTTTTATAATTCATTCTAGAAGCCACATTATTTTTCATTCCTTGAGCTGGAATGAGGATGGAGGCAGGAAATGGAAATATGGGATGGGAAGAAAAGGGAGTAGGTTCACTGGCAATAGATGCTAGTGGAGAAGGAAAAAAGAAAATGGAAGAAAATGGGCTGCTTTAGGCTTCTGCCGTAACTACATTGGCCCATGCATCAGAGAAACTTGGGAGGGAAAGGTAGGCCCAGAAGATAGTTTGAAAGTGGGCCTTCTCCTCTGAGATTTAGGGACACAAAAGAGAGGCAAGGTGGTATAAGGGGAAGAGAGATTTTGATGGAGCTCAGAGAGCATGTACAGTGTGCTGATGTAGCATTTCCATGTGAAGGAAGCTTGAGATCCTGCTTCCCAAATTATACTCTGATGTAGGTACCAGTTCCCCATTATATATGTTACTCACCTTCTGACAGAGAAGTGATATGCTCTAAATGAGGAAAGAAACATACATTTTTTAACATGGCCTCTACATGGAGCTGTTCTGAGGAGTAGCAATGGTAAAGTCAAAATAGAAAGAAAGAAAAAGAAAAAGAAGGAAGGAAGGAAGGAAGGAAGGAAGGAAGGAAGGAAGGAAGGAAGGAAGGAAGGAAGGAAGGAAGGAAGGAAGGAAGGAAGGAAGGAAGGAAGGAAGGAAGGAAGGAAGGAAGGAAGGAAGGAGGGAGGGAAGGAAGGAAGGAGGGAGAAAGAAAGCAGGGAGGGAGGAAGAGAAGGAAAGAAGAAACAAAGGAAGAAAGAAACAAAGAAAGACAATTGATCAGTGATGGACAAAATCAGCTACACCCGAGAAGGAACATTGAGAAATGAGTGTAAACTGTTTGCATTTTTGTTTTTCTTCCCGGGTTATTTATACCTTCTGAATCCAATTCTCCCTGTGCAACAAGAGAATTGTTCGGTTCTGCAAACATATATTGCATCTAGGATATACTGTAACATATTTAACATGTACAGGACTGTTTGCCATCTAGGGGAGAGGGTGGAGGGAGGGAAGGGAAAAATCAGAACAGAAGTGAGTGCAAGGGATAATGCTGTAAAAAATTACCCTGGCATGGGTTCTGTCAATAAAAACTCATAATTATTAAATAAATAAATAAATGATTGTTTAAAAAAAGAAAAGAAAGGAAGAAAGGAAGGAAGGAAGGAAGGAGAGAGAGAGGAAGGGAGGGAGGGAGAAAAAGAGAAAGGAAAAGAAGGAGAGAGGGAGAGAAGGAAGGAGGAAGGAAGGAAGGAAGGAAGGAAGGAAGGAAGGAAGGAAGGAAGGAAGGAAGGAAGGAAGGAAGGAAGGAAGGAAGGAAGGAAGGAAGGAAGGAAGGAAGGAAGGAAGGAAGGAAGGAAGGAAAAGATAGGAAGGAAGGAAGGAAGGAAGGAAGGAAGGAAGGAAGGAAGGAAGGAAGGAAGGAAGGAAGGAAGGAAGCCCCAGGTTAATTTTTCTGACACCAGATTTGACTCAGATCCTCCCCATTCAATTCTCTACCCACTGCACCACCTGGCTGCCCCAATTCTTTACTTTTGAACAGTTCTAGCTCTGAAATGCAGTTTCTGTGTCTTCTGCTATCATTTCCCCTCACCCTGTCCAGGTCAGTGTTAAGGACACAGTAATCTTTCCCTCAAGAAAAGCAAATTGATTGATACAGGGCCCAGGAGGGCACTGGTGCAGAAAAGCAAAGCTATCTCTGTGTGTCAATGTTCCCGGCCCCCAGAACTGGCCCCTGAGTGTCTTGGGCCAAGGAGCTTGGCCAGGAGTGCCATGTTGGCCCAGAACCTCTCCCAGGAAGTGAGAGCCAAGTCCCTAATCAGGTTTTCACCTGACCCTTTTCTCAGGCTGTCCACACAAATGGAGACCTTGGGAAGGTGTTGACAGAGAGAGTAAGAAGTCACATGCTCTCTTCTCCTTGTTTCCTTGGCAGCAGGATTCCAAGATCAAATAGAAAATCTTCTGCTTGGCATCTAAAGCCATCCCTGAGCTAACACCCTCCTACCTTTCCAGTGGTCTGCACAATATGATTTTTGTTTCTGCCTCCATTGATTTTCACATAAGCGCTCTCCACCAAGATTTCCCCTTCTAGTTTCTTTAATATATTTTCTTAATATATGAAACATCCGGGGCATCTTGATCTTGGGAAACCCAGAAAAGCTGACTCAGGCTCAAGATATTCTTCAGGTTTTTGCCCATTCAAAACCATAATTCGGGGACTCCCCCCAAAGGGTTTCCTACTATTACTTAAAGAAAAGTCTCCTCAAAATAAAGTCATCTAATGAAATAGAATTTTGTTTTAAAAGTAGCAGCAAAACATTTTCTCCCATAATACTGCAGTTCAAATTTAGCTTCAGTTATGTGACCCTGGATAAATCATATAACCTCTGCCTCAGTTTCCTCATTTATTAAGTGAAGATAAAAGTAGCACCTCCTGCACTTGTGAGAATTAAGTGAGATAACAATTGTAAAGCACTTAGTACAGTGCCTAGTAAATAGTAAGCTCTATATAAATGTTAGCTATTATACTATTATTATATACTTTCTAATCCATACAACAGAGAAGAGTAGATTGGTTCTAAATACATCTTATGGAGTTTTTGTCATGAGCAAAAATCCCTGGACTTCTGGAGCAATCAGTAAAAAAATAAGCAAAGATATAATTAAATCAGTATGGTTCGGCAGTCCAGGAAAGCTAATATAATTTTGGGTTGAATTAAAAGACATAGCTTCCAGGAACAAGAAAGTAATAGTCCCACTCTACTCTGCCTTTATCAGATTTTATCTGTAGTGATGTGTTCAGTTCTGGGTTATGGTTGAAAAAGGACCTTGGCAGAACTAGGAGATCATTATATACCTCAACAACGATGCTGTTTGAGGATGTATTCTGAGGAAGTGGATCTCTTCGATAAAGAGAGCCTTAATTGATCAAAGATGGACAGAAGCAGCTACACCCAGGGAAAGAACACTGGGAATTGAATATAAACTGCTTGCATTTTTGTTTTTCTTCCCGGGTTATTTATACCTTCTGAATTCAATTCTCCCTGTGCAACAAGAAAACTGTTCGGTTCTGCAAACACATATATTTTATCTAGGATATACTGCAACTCATTCAACATGTAAAGGACTCTTGCCATTTGGGGGAAGGGGTGGAGGGAGGGAGGAGAAAAATTGGAACAGAAGGGAATGCAAGGGATAATGCTGTAAAAAATTACCCTGGCATGCATTCTATCAATAAAAAGTTATTAAAAAATTTAAAAAAAAAAGAAAATTTATGGAAAGGCAGGATAAGAATCCCACAAGGTAAGAGGGGATGTATAGGTTATCCATATCAATAAAATCATATATCCATTGAAAAAAAAAAGAAGAAGTGAATGCAAGGGATAATGCTGTAAAAAATTACCCTGGCATGTGTTCTATCAATAAAAAGTTATTAAAAATTAAAAATAAAATGTCTTCCTGAAAAAAAAAAAGAAGAAGTGAATGCAAGGGATAATGCTGTAAAAAATTACCCTGGCATGTGTTCTATCAATAAAAAGTTATTAAAAATTAAAAATAAAATAAAATGTCTTCCTGAAAAAAGAAAAAAAAAAAAAAAGAAAGAAAAAGGACCTTGACAGAGCTGGACTGTGTCCAAAGCAGAGAAGCTTAAAAAGGGAAGGGTTTTGACTACATGAAACTTGAAAATTGGTTGAAATAATTGAGCATGATTAACCTAGAGAAGGACCACCACATCCTGCAGTTATCACCTCCATCAGCTTTCAAAATAGTCTTCCTGTTCTTTAAAAAAAAAATGTGTTTCTTCACAGTCACATTTTCACCAGTTTTTCATAAATAAAAATTGTTTCATGGCCCCATCAAGCTATTTGTGTACCCAAGAAGGTGCAACTAAAAAATCTAAATTGATTTTTTACAAGGTAATTTGGACCTTTGTATTTATTCCTCAGTCAATTTTTCACTGCAAATGACTCACATCCCACCTGAAAGCTATTTCTTTACCCTTAGAATTTAACAGTTTTTACTAAACCAAAATCCTTTTCCTACTCTTCACTCCACTCAGACAACAAACTGCTCATCTGGAGCAGCTAAGTGACCCAATGGATAGAACCATGAGCCTGAAGTCAGAAAGTCCTGGATTCAAATTCAGCCTCTGACATTTACTAGCTGTGTGGGCCTGGGAAAATCATTTCACCTTTGTTTACCTATTTTCTCATGTGTAAAATGAGAATAATAACAGCATCTATCTCCTACGATTGTTATGAAGATCAATTGAGTTAATAATTGTAAAATGCTTAGTATGTTCTAAGCACTATCTAAATATTAGCTTTAATTATTACTATTGTCATCACCATCTATGAAAAAGATAACACTTTGCATCCTTTAACAACTGATTTTATTCTTTTGCTTTACATAAATTTTCTTTATTTTCAGGACCAAATTGCTCCATATGAAAGGGTAATACCAAAAAGGATACTACTTTTACCATAAAGAATAAAACAATCCTTACTCTCAAGATGATTCCACCATCACTCCTGATTCCACCATTATTCCCAATTTCACTCCACGGGGCCAAACAAACAAGTTTAATCTCCCCTCGGATAAGTCTTAAAATTTTTTTAACATTTTGAAGATTTTTGAGTCAGAATCCAGATGATGGAGTAAAAGCAAGAGCTCACCCAAACTCTGCCCCAAACCACTCCTAATTCCTTTTAAAAATGACTCCACACAAATTTTAGAGCATCAGAACACCCCAAAATTCAAAGTAAAACATTTTCCAGCCTAAGATAACTTAGGTCAGCAAAAATTTGGAACTATGCCCAACTATGCCCAAAGGACAAACTGTGCATACCCTTTGATCTAGCAGTGTCTCTACTGGGCCTGTATCCCAAAGAGATCTTAAAAGAGGGAAAAGGACTAGCATGTGAAAAAATGTGGCAGCCCTTTTTATAATGGCTAGAAACTGGAAACTGAAAACTGAGTGGATGTCCATCAATTGGAGAATGATGAATAAGTTATGGTATATGAATGTTATGGAATATTATTGTTCTGTAAGAAACAACCAGCAGGATGATTTCAGAGAAACTTGGAGAGACTTACATGAACTGATGTTGAGGGAAATGAGCAGAACCAGGAGATCATTATACAAGGCAACAACAAGATTATAAGATGATCAATTCTGATGGACATGGCTCTCTACAACATGGAGATGATTCAAACCAGTTCCAATGATCTTGTGATGGAGAGGTCCATCTACACCCAGAGAGAGGAGTGAGAACTGAGTGTGGTTCACAACAGCATTTTCACTCTTTTTGTTGTTGTTCATTTGCATTTTATTTTCTTTTTCATTTTTTTCCAGTTTGACTTGATTTTTCTTGTGCAGCATGATAATTTATAAATATGTATACCTATATTGGATTTAACATATTTCTACCATGTTTAACATATATTGAACTACTTGCTATCTAGGGGAGGGAGTGGAGAAAGGGGGTAAATTCAAAAACAAGGTTTTGCAAGGGTTAATGTTGAAGAATTATTCATGCATATGTTTTGAAAAATAAAAAGCTTTAATAAAAATAATTTAATTTAATTTAAGAAAAGAATGAAAAACCAAGTAATAGACTAGAAAAGTGAGCAGACAACAAAAAAGTTTTTAACCATAGAAAGTTAATATGGTGACAAGGAAGATTGAAACACAAATGCAAAAGATGATTAACAAAATCAAAGCTCCTACATACAAAGCCTCTAAAAAAAATAAGAATTGGGCTCAGGGCATGGAAAAACTCAAAAGAGATTTTAAAAATCAAGTAAGAGAGATAGAGGAAAAATTAGGAAAAGAATTGAAAGTAAGTAGTACAAAAGAAATACAAAAAGCTAATGAGGAGAAGAATCCTTAAAATTCCTTAAAAAGCAAAATTGGCCAATTAGAAAAGGAAATTTAAAAGTTCATTGAGGAAAATAATTCCTTCAAAATTAGAATTGAGCAAATGGAAGTTAATGACTTTATGAGAGTCATGATCGAAAAAGAGTCTGGACATCCTCTTTTGAGATTTTTGAAGACAGTTTTCTGAGTTTTCTCTTATATCCACTGCAGTTCATATCTGTCAACAAGCAGTCATTTAGCATTTAAGTGTCAAACATTGGGCTGAGCACAGAGGATGGAAAGAAAAGTAAAAACAAGGCCCCTACCCTCAAGGAGTTTATATTCAAATGAAAGAAACAACATGAAAGATATATGTAGTATAAATAGAAAGTAATCTCAGAACAAAAGTGTTGGGGTTGGGGGAAGAAAATGAGGGAGACAATTGAATACACGTCAATTAAATATCTATTAAGCATCTGCTAATACCAGATGGATTCAAGTCCTATTTCTGACCAAGTTAATGTCCCAGTGCCCTAGACAACTCTATATAAACGCTGCACAATAGCTATTGAGCCACAGTGATAGAGTTTTCTAGATTGATGAAATAACTGACATTTATACAGTCCTTTAAGATTTGTAAAGCCTTTGTGTATGTTAATCCCAATTTGAGCCTTACAAAAGCCTTGTGAGATAAATAGAATTAATATTCCCATTTTATTGATGAGGAAACTGAGCAAATCTCTGAGACAAGATATTACTTCCAATGCTTCAGACACTATGACATGTTGCCTACTGGATGTTAGCTAAATATGTCAGATGCTGGGAATAGAAAAAAAAAAAATTGCAATGATCCCTGCCCCCAAGGAGCTTACTTTGTTCAGGAGGAATAAATGGATACAGGGTAATATGAAGAGAAAGTAAATTCTAATAATTGGGAGAGATCAGGGAGGCTTCATAGAGATGGTAGCATCTGAATTGAATCAGATGTTGAAAAAAAAAAAGTGAGCATATAGAAAGTATTTAAAGGTTTGCCAGAGCCATCATCAGTCATCCTGACCTATGTCTTGCCACTAGAGCTGATGACTCTGGAGGAGAACATGGGGATGGTGACTTGCATTTCTACTTCATGTAAATCCAATTCACTCACAAGTCTAGCTTCCTGGTCTCACTGATTCTCTTGGAAAACAAAAGATGAATAACAATGACAATAAGATGTCCTAAACACTACATATGTGTGTAGGCAACTAGGACTCTATAATGCATATAGCTCTGAGCTTGAAGTAAGTCCTGAGTTCAAATCTAGCCTTAAACATTTACTAGCTATATGACACTAAGCAAGTCACTTAATCCTATTTGCCACAGTAAAATGAGCTGGAAGAGGAAATGGCAAATCAGTCTAACATCTTTGCCAAGAAAACCCCAAATGGGATCATGAAGATTTGGATGTGACTGAAATGCCTGAACATCAACTCTGTGTGTGTGTGTGTGTGTGTGTGTGTGTGTGTGTGTGTCTTATAGAGAGAGAACATTTATCTCCACCAATAAGGAGAGAATCCCATGCAAGTGGTCTTTGGAACTGAGTCATGTTATTTCATTTAATCTTCAAAATTCTGTGAATGAAGAGCTTTTATTATTCCCATTTCACAGATGAAGAAACTGAGATTTGCAAAAGCTAAGGGTCTGCCCAGGGTCACACAGCTAAGGAAGTATCTAAGGCAGGATTTGAATTCAAACTCTTTTGACTCCAATTCCAGCACTCTATTCATTGTACCACTTTTGCCCTCCTAAGCAATTGCCTTTTCTGAGCCCATTAGATCATGGATCTCATTCCACAAAGTGAGATGTGCAAGTGTTTGTACATAGTTGTTTTCATGTTCTCCCCCATTACAGTGTATGTTCTTTGAGGACAGGGACTATCTTTTGCCCTTCTTTTGTTATCACCATCACAAATAGGGCATGACTCAGATCATCTGTTTAATAAATGCTATTTTATTAAGTGTCTAAACAAGTCTCAGGTCAATTTGCTTCTTGCATCATGATCTCTGGTTTGATATTCCTTGTTACCCATGAACACCATCTTTATTTGTTGGCTTTTCTTCATTATTGGTAGGACTGGTTTCTTTCTTGAATTTTTTTTCTCCCAAAAATGTTTAGTATTCTTCTTCCAACATTGTAGTATGCTCCATTTATGGTACTCAGCTTGGTAGATATGGATGGGAGATTTTTCTCCTCTTTTTTTCAGTTTAAACCTTATTTGGTCATTTTCATCAGATACAAGTCTAACAAAGGGACTAGCCAATGGGTGACCTATTCTCTTTTTTTTTTTTTTTTTGGGTGACCTATTCTCAAAGTATACTTCACCTTTTGCTAAAAAAAGGAAGCTGGTGAACTTATTTCTGGAAGCTTGTGATAATATATAATGGAGAATTTTAATCTCTACTTTAAAACATGTGCATATATGACTCCAGAACATGATTAAATAGACTTTTAGTTGGCTGTTAATCCTAATCTGAGAATACATACAAAAATCACCCTTGAGTACAGCTTGGTTCTTTTTCCTTCCTTAGTGTCTATTAAAAAGGTGAACTTTTCTAGCAGAGACCATGAAATTTTTTAAAAATATTTTTATGGGGGATGGAGTCAAGATGGTGGAGAGGAGACACATCTCTATCTGATCTCCTCTGAACTTCCTTCAAATCAATAGTATATTAAGCCTCTGAACTGGTTTTAGAGTGATAGAACCCACAAATAGTTGCAGTACAACAAATTTCTAGAAGATACTTTGGAAGAACTTCAGAAAAGGTCTATTTCAATTGGGCAGAGGGACAGGCTGCTGAGCCCAGACCACAGCTTAGGGAGCCTGGGGCAAGGAGCTGGGGCAGGGAGCTAGGGTGCTAGAGCATCTGCACAAGGGGAATCTACTGTGAGGGTCTTAGGCTACTTTATCCTAGGTACAAACCAGTGGTTCAGAGATTTGCCGTAAGACACCCAAAGCAAATACAAAAGGAAAATTGTGAGCCCCTGAACCCCAGAACATGAGACCTGGCCATGTCGATCCCAGCACCAGAAATCAGTCAACAACAACAACAACAATACCATGGCTGTTGCCCCTTTGTCTTAAGAGCAGATCTCAAACTTTAAAAAAAAAAATTGCAAAAAAAGTAAAAAGAACTCTGATCATAGATAGCTTTTATGAAGAAAGAGAAGAACAGATCTCACATTCTGTGAATCCTAAAGATAAATCAGCTCCAGATAAAGCCCTAAAAGGTGATATGAGTCAGTCCCCATTTCACAAGGCCTTCTTGGAAGAATTCAAAAGGTATCTTAAAAGAGTTAGAAGAAAAATGGGAAAAGGAAATAAGATCTTTGCAAGAGAGTATATATGGAAAAGAAAAAACATAAATCATCTGAAGAAAACCCCTTAAAAATAGATTTGATGAAATGGAAAAAGCAACTCCTTACAAAATAGAAATGAAAAAGAAACCAATTCATTGAAAAATGGAATTTATGAAATGGGAAAAAGCAATGAACAAAAATATTTTTATAATTATTTAAATATAACTGGTTTTCTTTGTAATCTGTATATTTTGCTTTGTTCTGAACTATGCTGAAAAAGTTATCAAACTGTGCACATCCTTTGATCCAGTAGAGCTTTTACTAAGCTTATATCCCAAAGAGATCTTAAAGGAGGGAAAGGGACCCACACATGGAAAAATGTTTGTGGCAGTCCTTTTTATAGTGACAAGGAACTGGAAACTGAGTGGATGCCCATCAGTTGGAGAATGGCTGAAATTGTGGTATATGGATGTTATGGAATATTATTATTCCATAAGAAACGACCAGCAGGAGGATTTCAGAGAGGTTTGGAGAGGCCTACATAGATCTTTATACACAGCAACAAGATTATATGATGATTAATTCTGATGGACGTGGCTCTCTTCAACAATGAGATTATTCAAACCAGTTCCAAATGTTCAGTGATGGAGAGAGTCATCTATACCCAGAGAGAGGATTGTGGGAACTGAGTGTGGTTCACAACATAGCATTTTAATTCTTTTTGTTGTTGTTCGCTTGCATTTTATTTTGCTTTTCTCTTTTTTTAATGGTTTGATTTATTTTTCTTGTGCGACACAATACTTATACAAATATGTATGCATATATTAGATTTAACATATATTTCTACCATGTTTAACATATATTGGACTACTTGCCATCTGGGAGGGGAGGAGATTGGAAGACAAGGTTTTGCAAGGGTGAATGTTAAAGAAATGTCCACATATAGGTTTTGAAAAATAAAAAGCTTTAATTAAAAAAACTTATTCTGAAAAGAGATTCATAGGCTTCACAAGACTGTAAGAGTAGGCCCATGACATAAAAAAGGATTAAGAAACTCAGATCCAATAGTTGTTAGAAAGATGACACCACCTGTTGTTGTCAGTTTCTCATGCAAGATTTTCTAAACATTGGCAATGCTTTCTAGGTTCATTCTAGAAGTACAGTTTGTGTCCAAGTGAATCACCGGAATTGGATAGTCTTCTGTTTTGACAGGTCTTCAAAGATTCTCTGTCATTCCTTGGATACATGCCCAGGAAATCAGCAAACTTCTTTATTGCTGTTTTCAATAACAGGTAAACTAACAGCTGCCTCAATACTCATCAGCACAGAGTTACCATTTTTCTCCTCCTTGGACTCCTATTGACTGAGTTCTCACTCAATAGCCCTTTTGGAGTACAGTATCACCCATTGGAAGATAAGCAGATGCTTTCTCCTCAGTCTGTCCAACTCCCTGCAGAAGAGACTCCCAGGGGTTTCTCAGCTCCAAGCAATCAGCAATCCTTCCCTACTTCCTTTAAGTCATATTTTTCCATTTTCTAACCATCTGACTCAAATTTCTTTTTGCCTTCTTAGATCCTTTTTCCCTTTCATTTTCACACTAAAATTCTTCTGTGTTTTTAAAAAACAATATATCGCCCTCTTGTTGTTGATTGTCCTTCATTTTCAAAGTTTGGAAATGTGCATGAACTGGATTTAAGTGAGACAATTGCACAGTCATTAGCTTCACTCTCTCTTCCAGAGCCATTGAACAGTGAAAGTTGGAACAATTCGTGATTGCCTGGGATACAGTGGATGATCTTGATGTCTTTGATGTCTGATCAAGTCTAACCAGTCTTCAACATCTGTTTCATCTGCCTATATGATTGTTGGAACAAAATGTTCTCAAGCACTTATTTTGTTGGGAGAAATCTTCACATGCTTGGGATAAATATCTCCCAGACTCACTGAGAGGTTTGAGGACCATAGATTACCCCCAACCTTGTTTTGCTCATCTGTGAAGATGGTCTTACCAGAGTGTGACCACTGCACATGCTATAGCTTCTTGGATGATTATTGGGTGAAGGTGGACACCAAAGGTGGATGAGCAGCCCTGAAAAAAACTCAGTAGCCTTCACAACAGCGATGCTCCCTAAATAGCCCATATACCCCTTGCCCTTAATAACTTGGAATATAATTTTCCTCTAATCCCTTCACTTTCTTTTCTAGGAAAGGGCAAGTTCACTGCATTTCAAGCATAGACATGTGTCTCTTGGTCATGGTGTATGGTCATTACTTATAAACATCACAGGATGAGTAAAGATCCCTGGGAATTCTCTCCATATTTACTAGAGGATGGAACTATAGACTTTATCTTTCTTGCTAGCACCTTCCCTGAGGAAGTCACCTATTGATTGTACACTTATCTTGTTCATTTTTAACTTGGGTCTTCCTTCTCTTTCTTTTCCTTTTCCTCCTCTTTCTTACCATCTGTCTATCTCGCCATCAAATTAAGTAATGGCTTATAAATTGTGTTAGTCTTTAAAAAAAACCTTTGCTTTATTAGTCTTTATCTTCAGCTTTACATCTATTCTAATTTTCAAATTTCCTTTGATTTTTTTAAAGCTTGCTAATCTATTAATTTACAGTGTTTTTTTTACTATATGCCCAATTCATTAATTCTTTTTCTCTTTAGTTAATATATATTTTTAAAGCTATGAAGTCATCTTGCTTTCACCCAAAATCCACAGCATCATGTATCACAAAGCAGGTGGCATCTGAATTTGATGGTCCAATGCCAATATTTTGCTTAAATATTTCCAAGAAAGTGGATAACAGATGTTGGGAAGGGAAAAAAATGGACATACATCTTTTTTCCATTAAGTCCTGAGAAAAATCCCACTTGTGTTCTGTACCTATCTTGGGCTGATGATAAGAACTCCAGTTTAAATAGGGCTTTCTCTGTGGATAACATTCTTAGAGAAAATCTAAGGAGGCACCATGATCAAGCTCCTGTTGATCTCAGTGCTGGTGGCTGGAGGTAAAACTTATGCCTGGAGGAATTGGGGAAAGTAGGGAATGAAAGATTTCATATGGTATAACAGAAAGTACAGTCATCAGATTTGGAACAGGAAAAGACTTTAGGGGACATTAGGTCCAATCTTCTCATTTTACAGATGAGGAAACTGAGGCACAAAAATGTTAAGTGCTTTGCCCAGATTCACACAGTAAGTATCTAAGATGAAATTTTGATCAAGATGGTCCAGTTTCCAAGGACTGCTCTTTATCCACCAGTCCAGCAGTCTCAGGATCTCTTTATAGTATTAAAATTTTTTGAGGACTTTCCTCCCTGCAAAAGAACTTGTATGAGGTTTTTTCCACTGATATCTACCACATTAGAAATGAAAATCTGAATTCATTGACCTCCTGACAGAATCTCAGAGACTATACTTTGAGAATATACTTATCAGACTGGCTCTGCCCTGCTTTCACAGATAAGGTACCTGAGTCCCAGAGAGGTAGTGCCTTTAACCCTAGTTCAAACTGGTCAAAATTAACAGAGCCAGAATTCAAATTAAATTCTGATTCCAAATTTAGTATCTTTCCACTATATTAGATGAGATTTCTAATTAGGAATAACTAAGTTCAAATCCCAGATTGATATTTACTACCTGTGTGAATCTAAACCAATCACTTCTCTACCTTTCTGTACCTTATTTTCTCCCTCTGTAAAATGGGGGCTATATTATTACTCTACCTATGTCAAAAGGCGGAGTGAATGAAGTACTTGATGACTTTAAATGTATTGTAGGAATTTGAGTTATCGTCATTCAGTTATTTTGTTCTGTATTCTTGTCTTCCATATTCCTTATGACCTGGTTCCAAGGAACCACTGGGAATCAAGTGAGGGAGATGGTCAAGACAATCTTTCACCATCTTGTCCATGAACTCTCTCAATACAGGTGTGGGGTCCAGACTAGATGGTGTCTGGGGTGACTTGGTTTAATGATGTTTCATCTGTCCTTTCTAACTCTCTTTTCTGTGTTTTAGTTCTAGGCTGTGGGGTCCCCACCTACCAGCCCAATTTATCCAGGGTAGTTGGAGGTGAAAATGTGCTGCCTAACAGTTGGCCCTGGCAGGTAAGTAACACCCCCCCCTCCCTAGCCCTAGTTGGAATTCAGGTTATGCAGGATGGTTACCATCTTGGGTACATATTATGGCAGAGGGGGGTTTTATGTGTCTTTTTATAAATTCACTTACTGATAATATTATAAAATCCATCTCTTCTATAAAATAATTATATGTTAAATCGAATCCCATTTTTCCAGTAAGGTTTTGGTGTATGTTAATTGCATTAATGATTTAATTGGGGATGGGAAGCAAGATGCATAAAAAGATGGGAAATGATTGCTGCCTTAAACTTAAAGTACAATCATGCTTATCATTCTTCTGTTTAGTTCATTCTTCTCCAGTCCTATCTTCCCAAAGTTCACTAAGTGCCCAGGACCATTCCGTAGACATACCTTTGTATAATCAGAGATTCTATAATAGGATGGAAAACTTCTGAATCCTTGATCACTTGGGGTGGGGCTGAGGGATGTGAAAAGGGAAATAGGAACTTATTAGCCCTTGCCATATAAACTTCCTATTATACTATGGGACAGTGCTTTCTATCCCCTAGACTGAACCATTGCCACTCCTTCCCGTGCCCTCTACCATACCCTTACCACCTTTAAAGGTATAGGAAGAATGGTTTGATATGAATTAATGTATAACAGCTGTCACCCCCAGCTTTGTTTCCATCCCCACCAAATGGACTATTTAAATAGCTACTGGTAGGTCTGATGGTCTTGAGTCTCTCCAACACTCCCATCTAGCTTCCCTTCAGCAGCCAAATTGATTATCTTAAGCAAGTCTGACCATGTCACTCCCTCCTCCCCCTGCCTCCTACTCATGAAACTTCAATGGCTCACTATCACCTCCAGGACCAAAAAGAAAAGCCTCTTCTTGGCATTCAGAGAACTTATATATCACCTCTTCCCACTTTCCAGTCTTCTCACACCTTACCCTCCAATATCTACTCTTTGATATGTGACAGTGAGACTGACCTCTTGGCTATTCCATGAATAAGACCCAATGCAGTTTCTCTGACTGTCCCTCATGCTCATAATGGTCTCCCTCCTCATCCTCTGCCTTCTGGATTCCCTGGTCTTCAAGTCCTAGCTGAAGTCCCATCTTCTATAGGAAATCTTTCTCAATCCTTCTTAATTCTATTACCTTCCCTCTGTTGTATTTCCTTTTCATCCTATTTATAGCTAGTTTATACATTATTTGCATTCTGTCTCCCCTATTAGACTATAAGCTCCCTGAGGGAAAGAATTCTTTTGTCTTTTTTTGTTGTTGTGGTTCCCCGGAACTTAATATAATGCCTAGCATGTAGTAGATGCTTAATAAATGTTTTATGTGCTGACTGACTGACATAGAAGTAGATTTCCCAGAAGCTTTATAGTCTGTTTTCTACTCAGGTCTCTCTTCAATACAATTCCAATGGTGTATGGAGACACACCTGTGGGGGAACCCTCATAGCCAAGAACTGGGTACTGACTGCCGCTCACTGCATCAGGTAACTGTTCTAAGATTCCTATCTAGTCCATATCTCCCATCATTTGCAAACACTTATTTCTGGGGCCTGAGATCTAAATGATCAAATTTATGACTAATAATTTAAACTCTTTAAAGGAACCTTACAAATAAATCACTTTCCTAGAGTGAATTGAATTGTATTGGGGCGGGTGGAGGAAATAAATACTGTTTGGAACTTAGAGTAAAGATCAATTTTTTTTAAAAAGCTTTATTTCACCCATAATTCCAATCCAAGACAGAAGGAAATATCCGTTCTCACCCTGAGAAGGGTATCTCTTAGGGCAAGTAGATTTCTGAATATAAGCCATTTTCTCACCAATATTTATAGCATGCAAAAAACACATTACTATTCTGGGTTCCCAACCAATTAGCCACTGGTCTTAGTGGAGGGATGGTGTGGATTTCGAAAGAAGAGGTAGAGACTTTCTAATGCTAGTCTCTCATTGACTTTAGGAGTCTGAGACAAGGCTGACACCATCTTTTAGAAGGCTTTTCCATAGCCAGGAGTAAAGAAAGGCAAAACAGAGTTATACTGAACCATCCATTTATACTAAAATGGAGTCACGTTATTAAATAATATTATCCATATCAAGAAAGAAAGCATAGTATCCCTTCACTCCCACCACAGTACCAAGGCAAAGGTGGGTCTAGAGTTCAGCCAGTGAGTCCAGTTAGTCAGTCAAGCCTTGATGGCGGTTTGTTTGAGAACCCTATATTAGGCTCTATGGAGAAAAGAAGAGTTCCAGTATTTGGGGATATTACAATCTACTACAAGAGACAAGCGGATGTCTCCCTGTGCAGACTGTCCTATTCCCATTACACTGATGAATTATTTCCAAAAAGTATTTCAAATTTAAATTTCAGCATTTTTATTGTGTTGTATGTATATAATACTTAGTGTGTTGTTGTGGGGAAGAAAATTGGAAAACTACATGGTCCCTGTCCTCAAGAAAATTACAGCCCACTGGAGAAATGCACATCTATTGAAAAAATAATAGTATGTATAATGTGAAACAAATGAGAGATTCAGAGAAAGCACTTTAGAAAATGTTAAAGTAGAAAATACTTTTAGCATAACTATTTGCACTAGGGTAATGGAAACTCTCTTGAAATTTAAAACTCTGGGTCTTGAAATTTTTGCCCTTTGAATATTATATCTTCCCCTATTAAATTTTGAATTCATAATTGTGAGCTTTAATGTTCTACAAGTCCATGATTCCTCAAAGATTCTTTTGTAACCTCATCATCATACCTAGGTCAGGGTTAAATGAGATTATTACTAACTGACTGGTTCCTGGTAACTCAAGCATCACCCAATGGTCTACTTATTGACCATATTATGGACAGATTCTCTCTTTCTCTGTCCCTCTCTCTCTGACTCTTTCCCTGCTTGTCTCTGTCTCTCTGTATCTCTTTCTGTGTCTTTGTCTGTCTTTGTCTCTGTCTGTCTGTCTGTCTCTGTTCCTCTTTCTCTTATACTCACACACCCTTGAGGGCCAAAGATGAATCTCAGATGTACTGTCACAATGCTTGTCCATGGTCCTGACCACGACTCCCTCCAGGACTGACCCTCTTGTCCTATCCCTTCTTTTTCTACAGCTCTTCTAGGAGATACCAAGTGGTGCTCGGGAGACACAGCCTGTCCACTGAGGAGAAAGGATCTTTAGCTGTCAGTGTTTCAAAAATGGTGGTCCATGAGGACTGGAACCCTAACAAGCTTTCCAATGGGTACTTCAAGGACATTTTCTCCTTTGGGTTGAACTGGGGAGACAGGAAAGGCTCTCATGGAAGGCAAAAAAGCTAAGGAAGAAACAGCTAATCTTCTCTTGGGAAGAAGATGCCCTCTGCCCAGTGCCTTAATCTCCAAGGGATGAAACATATGAACTCAAATGAGAATATAGTTATTTAATGGGAATATATGGAAAGGAATGCGTGAAAATGTCTATAATAAGAGCAGTGATAGTCCCACTAGACAGACCGCAGGTCACATGTACAGCCAAATTTTGGGAAAACATCGACAAACTGGAACATGTCCAAATGAGAGTAACCAGACAGAAAAGAGACTGTTCAGAAAGGAGAAACACAGAATTTCAGGGTCGGTCAAGAAAGATCTAAGCAGCCAACCAATTGAAACTTTATGTGGGAGAACATCCCCCCTATAGAACATATCTGATAAATAATTTTCCATTTGCTTAATTTGATGCAAGGATCATTTGTCACACTGGGAATGTTCAACTAGAGAAAACTTTGGGGAAATGTGACCAGTGTCTCCAAATATTTGCAGCATTTAATGCTTTATCTATCTGAAGGTCAGTCCACAAATATTTATTAACTCCTACTATGTGCCAAGAACTTCTCTAAGTTCTACAGATACAAAGTCAAAAATAGTCCTTGATCTCATAGAGCTTACAAAGAGAAATATAAATTTTTTTAATTTAAAATTTATTTTATTTAATTAGAGAAATATAAATTAATTAGATAGATAGAAGATCTATGCAGAATCAATGGAAAGTGATCTCGGTGGTGAAGACACTAGCAGTTGGGAGACCTGCAAAAGGCTGCCCAGAGAAAATAAGATTTGTGCTGAATCTGATAGGAAGCCAGAGACTTTTAAAACACGAGTGATGGGGAGAGGAGGCCAAAGACCTGGGAGCTCTCTCCTCACCCCATGGTCCAAGGCTGATTGGAGAATGGTGTCAGAGAGGAGAAGGTGCTAAAATAAGGTGGGGAGAGATGGATCCCAAGATTTAGAGCAGAACGGGGTTTAGAGATTTAACATCAATTCCCTGATTATAAAGGGACAGAGAGGAAAGATTGCTACATAGCAGAGAAAGGGGTTGAGTCCAGATTTTCTGATACCTGGAGTTGTAGATTATCTCATTTAGATTCAATATAAGAAAATACTTTCTAACGCTGAGAACTTCTTCCAAATGGAATAAACTCCTCTTCCTTAATATCATAATATCCAAACCATTGAAAGCTAGAGAAACCTTGGAGACCATCTAATATAACCCCCTCACTTTACGATGAGAAAATTGAGGCACAGAGTTTTGTTGTTGTTTTTTTAACACAAGTAATAAGTTTCAGAGACAGGATTAGAACGCAGATCCTTTGACAAGTAGGAGCACTCTATGTCCAGCAGGCTTTCCTCTATGACACACTGTTGTGTTGAACTCCTGGTGGGTTAGAAATTTTCAGTGTTGTCAAAGTCAAATAGAAACAGTGGCATATTTACTTAGAAAACTACAAACTAACATTATCTATGTTTCACTGTATTTTTATTTATTTTTTCCCGATTATTTTCTAGTGTGTTTCTCAATTGCATTTTTTTTTTGGCTGAGGCAATTGGGTTAAGCTAGGAAGTGTTAAGTGTCTGAGGTCAGATTTGAACTCAGGACCTCCTGACTTCAGGGCTGGTACTCTATCCACTGCACCACCTGGCTGCCTCTCAATTGCATTTTAATCTGATTTGAGTTGCATTTTGCAGAATGGAAGTTGACAGCTCTGAATGACTTCCAAGTCCCTTTGGGCTCTGATGATCTGATTCTCTAATGAGGAGTCCTGCACTAAAGGTCCTCTGAACAAGAAGGGATCCAAGGAAACCAATGTTTTAACCAAGTCCAGTTGGCCATGACCCAAAAGATAGATTTGAGCAGGAAGGGACAAGAGTCAGGGACACCCTGTTGGCCTCCACCTCCCAAGTCCTCTTGGTAGTTAGAAATCACCATTACTCCAAGCCCAGTTCCAATGCATCTGTGAGATCATGGACACAGATATTTGCTCCAATAATGCAGGGTGCATCATGTGTGTGTGTTCAAGAGTTTAAATGAGGTAATGTCTTCATTGATCCATGCAAGATTAATGGAGAGGCGAACACAAGACTCTGGGCTGGCTGCTGGCTGTTGGGATGATCTCAGGTCAAATTGGGAGACAAAGTTGACAAGAAGCCCCCGTTCTTCAGTCTTTTCTCTCTTTCACACTCAGGAATGACATTGCCCTGCTCAAACTCGCCAACTCTGTCTCTCTGACTGAAAAAATTCAGCTGGGCTGCCTGCCTCCTGCTGGTGCCATCCTGCCCAACAATTTTGCCTGCTACGTCACAGGCTGGGGACGGCTGCAAAGTAAGTGGGGGCCCATGTGTGGGAAGGGACCACAGGATAGTGATCCCCTCCCAATCATTTGGAGGAGACCAAAAACCTGGGAGCTCTTTCCCCACTCTATTGCCCAAGGCTGAGTGGAGAAGGTGCAGGGGAGCAGAAGATGCTAAAATAAGGTGAGGAGAGTTGCACCCCAAGATTTAGAGAATGTAACATTGATCCCCTGATTATAAAGGGCCAGAAAGGAGGAAAGATACAACATAGCAGAAAGGGGTTGAGTCCAGATTTTTTGATAACAGACCTAATGTTCAATACTACTTGTAAAGCTTCCCTCACAGAGCAGGACTTTTCAAAGAGCACTAACCTTCAAATCAGAGGATTTCTTTTTGTTGGTTTTTTAATTGTTGCTGTTTTCTTTGCTTATTTTTGAAAAATCAGATTTCCTGATTTCATCAGTCCTCAGGGTGTTTTTGGAGAGGACCCTTCCTCTACCAAGGCAGATGGGTACCTTCCTCATCGTGTATAGTCAGAGGGAGTTGCCTGAGGGACTCTAATTTGCCCAGAGTCCCAGAATCCTGTATGTTTCTATGTCATCACCTCTTGATGTTCACTACCTCTGTGACCTTAATCAACACATACAGGTTTCATTTTTCTCATCTATAAAATGAGGATGAAAAGATATTTCTAGCCCTAAAACTAGAATCCTATGACTTAGAGAAAGATAATTTGGATTCAAATCCCTGTTTTGCCATATACTAGCTATAATTATAAAGGAGTCACTTTTCTCTGAGTCTCAGTTTCCCCACCATCTATAAAAGAGGGAAAGCCATATTTGTACTTTAATCTTCATTGGGTAGTAAAAAGAATTTTTCAAACCTTAGATTGGCACAGGATTGCAAGCTACTAATATTTCAAGAAAAATACTTCAAGAAAATTATAGTGGAGACATTTGAAGGGTATTTTCCTGATCCTGGGAATTTTGGTCTTTCAGAATATCTAGTCCCAGCTTCTCCCATCATTTATAGGGTGACTTTGGGCAGTTTTCTCTCTTCCTTATATTTTTCTCTTTGTCATACAATTGTATGATGCATCTATAATTTCCATGGTTCTCATGAGATCTTCTCCCCATTAATTCTTTCTTCTCTGGTCTCCTTCTAGCCAATGGAGCTCTCCCAGATATTTTGCAGCAGGGTCGCTTGCTGGTGGTAGATTTTGCCACTTGCTCCCTCCCAAGCTGGTGGGGCAGCTCTGTGAAAACCAACATGGTGTGTGCCGGTGGTGATGGGGTGATCTCCAGTTGCAACGTAAGTGTGAAAAATGGAGAAATCTCCCTACCCCATATCTTCTCCACTCTCTGGTTCATTTAGTGAGCCACACAGCCAGAGCCATACTTGCTTCATTCCAGACAGATGAGAAGCTGGCTGGTCAGGGAATTAGAACTTAGATCCAAAGCCTCCCTATTTCTTGTTGCCTGTATGACCTTAAACAACCCGTCTGGGCTTGTTTTGTTTGAAAAATAAGGAAATCTGACTATATGGCCTCTGAAGTCTATTCCATCCTTTCAGTTATGATCCTATGAGCAAGAGAGGCAGGGAGCAAAAGTGGAAAGATTGCTGGAAAAATTGGGCAGAAGTAGATTCAAAGCCATGCAACTTATAGCATAGTGATTTAGGGCAAGTAATTTAATCTTGCCACTAGATGGTGGAGTGGACAGAGCACTGGAATTGAACTCAGGAACACTCATCTTCCTGAGTTCCAATCTGGCCTTAAAGGCTTACCACCTGGACAAATCACTTAAATTTGCTGGTCCTATGAGCTAGCAAAGAAAATGGTAAACTACTCCCATATCTTTGCCATGAAAATCCCAAATGGGGACACAAAGAGTTACATATGACTGAAAAACAACAATAGAAATTTAAGCTCACTGAGCCTCAGTTTCCTTCTCTGTAAAATTAAGGCAATGAATTCCTGTAGGGTCTACCTCACAGGATTTTTGGGAGGCTTAAATGAGATAAATGTGTGTAAAGTATTTCACAAGTATTAAAAGGCAATTTGTCATCATTACCATTATCATAGTTTTTATCCAGTGATGTTGAGTACGTCATTTATCCCTACCAAGTCCCCAGTTCTTTAGCTATAAAATGAAGGAATTAGAGTAAAAGTCCTTTACAATTCAGCTCTCAGACTCTACTACTAAGCCTCACACTTTTAGAGTTAATGGCTGATAATGGCTTGATGAGAAATTTCCCAGAAGTCATGACATTTAAACCCTATGTCAGACCTGCTAGAGAGGGAGATATTGGAGGGCCAGGATCTCTTTCACATCCTTCAAAGCATAGTTCTTGTCATTCTGTCCATGGATATGATCAGGAACCCTTTCCACAAGGCTGTTTAAAGGACAAAACAATTGCTCAAGTCTCACTTTAGAATGTAATGACGCCACAGGGACCTCTGTTTTTGGCTTTCTCTTTCCAGAGACAGAATGGCATGTGTTACAATCAAATATATTTAATAAAGATTTATGTTATATAGACAGGACATGAACTTTTTGGGGAAAAAAACATATTTATGACTATTTAAGACATTCCTCCCAAGAGCCTTAACCTGACCTCATTGAACCCTGGGTTCCCCTTAGGGAGACTCTGGTGGCCCACTGAACTGCCAGGCAGCTGATGGCCACTGGGAAGTGCACGGCATTGTGAGCTTCGGCTCAGCACTGGGCTGCAACTACTACCGCAAACCCTCCGTCTTCACCCGGGTCTCCAACTACAATGACTGGATCAATAAGGTGAGAAGAAGTTTCTACCTGTTTCCCAGGGCCAGAGCAGAAGTCCATGGCATAGCGTAAAAGAAATGAGTCATATAAAAGGACTAAAAGACAAGAGAGCGAGAAATCTTATAACAGAGATTAGGAGAACTCCGAGGTCCTTGGAGTGGAACATTCAGGATAACAAAAAACCTTAGGCCATTGAATGTGAAAGGCTGAAAGGGACCACTAGAACGCAGAATGTCAGAGCTGGGAAGGCCCTTAGAACCCGGGATGTCAGAGCTGAGAGGGCCCTTAGAACCCGGGATGTCAGAACTGGGAGGGCCCTTAGAACCCAGGAGGTCAGAGCTGGGAAGGCCCTTAGAACCCGGGATGTCAGAGCTGAGAGGGCCCTTAGAACCCGGGCTATCAGAGTTGGGAGAGCCCTTAGAACCCGGGATGTCAGAACTGGGAGGGCCCTTAGAACCCAGGAGGTCAGAGTTGGGAGACCCTTAGAATCCAGGATGTCAAGGCTAAAAGGGGCTTCAAAATCTAAAATGTCGGAACATAAAATATTAGAACTAGAAGTAATCTGGGATCATAAAAATTAGGACAAAGAATATATCTTAATAAAGGAGAAAAGGAATGAAATTGTGATACTGGTTATTATCCTGGGCTCAGAACTCTGCAGACAGCAGCAGAAAAGCCCTGATGTCAAAACCTAGCCTACCTTGTAAACACATGAGGGGGCAAATCCTGACTTTTGAACACCAAGAGAATTTTAGATGAAGAAAATCAGATCAAATCATTGAAGAACTGAAATAAGGGCAAGCTAAAGATTTAGGAAACTTTCAGTGAAGGAAGTGATAACACAAAAGCCAAGCTTCCCCCAGAAAAGAGTTGAGAAAATGCACGGTTCTCTACTCTTTGCAGAGGTGAGGGACTAAGGGGAAGGGATAACTGCTGATTCTGGCAGACATGGTTGATGTATTGATTGGTTTGCTAAACTGCTTTTGAAATTTTTATTACGACAAATGTCTCACAAGAAAGGGATCTAAAAAAGAAGTGTTTAAAATGAATGTGACACAATTATAAAAATTATAAATTATATAAAAATGTATATAACATCATTTTTTAAATTAAATTAAGAGTTTTAAAATTTTGTAAAGAAAAAGAATGATCTGGAGTAGTGACTGCAGACTACTGGATCAGGAGAATTTCCATGATATAGATATTAAAGAGAAGATATAAAGAGTAAATGAAGGGGCAGCTAAGTGGAACACTGGTCCTGAAGTCAGGAGGACCTGAGCACCTCAGACACTTGACACTTACTAGCTAAGTGACCTGCACAACTCACTTAACTCCAATTACCTCACACACACATCCCCAAAAAAGAGTAAATGAAAGCTGGAAATATTCCTTCTCTATTCTCCCTACACACATACCTCAAACAATATTAGAAATTTTCAGAGTATAGCTGGCTGCCATCTTGGGTCAACAAATCATGATAGACAAGTTTGTAGGTCAGAGAGGAAATTCTACCAAATCTCCTTCCCTCCTGAACTATTCTTTTGTATCTTGTGCAGGTGATGGCAGAAAACTAACCAGAGGAACCTGGAAAATGGGTCCATCATAAAGGGAAAAGGAAATAAAATCGATGTAACAAGAACCAAACTGGTGCGGTTGGAGTGGTTTCTACTCAACCATCTTGTCCTTCTCTTCCAGGGATCCTGGAGGGAAGTGGGCCCTTTGGGTCACAGGCAGATATGGGGTAGCACCCGTGGTTTCTGACATGCTCTCCTTGCAGTAGCATTCCAACATTCCAGAGGACAAACCAATACTTATGTGTGATGAAGTTTTAAAGAAATAATACATTAGGCAGCCCATAGCTCAGGGATGGAGAATTCACAGGATCTGGAATCAAGAAGACCTAAATTCAAATCTGGCCTCAGCTTTTTGTCCCTGGGCAGTTGAGTAATCACTTTCTGCCTCAGTTTCCCAACTGTAAAAATATCACCTACCTCCCAGGGTCATTGTGGAGAACAAATGAGATAATATTTACAATGAACTTCACATATTACTGGCACATAGTAAACATGATATGAATGCTAGCAATATATATATATATATATATATATATATATATATATATATATTTCACTACATTGTTCCCCTATAGGAGGATATATATATGTATAAATCCTATAGGAGGATTTCCATTTCACTACATTGTTCCCCTATAGGAGGATTTATGCATATGTATAAATCCTCCTATAGGGGAACAATGTAGTGAAATATATATATATGTATAAATCCTCCTATAGGGGAACAATGTAGTGAAATATATATGTATGTATGTATAAGTCCTCCTATAGGGGAACAATGTAGTGAAATATATATATATATGTATAAATCCTCCTATAGGGGAACAATGTAGTGAAATATATATATATGTATAAATCCTCCTATAGGGGAACAATGTAGTGAAATGGAAAGCAAAGGACTTGGGCTTGAATCTCTGCTCTGTTGCTCAGACTTGGCTGATCTTGGCCAGATCACTCATTCCCACTGGGTTTTATTCACCCCCACCCCGATCCCCATTTTTTTTGACAAGGCACTTGGGATTAAGGGGGGTTAAATGACACACAGCTACTAAGTGGTAAGTGTCTGAGGTTGGATTGCACCAGGTCCTCCTGATTTCAGGGTCCATAGGTTATCCACTGCACCGTCAAACAGCCTCTAGTTTACTATTCTGTAAAAATGAAAGAATTGGGGGAGGGAGTGCAGCTAGGTGGCGCAGTGGAGAGAGCACCAGTCCTGAAATCAGGAGGACCCAAGTTCAAATCTGACCTCAGACACTTAATACTTCCTAGCTGTGTGATCCTGGGCAAGTCACTTAACTCCAATTGTCTCAGCAGAGAGAGAGAGAGAGAGAGAGAGAGAGAGAGAGAGAGAGAGAGAGAGAGAGAGAGAGAGAGAAAGAATTGGTCTAGAACAGGGCTTCTTAAACTTTTTCCACTCATGATCCCTTTTTGCCTGAGAAATTTTTATGTGACCCCAGGTACATAGACACATAAAATAGGCATATAAATAAAGCATTCACTAACAATAATTCATAATTTCATGACCCCCACATTCAGTTACAAGACCCTACTGGAGTTGAGAACCACGGTGTAAGAAACTGGGGTCTGGATAATCTCTAAGGTGGTCTTGCTCTGAATTCTTTGATCTAAATGAAAAGTTCCCAACTCCCATCCTTCCAAGCCATGGAACACATAGCAACTGACAGAGGCTGAAACAAAGGGGTCAAGGGAGTGATGAGACAAAGAGCTCTCAATACATATGGGGAGGAAGAAAATAGTGGGGGGGGGAAACCTCCTAGAAGATGTGGAGCGTGAGCTGAAGCCTGAAGGATAAACATTCTAAAAGGAAGAGATAAGCAGAGATGGACTACTTCATTTCACTTATTGTGATTCACTCAGGGGCTTCATGTACTGAAAATTAATAGGTGAAAGGCAAGAAGATGTGATGAATGAAAAAACCCAAGAGACAGTTTCTGAGTAATTAATAATCTATGAATTAGGCAAGCTAATAATTGATAAATTGATGATTCTTGGTTTCTCTTAGCAACCAAAACCATACCAATGATGATGATGAATGCCTTAAACTCTTTGGTAAAAGGAAATGACCCTGAAAAGTGAAAATCAGCATTGACTGATAAACATTTAATAAGGAGGTGGAATAGAAGACTTCAGTTTCTCCTGCTAATAACGTGACTTGATCATGAGCCTCAGCCACCTCTAACAATCTGGACAGGAGAATCCCTCTCCATCCAAACTACTCTGATTAGTTTTCTCCTTCATGAGCCAGGTCACCCTAAACTCACGGAGGGGTACAAGGATAAAACTGGATAAAAACTAGTCCAAACTGGATTCTATTTATACTCTAAACAGAAATTAGGTCTCCTACTTAAGTAAAGTCCTGCCCAAGATTGAAAAGCATGTTTCCTGAGGTTAGGGTCAATCTCAATCAGCTATGTCCTTCAAAGGCTGACTTTCCACAGGAGTTGGGTCTCAATGAAGAAACAGAGGGAAAAAAGTCTGGATCCTAATCTAGTCCGGATCTAATCTAATCTGGATCCTAAACCAGAGAGCCCAGAATAAAAATTATGTAAAATTTTGGCTTTTTCTTTCTGTTATGGGTCTTCCAAAAGGGAAGGCTACAAAAGTATATATTGTACATTGTAAATTAGTTATAGGACAGCTATTTATTTTTGCCATACAAAAGAAAAGGCTATCACAATAATGCATCAATAAAGACAAACCATTAACAGTGAGATAACACAACCTCTCTAGTACTCTCTTGGGAAGTTAAGACTTGAATCAGAATATGAAATATCTTGCAGGTATGTTGAATCAGCATTTTACCTTTCACCTCAACTTCGCCCTATCCAAATAGTTCATTCCAAGTCCATGTCTTCAGGACCTGAAAACCAGACTAGCCCAGGTCAGACCTCCCACTCCTGTTGGTGGTCATCTTCCTCAATATAGAAACTCCCCTTGCCTTCAGTGAGCATCAAACCAGAAAATCTCTCAAACTCACAAGGTGGTCTTCAAGCCTAGAGTAGCCATCTCAGGGTTAATGTTCAGTCACCCATGTTTACTGAAGGAACACAACAAGATGCTGAGGCTCAAACTCATTCGGACATGTTCTTCAGTCATTATGAGCTCACCGTGACTGCACAGTGGGGATTAGAACCCAGGGTTGCTCACCTCTTGAAGACTCTTGCCACATTTCAATAATGATGAGAGAGACTGAGGACAGCTCATCTCCATTTAAAGATCTAAGCTTTCATGAAGGGTCTTCTATGTAACAGCCACTGTGTTACACTCAGGAGATAAATGAAATTATCTATTTTTTAAAAGTTTACAATCTAGCTTAGGGAGAGAGCAGGTACATATATTTTCTTAAACTGTTTTACAATTATGTCTAACTCTTTGTGACCCCATGAGGGACTTTCATGGCACAGATACTATGTGGTTTGCTATTTTCTTCTCAAGTTCATTTTACAGATGAGGAAACTGAGTCAAATAGGATTAAGTAACTTGCCCAGGGTCACTCAGCTAGGAAGTATCCGGGGTTTCCTGACTCCAGGCCTGGCATTCTATCCGCTGTACCATCCAGCTGTTCTATGTACAATTATCTTTTCCACCTCATGACTTTCCCTATTTTGGTTTTGATATATCATGAGCCAGCATAAGAAATTAAATAGGAATTTTGGGGGAATTTTGCAAAAGCCTCAGATGAAACACAAAGTCAGCAAATGACATAGGAAAGAAGTTCTAGAACTCAGAAATACATAAAATATACATATGCTATTATATAATATCAATCTTTTAATACCATAACAATTCAGATTCCTTTGGTATAAAGAGGTCAAGAAATTTTATTTTTTTTATCCTTTGATCATTTCTTTCTTTATTATTATTATTATTATTATTATAGCTTTTTATTTACAAAACATATGCCTGGGTAATTTTTCAACATGGTCAAGAAATTTTATGCAGATTTTCCACATCATAGGGCCACTGTACCCCTAATACCCATATTGTGGAAGGGATAAACATATACAGAAATAGAAAATGTGGCAGCCCATTAAAAATCTCCTTTCCATTTCAAGTAAAAAATAATGTAAAATAGAAAACCCAGAAAACCAATGAAATTTCAAGTACGATGATTGCAAAAAACCTGGAAAGACTTATATGAACTGTTACAAAATGAAGTAATCAGAAACAGGACAACACTGTTCACAGTAATAGCAATATTGTATCATAATTTACTGTGAAAAACAGCTATTCCCAGCAATACAATGGTGCAAGACAATCCTAAAAGACTTATGATAAAAAAAATACCATCCATCTCCAGACAAAGAACTGAAGCATACTACTTTTTACCTTCTTTCTGTTTTTTCTTCCTTTTTATTCAAGTCTTCTATCATGATTTCTTAACTAATATGGAAATGTTTTAAATGATTTTACATGATTGCACATTTATAAAATATATCAGATTGTTTACTGTCTCAGGGACAGGGGATTGGAGGAAGCAAAGAATCAAATTTGGAACTCAAAACTTCAAAAAATGTTATTGTTCTTACATGTAATTGGGGGAAATAAAATATTATTTTTTAAAAGATCTTATGTTGGAGAGACTCATGTCTAGCTGAAGGCATGAGGAGATAAGAAAGAAATGCTTGGATTTAGAACAATGATAAATCCTTTTTTTAAAAAAAATTCCAGAGGATTAGTGTTTAAAATAGAGTATGACAGCAACAACAAGTTTATGTGATGATCAACTGTGATGGACTTGGCTCTTTTTAATAATGAAGTGATTCAGGCCAATTACAATGTCTTGTGATGGAGAGAGCCGTCTGTTCCCAGAGTATTATGGGGACTAAATGTGGATCATAACATAGCATTTTCACCTTTTGTTGTTTCCTTGCTGGTCTTTTCTTTCTCATTTTTTCCCCTTTTTCATCTGATTTTTCTTGTATAGCATTATAAATGTGAGAATAAGTTAAGGAGAATTGCACATGTTTAACCTATATTGGATTATTTGCTGTATAGGGGAGGAAGAAGCAGGGAAGAGAGGGAGAAAAATATGGAACACAATGATTTGCAAAGGTGAATGGTGAGAACTATCTTTGCATATGTTTTGAGAAATAAAAAACTATTATAAAAACAATATGATACTAATTTTGTATCTTTGCATGTGTTTTGAAGAATAAAAGGCTATTGTTTAAAAAAAAAACAGAGTAATGACTTGATATTAACTTAATGGGGGAGAACACACGCAATTGGCAACTGTGGGGACCAGTAAGAAAGGTTTCATGTAGAAGGTGACATTTGAGCCAAACCTTGAAGAGAATGAGGGGTTCTAAGAAGCACTGAATTAAGAAATAAAACCCAAGTATTAGGGAAAGGCAATACAAAGGCACAGAGACAGATTATTACAAATGAGAAATAATAAATAGCTCAATTTGGATGAACTATAGTATACATGAAAAAGTATATTGTAAAACAAGATTCCAAAGGTGAATTGGAGCCATATGTCAAAGGACTTTAAATTCCTTTTATACTTTTATTTATATTACATATTATCTTTATCATATATAATATATATTATTAAAAGCATTATAGATATATTTAAATAATTGTGTTATTATTTTATTTATCACATATTAAATATGAATACAAAAAATAAATATTAATATTTTATATTTTTTAAAGAGTTTATATTTCCTCTTTGAAGTAATAGGAAGCTAGTTAAATTCAGTGAAGAGAGGATGGGCATGGGCAGACTAGCACTTTAGGAAAATCACTTTGGCAACTTTGTGGAGAATGAATTGGAGTTGAAAGAATCTGGAGCCAATAAGACCAATTAGGAAGCTATTAGGAGAGTTGGAGTAAGAGGTGAAGGTCTGAGATAAAGCAGTGGCTATGTGGGATTGAAAGTGATGGAAGGAAATAAACATTTATTAAGTGCCTACTATAAGTCAGGTTCTGTACTCAAGTCTTTACATTATCTCATTTGCTCCTTATGATAATCCTGAAAGTAGGAGGTATAGGAGAGATGTGATAAGACAGAAACAACCACATTTGACATCTGATTGATTATGTGGCGGGGGAGTGAGAGTACAAGGTCGAAGATAATACAAGACTGTGTACCAAAGTAGCTGGAGGTAGGAGTTCTGTTCAAACAAAATAACTATTCTATTGAGCTTGTAATATGTAGAGAGTATCTCCCCTGACATCCTCCTGTAAGATCTCAGCAGGACATGAAGTGACTTGAGTTCTCAAGATGGATGAATGATATTTTAAATATTGATTTGGCTTAGAGGGTCTTATTCAGCTGAGATTTTGGCACATATGCTACATTTTCATTTACATGGTACTTCTGCTTATTCACATCACCAACATTGCAAAATATTACACCAAATATACATCTGAGAATCCTAGCAATGCACACATTTGGAAGAAAAACACCAAAAAAAAAGGGCCAGTAATTCACAGAAGATAGCAATGATAAAACTCTCAGGTGATGAAGAAGATGAAATTGGGATCCTAGAGAAAGAATATATATAATTTCATAGATATCATTGAGACATGATGTAATTTACTCTTTTTTCCTTAGGTGTGAAACATTTTCAAATTAGTTATTTTGTTTAATAAAGATAGAATGCTTTGATCTGCATTCAGATTCTATCAGTTCAATCTCTGGAGGCAGATAGCATTTTTCACCATGAGTCCTTTGGGATTGTCCTGAATCATTGTATTGCTGAGAATAGTCAAATCATTCACAATTCTTCATTGTACATTATTGCTATTACAGTGTGCAGTATTCTCCTGGTTCTGATCATTTCAGTTTGTATCAGTTCATGTAAATCTTTCCAGGTTTTTCTGAAGTCATTCTGCTTGTTGGTGTTCTTATTTCCCATTATAATTAAATACCGCAACTTGTTCAGTCATTCCCCAATTGACAGGCATCCCCTCAATTTTCAATTCTTAACTACCACAAAAAGAGATACTATGAATATTTTTGCACACTTAAATGTTTCCTCCCCTCTTCCCCTTTTTTAATCTCTTTGGGATAAGGGCTTACTAATGGTATTGTTGGATCAAAAGGTATATTGAGTTTTATCGTCCTTGGGGCATAGTTCTAAATTGCTCTTCATGGTTGGATCATGATATGATTTACTCATGACTGAAAAAGAAAGATGAAAGATTAAAGAGATGAGTGGGCAAGTAGCACATTGAATATTTTAAAAAGGAAAACTCATGTAATGTAATCAAGGAATCAGAGAGAGAAAATTTGTCAGAAAGGATTTTTGTGAAAATTAATAGAGGAAGAAAACTTTAAAAATCCAAGACTAACAGAGTTAAAAGTAGTAAGTTTAAGGAGGGGAGCATACTAGGGAGTGCAGTGGATAGAGTGCCAGATCTGGAGTCAGAAAGATTCAGCTTCATGAGTTCAAATGTGGCCTCAAACATTTCCTGGGGCAAGTCACTTAACCCTATTGCCCTCAGTTTCCTCATCTGTCAAATGAGCTGGAGAAGGAAATGGCAAACCACTCCAGTGTCTTTGCCAAGAGAAAATCCCAAATGAGGTCACAAAGTCATGCATGACTGAAATGACTGAAGAATAACAACAATTAAGCCTTTGAGTTAATAAATAAAAACTAGGAGCTATTTTTAAAGTTATGATAATAAACAAATAAACCATTAGCTAATGTGATCTTAAAAGAGAAAAACCAAAATACTACTCTCAAAAATGAAAAAAGTGAATTTATAACAATTTAAGAAGAAATAAAGACAATCATTAGAAACTATTTTGCCTAATTATATGCTGACCTAAGTGAGATGGATGAATATTTACCAAAAAAAAAAAGTAAAATGCTCAAATAAACAGATCAATAAAGAAAGAATTTAAAGAACCCAGTCTCAGAAAAGTAAATTGAACAAGGCATAAATGAATCCCCACCCCACCCCACTCCTACTTCCCGAAAAAACATATAGGAGTGGAGGGAATTAGAAATGAATTATATCAAACAGTCAAAGAACAATTAATTTTGATATTACATCAACTTTTGGAGGGAAATCACTAAAGAATGGGGCTATTTAATACCTTCTATGAAACAAACATGGGTATGATGCCTAAAATAGAGTTAAAGAAAATTATAGATCAAGATTACTACTGAATACTTATTTTAAAAATTGTAAATAAAATATTAGAAAAGAAACTACAACATATCACAAAATTTATATGCTATGATTAAGTTATATTTATACTAGGAATTCAAGATTGTTTTATAATTGAGAAAACTACAAACATGATATTAATAACAAAAACATCAAAAAACCATACAATTAAAGCTTTTTTATGATAAAACACACACACACACAAAACTAGAAAATGTAGGAATAGAGTTTTCCTTAACATGATAAATAGTCTCTATCTAAAACCAAGAGTGAAAAATATTTGTAAAGAGGATAAATTAGAAGCCTTTATAATAAAAATCAAAGATACTCACCATTACTACTATTACTTGATATATTGCTAGAAATGATAGCCATAACAAGAAGAAAAGAAAAATAAACTTGGGGAACAAGCATAGACCAAGAAGAAACAAAATTAACACTCTTTTGGTAAATGATATAATGATTTCCACAGAGAATCCTAAAGTCAATTGAAAAAATTAATTGAAATAATAATTTCAGCAAAGTTTTAGGATATTAAATAAATTCACACCATAAATTAACAGAGGTGGTTCAATGGATAGAATTCTGGCCTTTAAATCAGGAGGACCTGAGTTCAAATGCTATCTCAGACACAAATTATGTGACCTTGGACAGGTCACTTAACCCAATTGCATCAAAAAACAAAAACAGGAAGAGATAAGAAGAGAAATTCCATCAAAAATATCTATAAAAGATATAAAATATTAAGAGTTTATCTGCCAAAAAGAAATAGGATCTATATGAATACCACAACAAAGCACTCTACACAAATACAGATGTAAATAATAAGACAAATACTAATGTTTACAAATAGGTTGTGGCAATATAACAATAACAATACTACTAAATACTAAATTAATATACTTATTCATTTCCATGCCAATAAAATTACCAAACTAAAAAGATGATAACAAAATTCTTCGGGAGAAACAAAAGGACACAAATATCAAGTGAAATTCTAAAGAAAAAGGAAGTGGGAAGAAAAATGACCTACAAATATGAGATTTCTAATATTTCTACAAAGAAGTAATCATCAAAACAACCTGCTACAAAAAATAGAGAGTGAAACAGATTAAGTAGACAATACTCAGAAGAAAATTAACATAGTGTCTGATAAATGTGGGGTCTGATAAATCCCAATTTTATCTATCAATATCGTATTTGAAATTAAAATATTTTAATATTAATAATAAACCAAAAAATACCATTATGGAAAAAAGAGGGAGTTCAGAGATATAATAAAAGTTATCCACCTTAATGTCGTTCCGTGCTGATTTGGACACAGTAGACCTGTTTCCAGTAACACAAAGGGAACATGTAATTTCCATTCCCTCCTCCTCCCCTCCTACTCCCTTTTAAATACACATTGAAGATTCAGTTATACTGAATTTATTCAGAGATTACAAAAATGTTTCTTTCTCGGATTTTGGTTTAAAAAAAAACACTGAGTTCTTTCATTACTAATAACAAAGGAAAGGGGGAAAAGGAGGGGGGTGGGCAGAGAGGTCCTGCTTAAGTGGTACTTCAGAAGGAAGAACAAGGGGACTGAGGGAGGGAATGAAGGACAGAGCCAAAAGAACAGTGGGGGTAGGGGAGGGGAACGTTCCTCTGTTTCAGCAGTGCACTGGGAAGAAGGCCAGGTGCAAGAGCAGGATAATAGTGGGGAGCCCTGCCTTTGGCATTGTGGCTGAGTTGCCCCTTTTGGGGGCCAGGCCCCATTGCAGAGTGAGGATTTACAGTAGCAGATACCAACTGAATTCAGTTTTTGGCAACAAATAAACTCTGCCTGTGTTTTCTCTTAAAATGATTAACGTCTCAAAGTGCTTCAATATTTGTCCTGAAGAGATACCAGATAGTTGGAAATCCCAGGACTGGGAAAAGAAGGAACTTTAGATAGCATCCAATATAATCCCTTCATTTTATAGAAGAGGAAATAGACTCAGAGAGAAAGGGGACTTGTTCAAGATAACCTAGTAAGGAAGGAAACAAGTATTTATTAAATGCCTACTGTGTGCCAGGCACTGTGCCTAAAACATAATTATCTCATTTGAGATAATAATTAAAATATCTTGTTTTGTCCTCACAAAACTGGAAGGTAATTGCTACTATTATTCCCATTTTTCAGATGAGAAAATGGAGGCAGGCAGAAGTTAACTAGTGACTTGTGTAGGGTCATACAGCTAGCAAATATCTGAGTCCAGATTTCAACTCATGTCTTCTGATTTCAGATCTAGTGTTCTCGTTGCCTCAAAGCTAGTAAAGAACAGCTGGGATTTAAACTTTAAAGACAATAAGTATTCTTTCTATTTGTCTGTGTTTCAGCTAGGTTCATATTGGAAGCAATAGTGAGCTGGGTTTGATTTTGGGGGGGAAAAAAACCTAATTTCTTTTAAGCCTGTTTTTTTCTATGTAAAATGGGAATAACAATAATACCTGTGTACTAGGTCGGTAAAATAATGCAAGCCTTAAAGTGTTTTGGAAATGTTATCTACTTTTAGAGGCAGCTCAGTGGTGTAGTGGAGTTAGGAATTGCTGAGTGAGTTCAAATGTTCTAGGCAATTACTTAACCTCTCCCAGCCTCAGTTTCTTCAGCTGTAAAATTTTGCAGTTCTAAATCTACTATCATGTGATTAGTACAGTGTTTAATGAATATGTGTAAAGCACCTACCCAGAGCCAAGTACTCTGCTAACTAGCACTAGAGATAGAGGAAAAATTAAATGGCTCCTGCCTTTAAAAGTGCAGTAATCACATAAATAGTATAGAGTGACTTCCCTGAGATCACGCATCCTAAAATGAGAGCTAGCATTTGCAACCTGGGTCTCCTGTCACTATATCACACCGCATTTCATGACTTGCGGTGGTCAGATTTAAAATATATATATAAACTGATAGTGAACCTCAGGCTTTCCTCCATTTCTATTTTCTTTGAATATTTTACATGTTTCTGCATACACTGTGTTCCTTCAGTAGACTATCAGCTCCTTGAAGGCAGGTGCTGTTTACTCCATGTTTAGTATGCAGCAGGCATGTAATAAATATTTTATAAAATGAAAAAGAAAAATGAAGTACTCTTTTCCCTCAAATATCTTCTCTGGCAGAGACCAACCTGGACACATAAAAGTATATAAAAAATCAATTGTGCACATATTGTGTTCCTTCAGTATAAGTCCCTTGAAGGCAGGTGCTATTTACTCTGTGTTTAGTATACAGCAGGCATATAATGAATTTTTTTTTAATGAAAAAGAAAAATGAAGTAGTCTCTTCCCCTCAAATACCTTTTTTGGCAAAGAGACAACCTGTGCACATATAAGTATATACAAAATCAGTTGTACACACATGCACAACTTCAATAGAATTTTCAGCCCCTTGAAGGCAGGTGCTGTTTATTCTGTGTTTAGTATACAGCAGGCATGTAATAAATGTTTTGTTTTTTTTAATGAAAAAGAAAAATGAAGTAGTCTCTGCTTTCAAATATCTTCTCTAATGGAGAGACAACCTGGACACATATAAGAATATAAAAAATCAGTACAGTTGATTTCAAAGAATGCCTATTGTTTGCCCAGCTCTGATTAAGTGATGAAGGGATGGGGAAGGGGAACTGAATTATTTAAGATTCGGCCTTTTCTCTCTGAGAACTTATAGATTATTTGTGTTGCCATAGAAGGAATTCTTGCACCCCACAGTGGGTTAGTCTTGAACTTTGAGATTCTTTTCAACTCCCAGATTCTGACATTTTTCTCTTTAACCAATTGATTCCTATAGATATGTCAGTGAGAGGAACCATCATACCTTGTGTTTCTTGCATATCTATTCCCCGGTACATTTTAGTCACTCATTGACCACTTTAAACTATTTTATAGATGCTTCTTCTTCCAACTTAAATCATTTGAGATGAGACCCCCCCCCATACCAAATCCCTTTTACAACAAAGAACAGTTAAGAAAATCAAGCAGTGACCTTGTCTGACATGTATGAGATGAAACATTCTGGAGGGATTTTAAGTTCTATTGATGACCTTTATTTACTGTCAGCCCCAAATGATTCAACCTCCCCCAACAGACTCTTTATTTGTAAGGAATAAGTTGTGGTTATTGTTGTTCAGTCAGATCTGACTCTTCACGACCCCATTTGGAGTCCTCCTGACAGAGATCCTGGAGCAGTTTGCCATTCCTTTCTCCAGCTTATTTTACAGGTGAGGAAGCTGGGATTTCCAGGGTTAAGTGACTTACCCAGAGTCACACAGTTAGTAAATCCGGCAGTCTGTCTGAGGCCAGAATTGACTACTGAGAAGGCGCTTTATGCACTGTGGCACCACCTAGCTGCCCTATAAATAAGTACACGCAATAAATACACTTTTTGGTTTAAAAACCAAAGCACCACATAGGTTATGTCATTGCAAACCTGGAGTCCATCGTCTTTCTTCCAAAAATGGGAGACATTCCTATTTCCAGTCCCCTGAATCATTTAGAAATTAATAAACTCCCATCTGCTCATGTCTCTTTCATGCAGGCATTCTGAACCCCTTATCCAATCCCATTCTCCATCTCCTACCATCCACTTTTTATTCCCAGCCTCCTGAACCCACCCACCTTCCCCGAAGCCCCAGCCAGACACTACCCAGCCTTTCCACTGAGCCCTCTGGAATACCTACTCCATAGACAACACATGTACTTTCATCTGAAAGCTTTTTCTTTCCCTCTCCCTCAGGCCTCTGACTCTCTCTGGTTTCCTCCTAACGACAGTTAGGCCATCTTTTCTAGCACATATTTCCCTTGATCAAGTTAGGGGAGTTGGAATATTCCTTGCTCCCCATTGACACTTTCAGGTTCTCTCCCAACATCATCAGTCAGTAACCTCTCGTACCTTATAGAGCATTCAGTACACATCTACCACCTGTCAAAATCCTGGGAGTCCCTGTCTGCAGACCTCCAGGACAGCCTCCTTCTCTCCTCCATAAGTTCAGTTCCTGGCTCACCATCTTCTCTCCAATTCCTGCCTTCAAGGCAAGGAAAGAGAAATAGATGGATGCTAGCACAGGACTGCCCAGCACGGCATCAAAGAAAGCACACTGCTCTGTGAGCAAAGCAGAATTGGAGTAGCTCAAAAGAAACAAAATATGTGTAAATTTAGAGAATCTGTCTCAAATGTCCATATGGATTATTTGTGAACAACTTGTAAAACAGACTTCTGAGCTCTTATTGGTCTAATCAGGCACAATTCTGTATCTTAATCCCTTCCTATTTACTGGTTTTTCTTTCTTCCTTCCTTCTTCCTTTCTTTCCTTCCTTCCTTCTTCCTTCTTTTCTCTCTTTCCTCACTTCCTTCCTCAGGGAGAACCTAACAAATCATTGGTTCTAGGATAGAGCACATTGATTCTTATACATGAGGACCTGGATTCACATCTCTCATCTAACCTTCACTAGATTGGAGCTTTCCTTCCTTTCTTCCTTCCTTCCTTCTTTCCTTCCTTCCTTCCTTCTTTTCTTCCTTTCTTTCTTTTTTCCTTCCTTCCTTCCTTCTTTTCTTCCTTCCTTCCTTCTTTTCTTCCTTCCTTCCTTCTTTTCTTCCTTCCTTCCTTCTTTTCTTTCTTCCTTCCCTCATGGAGAACCTAATAAGTCATTGATTCTAGGATGGAGCACATTGATTCTTGTGTATGAGGACCTGGATTCAACCCTCTTATCTAACTCTCATCAGATTGGAATTTTCCTTCCTTCCTTCTGGGGAACTTAACAAATCATTAATTCTAGAATGGAGGACATTGATACTTGTGTATGAGAACCTGGGTTCACCCTTCTCATCTAACCCTCACTAGATTGAGGACTTTTTGATAAACTATTTTACCAGTGAAATAAACTTTTATCACTTTCTTTTCTAAGATTAAGTGACCTGCCCAGGGTCTCACAGGAGCAGTAAAGTGTCTGAGGCTGTATTTGAACACAGGTCCTGCTGACTCCAGGACTGGTCTCTCTCCTTTGCACCACCTCCTTTGCTCCTCAGTTTTATCATTTGTAAAAAGAAGTGGTTGATGGTCCCTCCTAATCCTATTCTCATGATCCTTTATTCTTTGGTATACCAGAATGGTTGCTTCATTTCAGGGGTGCTTTAGAATAGGTGGGTGGGGAATAGATCTATGTTTATTTTTTTAATGAGATTAACCAACATCACAAACATGAACATTCAATATACAAAGAATAGGGGGATAATAGATTGTCTATAAAACTCTGGACCTCAGAAATAGGCCTTTCTTCAGAAATGAATGAACTCCTCTTACAAATGGAAAATTTCCCATAAGACCACTGGTCCTAGACTCCCACACCAGCAAGAAAGAAGAAGAAGGGGAATCATATTTGGGATTTAATATAATTTCCCTACACCATTAAAATTAATATTCATTTTATTTTTAAGCATCAAAAGCTTGTTACTCTGGATTAAAAATTTTTTCCAACAGATGACATAGTTCTTGGTCTCCTCTGTCTTCTTCTGAAGTTGGCTTTTGTTTTCACATCAGTTCTCCTGATAAGCTGATACCCTGAGTCTTCTTTGTAATCAAAGAAAAACCACAATTTAACAGCCTTTACTTTCCCTGCCTTTCCTGAGGGAACTTGAGAGCCTCTCACCCTGACTTACCTCTATGGAAGAAAAACTCTATACTCTTCATTTTAGGTAAAGTAGGTCAGGGATAATTTATTAATGAATCAGCATTCCCACTTGGAGAACAATGTCTCTAGGCAGTGACCCTTACTTACTGGAATTCTTGATCTCTCAAGAAATTTCCCCTTGTGTTCTATAATAATCCTAAAATAGAAGACAACGTTCTGTTGTAGAGTGAAAGAAAGTGTATAGTTAAAGCTCAACTTTTTTTTGGATGAGTTAAAATAGAATACTAATAATGCGTATGTGGGTATATCCTTTAGAAAACTACTTTCCTGAAACCCTTTTTAGATATTGATCTTTCAAACTGGTCAAAGATAAATTAAGCAATTCTTTTCTAGATTGGAATAAACAAGAGTCTCAGGACTCCTTTGCCATCTTAAAAATTATTGAAACCCAAGGTTCGATCTATCAATATTTGCCATATTAGAAATCAAAACATAAATATTTGCTTATTAATTCAGTTAGATATATCCATTATATGTTAACATAAATCCTGGTTTTTTCCCCCTGAGGCAATTGGGGTTAAGTGACTTGCCCAGGGTCACATAGCCAGGAAGCATTAAATGTCTGAGGTCACATTTGAACTCTGGTCCTCTTGACTTCAGGACTGGTGCTCTATCCACTATACCACCTAACTGCACCAACATAAATACATTTTGATGAAAAATAACTATTTTTGAAAAAAATTAGTGAAATGCATTGTTTTTCATAGTTTTGCAGACTTCTTTAATAGGAGACAGTTGGACTCTCAGATTTGTTTCTACATTCGGTATCTTTTGATATGTTGTTTTCATTGAAATATTTCTGGAAAATGTGGCTTTACACAGATACTTAAAAAAGGAAAGAGAATTTTAAGAAGCAAATAACATTTTAGTATCATTATGAAAATAACTTGGACCTTACAGACCTCTTGAAAGAGTAATGGTCACCTTTATGGGTCAAGAGACCATTCTTTGAGAATCTAGATTAAACAAAGACACTTTCACACTTAATTTGGATATCATAAATAAACTTGAGTCTCTTAGTTTCAGAGAATCCAGTTCCCTTCCTGGAACTGAATAAATCATTTCAAGAAAGACTGATTAGCAAGACTTTGATCTCAGTGAAACAAGGACATTTGGAACTTTGGCATAATATTATTTCTTAATAATTTAGAACACAGTGAGGTCTTAACCTGTAAACTCCTTTGGAATAGGGATTGTTTCATTCTTTGCATTTGTACCCCAAGGGCCTGGTCCTGTGCCCAGATTAATAAATTCTTGTGGATTCATATATTAGTTTACCTCCCACCAGGAGAAAGCTGGACTTTGTTCTTTTCTCAGTTAGGTCAGAGCCATTTTGTTGATAGAATCACCATCCAAAGCCCTGAAAGGACAGATATAAAAGTATGGAGATGCATGCTGGTGTCCTGGAAAGAGTGCTGTGCTTATTCTTTGACCCAATGCTTCTGATCCTGTTCTGAATTTACCTCCTTTTTATACTGTATTTATTTTGTGGCTGTTTGTATGTTGTCTCCAGCATTAGAATGTAAGCTCACTGAGGGCAGGGAACAGGATTTTTGTAACTCTAGTGCTTACACTCCAAATACACATCAAGCATTGTAAAAAGAAATGTGAATTGTTTTGTTATTCCTTTCACAGGACAATTATGTATAGTTTCCAGGAGCCATCTATGTCACAAAGAGAGCCTCCATTTAGGCTGAGACAACTGTGAACATCAAGAGGGAAATCCAAGCTTTTCTTTATCTAAGCCTGCGATGAAGGAAAACACTTTCCCTCTTTCATTGCTGCTGTCTTTTTTTGTTTGTTTGTTTGTTGTTTTATTTTATTTTATTTTACGGCTGCTGTCTTTTAGAACATCTGCAGGACATCTGAAGCATGGTCAGCTAGGTGGCAGAATGGTTAGAGCACTGGGTCTGGAGTCAAGAAAATATGATTCTACATAATACTTATATAGTTTTCAGTTACTTCAGAGAAAAAAATGCATTTGAAACTTAAAGCTGCCAAAAAGAAAAGGAAAAGCTGTATACCTCAAAAATAAACTTGTAAAATTTATAGCAGGTTACTGGAGCGGAAAGGAGGTCTATATGGCAAAAATAGCAAGAAAGGGAAAATGACCTCATTTGCTTATAAATTGATTAATAAACATTGAGAGGAGTTAGTCTGAAATTTACACTAGCTAATGGCTATCATAAAACAGTCAGAAATTCTTTTATGCCTAGTCAATTATTCATTGGAGTTAAAGTATTGGAAATCTGGCTAATTCTACGCTATAGAGAAAATCTCAGTTATTACCTGATTTTCCTCACAAATAAAATTACAACTGTGGTTGTGCCACAGTTCCCTTTTATTGTCCTGCCTCAGTTTCCCTAAATTGTTCTGCCTCAGTGTCCCTAAATTGTTCTGCCTCTGTTCCTTGAATTGTTCTGCCTCAATCCCCCTAGTTGCAACTCCCCCCTCCTGACTTTGATTTAGGGCTGGTTAGTCTAAGGTTATAAATTACAAATGTGAAATCTCAAGGTAAAGGGGAATTCAGACACTCTGGCTCCTAATTCAGAACCGGATTGATGATCAGTCCCTGGAAATTCCCACATTTACCAGTTTTCGGACTCCTCTCCTTTCTCCCTGACCTATGGAAAGATATAAAAACTATTGGAATTTCACATTCCTAGCTGATGCTAAGGCTGAAGCTTTTGTTGCTGCTGAATGCTTTGAGACATCAGTTCTGGAACCAAAATAGATCCTTTAGCCCCAGAAAATCTCTCCCTCTCAGAAATCCAAATAAAATATTAAAAACTCTTTAATTTCTACCTTGCCTCAGTTTCTCCAGCATTACATTACTAACAATCAGTCAATCAATAAACATATATTAAGTTCTGGTTCTGTCCTAGGCACAGTGCTAAGTGCTAATAATATGAAAAGAAAACAAGACAGTTCCTGCCCTCAAGGAGTTTGTAATCTAATGGGAGAAACTAAAAGTAAGCAAATATGTGCAAACAAGTTACATACAGGATAAATAGGAAAAATTAAAAGAAGGAAAGCATTAGAATTGGAAGAAAATTAAAAATTCTTGTGACAGGATTGTTGTGGGGGAAGTACTTTGTAAACTTTAGAGGGTCTTAGAATATGTAATATGGAATTGATTGCCTACTGTATGCAGAATACTATAGGTTCTGAGGAAGATACAAGGATAATATTTTAATAATGATGATTATAGGAAGTGTAGAAATTGACTAATTCCCTTTTCCCTACTCCCTCTTTTAGAAAGAATTTTTTATTGATTTTTTTTTTTAATTTTTAGGAAGACAATGGGGATTAAGTGTTTTGCCCAGGTCACACTAGCTGGTCATACAGCTAGTAAATATTAAGTCTCTGAGGTAGAATTCGAACTCATAACTTCAGGGCCCATGCTTAATTCACTGTGCTATCCAACTGTCCCTTAAAAAAGAATTTTTAGTATAATCCTTATCTGAAGACTTTGGACTAATTTGAAAATAAAACCTTATTAGTCTTCCTTTAACTATCAGTTCCTAAATAATGTCCTGTTCTGGTCTCTCTAGATTAGGAAGGATTCCTACTTAAAGTGAATAGGAGGTAACCTGACAAAGGTAATAATAATAATAATAACAGCATTTATATAATATTACATTTACAAAATATGTGTTACATATTTTATATATGCATAATATACTATATAAGTTATATGTACATACATATAATGCATATATATGATACATAAATGCAATTCTATATAAATATCTGTATATTTATGTAATATGGCATTCATATAATATTTTAAAATTTGCAAATACAGTTTGGTCCTTATAACAACCCTGTGGGGGAAGTGCTGCTGTCTTTCCTGATTTCAGATTGGAAAAATGAGAATGAAGGAAATTAAGGGATTTGTCACCCCTGGGAAGTTGTTGGGGACTGCCTTTGAAGGCAAGTCTTCCTAATTCCAAGTTCTTCACTTTCATCTACTACACTACACAGCTACCTATATTGATACAACTAAGAATAAAAGTCTCTTCCTCCCAAGGTCCTCCAGATCTCCTTACCAAAAGGATAAAATAATTAATAATGGACTTAAGAGAAGAGGCAGGTCAGTGGCACAGCGAACAGAACTCTGGGTCTGGAGTCAGGAGCATCTGACAAATCCAACCTCATTCACTTATTACCTGGGCACTTTACCATGTTTAAATCAGTTTCCTCATCTGTAAAATTAAGCAGGAGAAGAAAAAGGCAAATTTAAGAGAATACTAAATGAGTCATGAAAGAATAGAACATGATTGAAGCAACTGAATGACAACAGAAAAAAGAAGAAACAATTCTCTAATTATTTCAGGTTATGGTAGTATCTGTCATGTCCACTTGTGACAACTGGACAGGAGAAATCTTGAAGGGAATATCAAAGAGGGAGCAGTTCTAAGGGAAGCCCAAAAGTTAAGTGATTGTTATTTCATTTGATAAGCCAAAAATTAACTGTTATATCCTTGTTCAGTTAAGACTGATACACACACACTTTGAAAAAAAAAAGAATTCTTTGAAATTGCAATGTCGTAATGACTAAAAATTAAAGAAATATACAAGAGCACGAGGGGATTTTTATTAGTTTGGGTATTTTTCTAGTAGAAAAATCCTTATATTTAAAATGGAAAGAAGGAAACAATCATTTATTATGTACCAAGCATCATTCTGAGAACTTTATAAATATCTTTTTTTAGTCCTCACAACAATCCTGTTGTTGTGGTATTATAGATAGGTACTATTATTATTCCTGTTTTATAATTGAGAAAACTGAGGTAGGCAGACATTATTAGATTTGCCCAGGATCACTCAGCTAATAATTGTCTATAGCAGAATTTGAACTCAGGATTCCCTGATTTCAATCTCAACACTCTTATCCACTTGCCCCCAAGTTGTCTCTAAATTCTCTAAAAATAATAAATATTGCTGCAAATAGGCTTATGCCTACAGCAGAGAGTATACAATATTATATTATTTTCTCTCCACTATTCTATAGCATCCAAAAGTTTTCAAAGCAGCACCTTCCTAATATTACTGTAATACAGTGTAGATTAGGTAAAACAAAGGTTGTGATCCCATTTTACAGATAAGGAAACTGAAACTCTGAGAGGTTAAATAATTTTTAGAGAGACATCAAAGTAATTAGTAAATAGAAAGCTTGGCCTACAGTTAAGATGATGATTTCAAATCTAGTCTCAGATATTTTCTGTGATGCTGAATAAGTCACTTTTGCCTACCTCAGGTTCCATAACTATAAAATGGGTATAAAAATAAGAGCTACCTCCCAGGATTGTTGTGAGAATGAAATAAGATAATATAAAGTAGTTTGCACAGTGCTTAGCACTTAGAGATACTTAATAAATATACATTTCCTGCCTCTCTTCACATCATACATTTTTTTTGCTTTTGCTTTATTATTATTTTTTAAATTTTGAGTTCTAAATTCTCTTTCTCCTCAATCCCTCTCCCACCCATGGAGAAGGCAAGCAAGTGAAATCAAGCAAAATATATTTTCGTTTTAGCCATGTTGAAAAAAAAAAAAAAGAAAAATGAAGAAAGTTGAAAGAATAGTATACTTTAAATTGTATTCCGAATTCATCAGTTCTCTCTGTGAATACTGATAAATTTCTTTGGAATTTCTTGAATTATTGTATTGCTAAGAATAGCTAAGGCAATCACAATTGATCATTGTATGATACTGCTGTTGCTATCTATGTTCCCCTGATTTGTTTATGATTTTACCCTTTTTGTCTAAATCATTTCTCTGTTTTTACCTAATTTTGGTATATAGTATTAGATGTTGGTCTGTGCCTAGTTTCTGCCATATCATGCTTTCTAGTTTTCCCAATAATTTTTATCAAATGATGAATTCTTGCCACAGAAGATTGGATCTTTAGGTTTATTAAATACATGGTCATTTACTACGCTATATTGTGCATGTAATCTGTTCCACTGATTCACCACTTGGCCACACCAGATTGTTTTGAGATTACTACTTTATAATACAGTTTGAAATCTGGTACTGCTAGAGCTACTTCTGTCACATTTTTTTTCATTGATTCTCTTGATATTCTTTTGTTTTTTCCGATGTAATTTTTTTCTAGTCCTGCAAAAGAATTCTTTGGTAATGTAATTGATATGGCGGTGAAAAAGTAAGCTAACATACAGAATTATTTTAATTATACTAACCCAGCCTACCCATGAGCAATGAATATTTTTGCAATGGTTTAGATCTGTCTTAATTTGCATGCATAACAATAAATGATGCAAAAATAAATAAATAATAATAAAATGCATAATTGTATTTATATAGTCCATGGGTTTGTCTAGACAGATAGAAACCAAAATATTTTATATTGTCTGCTGTTATTTTAAATGGAATTTCTCTTTCTGTCAGGTTTTGTTAGTAGTATATAAACATGCTGATGATTTATGTGGGCTTATTTTATATTTTATACTTCCCAAATATATTTATATAATATAATATTATATATATTTTAATGACCAGGGAGGGAAAAGGACAAGCAAAGAGAGTCTGTATGTGTTTAGGGAATATTTATATATATATTTCTATGCATACAAATATATAAATATTTATTTTTAATATTTTATACATTTATATATGTTATATCCTGCAACTTTGCCTAACTAGTTTAGTTGATTCTCTAGAGTTCTCTAGGTATACCATCCTATCATCTGCAAAAAGTGATAGTTTTGTTTCATCATTATCAGTTCCTATTCCATCGATTTCTTTTTTCTCCTCATTGCTATAGTTAACATTTCTAATACATTATAGAATAATAGTGGTGACATTATCTGTTTTTGTTGTTATTTTGCTAAATGTACCCGGGGTCACACAGCCAGAAAGTGTTAAATGTCTGAGACTAGATTCGAACTCGGATCCTCCTGACCTCAGGGCGGGGCGCTACCCACTGCGCCACCTAGCTGCCCTACCCTTTATTCTTAAATAGCAGTTTTCTTTGTCCTTTTCCCCCTGGCTATTCCACTTCGCACCAAGGGCCATTCCCAGTCCCCTGATCCGGCCACCGACCCAGATGACTCCGGAGGAGAGACCGAGATTGGAGACCTCGCCCAGCCCTCCCTCCTTTAATCCAATTCACTTGCGCGTCATGGCGTCACCTCCCTGACGTCACGATCCTTGCTGAGAATAAAGGACAAAGCTTTTCCATCGCCCGTTTCCATTCTCGTAGGGAGTCCTGGGGCCCGAAGTACGCTTGTGGTTATTTTCCCCCGAGTCTTTAACTGAACAATGTCAGATTATTCTCTTCCTAGGGGGTTACATCCGGGACATTTCTCCATACTAGTTTCCTCATAGCATTTGGAGCTTCCCTTGGCTTTCTCACTTCAGCAATTTCAGCTTCCCAGTTGGGGGCCTGTGAGGGGTCAGATTGGGGAGGGAAGGACCCGCGCATTCACTAAATCTCTGCTGGGCCACGTGCTGTACAAGTTGTTTTTCAGATCCTGCCTGATGCTGCATGTGGGGTTAAGATTAGAACTATCTAAAACAAGGGCGGGGAAGGGGACAGCTAGGTGGCGCAATGGATAGAGCACCAGCCCTGAAGTCAGGAGGACCCGAGTTCAAATTTGACCCCGGGCAAGTTACTTAACTTCAATTGCCTCGGAAAAAAATAAAAAATTAAAAAAAAACCTTCCTTCAAGGGAATCTGAGTCCTCCCTCTTGCCCCAGGGCACCTGAGCCACCCCTTGTAGTAGACCTTTCTTCACTACTAAAAGACTCCTCCTAGGAGAGGTTTCCCACAAGCTTCCCTCTTACTAGGGGCTCCTCCCGTTCCTACTTTAGGTTCTACCAGAACCTCCTGCCTTCAGATGCTCCCCTCCAGACTGCTGTAACCTCCACGGGGCTCCCACCAGGAGACTGCAGGGTTATTATTAACCTTTTGGGTCTCTCCTACCACTGGAATTGGAGTCTCCAGTTTCCAGGTCACGCCGGACCTCTGCAGGTGCTGTGGACCATGCATTTTGATCTTACCAAGGCTTAGCCACTTCAAACCAAGATTCTGGCAGTCCTATTCATCCCTATGTGAAATGAAGGCATATATAGATTTTTTTTCCCCTTATTTTTCTAGTTAATCATGCATTTTTGCATTTTCCTGTAGTATTTTTTGATCTGGGTTCTCTAAGTCCCAGTACATCATTTCCCCACAAACCCTTCCTTAGGTAATTTCTGGTCTGCGTAATGCAAAATTACATATCACCTCACACTCAGGTTATATGTCAGGAATCTTCCTAAGAGGAAGAGACTTGGTCCCCAGACATGTCTCAATCTGAAGTAGTGCTCATAGTATTTGGAGTTTTCCTTGGTTTTCTCCAACCTCTAACTATGTTAGGTCTGTGATTGGGGCAGAATGCATTGTTTCACTCTCAAAGTTAAGGAAGCAGCAATAAACCCTAGGCGTGGATATTCTAGTGGAATTACACAGCACACAGAATGAGGGCACATGGGAAAGCATGGTATATAATTAAGGGCGCTGAATTTGGTGTAAGAGAACCTGAATTTGATTCCCTTCTCTATTAGTTGTCACTTATGTAATCCTGGAAAATTAAATTTCTCTGGGCACATCTAAAATGAGAGGGATGGACTAGGTTATCTCTAAGGTGCCTTCCTGCTCTAAATTTTATGAACTAAAAGAAACCACAAGAGTGAGTCAAGAGTTCTAACTTTTATTTCCAACACTCCAACACTTTTGAGCTATAGAACACAATAGCTAATAAATGACACTTACAAAAGTAAAGCACAAGAGAAAAATCACAAATAAGCATATGCTGTAGGAAAATGTAAGGAAGGAGACAGCAATACCAACTGATAGATATCAAGAGATCACAGAAGGAGTAACACATAAACTGAGCCTTGAAGTAGAACAGGGATTCTGAAAGGCAAAGATAAGCAGGTACTACATCCAAAGGCACAACTTTTACCTTTTGGTGTATTATATTACAAGCTTTCCTTTTCTATACACATAATTTTGTTTGAACATGACTGGTTCCTTAGTATTTGATTGCTTTCTTCCTTGCAGTTTTTTTCCTCTCTGACCTAAAAACTTTGAAAGTTTGCTATCACATTTCCAGACGTGTCAAATTTGGAATTTCTTTCAGATAGTGACCTGTGGATAACTTCAATTTTCATTTTGCGCTCAGGATCTAATAATTCAGGGTATTTTTCTTTTATTGTTTTATTGAAATATGACACCTAGAGTTTCTGTTTGGTAATGTTTTTTCTAGGAGTTCAATAATACTTTAATTGTCTTTATTTTATTTTTTGCAGATCAACTGTTTTTGATGTAGAAACATCATGAATACCAACTTTTCAATCCTTTGGCTATATCTGTATATTCCTGTTATTAAGAAATAAACTTAATTTTAATAGACTTACATTCATGTTTAATTAATAAACTTTAATTAACAAACTAAACTTTTTAATTTTTTTCCCTCAATTCTCTTTTAAGTATATCTGCTACTACAGTAAGTTTTTTTCATCTTTTAAATTATTTCTTCCAGTTTAATTTATTTAAGCTTATTCAAACTTAATTTTACTTAATTCTTTTATCTCTTGTTTTGGCTCTTTATTTTTTCTATTCTTGGAGTTCTTTTGGCCAATTCACTTTTTTTTTTCTGCAGATCTAGGTGTAATTATATTTTTTTCTACTCTTGGACTTCTACCTATACAGACAATGCCTACCCAGGAGCAGGTATCTGTATCTTATGGACACCCCCACCCATGAGGTCTTCAAATCCATCAAGGCCTCCTGACACAGCCTTGATCAAGAGATCTGCAGGCTTCAGGTCAGGCACAGGTTGTACAAAAGAACTGAGGCGGAAAATGAAAAGCTGAGTTTTATGCCTGCTCCTCTTCATTCTGTGATCTTTTCCCCATTTTGCATTTCTCTCTTTATCAAATGAAAAAGACAATCCTTTACATTCCCCTCTCACAGTCTTGTGGTAAGAAATATAAGACAATTTATGTGAAAACATTTTGGCAACCATAAAAAGTCCAAGCCACTTCATTTCTCTGGGTTTTCATTGTCTCATATGTTAAATGGGGATGAACATTCAGCTTGATAACAGATATGAGGAAAAGCCTTTGTGAAAATTAGCACAGGCCATAGAAGCCTGAGGAAAAAGCAAATAGTCCAAATGGCAAAATAAATAAAGAATCAGGATTTATAAAGGAACTCTTTTTATGAAAATCACAAACAGTAGAAACAACAAACAACTTCTAAAGTCTTTTTCAAGATTAGAAATTTCCATTTTCTTGGATCTTGCCACCCATCTTACTTCTTGAGGAGCTGAGATTTCCTTAGGTGATTGCAACCAATAATTTCAAAGAAACCAAGTCATCAAGCTAGCCAGCCTCAGGAGGATGGGCAGAAATGTAGATGGCCCCGTTCTTCCTCCACTCCTGTTAGTCACTAGCTTTGCCATCAATGAACCTGTTGCTGTTGGTGGGGCAAAGGCCCGGAAGCTTCATCTCCAACGGCTCCAGGATTCGTAGCAAACCAGAGGACATGGTTTCCTAGGCAGGAAAGCCCAGAGCCTTTACCTGCAGCTGTTTCCAGGTAGAAAGAAAGGAGAATTTCCAGGTAGGGAGAAAGAAAAGCAGGCTCATTCTCACTTAGGGTTTTTTTTTTTTTTTTTTTGAAATTTTTTTGTTTTTTTTTTTCTTTTTTTTCTTGCTGAAACAATTAGGGTTAAGTGACATAACCAAGGTCACACAGCTAGGAAGTGCTAAGTGGCTGAGGCCGAATTTGAATTCAGGTCCTCCTGACTTCAGGGCCGGCACTCTATCCACTGCACCAACTAGCTGCCCCTCTTACTTGGTTTTAAAGAAAAATCTCTTCCGGAGGAAATTAAAACAACCAGGAATCTGTTTGAATATCCCTTTGGAGGATACGGCATTAGACACCTGTGGAAAGATAAGCACATTATGAACCAGCTTGACAATGAGGAGAAACATGCTCTCAGCAAGATGTCATGTTAATGACCCTCAAAATCAGCAGCTAAAGCTCAAGTCCCACCTTTGACCTCTGAGGACCCATACTGGCTGGATGACCCTGGGCAGGTCATTAATTTCTCAATGACATCCAGAAAAAGAACTAAGGAGACTGAATGTAAACCAACACATGCTATGTTCACTTTCTGGGTTTTTTTAATCTCTCCCATGGTTTTTCCCCTTTGCTCTGATTTTTCTCTCCCAACATAATTCATAAAACAATGTGTATTAAAAATAAACCAAAAAAAAAACTTCTCAATGGCTCCCATGCTACTATTTAGTGGCAAAGAAAGTGCCAAACTACATCTATAGAGAAAAATTGTTCAGTAAGAGGAAGGATATAGCTTTATTAATAATATCCCCATGGGTCCAGTTTAAATTCAATATGTATTATTTATATATATAAATATATACATATGCATGTATATTTATATATATAAAAAAATAAAACATATTGAATTTATGTTGTTTACATGAATGTTATGTATGTTTACATGTGTATATCATCAAGAAGATGATTTCAAATATGGTCTCAGACACTAACTAGCTATGTGATCCTGAGCAAGCCATATGATTCTGTTTGCCTCAGTTTTCTCACCTGTAAAATTATCATAATAGCATCTATTTCCCACAATTGTTGTGACGATCAAATGAAATAATGTTTGTATAGGACTTACAGTAGGCATTTAAATGCATATTCTGCTCCTTATTTCATTTTATTCAGCACCTGCTATGTGCAGAGTACCTCCACAGACATCCTTCTCCAAGCAAAACATGGCAAGATGGTAACCTGAGTTCACAATGACTATACCGACATATCTATAATCAACTATAAATTGACTTGGTTTGAAGGATTTTGTCAAACTCTACACAGAATTTCTCCATCCCTTCAACCTCTGTCAGAGATGCTGAATGTCCAATACAAGGATGTTTCTTATGCCTTCTGCATGAACAATGAAAGCCAGCACTGACAAGTCCTCCATTTATCCACCTGAGAAAGAAAACCTATGTTCCTTTCCTTCCATTTTATTGCAAATTATTTGTCTTCTGACTTCAGTATATAGCAAGAATATTTTCAAAGACCCATAAAAATCCAGTTCTGATGATTCAACAAAAATATCACCAAAAGAAACCAAGAAATCACTGCTAAGGATTATGAAGCTATAAACAAACAAAAAACAAAGACTTTCAGTCATTGGAGTGTTTTCATCAGTACCGCTGATAGAACAGCTGGCTAAGATGCTGATGTCTGAGAATGAGATTTGGATTTCTGGACCATGGTTTAAACTGGCTAGGAATGGAAGAGCTAGTAAAAGGATTTATAACAATAAAATAGCTTGGAGTCTTGTGAATCTAATTAAGAATTTTAAATTAACAAGAGAAAGAGATAGAGAAAAGTCTATCTGACTGTCTAGTATCAAGTACAACCTAGAAATGTCACAGACAAAACGCAAGTATTCTGTTAAAGAAAAAGCAAACACAAAGAAATTCAAGGACTAATAAATCAGTCGGCTTGAATACATAGGTGAGGAAAGCATAGGATATAATATTCTAAGGATCAGAAAGTCAGCTTAGCTTTCAACTATTTCCTACCCTCCTTTTTGATATTCCTCCTCTACCACCACTTCTTCTTTGCCTATTTTTCTACTGAATTTGATATATTTCTAATTGTGTGTGTGTGTGTGTGTGTGTTCTACTTCAGATGGCAGTAATATTAATATTACTCCTTAATATTAAGGAGCTCTAATACCTAAGATAAATAAAAATTAACACAAATGCTTAAGACCAAGAACCCTTCCTCAATCAATAAATGATCAAAGTATATGAATAAATGATTTTCAAAAGAATTACAAATTCTCCATACCCATATGAAAGACTAACAAAATTGGTAATAAAAAGAGAAATGCTAATTAAAACTACTAAGTGGTTTCACCTCCCATGCAATAATTTGGCAAAAATCAGCAACAATCAGTGCTGGAGAGAATGTGGGATGACACTCTTAGATCTCCTAACTCAGGAGTAGAGCTGAAATTATTCTATTTGGTGAGTGAATAAATAAGCAGAAACTTATGTGGTCCACTTTATCTAGCTGGCTCCAAGTTATACTTCATATACATTCACGATGGCTAACTTCTTGCTATCTGCTGGGCCATAACAATCTCCAGAGACCTTGCTGTGAGGGCCTTAATCAACTGAGTTTTGGAACTTTCACTCTAGAGCTATTGGTGAATGAATTTCTGAGCCTCCTCTCATCTTTCTGCATGGAACAGGCAGCAATGTTCTAAAAACAAAAAAGAGGCTTATGTTTAAGATTAAAAAAGAAGAAGAAAAAAAAAAAGAATGTGCAATGATCAACTCAAAGCAATCCCAATAGACTTTGGACAGAAAATGCCACCTGCATCCAAAAAAAGAATTAAGGAGACTGAATGCAAATCAACACATGCTATGTTCACTTCTTTTTGCTGTTTTTTCTCTCTCCCTTGTTTTTTCCCCTTTGCTCTGATTTTTCTTTCCCAACACAATTCATTAAGCAATATGTGTTAGGATAAACAAATGAATAAATTTTATAAAAATAAAAAAAAGGTTTTTAGAAGCAGCTAGGTAATACAGTGGATAATCAAGAGGACTTGAGTTCAAATCTAATCCAAACACTTATTGGGGGAAAAGTGCATTTAAAAGCCACCAAGCACTGCTCCATAGTTTCCTTGGGAGAATATCAATTTGATTCTAATGTGTCAAATTCAGCAGCAAAACTCCCTTAATTTGCAACATGCAAACCCTCGGGAATCTGTGTCTATGTGAGACAGAAACATCTCTCAGCTTTCACGCCATCATTCCACAATTCTCTCCCTTAAGCCCCCAGCCATGAAATCCAGAGAAAAAACAGACTCACCATGAGAAGGATACTCAGTAAGTCTTCAGTATCTGCCCATTCCCCCAAGATTCTATCCAGGGTTTCTATGTACCATGAACCAATCTTCTTATCCCTCCAGGAGACGAACCCTTAGGAGAAAATTATCAGGATTATATCTGGGGATTTCTGAGCCCCAGGAAAGCAATACAAAACATGTCTTCAGTTGGGTCAGAAAGATGTAGAGTAATGGGATAGGGGATCTTATTTGAACTCAACACATGGTAGTTTCTTATTTTAACTAATTATTCTTGCTAAGTTTATTTACTGATAGACAGTTAAAAGTTCTATGAGTGCCTGTTAAATTTGTTACCCTGGAACAGAAATCAAGATGCCTTAACCTCATTACAACTCTGTCCATGGTGTCCTAAGTTCTGATTCTCTCTCAGAAAATGTCTTTTGAGTATATGTCACCTTCTCACTCTATTGCTCAAGACCAGCCCTAGAGTTTCCTTACTGTCACAGACATTCACTCCAGAACAGTCTGCAGTCAAGGTGATGATTACTTCTGGCTTAGACTCAGAAGGGAGAACAGGGATCAAAATTCTGAGCCTAAGTTTCTTTATCAATCATTACTATAATTCTTATTTCCCAAGGTGAGTGAGAACAAATCATTCCTCAGATTTTAAAGTATTATAGAAATATGAGCTGAGATTATTTTTATTCTTCATCTCCCACCCAGATGCCTTTCTTCAGATTTCTCCATCATCTCCCTAATCTCAGTACTTTCTCCCACAGCCATCCCATGCTTTCTCATCTTCTATTTGTATGTTGTATTTCTCCAGTAGATTCTATGGGCAGGGAGCGTCTTATTTCCATATTGTATCCTTAGCACGGTGTTAGGCAAGTAGTGGGCACTTTAATAGATATCAGTCAAGGGTAGAAGTCCAGGTCTGGAGTAAGGAAGACTCATCAAATCTGACTTCGGACATTTATTAGCTGTGTGACTCTGGGAAAGTCACTTAACTGTTTGCCTCAATTTCCTCGATCTGTAACATGAGCTGGAGAAGGAAATGGCCAACCACTCCAGCATCTTTGCCAAGAAAATCTCGAGTGGGGACACAAAAAGTCAAGACACCACTTAAAAATACCCGACTGAAATAAATGCTTATCGATCAATTTATCTGATTATGGTAAAGGACTCAACACCTTTAAGATCTCTTACAACTCAGATATTCTATGTTCTATCAAGTTCAACAAGAATGAAGGAGTTCTGAGATTTTTTTCTAATGTTTTCTCACCAGGAAATGTGGAATAGGACACCAAGATGTCACTCGGGGTCGGTAAGTTGGCCACAGCATCTGGTTGATCAAAGTTGGTCTGAAAAGGGGTGGCGTCTGCCTCAATAAAGAAGTTGTCCTCAATAGTATTGAAACACACCTGAAATCCATGGTCTTTCTGATCTGCAGGCAGCAAAAAGAAATAACATCATAAAACAAGTCAGTAGCAACCAATGGTGTGCTTGTAAATGTTTAACTACAAGCTCTGGGGAGGAGGGGGGAGGAATGCCATAATATACTTTGAAGTTTAATCTCCATTTTCTCCATGACTTTCTTAAGTATAGGTCATCAAAAAACAAGGGAGCCCTGAAATATAATACTTGCCAATGTCTGAGAGCTAAATACCCGTAATGAAAATTTAGCAATCAGTTCTTGGGAGCCCATTCAAGTCAGCTCCAGTATACCCAAAGTCACAATCCTCCTTTTTAAAAGAAATATCAAGGTGGCAAAAAATTGGGAATTGAGCCAATCAACTATGGGGAATGGCTGAACTAATTAGAGCGTATGAAGGAAATGGAACACTATTGTGCTTAAGAAGTAATGAAGGGGATGGTTTCAGAGAAACCTGAGAAGATAAACAGGTACAAAGTCACTTCTTTGGAAAGTTATGGAACACTGCCAATCACGGTTGATTATTTTGACATCTTGGTTGGTTTTGCTGAATTTATTCTTCCCTCTTATAGTTGCATTTACAGTTTGCAGAGCTTTTTATAAATTGTATATCATTTTATATCACAATAACCCTAGGAGGGAAATTTTGAAGAAACTACTGAGGAAACTGAGGCAGACAGAAGTTAAGAAATTTGCCCAGTATTTCACAGCTAGTTAAGTGTCTGGAGAGAAGGGGAGAAAAAAAGGAAGAAAAGTAAATCAAAGGAGAATTTCAAACAGGTACAGCAAGTAATAGAACAAAAACATTTTTCCTAATTTGTTATTTCCCAATTTTGTCATAGAAGCATCTAGTTCTACATTATCTTGTTAAATGCTAAGAGGTATGTATAAGATTTTACTCCTCATTCTATGTGTTTATTTGATTTCTTTCTGTTACCAATTGCTAAAATTTATTATTTGGGGGGGTTTTGGTGAGGTAATCAGGGTTAAATGACTTGCCGAGGTTCACCCAGCTAGCAACTGTCAAATTTATTATTTTGGAGCTTTTTTTGGTAAGGTAATCAGGGTTAAATGTCTTGCCAAGGATCACCCAGCTAGTAAGTGTCTGAGACTGGATTTGAACTCAGATGACTTTTCCTGATTTCAGGCCCAGCGCTCTGTGTACTTTGGCATCCCTAGCTGCCCCTTGCATATAGTAGGCACTTAATAAATAATATTATATATTAATATAAATATGATTTGTTATTTAATAATTATATCAAAATAAATTTAATAAAAATAAGATAAATATTGTATTACTATATAATATAAATAAGCAAATAAATAATTGCTTCCTTCCTTCCATTCTCAATATAAGCATTTTTAAACATAAGAGAAAAAAATGTCCAAACGGATACAAGTCCCTTCATGTCTTTGTATATATATCTCTTTAACTCTGATCATTATGAAGCCTCAGTTTCATGGAATTCTCTTTTAAAAGCAAATTTCAGTCTCTCCTGAGCAAGGAGCCAGAGCTAAGAATTCATTTTTTGCTTCACCAAACTGAGTAAACACTTAACTTGCAGCCTTGCAAAAATTACTTTTTCTAAAACTTTTCCCTCCCTCTTCCATTCTTCCAAGTTTTTCTCTCTTGGTCACAAATGAATGCTGACAGATAACATCACCTGAAATATCAAAGAGAATTCTTTCTTCTCTTAGGTCTATCAACTGCCCGATCTCTTCTGGGTATGGAGCAATCTTAAATTGAGTCAATCCAGATGAAAGGCAACTAGCTATGTGGTATAGTACAAAGAGTTCTTAACTTGGAATTAGAAGTCGGGACTTCAAAGCCAGTCTCTGACATGTTCTCAGCTGGGGCAACTTTTCTCATTCTTTTTTGCCAATTTGAAAAATGGAGAAAATAACAGCACCTCCCTCACAGGGTTGTTGTAAGGAGCAAGTTGGGGTTGGAAATTTTAAAGTACTATAAAAATGCTAGCTATTATCATTATTTATAATTATTACTCTAGGCAGGTTACCTCCCTAACTACTTCAGGGAAGAGTCCTTCCTCAGCTAACCAACAGAGGCAGTAGCAGTGATGTGGTTTATGATGTAGGGTACACCATCGATGTGGTTCAAACACCAACATGTAGGGGAGGTAGGCAGGCAGGCTAAATCCTGAAAGGGACTTATCACCCTAAGGGACTTAGCTGTAAGGGGGAGATGTGGGGCTGGGAAGCAGAGTGGAGTCAGGGGAGATACCCCATGGCATAGGGGAAGCATGAGGCAGCATGTCATGGTGGACTGACCCAAAGGAAGGCGATCATAGATTTTATAGGGAAAATGTAACCTCAGGGATACGACTGGGACTTTTGACAAGGTGAGACTGCTGGAGATCTCCCCAGAGAGTGGGTGTCTCAGGAGTTTGACATAACTTGGATTTCAGACTGGAGGGCCTCCCCAGAGGGTGGGACCATGGAGCTACATGGATCTCTACAATGCCTTCTCTCAGCATTAATTTTTATCAATTCAATCAAATTTATCAATTCAATCAGATTTATCAAATCAAAAATTTATCCATTTTATCACTTATTTTTATCAATGTGGCTAACCCCACCTAACACTGAGGACCTCAGAAGCAGGACAAGGATAATGATAAGGTTTTGCTGTCAGGTGTTTCCAAAGCCTTCAAGCAAGGATAACAGGAAAAATGCTTTCTGGATATTTCTAAAAGAAGAGAGTGGGCGGTAGGAAAGAGAAGTTGGCGTGTGGGAAGAAAAGGCCAGATTTGAGAGGGAAAAGAGATCTGAGAAGCGGCCGCTTCTTCCTGGGTCCTGAGACAGCAGCAGAGATGGGGAAGCGCTCACCGCCGCCACAGGCCTGGATAAAGAAAAGCTTGGGTTTCCCTCCCAGGCTGGGGCATCTGGATCCACTGAAGAAGTTCACAATCTTCTCGACTGAAATGGAGCCTCCGTCCGTGCCGCAGATGGCTCCAGGAAACTGGATGTGACTGGCCTGAGGAAGGAATGACAAAAGTCACAGCCCACACTTTCTTCAGCCCTCGGGGGTCTCCAGAGCACTTCTGCACACAGTCCCCGCGCTGGGGTTCTATGAGCCCTGTTTTATAGGTGAGGAAAAAGGTTAAATGGCTCCCCAACAAAGGAGACTGTTAGGGCTGGGACAGGATCTGAATCCAGGGCCCCAAGGATGGCGTTCTCTCTCCCCAGGCCCAGCTGTCTCAGAGCACAAGGAGCCAGGACCTCCATGCCCGGCGTTCCCAAAGGGGGACCCTTCCTCCCTCCGGCTCGGGGGCAGGGCTGTGTGTCAGGGGCAGGGCTGTGGCCAGGGCACGGGCAAGGAAGGCCCTGCTCTCCCAGTAAGAGATAAGGGGGACAGAGTCAGGGGCATAGACCTGGGCTGGGCGGGGCCATGGATCCCAGGCCCTGCTTGAGAAAGCGCCCAGTGGGGCCCCAGAAGGGAAGTGACCCTTTAAGACCTTCAGCCCTCCTCTGAGAGCAGGGGGATGGGAAGAATGAGCGATGTCAGGAAGAACTTGCTAACACCTGGAGCTGGCCCAGGCTGGGATGGTCTACCTGGGCCTTTGGGATCCCCCTTGGAGGGATGCATGTTCAGGTGTGCTGATGCTAGCCAGGATCTACAAGGTGTAGAAAGGTTTGCAAAGTCTCTTACCTAGGAGATCTCACTTGATCTTCTCAGCAACCTTGGGAAGTAGACCTCATTGTCAAGTCCATTTTACAGATGAGGAAAACAGAGGCTGAGAGAGGTAGTCACTAGCCCAGGATCACACGGCTAGGAAGTGACTGAGTCAGGATTTGAACCCAGCTTTTTCAGGCTCAGAAGCTCTCTCTATTATCCCAACCTACTCTACAGAATGTACATTTTTGAGTGGATCAAACCTGGGCGATCAGCCCAGTGTCGGGAAGGAAACCCAGCAAGGAAATAACACCTCCCAGGGCAAAATTTGCCCCTGCTCCATCATTTCCTCTTCCCCAGTCACCTGGGGCCCTGATAGATTAGTGACTGGCTCAGGATGATAGACAAGCATTCCTCAAAGGCAAAGTTTGAACTCGGAGCTTCCTGGCTCCAAAGCTGCCTCTCTAGTAGCACAGCTGCCTCTGTCAGTCTATGATGAGTTAATTTAATTAACTGGGAAGCTCCTGGAGAATTTGTACAGAATGAACCCACTTCTTCATCCTCCACAAGTGATGTTGGTACAAGACCTAGGAGGATGTTCTGAGTGGTCCTTTGACAAATACTTCACATGAGCACTGAAAAGTAAGCTGATCAAGCTGGGGGACCATGTAAAATGGGATCACTGAGATCACTCCCTCAAATAATGACCCTACAGGATGTTCATGAGGAAAACTCATCTATAAAATGGGGATAATCTTTGTAACTGTAAGGCGCCCCAGAAATGTAGACTAAGAATAATGATGATATAGAAAGGCTTTAGAATTTGGATTCAGGGTATTTGAGCTCAAACTCCACTTCTGATATTCTTCAGCTATGTGACTCTAGGGCTCAGTTTCCATACAAAAGTGTCCCCAAAGTCTTAATAATCAATAATAATAATTAATAATCAATAAATACTAAATAAACTATTAAGGCTTCAAACTGCCCTAAGACTGGGAAGAGGTCCTGGATAAAAAATCAGAGGATAGAACTAAATGACCTCTAAAAATCTTAATCCAGGTCTATATCTTAGGATTTTAATTATTTTCAGAAGTTTATTCAGAAGGATCATAGGGTCACTGCTTTAGAATTGGAAGGGAAATCAGAAGGCCACAAAGACCAAAGCCATCATCTTCCAGAGGAGGGATGGAAGGCACAGAGAGGTTAGGGGAATTGTCCAGGATCACACAGCTGGCAAGTTCTGAACCCAAACTCTGAGCTCTCCCAAAACAAGTGAAGCATATCTGTTTACAGTATCTGTCTCTTCCTTCCAAGCACAGAATAAAAGAGTAATTCCAAAAGGAAGAGAGCATCAAGAACTAAGAGGATCCCTCATTCTGTGTGTACCGGGGGTTTCCTAATATGTGAATCTCTTTCTCCCCAGGACAATGTAAGCTCCCTGAGGACAGGCAATGTCTCACTTCCCTCTTGGACTTTCCCAGCCCAGAGCGAGGCCTCAGGTGGGAGCTTAAGAAATATGTCTTTTCAAGGCTTCAAGCAGACAAGTCAGAAGCCTGAGGAGACCTTCACCAAAGAATGTTTTTACCTGACGCCCATGAGACAGAATGACCACCACGCAGCAGTCCAGGGCGCTGTGGTCCCTCTGGGCCAGGTGCTGCAAGGTTGTTCCCATCGCCTGTGGGCAAGAAGACCACTGTAAGTCAGAAGGCCGAGGTCCTGGACTCTCTGAGACATCCCCCATGACTCCCCGTTCAGCATCAGGAGGAAAAAGCCAGAACCCAGAATGTGACCAGGAACAAAGACAGACATTAGGAGGGGGAAGAAAACCAGAGTGAAGTCCACAGGCCACTTGTCCAGTGCAGGCCCATGCTGGGCCCTACCCACATCTGAAGGAAGCCTTCAGCATGGAGGTCCAGGACTGTCTAGGACCCTCTACAGACTTCTGTGGTTGGGATTTCACTTTGCTGAGAGATTCCCTGGCTTTAGGGAGATGAGGGGAGGGGGATGAAAGGGAAAAAAAAAATAAAGTAAAAAGTGCCCAGCAGAGAACAAAAAAAAAATCCACAAGGAAGCAGATGGACACTCACAAGTATAATTTTTTCTATTATTACATGAGCTTTCTTGAAATAGAAATTTATTGTTATATATTTTGAAACCTCCCTGATGTTCTGTTGAGCACCTGACAATGTTTTGTTTTTTATTTTCCTTTTCTGTCTTTTTTCTATTTTGAAAACAAAAAAAATTCTTCAATAAATAACTTTTTTTAAAAAAGAGAGATTAATGGAATAATCTAGGTGAGACGTAGTTGTCTAGAACTAAACTGGTAGTTCTGAGTGACAACAAAGAGTCCAAAACAAGAAATGCCATGAAGATACCCAGGAAAATATTTGGTCTGGTTATTTGAAAAGACAATGTTAAGATTAAGAATTTAGGATTTTTATTAAAGCCTTCCTTGATTTTTTTGCCTGTCCAGAATGACTTTCCAATGCCTTGGATCTTAAGGCAACAAGATGATGAAGAAGAAGAGCTCTGATTCTGGAGTCAGGAAGACTCATATTCATGAGTTTAACACTTACTGTGTGACCTTGGCCAAGTCACTCAACTGTTTACCTCAGTTTCCCATCTGCAAAATGAGCTGGAGAAGGAAACAGCAACCCCCAAATGTGATCAGGAAGAGTCAGATATGACTGAATAACACCACCAGAAAATGGCTATTCGTGATTATTACTTTATCATATAATATCTACAATAAATATCTGTGTTAGTATCTTAATCCCCTAATAGACAATAAATTCCATGGGGCAGGACCATTTCTTATTTTAATTTCATTTCTCCCAAAGATGTTAAAACAGACTGTACTTTGGGGTTACTTAACACATGTAAAGAAAATTTCCTAATAATGAAAACCACCCAAAATTGGAATGAGCGCCACAAAAATATAGTGAGCTCCCCAGCAGTGGAAATATTCAAACAGAGGCCTGACCACTTGTCAGGGATATTAATTCAACTGTTTTCAGTTGTGCCTGACTCTTTGTAACACCATTTGGGATTTTCTTGGCAAAGATATTAAGGTATTTTACCATTATCTTCTCCAGCTCATTTTTTACAGATGAGGAAACTGAGGCAAATAAGTGAGGAGAACCAAAAGAACATTGTACATGGCAACAAGAAGCCTATGTAATGATCAATTTTGATGAACTTGGCTATTTTCCATAATGAGACGATTCAGGCCAATTTCAACAGACTTGTGATGGTGAGAGTCATCTGCATCCAGAGAGATTATTATGGGGACTAAATGTGGATCACAACATAGTATTTTCACCTTTTGTTGTTGTTTGTTTGCTGGTTTTTTTCTTTCTCATTTTTTTTCCTTTTTGATCTAATTTTTCTTGTGCAGCATGATAAATATGGAAGTATGTTTAGAAGAATTGCACATATTTAACCTATATAAGACTGCTTGCTATCTAGGGGAGGGAGTGAGGGGAGGGAGAGAAAAATTTGGAACAAAAGGTTTTGCAAGGGTGAAAGCTAAAAACTATCTTTGCATGTATTTTGAAAAAAATAAAAACTATTATTTAAAAAAAGGAAAAAAATTTTTTTCAATACATATAAGTTCTTTTTTTCCCCCCTGATCATCTTTGGGAAATAGACCAAGTAATTATTCCTAAGGGAAGACTTTGTGGAAAAGGTACCCTCTGAGTATGAATTCAGAAAGACAGGATCTCTAAGGGGTAGAGAAGGGGAGGTCACATAGCTAAGTATCAGAGGAAGAATTTGCAGGTTTTCCTAACTCCAAAACTAAGCTCTCTATCCACTATTCCAGACTGCCGCTATCTCCCAAGCTGACCTGCCTCTACTTCCTGCTATGGAGGAGCACAGGGTCCATCTCCTTGATTTTTCCCCATTTCAGTCTAGTTCTCCAGCCTCCGCTTGCATTTTTGTGTATGACCTTGGCTAGAGAGCACACAGTTCAAATGAGGAGATGTGGATTAGTTGCCCTGGCCCTGCCCTGCTTCTCCCAGGAGAGATGGCCCCAAAAAGAACATTACCTTTGCAGTCAGATTCCACTCGACCTCCACAGCAAAATGCAGTGCTTGGAAGCGTTTCTGCATCTTTTCACAGTCAATGTTGGAGCCTGTTCGGACAGAAAGGCCTGAAGCAGCACTGAAGTCCACATTGTTGATGATGAGGCAGTAGCCACATGGGTCTGAGGTCAGAGGATACACCTGTCCAACCTGGAAGAGGGAAGAGGAAAACCCGGGCCAGCTCCCCAAAGAGAAAACACCCCTTGGAATGGATTATGCTAATTACTCGGGTGCGATATTGCTAATCAGGGCTCCTATAAGAAAACCAATGTGAACTGATGTAGAATAAAACAAGCAGAACTAGGAAAAAACAAATCTCAAAAAAAAAAAAAAACACACAAGAACAAACAAGAACTGGTATAAAATTTAAACTTAATTTGATTTAAATTAAAAATTCGATTTAAAAACTGAATGCTAATTATAATGACTCAATTTAGTCTCCAAGAAAAAAGGAGAAAATGTACCTCAATCCTTTCTTTGTACAGGTGGGAGAACCATGCAAGTGGAACATTGATCAGTTTTGCTGAGCTGATTTTTTTCAGTTTTATTTTTTGTTATTGGGGATGTCTCTCAAAGGTGTAGGAAAAGAGGACATTTGAGAAAAGGGGGATGGAAAAATGAAAGCCATCAATATAATTTTACATAATGCTAGTGATAATAGTAATATAATCTTACAAACAGTTGGTTGCCTTTTCATTAGCCCTACAGGGAAATATCTGTGGGCAGAGACTGGTACAAGGTCGATGAAGAATACAAAGGGGAGAGTGGGCTAACACTTAATACTCACCAGAGCAGGATTTCTCCCACCTCTGGCCTGTGGAGGCCCCACAGCACCTGTGTTAAGCATTTCAAAAAAACAGGGTATGAATAGAAAGAATAAGCCCATTTGCCCTAACCCATTCACAATACAATTATTTGTAAGAGCAAAAAACTGAAAAATAAAATTCAGTAAATTCAGAACCACAAAATCTACAAGCAGGAAAGGACACTGCTTACCATCAGTTCCAACCTGTAACTGAAAAAGGATCCCCCCACCCAATTTCTTCTGTTTATAACTTGTTTTTCCATAGCTCTTTGTATGTTGTCCCCCATTAGCTCATGAGCTCATCACCATGTATTTTTGCCTTTCTTTGTATCCCCAGGGCTAAGCACAGTGGTACAAGGTAGGTACTTAACAGATGTTTGTATTAATCATTTTGCTTGGGTCCAGGGGACTATCACTAAGTTAATTCCATGTCTGTCATTCACTTCCTTTCTTTTAAGAAATGGAAAACTGGGGGGTGGCATAGTAAGTAGAGCACCAGCCCTGAAGTCAGTAGGACCGGAGTTCAAATCTGAACCCAGACACTTAACACTTCCTAGCTGTGTGACCTTGTAACACAGTTAAGTGGGGTGTCACTTAACCCCAATTATCTCAGTGAAAAAAGAAAAAAAAAAAGAAATAGTAAACTTTTATTACAAATCTCAATTCTTGAGTAGGGGAGCAAGGAGGAAATAAAAAGATCAAAGATAGATCTTTGGAGAAAACTGAATAGAGACAGAAAGGAGTACACTTTCTTCTCAGCAGTTCATGGAACTTATACAAAAATTGGCCATATATTAGGGCATAAAGACCTCAAAAAAAATGCAGAAAAGCAGAAATAATAAATGCATTCTTTTCAGATCATGATGCAATAAAAACTATATTCAAAAAAGGCCAGGGGAAAATAGACCAGAAAGTAATTGGGAACTAAATAATCTCATCCTAAAGAATGAATGGATGAAACAGCAAATCACAGACACAATCAATAATTTTATCCAAGAGAATGACAATAATGAGACAACAGATCAAAATTTGTGGGATATAGCCAAAGCGGTAATGAAGGGAAATTTTATATCTCTAGATGCTTACTTGCATAAAATTGAGAAAGAGAAAATCAATGAATTAGGCTTGCAACTAAAAAAGCTAGAAAAAAGAACAAATTAAAAATCTCCAATCAAATACCAAACTTGAAATTCTAAAAATAAAAGATTAATAAAATTGAAAATAAGAAAACCACTGAATCAATAAATAAAACTAAGAGTTGGTTTTATGAAAAAACCAATAAAATAGATAAACCTTTAATTAATTTGATTAGAAAAAGTTAAGAGGAAAATCAAATTGTTAGTCTCAAAAACTGAAAAGAGAGAACTTTCCACCACTTAAGAAGAAATTAGAGCAATAACTAGAAGTTACTTTGCCCAACTTTCTGTCAATAAATTTGACACCTAAGTGAAATGGAGGAATACCTACAAAAATATAGATTGCCCAGATTAATAGAAGAGGAAATAAATTACTTAAATAGTCCCATTTTAGAAAAAGAAATAGAACAAGCTATTAATCAACTCCCTAAGAAAAAATCCCCAGGATGAGATGAGTTTACATGTGAATTCTACCAAACAGTCAAAAGAACAATTAACTCCAATACTATATAAATTATTTGAAAAAATAGGAAACAAAGGACTTCTACTAAATTCCTTTTATGACACAGACATGGTATTGATACCTAAACCAGGTAGGATGAAAACAGAGAAAGAAAATTATAGACCAGTCTCCCTAATGAATATTGATCCAAAAATCTTAAACAAAATATTAGCAAAGAGATGACAGATAATCATCCACAAGATAACACACTACAACCAAGCAGGCTTTATACCAGAAATGCAGGACTGGTTCAATATTAGGAAAACTATTAGCATAATTGACTATGCCAATAACCAAATTAACAAAAACCATATGATCATCTCAATAGATGCAGAAAAAGCATTTGATAAAATCCAACATCCATTCCTATTAAAAACACTTGAGAGTATAGGAATAAATAGGAAAATAGTCAATAGCATCTATCAAAAACATCAGTAAACATCATATGTAATGAGGATAAACTAGAACCATTCCCAATAAGATCAGGGGTAATACTGGAAATTACAATAAATATGTAGTATTTTTATATTATATATTATATTATATTTTATAAATTTATTTTACTTATTTACTTATTATAATACAAATAAATGTAATATTTATTTAATAAGTAAATAAGTAAAATAAAATCTCTGTACAGGAATTTCCAAAATAGCACTCAGATTACTATTAACAGGGAACAGAGCTGTGGATCAGAAAAGACTTCTTGTACTATATATCACCTATGCTTGGCTTTGAAGAACACTGTGGGGCCAAGAGAGAAGGGATCGTCACTAGCACCAAGAAGCTAGCCTTTGATGTAAGAATAGCTTGCCCAAACATGAACCCTTTAAGGACCAGAAACAAGGAAATGGAGGGGCTGTTGACCTCCACATGATAGGTGGAACTGAAACAACAAAAGTGAGGAAAAGTGAGAACTTTGGGCTTTGGAAACACAAAAAGCCTGGAAATGGCTAAAAAAGATACTATGGAAGAAATTCAGGATTTTGGTGATCATAACCCCCCAAAACAATCTCTTTCAAAAGCCTAAAACACGTACCCAGAGAACTCTAGGAAAAGCTCACGATGAAGAAGCACAAGAAATAATTTAAAATGAGCAGCACAGAGAAGAAAATATCAAGAGGAGTTCCTGAGGATCGTGGAAAAGAGCAGGCTCTCATTCCTCAAATGGTAAACGGTCAAAGGATATAAACAAAAAATAGATATCAGCCCAAGACTCAGGAGGATCTGAATTTAAATCCAGCCTCAGATACCAAGCTGTGTGACCCTAAGCAACTAACAATATCAACTGCCTCCCAAAAAAAAATTTTTTTTAAAGAAAAGGAAAAATTCTCTAGCTCACCAATAATTAGAGAAATGCAAATTAAAACAATTCTGAGGTACTATCTTACTCTCATCCAGTTGGCAAAGTTGAAAAAAAAGGGAGGGGGAAAATGGCAAATGTTGAAGTGTAGAAAAACAGATACATGAATATACCTTGGGTGGAGCTACAAACTAGTCTAGTCATCATAGTCTGGACTATGCTCCCAAAGCTATTATATTCTACATCCCTTTGACCCTGTGATGCTGGTACTAGGTCTGTATCACAAAGAGATCAAAGAATGAGTTTCAGACTTTGAGGGACAAAAATGTGAAAAGCAGCTTTTTCACTGGGGAATGGAATGGAAAATGAGGAGGTTCCCATCAACTGGAGAATGGTTAAACAGTATGAAACATGAATGTGATGGAATACTATTGTGTTGTAAAAATAATAATGAGGAGGATGTGGATGGTTTCAGAAAAGCCTGGGAAGAATTGTATAAACAGATACAAACCAGAAGAACAACTTATACAATAACAGCCATATTGTAAAGATGAGTAATCCAAAACCACCACCATAATTCCAGAGGACTCAGGAGGAAATACATAACCCTTTCTTGAAAAAAACCCTATGGAATGGGAAGGTAGACTGAGGTCTAGTTTTGGACAAATTCCAATGCAGGAATTTGTTTTGCTTAACTACAAATGTCTGTAACTGGTTTTGTTTTTCTTGCTTTGTAAATAATAAAGCAAGAACTGAAGTGGGAACAAAGAGTATTTCCTTTAAAGTTCTGGTTTTTGAAGAACATTCTGGGAATTGGTTCTCTTTTCTGTTCCAGCTGAGTGATCCCAATTGGATCACTTTTAGCCCCTTTCCTTGTTGACAGAATCACAATTAGTCAGAAGTCCATTAAAGTGTTTTCTATGTTTTGTGACAACGGAAGAATATTCAGAGAAATCTGCCTCTGTCTTCCGTCGTTAACCAGTAAACTCTCTCCTGGTTCATTTCACAGTTCTCAGTCTGGTTTACTGGCATTGTAAATGCCCAGTGTAGATCTGGAACCCCAGTTTATCTAATCTCTAGTCCAGCACGTTTGCCCAGGAAACCAAGAGGCCCCTCTCTCTATATACATATATCCTTCTTTCAGGGCCTTAGATGGTTCTAGCAACAAAATGGCTCTGGCATAATTGAGAAGGGAACAGAGGCCAGATTTCTCCTGTTTGGAGGTAAATATGAATTCATAAGAATTTGTTAAGCTGGGCCCAGGGCCAGGCCCTGGGGGTACAATGAAAAGAATGAAACAATCCCTGTTCCTAAGAAGCTTATGTGCTAAGACCTCAGCTGTGTTCTGAGATAGTAAGAAATATTTATTATGCCAGAGTCCCCAAAGTCTTTGATCTCACTTGGATCAAAGATTTAATCAGCTTTCTTGAAATTATTTATTCAGTTCTAAGAAGGGAATTGGATTCTCTAAAACTGAGAGCTTCAGGCTTCTTTATGGTATCCAAATTAAGTGTGGAAGTGTCTTTATTTAATTTAGATTCTCAAAGAATGGTCCATTGACTTATAGAGGTGCCCAGAAGGTCTGCAAGGCTCAAGTTATTTTTATAATGATATTAAGATGTTATTTGCCTCTTAAAATTCTTTTTTCTTTTCTAAGTGTCTGTGTAAAGTCACATTTTCCAGAAACATTTCAACAAAAAAAATAACACAAGAGACTGAATACAGAAACAAATCTGAGAGTCCAACTGTCTCCTATTAAACCAGATATTAAAGAAGTTTACGAAACTATGGAAAACAATGCACTCATCCCATTAATTTTTTGTGGAAAATATAGTTATTTCTCATTAAAAGTATATTTACCATAACATGTAACAGGTATGTTTTTGTTATTTTTAACTGAATTAATAAGCCAATATTTGTTTTAATTTCTAACACATAAATATTGAGAGATCAAATATTTCCACATCAACAAAAACTCTTTGGATAGTGCTATTCAATAAATTTTAAGAGAGTAAAGGGATCCTAACACCAAAATGTTCAATAAGCTCTGGTTTATTCCAAGTAAGAGAAGAATCTCTTTATTTAGGGGGGTGGAGCCTAGAGGTAGAGAGGAGAATCTATTTATCTTTAACCAAACTGAAAGGCCCATAGTTAAAAAGAATCTTAGGAAGATATTATTCCAGAGGGTGTGATGATATTAACATTATTATTTCTGTTTAAATTCATCCAAAAAAGTTGAGCTTGAATTATACTTTTGTTTCACGCTTGCTTTAGGATTATTATAAAATGTAAGAGGAAATTACTTGAGTGATCAAGAATTCTGTAAGCAAAGATTACCACCCACAGGCAGGAATTAGTAAATTATCTCTGACTGACTTTGGCTAAAATGAATACAGAGTTTTTCTTTCATAGAATAAGCCAAAGTGAAAGGCTAACTACCAGTTTCCCTCAGAAAATTCAGGTAAAGTAAAGAAGGCTGTTAATTGTGGTTTTCCTTTGATTACAAGGAAGGTTCCGTGAGTAAAGGTAGTAGGAAGATATCTATAAACTGATGTGATATATTTTAACATGTATAACATATATTGGATTGCTTGACATCTAGGGAAAGGGGTGGAGGGAAGGAGGGGAAAATCTGAAACACAAGGCAATGCAAGAGTCAATGCTGAAAAATTACTCGTGCATATGTTTTGAAAATAAAAAGCTTTTAATAAAATAACATGGAAAAATTTTAAAATAAAAAAAATGAAACTGATATGAAAACAAAAGTCAACTTTAAAGGATGAGAAAGGAAGAGGTCAGGAATTGGAAAAGATTTTCATTCAGAATAACAAATATGTGGTGCTTAAAAAAAAAAGACCATGAATTCTACTGACATAGGGAAGTTACACTGAGCACAAGTAAGAACTGAGCATACATACCCTCTCCGACACCCAAGGATGATGTTCCTTGTTCTTTTTGTTCTTCTTTCTTGCTGGGAGAGCCTGGTTCCACTGATTTTATGGGAAGCTTCTCCTCTGTAAGAGAAGCAGTTCATTTATTTCTGAAGAAAGGCCTATTTCTGAGATTTAAAGTTTCACAGACAATTTTCTCCCTATTCTTTACAAGTTGAAATGTTCATTTTTGTTGATATTTCTTAATTCCAAAAGATAAATTAAAAAAGCAAATTTAATTTAAAAATAAACATAATCCTATTTCTACCCTCACACCCCAAAGCACCAATGGACCAAGACAATCATTGTGGTACATCAAAGAATAAATTATCATAAGAACAGGAAAGGACCTCAAGGGCCATCCAAAAACTCGTTTTACAAATAACAAACTAAGGCTAGTAAAGCAGATTATTGATTTAAAGACACCAATTTAGTGAGGGAGAGAGGTGAACTTGGGTCCTGAGACACAAGAGTCAGCATGCTCTGTAATAAAAACAGTGATTTGTTAGGTCGTCCACCAGGAATCAGAAAAATGAAATAAATAAATAAATGGATAAAGTGAATAGAAGACATAGTGAAGGGAGAATGAGGCAGAAGGCCAAGGATGATGCAAGATGAAAGAATTGGACCAAAGGATCTCGAAGGCCCATCCCAACTCAAGTCTTGAAAAATCTCTTGGTATTTCAAACCAAGTCTTAAGCACAGAGAAAAATAAAGTGTGGGAGAAAAGGAAGAAAACCAACTTAAAATCTTAGGTTCTAATTCTGTCAAGGAAGACCAGATCTGTTCAGCTGATAAATCCTTTATCTATCTATCATAGCTAAGAATACATATTTTTCTCCAAAGAATATGCTATTCTTTTTGTATAACCATCTGTATTTATAGTCATCTTTCTTTTCTTTGTTTCACACTATTTTACTCTGAATAATGTTTAGCTTATGACTGCTACTCTTAAAAAATGACTTTTATATCATGACAATTTTATGTCATATTTGAGGTAGATTTCTGCTCCAGCTTGCCAGAATAAACAGCTACTTGCTTTACTCTTAATTGACTCTTTAATGCTGACCCTAGCCTCAAGAACCCAAATAGACAAGCATTGACCCTCTTGAAGTACCATTTTGTTATCCCCGTAAATAGATAAGAAAACTGAGGTCAACCAAGACTAAGAGGCTAATCTGCCCCCCTAGCTGCCCCTGGCTCCCAGAACCCAGGGCCCCAACCAATGCTCTCTCTAACACAACTGTAGCCCATCTTTCAGGACTTACGTGTGCCACTTGCTCCCTCAGATCTGTTCATCTCAACTGGTTCGATGTCAACAGTTTCCAGTTGCTGGGTTGTGTTACCTTCACGGAGGAGAGCTGCTAGAGCCCATTGGTCAGTGTCTTCCAGGCAAGAAATGAAGATGGGAAGTGCTTGCTTCCCTCTAGTCTGAAGATCTGTGATCAACTGTCTAGCCTGATCTCTGCGAGTACCAGCACTCTGTTTGTAAAAATGCAAAAAAAGGAGATACAGCAATTACCCAATGGCTTCCATTTTTTCTTCATTTCCCAACTAGCCAGAACTATGTAAAAACTACACTCATTTTTAAAAAATTTAAAATATTTTGTTTTTTTTTTCCCTAAATACAGATAAAAACAATTTTTAACAATAACTGTTTTGTTTTTTTTTTTTTTTTTGAGTTCTAGCCTTCCTTCCCTCCTCTCTCTACTCCCTGAAATGGTAAGAAATATGATATAGGTTATACATGTACAATCATATAAAACATTTCCATAATAATCATTTTGTACAATAAGATTTGAACAAAACAAAACAAAAAAGAAAGACTATGAAGAAAATGTGCTTCAATTGTTAATCAGTTATCAGTTCTTTCTCTGGAGGCATTTTCCCTCATGAGTCCTTTTATCACTGTACTCCTGAAAATAGCTAAGTCATCCACAGTTGTTCAGTACATAATATTCTGTTACTATGTACAATGTTCTCCTGATTTTGCTTATTTCATTATATATCAGTTTGTGTAAGTTTTTCCAGGTTTTTAAAAATCATTCTGCTCACCATTTCTTATAGCACAATAACAATTCCATACTTGTACATCCACTCCCAATTAATGGCCATTCCCTCAGTTTTCAATTATTAACCACCATAAAAAGAGCTGTGCTATTTTTTTTTCCTGAGGCAATTGGGGTTAAGTGACATGCCCAGAGTCACACAGCTAGGAAGCGTTAAGTGTCTGAGGCCAGATTTGAACTCAGATCCTCCTGACTTCAGGGCTCGTACTCTATCTACTGCACCATCTACCTGGCCCTTGTGCTAAATATTTTTGTACAAAGAGATTCTGTCCCCATTCCCAATGTCTTTTAAAAAATTTCTTTGGACCAAATTAAAAACCCCCAATCAATTACTAAACTTGAAATTCTAAAATTAAAAGGAGAAATTAATAATACTGAAAGTAAAAAAACTATTGAACTAATAAATAAAGCTAAGAGTTGATTTTATGAAAAAACCAATAAAATTGACAAACCTTTGGTAAACTGATTTAAAAAAGGAGAGGATTTAAAAAATTAATAGTCTTAAAAATGAAAAGGGAGAACTTTCCACCAATGAAGAAGAAATTAAATAAATAATAAGGGGTTACTATGCCCAGCTTTATGCCAATAAATTTGATAACCTAAGTGAAATGGATGACTACCTCCAAAAACATAGGCTTCCCAGATTAACAGAAGAGGAAGTAAATTGTTTAAATAGTCCCATTTCAGAAAAAAAAATAGAACAAACTATTAATCAACTCCCTAAAAAAAAAATCCCCAGGACCATATGGATTTACATGTGAATTCTACCAAACATTTAAAGAACAATTAGCCCCAATGCTATATAAACTATTTGAAAAAATAAGGCATGAAGGAGTTCTACCAAATTCCTTTTATAACACAGACATGGTACTGATACCTAAAGCAGGTAACTTGAAAACAGAGAAAGAAAACTATAGACCAATCTCCCTAATGAATATTGATGCTAAAATCTTAAATAAGATATTAGCAAAAAGACTACAGAAAATCATCCTCAGGATAATACATCATGATCAAGTAGGATTTATACCAGGAATGCAGGGCTGGTTCAATATTAGGAAAATTACCAGTATAATTAGCCATATTAATAACCAAATTAACAAAAACTATATGATCATCAATAGAAGCAGAAAAAGCATTTGATAAAAAAAAATCTCTTTGGAAAGGAAAGAGGAAAATCAAATTATTAGTCTCAAAAATGAAAAGGGAGAACTATAAACCAATGAAGAGGAAACTAGAGCAATTATCAGGAGTTAAGTTTGCCCAAATTAATGCCAATAAATTTGACAACCTAAGTGAAATGGAGTAATACCTACAAAAATATAGATGCCCAGATTAATAGAAGAGGAAATAAATTACTTAAATAGTCCCATTTTAGAAAAAAGAAATAGAACAAGCTATTAATCCCTAAAAAATAATCTCCAGGACCAGATGGATTTACATGTAAATTCTACCAAACATTTAAAGAACAATTAACTCCAATACTATATAAACTATTTGAAAAAATAGGGAATGAAGAAGTCCTACACCAAATTTCTTTTATGACACGAACATGGTACTGATAACTAAACCAGTTAGGATGAAAACAGAGAAAGAAAATTATAGACCAATCTCCCTAATGAATATTGATATAAAAATTTTAAACAAAATATTAGCAAAGAGATTACAGATAATCATCCCCAGGATAATACAACAGAACCAATTAGGATTTATACCAGGAATGTAGAGCTGGTTCAATATCAATAAAACCATTAGCATAATTGACTATATCAATAACCAAATTAACAAAAACCATATAGCTCAATAGATGCAGAAAAATCATTTGATAAAATCTAACATTCATTCCTATTAAAAACACTTGAGAGTATAGGAATAAATGGACTTTTCCTTTTTTTGTTGCTTTGATGCATCAACAGAATATAAACTTTATTTTCAAAAAGACTCTTTACCAAGATGACACATAAATAACAAAACTTAACCAACAATGAATAGATTTTCTATAAATGACAGCTTTTTTAAAATGGCTGCTGTTCCTAGAGAATGGCACCGGGAGAATACAATGAGCATTTCTGCCATTAAATGGATTTTTCCTTAAAATAATCAGTAGCATCTATTTAAAACCATCAGCAAGCATCATCTGTAATGGGAATAAACTAGAACCATTTTCAATAAGATCAGGCATGATACAAGGCTGCCCACTATCACCATTACTATTCCATATTGTATTAGAAATGCTAGCTTAGGCAATAAGAGAAGAAAAAAAGATTAAAGGAATTAGAGTAGGTAATGAGGTAACCAAATTATCACTCTTTGCAGATGATATGATGGATACCTAGAGAACTCCAGAGATTTTACTAAAAAGCTATTAGAATGAATCCATACCTTTAGCAAAATTGCAGGATACAAAACAAATTCACATAAATCATCAGCATTTTTATATATCACTAACAAAATCCAACAGTAAAAAATCTCTTTGGGATATAGACCTTGGTATTACTGGATGAAAAGATATAAAATTTTATAACTCTTTGAGCATAGTTTCAAATTGCTCTCCAGAATGGTTAGATCAGTTCACTCCAAGAGAAGTGCACTAATTTTTAAAAGAATAATTTGTAAGTAGCCAAATGAAAATGAACAGTTTTTAAAAGAAGAAAAGAATAAGTACTTGTTAACCATATCCTATGTACTAGGCACTATATTATGCAATTTACAAATAATAATTTTATTTGATTCTCAAAACAACCCTGGCAAGTAGGTGCTATAATAAACCCCATTTTACAATTGAGAAAACTGGGGTAGACAGGGTCACACAGTTAATACATTATTTGAGGTCAAATTTGAATTCAGACCTTCCTGATTCCACACCCAGTGCTCTGTCTACCAGCAAACTCTCAACACGCAATTAAAAATGTTCCAGTTCACTAAGAATAAAAGATATGCAAATCAAAATGTCTCTGAGGTTTTATCTCACCTCCATCAGGCTGGCAAAGATAACAAGATATTGACTAAGTAGTGTTAAATATTGGAAAGACTGTGATACAACAGTTATCCTAATTACTGTCAGTAAAATTATAAATTGGCCCAACCACTCTGGAAAGTAATTTGGAATTATACCCAAAGGGTCACTAATTATACACACTCTTTGACCCAGCAATATCACTAATAGTCCTACATCCCAAGGAAGTCAAAGCAGAGGGAAAAGTAGCATAAGCCCCAAAATGATTTCTAGCAGCACTTTTATAATATCAACTAAAAAAAAAAACAGAAAATGAGTGCCTGTCAATTTGCGGGCCAGTTTAAGAAACTGTGAATGTCATTTTTAACCTATACTGGATAACTTCTTGTCTGGGGGGGAAGGGGAAAGGAGGGGAAAGGAAAGGAGAGAAAAACACCTGGAACACAAGGTTTTGTGTGCTAAAAATTATCTTTGCATGGATTTTGAAAATAAAAAGCATTATTTTTTTTTTATTTGTGAATTTAAGAAATAGAATATTGTTACACCATGGGACTCTGTGAGTTAGAAGGAATTCTCTAGGAATTAACTCTAATTAATCTCTAATTCTAGAAGAAAGCTCTCTAGGCACTGAGAAAGACCTGGATGAGCAAAGTAAGCAAAATCAAGAGAACCATTTACAAAATAAACACAAGAAAGGAAAAGAAATAAACCTGGAAAGATTTCAATTGAGGACCTGAGAGGGGGATATGCTGCTTAGCAACAAGTTAGACATGAGGAGGAGAGAAAGAATGAGCCTGGGAAACTGGGCTTCAACCCCAATTGAGTCTGGTAGTAACAGTACAGTAGGTATAGCTAGATGGGGGATGGGTGAGTAGGTATATAGGGAGGGGGATAGATAGGTAAGTAGATAAATTGATAGGCAGATGAACAGTTGGATGGATGGGGAGAGAGAGAGAGAGAGAGAGAGAGAGAGAGAGAGAGAGAGAGAGAGTTAGATAGAAAGAAAGAAAGAAATAGATAGATAGATGGATGTATATAATAGAAAGGGTACTAATTGTATCTGGAGTCTGAATCCTAGCTGCATCCTTCTCCCTCTTTAAGCCTCAGTTTCTCTCTCTAAAATGAGTTATACTGGATAATTTCTAAGTTCCTTTTCATCCCCAAATATGGTTGTCTCTTCATGAAAAATATGAAACCACCTTAAGAGCAGGGAGATATTAATCACTTTCAGAAAACACAAATTATTTACCAGTTAGTGTTAAAGCAATATTTTTGAAAGAAAAAAAATTGTTTCTGAATGCTAATGGCTGCATTTGGTTGATAGGGGTAAGTATTTTCATATACACCCCCTCAATCATAAAAAAAGTAGGATGATCAAATAGAAAGAGCAATGAACCTTGAGTCAGTATCAAAGAGTCCCAGCTTTAATAGTCAAACCCTCTGAACAAAGAAATCACTTAATATCTCTGGGTTTCCACAATGATAGGGCTGATCTCTAAGTTCAATTCTCTATTTTAGGATTATCTTTCTTCATTTCTTTTTCTCATCCATAAAATGGGAATATCTACATTTGTAACACCTACTCCACACAGTTTTATGAAAAATGCCTTGAAATATTAGCAGTCATTTGGAACACAGGAAATTTTGGTCCTAGTAGGAGAGAAAAGGGGAAATGAAATGAAACAGGAAAGAAGTAAAATGAATGCGAGGTGCTTATCATGGGCCAGGGCTTCTTAAACCTTTCCCACTCATGACCCCTTTGTGTCTGAGAAAATTTTACTCAACCCCCTCTCGAATCCGAGCTGAGATGTTTCTGGCAATGTTCATGCATGTGCAAAATGAGCATGATGTGTGTGCAGAAACATAGTGAAGCCATCATGAAATGCAACACAAGCAAGCGCTGCCAGAAATACCTCGGATTCATTACACATTTGATTTTGAATTAATGTTGGTTGCTGTGTTCAGAAACCTTTTATTGTTGCCAAATTTTTCACGACCCCCCACATTCAGTTACTTGACCCCATATAGGGATCGCTTTGTCCTAGGCCCTGGGAGATCTGGGTTGGTTAGGGCTGAAACAAGGCAGTGCTCCAAAATGGATTGGAGATCCTCAAAAAGATTCACTACCCCTCCCTAAACCTCAGTTTTCCCCTGTGTAAATTGAGCGAGTTAGACTAGATCAGTTCTTTAAAATCTAGAGAGCCTTTTGGAGGGCCTATGAGATCAAAGCTAATTTCATAATTATGCTAAAATGTTTTAATTTCTAATATGCTAAATATGAATAGATACCACCCCCATAAATAAACACTTTTAAGGATATTCTTAATATTTAAATAGTAAAAGGAGTCCTGAGATCAAACAGTTTGAGAAATAGTTAAGACGATCCCTAAAAGTCCTCCCAGCTAAGGGCCCTCCCACCTCAGACATCTGTTCTAAGGGCGCTCCCAGCTCTGACATCCTCGGTTCTAAGGGCGCTCCCACCTCGGACATTATCTGTTCTAAGGGCGCTCCCGGCTCTGACATCCTGGGTTCTAAGGGCGCTCCAGCTCTGACATTATACGTTCTAGAGCCCTTTTCCATTAGCATCCTAGGTTCGAAAATCCTCTGAATTCGGCATCCCAACATCCCAGACTACATCCCTGCTCTGAGCCCTGTGCTCCAACATCCCATATTCCGGCTTCCCGCACCGCTCTCCATTCTAGGGCTGGACCACTCCAACAGGCCCTATTCCAGACCCTCCCAGCTCCCTCCTCGCTCCCTGGCGAAGCCCACGAAACGACGCCAGAGCTCCCGCCCACCTGGATGTCTTCAATCATGTCGCGAGTGAACAGCTCCCGGTCCAGCATCAGATCCCACAGCGGCTCCACCTGCAGCTCCTTCACCAGGCGCAGCCGGTGCCGCTGGAAGAGCTCCCGCTGAGCCTCCTCCATCTTCGCAGTCAGGTTCAGCAGAGAGAGGGGCTCCGTCTTCAGACCCCGACAACAACCCGTCAGCTTCCGGATCTGGCCCCGCCTTGGGGGCGTCCACACCCCTGCTCCTGCTCTCGCGGACACGAGTCCCCGCCCCCGCTGGGCAGGAGTGCAGGCGCCGTCGGTCTACGTCTCACGTTTTCTTTGGAAGTAGTTCTGTACCCCTCCGCCAAGCCTTTCACCTCCCTTTTATTCTTCTTTCTCCATTATTTCTCCTCCCCCTTCCCCGTCTCCTCCTGTTTCCTGCACTCCCTGTTTCCTCTTCTATCCTATACCCCCTCCTGCTTTCCTTTCCCCTCTCCCCCGTTTATCCCCACCCGGCTCTGACAATCTCTATTCCAAAAGCTGCGCTTCCTTTTCTTTCCCTCCCTCCTCTCCCTTTCCCTCCCTCCCTCCTCTCCCTTTCCCTCCCTCCATCTCTCTCTCTCTCTCTCTCTCTCTCTCTCTGTTTCTCTCTCTCTCTCTCTCTCTCTGTCTGTCTCTCTCTCTCTCTCTCTCTCTCTCTCTCTCTCTCACACACACACACACACACACACACACACACACACACACAGCAGTCTTGCTGTCTTTCCTTATTCTCCAGGTTTATTCCCTTCTTTTATCTTGTGAGGCTGCTGCAAAGGCTTCCAAATCTCTTAGAAAGTCACTAATCTGTCCCTAAGCCTCTTTACATTTTCCTCTTCTACCAAAAAGTCTTAGAGTCCCCCAGAGTTGGAGGAGATCATTGCTGCTTTTCATGTCCTCCCTCCTTTCTATCCTGTCTCTAAGAGGCCAGAAGCATCCTGTGATATATTTAACCCTACAGTCACATTTCCAGAGCTTTTCCCCATCTATACCAGCAAATACCCACTGCCTTTGACACGGTCCCAAATCCTCTCCTGTTATTAAGTGTCCATCATCCAACAAGGAAAGACTACCCTCTAGGCTTGTATTCTAATAGAGGAAACATGTAAATAAACAGATCTCAAAAGACAGGAACAAAATGGATTGTTAACCTTCTAGTGGAAGGTGCTAGTTGCTGGAGAGAGCAGGAAAGGCTCACTGCCGAAGGTTGTACTTGAGCAAGAGAAGTCAGGAGGGCATTCCAGGCAGGAGGAACAGCCAGTGCAAAGGCACTGATTGGGAAACGGAATGTCCTGTGTGAGGAATGGAAGTAGGTCAGTGTGGCTGAACTGTAGAGTTCATGATAAAGAGAATAATATAAGGAAAAAAAGATGGATGGGGCCAGATGGGAAAAGTTTTAAATGTCAAATAAAGGATCTTATATTTGCAACTGAAACTATTCTTTTCACAGTTTCCAGTGATCCCTTAACTGTTAAATTTAATAATTTTCTCATTTCTAAAATATAGAGAGAATTGACTCAAATTTATAAGAATGTAAGCCATTCTCCAATTGATAAAGGATATGAACAATTTTCAAATGAATAAATTAAAATCATTTCAAGTAATATAAAAAAGGCTCTAAATCACTATTGATCAGAGAAATGCAAATTAAGAAGTTCTGAGGTACCACTACACACTTTCAGATTGGCTAAAATGACAGGAAAAGACAATGATGAATGTTGGAGGGGATGTGGGGAAACTGGGACACATTGTTGGTAGAACTGTGAACAGATCAGTCTTTTTGAAGAGCAACAGGGAATTATGTTCAAAGGACTCTCAAACTTGTATACCCTTTGATCCCGCAGTATCTATAGTAGGTCTGTATCCCAAAGAGAGCTTGAAGGAAAGGGACCCACATGTGCAAAAATGTTTGTGGCACCCCTTTTTGTAGTGGCAAGAAACTGGAAACTCAATGGATGCCCATCAGTTGGAGAATGGCTGAATAAATTATGGTATATACTATTGTTCTGTAAGAAATGATCAGCAGGATGATTTCAGTGAGACCTGGAGAGACTGACATGAACTGATCCTAAATGAAGTGGAACTAAGAGGATGTTGTATACAGCAACAACAAGATTATACAAGGATCAATTCTCTTTTCAACAATGAGATGATTCAGACCAGCTCCCACAGTCTTGTGATGGAAAGAGCCATATACACCAATGTAGGATTAATCTAAGTTTGGAATTTGCATTCAAAAGGCTCAGACTTAAAAAGGTAAAATACTAAAGTTTATTACTACTCAGAATTTTGATTTAAACAAGACATAAGAAAAAAGAGGAAACTTAGAGCATAAAAATAATGCATAATTAGCAGACATAATGATCACCAAGACAATATAAGAAATCAATAGACAACATACAACAATACATCTTCACCACTTCGAGGAAGCTCCAACATCTGGATTCCAACAGCTGGCAGAACCCAAGTCACAGCTATCCAGAATCTTGAGTGGGAAATGATGTTAGGCAAGTGGGGTACCAACTTCCTGAGTTCTCAAAGTCCCTTTCCACTAAGGGATTTTTGTAGGCTGAGAACAAAAAAGTCACTGTACCAAATATTCCCATTTATAGATAACTCGAGATAGAACAGCCCTCTTTAGGTACAGGGATGTTTTATCACAAGAGGTTCATTAAGAGAATATTTGTTTTTATTCCTTTGAGAAGACTGTCTTTACTCTAGGAACAGGCCTACCATTAAGGATGTTCATTAATCAACACACCAGTCCTCTCAACGCCTCCTGAGATTTATTAGATGGCTAGGAGTGCATTCCAAAGTTCTCAGCAAATAAATTTACACAAAGACATGCTTGAGACTTACTGGGATTTCTCACTAGACAGAGAGAGGAGTGTGGGCACTAAATGTGGATCACAACATAGTAGTTTCACATTTTTGTTGTTGTTTGCTTGCATTTTTTCTCACTTTTTTCTTTTTTGATCTGATTTTTCTTGTGCAACATGATAATTGTGGGAAAATGTATAGAAGAATTGCACATGTTTAAAATATATTAGATTTACTTGCTGTCTAAGGGAGGATGGGGGAAGAAAGGGAGGGAAAAAATTTTGGAACACAAGGTTTTGCAAGGGTGAATGTTAAAAACTATCTATGCATGTGTTTTGAAAATAAAAGGCTTTACAGGATGATTTCAGAGAGGCCTGGAGAGACTTACATGAACTGATGCTAAGTGAAATGAGCAAAACCAGGAGATCATTGTACACAGCCTAACGTTGAGCGATCTCCAAGATTCTGTCCTGGTCTTTCTCTTCTACTTCTCTCTTCCCTCTTACTCTTTCTGTCCTTTCCTCTTCTCTCCTTATTCTTTATTTTCTTTTCTTCTCTTCTATTCCTCTCCAACTTCATGGAGTTCTCCCTTTCTGCTGGGTAATTGTGAGTTCCCACTGAGGAACTTCTCTTTCACATGCTCTCCCAACTCTATTTCATATTTACCATTCCTGGTGTCTATTATATTCCTTCATTTTGTCTGTTACCCCTTCCTCTAAATAAATCTACCTTTTGCCAAAGAGAATGGCCATTGTGAATTCTTCACATGACCAAACCCCAGCTTTTAGTGTCTACCATCATCTGGTGTCTACATCACCCAGATCATTTGGCACTCTGTTCATTTATCCCTGTTGTATATAATTATCACATAATATTTATATTTCATATCAAGGTAACTAGGTACTTGTAGTCAGGAAGTCCTGGGTTCAAAATGATTATAAGTATTGATTGAATTGTTGTTTACTAATAATTTGGTTGTTAAAATATAATTAAATTATAACTTACTGTGATTCCATAGATTTAGATGTCACTCTGTTCATTTATTCATGTTGTATGTAATTATTGTTATTATATTATATTATAATTATTTTATATCAAAGTAGCTAGGTGCTTGTAGTCAGAAAGTCCTGGGTCTAAAATATGATTAATTAATTATAAACACTGATTTAAATGATTATTTCTTAATAAATTGATTATTAAAATATAATTAGATTATAACATTGTGATTCTATAAATTTAGATGTCACTCTGTTCACTTATTCCTGTTGTATAAAATTATCATATAATAGTTATGTTTCATATCAAAGTAGCTAGGTGCTTGTAGTCAGGAAGTCCTGGGTTCAAAACCCACCTGGTGACTGTGTAACTCGGGGGCAAACGATTTAATTTCTCTCAGTCTCATTTTCCTTAGCTGTAAAATGGCAGTAATGGAAACTGCCTCACAGATAACATACAATGCAGTTTGCACATTTTAAAAAGCTATATCAATAATATCAGTTTGCTATGTGAGAATAATAGGTTTTAATTACATAATATAATCGCTGTTGTATTCTGATAGATAATTAGTTATAATAATTGGATAAAATGTTATGAAAATAACCTGAAATAACCTATTTCCAATTTTTACTGGGAAATGTAACATCATCTGATCCAACTGATTATTCCGAGGACTTTTTGTCCTTTCCCGTCTCCTTCTCTTGGTCAAACAATGTATCATGGAGAGGCAGTCCAGTGCAATGGAAAGAGATCTTAACGTGGAGTCAGAGAACCAGTCCCCTGTTCCCTCTGCCTTTGGGCCTCAGTTTCCTTAGTTATAGAAAAAGGGAGATGGGGGAAGGGTTGAAGAATTACAGTCTCTTAACATGAAAACATGTTCCACATCCCTAATAGTAAAAGAAACCAAATAAAAGCGCGCGCTCCCGCCCGCCCACCCGCGCATCCTTCCCCTGCCTCTCAGCAGCTCCCACCCCCCCGGGCCGCGCTGGGGGCAGGGAGGGCTGTCGGGACCGCGCAGCCACGCCCTCCTCTGGTACAGGACCAGCTGGTGCCAATATCAGCTCGGCTGCGGTTGGCTCCGGAGGCTGCGCACTGTGCGGGGACTGCGGTACCGGCTGTGGCGGCGGCGGCGGGCAGAAGCTGCAGATGCCGAGAGAATGACTAGGGCAGCGGTGCTGCGGCAGCCGCGAGGCAGCCCCGGGCGCCGGCGGATCGAGTCCCTCCGCGGGCTGCTGCTGCTGCACTTGCTGCTCCTGGCCCCGCGGTCGGAAGCCTCGGATCCGCAGGTTCCGCTGCTGCTGTGGTCCAGCTCCCCGGGCTTGCGGGCCTCGGTGGAAAACCCGTATGAAGGCCACATCTACACCCGTCCTGAGCTTTACACCTGCCTGGACCCCATCCTGGAGAAGGGCCCGCGGACCGTCCTGCTGATCCTGCAGGAAAAGCTGAGGCTGGAGGATTTCACTGCTTTCGGTGAGGGGCTGGGCGACAAGCCGGGAAGTCCTTTCCCCAACCTGCAGGAAATCCTGGAAAAGGCCCCCTCCTCCCTGGTGCTGCCTTCCGTGGGCTGGTCCGCAGCGGCCACCTTGACCTCCTACCTGACCCAGAAGTTGGGTACGGGGCCTCTCCATGTTGACCAGGCGTCCCTAAGAGAGCTGAAGCTGAACACCACCCAGCCTGTCCTGCTGCTGGTGTACATACCCTCAGGGGCCAGCAGCGACCCGGGGGCTCACAAGGAAGCCCTGGCTAGTCAAGATAAGATCCTTGGGCAGGTGCTGAGCAGGCTCCAAGCAGAAGGGAAACCTTACACAGCCGTGCTCACGGCCCTCCGGCCCTCCAGGGCAGCCCGAGATCTGTCCCTTGTGTCCAGGGGACTGGGGCAGCATCTTCTCGGGGAGGGCCAAGAGTATAAAAGCCAGCCAGCCTGGCCAGCAGCCCTGCCTCCAGTGAGCTACAGCGACACGGAGCCTCGCATCCTGTTCTGGGCCAGGCATTTCTCGGTGAGTTATGACAGCCAGACCCAAGACCTCACATCGCTCACCTTTGGCGCCCCAGAGCTCAACTTGACTGGCTCCAGCTGGAACGACTCCACGGCCCAGCTTGTGATGACCTACAACAATCTCTTTGGGCCCTTCCTGAGGCTGAGGTTCAGTATGATCAATCACTTCTACCCAGGGTCCCACCGGAGCTGGTTCACCATGGAGGGGCTGGAGATCAAGACCCACAACTCCACCGCCTTCTTCAGTTCTGTGCAGGTCATTGCCCCCAGCACCTACTCCTACCACTGCCAGTATGTAAGCAGTGACCCCACCAAATGGGGCCTTCTGATGCCTCACGATATTCGCTCCCCCTGGAGTGTAACACTCCAGGATTTCCAGATCCAGGCTTTCAACCTGTCTGGTGGCAGCTTTTCAGGGGCCAGTGATTGTGCAGCCTTCTTCTCTCCTGCTATCTGGATGGGGCTGGTCTCTTCCCTCTTCATGCTTTTTTGCATTACCTTTGGGGTACATATCATCTTTAAACTCAAGTCCCTAAACCGTTTTGATGAATACAAAGGGGACCCCCTCTTTGAGCCCCTTATGGACTGATACCATAGAAAGATTGTAGATCTAATTGTGCGTCTATTTTCCTGGTTCCCTAATCTTTTCAGTATCTATGGCTCCCCCGTGTGTTATCCTGCCTAACTTCTCCCCTCTCCCATCTAATTTAACAAGCATTTATGAGGTGCTTCCTCTATGCTCGGTGCTGGGGATGTGAGAACAAAAATGAAGGAGATTCTGCTCGCAAGGAGTGAGAGTTGTTTTGTTGCCTACGCATTTGGGAAGCAGCTGTAAATAGTTTAGAGATCTAGAGCTGAGAAGGATCTTACAGGCCATCTAATCTGACTCTCATTTCACAAGTGAGAAAATAGACTCAAAGGAATTAGGTGGTAACTAGTAATATACTTAGTAAGCGAAAGAGCAAAGTAGAATGGGAACCCCTGACCTCCAGCTCCGATTTACTAATTTTCCACTGCACCATTTTGGCTTCAATCTGCCTTTCCTTCCCAAGGAAGGAATTACTATTAATACTAACAGTATTCCCATAACAAATATCCCTCAGAGGAAATCTGGGAGGCCAAAAAAAAAAAAAATGTATAAGAGAGCTTGGCTCTGAGTCTTGGGAATAACTTTAATGAATCCTTGCAATGAATTATAGAGAAAGTACTAATTAATACCCTCTTCCAATCTCCATAACCAAATCTAGATGCAATAAGTACTTTTTTATTAGTTTTATAAAGAGAAATTCCTCATTTAGAAGGCAGGGATTGGAGGTATTGAAATCTATTTTGTATTGAAAGCTATTGAAATCCCTTTGCCCTCTATGCTGGCTGTCTGCTCTTATACCTTTCCTCCCAATCAATGCCTCCCATTAGGAGGTAATAGGTTTCCTTTTCTTAAGATTAAGAAGCAAAGGCTGGATTACCACTTGTTGGTTACAGTATCAGGAAGATAATTATTCAAGGTATGGATTTAAACAGATGATTTCTCAATTCTAAGATCTTGTGATACTATCAAGAAGGGTTATACTAGAGCAGATATTGTCTGCCTGCATGTGAGAGATTTGTGAGCCTGCTTCTGACTATATGGGACTCATGAATAAGCTCCTTGCATGATGGCTTCTTTCCATAGGACGTGTATTTAATCTTGTATGGACTGATTTATATATTTGGTCCCATGAGGATTGATATTCTTTTCCATCCCCAGCTTTTAGTATAGTGGTCTGTAAATAGTAGTGGGGGGGTGTTAATATATACTTTTTCATTAGATTCCCCTTCTTATCTCCTGAGCCATAAGAGCTCAGGAGAGTCAGGGAGACACAAAGGGCTTTCTTCCTTCCTGGCTGTGAATCTCACAGAGTGATTCCAGTTGGGCCCCCAGTGTCAGATGAGAAAAGGGTACAAATGCCCTTTCTCACCTGGCCCCCATGCGGTCGTGATGTGGCCGCCCTTATATTTGGTGTTTGTTCTTATATAACCTTTGATGAGTGAATATTCCCTGGTGCATGCGTCCAGGACTGAGTGTGCTTGTGAATTCCCAAAGTCTGAAGATCACCAGAGGCATGTGAGTGTGGCTTTCTTTCACAAAGCAGTTCATCACCTAGGAAACTTTTGCATCAGAGAATATGGACAAAGAGAATATGGACCAAAGGTGTGGTGCAACCCTGGCAACTATGGGCTAGGAATGTCTGGAAAGTGTGGGGTTCTTTGAAACATAAGACACTGGTATATCGATTTTTAGCACAAAATACTTTCTGTTCTGCTGAAACTTAAATGTTGGTCTCTTAACAGTGCAACCAAGTTATGACAAATCCTGTAATTCCTTTTAAATATATTCTGTGACTGTGTTGTGATTCATGTTCAGCAATTCTTTCAGTGTAGGAATAAACTGTTTCATACCTGATCATTGTTTTTACATTGAGTATTATTGTTTACCTCCTTCGTCTTGGTATTTGCACGTCATAAACAGGCTGCCCCTGTAAAGGTATTGAGGGTTGGGAAAGGGAACATAGTCTAACTATCTCGGGGAGAGCAACAAACAGTATCCCAATACCGCGCAGGATTTAAATCCAACAACTAGTGACTAGAGAGGAAATATAAAAAATTCCTTCCATTGATTGAAAGTTAAGGCACTACGTCACCTCTTAGAGAGGGGAGGAGGGAGGCGAGAAGTCCCACCTCTTGGTGACGTCATGGGGCGGGACATTCTCTCTAAGCCGCCGATCCTCCCGCATCCCTAAATGGCCGATTTCAGCATCTCTCCAGCGGTCTGGGAGGGAGAGGAGTTGTGACGTAGGGCTGTTACTGGGCAGAAGAACTCTCCAGGAAGCCCAACGCGGCAAGGCCCGCCTTGGATCCTCCTCGGTAAGCAGCCGCCCTCTCCACGACCTCTCTCTGGACCTCTAAGGTAAGACCTTCTAGCCGCACGCCGTGTCCAAGGCGACGGCGCATCGGCAGGGCAGTGGGAGGGGCCGAGAACGGTACGTGCGGAGCTCCTCCGTGCCAGAGATGTGAACGGCGGCCGACAAGGCTCAGAAGGCCTCTGGGCCCGGAAGCCGAGAGGGGCATAGATGGGCTGTAGCGCTTTGAGTCACGTGCCACTCTGAGGCCGTCGTGGCCTCACTGTGGTCCTGCAGCCGAGGCGGGGCGGGGCCTGGAGGTGGTCCTTGCTGTCGCGCTCGGCCTCTCTGGAAGCTGCAGTCCTTGCTTCTGCTACGGGCGGTGCCCGTCCGGTGGGGACGATGGCGCTACTTCAGGGTAAGGAAGGACGGGCCTTGGGGTGGCCGGGTCTGGGCGGGGCCGGGGCCTGTCTTCCAGCCAGCAGAGACTGCGGAGCCCAGAGCGAGCGCCAGCGCTGGACACTGAGGCTCGGTCATGACAGGGGCACCCCCAGCTTCGGCGCGCCTCGAACTGACCAGGGGCGGACAGATGGGAGTGCTCTTCCCTGGGCCCGAGGCCGGAGTGCAGAGCAGTCCCTCCTGGCCCCAGGCCTCCGGAAGCCTTTCTGGAGGCCTTGGCTGCCTCTCGCTGCCCCCGACCGCAGCCGCCTGCATGCCGCCGGGGGGTGGGGGCGGGGGACGACGGGAGGAGGGAAGAAATGGGGAGCTGGGAGGGGCGGGGAGGCTGCGGTCAGTTTCTACTGAAACTGACGCCCCTGGAGCTGTCTGGCTACCCCCGCTTTTCTTTCCTCGCGACAGTCCCCGCGTCTGGGAGCCCTCGAGACTGGGCCCCGGGCTGCGGGACATCGAACCAATGCAGAGCCCCGGCTTGCTCCGGCCTCAGGCTGCGGCCCCCGCCACGGGGAAGACAATGAGGCCGTTGATTTACCGAAGCAGGTGGGCGCGGGGGAGGGAGAGACATCCGTGCCCAGCCTGATCCTGGCCGTCCTTCAGCCCTGCAGGGCCTGGGCCATGACTGACCTAGTGCAGGGGATTGGCGTTAGCTGGAGGGGCAGGATCATCCAGCCTCCTGTATTCCTTTGTTCTCTATTCGAACTTAGCTAGCACCTTCGGGAGAGAAGGGATGCGGCTCGGAGCCATCTGCAGCCAGGCCAGACTCCCAAACCAGCGCGCTTGGGTCTCAAACAGCCCACTCTCTGGACAATGACCTATCGCTTTTGCTCTGGAAACTGTCCAGAATTGCCATGGGGGACTCCATGAGGAGTTATAACCATGAGGTTATAAAAGAGTTCCTTTCCCCCGTCACCCAGACCCGAATCAGCCAGAGCAGGCCAGAGACAAGAGAGTCGGGACAAACGAGTTAATTTCAGAATGAGGAAAATGACATTTACTGGCAGAAACCGCCCTCCTTCCCCTCCCTCCTAGAAGGTGTACTTAACCTAGCTAAAGCTAGGGCCACTTATTTACATAGGGCATTAGCCCATAACTTAATCTTTCTTAGGTCTTGAGACAGTTCTCGGTGAGCATTTTTTAAAAATACTATTTTATTTTTCCAAATACATGTAAAATAGTTTTCAACATTTATTTTTGGAAAATTTTGTGGTCCAAATATTTCTCTCTTCCCTCCTCCCCAAGACAGCAAGCAATCTGATATTTTGGTTAATATTTCTTAAGACAACACAAGTATTCTTGGGTGCTGTGGGCACTCATATCACAAGTTTTGGGGAGTCATAGCCACTCCTTATGACACAGAACCAGAGTTCTGTGACTAGCCAGGAGTACAGTACCTATCAGTGACCAGGAGCATGGACTGTGATTATATTATTGACAGTCCTGTAAAATAAAAGAGCCAAAACCCTCAGTGAACACCTGATGCTAGTCCAAACAATACACTTTGCCAAAGGATAATATCATCCAGAACTTGAAGGATTGTAATTATGCCAAGGGTAGGACACAGCTTGTTTGCTGGCACTTAGCTCTGAGAAATGGGATATCTCCAAAATATTTTGACACCCCCTTCCACTTTTTAGTAAGCTGACATGTAATCAGTCCATATTTTCATATAGTTCAAGATCAAGTTTTGATGTTTTTGCCCTTTTCCTTTTCTCCCTTTCATTTATTTATTTATTTATTTGATTTTCCCCTTTTCCTTAACTGTGTAAATCCATGACCTTGGATTGGAACACAAATATGATAGGACACTGAGTTTGGAATCTTTCACATAATCTTTGGAGGACCACAGACTAGTGTCACTTCTGCAATTTGGTCTCAGTTTTTTTCATCTTCTCCCCAGTCTTTTGAGAAAACAAAAACCAAAAAATATATATATATCAGTATGGTTTGATATTCAAAAAAACCCTCCTTTTTCCTTGTCCGAAAAACCCCGAAGAAAATATGCTTCCTTCTTCTCTCTTAATTTCCATACTTTTCCAATCAGAGTTTTTCATGAGTTTTTCAAAATTGTGATTACTCATTGTATTCCTTAGAAATGCTAAGTTTTTAAAAGTTCATTATCTAAATTGTTACTGTATGAATTGTTGTCCTGGTTCTCCTTACATCTCTCTATTAAATCTTCCCAGATTTTTTTTTGTAAGGATCCCCTTCAACATTTCTTTCAGCACAATACTATTCTATCACAATCATATAGGATAAATTATTCAGTTATTTCCCAATAGATGAGCATCCCCTCATTGTTCAGAAGTTTAAAGAGCTTCTATCAGTATTGTTTTATAAAGTATCTTTTGATTCTTTTTTTCAGTTCTGGGTTGGGGACATCAGAGGAACAATTCTAGGTCAAATGCTTTTGCTCATTTTCAGAGTTTTTTGGCCAGATTTTCAGATTTTCCACAATGGTTGACTGAATTCACAAATCCACCAATATTTTTCTGACATCCTCTAGGATTTCTCCATTTTACTTTGTTTGAAATCCTGATCAATGTCTTTGATAGAAAATGGTATTTCAGAATGCTTCTCATTCCCATTTCTCTATTACTGATTTGAAGGATTTTTTCCCCATATTTATAAGGATGTTATTTTTTTCTTCTAAAAACTACCTATTTTTATACATTAATTTATTCTTAATGGAAGCATGAGCCTTATTCTTGGAAATTTGACTCCTTATGTCTTTTTTTTCCCCTTATGTATTTTAGAAAGGCGAACTTTACCAGCAACTCTATTAAATGTAATCATGCACAGCTTTCTGAATTTCCAGAAGAATCAAACCTGAATACACTCTTTCTTGTTGTTACTCATTTTTATTTTAGAAATGTCACCTTTAACCAGAAGGCTTGTGGCTAAATTAATTCTTTCTCCATTACCTGAGTTTTCAGAAGAATTAATCCTGAATACACTGTGTTTTATATTGTTACTCTTTTTAGAGTCATGTACATCTCTTCTTGACCTCTTTTGGCTTTTCTTAAGATACTGGAGTGATTTGCCAGTTCCTTCTCCAGGTCATTTTGCAGATAAGGAAGCTGAGGCAAACAGGGTTAAGTGATTGGTCCAGGGTCACACAGCAAGAGTATCTGAGGCTGGATTGGACCACGATTTTCCTGACTTGAGGCCCAACTTTCTACCCACAGCACTAACTGGCTGCTCCACAGTGCCTGTATATAAGCAAAATGACTTTTCATGTGGTGGTATCCTACAAAACAAAGGAGTTAGAGGTGCCACATCACAGACTAATCTAGATGACAAAGGAGATCACATTTCCAGCTGTCAATCCCTTGCCCCTATCCTCCCCATAACAATCTTGCCTTCCCACCTTCCCTGCTCCCCTTGTGAAATGTCCTGCAACCTCAAGTTTCTGCCCTGCCTATACTTGCTTTGCATCCTAACCAGGCTGCAATTGAGATGAAACTCTCATCTGCATGGGCACTCCCTGGACTGAATGACTAGAGGCTTTCCTAGTTTATCACACTCCTTACAAGTCTTGCAGAAGGAATCTCTCTCTTTCTTTCTCTCTGTTATTATCAGAAAGGTGATTAAAAAGAAAGCTGTGAAAGAGAATCGGGCTCCAAGGCTTCCTGAGGACTTGGCAGGTCATGCAGTGTAGAGGGTCTGCCAAGGGGTTTGGAAAAAGAATGATCATCTCTCTGGGGCTCGCCCTTCCATGCAGCATTTGATCCCTCCCTATATCCCTGGGAGGGAGGGAGGGCACTTCCCAAATGGGCATTGTGAGGCCCAGGGATCTGACAGGGCCAGGGCCAGAGGGACAGAAAGGGCAGGTCTCCAAGCCAGGCCCTCCCTCTTGCTCCTGCCATTCTTCATTATTTCATGGTCACACCTACAGATGGGTAGTGGGCTGCATTTTGCTTGGGAGAAGTTGCTCTGACGAATGAGAAAAGTCTCAGGTCTGACAAACTGTATAAACATTGGGGAGTATCCTCTGTGGTGGGAGGAAAACAAAAGGAACCCCAAGGTCCTCAGCACCTGGGAAATCTTATGGTGACCTCGTGTGCAATCTTTCTGACTTAATATTGTTCTTTCTTTCCAGGAACTCCATTCCCTGTCCAGTCCTGGCAAGGCCAACATGCACAGACTGACGGTTGGTGATGTTCCCCACGCCTGGGGAACCCGGAGAACCTTGGGAAAGGCTACATCTGTAGCCCAGGTTTGAGAAGAGCCCCCAGACTCAGCTTCCCTTCCTGCACATGCTGAGCCTTGACTGTTTCCCTGCCTATGGCCAGCTCTTTGTCAGCAAAGCAGACAGGGCTGCCTCCCAAATGGAGAGTGCCCAAGGCTCCTCGCTGGAGCCTGCTGTGGGCTGGTCTGCAGCTGCCACCTTGATCTCTTAGCTGACCCAGAAGTGGGGAGCCAGCCCTCCCCATGTGGAACAGAGCCCCTTGGAGGAGCTGGGGCTGAACAGCCCTACTCTGCCAAGCTGCTGAGGAGAGGGAGCCAGCCCCTCTTGGGGGGCCCTCCCCACCCTCCCCTCTCCAGACCAGCAGTGGCTCAAAGACATCCCAAGACACAAGATGCCTGGGCTTCAGTCAGAAAAAACAGCCACTCCTTACCGGGCAGCCCCTAGGATGGCCTGGGTGGATCTCTTGGCAGGGCATCTGGAGGGGCAGCTGCTGGGTCAGCCTGGCCATAGCCACCACTACCAGCAGCAGCACAAGTGACTTACAGGGACATGGAGCTGGGTCTGTCTAGATCCAGCCAGGCCTTCCCTGTGACCTAGAACAAGCAGAGAAGGGGCCTGCCTGCCCCCTGACCTGGGGAGTTCCAGAACCCATCTGACTGGCACCAGCTGGAAAGACTTCATGGCTCATCAGAGCCCCTCCTCAGCCCCTTCCTGAAACTCCATCTGGCCATTCACCTTCTAGTCCGGATCAAACTGGGCTGGGTTCACAGAGGCTGCAAAATGGTGTTATTTTCTGACTGGAGTCCAACAGTCAGGAGTGGAAAGGGCTGGATTCCAGGGCACTGGCCCCTAAACAGGAAGGAAGGGGCTGGGGGGAAGAGCTGTTGAGTGACATGACCCTGATTTGTGTCCCCAGGAACTGAAAGGCCAGCCACCTTCTCATCTCTTCCTTTGCTTCCTGATGTGTCTTATTAGCACCTGACAAAAGACAAGACGCCTAAAAAAAATCCATGGGTCAGAGCCTCTTTGAGGCTTAGCTAAGGCAGGCTTGGGGGGAGTTTTAGGTGCGATGCTTGCTCTTCAGATGGGGGAGTTCTCGAGGCTGCAGGGACCAAGCTAGCTTAGGTGGCAGCAGAAACCTTCCTGTCTGCCATCCCAAATGGATGTTGCTGCCTCCCACCAGGCTGCAGGATCCTGGTCAAGAACATGCAGGTAGGGTACTTGGTGGGGAGAGAGTTTAGAACATGGTCCTTAATTCCCTTCCACAGCTGAGACTCTTTGGTTCTGCCCTTCCTAATTGTGTGTCATGAATCTTTCTTGTAAGGGGTGGACAAGTGTTGTCTGCCTCATGGGAGGTCCTCATGGGACCTTGAAGGACCTGCTTCTGGACCCTAGAGCTCCTGGGTGAGGCCCTGACAGTGTATATATGAGCACCTTCTCTGTGGTCCTCTTGGTTCTTACAGATCTGTAAGTGTGGTCGACTGCAGGGACTATTTCTCCTTTTTCCCCCAAGGCCCAGAATATTCCCCAAGGGATGGCCTGTTAGTTTGTGTTTCCCCAGTGGCTAGAAGGACAGACTTGGGTTCAGAGACCTGACTCCAACCCCTGCCTCAGGCAGACACTAGCTGTGTGACCTTAAGTCTTTTCGCACCTCTGCTTGCTCATCTGTCACCTGGGCAGAAGGCTAGCTGCCCCCCCCCCCAGGGAGGTTGTGGGGTTCAGGTGACATACCCCATGCATATTGCTTTGCCTTGCTGCTGCTGCTGTGTAAATACTAGTTACCCTTATGGTCTTAACTGTTGTTTGACAGAAATCTCCTCAGTTCTCTCCTGGGCCAGAGGAGCTCAGTGAACGCAGATACCTCAAAAGATTTTTTTTTTCCTTGTCCCTCAGAATCATCTAGACTAGTTCCCAGGAGTGGGAGAGAGAAGGGGCAGTAGCCCCTTTTCCTGCCTGGCCTTCCCTGGCTGTGGCATCATGGTCCCCCTGCTGTTATTGTGTCTGACCCTTCCTGGTCTTCTCCCCCAGAAGCCCTGCTGGATTTGTGAAGGCCTGACAGTGAGTGGGATAGCTGTCCTGGCTCAGCTGAGTCAGGGCAAGATTCTGTGTCAGGCCTGGATGACCACATGGGGCATATTGTCCGTGGTCCCCACATAGGGGATTTGGTCTTATTTGGTGTCCCCTTTGTCTCCTGCCCAGGACTGCAGTTCTGTCTGCCAGGAGGATTTCTCTCACTGTCGTCTCCTTCTATATATAAGGAAGTCTGCTCCTCACTGTATCACCTTGCTTCTATGTAATACAATTCAAAAAAGGCTTTATTCAGGCCTCTGGGTCCAGTGCTAGGGACAGAAAAATACTTTGAAAAGTCCTCTCTTACCCAACGAGCTAGGAGCAGTTATTTCTCCACTCCTCATCCACATGGGAGATTTTGAGCAGGACAAGACCCTAGTGGCAAGCTCTATGATCTGATCCCTTCATTGCATGCTCATGGAAACTGAGGCCCCATATAGTTAGGCACTTTTCCCAAGGAGAAACAGCTCAGGAAATCTTTGATTGATTGGTCCCTGTCTTCTGATTCCAAATGGAAATTTTATTCTGGGCTGGAGAAGTGGTCTCTCCTGGGGAAGCTGAAGGTCAGTGTGATAGAGCTTAACTTTAGGTCACTGGGACATTCAGTGGTAGCCCATTCCTGCTGCAGGAATCCCAGAAGTGTCTGCTGACCCTCAGAGAATGGGCAAGAACTGTTCCCTTTTCCATTCTAGACAACTGGGGATGTAGAGGGGTGTCTGGGCAATCCATCAATGGAGAAAAATCCTGTTTTGAGGAAAGGCCTGCTCTCCTTCCCACACCCTGTCTCTCTTCCTGTTATCTTCCTCATCTACTACCTGTCCAAATCTCTCTGCCCTTGGAGTGCTTGACCCAAAGCCCCAAGAACCCTGCTGTCCCTTGTTCTTCCAGCATTGTCATGATTGCCTTCTGACAGGATACAGGCTGCTTAGAGGGAGCATGGGTTAGATGCTTTGAGAGGGAGTGTGGGTGTGTGTGGGTGTGTGTGGGTGTGGTAAATGGGTACTTTCCATTAACCATGTATTTTATTTCTGTGTACTGAGGGGTCTATATGATGATCCTCAAGGGGGGGAGGGGTTAATTTTTTTTTTTATGTCCTCACTAGCAGCAAGATTAAAGCTGGGAGGGTTTAATCACTTTTGTAATCACTTGTTAATTGTTTAAGATTCTTTTAATTGTCTGCTGAAACAAGAGTTCAGTAGAATTAGTCAGTACAAAAAGGGCTACTTTCCTTCCCCACGGTGAATCCTGTAAAGTGGTTCCAGGTGGGTCCCCAGAGTTGGGTGGGAAGGGGGACGATTGTCCTCTCTCCCACCTGGCCTCCATATGGCCACGAGGCCATCCCTAAAGAGTGAGTGTGTGTGTGTGTGAGCAGCATGTTTGGCACCTCTGAGTGGGTCCGGGTGGATGGTCCTGAGGCATGTATGGGTGTTATGTGTGGGTTGCGTTTCTGTGGTTGGGTGTGTATCCTTTATTAATAGTAAGTAAATGTGTATCCGGGTCTCCAGCAATTGGCTGGGTTTATAGATTGTAAAAGCTGTCCATGTTAGGAGAGGTCTGTGGATGGGCACCTGGCTTTTCCACAGTGTTGTCTGGTCAGGAAAGCTTCATTCAGCAGAGAATATGCTATCAAACTGTGCAGACCTTGTGATCCAGCAGTGCCGCTACTGGGTTTGTATTCCAGAGATCATAAAAGAGGGAAAAGGACGTACATGTGTAAAAATGTAGCCCTCTCTTTTTGTCGTGGCAAAGAACTGGAAAGGAGATGTCCATCAATTGGGGAATGTCTGAATAAGTTATGACATAAAAGTAATGCAATTATTTCTATAGTGTTCTGCATGCTCTATAAAAATGATGAATAGGAAAGACCTGCATAGATTTACATGAACTGATGCTGAGTGAAACAAGCAGAACCAGGAAAACATTGTACCCAGCAAAAGCAAGGTTTGTGTGATGATCAACTCTGGACTGTTCAGTGAGCTAAGGCAGTCCCAATAGACTTTGGGTGGAAAAAGCCACTGGCATACAGAGTGAGAGCTATAGAGACTGAATGCAAAAGAAAACATACTTTGTTCACTTTTTTTGTTTCTTTCATGGTTTTTCTCTTTTTTGATTTTTCTCTCCCAACGTGATTCATAAGGAAATATGTAAAAATGAATATGTATAACCAAAAAGTTTTTACTTGTAACTAAGGGGAAAATTTTTTTTTTCTAAAAGAAATAATATTGGCCCTGGCAATAGGTCTACATAAAGCTAAGCCCTCTCAGGAGGGGTCGGACAGGACACAGCCCAGGAGGCTCCCCGCCCATCTCCCAGCATTGTCCCTCTTGTGATTCTCTGAGTCTGCGCAGTAGTTTATATCCACACCTCTGCTCCAAGCCTGAATAAAAGACTTTTTCTGGACCCTGTCCGAGCTGCTCTGGATTGTGTCCTCGTTCTTCGCTTCTCCTTTGGGGGAGGTGCGCAAGGGAGGGAGGGGGAAAGGGAAGCAACAGTCCTTGACAAAGAACATCCCGTGGGACGTGGGAGGAAACTGGGGCACATGTGGGACCGGTGGCTCTCCGGTGCCTTCCAGACTCTGCGCCCAGGCCTCAATGAACCTCTCCCCGGGAGAACCTGAGTGGGCCGTCCCAGAGGGGACTTGGGGCAAAGCCAAATGCTGGTCTCCGAGAAGAAAGTCGCCATCCCCGGCACAGTGTCATGGACCAAAAGCGGGGAAGCCCCACCTTCCCATGACGTCATCGAGCTGGACCGTTCCTGGCAGATCTCCAGGCATCCCTGAGTGCCCGTCCTTGAGGCAACTCGTGAGGCCCTCCCATATTTGTCGGGAGTAGGGGGGTGCTGTTGCTAGCTCGAAGAACCTGCCCGTTACTCTCCGCGTTCGCTCTTTGCTACTCTCGATAACCCGCCCAGGGCCTCTAGCATCGGGCCTCAGTATGACGCGCCGTTTCCTTAGCTACGGCATTCTGGGAACTGGGGGTAGGACCCAAAGACCGTCCAAACGGTCCCGTGCCTGTCCTGCCTTGGGACGGTGGTCAGCGAGGCTCAGCCCGCAGCTGGTGAACTGTTAGGCCCGGGAGAACGAGTTCGGTAGCGCCCCCAGCTGGTGAACTGTTAGGCCCGGGAGAACGAAAGTTCGGTAGCGCCCCCAGCTGGTGAACTGTTAGGCCCGGGAGAAGGCGTTCGGTAGCGCCCCCAGCTGGTGAACTGTTAGGCCCGGGAGAAGGCGTTCGGTAGCGCCCCCAGCTGGTGAACTGTTAGGCCCGGGAGAAGGCGTTCGGTAGCGCCCCCAGCTGGTGAACTGTTAGGCCCGGGAGAAGGCGTTGGGGAGTGCCTTAGTCACGCGTCGCCTCCCGTACCGGCTGCCAGTACTGTCCCGACTCGGAGGCGAGACGATGGCAGCGAACAGACCGGGCTTCCCGGACTCTGTTGGGCCTTCGCCTGCCGGGGCGGCGGGCCGACCATGGCTACCTTGACTGTGCTCCGGGCTAAAGGGCGGTTTTAGCGGCTGGGACGGCTTGAGCCCATCCCCAGACTGCAGGGACCTGCTGCCAGCTGTGGGGCTGCGGGGTCCGAAGGTGAGGGACAACACGGGAAACTGAGGCAGAGGCACCCTGACTTCTCCCGGGTGGACAAGCCGAAGGGCTCTCCCCGGGGCCGGAGACAGGGGAGAGGAGAGCGGTCCCTCCGGCCCCAGGCCTCCGACGTATTCCTGCTGCCCCAGGCCGAAGCTGGGGTGGGCCTGGGGATGGAGGTTGGCTGTCAGTTTCTGCTGAAAGCGAAGTCCTCGGGGCTGCGCTGGTACCTCCCGCTTTTCTTTCCTCCTGACGGCCTCCGTGACTGGGGGTGAGGGCCGCGGGCAACGGGCTCCTCGGACCGAACGAAGGCTGAGCCTCGGCTTGTTCCGGCCTCTGGCTGGGCCCCCGCAGCGGGGAATAGGGCCGGCGATTTACCCAACCAGAGGAGCTCGGGGGTGGGAAAAACCTCCGCGCCCCTTTAGCGCCCAGCCCGCCCGTGCGCCGGGGCTCTGCCTCCGGGACTCCTGCCCTGCTGGGCCTGTGTCCTGACTGTCTTAGTGCAGGGGATGGACGTCAGCTGGAGGGGCAGGATCGTCCAGCCTCCTGTATTCCTTTGTCCTCTGTGAGGACTTAGCTCGCACCTGCAGGAGAGAAGGGTGCAGCTTGGAGCCATCTGCAGCCAGGCCGGACTCGGAAGCCAGCGGGCTTGTTGGGTCTCAGAGAGCCCACTCTCACTTTGATCTGCTCCCCTTCTTGAGGCTGTCCAGAATCGCCATGCGGGACTACATAAGGTTATAGGAAGGGGCATTTCCCCCTTCCACGTTTTGCATGCTGAGAAATGTAAGGATTTTCATATAGTCCAACGTGAAACCATGACTAACTTTATAACAAAACGTCTTTTGGTCTTTTTGCCCTTCTCCTCAACTGTGTAAAGCCAGGTCTTTGGGTGGGCATCCAGAAATGATGGACAGGACAGTTGAGTTAGGAATCGGGGAAACTTGTGTCACTCTTGCCTTTTGGTCTCACTTTTCTCCTCTTCTCTCCAAGCTTATGAGAATATAAAATCATTATCACTATGTATTCCAAAATTCCCTACATGTTGAATGTCCAAAAAAATAAAGCACATTTTATTCTTCTTAAGTTCCACAGTTTTCTTACCAGAGGGGGAGATAGTATATTTTATCATGAGTTTTTTAGAATTATGCTTTCTCTTTACTTTGTCCAAGGCTATGATCACTTTCAGAGCTTATTGCTCTGATTTTCAGATTTCTTTCCAGAATGCTTGATTGAATTCCCAAATCTGCCAGGATGTTCCTCACAGCAACCAGCAATTCTCAATTTCACTTTTTTTGGTAATCCTTACCAATCTCACAGGTACAAAATAGTACTGCAGAGTTGTTTTCATTCCCATTCCACTAAATATTAACTTATTTAGAACCTAGCTTTTTAAACAGCATATTCCAGTCCCATATGGGGTCTCATAACTGAATGTAGACATCCTATATTATACTTTATTATCAGTAAGTGTTTAATTTTCATAACAGTTCTTTACATTCATATACTCTGTATCCTGTAAAAAATTGTGGGGCAGGAAGGAATCTAGTCGAAAAAGTTTGAAGAAACCCTGAATTAGATTAGAATATTTTTTCCCATTATAGATATGTTGAATTTCTTCTGCAACCTTACCTATTCTTATACATTGACAATTTCTCAATGCAAAGATGATACTTATTCTTGGCAATTTGATTCATTTCCCTATTTACTTTAGGAATATTACATTTAACCAGAAGGCTTGCTGCTATATTACTTCTTTCTCCATTATCTGACTTTTCAGAAGAATTAATCCTGAATACACTGTGTTTTATATTGTTACTCTTTTTAGAGTCATGTACATCTCTTCTTGACCTCTTTTGGCTTTTCTTAAGATACTGGAGTGATTTGCCAGTTCCTTCTCCAGGTCATTTTGCAGATAAGGAAGCTGAGGCAAACAGGGTTAAGTGATTAGTCCAGGGTCACACAGCAAGAGTATCTGAGGCTGGATTGGACCTCAATTTTCCTGACTTGAGGCCCAACTTTCTACCCACAGCACTAACTGGCTGCTCCACAGTGCCTGTATATAAGCAAAATGACTTTTCATGTGGTGGTATCCTACAAAACAAAGGAGTTAGAGGTGCCACATCACAGACTAATCTAGATGACAAAGGAGATCACATTTCCAGCTGTCAGTCCCTTGTCCCTGTCCTCCCCACAACAATCTTGCCTTCCCACCTTCCCTGCTTCCTTTGTGAAATGGCCTGCAACCTCAAGTTTCTGCCCTGCCTATACTTGCTTTGCATCCTAACCAGGCTGCAATTGAGATGAAACTCTCATCTGCATGGGCACTCCCTGGACTGAATGACTAGAGGCTTTCCTAGTTTATCACACTCCTTACAAGTCTTGCAGAAGGAATCTCTCTCTTTCTCTCTCTCTGTTATTATCAGAAAGGTGATTAAAAAGAAAGCTGTGAAAGAGAATCGGGCTCCAAGGCTTCCTGAGGACCTGGCAGATCATGCAGTGTAGAGGGTCTGCCAAGGGGTTTGGAAAAAGAATGATCATCTCTCTGGGGCTTGCCCTTCCATGCAGCATTTGATCCCTCCCTATATCCCTGGGAGGGAGGGAGGGCACTTCCCAAATGGGCATTGTGAGGCCCAGGGATCTGACAGGGCCAGGGCCAGAGGGACAGAAAGGGCAGGTCTCCAAGCCAGGCCCTCCCTCTTGCTCCTGCCATTCTTCATTATTTCATGGTCACACCTACAGATGGGTAGTGGGCTGCATTTTGCTTAGGAGAAGTTGCTCTGATGCATAAGAAAAGTCTCAGGTCTGACAAACTGTATAAATATTGGGGAGTATCCTCTGTGGTGAGAGGTAAAAGGGAACCCCAAGGTCCTCAGCACCTGAGAAGTCTTATGGTGACCTCGTGTGCAATCTTTCTGACTTAATATTGTTCTTTCTTTCCAGGAACTCCATTCCCTGCCCAGTCCTGGCAAGGCCAACATGCACAGACTGACGGTTGGTGATGTTCCCCAGGCCTGGGGAACCAGGAGAACTTTGGGAAAGGCCACATCTGTAGCCCAGGTTTGAGAAGAGCCCCCAGACTCAGTTTCCCTTCCTGCAGGACATGCTGAGCCTTGACTGTTTCCCTGCCTATGGCCAGCTCTTTGTCAGCAAAGCAGACAGGGCTGCCTCCCAAATGGAGAGTGCCCAAGGCTCCTCGCTGGAGCCTGCTGTGGGCCGGTCTGCAGCTGCCACCTTGACTTCTTAGCTTGACACCCAGAAGTGGGGAGCCAGCCCTCCCCATGTGGAACAGAGCCCCTTGGAGGAGCTGGGGCTGAACAGCCCTACTCTGCCAAGCTGCGGAGGAGAGGGAGCCAGCCCCTCTTGAGGGGTCCTCTCCACCCACTCCTCTCCAGCCCAGCAGTGTCTCAGAGACATCCCAAGACACAAGATGCCTGGGCTCCAGTCAGAAAAAACAGCTTCTCCAGCCACTCCTTACCGGGCAGCCCCTAGGATGGCCTGGGTGGATCTCTTGGCAGGGCATCTGGAGGGGCAGCTGCTGGGTCAGCCTGGCCATAGCCACCACTACCAGCAGCAGCACAAGTGACTTACAGGGACATGGAGCTGGGTCTGTCCAGATCCAGCCAGGCCTTCCCTGCGACCTAGAACAAGCAGAGAAGGGGCCTGCCTGCCCCCTGACCTGGGGAGTTCCAGAACCCATCTGACTGGCACCAGCTGGAAAGACTCCATGGCTCATCAGAGCCCCTCCTCAGCCCCTTCCTGAAACTCCATCTGGCCATTCACCTTCTAGTCCGAATCAAACTGGGCTGGGTTCACAGAGGCTGCAAAATGGTGTTATTTTCTGACTGGGGTCCAACAGTCAGGAGTGGAAAGGGCTGGATTCCAGGGCGCTGGCCCCTAGACAGGAAGGAAGGGGCTGGGGGGAAGAGCTGTTGAGTGACATGACCCTGATTTGTGTCCCCAGGAACTGAAAGGCCAGCCACCTTCTCATCTCTTCCTTTGCTTCCTGATGTGTCTTATTAGCACCTGACAAAAGACAAGACGCCTAAAAAAAATCCATCAGCCTCTGGCCCATGGAGACATGAGCCTCTTTGATTTGACCTTAGCTAAGGCAGGCTTGGGGGGAGTTTTAGGTGGGATGCTTGCTCTTCAGATGGGGGAGTTCTCGAGGCTACAGGGACCAAGCTAGCTTAGGTGCCAGCAGAAACCTTCCCATCTGCCATCCCAAATGGATGTTGCTGCCTCCCACCAGGCTGCAGGATCCTGGTCAAGAACATGCAGTTGGGGAGGAGGGGGGGGGAAAGGGGTGCTGCTAGGTAGGTCAGTGGGTAGAGCACCAGCCCTGAAGTCAGAGGACCTGAGTTCACATCTGGCTTCAGACACTTAACACTTCCTAGCTGTGTGACCCTGGGCAAGTCACTTGACCCCACATGCCTCAGCCAAAAGAAAACAAACACACACACACACAAAAACATGCAGGTGGAGTACTTGGTGGGGAGAGAGTTTAGAACATGGTCCTTAATTCCCTTCCACAGCTGAGACTCTTTGGTTCTGCCCTTCCTAATTGTGTGTCATGAATCTTTCTTGTAAGGGGTGGACAAGTGTTGTCTGCCTCATGGGAGGTCCTCATGGGACCTTGAAGGACCTGCTTCTGGACCCTAGAGCTCCTGGGTGAGGCCCTGACAGTGTATATATGAGCACCTTCTCTGTGGTCCTCTTGGTTCTTACAGATCTGTAAGTGTGGTCGACTGCAGGGACTGTTTCTCCTTTTTCCCCCAAGGCCCAGAATATTCCCCAAGGGATGGCCTGTTAGTTTGTGTTTCCCCAGTGACTAGAAGGACAGACTTGGGTTCAGAGACCTGACTCCAACCCCTGCCTCAGGCAGACACTAGCTGTGTGACCTTAAGTCTTTTCGCACCTCTGCTTGCTCATCTGTCACCTGGGCAGAAGGCTAGCTGCCCCCCACCCGGGAGGTTGTGGGGTTCAGGTGACATACCCCATGCATATTGCTTTGCCTTGCTGCTGCTGCTGTGTAAATACTAGTTACCCTTATGGTCTTAACTGTTGTTTGACAGAAATCTCCTCAGTTCTCTCCTGGGCCAGAGGAGCTCAGTGAACGCAGATACCTCAAAAGGTTTTTTTTTCCTTGTCCCTCAGAATCATCTAGACTAGTTCCAGATGGGTCCCCAGGAGTGGGAGAGAGAAGGGGCAGTAGCCCCTTTTCCTGCCTGGCCTTCCCTGGCTGTGGCATCATGGTCCCCCTGCTGTTATTGTGTCTGACCCTTCCTGGTCTTCTCCCCCAGAAGCCCTGCTGGATTTGTGAAGGCCTGACAGTGAGTAGGATAGCTGTCCTGGCTCAGCTGAGTCAGGGCAAGATTCTGTGTCAGGCCTGGATGACCACATGGGGCATATTGTCTTTGGTCCCAGGGTGGAGTATTCTCCATATGGGGGTTTTGGTCTTTATCTCCTGCCCCGGGCTACAGCTCTACCTGGAGAGTCTCTTGTCTCTTAACATTTTTATTTTGTCGTCTTTAACATTTAATTCAACAAGTCTTTATTAAGTGCCTTTTCTGTGTTAATACTAATAACAATAACAAAAAGCTTTCCTTTTTCCCCCAAGAAGCTGGGAGATGGTCTTTTTCCCTACTCTCACTCATTATCCATATGAAAAAACCTGTTCCATAGTTCATAGTTTGACCTAAACAGGACCTTTCAGGAGAACATATGGATTGACTTCTATTCTCGAAATGTGATCATTGAGGCTGCAGGTGGGAAATGGTGTTTTTTCAGATGAAGTGACTCGATCTTTTATAGGTGAGATTAGAACTCACATCATCTGACATTGCACTGGTTTTCCCACTGTAGTACAGTGTTCCAGGTTCCCTGGGCTTCTCAGGGCTCCCAATCTCAACCTCTGACAAATTACTTCTTCCACTACTGGAAACTGGAGAGGCCAAGGGTGAAAGTGTCAGATACTTTAGCCATGAGTAACTGGATATCTTATTTCATCTCTTGAAGCATCTCCTGCAAACTGCAAGGGGGATAGTTAATTATCTACTCTGGTCCCATTTCTCCCCATCTCAATGAAATGGATTGTATAGACGCATTTGTGTCTGTAGTTGAAAAAAAAAAAAACCCTTTTGAGTAAAGAAGCCACCAATGCTTCCTCAATCCTTTCACTTTTCTTGTCTTCCTACCCTTAGTTTTATTCCCTAATGTCCATCACTGGGTGAAAATGACTCTTGGGCCTCCCCTTTAAGATTTTTTTTTTTTAATTCTTGAATTCAGTTTCTCTTCTATCTCATAGATGTAGACGCTTGCTTCAGACTTGTTACTGTGGGATGTAGAGAGCATTGGCAGAGATTCTCACTAGTGTTGTAGAATTTTAGGTGCTTCTAGCAAGGGTGACTTGGAGCATTATATATTCCTATTTTTCCATGATCTTGTATTTTGTGTCTGTTGTGCTGACATATATAAATCACTTTCAAGAAGGGCTTTCCTATTGTGTCCGCAGCATATAGCACTTGGTTTAAAAAAGAGTGGCTTAATCGCTTCTTGATTAAAGTTACTTTTACTCGTCTGATGAGCCACATGGGCTCTGCAGACTCAACTTAATAGGCTATTTTCTTCTCCACTGTGAATCACAGAAAACGTTGAGGCTGGGTCCCCAGCGTTGAGTGGGAAAGGGGGCAATTTCCTCCCTCCCACCGGCCTCCATGTGGCCGTGGGTACGTGGCTGCACTTATATTTTGCATTTTTTTGAGCTTAGATAGATGGGTATACCTGGTACCCAGGACGCAGGGTGGCCCTCGTAACAGGAGGAGCGGACAGGGCCCAGCACACTCCAGGGTTGCTCCCGGACCTCCCGGAGCTTTTGTTTCTAGTGTTTGTGAGTCTGCACAGTGACTTGTGTCCAGACCTCTTCGCGCCGGAATAAAGGACTTGTTCTGGACTCTCTAAAGCTGCTCTGGCCTTGTTCTTTGCCTCTCTTTTCAGGGAGGCCATCGGGGAGGGGGAGGGCACTGCGGACAACGAGGACTTAAAGCATCGCACGGGACACGGGGGGAATTTCAGGGGCGCACACAGTGCCTTCCAGTCTCTGAGCCTAGGCCTCGATTAACCTCCCTCAGGGAGAGCCTGGGTGGGCCGTCCCAGAGCGGACCTAAGACAAAGCTGAAGCCTGGGCTCAGTGGTCAGAGCCTCCCCCTCCGCCCCGCTGGTCACCGCGTCAGGGACCAGAAGCAGAAGCCCGCCTCGCCGTGACGCCCCTAGATTGGGCGGTCCCCCTCAGATCTCCAGGCATGCTGGGCGTGACTAGCGAGGTCCTCCCATACTTATCTGAGAGTAGGGGGTGCTGTTTACTAGACTGAAGAACCAGCGCGCTCTGGCCCGCGTTCCTCCTCGTTAGGAAGCAGGTAACTGTTCTCGCGAAAGTCGGACCTGCGCGCCGCGAGAGGAAGGGACGCAGCGCGTTGCATGCTGGGGCCTATTCTGACAGAGGGTGGAGAATCTCGTTTGCCCTGCTGTCCGGAAGGGACCAATTTGAGTATCGTGCCACACTTCCTCTGTCCAGATCTCGCTCTCGTCGCGGTTCTCTCGCGGGGCTGGGAAAGGGCCGCTGCTGCTCTCCCCCGCTCGGGATGCTGCGGGCCCTGAGGTCCCCGGAGCCACCCTGGACGACGTATGAGAGGAACCGTGACTCTGCTGCCAGGTAAGGAACGAGGGGCTTTGCGGGGACCGGGCCTGGCCGGGCGGGGTGGGACAGCGCATTGGCCCTGGCGTCCCGGGCCTAGTTCCCCTTGTAGGACTGTGACGTCTGCTGAAGATGTCTGGTTGCCTCTCGGGCCAGGCCTCTCGCTGCTCCAGGCCGGAACCACCCTCACGCCGCCTCCCCTGGGGCACGGGGGGCCTGGGAATCTGGGTGGGGGAGGGGAGCCGCTGTCAGTTTCTGCTGAAAGTGACATCCTCAGGACTGCACCGGTACGTCCCGCTTACCTCCCGAGGACCTCCGCGGCTGGGCAGGATGCTCTGCGGGATCCCGCACAAATGCCCCGCCCCGGCTTGTCCCAGACTTGGGCTGCGGCCCCCGCGGGGATGGCAGCGGGGCCGTTGGTTTGCCGAACCAGGGGAGCGCGGGGGTGAGAGGCCTTCGTGCCCAGCCCACTCTTGGCCCGTGACTCCAGCCCTGCAGAGCCTGTGTCCTGTCTTAGTGCAGGGGATTGACATTAGCTGGAGGGGCAGGACCATCCAGCTCCTTGTATTCCTTTGTCCTCTGTAAGGACTTAGCTCGCACCTGCAGGAGAGAAGGATGAGGCTTGGAGCCATCTGCAGCCAGGCCATACTCTAAAACCAGTGTGCTTGGGGCTCAGCCCACTCTGAGCACTGATCTGCTCCCTCTTTTTTAATTATTATTATAGCTTTTTATTTACAAAACATATGCATGGGTAATTTTTTTCAACACTGACCCTTGCAAAACCTTCTGTTCCAAATTTTCCCCTCCTTCCCCCATTCCCTCCCCTAGATAGCAGGTAGTCCAATATGTGTTAAATAGGTTAAAATATGTTAAATCCAATATATACATATTTATATAGTTATCTTGCTGGACAAGAAAAATTGGATCTTAAAAAAAAAAAAAACCTGAGGCAACCAAACAATATCAGAAAAAGTGAAAATGCTAGGTTGTAATCCGCACTCAGTTCCCACACTCCTCTCTCAGGGTGTAGATGGCTCTCTCACTGAACAGTTGGAACTGGTTTGAATCACCTCATTATTGAAGAGAGCCACGTCTATGAGAATTGATCATCATATAGTCTTGTTGTTGCCGTGTATAGTGATCTCCTGGTTCTGCTCATTTCACTCAGCATCAGTTCATGTCAGTCTCTCCAAGCCTCTCTGTATTCATCCTGCTGGTCATTTCTTACAGAACAATAATTGTTCTGTAAGAAACGACCAGCAGGATGATTTCAGAGAGACCTGAAGAGACTGACATGAACTGATGCTGAGTGAAATGAGCAGAACCAGGAGATCATTATACACTTCAACAACGATATTGTATGAGAATGTATTCTGATGGAAGTGGATTTCTTTGACAAAGACTCAATTTCAATTGATAAATGATGGACAGAAGCAGCTACACCCAAAGAAAGAACACTGGAAAATGAATGTGAACTATTTGCATTTTTGTTTTTCTTTCCGAGTTGTTTTTACCTTCTGAATCCAATTCTCCCTGTGCAACAAGAGAACTGCTCAGTTCTGCACACATATATTGTATCTAGGATATACTGTAACCTATTTAACATATATAGGACTGCTTGCCATCTAGGGGAGGGGGTGGAGGGAGGGAGGGGAAAAATCAGAACAGAAGCGAGTGCAAGGGATAATGTTGTAAAAAAAATTACCCTGGCATGGATTCTGTCAATATAAAGTTATTATAAAATAAAATAAAAAAATAAACTGAGTGGCAAAAAAAGAACAATAATATTCCATAACATTCATATTCCATAATTTATTCAGCCATTCTCCAACTGCTGGGCATCCACTCAGGTTCCAGTTTCTGGCCACTATAAAGAGGGCTGCCACAAACATTTTGGCACATACTGGTCCCTTTCCCGCCTTTAAAATCTCTTTGGGATATAAGGCCAGTAGTAACACTGCTGGGTCAAAGGGTATGTGCAGTTTGATGACTTTTTGAGCATAATTCCAAATTGCTCTCCAGAATGACTGGATCTATTTACAGTTCCATCAACAATGTACCAGAGTACCAGTTTTCCCGCATCCCCTCAACATTCATCATTATCTTTTCCTGTCATCTTAGCCAATCTGAGAGATGTATAGTGGTTTCTCAGGGTTGTCTTAATTTGTATTTCTCTGAATAATAGTGATTTGGCTTCTCCTCTTCTTGAGACTGTCCAAAATTGCCATAGGTGGATCCATGAATTTATAGGAGTACTCCTTTCCCCCTTCCACATTTTGCCATGCTGAGAAATGTAAGCATATTTTCATATAGACCAATGTGAAACCATGACTACCTTTACAACAAATTATTTTCTTGGTCTTTTTATTTTTTGTTGTTGTTGTTCCTGTACTACCAGGTTTGATGGATAGGACACTGAGCTTATTATCAGAGGATAAAGTCCATGATTAAATTCTTGGGGGACCTTGGTCTGGTGTTATTTCTTCCAATTGTCCTGAGTTATTTTGTTTTGTTTCCTTTTTTTTTTTTTTTTAACTGTAAAAGGAATGAGGCTGACATATTACAGGTTACAAATAGCCAGATAAGAATATACCCCAAATCTGGCAAACTAATTTTTAAGTTATTTCATGCAAAACAATGTTGTTGGGGACAGAGGTGCCATATCTAAGGCTAAACTAGGTGACTAATAAGATCAAGCTCCGAACTTTCTGTCCTTGGTTCCCCTATCCTCTGGACTGTAATCTTGTCTCCCCACATTTCCCTTTCCTGCTGGAAGGTTATTCCACCCTCATACTTTTAAGGTTAGATCTTTCCAGGATGCAGGTAAGATGGGAAGAAACCTCATCTCTGGGTTCACTCCTTGCACTGAAAGAGGAGATGCTCTCATAGTGTATCATACTCTTTAGAAGCTTTGCAGAAGAGCCCTCCATAAATAGGTGTTTATTTTCCTGAAGGAGTTCAGAAGGAAACCTTGGTGAAGAAGCTTACCCCACCACACTGCCTAGGAACCTGGAAGGTCTTGCCTTGATGAGAAGTCTGGAATAGGAACTCCCCTGGTTTTGTGCTTTCCTTACCATGTAGCATTTGATCCCTCCCTGCATTCATGGGCACTTCTCAGATGGGTATATGAGGCCTAAGGACCTGAAGAGCCTTGGGACAGGGCCAGTGGGACAGAAAGGACAGGTCTCCAAGCCAGGCCCTCCCTCTTGCTCCTGCCATTCTTCATTATTTCATGGTCACACCTACAGATGGGTAGTGGGCTGCATTTTGCTTGGGAGAAGTTGCTCTGACGAATGAGAAAAGTCTCAGGTCTGACAAACTGTATAAACATTGGGGAGTATCCTCTGTGGTGGGAGGAAAACAAAAGGAACCCCAAGATCCTCAGCACCTGGGAAATCTTATGGTGACCTCGTGTGCAGTCTTTCTGACTTAATATTGTTCTTTTTTTCCAGGAACTCCATTCCCTGCCCAGTCCTGGCAAGGCCAACATGCACAAACTGACGGTTGGTGATGTTCCCCAGGCCTGGGGAACCTGGAGAACCTTGGGAAAGGCTACATCTGTAGCCCAGGTTTGAGAAGAGCCCCCAGACTCAGTTTCCCTTCCTGCAGGACATGCTGAGCCTTGACTGTTTCCCTGCCTATGGCCAGCTCTTTGTCAGCAAAGCAGACAGGGCTGCCTCCCAAATGGAGAGTGCCCAAGACTCCTCGCTGGAGCCTGCTGTGGGCCGGTCTGCAGCTGCCACCTTGACCTCTTAGCTGACCCAGAAGTGGGGAGCCAGCCCTCCCCATGTGGAACAGAGCCCCTTGGAGGAGCTGGGGCTGAACAGCCCTACTCTGCCAAGCTGCTGAGGAGAGGGAGCCAGCCCCTCTTGGGGGGCCCTCCCCACCCTCCCCTCTCCAGACCAGCAGTGTCTCAGAGACATCCCAAGACACAAGATGCCTGGGCTCCAGTCAGAAAAAACAGCTTCTCCAGCCACTCCTTACCGGGCAGCCCTTAGGATGGCCTGGGTGGATCTCTTGGCAGGGCATCTGGAGGGGCAGCTGCTGGGTCAGCCTGGCCATAGCCACCACTACCAGCAGCAGCACAAGTGACTTACAGGGACATGGAGCTGGGTCTGTCCAGATCCAGCCAGGCCTTCCCTGTGACCTAGAACAAGCAGAGAAGGGGCCTGCCTGCCCCCTGACCTGGGGAGTTCCAGAACCCATCTGACTGGCACCAGCTGGAAAGACTCCATGGCTCATCAGAGCCCCTCCTCAGCCTCTTCCTGAAACTCCATCTGGCCATTCACCTTCTAGTCCGGATCAAACTGGGCTGGGTTCACAGAGGCTGCAAAATGATGTTATTTTCTGACTGGAGTCCAACAGTCAGGAGTGGAAGGGGCTGGATTCCAGGGCACTGGCCCCTAGACAGGAAGGAAGGGGCTGGGGGGAAGAGCTGTTGAGTGACATGACCCTGATTTGTGTCCCCAGGAACTGAAAGGCCAGCCACCTTCTCATCTCTTCCTTTGTTTCCTGATGTGTCTTATTAGCACCTGACAAAAGACAAGACACCTAAAAAAAATCCATGGGTCAGAGCCTCTTTGAGGCTTAGCTAAGGCAGGCTTGGGGGGAGTTTTAGGTGCGATGCTTGCTCTTCAGATGGGGGAGTTCTCGAGGCTGCAGGGACCAAGCTAGCTTAGGTGGCAGCAGAAACCTTCCTGTCTGCCATCCCAAATGGATGTTGCTGCCTCCCACCAGGCTGCAGGATCCTGGTCAAGAACATGCAGGTGTGGGGAGAGAGTTTAGAACATGGTCCTTAATTCCCTTCCACAGCTGAGACTCTTTGGTTCTGCCCTTCCTAATTGTGTGTCATGAATCTTTCTTGTAAGGGGTGGACAAGTGTTGTCTGCCTCATGGGAGGTCCTCATGGGACCTTGAAGGACCTGCTTCTGGACCCTAGAGCTCCTGGATGAGGCCCTGACAGTGTGTATATGAGCACCTTCTCTGTGGTCCTCTTGGTTCTTACAGATCTGTAAGTGTGGTCGACTGCAGGGACTGTTTCTCCTTTTTCCCCCAAGGCCCAGAATATTCCCCAAGGGATGGCCTGTTAGTTTGTGTTTCCCCAGTGACTAGAAGGACAGACTTGGGTTCAGAGACCTGACTCCAACCCCTGCCTCAGGCAGACACTAGCTGTGTGACCTTAAGTCTTAATCACCTCTGCTTGCTCATCTGTCACCTGGGCAGAAGGCTAGCTGCCCCCCCCAGGGAGGTTGTGGGGTTCAGGTGACATACCCCATGCATATTGCTTTGCCTTGCTGCTGCTGCTGTGTAAATACTAGTTACCCTTATGGTCTTAACTGTTGTTTGACAGAAATCTCCTCAGTTCTCTCCTGGGCCAGAGGAGCTCAGTGAACGCAGATACCTCAAAAGATTTTTTTTTCCTTGTCCCTCAGAATCATCTAGACTAGTTCCAGATGGATCCCCAGGAGTGGGAGAGAGAAGGGGCAGTAGCCCCTTTTCCTGCCTGGCCTTCCCTGGCTGTGGCATCATGGTCCCCCTGCTGTTATTGTGTCTGACCCTTCCTGGTCTTCTCCCCCAGAAGCCCTGCTGGATTTGTGAAGGCCTGACAGTGAGTGGGATAGCTGTCCTGGCTCAGCTGAGTCAGGGCAAGATTCTGTGTCAGGCCTGGATGACCACATGGGGCATATTGTCCGTGGTCCCCACATAGGGGATTTTGGTCTTATTTGGTGTCCCCTTTGTCTCCTGCCCAGGACTGCAGTTCTGTCTGCCAGGAGGATTTCTCTCACTGTCTCCTCCTTCTATATATAAGGAAGTCTGCCCCTCACTGTATCACCTCGCTTCTATGTAATACAATTCAAAAAGGCTTTATTCAGGCCTCCTCTGGGTCCAGTGTTAGGGACAGAAAAATACTTTGAAAAGTCCTCTCTTACCCAACGAGCTAGGAGCAGTTATTTCTCCACTCCTCATCCACATGGGAGATTTTGAGCAGGACAAGACCCTAGTGGCAAGCTCTATGATCTGATTCCTTCATTGCATGCTCATGGAAACTGAGGCCCCATATGGTTAGGCACTTTTTCCAAGGAGAAACAGGCTCAGGAAATCTTTGATTGATTGGTCCCTGTCTTCTGATTCCAAATGGAAATTTTATTCTGTGCTGGAGAAGTGGTCTCTCCTGGGGAAGCTGAAGGTCAGTGTGATAGAGCTTAGCTTTAGGTCACTGGGACATTCAGTGGTAGCCCATTCCTGCTGCAGGAATCCCAGAAGTGTCTGCTGACCCTCAGAGAATGGGCAAGAACTGTTCCCTTTTCCATTCTAGACAACTGGGGATGTAGAGGGGTGTCTGGGCAATCCATCAATGGAGAAAAATCCTGTTTTGAGGGAAAGGCCTGCTCTCCTTCCCACACCCTGTCTCTCTTCCTGTTATCTTCCTCATCTACCACCTGTCCAAATCTCTCTGCCCTTGGAGTGCTTGACCCAAAGCCCCAAGAACCCTGCTGTCCCTTGTTCTTCCAGCATTGTCATGATTGCCTTCTGACAGGATACAGGCTGCTTAGAGGGAGCATGGGTTAGATGCTTTGAGAGGGAGTGTGGGTGTGTGTGGGTGTGTGTGGGTGTGGTAAATGGGTACTTTCCATTAACCATGTATTTTATTTCTGTGTACTGAGGTGTCTATATGATGATCCTCAAGGGGGGGAGGGGTTAATTTTTTTTTTTTTTTATGTCCTCACTAGCAGCAAGTTTAAAGCTGGGAGGGTTTAATCACTTTTGTAATCGCTTGTTAATTGTTTAAGATTCTTTTAATTGTCTGCTGAAACAAGAGTTCAGTAGAATTAGTCAGTACAAAAAGGGCTACTTTCCTTCCCCACGGTGAATCCTGTAAAGTGGTTCCAGGTGGGTCCCCAGAGTTGGGTGGGAAGGGGGACGATTGTCCTCTCTCCCACCTGGCCTCCATATGGCCACGAGGCCATCCCTAAAGAGTGAGTGTGTGTGTGTGTGAGCAGCATGTTTGGCACCTCTGAGTGGGTCCGGGTGGATGGTCCTGAGGCATGTATGGGTGTTATGTGTGGGTTGCGTTTCTGTGGTTGGGTGTGTATCCTTTATTAATAGTAAGTAAATGTGTATCCGGGTCTCCAGCAATTGGCTGGGTTTCTAGATTGTAAAAGCTGTCCATGTTAGGAGAGGTCTGTGGATGGGCACCTGGCTTTTCCACAGTGTTGTCTGGAAAGCTGCTTTCAGTAGCGAATGCCCACCCTCCTACCAGGAGGGCTCAGACAGGGCCCAGCCTAGGAGGCCGTCTCCCTTTGCAAGTGGCTCGCCCCGGACATCTCCCAGCATTGTCCCTCTCGTGATTCTGTAAGTCAACGCAGTGTCCAGACCTCTTCTCCGAGCCGGAATAAAGGACTTATTCTGGACCCTATCCGAGCTGCTCTTGTCCTTTGTCTCCTTTTGGGAAGGCCCCGAGGAATCGGGAGGGAGGAGGAGGGGGATGGGAGAATGCGGGCGAGGAGCCCACAACAAAGGGCATCCCAAGGGACGAGGGAGGAAACCGGCACACACAGGTCCGGTTCCACTTCCAGCCTCCGGGCCCAGGCCTCGTTAAACCTCCCCGAAGGAGAGCCGGCGTTGGCTGCTCCTAGAGCCTACAAGGGCGAAGCCCAATCCTGGTCTCCACTTCCCTATCCAGTCACGGTGCCTGGTATCTGAAGCAGAAGCCCCGCCTCTCCTGTCGTCATTGGACCGGGCGGTCCCTGGCAGATCTCCGGGCATCTCGGAATGCCCGCCCTCAGCATGACTCGTGAGGTCCTCCCAGATGTGTTCGGGAGTAGGGGGAGCTGTTGTCACACTAAAGAACTGGCCCGGTTTTTCCCGCGTTGGTTCCTCGCTAGGAAGCACGTAACCGCCTTCTCGATGGCCTAGAGCGGGCCCTCTTGGGTAAGGGCGCAGCGCCGCGCGTCGTGTCCATGGCGACGGCGCTCGGGGAGGATTGGGGGAGAGAGGAAGAGTAGTGCGCACCCGACTCCTCCTTCATGGGGGTGTGGACGGTGGCTGGCGAGGCTCCGACAGCTTTGCTATCCTCAAGGTTGATAGGAAGAAATGAGGCGCCCTCTCTTTAAGCAGTCACGTGCAGCTCCGCTTCTGGCCTAGCCGCGCCGCCTCCCTGGTGGGCTCGCGCCGCGGTCCTGCTGCGGAGGCGGGGCGGAGCCTGGAGGCGGCCGCTGCTGTCGCGCTCGGCCGCCCAGGACGCTGCGGTCCCTGCGGCTGCCCGGGCGGCGGCCGGCCAGCAGACGGGCGGGCGGGCAGTGGGGACCAAGACTCTCTTCCCGGTAAGGAAGGACGGCCCTCTGGGCGACGGTGTCGCGCCGGGCCTGGGCGGGCGGGGCGGGGCGGGGCCTGGCCTTGGTCTTGGTCTGGATAGCTTTGGCCGGTTCCCAAACTGCTGGGCTGCGGTGCCTGCTACGTGTGGTGGGGCTGCGGAGCCCGAGAAAGAGCGGCCGCGGGGGAAACGGAGGCCCGGTCCTTTTACGGGTTCTCCCGAGTTCCTGGCTACGATCGGGCCTCTACTTCCCCGCCCGGGCGCGCCCTTGAACTTCCCCTGGGTCCTAGGCCCAAGTTGGGGTGAGAGCTGTGCCTCCCGGCCGGAGGACACAACCAGCGGGCCGCCCGAGGCCGCAGTCCCCGGACGCTGCCTCCCGAGGGCCGTAGGGATTTGTGGGCCTAGGGGAGGGTGGTCGGGACGGAGTGTTACTGTCAGTTCAGCTGACGGCTTTGGGTGCTCTACCCCGTCCCCCCAGTCGCTGGAGGCAGAGAGCCGGGAGCTAGCCTGGGATCTCTGAACCCGCGGAACTTGGGCTTCAGGTGCTCTCTGGCCATCGCCTTGTTTGCTACCTATGCTCCCGCTGTCGTTTTCCTTTATTTATATAAACAAATAGTCATCACAGAGAATTACCGGGTTTTCTTGCTATTCCATGTCTCACTCAGCATTCCCAAAGTAGTTTCTAGTGCTCGGGACCGCCCCATTGACCATGGTGGCCTCGGGCGCTGTCCCACTGTGCCCCTCTCCCCACCACTCCCACATTCCGTGCCCTTTCCAGAGCGCATCCGGTTGTCGGGGTGCGTGTTCCCATTGGAAAGCGCCAAGTGTCCCAGGCTCCCAGGAGTGCCTTTGATAAGTTAGATGACCCAAGTCAGGGATTCATCGCAACAAGAAACGTTACATTGACACCCCCTGTAGGCGCCAAGTGCTCCGCTGGGCATCCACAGAGAAAATAGAAGAGTAGTTCTCATCCTACTGGGGAGACACTGTATGCGGCCAAGTTGGTGTAAAAGTCAGAAAAAGCAATCTCGGGGTAAGTGGAGAGGGGAGCGGGGCAGATGAAAGCCCAGTCGGTAGTGCTGGGACCAGGGTCTGGAAAACCAGAGTTCACATGCAATTACTGGCAGAGTGACTCTTGGCAACTCACTTAACTTGTTTGCCTCAGTTTTCTTATCTGTAAAATGTGGATAATAATCGATATTGTGAGATAATCCTTTTAAAGCAGCACAGTGCCTGGTCACTTTGTAGCAACTGTATAAAGGCTTATTCCCTTTCCCCTCCCAACCTCATCATATGCCTCAGGACAGGTTTTGTCTAAGAAGCAGAGCTTGGGCCATTGCTTGGGAACATAGCATATAGTACTGTTTGTAGATACTCAAAAAGATATGAAAGAACAGTATTCAATTGTCTCACGTGGGCACTCTCTGATTCATCTTGCTTTCTCCTCTAGTTGTCATAAATATTGCCACCAGTACTTTCTCTCAGTTCAGTAAAACCTTATGGGGATTTGCAAATAGTGAGCTTCCATATCTGCCTTTGGGTCATGTTTATCGTTCTTCTAAAAGTAACATCCTTGGAGCTGAGGTGGCACACATTCGTGTTTTCATTCTTCCAAATTAGATCATTGATGAAAAGTTAGTGTAGAAATAATGGAGGCATCTTAGGACAACTTGACTAGTCATATTTCTAAGAAGAAAGTTAAAGGCTTGTCTTGTTCTTACCTCAGCCTTGGTCATCTTCAGAAAGGTACTGAATACAATGATAATATTTAACTGAAGATGGTATGCTGAACATTCTTCATCATTGACTCCTCCTTTTAATAACAAACTAAATTTTCTCTAGCTTGGATCTTGCCCCTATATTTCTGTCTCTGTGAGTTCTTCCATAGTCTGACATGACCATCATAATACAGATGACTAAAATAAAGAGGAAGTTATAGAATAATCACCTCTTTCCTTTACTTGAAGAAAACAAACAAGTAATGGAATTTGAAACACTACTGAACCTACTATTCTAAAATGCAAAATAATTTTACTTTAATCTTTTGGATTTGGAAATGCTCACAGGCACCTCAGCTATCTTATGGTTTATTCTTAGTTTTCCAAGAATCTCTCTGTAGAAGTTTATATTTTTAAAAATTTGGTCCCTTTAGTAAAGGAAATCAAACATATTTTGAATAATCTCACCAGAATTTTCTCCTTTTGATTTTTCTTCCCATGTTAATTAGCTATTCTTTGTTTTAGATTAGCATGAATTAGTGTGATTCTTTTGTTCAGCATTTTTAAATGTCTACACATTCAGTGATCTTTGAACCATTTCTGAGTCAAAGTTTTCTGACCACAGCTATTGATTTTCAATACTGTGTTTTTGTGTAATTTTAATTCATGATGCTATTTTTTAAAGGCACAATTGTCCACCTTGGGCTAATTTCAGAGATCCATATAATTTCATCAAAGACGTTGTTTTTTTTTCTTTTTCTGCCTAAGGTTTTGTTAGTTTGGAGGGTGGTTTGGTGGAGGGTTTTCCGTCCATGTCTTCTGCTTTTACCTAGACCCATACTGTCCAGGTTTCTACTGCTGAAACTCATGCCTATTCAATCATTTCAGCTCTGGGAAGGAAGAGAAATGGGAGTGAGAACGTTGAGCCTTTCCTGGCAGTTCTTGATAGTTCTGGTTTTGATCCTGCAAATCTTGTCCGCGTTGGATTTTGACCCATACAGAGTCCTAAGGGTCAGCCGCACAGCCAGCCAGGCTGATATTAAAAAGGCTTATAAGAAGCTCGCCCGGGAATGGTAGGTGGAACAAATCATAAATAGAAGTTTAATATGAGCATAGCACTTTCAAAAGGGCCATATAGCCTAAAATTGGATTGATTAGCTTTAATGTTTGTATCTCTCTACATTTATACTATATACCTATATGAAACATTTACCAATGAGTCACCTTTTTTTCCTCCTATATTTTTGAGTAATTAGGTTTAAAGTTCATGGCAACACTGTAGTTTGATCAGTAACAGTGAGAGCTATATAATTCACAATGTCTTTTCCTATACATTTTCTCATTTGACCTTTGTAGTTATCCTTGGAGTTTGGGCAAGTATCATTTTCCCAGTTTGCCGGAGGAGGCAGCGGATACAGACTCACAAAGTGATTTTCCCTTAGTCACACAAACATGAAGTGGCAGAGGCAGGACTATGATCAGCTCCCACTCTGTCTTCTTGCCACTTTATTGTTTCATTTCTTTGTTTAGTACCAATTCTTTTAAAAAAGAGTATTTCAGAAATTACTAAAACTGAGAAAGTATTTCTATTTAAAAGGAAATACCTTTTAGGGGAAAAAAAATATGGTTATAGGTGTATATAGATGGGTACATACACATGCAAACTTTTAAGTATAAGTACAGGAACCATCTTTTACCTTTCTCTATATCCTCAGTACTTACTTAACCTAATGCCTGGCACATCGTGGGTGGTTAATAAATGCTTATAACTAACAGAATGGGAAGGTGAGAGGCTTGATATAGAGAAATTTAGTGGTTTGGCTGATAATTTAAATTTTGGTTTATATATAACAAACTGATAATCTAAAATAATTTTTGCTGAAATACATGACTGCTCACTGCAGTGAGCAGTCTAGTGAATAGAACTGGTCTTTGAGTCAAAAAGAATTAGATTTAGGAATTGTCTTTGTGGTGCTAGGTGGACACTTCACCTTCTTTGAAAAAGACCCTAGGGAGGATTAGTAGAGGAGTTCCCATTAACAACCGTTGGATAGAAGTGATCAGAACAGAGAGACACAGAATTCTAGAAAGACCCTCAATCGAATCTCTACCACCCCCTTCCAGTTACTTACTACTGGCAGAAATTCCAGTCTTGGCAACTCTCTTGACTTCAGTTTCCATATCTGTCAAATGAGGCCTTTGACACCCCTTTCATTCCTGAGCTTCTGATCTTATGATATGTACAAAGCTAGCAGCAGGTAAAAAATGAGGTGGGGGAAAAACCTTAATGAATAGAAATTGGATCTTAGGCAAATAGTGGAATATTAAATGAAGTCATATTACCTTCTGTTCCCAGATTTCTCATACTATTTTCATAACATCTTGTTCCTGTTAATAAATATTATAACAGCTTTGCCAACAATAGATAAAATTGCCTGACTAGCTGACTGAAAGGATATGGTTTCATGGGTGGGTATTGAGGAACCAGGGAAATAGTACTGGATTTAAATTCTCTCTGAAACAGAGGGATCTGCTTCTGTGGTCTTGACCAAGTTACTAAATCTCTCTTAAACTGAATTTCCTTATCTGTAAAATGGAGATTAATAATAGCACCTACCTCACAAAGCTTTGTAAAGATCCATCAAGATAATGCCTATAAGGCATATTGCAAGCCTTCAAGAAGGAAGGAATAGCAAGGCTCCAGGGCTGCCTGGGAACCTGGCAGGTACTGCAGTACAGAAGGTCTGCTAAGGGGTCTGAAATAAGAATGACCATATATCTGGGGCTTCCTTTACCATCACATGGTATTGATGCCTCTCTGCATCCATGGGAGAGAGGGAGGACAATTTCCAAGTGGGCATTGTAAGACCCAGGAACCTGAAGAGCCTTGGGCCAGGCCCAGTGGGACAAAAGGGTCAGGTCTTAAAAGCCATTTTTTCCTGTTATTATTCTTTGACTTCATGGTCATACCTATGGGTAGGTGGTGCTGTTTAGTTGAGAGAATTTGCTCTGACAAATAAGAAAAGACTCTGGATCTGGCAAATTTCGTATACATTTGGGGAGTATCATCTGTGGTGTGAGGAAAACAAACCAGAGTTCCAAAATCCTTGGCACTCGTGAAGCCTGACTCAAGATTTTTTCTTGACTTCATATCAGCATTTCCTTCAGGGTGCCTCTTCACCCCACAGTGTAATGCTTTTCTATCAATATCCAGTTTTCTGTTTGGCCTCTTTATTTTTTGATGTAAACACTCAATATCAGTAATGTTGTAATTACTTCATATGACAACATCATTCTTTAAGGCATCTCCCCTTTATAAGATGTTTTAAGAACTCTTACTGAATTGTTTTTTATCATAAGTGAATGGAGGGAGATAGCTTCACATTTTCATCTTCCAGAACTGAACAAGGTTCTGTTACTTTAATTCATTGAATTATTTGCTATTTTCTTTGACATTCATTTTCCTGAAAGTATTCATTCACAATAGGTATAGATCGTGAACGTTTGTGAAATTTTTCTTTGCTCTTATATTTCCATTACACCCTTATGCCCAATTACTGAAACTATGGAAATGTTTCCTAATGGAAAGAATTGAAATTTTTGATACAAAATAGTGTATACCTCTCTGTTTTGACAAATAGACCTAGAAGTATGAGCTACATAAAGTCAAGTGAAATTTGGAAATATGGTGATCTATGGTCTTTGATACGTCTTGTCTTACTGAGTTTTTATTCTTTCTTGGGCTTCTCAAAACTTCACCCTCATCTTTACAAAGCCATTTTGAGGGGGAAACTTAAAATGATATGTAGTCTCCATTTCTTGTATATTCTTAAGGTTTTGTTGTAGTCTTAACCTACTTTTTCCTTTAGAAAGACTTTTTCCAATAGATTAGTGAGTCTTGCAGAATTTTTTTTCAGACTTTTAGCCTCCCCCTCAAAAAAAAGATATAAAATGAATTGGAAAAAAATGGAAAAAAAGATATAAAATGAGTACTTTAGCAAACTGCGTTGTATGTTGTTGTGTTGCTTTCTGTTAGAATTGGTAAGACCCTCAGAAATTTTCTAGGCCAATCCTTGTTGGACTTCATCAAAGCGCTTTTCTCACTATAATTTTATTTATTCAGAAGTTGCCAGACCAGGCATCAAATCGAATATTTCCTTCATAGTAGACAGAAGAATTGACCCAGCTTTGGAGACCATTTGTTATTATTTTAAAATGTAAAAGACTCAACTTTGATTTTTGAAATTATTTCACAGTAATTAAAATGACACTAAGACAACAGTAGAGAGATGATTTCTAGTTATGCCCACTATAAAGAATTCTCCCCACTACCATCATTCCACTGTAAACTGAAAGCTTTTTTCTTTTGGCTCCCCACCTGCTTTTTCTATGTAGCCAACTTTGTTTAGTTACCAAACTAACTTCAAGCATTTCTCTTTTGACTCAGCCTCTTTATACGTTTAATTTTCCTATTATGTTAAAGAATTTGGTTGATTACAACATTTTTCTCTTCAGTTTTTAAAAGCTAAGTTTAGGCAACTGAAGCATTTTCACGCGCTATCCAAAGGCATAATGTTAGAACTACTTTCTTATTTTCATGAGGCAAAAGCTTTACAATAATTGGCCACATTGCTTGTTTTTTTCCTAACAAATAGCTCAGCTTTTTCTCCCTTTCTGCCCCAGATAATGTCATTGATTATATTAAATGTTAAATTTTAAGTTGTTTCATTTTATGGTAAACATTTTGGGTGTTTTGTTTCTGTAAAGTCAAAGGACTTTTGTTCTTCAGATAATTTCCAGTGACAGATTGATCAACTTTAGATTCTTCCTTATTCCAAAGAGGTAGTTATTTACATTTCTGAAGAAACTAGTAGAAAAAAATTTGTACAAAAAGTCCTGAAAGAGCTAGTAGAAAAGATTTTGTACAAAAAGTATTTCATTTCATCAAGTGAAAATTGAATCTTTCAACTAACACATAATTATTGAACACCTACTAGGGGCAGACTTTAGTATTAGCCACTGGGTATATAGTTTTAGAAGATTGTCCAAGCCCCCAGAAAGCTTATAAATCTCTGTATGGAGAAAAGGACATTAGCACATTAAAAGGCAGTATATCATTAATTGTCAAGTAAGTAATCTAGACTGCCTATATTATTGGCTCAGATTTATTATATTTTGTGTTTAAATGAATTTTAATAGTCAAATTTTGAAATCTCATGGGCCCCTTTGCTCATAGAGAACACTAACAAGTGCTCATGCCATAGGTTAGCTACCACACGGGAACCCAAGTGACCACCTTTAGTAGGAGATCAGCTCCTTTCTGCTTTTCAGAATGTGATGGTTCCTAAGCAGATTCATTGAGTAATAGAAGTTCAATCTGAGCCATCAGATTTAACCAAGGAGAATGCTTGTGCACACTATTCCAAGGCTGCAGTGATATTTTCTCTTGCTCTTGGAGAAGAAGTAGGTTCTTGCTGATGGGTATAACCATTAGCCAAATTTAGCACTAGTTACTTGTCACTAGATTAATTTCAAAACATAGTCATGTCCTACTTCTTTGTAATGAGATATTAAAAGAGACCTGTCAGTAATAACAGGATGGTTCTTTAAAAGCCTGCCCTTCTGTTGTTATTTCTTGTGAAATATTACTTAATGTCTTCTTCTAAAGCTCCACCTGCTTTATAGCCAGGTGAGACAAACTGACTACCCTTTGTTAAAAATTATTCTGACCAATTTCCTGCTATTTACCCCTGGCATCACCAGCTGTGTCTAAGGACATTAAGAAATGGTATCTAAAATTTTCTCACTGTGGGCTTTTTTTTTTTAAATTTCAGGCATCCTGATAAAAATAAAGATCCAGGAGCAGAAGACAAATTTATTCAGATTAGCAAGGCTTATGAGGTATTGTATCATCATTTGGTACTAAATATAAGTCATAGCGAGGATGATAATGATGTCTTAAGTTTACATGCCCCTTCACAGATTTACACATAATTACTTAAGTGTAGACCATCAGTTTTTAAAAGAGAGTTTATACCCCACTCCTTGTCTTTAGCCTAAATGTTACATGTTATTTTATTGTATATAATTTTTTTCAAGTATTATTGCATCTATTATTTCATTGTTACAAATCTTCATGAGATAGTTATTATCATTTTCATTGTAGACATGAAGAAACTGTCTCAGAAGGACTTCCTTGAAATCACATGGCTAGTAGTGGCAAAATAGGACTGGTAGTATCCTTGTCTGTCTTGGAGCCTTTCAATCAATTTTTAAGCATTTATTAAGGGCCAGACACTGTGCTGAGCACTGGGGATACAAAAAGAGGCAGATGATAGGCCCTGCCTCTAAGGAGCTGGCAATCTAGTGGTTGGAAACAATTCAGAGTCTTATACAAAGTATAAATAGGAAGTAATTAGCAGAGAGAAGGACATTTACAAATGTCATTAAGGAATGACATTTGAATCCATAACCTACTTATTGTACCTTAATCTTCAAGGTTGTGTTAAGTAAGCACATATTGGTTGATATCTACTATATACAGGACATTCTGGGTAATATTCTTTAATTTTTCTAATCAGAGAATTGTTTAAACTAATGCAGTTCAGTTAAGGAAGAATCATGCTGTGGACTATTACTGTATTATTTGATTTGTCTTAGGTAATCTTGTTGGTCCCAGGAGAGTCCCAGACCTTCTGGTTCCCAAGGCTTCAAAAGGCCAGCTTAATTTGTAAAGCCTAAGTAGCTGCACATAATGTACTCTTTGGTGGAGTATGTATAGATTGCCCAGCAGAGTGGCTATCTACTATTAAACTGTCCTTGACCTTTTCTCTGAGCTTTGTTGTTTTTTGAGCTCTTCAAATTTTCTCGTGACAGATTCTTTCCAATGAAGAAAAGAGATCCAACTTTGATCGCTACGGTGACGTTGGTGAAAACACTGGGTACCACCAGCCACAGCAGCCACAGAGTCACCACTTCCACCATTTCCATGACAGCTTTTACTTTGATGAATCCTTTTTTCATTTCCCATTCCATTCGGAACGGCGAGACTCATCTGATGAGAAGTATCTGCTTCACTTTTCCCATTATGTCAATGAGGTAGTCCCAGACAGCTTCAGGAAGCCCTACCTCATCAAAATTACCTCGGACTGGTGCTTCAGCTGCATCCACATTGAACCCGTCTGGAAAGAAGTGGTGCAAGAACTGGAAGGATTAGGTAAGTAATAGTTCTCCATGCCAGCCTCAGGAAGGTGCCTCACTCTTTGTGAATGTGACGTCTATCTCCAGAGAACTGGAGTGGTTTGGGAGAAATTCAGTGAGCATATTTTGAAATAAATATCTACAAGTTTCTTTTATGAAGAAAACACTATTTCATAATAATAACAATTTATAGTTACACAGCCCAGTCTTTTAAGTCTTGACTTCTGTCTCATCTTCTCTCCCCCCCTTCCCCCTTTCCTTTTTCGTAATATCTGGAGCTACAAGGAAACTTAGAGAGTTTCTAGTTCAACTTTCTTATTGTACAGATGAGGAACTTAGTACCATATAGTCTTGGATGAGATGTTTTGCTTTTGAACTTCAATTTTCACATCTGTAAAGTAGGGCTAATAGTACTTGGGCTCTACCTCTACCATAAGATTTTTAAGAGGATAGTCTTTGGTACATTCCAAATCCTATAGCAATGTTAATAAGTATTTCATTGAGATACAAGATAGGTACTGCAGAAGATGCTGATCCCTAATTTATCAATAAGGACTAATGTGACTTGCTCAGATCATTCAGGCAATGAGAAATGAAGCCAAACCTCCACGTCCAATCTTCTACTGTTCTTTCTGTTCCATCAGGCAGCTTTTCTGCTATGTAGTAGATACAAAAAAATTCATCTTCATGAGTTCAAATCCAGACATTTCCTAGCTGTGTGATCCTGGGCAATTCGTTTCAATCTATTTGTCTCACTTGTTTGTAAACGAGCTGCAGAAGGAAATGGCAAACCACACAGGTATCTCTACCAAAAATGGGGTCACAAAGAATTAGACATGACCAAAATGACTGAACAACAACCTTTGGTTAGGCTTGATATGTAGAAGTGTCCATGGGAATATATACCCTGAGATTCTGAGGCCCATGAATTTTGCAGTTTGCAAAATGATTTTACCATCTGTAGTGGCTATGAAGGATCAAGATCTATTCTTTATTACTGAATTTACTTCTTTATCCTCCAGGAAAATCCCAGGTTGGTTGATTGATTGCTTTAGGTTGTTTATTTTATTTTTTTATTACCTCCTAGAAGTTTATTAACTCCTAGAAGTGCCTTGCTAGTACATCTTGTTAGTTCAGTATATCTGTATCTCTTTCAAGGGGATGCTCTGCTGCTCCTTTGCCTGCACTGTCTTATTTATTTACTGAATCAAATAGTGTATTAAACTCAATACTCAGTTTGCTCAGGAAATAGTTACATTTTTTAATATGAACTAATTTCAGTATAGTATATTGTAGCTCTCCCTCTGCTACACCATTCTGGTGTTTTTTTTTTTTTTTTTTAACTTTGCATTGGAAGACCTTTCCAAGGATTTTTTTATGTTGTGATTTGGGCTTCATGGATTGATGTATTAGGAAACTCCCCAACTTTCACTCCCCAGCAATTATCATAGAGAATGAGAGGTAAAGGGACAATTTAGCTATCAGAGTAAGATCTGAAAGCCAAGTTTTCCAGACTCTTGGGCCAATTTTTTCCACTCCTCTGCTGTGCCTCTCTCCATTTAGCTGTTTTCATTACATTTTTATTTTGGATAATGTAACACAATTTATTTAACTGTTCTCCTGATCTGGGACATTTATGTTGTTTCTAGTTTTCTGTAATCATATGCTATAAAAATCTCTGAGAATCTAACTTTCTTAAAGAAGAACATTTTCAAGATATATTTCCAATGATGCAATTATTGAGTCAGAAAGCAAGATTATGTCTGTCATTTTTACTTTAAAATTTACTTTTGATGTTGTCATAATTCATGGATCTCTCATTGGAATAATTGGAGAAGTGGACCCCTGGCCCACTTGACAGAACCTTAACCTTTGAGGAAAAGCTTCAGTTTTCATCTGGTCATGTGTCAATCTGTTACTGTGCTGCTTCAGCTGAAGACGAGCTCATCTGATGTTGGGGGCCCCAAGAAGCATTGAATCAATATCAGAGTGGGATTGGCTTAAGCAGAAACCTTTTTTGTTTATACTTACTGAAATTATCTTTGAAATGTATTAGTTTGTTTTCCACTGTTAGTAAGTATAATATAGTGAGTGTGCTTGGGTTTTCCATGATGAACAAAATTCTTTGAATCCCTTTAGAAAAGGGAATGATTGTTTCAGATTTATAGGATTGTAGATTTAGAGCTGGAAAAGAAAAAAGGGACTGTCTAATTCTGCCTCATTTTAAATGAGGGAAACTGTCCATTAAATATTTATGAAGTACCTACTATATGCCAGGCAATATGTTAAGCCTAGGAACATAAAGAAAAGCAAAGACAGTGTCTGCCCTCAAGGAATATTGAATCTAGTTGGGAATACAGTATGAAAACAGCTGTGAGCAAACAAAACATAGACAAGATAAATAGGAGATAATTACTGAGGAATGGTTCTGGAATTCAGAGGAAAAGCTTTTCAGTAGAAGGGAAGATTTTAATTGGGACCTGAAAGAAGCCAGGAGGTGGAAGTGAGAAAAGTGCCACATCCCTGGCAGGGGATTAGGGAAATTGCCTGAAGCCCAGAGATGGAGAATCAGCTCAGGACCAGCCAGAAGGCCAGTGTCACTGCATAGAAGAGATGATGTGGAAGATCCCTGGAAAGGGATGAGAGGACTAGCTTATAAAGGAGTTTGAATGCCAATCAGAGAATTTTATATTCAGTTCTGGAGTAGATAGGGAGCTACTGGAATTTATTGGGGATGGGAGCAGCATGATTAGAGCTGAGTTTTAGGAAAAACACTTTAGCAGCTGAGTGGAAGATAGAACGAATGAGGAGGCAAGCAGACACACCTTCTCTCCCTTTCCCCTCAGCAGTTGCTACAGTAGTTCAGGTGTTAGATGATGATACCGGGAGGAGGTAGAGAAGGAGCATATGAAGAGATGCTGCAGAAAGGAGACAGACTTTGGCTTTGAATGGCAAGGGGGGAAGGGATAAGGCAGTGAGAATGAGGAGTTGAGGATGATACCTTAAGTTTCGAGCTTGGGGAGACTGAAGGAGGAGGGGGGAATTTCTTTTGACAGAGAAAAGTTTCGCAGAAGAGAAAGTTTGGGGGAAGATTGAATTCAGCTTTGGACAAGTGGTGTTTTAGATACCCACAGCATATCCAAGAAGTCCATTAAACAGTTGAAGAGAGGCTAATAGTTGGGGTTAGATAAATAGATTTGGGAATCTTCAGCATAAAGCTGATAAGATCACTAAGTGGAATAGTATATTAGAAGAAGAGAGTTTGAAAAAAAGGATTTATATAACGTTATCTGCCAGGCACTGTGCTAAACACTTTATATTTATCATCTTATCTGATGCTCCCCACAATCCTGGGAGGTAGGTGTTATTATCATCATCCCCATTTTACAGATGGGGAAACTGAGGCAAAGTAATCATTTGCCCTGGGTTACACATTAAGTGTCTAAGGTTGGATGTGAACTTAGGTCTTCCTATCTACTGTACCATCAAACTGCCTAGAAGAGGGCCCAGGACTGTAGAATTGGGCAAAGGCAGAAGTTCTCAACAAATGGGGTCAATTTTTTCAGTAAAATATGAAACAAGGTTTTCAGGTGAGAGTAGAGGAAAGGGAGGTTTGAAAGAGCTGCTTAAGAGAGTAATTTGGTGAAGGAAGTATAAAAGGATTGCTTAGCAGCAGTGAGAGCCCAGGTGTAACATCATTTTGTAGTGGACCCCATTAGATCTTCCCCAGCTTCATTCAGAGCATATGGGTAAGAACAAAAGTGGCAGATGGTGGGGTGATGCAACTCGACAGCATGCAATCAGCACTGTAATAGGGGACCAGGGACTCGAGGAGAGGACAGTATAGAGCTGAATTTGTTCAAGGTCACATGGGTTGTAAACAGCAGGACCGTAATTCTAATTAATTATGACAGTTTAACTAATAGGTAGACTTAAATTAAGAAGTGATCTGAATTTCTTTCGGTGAATAAATATTTGTTTGCACTCTTGAGGAAATCCTTTAAAAGCTTGATTTAAAAAAATCATATTCCTCTTAAAAGCCAAAGTACTAAGAATATTAATTGAACATCAAATCAAGAGTTCCAGTTGGATTTCAAAGTAATCAAAGTTTTGTGGCTGGTTTAAAAAAAAAAAAAAAAAAAAAAAGGGTTGTCAGTATCACGTTCAGATGAGGCCAAATGACCCTCCAGGACAGGAATTGGACCTTGGACATAGGAAGCAGGTTTGGGGAAGACTAAGGCCTTCTTTATAAATGGATTAAGGAAGCAAATCTTTTGGTCTGGGAAATGACATCCCCTTTACCAGGGAGAAAGAAGTGAACTGCAACATCTGAGCAGAGTGAGCAGCTCTTCATAGAGAGGAAATTGCTGACTGTTTCCATGGCATGTTCTCTCCTGTGATTTGGCGCTAGTTTTATGCATTCAGAAAATGAAACATCTACTATAGATTGGGTTGAACCAGTAGCAAACATAAAGGAAACTACATGAGGGCAATTATAAGCTACATAAAATAACATAGTTTGATTAATTTTGTAAAGTCAAAAGGTAATTTGTCCATTGCTATCTTAGGGAAAATGAGGTTTTATGTGATCATGAAATGATTGATTAATAATCAGTCAGCAACTTTTCTTCTCTGAAAAGAAAGGATGGCTTTTTTCTGTATGTTTCTTAAGCCCTGAAAAAGTGTTCACTGATGTTCTAAAAGAAAAGAGTTTTGTAAATATTACATTTATTTTGCTTTAAATCTATTTGATTTTCTGTTTGAGGATTTTTGTTTGTAAATCATTTCATTAAAACTAAAATTTAGCAAGTACTGAAATAAGCGTAGTATTGGGTTTGGCTCCACTATCCTCTGAGGTTCAGAAGATACAGATTTGTCTAGTATGTAACTAGAAGAGAAGGGAAGGGTATGAGAAAGAGCGTTTATTAAATAATTACTACTAAACACTTTGCAAACATTTGACCGTTTGATCCTCACAATAACCTCTGGAGGTAGGTGTAATTATGATGCCCATTTTACAGATGAAAGACAGAGGGCAGATAGGTCATATGATTAGTAAATATCTGCAGCTGGATTTGGAACCAAGTCTTTCTGACTCCAGGCCCAGTGCTTTGTGCTAATCATCTTCTTAAACAAGTCATGTATGGTGGATGTGGAATGAAGAGAAATGAAGCTTAACTATCTTATGGAAGGAGGGCAAAGTTGTTTATTAATTTTACTTTTTTAGTCAGTGAAAATCTGCCTTTTTTTCTCTCCATCTTCAGCAACATCCTTGGTGATAAAGATAGATGATCTATATAAGAGATACTCTATTTTTTGGGAGGAGGGGGTGTAAAGAGGGGCAAGCAATACTTATGGAAGTTGTCAGTAATAGTTAGCAGCAGCAGTGGCAGGAGATAAGTAAAACTTTGAATGAGGCTTAAAGGTTTTACCAAATCTGAAAAAGAAAGTAGGATCTGGTCAAAGTTGAGGGTTTTCACATTTGGGGAGTCCTTGGGCATTGTCCAGTGAATCCTAGGACAAACCCTTTCTCAGAATCCTATTTTCAAACACAGAAAATAGAATATACATACACTTATAAAGGAACCACTGAAACAGTTATCAAAATATTTTTAAATTAATGGTCTCCCTGAAATCTTTCTATGGACCCTAAGTTAAGAGCTCCTCATCTAATCCAATCCCCTGATTTTTAGAGGTGAGAAAAATGATATCCAGGAAGCCTGAGTGATTTATTCAAAATCAGAAAGAGAATAAAGAACAGAACTAGGATGAGAACTCAGGCTTTTAGACCCCAAATCAAGTGCTCAAGAAAAATTTAGATTAAAAAAATGTACACTTTTCCTCTTCCAAGTGTAGACAAAGCTTGCTTTAATATAGGTTGGCATTGCAGAAATGGATTTATTTGTGGAAAATTCTGAAAGAAATCCACATGACATAAAATCACCTCTAGTATTCACAGCACCCTCTCGGCTCCTGCCCCTCACCACCAAAAGAACCCCCTAAAAATTATCCTTTTAGCCCTGCAGGGTTGCCTCACAGTGTGTTCCTTCTCTCAGTCCTGGTGCCCAAATAGCAGGCCCTGGCCCCCACATGCTCCTTCTGCTCTCAGTTCTCTGTCTCTGGTCCCCAGGAGTCCCAAACCATGTGCCATTCCCTTTCTGTCTCCCTCCCTTCCTTATATCAAAAGGCAAATTCATCTTATATAAAAATTGCTTTATGGAGAGGTCTGAGAGACAGTTCACTTCTGTAAAGTAAGAACTTTTTTTCTCTTCAAAAGTTATCAATATTTTTTTCTTTGCTTGGCTCTGCATGTTTGGATTAGACATTGACTTCTCCAGAGTCAATTCTCCCTCATTCTCCCTCCTTTCTCAAGGAGCTCAGTTCCTGCCTTACAGCCTTCCTCTCATTATAACCTCTGCCCTGGTACTTAAGGACTTAAATATATATGCACATTGTTGTCACCCCAGATCCCTTGCTTCATGACCCATTTGTGTCTCTGTCTTGGTCACCAGGTATCCTTTTACTTGATTTCACCCACCAGACTCGGAAATTCTTGTCTCTAATCATAACTTCTATCCCTTCAGTTCTCTCTGCCTTGCGTGTCCTAATCTCTGGTCCCAGCTCTCTCTCCTATTCTCCCCGGCTACTGCCTCATTCTGGCCTCACTGCCCCAAGTTACCCTTGAATCCTTTGGGCTTTTGCCCTCCTGCCTCTTGCCACAACATCCTCAGATTACCCACAACATCTGCCTTTGTTCTAGTGCCAACTAAAACCACTACAAATTAGGTTATCTCTTCTAAATCCTCAGTCCCTTATTCTTCCCTGATTGACTGTCACATGCAGGAGTAGTTGCAAATCTCTTTTCTTTTCAAGCCCCCTACAATTACCTGCCTATATATCAGCAAAGGTCCTCACCTCTTACTTTATGAGAAAATAAAGAGTCTCTGTTGTTCAGTCCCTCTTCAGAATTCCTTTGTGTTTTTCTTCCTCCTTTCCTCCCTTGTTCCAGGCTTTGGGGAAGGATTGATCCTTCTCTGTGCCAAAGCCAACCTCTATTTCCGTCTTTGATCTCAGTTCCATTTGAAGCTTGCCCCGTCCATAATTTCTTCTTTTTTCTGTAATTTTTTTATTTCTCCTTTACCTTTGACTCTCCTCCCCTGCTGCTATAACATTCCTGATTCCCTACCATCTTAAAAACCTTCACTCAGTCCTACCCTTCCCTCAAAAATCGCTGTTTCTTCTTTTTCAGCCAAATTCAGAGAAAATTATTTTTCCATAATATCTCTATCATCAACCCCCTCCATTTAGTTCTCAGTTTCTTGTAATCTTTATTCTACCCCAACCACTCTCCTCATCTACTCCAAGGGTACTAGCCATGTCTTAAGTTCTAAAGTTGATGACCTCTTAGGACTTCTTTGGAGCATTTTTCAATGCTGATCATTCCTCCCTTATGGATAGTGATTTTCCTTTTCTCTGGATTTTCATGCCACTACGGCTTCCTGGCTCTCCTATGACTCTTCCTTCTCATTCTCTTGTTAGATCATCATTCATCTCCCATGCAGTAAGCCTTGATGCCCCTCAGAAATCTCTCCTGAACTTCTATTCTCCTATGCTATCACTCATTTCTCTCATCAGCTCATTTGTCTCTGCAGATGGCCTGCAGTCTGTAAATATGGCCTTCTTCACCCTCTTAACACCAACCCAGTGTTTTCCAACTGGATAAACTGTCAGCACCTCAAACTCAACATTATCTGCAACCAAACTCGTTATCTTTCCCAGAAATCTTTCCCATCTCCACACTTCCCATTTTTGTTGAGGGTACTGCTGGTTCTCTGGTAATCCAGAACCACACCTCGGATTTCTCCCTCCTCACTTTCAACCCCAGTCACTCGGTTGCCAAGTTTCCACCTCTACCACACTCTCACCTCCATCTCTTCCTTCTGTTCCCACATCCCATGCCCCAATCACCTCTCAACTGAAGTGTTGCAACAGCTTCCTAATTGGCCTCCCTGCTTCCGGTTTCTGCTGCCAAGATAGTGTTCATAAGGCAGAGGCCATTTCATTCCACTGCTCAGATATCTTTAGTGGCACCTCTAGGAGAAAAGACACTCCAGGCATTTAAAAATCTTTCACAATTTGACCTCCAGCTACCTTACATTAGAATGTGAGCTCCATCTGGGCAAGGACTGTCTTTTGCCTTTTTTTTTTTTTTTTTTTTTTAAACTTCAATACTTATATTGCTTGGCACATAGTAAGTGCTTAATAAATGCTTATTGACTATTGTTTATCAACTTTCTAGTCTTTCCCTATTAATCATGTTCTCTCCACTCTAACCATTCTGGTCTATTTTCCCTTCTGCTATTGCAGAGGCTTTTCCCCAGCATAGATGCCTTTCCTTCTTCACCTCTTGTTTTCCTTCCTGCTGTTACCAGTCCTTTGGAAGATGTATAAATTCAGAAACATCTCTAGGAATTCAGTCAAATAAATTTAAAGTCTACTACTTTATTTCATTTAGTCTCTCAGGGAATTATATTCATTGTTGCAAAGTATCAAAGCAACCATCTGAAAAGCATGTGAATGTAACTGTTTTAGTTACTCTCTCTTCCTAGATGGGTTTGATTGTGGGAATTCAAGACCTTATTGAGTCTCCCTATCGTTCCTGTCCAATGTTCCTCTTCTCCATTTGTAGTCTTCCTTTCCTTGAAGACTCAGCTCCTCAAATATACTTTCTCTGACCCCTCCTTCCACTGCCAAGCTGAAAACCAATCTCTCCTTCTTCACATCTGTCATAGCATTTTGCTGGGACTCCCCCTCCCCCACCCCGCATCCCTTTGTTAAACTGTTAAATTCCTTGAGAGCAGAGACTACCTCATATCCATGTTTATGTCATCAATATCTAGCCCACAGTAGGTTGGTTTGTTTGTTACTGAGGTAATTGGGGTTAAGTGACTTGCCCCGGGTCACACAGCTAGAAAGTGTTAAGTGTCTGAGACCAGATTTGAACTCAGGTCCTCCTGACTTCGGGGCTGCTGTGATATCCACTGTGCTTCCTAGTTGCCCCTCACAGCAGGTTTTTAGTGAATGTTTTTGGGGAAATGCTGTACTTTGGAAATCAGGAAAAAATGAGAATTGGCCATGAAAGTCATGTTGCTAATTTATCTTGGAAACTTTCAAAATCACTGTGGATTTGATATTCAAGTTTGAATTTTGAGGAGGAGAAATTGAGGGAAAAGATATACAAGTGTTCTCATGCCTTCCCAGGTAGAAAAAATTCCAAAATATTTATGAAAAAGTGGACTCTACTTTGGTTGATATGCCTTTCTTCCATTTCTTTTCACCCAGTATTCAAGATCCCAGTTTTTTAAACGGTATTTTGTGACCTTATATGAGGTCTCATCACTGAATGTGGGGAGGTCACAAAGTTATGATTTATTTTTAGTAAATGTTTTGTTTGTATATCTATTTTATATACCTAGATACCCAGGGTCACATAAAACTTTCTCATGAATGAAAAAGCTCTGCTCCAGAAAATCTTCACATAGGCTCCCTTCTTTTTTAGGTGTGGGAATTGGTGTTGTCCATGCTGGCTATGAAAGACGGCTGGCCCATCACCTGGGAGCCCACAGCACTCCCTCCATCCTAGGAATTATAAATGGGAAAATCTCATTCTTTCACAATGCAGTTGTTCGAGAGAACCTTCGACAGTTTGTGGAGAGCCTCATTCCAGGAAACTTGGTGGAGAAGGTAGGTTTCACAAGGGATTGATTCCCCCAAAACATGCAAGCTGGAAAAACCTTTCTTTTGAAAGGGTCTTGAGTTTATTTCCTGAGCCTTTGCAAATATAAGTTTCTTGTTGGGTTGGGCTACAAACAAAGTAATTAGTTAAACTAAGTTACTTGAATGTGAAGGGGGAACTAACTAAGCACAGGTATGGAAAAAGAACTAATTAATGATATTAGCTACTTTTTAAACGTATATTACACCAAATTGAATTGACCTCTAATGAATGATCAGATTGTAGGATCTTCCCTCTTGAGTTAGAAACTGTGATTGCTGAAACATAACTGTATGAAAGAAGCAGAATTATCTCTGCATCAAATGAAACTACTTTGACAGAATTGGTGTCATTCAGTTCACACACTACTCTCTGGTTCCCTGAATAGCTCACAGATTTCTGCAACTCTGTGCCTTTGAATTCTTCTTCACCCCCTGCACATGGATTATGTTCTCTCCATATTCACAACCTGTCCATTTTTCCAGGCTACCCAGTTTTTGTCCTCTTTTCCATGTCAAGGATCTCATCACTAAACCATTTGTTCAGATCTTTTTTATACACACTATCTTTTTTTATTGGTTTTTGGTGCCCTGTCCTGTCTTTTCTTAGAAAGTAAAAGCTTCCAAGGACAAGAACCTTGTCTTCTTTCTCTCTCTGTCTCTCTTTTCCTCTCTTTCCATTAGCTCCTGGCCCCGTGGCTATTCTACACTAGTCCCTTTTTTATTATTTGTTGCATTCCGTAGAGAATTTTTGACAAGTAGGAAAACTCTTCTGTCTTCTTTTGTAAGGTTTGTCTTTTATATTAACAAAAGAAAATACAAAAAAAAAAAAAAAAGTAAGTGGATCCTAATGTTTTCATTACACTCTCTCAACACAGTTCTCAGGGAATTGGGTCATGGTTGATCAGGAAACGGAAGAAAGCATTTGTTGAAGCAATATGATGAGAAAAATGTTGGTTCAAAAAAGTTGATCCATCACCTCCTCTGTATAAGGCAGTCCCAATAGTTGCTGAAGGAATTATCTATGTGAGGTAGACTTGCAATGTCCAGACAGTCAGAGAAGCACAGCTTAGCATCAGTATCACTGTAGACCCTCAGGCTGAGGCGGCACACCCTTTGTCTGTGTTGTCTTGAGAGGACTTAAGGTCCCTTTCCTGTCTGATATCCTGTGGCAGAAATGACTCAGTCCTTGCCTTGCCTTCATATACTTACAATCCATTAGGGGTCTACATACACACACACACACACACACACACACACACACCTATACCTCTGTCCTAATATGCCTATTGGATAATGGAAAAGGAAGAGAAAAGGTACTGCTTAAAGACTGGGCAGATTTTGGAATCAGAAATCTCACTTTGTTCAGGTTTTTTAATCACTCCCCTATAGGAGGCTTTTTGGACACAGGACATTTTAGATAGCAGCTTATATAGTGGTATAGAGGATGTGGAAATCAGGGGATAGAAGTGTGGAATTTTATTGATAATACTGTTAAAATGTCACCTCTTTTTTAAAAGCAAAATATTAGCATTTAAAGGAGTAACCAGCTTTCATGTTCCACAAAGACAGGGGTTGTTTAACCTGCAAAATGAACTGGAAGGGAGGAGGTTCTTAAAGAGCTGCCACATGGGACCAGATTTGCTCTGTTTGACCCTGGGGACACAGCAAAGCTCAGGAAGGGTGGGAGATAGGGGTATGGAGACATAACAAAGAGCTGCAAAGAGGTAGTTTTTTACTCAATACAAAGATAAACTTCTAACACTGAGAAATCTTCAGAAGTGGAACATGGGCCCTTCATTAGAAGCCGAATGACCACTAGTCTGGGGCTGTTCAGAAGAAGTGCCTGTTGATAATTGGGCTGGCCTTTCTAATCTCTTCCGGTTTTGGGCTTCTGAGTTGGCACCAAATATTGCTCATTACAACAATCTTTTCAGATTTTTCCTAAGACAACTCTGAAGGGACTCAGAGGAAGGTCTGGATGTGTGGAGCTTTGCTTTTTGTTCCTATCACTCTTCCCACCAAACCAAATTTGAGAAACAGTCTTGTTATTGATCAGGTTTCCTTTCCCTATTTTTAGCTTTAGGGAATTTTGTACATGCAGAATAAATGCCTTGATAGAAAAAGTCCTTAGAGAAAGAACCAAAGTTGGAGGCCTTGTTTTGGGAGAACGTAACCAATAATTGCTCCAGAAAGGATTACAAGTAAAAAATGCAAATTATAAGCAAATGGTTTTTTAAGATCCCAGATCCTTTAAATAGCTTTAGTAGTAAAATGAAAATAAGATCTTATCGGCTGCATTTTTAGAAATCTTTTAAACATGTTTACTTTTTTTTTCTCTTTTTAAGATCACCTTTAGGAATTAAACATCAAAACAAATGTTTAATTTCTTTTTTCTTTTCTAATTTGAAGGTCAGTGATAAAAATTATGTCCGATTTCTCTCTGGCTGGCAGCATGAGAATAAGCCTCATGTTCTTCTGTTTGACCACATGCCACTGGCACCATTGTTGTACAAGGTACAGTATATGCTAGAGGTAATGTTATCATCTGCTTTAGTAGAAGGAGGAGTTTCTGCAGTGAGACGTTGAGTAAGGACCAGCTGATCCCTGGGAGAGTGGAAAAATGAGAGATCTGCTATTTTCAGATCACTTCCTTCTGATTGTCTATTTCAATGAGTTATAGGTCCATTTAAAGATTTTCAAGTTGAAAAATATGACTATAATCAGTTGGCCACTGCCTCTCTTCTAGTTTTGGTTGATTTATACATGATATATATGTGCTAAGAACCTGAGCTTTAGGACTGACAGGGCCCAAACATCATGACCTTAAAAAATGGGGAGAAAACTACTAATAAAAGAGTTAGCCTGATGCTAAGTGAAATGAGCAGAACCAGGAGATCATTATATACCTCAACAATGATACTGTATGAGGATGTATTCTGATGAAAGTGGATCTCTTTGACAAAGAGAAGATCTAACTCAGTTTCAATTGATCAATGATGGACAGAAGCAGCTACACCCAAAGAAAGAACACTGGGAAATGAATGTAAACTATTTGCACTTTCGTTTTTCTTCCCGGGTTATTTTTATCTTATGAATCCAATTCTTCCTGTGCAACAAGAAAACTGATCGGTTCTGCACACATATATTGTATCTAGGAGATACTGTGACATATTTAACATGTATAGGACTGCTTGCCATCTGGGGGAGGGAGTGGAGAGAGGGAAGGGAGAAGTTGGAACAGAAGTGAGTACAAGGGATAATGTTGTAAAAAAATTACCTAGCCATGGGTTCTGTCAATAAAAAGTTATAATTATTAAAAAAAAAAAAAAAAAGAGTTAGCAAATTCAGGCCTCCCCAAAAAAATCCAAGCACACAAATCTGGAGGGATAAAAATGATTAAAAAATCATGCTTAGGTTATTCGCTCCCTGCACCAAGAGAATAAGATTCTTCTGTGGCTTGTTTGTGAATAGTAGTTAAATTAATCTTTATTTCTGTATCTGGCACAGTGGGATAATGAAGAACTAGTGGGGCTTTAAATGTCGTCCATCAAGGGGAACAATTCTTGGTGTGATTTCAGATGTAGAACTTAACTATTTTTTCCACTTTTCTTGTCCTACCCTATCAGTTGATTGCTTTTGCCTACAAGGATTATTTGTCATTTGGATATGTTTATGTCGGCTTGAGAGGGACACAAGAGATGACAAGTCAGTACAATGTCAATATCTATACTCCTACCATATTGGTCTTCAAGGAGCACATAGACAAACCAGCTGATGTTGTACAGGTACATGCTGCTGTCAAGTCGTGTCTGACTTCATGACCCCATTTGGGGTTCTCTTGGCAAACATACTGGAAACATTTGTCTTTTCTATCTCAATTTCATTTTATAGATGAAAAAATTGAGGCAGACAGAATTAAATGAAATGCTCAGGGTCACCCACTGAGGCTGGATTTGAACTCCAGAAGATGACTCCCCTAACTCCAAGACCAATGCTTTGTGCACTACAGTGCCCCCTAGTCGCCTGGGTACAGTATATAGAGGTTTCCATTTGTTCAAAGGCTCTCTCTCATTGTCATCTAGAACCTTTGGAAATGTTAATACTGAATCCAGCCATAGCCTGCGAGGAGGAGAGAACAAATCTCTGAAATTTAACATACATTTACAAGGAAATAAAGATTTATTCATACTCTAACTTCTCAATGACATGTATATATTTTATCTGGCTTAGTATTTAGTACTTAAGAAAACTTATACTAAATCAGAAATTCCTCTGCTAGAAACTTAGCTTTATCCTTTGACATCCTGTATCCTCTGGCTTCTTAAAGGAGACATGATTTTTAATTCAATTACTAATTCTCAAAAAATATGAGAATTCCTTTGCTTTACTTTCTACTGGTATCCTGTATTCCTTATGCCCTATGAACTTAAAAGTATTATGTGAACCTAAATTGTTAATATTTATACTTAATGATACTCCAGTGAAACTGTAAAGCAGCCTTTTGTATAACCCATTCACCAGTTCCTTCAGGTGTTTTGTTCAAGAGCTTGCTCTCCCTTGAAGAAAATACAGTGAATGAAATACTCAGTCTTTATGCTATATTCTTGTTATACTTATTTGTACTGAGAATTTGTAGCAGAATGTAAAATTGAGAACAAATCTAACAATGTTCATGGAAGCCACAAAAACCCAGATTGTTATTCCTTCAACTCCTGACTCCTACTTTAGGAAGCTCCTACTGTATTCATTAATCTGGCTCTGATGGGCCACACATCATTCAGAGCCTCCACTTTGACCTGAGCCAGTCTTTCAGTTTTTCTGTTCTTGAAACCCCTTGCATGTGAATGGACAGCACTTGAGAGGTCTCTGTGATCTGCTCCAGGAAAAATGGAATAAAAACCTGCCGTTCTTTGGTTTGTTTCTCTAGGCTCGGGGTTTAAAGAAGCAGACCATTGAAGACTTTGTTTCCCAAAACAAGTACCTTCTGGCAGCCAGGCTTACCAGTCAGAAGATGTTCCATGAGCTATGTCCTGTAAAGAGATCTCATCGCCAAAGGAAGTAAGATCTTGAGGATTTTATTCTCCTACCTTAGCAGCTGAGGACTCAGGGAAGGAGCTACTCCCCCATCAGCCTTTTCCAGGCTTGGGGAAAAGAGGCTCCATGGCTTTTCCAGAATGGTTTTAAAAGTTCAGATACAGTAGAAATAACGATCAGGGATTCAAAAGCCAGGCATATTGAAAAAAAAACTTAAACAGTTGTGGGCACTTAGTCCCACAGTGAGGTGGGATCACTTATATTGTAACCAATTTGTGACTAATTAAACTAGAGCAAAGACTGGAAAATAGGCTAAAGAAGGTGGTAGTATTCTGCAAACAGTGAGTACTTAATAAATGTTAGTCTAATTAAATTGGCTTTAATTACTTCACTAGGATTCAGTGATTTAAAGATTATTAGATGTTACATTGGCTTTTGGCTCAAAGGAATTATTCCAATTTGGAAGTGTCTCTGGGGAAGTAGTGGGGAGTTAATACTTTTTTTTCACTTGTGTGAAATTTCCTGAATACAACCTGAATTTGTAACTGGAAAATCTATTGACTTTTTTGAGTAGGAAATTTATTAAGTATCTAATGTGTGTTAGGCCCTGGGGTTTTAAAGACAAAAGGGAGACAGACATTGTCTTTAAAGAACTTAGATTTTATTAAGAAAAAACTGCATATAAATTGGTAAATGCAAATATAGGTACTGAAGTCACAGGGGAGAGAGTTTTCTGACAATGGGGGCCTCCTGGAGATGATAGTCTTTAGACTGGACCCCAAGCCACCTTGGATTATGTAATACAGATGTTGTCTGGCATCTACACTGGGTATGAGCTCATGGGCTCAAGACTCACCTCCTGGAAAGCTGTTTAATTCCAGGACTGATCTTGTCCTGCTTTCTCTTGGTGCATTATAGGTACTGTGTGCTCTTAATGATTCGGGAAGGAGCAAAGTCAAATCCAGATTTTGAAGCTTTCTTGTCCTTTGCATTGGCAAACAGCCAGGACACAGTGAGATTTGTGCATGTCTATAGCAACCGGCAGCAGGAGTTTGCCAACACTTTGCTGCCCAGCAGTGAAATATTTCAGGGGAAATCTGCGGTAAGTCAAGTGGGGCATTGAAATCGAGGCTCTCTTCTATGATCTCTTACTGGGATTCTCAGCCATGTGGCGGGTTGGATGTTTATGCCCCTCTAACAACTACCTGAGCTCTGGAATTCAGGGACTCTATGGCAGGAACTCACTGCTAACAGTGAAGAAAGTGAAGAGAAGTTGGAAGAAAATCTCTAAAGCTTAGCAACAGAAGGAAGGCTTTTATCAAGAAGAGTGGTGATGATGCTCCATGGAACAGACTGGCGAATGCCCTTCCTTTCCAATGGCAAAGAAGTTTCTTGTGGGCCAGGACCTCTATAACTAGGACCTGGGAAGGTTAGAAAGGATGGAATTACAAGACTCAGGTCGAGATATGAAGAGCACTTGAGGTTTTAAAAGTTTCCTGATATATGATCCCTAAGCCATGGGAGTCTAGCACACTCCTACTCCTAGCTCTCTGTTCCATGGAGCATCATCACCACTCTTCTTGATAAAAGCCTTCCTTCTGTTGCTAGGCTTTAGAGATTTTCTTCCAACTTCTCTTCACTTTCCTCACTGTTAGCAGTGAGTTCCTGCCATAGCGTCCCTGAATTCCAGAGCTCAGGTAGTTGTTAGAGGGGCATAAACATCCAACCCGCCACATGGCTGAGAATCCCAGTAAGCGATCATAGAAGAGAGCCTCGATTTCAAGAGTTTGAGAAAACAGAAAAACCCTGCCCGTCCTGGCACTGTCCACTCCATCGTGGATAGCACTTTCCCATGTTCCCAGGGCTCTCCCATGTCAGTCAGAGGGCTTTATACATGAGGGCTGTGTGTTCCTTAACAGCATTTTGTAAGGGTTGAGTGCCTTATTGTGCTTGTGTTAAATCCTCCCCCAAATCTGGGGTTCCCTTCTGTTCTATCAGAGGTCACAGAAATGGCATCTAGTACAAATATAACACAGCATCTGCATCTTATTTGATCCTACCCACATTCTTCATAGTTGAGTTTTCCATTTTTTCTTTTTTGTTGTGGCTTAGGTCTCTATCTTAGAAAGACGTAACACAGCCGGAAAAGTGGTATACAAAACTCTGGAAAATCCCTGGACTGGAAGTGAGAAGGATAAGTTCATCCTTCTGGGCTATCTGGATCAGCTGCGTAGAGATCCCGCTCTTCTTTCCTCTGAGGCTATCTTACTTGATCTAGTTGATGAACTTGCTCCTGTAAGTATTGCTGGCCCATGATACTTCATGTGAATAATTCTCAATGATTTAGCACTGTGAAGATTTCTTTCTTTCTTTTTTTTCTTTCTTTTTTTTCTTTTTTGCAAAGATTTCTAAAACACTTTCCCTGTGGCAACCCTATTAGGTGGCTAGTGTCAAGATTATTTTCCTCATTTTATTGATGGGGAAATGGAGGCTTGCAAAGTGTAGCATCTTGTCCATAGCTAAACAGATAAACAGTGTCAGAGCCAAGTTTCCTATAGTTTTCTCTATCCCACAGCTTCTCAGATTTCACAGAAGACCAGACTCCTGCTGTTCTCATGATTTTGTTGCAGGAATGAGTAGGAAGGTTGAACAAAGGTACCATGTTGGAAAAGGAGATTACAAATGCAATAAGAGTTTGTTGGCAATTGGTAGATACTGACCTGAGGCAAAAGAACCTTTGGCTTCTTTCTGAGGTTAGAATGGAAAACAAACTCTGTACTTGACATTTGGGCTGTAATCTTTCAGAAACAATGTATTCATATCCAAACATTTCTATTCAAAGAGAGGTTCAGTCAGGCGATTTCTCTTGTTCATTGGAATTCATGTGGAATTTCAAAATTCCACAGCAAAGTAAAATAAAAGTATCTAACTCAAGTTCAGATTTTTCTGGGGTGGGGGGAAGAGAATTTATTTGTTTTTTACCATACAGAATAATAATGATGTTATGGTTGGTGCATCCAAAAAAGAAATGGCATCCTTAAACCAATCGTGCTCTTTAACTATTCCCCTTTCAGTTTGGTCAGAGGTGAGCAGAGCAATAGTTCTTAGTTGAATTAAATAGCCGTTTCCATTCTTAGCCAACCTAGCTAACTCTTGACCATAAATAATAAATCTTGTTTCATAAAATTGAAATTCCTCCCTAGAGAAAATTAAGTCTTTTGTTCAAAGAATACTAATTAGATCTTTTAACTTAAGCAAAACCAAAGACTTCTAACCAGAATACCATCTACCAATATTATTCCTTATTATTTGACACAACTGAAGCCTTAGCACTATCTTCCATGGGAATCACTACCATCTGATTCACTGTTCTTTCTTTTGAAATTAGGTGTTTTTTCTTCGATGGATTTACTCCACTTCTGAATACTTCTCAGACATTTGGGACAGTGTACTTCACAACAATTGGTAGGAAAATTGTTTGCATTGAATGATAAGTTTCTGTGCTAATATCATCATTGCTTTTCTTAGGAAGAAATATTCTATCATTCCATGGTTTCTGAGAAGTACTTGTTGACATAAATAAAGAGAATACTTGAGAATTTTCAAGAGAGAACAAGGCCTTTCCTCTCACTCTTTTGCTCAGTAGCCTCAGATATATAGTTCTTTAAACAAATAGACACCCACTTGTTGAATGATCAATTTCTGTTTTGGGGTGAATGGGGATGCATCATATTATCAAAAGACTGGAAAGAAATATACAAAGCACTTCTACTTCATCTAATCCCCAGCCTTCACAGAGAACTGTATTGAAGTTATCCTAGCCACAGGCTTATAGAAAAAGTTATAATAGCCTATTTATTAGCCTTTTTCAGTATCAAACAAATCATTCTCATTGTAACATGTTGTTGTAGAAAAGTGGTTCCTAATGTTATATTTATTCCTTATTCCTTTATTAAATTGCTTGTTTTCCCTTCAACTTTCTGCATATTGCCACTGAGATGTAAAGTTCATTCCATGGCTACCTTTAAGTTAGAGGATTGGGGGGAAAATAGTTTATTTCTATGGAATCAAAAGAAATGACTGCATTACAAATGGAAAAGGCTACTTCATGTTGGTTGTTTAGAAAGGAAAAAACACTCAGCATAACCTGTTTTTCCCGTCTGTCAATCTTGTTTCAGGCGAGAAATGATGCCCCTTCTGTCCCTGATTTTCTCTGCTCTCTTCATTCTTTTTGGAACAGTCATTGTTCAGGCTTTCAGGTAAGCATCTGGGTGTTTGCTAGTCTTGCCTTTGAAGTGTTTCTACAACCAATCTTCACGTAATTTGAAAGCTCTTTTCTTCATTTGCTCAGTGATTCCAATGAGGATCGAGAGTCACGGCCTCCTGAGAAAGAAGTCAGCGAGAAGACCGAGAAGACTGAAACCTGCTTCAGTAAAGAAAATAGCAGGTAGCAAAGAAAGATTAAAGAAAGTCATTGGTAGTCATGAGCTACCATTGCTGTGGTACCTTGAGACTGATGGAGCACTGGCCTCGTAGCAGCTCTGGAAAGCATCCTGGACCTGTGGTTGTATTGGTATAGGGACCCCCAGAGGGCCTGCAGCTCCCTGTCTTGAGAATTCTTCAAGCTAATAAAGCAGTGCAAGTGTATATGCATACACGTGATACGTGTATATAATGTGTATAAATGTATGTGTGTATATGTATGTGCGCACATAAACTCATCTAATCTTTTGAGGCAATATTTATTCCTGTCCTCTAATTCATGAAAGTCATGCCTTACTTAAAAAGGATTTCTGGCTAACTAATTAGCATGCAAACCTACTTTCATTAGTTTCTTTTAAACCAATATTACTGCTCTAATTTGTTTTTGTATCACCTACATCTTCCAGTGTATCCCATTTCCCTTCCCAGAGAACCATCCCATAAAACAACAGAAAAGCTCCAAACTCATATCTGATATGATCTACAGAGACTGGGCCCAGCAACACCTTGCCTCAACCAAGAAAGAGCTGAGGGACTTTTTTTCTGGGCTCAAGCTTGGTGCTAATATTTTTGCAGTGTCTGATTTGGATTGTTTTCTGTTGTTTGTTGTTTTTCATTTCGTTTATATTATTGTTACCATTGATATGTTGTTTTCCTTGTTCTGTTTATTTCACTTTGCATCGGTTCTCGAAACTTTCCCATAAATCTTCTGTATTCATCATTTTTCACATTCCAATACATCCTCATTCTAGAACATGTTCAGATATTCCCCAACCAGGGAATGTCCTGCTTTCTTTTCAGTTCTTTGCTACAACAAAGTAATGCTACTCCCAATACTTTAGAATATATGGGCCCCTTTTAAAAATTCATTGACCTCCTTGGGGTTTATGCCTAGCAGTGAGATCTCTGAGTCAAAAAGTATGGATATTTTCGTCCCTTTTTTGCATAATTATCCAAGCTGCTTTCCAGAATCGTGACACTGCTTCCTTTCTCCCTCAGTACTGCACAAGCATGCCTGTCTTCCCACAATTCTTCCAATAATGACTGTTCCCATCTTTTGTTATCTTTGCCAATTTGCTGGATTTTTGCTCTACATTTTAGATGTAGAGCCTCAGAGTTGTTTTTATTTGCATTTCTGTTATTAATGATATGCGGAGTTCTTCCACATAATTATAATTTGTTACTATTCTTTTGAAAACTATTCATATTCTATTAACACACACTCCCTTGAGAAATAGCTTTCAGTCTTAGGTCTTTCTGTTAGTTGCCTATAAATCTCATATATCATATTCTCATTGGAAATACAAAAGGTGTTCCTCCCCCCAATCCCCCTTGCAGGTGACTGCTTTCCTTATTTTAGCTATTTTAATTTTGTTTATGCAAAAATATTTAATATTCTTGGAATCACAATTATCTAGTTTATTTGTTGTGATCAAATTTATCCCTTGTTTGGATAAGAATTTGTTCTGTCCCTGTGGCTCATTTGGCTCTTTTCTGATTGTTTTTATGGTTTTACTTTCAGTAGTCAGGTCCCATGCCCATTTTGAGTTTATTGTTGTATGTGATATAAAAATTTTTTGCCAGATTGCTTTCCAGTTTTTTCACCATTTCTTGTTATATAGAGAATTCCTTCCTAGGTAATTTATGTTTTAGGTTTTATCACATACTGAGTTTTATTTTTAATTATTTTCCTTGCCCCAATTGTTTTATTGATCTACTTTTCTGTTTTTTAAATGGTACCAAGGAGTTTTGATGAGTACTGCCTCATAGTATAATTTGAGGTCTGGAAGTACTTATTCCTCCTTCATTCCTACTTATTTTTTAGAGATCATTTATCTTACTACTGTAGAACTTTGGAATCATTAGTTTTTTTCTGGAATACTACGAACTTAATGATGGTTACCTACAATATAAGGTAACCAGAGGACTGCTTTAGTGCAAGTCCAGTAAGGGACTATGTCTTTTGTCCCAGGGCCAGCTTAGCTAAATCCAGAGACTCAGACCAAAGGTAAGGAATTTTGGGGGGTACTGCAACCCAAAGTCTACTAAGTTTTAGAAGGTTTATGATGTGTTTCAGTCATCCTACAGGAAGTGCCAGCCCTTGGCCTTGTGAGAGCCCTGATTCATTGAAGTATCAGCCCCAACCTCCCCCTGCCACCTTTTCACTTTTCTGTATTTCTCCACAGCAGGATTCCCAAGAAGGGTTTTGTGGAGGTGACTGAGCTTACAGATGTCACATACATGAGTAACCTGGTTCGACTGAGGCCAGGCCACATGAATGTCGTCCTTATTCTCTCTAACTCTACCAAGACCAGCCTGCTTCAGAAGTTTGCTTTTGAAGTGTACACATTCACTGGGTAAGCGTTGGGGTGCGTGGCAAAGGCAGGGAGAGAAATCTCTGAGCTCACGTCGGAGTGAGGGTTAGCTTTATTGGGATTTTCCCCCTTTTATGTCCCTTGACTTGGGAGGCCTCTGGGTAAAGCCAGACACAAATGTAAAGCCTGGATTTGGAGTGAAATAAAGCATCCCTCTCCTGTGTCCTCGAGACCCAAGGGTACAATCCAAGGGAGAAGAAAGGGCCTTTGCTTTCAGCCTTAGCCTCAGGTTCTTTTGCTTTGATTGAGCCAAGAGATTGAAAAGATTCCAACTTCCTGGGCCCTTCAGAAGAAACCCACTCCTGGTTTCTTATGAAATGACCAGTGAAAGTGACCCAAGATAGGTTTTGTGGTGGAGAGGGCCAGCCTGGGTCGGGGCCCACTCTCTGCCCTCACCCCAGAATGAGAAGGCATCGCACACAGGGGAGTCTGACTGGGTCCTGGCTCATCTGGCTGCTGTTCTTCCCATAGGAGCAGCTGCCTCCACTTCTCCTTCCTGAGTCTTGATAAGCACCGAGAGTGGCTGGAATATCTATTAGAGTTTGCCCAGGATGCTGCTCCCATCCCAAACCAGTATGATAAACATTTCTTGGAGCGTGACTACACTGGCTACGTCCTGGCTTTGAATGGACACAAGAAATACTTCTGCCTCTTCAAGCCCCAGAAAACAGTAGATGACGAGGAAACCATAGGTCCGTGCAGTGACCTTGACTCTTCCCTCCATTTGGGCGAGGCCCGAGGGAAACCCTTCTGTAGTTCTGGATCCAAACCCCTCAAAGGCAAACTAAGCAAGTTGTCCTTATGGATGGAGCGCCTTTTGGAAGGCTCCTTACAGAGATTCTATATCCCATCATGGCCTGAACTAGACTGAGAGAATTTTTTTAAAGGAGATTCAGCCCCTCCAGACTTGGTCGGAAAATGAGCAGGATTATCCAAATGGTCAGGAGAGACAGACAATAGGTTTTAGATATTCTTCTAGGACAATGGCTAGGAGAATTCTCTCTTTGTCTTGCTCTAACCTAGGAGTGAAATATACCACAAGTTGAATTCTCTGTACCAAAATGTTTGTTTGGGGTTTTTTTCCTCATTCGGATGGCGCACTATTTAAAGCAGACACTCTCTCTTCCTCTCGTGTCCTCGCCACATGTGCTTCCCATACTTTGTCTCGTCTCTTCATGGAGAGACCCTGTGACTCAGAGAGGACTGGACTTGAGGAAGCTCATGGGCAGAGGCAGGCACACCGCCCCTTCCCCAACTCCTCTCCGTCCTCTTCCCACCAGGCTTCTGCCTTGGCTCCTGCAATAATCTTGGGCTGGGGTGGAGAGGGCCTGCCCTGCAAATGTCCAGGAATGGATCTGGGGACAGCCTCCTTTAGCAGACTGTGAGCTGTCTTTCCTACACTGATTATCCGGGTTCCTGCATGTGCATTCATTTCTCTTTCCAGGGAAAGGGAAAAGCAAAAGTGTCTGAGACTTTGCAGTCCCGTGTTCTTATCGTCATGGCCTAAAGAGTAGAGATGAGCCTCACTGCTTAGCCTGTAGCCCAGGTGAGGGGGGACACTGAGGGAGCCCCGCAGCCATTTTGAGCCATTGCAATGTCTCGTCTTCAGATGCCTTTCTGTCCCGGTCAGTCATAGGGCGCTCTCTTATTTAGGAGCCATAACCTTTGGTTGTGTTCTCAGATGTAGGGACAAGCTGCCATGAGCCAGTAGACATGTAGAACCCAAGTCAAGCACTCCTACCTTCTAGGACATCAATCTGAAGGAATCTTCCCAACCCCCCAGGACACAGCTTTAGGACCGCAGACATTTCTTTGTATCAAGGAACTTAAAAATTTGTTGGTGATTTTTTTTTTTAATTCTGTTGCCCCCACAATGCCGTCCGTCAAATCCTCTGTCATCAGTGGACCCCCTCTAGTTGTAGCACCCCATGTATACGATGCTTGGTTTCAGCCTCTGGCCCCTGTTGATGGGTCATCTCAGCTGTTTTCCATATTAACTTACAGTCACCCTCTGCAGCTTCAGGTCAGACTAAAATCGCCATCCGTTTGAACGTGCCAGACGGGACAGTGCCAGTCCATTAGAGCTGACCCCTTCTTTAAGGACAGAGCTGCCGAGGGAGGCAAAGGCTGACTTCCTTCAAAAATGTCATCCTGACTTACTCATCTCTAAAGCGAGGGGCAGAAGCCAGAATAGGACTCATAAGAAAATGACATGGATTTTAATATTATAGTTGCTTTAGACTATTTCATTTGATTGCAAAATAACTTAGAAGTAGTTAGTGCCTGCAGGGGTAAAGTGGTGAATGATTTAAACCAAGGTTCTTCCAATATTATTTATTAAGGGGGGAAAACCAGTGCCAGGCTTCCTTCTCCCCTTGATCCTCCTAGAAAGGCTCGAGTAGCCTTGGCAGCCCGTTTGGGGGGAACTGTCTGGTGGAGCTAGAGCATTCAAAACTACCCAACTGGCATTGGACTTTGTGGTCTGGTGCCGCTCAGCCTCGTCCCTGGGCCTAGCCTTCACCAGGGCTTCCACTACAACCTTGGGCTTTTGTTTTTACTTTTGATTCGCATGGGCTTTCTTACCTTAGGTTCTGAAAACCAAAAACCTCTTCCTAAACTTGCTGCTTCCTTTTTTTGCACTTTGCCTTGTGTAGACAATGCAAACCAAGTGGCCAGATGTACTTTCAGCCCCCCTCCTCCTAACACAGGGCCACCGTGTTTGGACAGGAGCCACTGCTGGGAAGGTGCTAGTCCTGACAAAACTCCAGAAGTTCTTTTTGGGAAGAAGGGGATTTTTGTCAAGTTAAAAGAAAAATTTTAAATGAGGGATTTGGTAAATGATCTCTAAGATCCCTCCCATCTCTGACACTGTGTTCTAAGTTCTGTTTGGAAGGTCCTACCATTTTGTGGGTACGGGTTTGTGATTCCTTTTGTACGGTATGGATTTTGCTTTTTTCTTTTCAAACCAAACCCTTTAATAGTTTAAGCCTTCCTCCAAAGATGAGACTCAACTCATATTGTTTGTCCTTATTTCGGAGGTACCTGCGTAAAGGATGAATTGTTCATTCAAACCAGCTTTCTAATTGAAGGTGAATTTTGAGGTATGACCAAGTTGGTGAAGTACCTTACAAAGTTGGGTTCTTTCTTTCTGATTGATAAGGACTCTGTGTGTCAGTGTGTTCACTGCTGAGAATAGATGCATAGCAGCATGACAGCTGAGCCAAGTCTATACATAACATTTGCTTCATTTCAAAAGAAGAATGCCTGTTTCCATTACCCTCACCGTCTTCAAAGCCGTGAACTTCGGCCAAGCAATAATAGCCTGAGCCCAGCTCCCCTGTCATGAAACACCATTGAATGTTCTCCCCACTCCCATCCCACACTGGAAGAGGTTTCCCAGCAACAGCCTCATCCTCCCCTCACGGATGCCTTCTGGACCCATCTCCCACTGCCACATGTGTGCAAGGGCTCCGGCTCGAAAAGCAGCAGGCTCATGTGGGTTAGAATTAAGGGGGGAACACACAGAGATCCTATTTTTATTTTTAAGTCAAAATTCTTAGAAACTGAAGCAAAGCATCTTTGCAACAAAGGGAAATGTCACTGACAGCCCAGCCCTGACATTCTTGCTTGAGAGCAGCCTGACTGTATGACGTGTACTGACGGTCAGCAGCATCCCATGGTTGCCAGGTGGGGAATGGGGGGGACAGGAAGGCTGTCAATTCAATGCAAGTTTAAAGAGGGGGTGGTCGTACCTGGGAGAGAGGTCTGAAGGTGAACATTTTGCACTTTTGATACTCTTAGCAACAAATAACTTATTTAGCAAATTGTCTTTTTTTATGTTTGTTTTTTGTATTGTGAATGGGCATTGATTTTGATGTTATTTTTGTTTTAAGACTTACAGACTGGAAACTGAAATAAACTATTTTAATGTGTGATGATGGTGGGTCAGCTCTTGCATTGTCATGATGGCAGACTAAATTATGGTGGTATGAGGGGGTATGAGAGTAGAAGGGAACACCCTTCACCATGGTCACAGATGTCAGATGCACTGCTCCTCCCCCCCATGCAAGCTGTTTTCACAAGTGGTTCTTCCTCTCCTTTTAAGCTCTATATTTTTCCAGATCTTAAATTTTAATTATTTCCTCACTTATGCTCAGTTTACTAATTGCCTAATACAAGTAAATATCGATGCAGTCATTCTTATATACTCTATCATCCCTTTCAGTGATGATGTTCTAGGACACTAAGGGTGATGAGAATCCCTGCTTGGTTCTCAGGAAAGACTTTTGTTTTGGGCTTGGTTAGTTAGGCTGGTTTTTTATTTATTTTTCTAGGTAGCAAGAAGAATTATTGGCTAAGTCCACTCTTCTTTATTTTGCAGCCACACCACAGAAAACAAGCTTCTTGAGTTTTTTTAATAGTAATTGATTCTTGGAAAAGAATTCTTATATTAACAATAGTTTTATTACTCCATTTCTAGAAGTCAGGCACTTAAGAGACATTTAACAGAAAATCATTATTTGACTTGGCAAAAAACTTGGCCAAAATGCTTACTCCTCTAGGTGCTCCAGAAATTATCTCTAGACTTCACCAGATCTGTCTGCCTTATGGCCAGTCCACCCTCGTAAGGAAATTTCCCTTTGAAAAGCTCGGAGGCCAGGAACAGTTTAGGCAGTTTTCACTTTGGGGAGAACACACAGCATCTCGAACAGCAGATTGGCTGCCAGGAGAGCTGTGTTTCCTGAAAAGGAAGGAGACCCCGGAGAATTGGCTCAGCAGCTCCTCTCACCGAAGCTTTAGAATGAGGCCGCAACCACATGCCTGAGACACGTTCTGCCCTCTGTCTATCCCTCCCTTACGACCCCCAAGCACATTTCACCTGCCTTCCTGAAACTGGATTAAGCCTTTCTACTCTGTTGATATATCAATACTAAAAAGCTTAGTTGGAATACCATATGTTTTCCTCTCAATCCAGAAGAAAATTTCCCAAGGAAAATTAATCATAAGCATCTTATACATCATCAACTGTTAGAGGTGAGCCAGGTTCTACATCTATTGGCCTTTCTGGCCTAAAATCTGTAGCTCAGCATCTGTCATGATTATTCACTGCTGATGCAGCCTTTTCAGTTGTAAAGCCAGTCAGTGCTCTTAAGTGTTGGCTTTTCACTGAAATATTAAAGCAGGTTGGCACCTTTGTCACAGAACTGCAGGCCAAGCTGCTTTTCCTTCAAGAGGCAGGTGGGAAAAGCTAATAATATTTAACTCTTCCCCAGAGGCTTTGTTAGGATAAATTAGCTTTTGTCGGCAAGGAGCAGAATCAGAAGCTGCTTTGCCTCAATGTTAGAAACGTTCCCTTCACTGAATGAGAGGAACTTCACGTACCCCTAGCGACCAACCAAATTAAACACTACTTTGGCCCAGCAGGTACTTAGGACTTTGCGCCCCTTACTCACCGGAAGGATCATACATGGGTGCGACTTCCACGAGGTCACAGCCCACCACGTTCAGGCCTTGACATCCGCGGATAATCTCCAAGGCCTAAGCAAGGTAAATAGTCGTGTTAGCTAAAAAAACAGGAATTTAGCCTGTCAACACTGCAAATTTCTATAGTGAACCTCATGGCTGTGACTTCTAAGGTCCAATCTACAGCTTCCAAATAGACCAACAGATAAAGCTACAGGTAGAAAAGTCCCAAACCAGCCACCCAGGATTAGAAGTAAAAGTATTTTGAAGTGGAGGGGATGCCCTGATGAACACAAGAGCAAAAATGCTATCTCTCAAGAAGTTTGTGTCTTACCAGGGTATACTGTGCACATAAAGCAATTTAAAGACTAGCACCTGGGGAAATCAGAGCCCATGTGAACGTCTCAACTCTGAACTATGCTGTTAAGGAGGCTAGAGAATGGCAAAACAGGAGATCATTCCAGATATGGAAATCACCTCTGCAATGGCATGGTGGTGGGAAACACCGTGCAAGCTAGTTTAGAACAGGGGGCATGGAGGGAACTGATGAGAAAGACTGAAAAAACAGTGAGAGCCTTGTTTTGGAGGGCTATAAGTTACTAGCTCAGTTTTGCATTTTCTGTCAGCACCTACCCCCTTGCTGTACAGATAAAAAGTTGGCCCCAAAGAGGTGGATATCTGCCCAAGGTTGCGTAGAACTGCAACAAGTGAAAGGGGCAGAATTTGACCCCAGGTCCCCATCCTCTGACACCCAGTGGAGTGAGTTCGCACTCAAGCTGAACTGAGTGCCCACTGAAGCTGAGAATTCAGTTTATTCTCTCAGAACTTCCTTACTTGACTTGGTGTGAGACCAGCAATCTCAGGAGTCCCTGTCCCTGGAGCATAGGCTGGATCCAAGGCATCAATATCAAAACTGATATAAATAGGCTTCTTTCCCATCTGTTGTCTCACTTCCCCCATCAACGGAACCAGCGACTTCAGCCAGCAGTCTTCAGCCAGGACCACCCGGAAGCCCTAGAGGGAGCGAAGTTAAAGATCTCTGGGGTGGACTCCAACAGACTAGAAGAAGCTGAAGAAAGGAAGCCGACCTCCCCAGCTGCTCTTCTCCCACCGCTTTCTTCCTGCTGTATCACTATTCTCTACCCACTCAAAGAAGTCGCTCCTAAAGGCATACAAAGACCCCACTGGCCAGCTCTTCATCCTCTTAATGGCCCTTGATTTGTTCCTCAAGCGTTTACTGAGTAAGCTCAGGGATAGAGATCAAAATGTGTGTATATGTGTACACATACTTATGCATATATACATACATATAGAGACTGGTAGCCTGTGGGTAGCTTACATTCTACCAGAAGAAGGGGTTTTAATCTTTTTGTGTGTGTCATAGAGTCCTCTGGCCATCTCGTGAATCTTTGCCTCCCTTCTCGACTGAAGGAAATGCTAAATTTCACTTACAGCTTGGTGAAAATAAAGTCCTTTTTCCCCCATCCAAGCTAATCCTCTAATCTATCCACAGTTAACAGACTGCATCAGTGGATCCCAGGTCAAGAGTTCCTGAGTAAGTGGATACATTTGAACAGATTCTAAATTAGATTTCTGAATTAACTGGTATATTTTAAAAAATCCTTTTAGCATTGCAGATCCATGTGCTTTGCAACTTTGAAAGAAGTAACTGGGGCACTGAAAAGTCAGAAGGCTTGGCCCTGGCCCACAACTTGCATGTGGGAGGTGGCACTTGGAGGGGGGGACTTAAACTCGGACTTCCTGTTTTCCAGGCCAGCTTTTTTATCTCCTATATAAGGCTGTCTTGATAAATATAACTTGAGGTGGGAGAGAGCACTGACTGCCAGGGACAGGAAGGGAAAAGGGCACATCAGCTCAGCCTGGCAGAATGTGTTTTTGTGCCTCCAAAAAGGTACTCATAAAGCTGTTGTGGCTGGGCTTTAAAAACTCCCCCCAGAATGAAATAGTTCCTATCATGGTTCCTCAGGTTCCTGTCCCCTCTTGCTGTCTCTAAGAAATGTTCTTTCTGTATGTGGGGGTCTCTGCATCCCTCTCCTGTTCCCAGGAGCAGCTGGCACTAACATCCTCCTCCCTTCTTATTTGCTCTCCCCCAAAAATGTGGTATGTCTCATCCCATTGGCTAGCTTCCTTATCTGCTTCGTGTGACACTTGTGGTAAAAACAGAGTCTGTCTCCCCCAGCATTCCAGGCTTCGTGACTGCCACTTTACATAATCTTGAGGGAGAGGTAAAAAATGGCCTGAGGGAAGGGGAGAAGGACTGAAGGACTCTGTCCAGCCCGTCACCTGGTCTCGGCTGTATTTGTAGGGATTCAGGGTCACGGAAGACCCCCGGATGCCTATCTGCACCACGCGTTTGCAGTCCAGGAGTCCTTCCTCCACACAGCGGCGAAAAGGGGTCCCGTGGTAGAGCTTCTCTCCCAAGGCTTTGTCGGCTGTGTCTGTGTGGGCATCGACATGTAACAGCCCAACAGGACCGTGCCTAGTGACAGCAGAGGGACCTCAGGGGAGAGCCATAGGGCCTTCTGGACAATCTGACAACAAATTCAACAAGCACTGGGACCAGACCACAGTCCCTGCCCTCGTGGAGCTTATAGTTCAGTAGGAGAATATATATACAGAACCTCTGATAAAATCAGCACATGATAAACACATTCAAGAATGTTGAATGAAGCATCTGGTGGGAGGGCTGAAGTAGAGAAAGATGATTAAAGAAAGGATTGGGACCACGCCCCAGCTCAACTACTTACTAGCTCACTGACTCTGGGCTAGTCACTCTCTGGCTCCATTTCCTGTTCCATAAAATGAAGGGTTTAGACTGGCCTCAAACTCTAATAGAAACAGGCCACTTAACTGTAAGCCGGCCTCACTTTGGCTTAGTTTTTAAATGGAATATTATCAATGTGTTAATTGTATTTTTATTTCTTTCATTAAATATTTCCCAATTACCTTTTTTTCTGGTCCTGGTCAAGCTTGGATGTGTGAATGAGCCCCATGCCCATGTTTGACACCTCTGGATTACATGGCCTTTAAGGCACTTTCCCTCATTTAATTCTCTGATGTACTAACTGGGATAGGTCAGAGAAGGTGACATTTTGAGCTGGGCTTAAAACACTGTGTCGAAGTCCAAGAAGGAGAAACCGAAGATGAATGTGACAGGCACGAAGAACAACATGAAAGAAAAACAGCCCTGACACACACACGAGATAAATGCCCTTTTCCTTTCTCACAAGAAAGGGAGTGAATTGTGATATGTGACTAGAAAGAGAACATGGCGGCAGATTGTGAATGACTTTCAATGCCTGGACAGAAAAAACTCAAGCTAACTCGGAGGAAATAAGTCCTACTCAAGATTTTCTCCTGTTCCATACCTAAAGTCACAGAATTTATTTCATTTTCATGAGCTGAACTCAACTGGCCTCTTGGTCCCAAACCTTAATCACATGAGCAAATCAAACGACATGGTTGGGGACACTGACAGACTTGGAGAAATGAGTCTGAACAGCCTGATTGCCACCTGGAATTTTTATATTTCTTACAAGTGTGACAGCTGTTTGGAAATGAATTTAGAGGTGAAAGAGGGCTTTGTTCCTTTGTTTTATAGAGAGGCCTCCGGGAGGCCTCCAGAGGTGAAGTGATATTGAAGGTCACAGGTGGGAAGTGGCAGAATCAGGATTTGAACCCAGGCTCCCTGCCCTTTTTCACTACCCCGTGGTGGACACCACAGGACTACATTTCATCAAATATAGATCAAATTCAAATAGCCCCTTGTTCTCTGTTCTCCATCTAGGTGACAATGGAACACTTGGGTTTTTTTGCTCAAGTTCTCCTGTGAAAGAATCCATCTGTTTTGGAGTAAGAAATAGCCCCTACCTCCAAACTCATTCTTATCTAAATACTCTCAGTCTTTCTTTTATCATTGTATGCAAAAACCAAACCAAATAAAACTCACTTATCTACAGATTGAGTATTTCCCTGGGGACCAGCTTTTGAAAATCCAGAAGGAAAATTCAAAATGCTGAGCACAATCAATCAGGACAAGATGGAAGTAGATCAGAGGGTAAATGTGCTCCAGAGACCCAGAAGACTCCACTTCATGGCTGGCAAATGACAGATGCTCATGGAGCCATCCTTCATTCATCACAGATGCACACCACCAGCCCAACAATTAGGCCAGGAGACCATCTAATACCCACCCCCAACCAATGAACGACCTCAGAGCAAACAATACCTGGATTTAAAAAATGAATTTGTTTTAGATCTACTGACACTCACTTTCCTGCCAAGGCCTGCAGTATGGGATAAGTGATTGTGTGATCTCCACCTGGAATAAAAAAAGAAAAAGAAAAACAAATCATCCTTCTTTGGAATTACAGGGAGTGATGGACTGTCTAGTATGTAGCTATAGCAAGTTAAAATGAGCCTAATTTGGAGTTCTTCCCATTAAAAGAATTGAAGTTAGAACTGAATTAAAAGTGAGTTCCATGGTGGGGTGGCATCCATGATTGAAGGAGAATAGCCTCCATTTGAAAACTTTTGAAGCACATTAGAGAAACTGAGGCACCCACCAAACCAAGCTAAGAAAAATTTTAAAGGTGGAGTTAATACTAGATGAGGTTGTGAGAGCAGGGCCAGGAGATCCTTATATACTTCAACAACAATACTGTATGATGATCAATTCTGATGGTCATGGCCATCTTCAACAATGAGATGAACCAAATCAGTTCCCATGGAGCAATAATGAACTGAACCAGCTACACCCAGTGAAAGAACTCTGGGAGATGACTAAGAGCCATTACATTGAATTCCCAATCCCTCTATTTTTGTCTGCCTGCATTTTGGATTTCCTTCACAGGCTAATTGTACAATATTTCAGAGTTTGATTCTTTTTGTACAGCAAAATAACGGTTTGGTCATGTATACTTATTGTGTATCTAATTTATACTCTAATATATTCAACATCTACTGGTCATCCTGTCAACTGGGGGAGAAGATGGGGGGAAGGAGGGGAAAAATTGGAACAAGAGGTTGGCAATTGTCAATGCTGTAAAATTACCCATGCATATAACTTGTAAATAAAAAGCCATTTTAAAAAAAAAAAAAAAAAGATGAGGTTGTGTCCCCATTGCTTCAAGCCGTCAAGATGCCTCATCTCTTTACCAGTGAAGCTTGATGCCTTAGTAGACAGTTTCATGGCACCTCGGGGCCCAAGTTGAAATGAAAAACTTGAAGGCACTTACTAAGAAGGGAAACATACATATAGTCTTTTGGGGGTAAGATGTAGACCCAAAGTCTTCCCAACCTGAAACTATCTGCTGGATTAAGACCCATCTTCCCAATCCCACCCACCTACTCAAGGTCATCTCCAAGTCATTTTTAAGAGTCACCCCTAATCCAGGAAAAGAAAATGTTCTTGGACCTTTAGTAGCCCATAGCCCATGGGGCAAATATGTTATATTGATAATTTATGGAACCAACAGGGAATTGGGGGAAGGGAGTGAACAACAGACCGTGGAACCCATGCTAACTGGCACTGACTCTGCAAGTTTGTGTTAGTGTCTGCCCTCTGAAGGCCTCACGTTGACCCAGAACCATCAGTGTGAAATAACATGACCCACCTATGACTTTCTTGTTATTGTTATCCTCCCTATGGGTAAGACAATGAATAAAATTTTTCTTTCTTATTTCTTTTTCTTTCCTTTTTTCTTTTTTCTTTGTTTTGCTTTTTTTCTCAATCCCAATTCTGATTGCTCCTGAGGATTCCCTATCTTCATGCTAGACTCAGTGTGGATGTTCAATAAACTGCCGCCCAGGACTTCCCCACTCCATCACCTGAGTTAAAATCAAACACTTAATTGTGTGACTCCAGGTAAATCACTTAATCTGTGTCTCAGTTTCCTCAAAAGTAAAATGGAGATCCCAGGGTTGTTGGAAGGATAAAATGAGATAACTATTTTTACAGCCCTTAGGACAGTGCCTTTAACATAACAGGAGCTTAATAAATGCATTTTTCCTTCCTCTCACCAGCTGCAGGCACTACAAATATGGGCCTTCACTATGCCTGCAGAAGGAATGAAAGAGTAATATGTTCTCATTTGATTTCACAAAATTGAGGCAGGAAGAGATGACATGACTTGTCCAGAGTCACTCAGCTAAGAGATGCCTGAGATTGAATTTGAACTCAGGACTTCCACATGCTATCCACTGCACAACTAGCTGCCTCATGATAGGAAAATCAATTGCTGAGGTCCCTCACCCAAGGTAAGAGGAATACAGTTTGCTGCAGCGATTTTCTGATAGGCTTCTTTAATGAGCCGGCAGCTGTCCTGAAGGTTGTAGAGGTTGACTTCCACATCACCAATGTCAGCCACCAAGTGGGACTGGAAGGGGAGAGCCCCTGTGCTTGGGTTAATTGTCCTCAGCAACACAGATTCCTCCCGGATACGTCGCGGTCCAAACCTGGGAGATGAGGAACATCATGATTAATGGCATGGAAAAGGGAAGCAGAGCCCCATCCGGGCTTGCAAAAGGTGCTGTACAGAAGCAATTCAGAAGGGCCCTTCTCTCCAGCTTCTTGATGATAATCATGATTTCTGTTATCAATTAATGATAACAGCTAGCATTTATTAAGCACCAATTATGTGCTAAGCACTTTACAATCATCTCATTCAATCTTTGCAACAAACCCAGAAGGTCGAGACTGATATTATCCCTCATTTATGGTTAAGGACATGGGGGCAGGCAGAAGGTAAGTGGCTTGCCCAGAATCATGCAACTAGTGTCTGAAGTCCCATATGACCTCTGGGCTATGGGAGTCCAGGCCACCAAGCCACCCCATGAACCACATGTGCAGTACAAAAGAATTTTAAAAAGCAACGAAGTGTCGCTTATTAGTTATTCAGAAATAAAAAAATTTTAGATAAAATATAAAAGCAGCCTCCCAGAAGAGCTTTGAGGGAGACCAGGTGGCGCAATGGATAGAGTGCAGGGTCTGGATTCAGAAACACTCATCTCCTTGAGTTCAAATCTGGCTTCAGACACTTCCTAGTTCTATGAAGCTGGGCAAATCACTTCACCCTGATTGACTCAGTTTCCTCATCTGTAAAAGGAGCTGGAGAAGGAAATGGCAAACCAGTATCTCTGCCAAGAAAACTCCAGATGGGCCAAGAAGAGTCAGACAGGACCTACCAACAAACAAGAGCTTCATTGATTTGTTTTTTTCAAAAGTACAAGATGTAAATAAGCCTAATGCCAGTCATGGTCTGTTAGTCAAAGCAAATCCTGGTATTTAGCAGTCCGCACTCTTGCCTCATCTCCCTCCTGTCCCTCAGATCATCTCTTTGGGTAGATTCATGAAAGAGACTGTGCCTTTTCAGATCCCACAGACCTGGCGTTGGCAGCTGGCCAGGCTGCATTCTGAGCGTTGGCTTCAGCACATCAGGCTCCCAGAACCTGGCCCTCCACCAGTACAGATTGCAGCCTCCAGCGACTTAGTGGATGGTAGCCCTTTGTGTTATTCAGTCATTCCAGTCCTGTCTGACTCTTTGAGACTACATTTGGGGTTTTCTTCCCAAGGATACTGGAGTGGCTTGTCATTTCCTTCTCCACCATGCTGTACAAAAGAGGAAACTGAGGCAAACAGGTTGAATGACTTGCCCGGGGTCACACAGCTAGGAAATGTCTGAGGCAGGTTTTGAACTCAGAAAGATGATCTTCCCGATTCCAGTCTGTGTTCTATCTGCTGCCCCTTGGTAACTCTAGCCACCAAACAATTATCCACCACCCGTCTGGTAACAGGATTCTGCCAAGGCAGCTGTTCCAGTCCTCCAAAAACAGGCGTCAACTCGGTCGGTCAAACCGTGTTTCAGGCCTGCGTGATCTGGCCCTGCTAGCAGAGCCCGTGATAACCCAGAGAGCCTCTGCCTCCATGAGCACTAATGAACAAACCTCTCCATTCAAGTCCTGACCCAATGAGAGAGAAAGGGCCTGACCTGGAGGCAGGAAGACCTAATCACTGCTGGATGCGTGACCCTGAGCAAGGCAATCACCCTCTGGGTCTCAGTTTCCTCCTCTACCATTGGAGAAACTAGTAGGATTGTTGTGAGGATCCAATGAGTTAATAAACGTATGCTGCCCTGCCAATCTCGAAAAACGCTTTAGATAACAGCATTTCTATAAGGTTAATTCATTTGGTCTTCATAACAACCCTGGGAGTAGATGCTACTAATACAGCACCTAGATAAGTCCCTGGTCCCTGGGCAAGTCCCCAGATCACTCAGTATCTGAGGTCACATTCACACCCAGGTCCTCCTGACGCCTGGTCCCCTTCCACCACCCGGACAAGTCTAGTAAGCAGTTAATACTTTTTCTTTCTTTCTTTCATTCATTCATAGCCACCCTGTGAGGGAAGTACATCTTACAAATGAGAAAACAGGCATGGAGAGGTGAAGGGCTTGCCCAGAGTCACAGCACTAAGAGTGTGAGTGAGAGCTGGAGTACAAGGCAGGCCCCCAGACCCCACGTCTGGGGGGGCACTGGGTGCTCTGGGGGCTCTCACGGGGCTTACCTCGTTCCAGGTCGATTAGAAGTGCCAATGTCTAGGGGAACTCCCACAAATGCTGCATCCAGCCCTTCGGGGGAACTCTTCAGGGGCAGTCTCATCATAGTGCAAACGCCCACCGAGCGGGCAACAAACTCGGAGCTGGGAGGCATGTTACATGCAGCACCGGAGGCCCATCGGCTTGGGATATCTGACAGTTGGAGGAGGCCCCTAAAAAGCTTGGGGGCAGAACAGGCCCACGGGAGCACGGGAAACGTCCCGATCAAAGGCCTTCGGCAGACCCCCGACCATCGTCGCCGGCCGCGTCCCGAGGAGGCCCCCAGCTGGAGTCCATCCTTCCACAAACTGGCTTGGAGAAGTTTGCGGCCATGACAGGAAAAGAGCTGCTCCATGCTGCCCTGGGACTGGTGAAATGCGTCCTGGCCTTTAGCTTTCCTCTGGAGCAACCAATTCGATTGATCAGTAACAGTCCTGGTTCAAAGGGCAGATGAACAGGGAATATCTTCTGGGGCAACTTTAGTTCAAAGGCAGTGGGGGAGGGGATTCCAAGGCCAACAGAAAGGCTCATTCATTCCTCCTCTGGCCCCAACCTCGGCTCCTTCAGAAGCAAAACTGGGCCTGAGAATGAAGAACAATGTGACAAGTTCCTCTGGCCCCTGTCCAGGATGGAGATAATAACTCAAATTTCTCCAGCACACAAGGTTTTTTTTCCTTTTAAATAGTATTTTATTTTTTCCAAATACATGCAAAGATAGTCTTCGACATTCACTTTTGTAAAACCTTATGTTCCAAATTTTTCTTTCTCCTCCCTCTTTCCCTTTCCCCAGAGACAGCAAGCAGTTAGATATGTTAAACTTAGTTAGTTAAATAGTTAGATAAAGTTAGATATGCAGCACACGGGCTCTTATAGATAAATTTCACTGGGGTCAGTGAATTGGCATGGGGAAAAAAGGATCCAGCTTGATTTAGTATTTTCTTCAGTTATGAGTTGGGTTTTTTGTTTGTTTTAGTTTTTTGTTGTTGTTTTTTTAATTATCCTGTGAAAGGGTGACACAGTGGATAGAATTCCAGGCCTGAAGTCAGGAAGATCTGAGTTCAAATCCAGCCTTAGACATTTCCTAGCTGTGTAAACCTGGGGAAGTCACTTAACCCTGTCTGCCTCAGTTTCCTTGTTTGTGAAATGAGCTGGAGAAGGAAATGCAGTATCTCTACCAAGAAGACTCCAAATGAGATCACAAAGAGTCAGACACGACTGAAATAACTAAGAACAAGGGTCCTAGATTTCATCAGACTGCCCAAGGTGTCCAGAAGGAAAGGGAGGGAAAGAGGGAACAAGGATTAAATAGCATTTAATATGTGCCAGGCACTGTGATAAGAACTTTACAAATATTATCTCATATAATCCTCACAAAAACCCTGGGGTGCTGTTAGTATCCCCATTTCACAGATGAAGAAACTGAGGCAGGCAGAAATGAAGCATCTTGCCCAGGATGACAAAATTAGTAAATGTCTATGTCCAGGTTTGAACTCAGACTTTCTGGACTTCAAGCCCAGTTGCTATAGTCATCTGACTGCCTCATTAAAAAAAAAAAAAAAAGATTAAACTACCCTTACTTTAATCACGATATGGTTTGCAAAATGTTTTTCTCATTAACTATCCAGTAAGGCAGGTAATTCAAGTATTAATGTGTCTATTTTACAGAAAAGGAAACAGGCTCGGAGAAGCTGTGATAATGTTCACACAACTCATAATCAATGAAGGCAGGATTCAAAGACCTGACTCCATGGCTGGCACTCTATCCACTGTGATCAACAATGAGAAGACATACCAAAATGTGCAGGATGAAGCCAAGACAGTATTAGAGGAAAGTTTAAATCTCTATATGCTTGTATCAATAAAAAGAGAGAAAGAGCAGATTGATAAACTAAGAGTGAATCCTTTTAAAAAAACTAGAAAGAGAACAAATTAAAAATCCTCAATTAAGCACTAAAATAGGAAATCCTGAAAAATCAAAGGAGAACTTAACAAAATTGAAAATACAAAACTTTGAACTAATAAATAAAACTAGTAGCTGGTTTTATGAGGAAAAAAGAAAATAGATAAGCCATTAGTTGGTTTTAAAGAAAGAAAAAATCCAAATTACCTGTATCAAAATTAAAAAAGGTAAATATATAACCCATGAAGATGAAATCAACTATTAAGAACTATTTAGCCCAATTATATGCTAACAAAGCCGACATTCTAAATAAAATGGATAAATATGTACACAAATATAAATCACCCAAATTTACATAAAAAGAAATGGAATATTTAAATAATTCTGCCTTTGAAGTTGAACAAGCCATAACTTGAGTTCCTTAAGAAAAACTCCCTAGGATCAAATGGAAACATAAGTGAATTCTACCAAAAATTTATGAAACAATTTCAATACTATATAAACTATATGGAAAAAAATAAAGAATCCTATAAAATTCCTTTTGTAATACAAATAAGATTTTGATACCTAAAGCATGAAGAATAAAAACAGAGAAAACTATAGACCAATTTTCCTAACATTGCTTCAAAAATTTTAAAGAAAATACTAGCAAAGAGATTACAACAATCTTATCACAAAAATCACACACATTGACCAGATGAGATTTATACCAGGAGTGCAAGGCTGGTTCAATATTAGGAAAACTAAAAGTATAAAAGACCACATCAATAACAAAATAAAAAGAAATGATATGATTTCTCAATAGATGCAGAAAAAGCTTTTGACAAAATGCAACATCCATTCCTACCAAAAACACTTGAAAGCAAAGAAATAAATGGAATCTTTCTTAAAATCATAAGCAGTATCTATATAAAATCAAGAACAAGCAATATCTTTAATAGGGATAAACTAGAAGTCTTCCCACTAAGCTCATCAGTGAAACAAAATTATCCATTATCACCTCTATTATTCAATGTTGTACTAGAAATGCTAGCTATATTAATAATATAAGAAAAAGAAATTGAAAGAATAAAAATAGAAAACGAGGAAACAAAACATACCATGTAGATGATAGGATGATATATTAGAGAATCCTAGAGAATTGGTTTTTAAAATTAGTTGAAACTATTAATTTAGCAAATTAACAAGATATAAAATAAAGCAAAATAAATCATCAATATTTCCATGTATTACCATAAAAGCTAGGAGGAAAAAAAATGGAAAGAGAAGTTCTATTTAAAGTAACTGTAGAGAGAGGACTGGCGAGACTTACATGAACTGATGCTAAGTGAAATGAGCAGAACCAGGAGATCATTATACACTTCCACAACGATATTGTATGAGGACATATTTTGATGGAAGTGGATTTCTTTGACAAAGAGACCTAACTGAGTTTCAATTGATAAATGACGGACAAAAGCAGCTACACCCAAAGAAAGAACACTGGAAAACGAATGTGAACTATCTGCATTTTTGTTTTTCTTACCGGGTTATTTGTACCTTCTGAATCCAATTCTCCCTATGCAACAAGAGAACTGTTCGGTTTTGCAAACATATATTGTATCTAGGATATACTGCAACATATCCAACATATAAAGGACTGCTTGCCATCTAGGGGAGGGGGTGGAGGGAGGGAGGGGAAAAAATTGGAACAGAAATGAGTGCAAAGGATAATGTTGTAAAAAAAAAAAATTACCCTGGCATGGATTCCGTCAATATAAAGTAATTATTAAATAAAAATTTAAAAAAAAATAAATAAAGTAACTGTAGAAAAAATAAAATATTTAGGCGTCTACCTGCTGAAAATAACCTAGAAACTATATGAACACAATCACTACACACTTTTTCACACAAATATAGATCTAAACAACTGGAGAAATATTAATTGCTCATGGATAGGCCAATCCAAGATGATGAAAATGACAATTCTATATAAGTTAATTGACCTATAAAGTACCATACCAAAATACCAAATATTTTTAGAGCAAGAAAAAATAAAATTCATCTAGAGGAACAAAAGATCAAGAATGTCAAGAGAATTAATGGGGAGGAGGGAGAGAAAAATTGTAAAGAAAGGCACCTTAGCAGTTTACTATAAATAAGTACTATAAGTAAAAAAGGAGTAGCTAATCAATGGAATACACTGGATACACAATACACAGCAGTAAATGGTCATGGTAGCCTAGTATTTGATAAACTCAAAGATCCAGGTTTTGGGGCACATCACTATTTGACAAAACAAGAAAGTAATTTGACACAAATTGTTACTGACATACACCAAGAAAAAATCAAAATGGACTCATGATTTAGACATAAAGGTTCATATAACAAAATAGGGGAACATGAAAAAATTATCTGTCAGAGCCAAGGATAAGGGCAACACAAGATAAAAGTGAAATGGATAATTCTGATTATATGAAACATACAAGTTTTTTGCACAAGCAAAATCAATGCATCCAAAAATAGAAGAAAAGCAGTATGCTGGGAAGGGGGGAATTTACAGCAAGATTCTTTGTTAAAGACCTCCTTGCTCAAATATATAGAGAAGCCAAATTTATAAAAACAAAAATCCTTTCCCAATTGATAAATAGTAGCTTTTAGATGAAGAAATCTAAGCTAACTATAATCTTATGAAAAAATGTTCTAAATTACAAATAGAGAAATGCAAATTTAAAAAAAAACTGTGTTATCTCATACCTATCAGATTGGCTAATATGATAGAAAAGGAAAATAAATGAAAGAGATGTGGGAAAATTGGGACAATAATGCACTGTTGGTGGAGCTGTAGATCCATTCTGGGAACAATTTGGAACTCTTCCCAAAGGCATATAAATCCATGCATCCCCTTGACCCAGAAATGCCACTTTTATATCCCAAAGAGATTATTTTTTAATTGGAAAAAGACCTATACATACAGAAATATTTATAGCAGATCATTTTGTGGTAGCAAAGAATGAAGATTGAAAGGATAACTATCAATTATGGAATGGCTGAACAAATTATGTTATGTAATTATAATGGAATATTACTGTGCTTTAAAAAATGACAAGCAAGATGGTTTCAGGAAAACTTGAGAAGAATTACATGAACTGAGGCAAAGTGTGAGAAAAGCAGCCTACACAGTAACAGCAGTATAATTACCACTATCAACTGTGAAAGACTTAGCTACTCTAATCAATACAATGATCCAAGATAATTTAAAAGGATTGACTTGCAATGAAAAAATGCTATCAATATCCAGAGAGAAAACTGATAAACTCTGAATGCAGATTGAAGACTATTTTTTCCTAATTTGTTTTTTTTTTCAATATAGCTAATATGGAAATTTGTTTTGCATGATTTTCCATGCATAACTGATGTCATATTGCTTGTCTTCTCAATGGGTAGGGGAAGGGCTAAAGAAAAGGAAGAGAATTTGGAACTCAAATTTTAAAGGAGTGTTAAAAATTATTTTTAAACATAATTGGGAAAAATATTTTAAAAATAAATGCTTGCTGAGTTGTAATTAGACAAAGTCTAGTTATAATAGCCAATAACAAGTATTCCATATTTGAGAATGACCCTTCCTTCCACGAAAGAAAATTGATTGTTTCCAGAATTGCCCCCACAGAGACTTTAGTTTCAGTGTTAGGTTTCTCATTTTCTGAAAATACTGATGGTAGTGCTTGGATAATTAATATTTCAGCTAAAGCACATGACAGCCAGCCAAAGCATGAACAGAGAGCACTCTGCATTTCCGCTATCCTCAAGGATTCCCTTTGGCCCCTGTGAATGATGTAATAGTTCCACAGAAGGTGTCATCAAATTGACTTATTCAGTTCCCTCCAAGGTTGGGATGTATTCTTTCAGCTCTTATCACCAAGAGATTCCTTGACCTGCTGAGCCCTGGAGTGTTACATCAGCTCATCCTCACAGTCCTTATCTCCTGGGACTAAAGGAAAAAACAGAGATAAATTTTGAGCATATTTTCAATTCTGTGATCTCTTAAGATGTCCTCTCCATCTTTGAAAAGCAAAGGAAAAAATGCATTTTTAAAAGATGCACATCAATGTAGTAAAAAAAATTTTTTTACAATATTAAAAAAATAAAGGCAATAGAACAGAGTTCTGTTTCATTGGTCTAGAATGGGCCAGGCTCTGTTCCTCTGGTAATTTGTTTATAAAGGAACCGAAACAGGCATCAGGGAATGGGAGCACTTAGCTCTTGGTTTCTATGTGTACATTGTAGAAAGTGCATTAGTATTTTCACTCCATCACTTCATTTCCTTTATACAGAGGAATTATTGTTAGTAAAAGCATCATCTCTAACTGCAAAGAACAATAATTTATATTATTACCCTCCCTATTCAAACCATGAATTGATTCTACAGTCTCCTGTCTCTGGGTGTGCTGTGAAACTGTGCCTGTTCAATCAGTATTTTAGTTAGACATCAAGTAATTATGTGCCTCTGGGGCCCCCACTTTCTCCATCTTCCATTCCTAAATGCAACTCACAAGGGCTGTACAACATTAATTAATCACCCTGGAAGGGGGTGGTGTGCTTTGAAGGCACAAAGGATTATCTCATCCAGTGCAGTTTCAAAATCAAGCCAGAAGAGGGCAAAGGAGACTACCTTGTACAATCCAAGGAGATGGGGTTCGATGAGACTGGAGAATGGAGAGAATTCTCAATCTTCTCAGATGATACTAAGACAGTCACCAAATAGCTCACAAATGTTTATAATATAATCTAGCTTGCTTTAAAAACATTACTCTCAAAATTCATACTGACATCCTATAACATTAATCATTAGGATACTTAAAATAAATAAAAACGACTTTTATACCATTTTGAAACAAAATGTTTTATATACATTATCTCATTTGTGTCTGTGAGAGAAAATATTTCAAATATTATTATCATTTTTCACAAGAGGAAACTGAGGCTCAAAGAGTTTAAGTAACTTGCCGATGAAGACTCGATAAGTGCCAGAGTCGGGAAAACTTCCAAGAAAGCACTTAATGAACCATAGCATACTAAGGCCTAGCCGTGAAAAGTTATGCTGGAGTCTTAAAACCTGGGTCTGGATCTAGCTATATGGCCATAAGGAAGTCCCTTAATTTCTAGGTGCCTTGATTTTCTCATTTGTAAAATGGGAATAATACTGGCACTACCTACCTCAAAGGATTGGTGGGTGTGAGTATGTGGTGGGCCTTAGTAGGTAGCAACATAAAACCAACTAGAAATAGTGAGCTAGAATAGGAGTGAGCGAAGACACCGTCAAAGAACTGTGTGATGAGAAGGGAAAATGAACTGCTCAGAGCTGCTCATGTGGTAAGAGTGAGAGAAGAGAACTCCACTTATGATGTCAGAATAATGTTTAGAAGACAGGGCAAGTTGATAAACTACCTGTGGTGAATTTTGGGAAAATTCTCTTGAGTTCTAGCTTTCATCATTCCCCCTTAATCCTAGTGCCCTGCAGACCCTTTGATCTATCAGTGCCCACTTCTGGGTCTGTATCCCAAAGACATCATGAAATGTTTGCAAAAATGTTTATAGTAACTGGATTGTGTGTGTGTGTGTGTGTGTGTGTGTGTGTGTGTGATGACAAGGAATTGGAAATTGAGTGGATGCCCATGTGTTGGGAATTGGCTGAATAAGTTATGGCATATGAATGTTATGGAATATTACTGTTGTATAAAAAATGATAAGCAGGCTGATAAAAAAGCCTGGAAAGACTTACATGAACTGATGATGAAGAAAGAGAGCAGAGTCCTGTTACTGTACACAGTAACAATAATATTATGTGATAATTTACAATGGCAGACTTTAGTCCTCAGCACTACAGTGACCTAAAGAAAATTCCAATAGACTTGGGATGGAAAGTGCCATTTGCATGCAGAGAGAAAACTATGGAGACTGAATGCAGATCAAAGAATATTCTTTTCTTTTTTTTAATTTTTAATAGCTTTTTATTTACAAGTTATATGCATGGGTAATTTTACAGCATTGAAAATTGCCAAACCTTTTGTTCCAATTTTTCCCCTTCTTCCCCCCACCCTCTTCCCTAGATGGCAGGATGACCAATACATGTTAAATATGTTAAAGTATAAATTAAATACAAAATAAGTATACATGTCCAAACTGTTATTTTGCTGCACAAAAAGAATCAGACCTTGAAATAGTGTACTATTAGCCTGTGAAGGAAATCCAAAATGCAGGCAGGCAAAAATATAGGGATTGGGAATTTTATGTAATGGTTCATAGTCATCTCCCAGAGTTCTTTCGCTGGGTGTAGCTGGTTCAGTTCATTACTGCTCATTAGAACTGATTTGGTTCATCTCATTGCTGGAGATGGCTGTGTCCATCAGAATTGATCATCATATAATCATATGATCATATGATCAACATATATCATGTTGAAGTGTATAATGATCTCCTGGTCCTGCTCATTTCACTCAGCATCAGTTCGTACAAGTCTCTCCAGGCCTTTCTGAAATCATTCTTTTGGTCATTTCTTACCGAACAATAATCAAAGAATATTATTTTCACCCTGTTTTGTTTTGTTTTGTTTTGTTTCTCATGGTTTTTCCCTTTTGTTCTGATTTTTTTTTCAACATGACTTATTTGGAAATATTTTAAATGATTATACATGTATAACCTATATCCGATTGCTTGTTGTCTTGGAGAGGGGTGAGGTAAGGGAAGAAGGGAGAAAAAAAATTCTTACAAAAATGAATGTTGAAAATCATCTTTACATGAAATTGAAAAAACAATATGCTATTAAAATTTTTTTTAAATCCTGGGGCCTTCCTTTCTTGGTAATTTCTAATTTATCCCATATATATCTTGTTTGTTTGAGCTGTTTGCATATTGCTCCTCCCCTTTCGCCACTCCCCATTAAACTGTGAAGCTCTCGGAGGGCAGGGATTGTCCTTTTGTTTGTCTTTGTATCCCCAGAACCTAGTAAGCAATAGGTGTTTAATAAATGCTTATTAAGTACCTGACAAAACAGGTGAGAGAACACAAGGTGGGGAGGCATAGATGGGAATTATCTCATCTGAATAATTGGAGAAAACTTCTTAATTATGAGATCGCAAATCCATTAGAGACCACTAGGTTGAGGAATAGATGGGGACTTTGAATCAAGACTTGAGTTCAGATCTAACTTTAGAGATATTTACCAGCCATGTGACTTGGACAGGTAACTTAAGTTCCATCTGCCTTGGTTTTCTCATAGCTTTCTGAAAAAGAAAGCACCTATCCTGGCTATTATGATTCAGAACTACCTCAAAAGAGAGTCCTGTGGAAAGGACTTTTGGAAATCTTGAAGTATTGCCAAAACTATTACAGAAGTGTGTGCTCTCTCTCTCTACTGAACCAGGTCATGGTCCCTCCATAACCTAGTGGACAGGTTCATAAATTGCTTTGGACAAAATAATCTCTTGCCTCATGATCAGTTTTTATTCACATTGAAGTAGACTGGTCCTCACCAATTTTTTCCCAGGTTCACACTGGAGGCACAACTTTCCACCAGCCAGAATCATCACTATGAAGAAATACCTGAGTAGGGTATTTCATTATAATGTTCTCATGCCCATTAAAAAAATTATCAATGTTTTCTTTTTTACGTCATTATAATTATTCCTCATTTCCTTCCTTTCCCCATTCTCAGAGAGCTATGTAACAAACAACATTTTTAAAGGAAAAAAATCAACATGACAAATCAGTACATTGAAAAAGCGTGAAAACATATGTATGCAATGTATATTACCTATGGATCTTCTACCTCCACAAAGGGTTAGGTTAGAGATATACTTTCATCTTTTCATTCAAGTCATGATTAATCTTTGTAGTTTTGTTATATTCACTTTTGGGGGGTTTTTTGTCTGTAATTATTCTTTCCATTTATTCTGTTGTAGTTATTTTATATATTGTTTTCTTGGCTCTCCTCACTTCACTCTATATCAATTCAAATGAATCTTTCCATACTTTTTTACATCCATCACAGACATAATTTGTTACAGCACAGATAAAGTGGTTGGCTTCTGTGGAGTCTATTCTTCTCAATTACAAAATGGTGATAGCTGCTCCCTGCTTGATTCCCAGTGCTGACATATGGATGAGTGAGAGAAAGTACTTTATGTTCCTCGGTCCTTGGAGAATGACATTAGTCAAATGAAAGGGGTTATTATTAATAATGAACTATACTCAGGGTAAACAGAATAGATTTGATTTATTAATGAGGTTGAATGTTTAATAATTAATTAATAACCAGAGGGATTTCAGCTTAAAACAAAGTTTTTATAGTGGCATCTATCCATACATATATGCATATAATGTATATCTACACATATTTGCTTTATACTATATATACATATTGCCAACTTTCATCAATAATCTAATGTAAGAGCAGAAACCCTGCCATAATAATGTTTCTTCTTTTGGTGGCGAAGGAGAACCAAGGCAGCCATGGAGAGCACACATGTTAATCTGTTTTTCAAACTAGGAAAAATACAAGGCTAAAGATCTATGCCCTCATGGACCTTATGGTCTAGTATGCCATAAGGCATACACGGAAATCATGATGCTGCAGAATAGAATATACTACTGACATAAAAAGTACAAACTAGTAAGCATTAGAGTTCCAAGGAAGGAAAAATTGTGATTCCTTTGTTCTGTTTTAGGCAGCTGGGTGATACAGCTATTAGAGTACCCAGGGCTCAAAGGCTGCTCTAGAAGCTTGGATACATCTTTCCTCTAGTGCCATCAGATCAACCCCTCCCCCAGTTGTGTTTCTCCCATTGTTAGCCATCATCGGAATGACTAGTGTCCAAAAAAAAGACTATATTTTGCCTTCCCTTGTATAACCAGCATTAGTACAGTGCCTGACACATTGAAGGGACTTAGTAAATGCTTTTTTTTTTTTTTTTTAATAAATTGATTGGCTTTAGTTAGCTTTTATTGGCTTGCTTTGAATTTAGAGCAAGGACAGAAGTACAAATATTACTCCCTCCTTCCCCCTGGCAACAATGAGGAATTGAGGCACTTTCCCCTTTACCAACTCAGACTCTGGAAAGAGCAGGCTCATTTTTAACAGTTTCTATATAATATTGGTCCCACCAAGTTCACATCTAACCGTGGCATCAATGCAGAATGAGTCCAAGGTACCAGTGGACTGGATCCCCAAAGCTAACTCCTAAAGGCTTCTCCTTTCTCTTTGAAGCATCAATGCCAGGCTGGTTACAAAATCTAGGAAAGGCTTCCCTGAGCTCTCTTGACTTTTCGAAACTCACAGGGTCATAGTCTTCAATCCCATGACCTAAAATGAAAAACAAAGCAGAGACAAAGGCCTATTTCATTAGAGATGTTAGCCTCAGTTAAAAGAAGGCCCAAGGTCTCTTCCAATACAATATTATATCTCACCAGACATGGTAACAGGAAACAAACCAAAAGAAATCAGTGAAAGAGAGTGTCTGATGCTCCTGTTGCTATAGCTTTTGAAGGTACTCTCAATCCCAGTTATATAACCAACCAAAAAGATTTCTCCTAATAGACCAGAATCAGCAACCAAAATATCCATGCATGCTCAACTTTTCTAAGACACCAAGGACATTATAACTCAGAAGCAGATTCCCCAGCCTCTTCCAAATGGTGAGGAGCATTTAAGGCTCTCTGCCTGCACATGTCTCAGTCAATCTATAACCAACTAATCACTAAATATTTAGTAAGTACCTACTATGTGCCCAGTACTACGTTAAATACCAGGGATAGAAAAAGAGGCAAGAGACAGTCACCTATTACAAAGATACTTCCTGTTAAGGGACAGGTCAGTTCTCCGAGAATCTCTACAGCGTGGATCATAACATCTGAAGGAGTTGCGGGGCAGCCTTTGCTGATACAGGTGTTGCGGACTGGGAGTGAGATAAATTGGAGGCAAAGGGAAGAGGATAGAAGTCAGACAATGCAAGGGCCTCTCAGAGAGATCAGAGAACAGCAACTGTCTCTCAGTCTCTTTGTATCATCCTCTCACATAGCGATCCATTCTGGATTGGATCTCCAGCAGCCACTGTCAGGTGGCTCCCTTGTATTCCAGCAGCTCTCCCATGTCTTCCAACAACTTCCCAAACTGCTGGACCAAAAACAGTCATCACTTAATAGGGTTGGATGGATCTGAGAGGAATCCAAGCATAGCAGCCTCAGGAAAGAGCATCTAGGAGGAAGAACAGATCAGCAGAGTCAAAAGTTTCAGAGAAGGCAAATAAAATAGAGAGAGAAGAAGAAATTTCTGGTAATAACCATATGACCAAATGCTCCAAATTATCAATAATTAGAGAAACACAAAATAAACCAACTCTGAGATGCCACCTCATGCCTACATAATTGATAAAGTTGACCAAAAAAGGGGAAAAGGGCTCTGGAAAAAAAATAGGCAAATCAAAATACTGTGAAAGTAAGGGTAGATTAAATTCAACTCTGGAAAACAATTTAGAGTTATGCCCCCAAATTACCAGATTGTGTATGCCCTTTTATCCAGTATTATAACAATTAGACCAATAATCATAATGAGCTCCAAAATGGTAAAAAGACATATATGGACAAATATATTTATAGATCTTTTTTATAATGCAAAGAACTAGAAACTAAAAGGATGTTTGTCATTTGACAAATGACAAATGAACAATAATAGCATAAGAAAGGATAAAAGAAGTAGCTTCAAAGAAACCTGAAGAGATCTGTATGAACTGATACAGAATGAACCAGGGTTAACTGTGGTGTTCTCTTCTTTTTAAAATAGATGATGGTTCTTTCTGGGAGCAGGTTTCTTGGGGAGGTTTTCTAGAGGCAGCCTTAGTTTCAGTTCAAAGTAATAATCACTCCAAGTGCAGCCAGGTGTTAAAATCCAAATGTTTATTTTCTCCTTTCAAGTCTTGTCTCTTTCCCTGAGCCAGGTTTAATAGAGACCTATCTCTCTCCTTGGTTCTAAGAGCTTCCTCTGAATGTCTCCAAATCCAAAGGTCTGTCCTTCAGCCTCCAGCCAGCACAAAGATGGAAAATGGAATGAATCTGACTCCGCCTCTGAGAGTGGGTTTCTGTATCTCCCAGAGTGCTCTTTGTCTCTGAGAGCTTCTTGCTTATATGCTATTCACTGAGTATACACCAATCATTTAATCACTGGAAAACCATTATTTATTGTAGGATTAAATCAATTCTAAACTAGATTTAAACATTGTCTCTTCAATTCCACTTAGTACCTTGTTTCAAGTGCTGGCCCATAACATCTGCTTGTAGAATCAGATCAATCATGCTAAATTAGATAATTATTGTCTCTATCAATTCTAATGACTTAACACTTTGTAAGGATTCCAACAAGTAACAATTTAGACAATGAAGACATTGTAAAGACAAAAAATTGTGAAATATTTGAAAAATCTGACAATGAAAGGATCAAATATAATTCCAGAGGATTCAGGATGCTATCTACCTCATCATAGAGAGCACAGGCTCAGAGTTCAGAATGAAATCTATTTTTCGAACATGGTAAATAGGCAAATTGTTTTGCTTGACTATACTTGTTTATTATGTGGATTTTTTTCCCCCCTTGGGGGTTGGATGTGAAAGAGAGAGCTAAAAATAAAATAAAATTTAATTTAATTTAATTTTTAAAAAGAAACTATTGGATTTAGCTTATAAGAAGTCCCTGGTAATCTTGGAAAGCAGTGGGATCAAATCCAGATTGTAACAGTTAAAGAATGTGAAGGGAGGAAATGTAGTTTGGCTATGAAAGTGGGGAGAGATATAGGATAATAGTTTGAGGGGATGTCAAGATATAATGCAGGCTCCTTAAGGATAGATTAGATCTGAGGTCAATTTTATTTAGAAGAAAAGAAGCCACTGGATGAGGAAAGATTATAGATGAAAGGAAGAGGATGAAGGAGAAAACTCCTAAAGGAAATGAGAAAAGATTTGATCAGGGGAATAAGTAGATATTTTGGTTTTGGCAAGAAGGACCAACTTCTCAGTGACTAGAATTAAAAAGCTATGGAGGTTGTATGATACAGAGAGGATTTTAAAGTATGAGGTAGGTAAGAAAAGAGTGCTCAAATGAATGAGCTCAATTTTCTCATTAGAAAGTAGAAAATTATCAAGATCACATCATACACAGTAATAACAAGATTTTTGATGATCAATTGTGATAGACTTCTCAACAATTCCAGTAGTCTTGGTATGGAAAATGTCATCCACATCCAGAGAGAGAACAATAGAGGCTGAATATGGATCGAAGAATAGTATTTTCATTTTTTTTGTTTGTTTCTTTTTTCTCATATTTTTTCCCCTTTTGGTCTGATTTTTCTTGCACATGACAAATTTGGAAATATATTTAAAAGAACTGCACATATTTAATCTATATTAGATTATTTATTGTCTTGGGGAGAGGAAAGGTAAGGGAGGGAGGGGAAAAATTTGGATCTGTTCTTAGAAAAATGAATGTTGAAAATTATTTTTACATGTATTTGAAAAAATGCTATGGAAAAATTTTTTTTAAAAAGAAGTAGGAGGTTACCTTGCCTGCCTCTCTAGAGGAAGGGGAGGTCAGTGAGTAGTCATGGGTCAGATTTGGCCCTGATACTGTCCTCTCTGGCCAGTAATATGATGCATGTTTTGCCTAACGCAGAGCAACACTGCTTTGCTCTGGCACAGTTAAAATTCCCCAGATGGTCAGAAAATACTCTTCCTTTGCCAAAAGTCCACATTAGTATGGACTAGATTCAGCTTCCCAAACACACTCATCTCATTACGTGTTTAGACTTCATGCTTCCTCAATGTTACTTATTGCGGGAAAACAGTGCATTCTACTCTCCTGAGCTGTGTGTAATGAACCATTGCTTCCAAACCCTCTGATGTCAAGTGTAGCCTTCCTGTCTGAATTCTTCTGCCAAAGTCAATTAAAAAGTATATGTTTACTTTGTGATGAAACTATACTAAGTACTGGGGATACAAAGAAAAGCAAAAACACTTCTTGTCTTCAGTGTTGGCGTTCTAATGGAAAAACAACATGCAAATAACTAGGTATATACAAGATATAAATAGTAAATAGAAGATAATCTCAGAGGGGAAGGCAGTAACACCTGGCAGGGAAGAGGGAGGTTGTAGAAGAGAAGATTTAAAACTACTAAAGTGTTCATAAAGAATGAAAGGATTAGAATTATGAAAGCCTTGTTGAGATTAGATAACAAAGGATGTTTGATTGATTAAATTTGGTCTTGGCTTTCCAATGATTTCCAAGGTAGTCCAATGATTCTTAATCTTTTTTTCTCCTAGATCTGTTTTCAGGTCAGCTTTTTTTTTCCAGGTCAGTTATTTTTGCTATGGTATGACTAAGTCATCTTCCACTTTTTTAGTCTTTTGCCTCTTTCACTGTTCTTGTTGTCTCATGGAGTTATTAATTTCTATTTGGCCCAAATTTTCAGGGAGCTTGTTGTTTGGGCAAGGTTTTGTACCTCTTGTGACTGAATGTTAATTCTCTTTCCAATTCTTTTTTGCATAGCTCTTTTTCTTTTCCATTTTTCCCCATAGTGCTCTCATTTCATTTATAAAAACCTTTTAAAACTTTTGCTTCATTCATCTCTTCCAAGAATTCTGTTTGTAAAAATTGTTAATTTTTGAGACTTTGTAGATGTTTTGGAGTCGTTCTGTTTTTCTATATTTGTATCTTGAGCATAATAGGTTTTTAATGATGAGATTTTCTTTTTGTTTGTTCATTCTTCTTGCCTACTTTGTGTTGGGAGACAGTTTCTGAGTACTTCTGGAGGAAAAATCTGGGCTAGTCCTTGTTGCTGATTTTTTGGAAATACAGAGTGTTGTGCATTCAGACCCTCCATGATGATAGCTCAGGTTTTTGACCAACAAGTTTTTAGACTTCTCAAAGTAGGATATTATTGTCCCTTTGATTTGAAGTATACAAGTTCCTGACCAGGAAACAACTCCTAGACCCAGCTCCGCTGATGCACAGTGACAGAACTATAGACTTCCCTTTGGTCTGGGATTAAATTCCCTTTGGTCTGCCTTTGTTAGTCCTCCACAGTCAATCAATTAATAAACATTTGGAAAGCATCTACTACGCAGCAGGCAATGTGCTAAGTACTAGAATTACAAAAAGGGACAAAAGTAGCCTACAGTGGAATGGGGAGACTGTGTGTGTGTGTGTGTGTGTGTGTGTGTGTGTGTGTGTGTGTATTGAGCTATATCAGACTAAATAGGATATAATTAATAGGGAAGGCACTAGAATTAAGAGGAATTAAGAGGGGAAGGCTTCCTACAGAATAAAGGATTTTAGTTGGGACTTAAAGAAAGCCAGGGAAAAGAGCATACTAGACAATGAGACACAGCTAGAGAAAATGAATGGAACTGAGAAATGAATGGAGTGTTTTTATTTCCAGAACAACCAGAAGATCAATGTCAAAGTGTAGGTATCAGAAAGAAGGTGTAAGAATGGAAAGGTAGGAGGGAGCTGTTTTGAATGTCTTTGAATGCCAAGCAAAGCATCTTATATTTGATCCTGGAGACAATAGCCACTGGATTTTATTGATTGAACTTTAACTTTATGAAAATCACTTTAGTGTGGATTTGGAGTAGGGGTTTCCAGTTGGGTTAGAAGCTGGAACTGAGACTTCCTTCTACTCCTAGAGTTTAAGCCACACTTTTACTGCTTCCTTCTGAACTTTTTCCTTGCCCAATACCAGGCTACATGACTGTTCCTGACCCCTATAGCACAGTTTATGCTAGATCCGTAAACTGGGACTTGACAGTGGGAGATAAAACTTCCAGTCGGTGGCAGCTAGGTGGCGCAGTAGATAGAGCACAAGTCCTGAAGTCAGGAGGACCCGAGTTCAAATTTGACTTCAGACACTTAACACTTCCTAGCTGTGTGACCCTAAGCAAGTCACTTAATCCCAATTGCCTCAGCAAAAAAAAAACAAAAACAAAAACAAAAAAAAACAGACTTTCACTGGCACCTGTTCCCAAAGTCAGCACAAGGTCTGGTATCCCCTCTGATCCTGGGATATCATCTCCCTGAACTGAAATACTTGAGTCCATAGAGCCAAGCTTCTGGCCAGACCCTATTCCCAGTGTCCACAGAATCTCCCTATGCCTACCTGGCTAGAAAAAAAAATCATTTTCCCCACCCTGGTTTTCCTAATCAGGATTCTATTTGGAATAGTCTGGGGAACTGAGGGTGTGAGGAAGCTTGTACTTACTGACATTTTGCCATCTTGAAGGGAAACTGTCTTGGCTCTGTCTTCCAAGATAAAGTTAGTTTAGATGGAAAGTGAGGAAGAAGAGATGGCAAGGAAGAGAGGCAAAAAGAACAGGTGCAGATCATGGATCCAGCTAATTATGAGTGATGATTTGGTCAAAAATGTGACCATCTCTGGTGGAGGATGGGATAGAAGTGTAGGTCATGTGATCTGAAGAAGTTGATGAACTAGGTGGTCAGAGAATTTAAAAATATCAACATATACAGGAGGGTCCATAAAACAAAACTAACAGAGATTCAGTTTTCTTATTTGTAAAATGATGAATTTTTAGAATTAATAGCCTTCAAGTTCCTTACTTGAATAGGATGAATAAATAAAAAAAATTTCTCAAGCACTTACTATGTGCCAAGCACTACTAAGTGCTTGTCATACAAATAGAAAATTGAGACTTTCCCTGCTCTCACAGAGTTCACATTTTGTCTCTAAATCCAAATAATTTCATATTATCTCACTTTGTTCTTTCTTCTGAATTCCCCTGATGCATACTGGCATCTCTGAAATAAAATGTTGAGGCAGTTGGTCAAATGTGATGGGAAAACTGAAGAAAGCTAATGGTATACTCTCAGGGTTGAGAGTTGAGTGGTCTTACTTATCAGGAAGTAGTTGCCTGAAAGGCTTTTAACTTAGCCACGGTTTAACATTATTAGATATTATTACAATTAATTATATATTAATTTTAATTATCTTGATAATAAATGTAGAAAAGGATTCCCACACGCTATTATCCTAAAAAACCTATGACCTAAGTGTATTCTCCTTTACCCATTATTTCTTCTATTTAGCTTCAACATTCTTTTCTCAGGCCCCAGTAATTAGTTTTGGTGCCACATGTCCTGTCTGCACCCAAGAAGTTCAGTGCTTTGTCCCAAGTCACAGAGCATGATGGGCAGTACTGAAACCAGAACTTGGCTTTTCTAATTTTCCAATAGAGTACATTTCCTACTACCTTAGGAACAGTCAAATTGATTTTTAAAAAGTGAATAAATCATATATTTCTTATGGATGAGTGTAGCTAAAGAAGACTCATTACAAGAATTCCATTATGTTTTTAGCTTGCTGGCTAAATGGAAAGAAGCACAATAAGTCAATCAATAGATCCAATCATTCATTCAGCAAATCTTGATTATACCAGTTATATATATAACACTGTCCTAGGTGCTGAATGAGATACAAAGAATAAGCCATAGTTTCTCTCCTCTGTGAAGTGATCTAGCTGGTACACACATATACATACGTACACACATATGCTGTATACAATTTTTTCCTTTCAGTTTCTTTTTGCATTTCTTAAAGTTTCTCTCCAATCAGGACATATCTAGATTTATAGCTACATACATATACATACATGTATATATGCATATATATACAGAGAGAGAGAGAGAGAATCTTGAGATCTATCATAAGTTTTTTAACTGGTTGATGTTTTCTTTGTTTAAACATCTCACCAACTTTAGTTCCTATTTTTAAACTTTGAATGAGGACCAAACTGGGCTTTTGGATGGAGTAGAAAGCCATTCATCAGGGTTGTTGAATTCCTATGAGACATCCACTTCATAGAATCTTTAAGGTTCAGAGTATCAGATCTTCAGGACAGAGCCTGGAGCCCTGGACACTTTGTTCTGGTCTGAGCACTGCTGGTTGCCCATTCAGGACAGAGCCTGGAACCCTGGACATTTTGTTCTGGCCTGAACATTCTACCATGGTTTTCAAGATCCTTATTGTGGGTTTAGGAATCTTCTGGGCCTTTCTCTTTGGAACTGCCCTTGCTGCCTCTGGACACAGTGTTTCTCAGGCTATATCTCTAAATCTGTACCTGATCATGATGGGAGTTTACCAATTTATTCAGCTGCACTAGAGCTAACTTTGCTAGTGCCTTTTCTTATTGTCTGTGGGCTGGTTTTTGTGTACTTCTGAGGTGAAAAAAATCATTTACTATAGATTCTCATTGAATTTTTTGATCATTATGTGATTTTGTGTTCATTTCAGGTTTTTGCAGGAGTAGGTATGTATGAGCTGGACAATTTGCCTTTAGACAAATCCTTGAAGCCCAGAAAAGAACTACTGCTAAAGTGAACTTCATGAAGTTTTCATTCCCCCCCCCCCCCAAAAAAAAAAAAGTCAGGAGGAAGGACTTCCAGGACCAGGAGATGGAAAGTATCCCTTAGCCACACATGCTCTCTACACATATGCCTCATATCACTTGTCTGCCTCAGTTTCTTCAACTAAAAAAAGGGTAATAATGACATCTACTACCCAGAGTTGTTGTGAAAATTAAATGAGATATTTGTGAACTGTTTAGCATAGTGCTTGGCACCTAACAGCACTATGTAATTCTTCCCTTCTCCCACACTCACTTAAAAAAATAATTGCACATGAAGTCAAGACTTATCTTCCTGAGTTCAAATCTATCTTCAGACCCTTAGTAGGCAAGTTGCTTAACTGGAGTTGGCTTGAATTCTAATAAATTTAAGTTAGATATTGATTCTTTGTTAAAATTTCTGTTAAGTTTGGATTTGGTTGATAGAAAGTCCTGAAAATCTGCAACTTCATTGAATGTCCATTTTTTTCTCATTCAAAATTACAAATAATAGTGCTGAATATGATATTTTTGGCTAAAGTCTAGTTCTTCTGATTGTTGGTAGATATGATTCCAGGATCCTGCAGTCTTTTACTGTAACTACTGCTAAATCTTATACAATTCTAATTGTAGTTCCAGCATATCTGAATTGTTTTTTTCTTGTTTCTTGCAAAATTTTCTCTTTGATCCAAGGTTTCAAAATTTAGTCATAATATTCTGTGTGTTTTCCACAAAGGATTTTTTGAGGTGGTAATAGATAGATTTTTTCTATTTCTACTTTCTCCTCATGTTCTATCACTTCAGGACAATTTTATTGGATTATTTCCTACATTATTGTGTTGATTCTCTTTTTGGTCACAACTTTTGGCAGTCCAATTATTTTTATATTTTATCTTCTTGATCTATTCTCTAGATCTGTAATTTTTCTTATAAGATGCTTCACATTCTGTTCTATTTTCTCATTCTTTATAATTTATTTTGTTATTTCTTGGTCTCTCATAGCTTAACTGACTTCCTCTTGGCCAATTCAAATTTTCAAAGAATTATTTTCATCTTTGAGACTCCTTTTCTAGTTGGTTAACTTTTTCCCCCCATAATCTTGTTTTTCTTGAAGGTCTTTTTTTTTTTTAAGTTTTTCCTCAATGTCTCTCATTTGATTTCTAAATTCTTTTTTTTTTTTAGTTCTATAAATTCTCTCTGGGCAGGAAGACATTTCACATTATTCTTTGGAGTAGAAGTTTTTATTTTTAAATTTCAGTATCTTCCTCTGAAGATATTGACCCCTGACTTCCCTGTTCCCATAGTATGTTTCTATGATTAGGTTCTTTCTTCTTTGTTGGTTCTTTTTTTTTTTTTTTTTTTTTAATAAGATATATTAGTGTAAACACTTTTAATCTTGGAGTGTAGGGATAATGCCTCAAGCTTCCCTTTAGCTTTCTCCTCTGTTAAAAACCTTTTGACACTGAAAAATCAGACTGTTTTAATATTTTTGTTCAGAAGCAGGCTCTGCTCCTCTTTGGAAGAGGGAGCCCAGAGCATAGAAGCCAATGATGCTTTATACTTGTTAATTTGGCACAATCCCTCCCTTCACAGACTGTATTGGTTCATTCTCTTCCGAATTACAATCTTTCTTTTACTCCCACTATATGTTACTCCCTCCCCTTTATACACCCCTTGTTCAAAAATGGTGGAAAACCGGTCTCCTATAGGGTATGTTGTTTAATATTCAATTAGTCCATTAAACACAATAGTGATTTGGTCACATCAGGTCAATGACCCCAACTAGTTTGGGCTGGATCTCCTATTATTTTAAGTTTGTCAGTTTTCAAAACCATGAGACCTTTTCTGATTGGCTGAATCCACCTGTGTCTTCCTAGCTCTCTAATTCCTTGTTTGCTCAAGGCTTCTGTTGATCCCTTAAGTGTTTTGTAGAATCATAACCTTCCTTAACTTCTCACAGTCAGAAAACTCCTTGGTCAATGGTCCCCACTCTCCTACACTACCTTGAAGTTTGCAACACTCTGTGGAAACCCAGCTTTTCACTATTTCTCTCACCTCTGCCCAGGAACCCCCGGCTTTACCTTCCTGCAAGTGCCCACAGCCAGCCCCATTGCTTCTGCACTCACTGAATGCTGATTCCTTCTCGCCCAGGGCGCTATCTCAGCAGCACATCTGGCCCTGGTGTTCCCAATCAACTGAGGTTCACTCTTGTCTCAAATCCTGACTCCACACATAGTCCCAGAGATGAAAGTCTCTGTGGTTCCTGCTGAGACTCCTTAGATACCCAGCTAGCCTGAGGGGTCCCCGGAGCTACCCCTGAGATATTTGTCCTTTTGACAGGTTAATCCCCAACCCGGGGTCTATCTTTAGATCTTGTTGGGTTGTATCTGGAAGACCCCTGTTCTGCCCCAAATCTTGATTTTTCACCAGTCTATGTTCATCTTGAGGTGCAAAGTTGTTCTATTTGTGGGGAAAATCTGGAAAGCTTGAATTTACCAACCTATTCCACCATCTTCCCAGAATCCTCCAAAGGAGACATGACCCTAAGTTGACGGGGAGAATTCTGAGCTGAACAAAAATGATAGTTATACATGAGAATGAACCCCCAAACTTGAAATGGTTTTAGAAAGAAATTTATTAGGTCATTTGGTAGAGGAGAGTGAACTGGAAAGGAGATATAGCTCCCTCTCTCCCAGGTTCTGGAAGGTTTTTGACCCCTCATAGATTTCACATATTCATAGGTGAGCAAACTCTCCAAAATGGCAACTTGTAAACAAGATCAATTGAGACAGATATCCTAAAATGTTACTGAGGTCAGAAGGACATTCTGGGTTCAAACAATTTCCAGTTACATAGTTTGATTTAAACAGTATAATAAGTTTTCTGAACAATAAAATATTTTCCACAACGTAATACAGAGTTGCTATGTAAAGGTCCCTAATTTCCTGGACGAGAAACAAGCATAGTAGGCATAGTTCCAAATGTTCTTTGTGAGACATGAGGAAAGAAAGATTTAAAAGCTGCAAATATATAAAGAAAACTGGCTCCTTTACATATATAAGCATATGATATATAAATGAAACAAGTTTGCCTCCCTATAGCTTTCAGGGACTATTCTTTTGGGTGAGGTGGGTGGGGGTGGGAGTGGAGGCTTTTCTACTGATTTAAGATGAGATCTCTTTTCACTGTGATCTAAAGAGCTCGTTTACTTTTGTGTATTTTCTGGTATATTCTAATGTTTATGATCTCTTTGATTTCTATGTGATGTTTGATTACATAAACAAATTTACTTACTATTAGATGTCTATAATGTGCCTTTTATGTAAATATTTTTTGGTAGAAAGGAGCCATATCTATAGGCATAAATTGGGGATTACCCTTCTCCTCAAGAGTAACCAGAGAAGTAGCTTTGCTTTTGAACTCTCCTCAGAAATCCTAGCCATGTGTGACACATTAAACTATTATTCTTTCATATCAGTGAAGTTTTGTATACAGGACTGAATTCTGATAGTGTTGTTGGTGTTTTAGTGGCAGAGTAGAGAGTTATGGGAATCCTTTTTGATCAGAGGCGCAGGTCTTTTGTGAAAGAATTCACATACCGGAAAAGTTTTAAGTGGCAAAAAGGGAAATTTATTGGCACTGAAGAAGTCAGCTTTGCTGGGAGACTGACTTCCTCAGTGGCAAGGACCTACTAGGGAAATGGGGTTTAGCATTGAGCAGAGAATGTCTTTGCAGTGGCAGGAGTCCTGACAGGTAGCTATACCAAGGAGAGTTTCCTTGACAAGATATAGTCCTGCTTTGGACATTCTGCAAAGAAATGAGTTTAAAGTTGCCCTTTAATAGGACATTTGAGGCTCAGGTTTCAATTTGAAAAGAAAGCCAAAGTCCCCAGGCCCAGATCTCCAATTGAATGAAAATCACTTTGAATGCTTCCTGAATGAGGATGCAACTCCCCAAAAGATCAATGGGAGTTGATTTGCCCTTGAATGATACTGCTTATCTCAATCTGGGAGGATGTACCTTCTTTCTAGACTCTCTGGAGCCTGGGAGACCCTGATCTCTTTTCTTTTATAGATCAAAGGGGTTTGTTTGTTTTTTACAGAGTTCACCTGCATCAGTGTCATAGGTCAGGAAAGGATGAATCTTGATAATTCAATATGGAATGAGTTGGAGAAACATGTAGTGTTTTTCAAATTTAATTTCACAGGCATGAGAATCCTGGTGTCTTGGAATCATCACACTCATGCACAAAATCACTGGGTATATTGCTTTGACAAAGTTGAAATTGAAAATTATCCATTAGCTAGAGTAATTTAATATCACATTTGTTTTTTATTTTAGTCTCTTAATTAAAATGTAAATGATAATAAAATTGTAATTGGAAATTAATAAATCTAACTGGATATATTCTTATTTGGGAATGTGTGTGGTTGGTGCTATTAATTGGCCACAATTACAATCTGTTAAGGGACAAGTCAATTCTCCAAGAGCCTCCATAGCTATGGATCATAACATCTGAAGGAGTTGCAGGGCAGCCTTTGCTGACACAGGTGTTGCAAATTGGGAATGAGATAAACTGGAGGCAGAGGGAAGAGGAGAGAGGTCAGACAAAGCAAGGGCCTCTCAGTCAGAGAGGTCAGAGAACAGCAACTGCCTCTCAGTCTCCTTGTATCATTCTCTCACAAGAGGAGATCCATTCTGGGTTGGATATCCAGCAGCCACTGTCAGGTGGCTCCCATATATTCATTCCAACAGCTCTCCCGTGTATTCCAACAACAATCCTAGACACTTTACTTATTTTATGGTGGGTTTTTTCCCTATATTAATGTGTTTTAAGTTCCTAGCCATATGTTTTAAAACAGTATTAAAAAGCTGTGTTTTATATATATATATATATATACACATAAAAGAAAGAAATCCTAGCCATGGAAAAATGACATTTGATGGGTCTCAAGGAAATAAATCCAGCCTGATACACCTCTTGGAGGTAAGTACAGCTCTGGCTCTTCTCCTGTTCCTCTCAACGTGGAATCACATTTCCTCTTGGAGAGAGATGGATCAGATTCCAGAATTCTCTCTCATTCCTGTGTGAACTACATAATTTTACATTTACACCATCCATGTTGTCTATACGTTTCAAACACTTGTGGAGACATACGTATCTCATACCAACATATATATCTTAAATGTCTAAAAGTTAATACATTAGTTCCAAAACTGTGTTTTCCTCTGAACTTCATTCTGTTCAGTGCCCTTTATAACACATTTTATTAATGTTCTTAACATTCTTTTAAGCTATTATCCCCCTTCACCCAAAAACCTTCAAAATCATCACAAAAATCATCAGTCAACACAGTTAATGAAATCAATCCATGTTGGCCATGTTCAAAAATATAGTAGACTAAACGTTAATAGTTATAGATGGGACTAGGAGAGTGGACTCTCTCCTTCTGAGGGCCTCTCTGAAAGATATGAGGCTATTCAGTAATTACTTATGGTGAATTATGGCACCAAATTTCCTGTGGGGCTTGACAGGCTTTAAGGTTAGGATGTCATGTTGAGGAAAGAACTACAGTGGGACAGTCCTCAGAGTATTCCTTCTTTTTTCTGTTTCAGTTTCCTTATAGAACCTTGTTCTAACTACCTAACTAGGCCATTGTGACAATCTGATGAGATAATGTAAGGTAATTTAATTATCAGCTATTAAGATGATCTCATTTAAACATACTTTGTAAAGCTTATACCAAGTATACCATTATACATCTTTGTAAGGGATACACCAAATGCACCAAAAATGTAAGTTATTATTTATAGGGTAAAGAGCATTGGGCCTAGCGTCAAAAGACCAAAGTTGCTTTGTCATTTAATAGCACAATAGTCAAGCCACTTAGTAGTCAGTTCAAGGTCCTTTATCTGTAAAATGAATCATTAATATTGCTACTACTTAGTATCTAAACTTGTTTATAATTCTATCCCTTTTTATAAATGTGAATAGTTGTTTCAATTCAACAAATGGTAGCACATGAACACACCAGAATTATCACTGTGCTATAAGAAATGATGAGTATGATGACTGCAGGGAATTAAGGAAAAATCTACATGATCTCATAAAGGGCAAAGTAAATATAGCCATGAAAACAATATCCACAACAATGTAAATGGAAAGAACAGCCTCAATCAAAAGTGATTGAACAAAAGGGATTGTTCAAAGAACAAGTCCCAAAGATGAGAAATCAACTCCTTTGCAGAGATGGGGAGGGATATGGGTGTGGCACAATGTATATGTTTCACTCATTTTTTTCTTTTCTTTTCCTTTAAAAAAATATATTATATGAGATGATTCTGTATGAGAAATGAAAGGAAAGGATATAGCTAGATGGTTCAGACCTTAATTCAAATACAGCCTCACATATTCACTAGCTATGTGATCCTGGGAAAGTCATTTAACCCTGTTTGCCTCAGTTTCCTCATCTGTAAAATGATCTGGAGAAAGAAATGGAAAACCAATCCAGTATCTTTGTCAAGAAAAAACCCCAAATATTAGTCACAGAGTCCAAAAAGTCTGAAAAATGATTGAATAACAAATAACAAAAGAAAAGAGGTTCGTGCTTAGGATACATATCCACTCCAGGTAAGGTCCATCCAGGACTTTACAGTATATTTCTCTCTCTAATATTAGCCATTCAGGAAAGACAAGGAACAAAAGAATTGTGTCATTTGTTAGGACCTTCTGAATGTCCTGGCTGGTGATAAGTACAGAATATTTGACATACACCAAATTGAGGACTGAGGAGAGCCCTTCCATTCATGTCCTCCTATCTTTGTAGAAGCAGGTTCTTCAGATCTGCAAATGATCTCTGAGCATGAAGCTCCAGCTGGACCACTGATAATAACTGTTAATACATGATAAAAAACTAACTTCCTTAGAAAGATACCTAACTTGTTTTGTCCAATCAGATTCAAGAGAGAAAATTAGGAAGGCTCCATGGAGGAAGAAGCATTTGAGAGAGACTTTGGGGGAAATCCTTCATGATCTTTTGATTTATTCTGTTGTGTCTAGTAGAGAAGAATAAAATACAGCCGGAAGGTCTCAATTGATACTACCCTAGATTCCTGTGTCCTGGAAGGTTTCTTTATCAAGGAGAAGTGATTTTTTCCAAAACTCGTATTTTCCTCTTCTTGCTCCAGAATAGAATATGCTAAGTAATGGATGGACATTTGTTTTCCACAGTTATGAAAATTGGAGAAATGAAATGTAAGTTAGAAAACTGAAACCTACAAGGACATCAAGAAATAATCAATATTGGAGTTTATCTTCCCCCAAAAGAATGTAATCTCCTTCTGGGCAGGGACTGACTTTTGTAATGAAGGGTGGTGACCTATTATTTGAAAAGTATCTTATGTTCTTTGCCCTTAGCTCTCTTGTTACCCTTCCCCCTTCTAGACTGGAAGCTCCTTTGGGAGCAGGGACTGGCTATGTGACAAGGGGTGGAGATTCATGATGTTTAACTTCTGTAACATTCAATTAATGGGGAATCAGAGGAGAGACTTGTGCTTCATGATAGGAAATAAACTGCTACCTTTGGAGTCCCAGAGTTGTATATTTTATGTATATGGAGTCAATGTATCTTATTTAAAGTTTGTTACTAATGTGGGAATAACATTTGTTTAGTTTAAGTTGCTGGTCAATCTATATTGGCCTTTCCCAGTCCATCCTACAACAGGCAAAACAGGGGAAATATCTTAAAAAAAAAAAAAAAATACTGGCAGAGGGTTTACACATGCCTCAGACAGAAGTCTTGATTAATCTCTATCACTATACTGCTTTTGATAGATAAATGAGACCTAATAATGGATTTTGTGAATACCTCCGTTATTCTGATGGTATTCCCCCTTTCTGAAAAAAAAGTCACCTAGGTACCCATTCTTGCAAGAATATAGAATAAATCTTTCCTGCACTCATCAGTGAGTCAGTGGAGTTCTTGGTAAGATATTTCATTAATTTCATACAAATGGGGCTGGTCCAGGCTCCAGATAGTATTTGTTTAAGATGGCCCTGTTGAAGCACAAGGAAACTTGTCCTGTTGATTTCAACGGTCTCGTGGGTCAGTTCTGGCTTTCCCCCCTCATACACTGTCCAAGATCCCAAGACCAAGTTGGTAGGTAAGATCACTGATAAATCCAGGAATTAGCAAGGGAATTAGAGCAGTAGTCAGGCAAACTCTATGCATAAACCAAAGGTAAGAATGTAGACTATCTAATATTGCCTTTGGTGAGATTGGGACCATCTTACTGGGTCTGAAGTGTCAGATAGGTAATATGGAGAATTTAAAGGCATCAAGGAATGGGAATTCCTTAGACATACCTGTCCTGTTGTCCTAGAAGAGAGGGGATATCAGGAAATCTAGAGTTGAGTAAATAGTGATGATCTGAGATCCCTGGAATATGGAGATCTCCATGTGGGGGAGCAGGAAGGGACTGCACAAGAATATTTATAAGAAACTCTAGGGGGAGTAGTAAAGGGGAAAAGTAAGAAGACTTCAGAAGAGAAGACAACTCTACTAGACAGAAAAGGAATTTAAAAGCAGTTTGTGTTTGTGTGTAAGTCTGTTTTGCCTTCTATGTTTCTTTCAGTCAGTTGAATTGCAAAGTAAAAGAAATGGCCATTTGGAGATTTTAAAACACTTATTTTGTGCATCTTGATGCAAAGTAACCTGATTTCTTAAGCTTTCAAGCTTATCTCCCTAGAGAGGACTGAAAATTACCAAAGCCACTACTGTGGACTGATGAGCAGTCCAACTTCTCTAAACAATGGTAAGCTCCCCCAAAATGCCATGTGCTGGAGTCAGCCTCAGTTTCTCTCTAGATGGGTTCTTATGTTCCCCAACCTCAGGACACTCTGGATTCTGTTAACAGGATATGTTTTATCTCCACATGGCTAGGGAAGAGTAAAAAATTTATTGGGGGAAATAGAAGTCATTGCTATTTCACTCCCAGGGGCCTGTGTCTCCTTCTCAGGACTCAAATAATTTATTGCCACTTCAAAGATTGTGGGCAGTTTAGGAAAATGGAGTTTTTGAAGGAGAAGAGTAGTTTAATCCCAAAAATACGACCTAAATTGCCATATTTAAATTTAAATTAAAAAAATAAATTTAAATGAATTTATATGATAGGATTAATTTCAATGGACACATTTGGGAATAAGATTTTAGAAATATAAGTGCACTAATATTGTAGAAGTTTAAATCTGTATTTGATTTAATTTTTAAGTTAAGAAAAATAGGTCAGTAAGGGCATTAAGGACTCAGTGAATAGAGCACCAGCCTTGAAGTCAGTAGGATCTGAGTTCAAATGTGTCCTCAGACACTTAACACTTCCTAGTTGTGTGACCCTGGGCAAGTCACTTAACCCAATTGCCTCGGGGGTAAAATAGGTTATTAAAACAAAGTTCTTTGGTACCTTATTTAAAGAGGTCACAGATTGTTTCTCCTAATTAAATGAAATATGTTGCTTTTTAAAATGTATATTGGGTAACTTGTAAAAATTAATGATTTGTATTTTAAAATTTTGTTAACTTTTGTAGTGGCTAGAAACTGGAAATTGAATGGATGTCCATCAATGGCTGAATAAATTGTGTTATTGGAATGTTATGGAATATTATTGTTCTGTAAGAAATGACCAGCAGGATGAATAGAGAGAGACTTGGAGAGACTTACATGAACTGATGCAGAGTGAAATGAGCAGAACCAGGAGATCATTATACACTTCAACAACAAAACTATATGATGATCAATTCTGATGGACATGGCTCTTTTCATCAATGAGATGAAGCAAACCAGTTCCATTTGTTCAATGATGAAGAAAACCAGCTATACTTGGCAAAAGAACTATGGGAAATGAATATGAACCACAACATAGCATTTCCACTCCTGTTTTTGTCCGCTTGCATTTTTTATTTCCTTCTCAGGTTATTTTTACCTTATGTCTAAGTCCGATTTTTCTTGTGCAGCAAAATAACTGTATGGATATGTATACATATATTGTGTTTAACATATAATTTAATATATTTAACATATATTGGTCTACCTGACATCTAGGAGAAGGGGTAGGGGGAAGGAAGGGAAAAGTTAGAATAGAAGGTTTTACAAGGATCAATGCTGAAAAATTACCCATGCATATATCTTGTAAATAAAAAGCTATACTAAAAAAATAAAATAAAATCTTGTTAGCTCTACTGGACATATATAAGTTTTATGAAATTTGTTCCAAAGTTATTTAAATATTAGCTATATTGTGAAAAATTTTTTTAAAAGTGATTTTAAAAATAAGGGACAAGAAAGATTGATTGCAAATTGCAAAAACAATTGATAGTTTGAATGGAACATCCAGTTAGAATACGACAAGTGTAAGTATTGATTTTTAAAATAACTTTTAAAAAATTGGGGTGTATATCTCAAAATTGAAAACTTGGCTGTAAATTACATGAGATTCTTATCCATTTTGTGATAGGCTATTATGTCTATTTGGCTCTCTTGAAAATTGTGAAATTTCTAACTTATTTGGGATTATCATAATATTGAAACCTAAAATTGTTAAGCATTATTGATGTGACAGATTATAAGAGGGAGATGGCATATTGAGAGAGAGAGAGAAAGGGAGAGACAGATAGATGTTGAAGGGCACAGAGAGAAGTGGGATATTTTGGCTGGCATTAAAAGATGTGGTTCCAGGACCCAAAAATGGAGGGATAGAATAGACACCAGTTATGGTAAATATGAAAGAGAGTCGGAGAGCATACAAAAGGATTTAATAATTAATAATGAAAAGGGCAAGTTCTTTAGTGGAACTTGCCATTTATCAGGAGAAAGGAAACACCCCATGAGGTTGGTGCGTGCCCTTATGGCAGGCTAAATCTTGAAGGGGACTTAGCAGCCTAAGAGTTAGCTATAAGGAGAAGTGAGGTTGGAAAGCATAATGAAGTTAGGAGAGATACCACATGGCATAGGGGACAGGGAAAGGCAAAGGCACCAAGAGGCAGAGTGCCTTGGTGAACTGACCCAGGGGAGAGCAGCAGCCATGGGATGGCCCATTGGTACATTTTATGGGGAGGATTTAACTTTGGTTACATGGCTGGGATTTCTGGCTGGATGAGAAAGCTCCTCTGCAGAGGGTGAGTCTCAGGAGTTTGACATAATTTGGATTTCAGACTGGACCACCTTCCCAAAAGGGTAGGAGCTGAAATGATCTCTATCAGAGCCTTTTCCCTGCCTGCTTCAGGGATTGTAATGTGGGGTTAGACAGGAAGGGGAAGTAGACTTCAGCTCCTGCTCTAAAGTCCACTCCCTGCTTTATGAATTTGCCTGGTTTTGAAAAAGCTTGGCTCTGGGTGTAGAGTTCCATCTCTTCACCTTTAGGTCTCTGATTGATATTTTTAATAGTTAATCTGAAATTTAGGACTGAAAACTGATAGTTATTTGCATGACCTGTTGGCTTGGGAAAATGAAGTCTTAATCCACCCTTCCTTCATTGGGTGTGGCTGTTCCTTAGAAGTGAGAAAATAAATCCACTCACTGGAACTAACCTCTTCCCCACAATTTAATTGCTTCTATTTAAAAGAATAGCTTAATTTTACATGATGTTAATAACTGAATATTTGTTTATATTTTTTCAAGTCTGTGGTTATTTTTAAGGAAAGTCACTTGTGATACTATGTCAAAAGTTTTACTGCTAACCAGGAGATCATTATATACTTCAACAACAACACTGTATGAGGATGTATTCTGATGGAAGTGGATTTCTTCGACAAAGAGAAGATCTAATTCAGTTTCAATTGATTAAGGATGGACAGAAACATTTACACCCAAAGAAAGAACACTGGGAAATAAATGTAAACTGTTTGCATTTTTGTTTTTCTTCCCGGGTTATTTTTACCTTCTGAATACAATTCTTCCTGTGCAAAGAAGAGAACTGTTCAGTTCTGCACACATATATTGTATCTAGGATATACTGTGACATATTTAACATGTATAGGACTTCCTGCCATCTGGGGGAGGGAGTGGAAGGAGGGAGGGGAAAAGTTGAAACAGAAGTGAGTGCAAGGGATAATGTTGTAAAAAATTACCCAGGCATGGGTTCTGTCAATTATGAAAAAAAAAAGTTTTACTGCTTAGCAATGTAAGGAACTTCTAAGAGAAGTTTATTAGATTTCTGGCTAACTGCAAATTTTCAAAATCCATTCAGCAAATTATTTATTAAGTGCATCATGGTCTCATTATTCAATGATTGTGATAGCAAATGTGCTTTTTTTTAGTATCCAGAGCAGGATTCAACCTGACAGTCCTGCATATATAGCTTTGGCTGTGCTCTATAGGTGACAGATAAATTTAGAATCTAAAATCTAATTAGTGAAACTTGCTATTGAGATGAAATCTCTTGAGATTATAATTGTAATTTTGAGTCTTGAATTTGGGAATGATTATCTGATGAATTATTAAATTATTAATCCACTTTTTGAGAGCTGAGATGGGATTATTATTACATGACTATCAGCTGTGACTAATGTGCCCTCTGGCTGAGGCCCTGAAGGATCAGTTTTGAGGGTGTGGAGGTTGGGAAAGGACCCCAAAAGGTTGGGGCTACAGACCAGTGTCACATTAAGTGTCAGTGTCATCCCTAAAAATCTATGAGAAGAAATATTATTATATTCCTAAGCCAAAAGACTTATAATCATCGACAGATTGCCAGAACAATAGCACTCCAAGGTTGGGGGGAGGGGGAAACTTCAGGATCACAGATTCCAAAACCAGAAGATTTTAGAATCATCGACAGATTGTTAAAACAAAAATACTCTAAGGTCAGGGGATCTTTCTACTACTGTCTCCCCTAGAGATAGTATTCCATAATTTCCCCTCTCAAGCAGTTTGAACCCCCAAATTCATTTGGGACAAAGGGATGGAGGGCTCCTCTTCTGGAGCTGCTTCATGCTGATGATGGGTGTAGAGCTGTCCCTGACTAGTGGGGTCCAGACTGAGGAGCGGAGGCATGCAATTTGAAGATAGCAGCAGCAACATCAGGGGATGTTGAGTATCAGAATCAGTTAGCCCATGGTATTCAAGTTGAACAAGTAGATGGAGGTTCATAGCTTGGAGTCTAGAGGAAATAAATCTACCAATACGAATGTTAGTTCTCAGGAAGTTATGGAGAAGCTTCAAGGAAGGTGGTGTAGAAGCAGAGTTTGCCAGAATAATTTTGGAATGGATATCCCACAATTATTTCTAGAAATGGCCCATAGTCATAGGTACAGTGAGCCCTTGACCCAACTATGCAACTAGTACAGTTGTGGAGGTGAAATTGCAACAGGTATGAGAGGGGTTGCACTCACTTGCTGGCCATTATGGATCACAGTAACAGTTTCTGTACCTGTGAGATAAGTTGGAGATATGTGCATAAGAGATCCTTTCCATCAAGAAAACAGGGGATAGTCAGATCCTCTATGTGTTCACAGGAATATTCAGGAATATCTGAGGGAAAAGTTACAAGAATAATTTTAAATTCTAGAAACATGAGTTCAATTGGGGAAACCTTCATTTGACTGAAGTTGGAGTAGTGCGGTTGACCTTAGTCCTTTCTACTTTATACTCAGGGGGTCAGCCCCTTGAGCCTTCCAAGATTTTAAGTACACCAAGTTCCTGGATTTACAGGAGTAACAATCTGAGTATGAACATCTGTGGGTTTAGGGAGATGTTCATTTGCATATTCAGAAAGGGCCTTCTGGACTGCACCAAACTCTGTGACAAACTGAGTGATCAGATGCTGGTCTGGATCTACAAGAATATCAGAGGTTAAGAAGGGCCTCCCATACAGAAGTTCAAAGGGGCTAAGCTTAATGTTCTGTCAAGGTGCAATGCAAACTCTAAAAAGTCCTATTGGGAGATTTTTCACCCAATTCTCTCCAGTCTCCAAGCAGAGTTTGTAAGGACTTGCTTGAGGGTGATTCATTTTCTCCACCTTCCCAGAAAACTGAGATGACAGACATAATGGAGATGATAAGTAATCTTAAGTGCCTCAGGCACCTTTTGAGTTACTGAGAAGTAAAGGCTGGGCCATTATCTTTCTGCAAAGAGCTGGGCAGGCCAAACTGAGGTATGATTTATTTTATCAAACATTTTGATACCCCCTGAGCCTTCTCTTGCAAAGGAAGAATTCTACCCAATTAGTAAAGTGTCAACAAAAACCAAAAGCAGTTTGAAGCTCAAAGAGAGGGCATATATAAAATCTATCTGCTAGTCCTCCCCTAAATATGTACCTCTCCTCCAGATAGGCTTCAGGATGGGGGAGGGGGTCTAACAGCTCTTTTAGAATTAACATAGCCACAAACTAGGCAGGCCTGACAGACGTAACTGATACTCCTAGATTGTGAACACTGAAAATAGGTTTCACAAGGGATTGGAGGGCATTTTTTCCCAAGTGAGTAGCTTGGTTTAGGCCAAAAAGAAGTTTCCCCTGGCTGGCCTCTGGGATTAAAAGTTGGTCTGAAGATGTTTCAAAGCACTCAGAAGGAAAAAGGGTATATCCCCTTTGTTTAGCAAGGGCTTGTTCCTCAGATCTATGAAAGAGTGTATGAGTTGGGGATCTGGGGAATTCAAGGTGCCATTAGTCAAGGGCAAACAGGGAGCAGCATAGGCAACTTAATCTGCAAGCCTGTTTTTCTTGGTGTGAAGTGAATCCTCCTTCTGGTGATCTTTACAAAACATAATAGAAACCTCTCTAGGTCCATGAACAGTTTGTAATAATTGCAGAATTTCTCCTGCATATTTAATGGGATAATTATTTATTTTTGCTATCAAAATTCCCTTTCTTTTCATATAGCTCCATGAGCACATAAAACATGAAAGAAATATTTGGAGTCAGTATAGACGTTCACTCTCATTCCTTTCCCTAATTCTAAAACTCTGTGAGGGCAAAAATGCTCTGAACCCAGTGTGGGATTAGGACCTCCAATGGTTGACCTAGAGTGAGTTTAAAGGCTTCCTCAATTAAAAGGGCTATAGCAACTAGCTTTAAGGCACCTCAAAGACACTAAATTTCTTTGAGAAATAAGCAAGGAGTCTGGGATAGGATTCCAAGGACTGAGTGGAGACCCCTAGGACTTAGCTCTGCTTTCCATCAATGTATAGGGTAAAGGCTTTGGTAGGGCTAAGGACAGAGCAAGAGATTAGTTTAACTTCCAGGGTCATAAAATCCTTGGCCTGAGAGGGCTCCCATTAGGGGAAATTATGTCAGAGTCTGGAATAGAATCATAGAGGGGCTTGGCAATAACTAAAGTTAGGTCTAAAGAAGACTTTTAAAAGTATTGACAAATTGTTAGAACAATAGTATTTCAAGGTTGGGGGAGGGACCTCAGTTTCACAGATTCTAAAACCAGAAGACTTTAGAATCACTGACAGATTGTTAGAAAGAAAGCACCCCAAGGTAAGAGGGACCTCCCTACTGCTGTCTCCCCTAGAAGCTATATTCCACCAATGCTATTATAATCATGTCCCTGCTTTTTCCTCTTACAGCAAATTTCTATTATTAGAGTAAGTGGTCAATAGAGACCGTAAGAACAGTTCAAGTATGTAATATCTTGCTGTTTTCAATTTGAACAGATGTAGTATATTTTATGTATATGGAGTCAATGTATCTTATAAATTTTCTTGATGTAACATTTTGTTACATTAATGGGAAAGTCACTTTTATTTAAATTTGTTACAAATGTGGGAATAACATTTGTTTAGTGTCATATAGTATTTCCTTTTGAATAATTTATATTGAAAAGTTGCTGGCCAATCTATATTGGCCTTTCTCAGTCCATCCTACAACAGGCAAAAGAGGGGGAATATCTTTTTAAAAAAAAATACTGGCAGAGGGTTTACACATGCCTCAGATAGAAGTCTTGATTAATCTCTATCACTACCCTGCTTTTGATAGGTAAATGAGACTTGTTAGTGAAGGATTTTGTGAATAACTGTTATTCTGATGGGATTCTCCCTTTCTGAAAATTGTTTTTTGGTTATAATGTAGTCTCTAAAAGGAAAGTTGATGCTTAGCTATTTCCAGAACCTTCAGGCAAAATATCAACAACACCTCCCAAGAATGATAGTTCTGCTCTTTGTACTTGTTCTTTCTCTACTTCTCTTGGGTTTGTTTTCCTCTAGGCTTTGAGAAATTCACCTTCAAATGACCAGCACTAAGCAGCTGTATTGACCAGCTTTGAGGGTGTGACTCAACCGACTGGATCTTCAGCCAACTCAAGCCCCTTCAAATGAGACCGTGTAGGATGACTTAGTTCAATGCCCATTCTCAGCAGAAAGTAGTTTCAGAAGATGAGATTATTGCCTCACACCCTAAAAAATTTTGGAAACTGGAACTGGTTGGTGAAACTACCAATGTTTGAGTGGTTTCCCTGTAAGGAGTTCATCAATTCTGTGAAGGAAGGAGGTTATGTGGGATTAATGTTATTCACATGCTGCAATAGTATTGGGGGCTAAAGATGGGAACAGCAGGTTAAGATTTGGGTTAATATTACTGGGAAAGATATCCCACAAACAATTCAGTTTGATGCTTGTTAAATTATAGAATTTTAGAAGTTTGACTAATTATAGATAAGTAGGTACGGTGTTTGTGTCCTGATAGAGAAAAAGAGGATTTATAGAATGCACTGTCCAATTTGGAATAATGTTTGTTTTGCTACAAGGGCTGGACTTTTAGAAAATGCAGATCAGAGAGTTATTTGGTAATATGTATAGATCTCAGGAAGATTTGGAATCCAGTTAAGGACTCAAGGCAAGTGATAGACACCAATGCTTGAATAGAATTGGTAAGTACGCTGTAAATTCTGAAGAAAAAGAAATTTCTGTATTTGTGCTACAGGTTGTCCCATGCTTACATAGTACTGATATGGCACAGCTTCTAGGGAAATAGAGCAGTGGTCTGGGGGTCCCATGGTCTTGGGAGTTTCTGTTCTGGCAATCTATTTGATTCTAAAGTCCTCTGGCTTTGCCCTGCCCTTCTCCACCTAACCTAGAATACTATCGTTCTGACAATCTGCCTGAGTCCAGAGATCACTCCTCAATTCATTGCTGACTGGTGATCTTGTCAGCAAGAATCAAATTCCAGATATAGCTCCTTCCTATGAGCCATAGAATTATCATATCTATGACAAAAAGCTGGATAAAGGTATCTCCTTGCTTCTATCTTGGGCTGAATTCTTTTAGAATTACAGTCAGATTTGTAATGGCCTTACTATTACAAAAGCCCCTGGCTAAGGAGATAGGTTCAAACCTGCAGATTCTTCTGAGACACCTTGCAACAGCAGTCTATGACCCCAAACCTTTGGGGTTTGCTTTTCCAACCTCAACAATTCAATGAAGAAAATAAGACTGAAACAGGAAGAATTAAGCCAAGGACTTTGTAACTGATAACTTCAAGGTTAGAAATCTAGCTCTGGATTTGAGTCATTCCTATTCTAGTGAGTAAATATTATTGGATAAGTTACACTGAAGAGGCAGTGAAAGGAATAACAGAATAGTTAAGAGGCCATTAACAGAACTGCAAGGGAAAATAGAATTACTAGAAAGATTATTGGCAGGAAGAGAAGGAACATGTGTTACAATTGGAAGTAATTTCACTCCTAGTACACCCCTATCAGAAGAATTAGCAGAGAATTCAGGGATTAATTATCCATCTTGTGTAAGGAGATCTGTGCAGGGAGTTAAAAGACTTTTATTATGAAGTGGGATGTAAAAATCAGCCAAATCTGAGGGGTTTGAAAAGGATATGGAAACCAAATTTTAAAAAGGGAAAAAAAAAGGTGGAAATTGCCAAGAAATGGACATTTGTTTTCCAGTTATGAAAATTAAATTGGAGAAATGAAACTTAAATGAGAAAATTGAAACCTATGAAGAATAATCAAGATTTGAATTTATCTTCCCCCCAAAAACTTCCTCCTTGGAGTCAGGAACTGACTTCTGTAATGAAGGATGATGGCCTGAGATTTGAAAAGTATTTTTTGTTCTCTGCCCTGAGCCCTCCTATTACCTTTCTTCATTTTAAAATGGAAGCTCCTTTGGGGGCAGGATCTGGCTATGGACATTCATGATGTTTAACTTTTGTAACGTTCAATTAATGGGAAATGGGGGGGGTAACTTGTGCGTCATGATAGGAAATACAATGTTGCCTTTCTACTCACCCAGGCACCCATTCCTGCAAGAATGTGGAATAAATCTCTCCTGCATTCATGAATAAGTCTATGGCGCTCTTGGTAAGATACTTTGTTCCTTACACCACAGGACCTATGGGGCAGCGGGGTGATGCGGTAGACAGCCCGAGGAGTCCGGAGGATCCCCCGTTCAAATCTAGCCCTCGGAAATTAACTAGCTGTGTGACCTGAGGCAAGACCCTCTGTCTCCGCCGTGGTTTCCCCAATCCTAAAATATGGATCAAAACATTTGTAAAGTACTTGGCACATATTAAGCGCTTAATAAATCTTACTCCTTTCTCTTCCCCCTCCTCCCTTTTCCTACTGGAAGATGAGGGCAGCGATTGGGTTTTTCCCTTCCTCTGCATCCCCAGTTGGGCACACAGTAGGAGCTTAATACATGCTAACTGGCTGACAGAGCATCACGGGAATGTCTTTTCCTTTCCTTTTTCCTGGACCATTATCTCACTCGTAGTCAGGAATCTGGAGGGGCTCAACCTACCCACGTGCACAGCAACCGCGAAAGGAGGAGGGCCTAAACTAAGGAAGCCGGGACGACCAATTCTCGCGCGATCTCAAGGGATCTAGTCCCGCCCCTCGCCTCTCTTGCTGCATTTGGAAGCTTCGGCGGAGGACAGGACACGGCCCTGATAAGCCACACCTTAGGTGCTGGTCTCGGGAGCCTCATTTTGAGGGAGGACGGCCCACTCCGTTCTGAAGAGCGACTCAGAGGCCCGGTGGGGAGGAGCCTGGGGACAAGGAAAACCCAGGTTCCACGACAACCGGTTTCCTGGCGGAAAATCCTATTTTGATTGACGTCAGAGGGTCACATGGCAGCACGTCGTCCAATCGATGCAGAACTGAGAATACTCGTGGGGACAAGGGCGCAGGCTCAGTTGAGGAAGCCGGCTCTTTAACTTCTAAGCCTTCCGGGTGGGCGTGGCGCCGCGCTCACGTAACTTTGTTGCGCACGCGCATTGGATGTGCGCTGCCTCTCATAGGTTCTTAGATCTCCAGTTGGAAAGGAACTTAGAGGTCGTCGTCATGTTGGTGTCCCCCATTTTACACATCAAGAAACGGTAACCCCGGAGGCGGGGAGATGGCCAAATCAGAGCCACACAGCTCAGAGATGCTTGAGGCAAGATTCGAATTCAGGTCTTCCGTTGGACCTGCGGCGCTCTCCCTGGGACCCCCTCCCCGCGCTAGTCTCAGATTTTTTCCCCCTCCCGAGCAGAGAATCTGTGGCCAGAGCAAAAGAGGAAGGAGAGCGGGGTATATTTTTGACCTTTGTCCTTCCATGTATTTTATTGTCGATTTTACGAGTTATAAAGATTTTTAGGTAGTGTCCCGAATAAGTAAATGAAAAATAAGTAATTCCTTAGCTGGGGTTATCGGTCTGATCTTGTTTTGCCAACTCCAATGACCTTTTCTTAGTCCTCATCTCTCGTCCCCTCTTACCAGGCTTCGACCCTAAAGTCATCCTCTTCTCTGTTTTCAAGGCTCGGTTCCCGGTTCGCTTGACTACTCGGTCTCCCGTGCTGCAGCTTTGTTCAGTGGGCGCCTCCACCGGGGTTCTTTCCGGGCTGGGCTCTTTGCCCTTCTCCTTTGATGACTATTTCATGCCCTCACGAATTCAGTGAATTCATCTCGATGGTGATGATTCTCAGATCATTTATCTCATCCTAATCTCCAGACTAGGATCTCCAACCGTCTATTGTACTTCTCGAACCATAGTCATCCTAAGTTGAAATTATCTTTCTCCTGAAACCCTCTCAGTAGCTGAACTTTCCTATTTCTATTGAAAGTACCACTTGACCCCAGACTCCCAAGCTAGATAACATCTCCAACTCCTCACCCTGTCTCAGTCCTTACTATCTGTTGCCAAGATCTATCAATTTTATTTTTGTAATATCTTTTATATATGCCCCTTTCTCTTCTCATACTGTAGCCACCTTGGGGGTGCCCATAGGAGCAAGTAGACCTGGGTTCAAATCCAACCTTAGATATTTCCTAGTTCTGTGACCCTGGGCAGTTCACTTTTGTCTTAGTTTCCTCAACTATAAAATATAATAGTATCTACTTCCCAGGTTTACTGTAAGACTCCTAAGAGATATTTTTAAACTAATTAGTACAGAGGCACATGGTAAGCCCTATGTATTTAAATGTTGCTGCTCCTGCTGAGGATGATGCTATTGCAGTAGCATCCTAGTTCTCTCCCTGCCACAAGTGTCTTCCCCACTTTAATCCACCCAGCTATCAAATTAAGCATCTTGAAGAGTAGAAGTAACCATTTTGTAAACTCAGTGGTTCCTTATTATCTCCAGCAACAATTATAAAATTATCCATTTGGCCTTCAAAGCCCTTGAAGGCCTGGCCTTTCCAGTCTTCTTACACCTTCCTCATTTCACATACTAAAATCCAGTGACACCCTAATCTCCTTGCTGTTACAAAATGCTCATATGAGATACTCATCTGCCACTCCAGGCATTTCCCCTGGCTCTCCACCATGCTTGGAACTCTCTTCCTCTTCATTGTTACCCCCCAGGTCCTTTGACTTTTTCCAAGTCCCAGCTAAAATCCAACCTTCTATGAGAAATCTAGACAATTCCCCTTGATATTCCTCCCCCTAGATTGTTTCTTATTTATCCTAACTGTATCTTCTTTTTATATAATTGTTTACATGTTTTCTCCTGTGTTAGAAGGTCAGTTCCTTGAGATCAGGACTGTCTTATTCCTTCCTGTTCCCAGCACTTACCACAGTGCTTGGCACATAGTAGGTGATTCATAGATACTTGTTAAAACTAATTGATTAAAATAGAAGAAAGGCTGTATTGTGGGATGACTGCTGATGTAATACTTGAAGTTGTCAGAGTAATTAATATATATATGTAAAATAATCCTTTCTGAGTTTCATAACAAACCTGTGAAGCAGGTTCCTCAGGCATTATTATCCCCAGTTTATGCAAGAGGATACTGAAGGTCTAGAAAACTTAAATAACTTGCCTAGGGTCACACAGCTAAATGTGTCAGGGACAGGATTTAGGTTCAGGTTTTCTGGACTCCACATATGCCACTTTATCCACTAAGACTTGCTCTGCTTGTTCTCTGGGCCAGCATCAAAAACAGTGGCTGAAAGTTTGGCTCCATAAGACAGGCTCCATATGAGGAAAAGCTTCCTGAACAATTAGAGCCATGTGGCAGAGTAAGAGCTTCTCCTGAAGATCAGAGGCTTTCCCTTACTAGAAGTTATGGGTAAAAACAGGTTTACCCCTTGTTGGGGCTGTTATCAAAGGACTCTTCTGTGCATATCAAATGCACGATGGTCATTGGTATCCCTCCATTCAGATATGAGGGTCTCCCCAGAGATAGTTACATGAAACAACATCTTTATTAAAATCTCAGTAGCTGTGGAAATTTGTAAATATATGACTCATTTACAAATAGCAGGTTAAGACTTCACATGTAAGGATTATGTAAGGTTTTGTTTTTTCCCTTATAGCAGGTTTAAGGTGTGGGTGCCTCAATTGTAACCCAGTCTCCCCTTTATGAAATTAGTCCTGCCTTGGCATTTTCTCAAGGGCTTGTCTCAGATTTTAGGAGGATGTTTTATGAATGTATGCTTTATGATTACTGATGGCAATAGGTAGAGGTTTTAATCTTTATAATTTATCTTTACAAATATCTTATTTTATCCTCACAAAAACCCAGGGAGCCAGATGCTGTTATGATCCCCATTTAACAGAAGGGAAAACCAAGGCAGCCTGAGGGGAAGTGCTTGACCAAGGTCACACATCGAGTGTTTTGAGACAAAATTTGTAACAGATCTTTCTGAGTGCACTGTGCTACCTAAATGTCTCTACACACATTCAGCTTTATACATCTATATAGAAATATGCACATATACATTCAGGGTATTCAGATGTCTTAGTTCATTCAGGTTTAAGCCATTAAAATTTATATTTTAATATGTATTCTATATATTAACATATATATAGAATATATATTTAAACTACGTTAAGATGGATCAGCTAAGGGGACACCAATAGTTCATTGAGCACTGGGCTGGAAGTCAGAAAGACTCTGATATCTCCCTGAATTCAAATCATCTTAGCTGTGTGACCCTGGGCAAGTCATTTTACCCTGTTTGTCTAGTCTCTCTGTCAGGAAAACCCCAAATGGGATCATGACTGACCAGTAACAAAGATGTTCAGGATACTGTATGTTTGTGTACACTCTTAATCGCTGCATGGGTGTACCCTCAGTCAAACTGACACCTGTTAAAGATCTTAGCTTTAAAAGGCCAAGGTCTCCCTCTGCATCCAGGACCATCTCACTCATCCTATCTATATCTGGCCACTGAACCAAAATGGCTCTGGAGGAGAAAGTGAGCACGCCTCTCTTTCACTTTATTCCAATTCATTTGCATGTCATGCCATCTCCTCCCCTATATTGTGGTTCTCTTTGAGATGAAGAACAAACACCACCAACAACATATGTATTTGTGTGTATATATATACTCACATACACATACACAAATTCTGCTTATTAACTCTCTTGTTTATGAATACTTGTGCCTAGGGAAATGATATTAGTATCCCTCTCTTGCTTTGGAGCCTGCCATCACTCTTCCGTCTAGGGAGCAAAACCTCTATGTATTGCCATCAGTAATTACACTAGAGAAGAGTTTGATGGATGCTTGCCTGATGTTTTTTTCTTTTTCATCAGGCGGTGAAAGGAGGGGGACACACACACATACAATAATAATAAAATAATGATATTAAGCAATTGAGGAACAAATAATTTTTTTAAGGAACCAGCTAGTGAATGAGGAAGAGAATTTACTTTTCTCCACAAGGCATTGCTTCCTCCTAAGGTTAGGAGGAATGAGAAAGAACTCATCTACCAGATTAAAGGAAACAGGCAGAGATTGGGCCTCATCAGTTTTGTGGGGAAAGAGACAACCCTTGCTTCTGGTTCCCATTTTCTACCACAGGGTGATGAAGGAAGTGAGGAGGGTGCTGCTCCACTCTGCCGAATATACTCCCTCTGAATGGGAGAGAGGGGCCCAGCAAAATGGATGATCTTACTCCTCTTTTCAGCTCCTCTATTTCAAAAACACTTCCAAAAAGCTCAATTCAAAGATGCCACTAAATTGGGATAGCATCTGTTTATCTCCCATCTCCCTAGCAGCAATCTAGATGCTGCATTCATAATTCAGAACCTTTCTTAGATGTACTTGTGTTGTAATACAAAGAGCACTGAATTTGGAATCAGAATAATGGACTCATATCCCAGATCTGCCCTGTGGCAGGTAGGCCCTTAGCATCAAGCAGAGGCCTTGTACAAATGATTCTGGGAACATAGATCACTTTACCTTGCTGAACCTGCTTCAGCATTTGCAAAACAGAAATAATCATCCCTCCTCTGTTTATTTCTCAGGGTAGTTGTGAGGCTCAAATGCAATAAATTTTTAAAAAAATGCTTTGTGGATTAAAAAACAAATGTCTGTAAACAAGTGTCAGTTCTTATTTAATAACTCCATCCAAGCTTAAGCATAATTACTCCTCTTTACTGTGTTGTATTTGCTATCCAACTCTCCTCAAGACACTGGGGAATTTAGAATATCAGACCCATTCTTAGGTGTAGAAGTTATATTGGCCACATTTTTGATGCTAGCAGAGTTAGGTTCAGAGAGGTTTAACTTTTGGTTGCACTTTCTGTGTTTCAGAAATTTTCCATTTTCTTTTTGTCTTGGAAAAGAGAAGTTTAAAGGGAGTCCTCATGTTGTCTTAACATGAAATACATTTTTAAAAGCACAATTTATTCCTATGCTTTCTAGTGGTTTTCTTTTTAATAGGAAATGGATATTGTATTTTTTCAAAAAGCTTTTTGACATCTATTGAGGAAATTATATGAGTTCCGTTGATTTTGTTATTAATATGGGTCAGTTTTGCTGATAGTTTTTCTAATATTGAATTAACCCTACATTCCTGATCTAAATCTCACCTAGTTATAGTGTATGCTCTTTGTGATAGATTTCTGTAATCTTCTTACTAACATTTCATTTAAAATTTTTGCATCAGTATTCAGTAGAGAAATTGGTTTATGTTTTTTTTTTTTTTCTCTGTTCTTTATTTCCCTGCTTTAGCTATCAAAACCGTATTTGTGTCATAAAAGGATTTGGTAGGACTCCTTACTCCTTTTTTTTTTTTTCAAATAGTTTATATAATATTGGAATTAATTGTTCTTTAATGTTTGGTAGAATTTCCTTGTAAATCCATTTGATCCTGAGTATTGTTTTCCCCCCCTTAGGGAGCTCATTTAAGTCTTATTCAATTTGCTTTTCAAAATAGGGTTATTTAAATATTTCATTTCCTCTTCTGTTAATCTAGGCAATTGATATTTTTGTAAATATTCATCCATTTCATTTAGATTGTCAATTTAATGGCACATAATTGGGTAAAACAGTTCCTAATAATTGTTTTAATTTCATTTTCATTGGTAGTGAATTCATCCTTTGCATTTTTGATAATGGTAATTTGGTTTTCTTTTTTTAATCAAATTAATGAACTGTTTGTGTTTTTTAAAAAATGAAACCAGCACTTTGTTTTATTAGTTTTAATTTTTTAACTTTTCATAGAATGATATGATATAATTATATCTCAATTGTGTATGGTGTCCCTAAAGACTTGATGCAGCTTAATAGCTAAAAACTGAACTAAGATTTTTGGTTTACCTTATATAAAAAACTATCTTGTAGGTAAGGGATGTTGTTCTATAAGGCTGCTGGAAGACAGAACTAAGATCAGTAAATAATTCATTCAAACATTAAGCACCTATAAGACAAAAAGAATGCAAAGTCAAACAGAACTGAATCCCTGGCTCCAGGGAGCTTGCACTCTAGTACTAGGGATTGGAGGCAGTTATGAGTTCATGGGTAAGAGTATCAGGTGAGGGAAAAAAAAGATCCAGACATATTCTAGGTATATATTTGAAGGGAGAAAGAATATTTCATCAGGGAAAGTAGAGATCAGGATGGATTAGGATGATTTGAACATTAAGCTAGTCTTAGAGAAAGAAAGGATTCTAAAAGACTAAAGTGAATATGGAGTACATTCCAGAAATAGGGATGGGCCTACTCCAATCCAGGGGTCCACCTCAAGAGGAAATGAAAAAACGCTGCAGCCTAGCACGATAGTATTATCCTTCCAAAACCTCCCACTTCCTGCTGGAATTCCAAAGTGTTTCCTGTGACTTCCCCCTCCTGAGATGAGGTTAGCCTTCCAATGGACTTCACTTTATAAGAACATGTGCATTTTCTGTAATACTTACCTTGTGCAAGGGAATAAAGTTGATTGACCACTATTCTTATGCCTCATTTTTGCTCTGGGGAAGAATTTTTCTTTGCACCAGTGGGATCGATTAGAAAATAAATAGAATCTATTAAGTATTGAGGGATCTGGCAATCAATGAATCAGTTAAGTATTTATTAAGCATTTACTGTTATGTCAGACATTGTGTTAGGTACTGGGGAAACGGATATTGAATGAAATGGTATCTCCTCAAAAGAAGCTTACATTCTAATGGGGGAGACTTACACTATGTGTACTTACACATATAAATATACACCATGCAACAAAATTAAGTACAAGGTGTTTAGGAAGAAAGGCATTGGGATTAGGAGGAATCAAGAATGACTTTATGCAGAAGATGGTGTCTAATGAGAGGATAAGGAAGAGAATAACTCCATGAGGTAGAGGTAAGAAGAGAAGGCCCATCAGTTATGGAAGACAGCCAGTGAGAGGGAGGGGGTAAAGAATGGAGTGGAGTGTTGGGAATGAGAATAGAGAGAAGGCCAGTTTCATTGGGTCTGAGAGTGTGGGAGTCCAATAGGACTAGAAAGAGTTGAGGGTAGGTTGTGAGGTGCTTCATGAGCTAATTAGAAGAGTTTATGGTTTCTCCTTCAGGCAAAAGGAAGCCCAGTGGAACAGTTGAGTAAGGGACTCGCATAATCAGATCTGAGCTTAAGGAAAATTACTTTGGCAGCTATGTGTGGGATGGACTGGAGTAGTGAGGGAGACCAGTGAGGACGCTGTCAAAATAATTTAGGGCAAGAGGAAATGAGGGCCTGACTCAAGGTGGTAGCAATGTGAATGGGGGAAAAAAGGGGGTGGGTTTTGAGAGATGTTGAAATGGCAAAATTTGGCAACTGATTGGATATGTGGGGTAAGAAAGAGTGAGGAGTCCAGAATAATGTCAATAAATCTGAGATATTGAAAGGATGATGATGTCTTTAAAAGAAACAGAAACATCTGGAAGATGGGATAAGTTAGGGGGAAAAGAAAATGACTTCTTATAGATATGTTGAGTTTAATGTCTGGGGCATCAGAGACATATTTTGAAATGTTTGTTTGAAATGTACAATAAGTGACCTAAAAAAAAAGTTCAGGAAAAAACTGGGACTATCATTTGCTTGCAGAAGATAAAAGCCAAGCAGTTGATATAGTTACTGAAGGAGATGATAGAGGGAGAAGTGAAGCAGATTCAGGACAGAACTTTGCAAAATATCTCTAGTTAGGAACCATGATATGAATGAATAATAATGGAGACTGGGTCAGACTGGAGGCAAATCAATGCCCAGTGCACTACAGAGTTCATATTCTAAATTTGGCCCCTTTTACATTATACCCTTCTCAGGGATTCAGGTCAGATTTTTTTTTTTTTTTTGGAGGGGGAAAAACCTTTTGATTCCCATCCCACCCTCTTTGCTATCTTCTTTCCCCCTTAACCTTCTTTTCCTCCTATCTTTCCTTTTACTTTACTCCTCTTTTTTTCCTCTCCCTCTCTTCCATCTTTTTCCTGTAATTTATTTTCCTTTCACTTTTACTTCCCTTCTCTTTCCCCTTTCTAGCCTCCCCTTTCCTCTCTTCACAAAATCCCAAAATTTCAGAGTTGAAAAGGACTCAGAAGCCATCTAGTCCAACTTAAACCAAGAATTTCCTTTACAACATATCTGAGAAACAGTGATCCAACCTTTGCTTGAAGATGTCCAATAAGAGGGGGAACCGTCAGCTTCCTGAGGCATCTCCCTTTTGAGATGGCTCTGTTAGGGAAGAGTCAAAGATGATTTAGAAGTTGTGAATCTGGTGCCTGGGGAGAATGGTGGTACCATCAATAGAGGAGAAGCAGGTAAAGTTTGCATATAGGGAGAGAAAGGTAATGAATTTTTGAAAGACTGATGAGACACACAGATGGAGATGTTCATAGTTGATGACATAGGACTACTTTAGGCAAAAGATCTGTAGATGAATACAAAGTATATACAAAGTAATCTCAAGACAGAGAGCACAGTTATAATGAAACCATTAAGAGCTACATTTTGGTTTCCACAATCCAACCAGGTCTGATTTCATCTAAATAGACTGTTGTATGTATGAACTCAAGCAATTCCACAAAGACTGGGATTATTGGCCATTACCCTGTTACATTGTCATTGAGCTCTCATCTCTTGATCTTTACTATAAGAATGGCAAGGGAGACTTTAATCAAATCCTTTGCTAAAATCTAGATTCTTGTATACCATTCTCCTTATTTATCAGTCTTAATACCCTGTTAAAGGAGAAAATATTGAGCTGACAAAACTATGCTTGTAGAAATCCTATGTCACTTTGTCGTCACTGCTTTCAATTCTTCATATTCATTATTCAGTTTTTAATAATTCTAGAATTTCACTGGGAATCCAAGATATCTTGCAGACCTTTAGCTTTTATATTCTATTTTTTAAAAAATTGCAGCAACTCTCCCCTCCCCAACACATACCTTTTCCCCCTCATCTTGCTATGTTTCTCCCATTCTTTCCCTGGAATTCATCAGGATTTAGTGCCTGTGGAATGAATCAGGGTCATCTACTATGTCCTGGCTTACCTTGGATACCTTCTCTCTATTAGCCATTTTCATTCTGTAAGATCCCCCTTATCTTCTCCCTATTCCTTTCCCCCTCTTTTTTCTCACTTCCTCTCTCCTCCTTTCCTTTCCCCTGTCTTTTCTAGTGTTGTTTTCTTTTTCTTCTTCCTCCCTCTAGTCTTCTTCCTATTTTAGTCTCTCTTTTATCCCTCTCCCTCCTCAATAACAACAGCTAACTTTTTAGCACTATTTAGCACTTACTGTGTGTTGGGCACTTTGTTAAACATTTATAATTATTAACTCATTTGAGCTCCATAACAACTGTAGAGGTAGGTGCTGTCATTGTCCTGGTTTACAGATGATGATACTGAGGCAAACAGAAGTTAAGTGATTTGTCCAGGGTCACACAACTATTGTTTGGTGACAAATTTAATTCAGGCCTTCCTGATTCCAGGTTCAGTTCTTGTGTCGCTGAACAATCTGGGCTACACAATTATATCTGATATATAGCCTTAACCTTTCTATTGATTTCCAGGCTTACATCTCTAACTTCGTACCTGGACATCTTCAACTATATGTTCAATAGACAATTTAAACTCAATATATCCAAAAAATTAGTTCATCCTCTTTTCACCAAACACCATCATCCCAGTCCATCAGGCTCCCAAAATAAGGAGTCCTCCTGGACTCTCATCCCCCACATCCAAGTTGTAGCTAGGAGCCTGTCTATTTCACCTCTGCAGTATCTCTGCATCTCTAGTCTATTTCACCTCCTCAGCATCTCTTCTCCATTTCACCTCCACATCATGTCTGGAATACCCCCTTCCCTTCCTCTGACAACCAGCTTGCTACAGACGCTCATCACCTCATGCCTGGATTATTGCTATAGCCAGATGGTGGGTCAGCTTGCTGGAGTTCCTCCCCGCTCCAGGCCATCCTCCTGTCAACCACCAAAATGGTTGTCCTAAAGTGCAAGTCTGATCATTCTTAACCCCTATTCAGTAAATTCCAGTGGCTCTCTGTTGCCTCCAGGATCAAATATAAAATCCATTTGCTATTCTAAGCCCTGCATAAGCTTCTCCCTCCCCTCACCTCTCCAGTCTTTTTACACCTCACACCCCACCCACATTCTCTGTGATCCAATGACTCTGAGTCTCCTTGCTATTCCTACAACGTTCCATCTCCCAACTCCCGTCTCCTGGCTTCCGAGGTTTCCTTTTAAGTTCCTGCTAAAACCCCCTTTTACAGAAAGCTTTTCACGGACCCCCTTCGTACCTTCCTTCTATCGATTACATCCAAATTAGCCAGTCTATAGCTTGTTTGCACGTAGTCTCCCCATTAGAATGTAAACTTCCAAACTGTTGGTTTTGTTGTTTTTTAACCTTTTCCCTTCCTATTCTTCATTCCTCCTCTTTCTTTCTCCCTCTTTCCTTTCTCTCCTCCTCTTTCTCTTTTCACCTCTCAGTTCCTCTTTCTACCCTCCTTTTCTCCTCCTCTTCCTTGCTCTTCATTCCTCTCCCCCTCCCCCTTTCCTTTTGATTATTCTCGCTCTCCCCGGCCCCTCCTCTTCCCGCTGCTCCCGCCCGCCCAGGTGGCGCCGAGGACTGGCGGGGCGGAGCGAGCGGCCTTTACGACGCTGTCGTGGCTGCGGCGGCTTCGGCTTCGGCGGCGGCGGCGGCGGCAGGGCGTGCGGGTGCGGGTCGGTGCGGTGCGTTGCGTTGCGGCCGGCACGTTTGGCGACCGCGGCTGGGAGACGGACGTGTGGACGTGTAGCGGCGGCGCTGCTGGAGCCTGTCAGCCGCTTGGCTCGGGCTGCGCGGGGCGAGGAGCGGCTGCGTGCGTGCGGGCTGCGGGCTGCGGGCGGGCGGCGCCCCGCGGGCCATGCTGCTCACGGTGTACTGTGTGCGGAGGGACCTCTCCGAGGTCACCTTCTCCCTTCAGGTTGACGCCGACTTCGAGCTGCACAACTTCCGCGCGCTCTGCGAGCTCGAGTCCGGCATCCCTGCGGCGGAGAGCCAGGTGAGCTGGGGGAGGGGGGAGGGAGGAAGAGGCCCCCTCCCTCACGTCTAGGGGTCGCCGCAGCCTTTTCCCCTGACGCCCCCTTTTACAGAGGTAAAGACTGAGGCCGCAGCAGGGCCTTCGGTTCCAGATTCACGGCTCCTGCAGCTCTCCCTCCACTGCCCGAGCTCTCCTCCCCGGTGCTCCTGGCGTCCAGCTTGTTCTCCCTTCCCAAACCTGCGGAGTTGGATCTCCATCTCGCCCCATCTCTGCCGAACCCATTTTTTGGATTCCCGCTTCCTGCTTCTCCCAAATTGTTATTTGGAGCAAAGTAACAGATCTCAGGCTACAATAACTTTTTTACTTTACAGAAGGAGAAACTGAGGCTCAAGAGAAAGAAAAGCTGTAACTTGACTAAGGTCACAGTAATTAAATAGCAGATAGAGGCTGGATTCAAATTCGCACCCGATAATCCCTAATTCAGGCTTTTTATCATTATAGAATATTGAAATCCTTCATTCATTTTATCAAAAAATGAGAACGTTTCTACCTTAATAGAGGGGTATTGCTATTAAAGATGGACTAGAGAAGATTCTACTGAATACAGCAAGACAAAGGACCTGGGTTCAAATCTCTGGTTTCCTACTTGCTGCCTTTTAAACTTAAGCTATTCACGTGTCCCTCTCAGTTTCCTTCTCTAATTCGAGGGAGTTGATTTAGGTAATCTAACGATTCGTCTAGCTCTAAAGATGTGATCCGAGGAGTTTCTGAACCCCAAAACACTTTGCTTGTTGGTGACCATGTGACCATGGCAGTCACTTAAATCCTCTGAGCTTCCTTTCCTCGTCGTGTACTGTGGTCAGCGCGGCACTAGGGAGATGCTAGCTCCGTTACTTCAGGATTGTTGGGAGATTGTTTCATAAAGACATAAATCTGCTTGAGGCTTGCTTTGTGTCTTGTGGCCTGGGTAACTGCTGGTATTATCTTCTTTGAGCAATTTTTCTTAAAAAAAAAAAAAAATTGGAAACTTCAATCGTTTTTACCCCTCTGGCTCTGCTAGTTATTACCTGTGTAACTGGGCAAACCATTTGGGCTTTTATTTTTTTTTTAATTTGTAAGATAAAGGGGCTGAGTGGGGGGTGGTAGCTTCAAATCCTGTTATTTTATGGAGCTTAATAGCTCCATAGCTTAGTTATAGGGCTTCTGCATATTTGCTTTATTTGTTTTGTAAATCCTTTTTTTCTCCTTCCTTCCTTAACCAGAGGAGAGGTTGGGTAGCTTCTAGTGATATTTAAAATTTTAATTAACAGTGGGATTGCCACTAGCTCACTGAAGTGTGTCACCCAACATTTAGCAACTCTAGCTGTATAGAGAAGGAAACCTTAATTTATTATCTGTGAACTTTAAAAAAAAATTGTAATTATTTTAATCCTCTTTCCAATCCTCTGTATTTTATATTATGTATTTTAAAATCATCTGAGAAGAAAACTATAGGTTTCACCAGAAACAAAAAGATTGATCTCTCTGTATATGGTTTTCTTCCCTCAGTGTCCCTAAAATCCTGTACTATACTTGGTTAAATATTTTAATAGAGTCAAAGTATTATTTCAGATTAATCATTTGAATTTACTCATAAGCTTGTTAGTGTCATTGGTGCACTTCTGAAATTGTTCTTTAAATTTTTGCCTAGTGAAGCCAAATTTTCTGTTCTCCTGGATTATATTAAACAACTGTGTCAATATTTAGTTCAGAAGACAAACATAAGTCCTTTCTATTTTGTAGACTTTAGCACTTTGGCATAACGTTGTATAAAAGGGCAGTTCCTTTTATACAACGTTATGCCAAAGTACTAAAGTATGTTTTGAAACACTCTCTAATAGATAACCTGATTTAATTTGAGCAGCAAGAATTACAGATAAAATGGGATTATTGCTTTCCAAGAGTCTCTTTAAAATACAAAATACGGCTAGATTGCTCACACACAAGAGGCTGATTTACCCTCTTTTTTTTTTTTTTGGACTTGAGGTAAAGGTACCTTCATTAGAAGATTGGCAGAGGGTTTAAAATGGTTAAATGTAGGTTGTTCAGTTTTGCTTGTTGGGAAGAGATGAGAATGACAAATGTCTGAAACAGTTTCAGGGTTATGTTTTCTCAGATAGGTGAGATGGCTGTACCTGATTGAAAGGAAGAGCTCTTACTAAATGATCAAATTGGAAGAAGACCATATTCTGTAGCCAGAGTAAATAGAAATAAAGTATTTTTTGTTACAACTGACAACTTCACAGGATTAGACAACTTTACACCAAATTCCTTCCTTGTTCATATCCTGACTTCTGCTGGTATTTTGGTCCTAGGTGAACCAAGCCTCTGGAAATGTGAAGTAACTAAGGTTTCTAGAGACCAAACCTATGCTTCCCAACTAACTATAAACACCTTCTGTTTTTCAAGTTTGTTGTGCTGGCTGCCTTGTAACCTGATGACCCAGTATCTATTTTAGGATGTTGGGTGGTCCTCTTTCATTTGCATTGCCCATCAATCAGGAACATCCTAGACACTGAGTCATTTCCTTTCAAATTTTAATAGCAAACCACTCCAGAACATACCTTCTTTTGTCTCCTTGGGTACATTCTTCTTTCTTCTTCCTATTTTCTCTTTAATTTTTTTCCCTCACATCTTCCTCCCTCTCTGAGTAGTTATTCATTTCTCTGCAAAGTGCTCTAGAATAATATCTTTCACTTTTACTCCATGTCCACCCTTCAGTCTCTTATTATAGATGCCTCATTCTTAGCCCTCTATCCTCCGTTTAAACATTGGGCATTTTGTAATCTTAACTCATTTCAGATTATGGCAATTCCATGGCTGAAGTGAGCCCCTCACATTTAGAGGAGAAATTGTTTTGCATGTGATTAAATTGGGCTGGGCATATAGGGTGGACCAGGAAACCAGTCATCAGTTCTGTTTCATTCTTTGATACTGACTTGCTTAATCCAAACAATTTTTAGAATTTAAGCTAATTTTGATGTCCATATATGTTAAAGCACATTATAGTAACTTATCTCTACAGGTAGCACAAAGCTAATTATGCTGAGTATCAGATAATGATAATTACTGTCTGTAATGCTAGATTGCAGCCTTATACACAGCAAGACTTTAAGGTTATGAAAGCAGTATTTCAGACTATGGAAATTTAGAAAAAATTACTACTGTCTATTGAAGACTGTTTTGGTATAGTTGTACATATTAATTTTTTAAACGTCCTATTATGTGATCCAATGTTAATTTATTTGGCAATTCTTTTAGTACAGATACAGTGTGAAAAATTACTTAAGACTTTATAGCTACATTGAGGCCCAGAGAAGCTTTGTTAGTAATAATTTAATGCTGGCATGCAATATTATGACTTTTGTTAATTTAAAAATTCCACCCAGGGATGAAAAAATAGTTGCTATCTCTTTTGTATAAAGGACTGCAGAGTTTGATTAGCTGGTCTAATTTCAAATGTTAATTACAGATTAGAACTTGTTCTCTTGGGTCCCCTCTTCCTCTAGAGTGATTATTAGGCAGTTTTTGCCAGTCCTGTAGATGAGCTGTTTAGTTATAGAAGCTTCCCTGTTGTATTTTCTTAGCGGTAACAAAACTTTATTTTGAGCAGCTATGGAATAATATGGCATAGATACAGTTATCACTAAGACACAAAAGTTCTACTCAGAAGAGTAGGATTGTTTCACACACCACTGACTTGGAATCATTAGTCTGAATATCATGGGTCAGAAAAATCAGAAAATATATTTATCATTCTGGCATCTTAACTATTAAGGAATCTTCTGATGTTATAAGGTACCTCCTCAAGCTTCTATTTCCACCCCTTCAGTTGTCTATCTTTAAGGGCCAAGTTTATTTAAGATGGTTTGAAAGTTCATACCCCAGACCTTACCTTGGCTTTCTCAGATGTTGCATTTAATAATCCAGTAAACAATGTCTCAATGCATTTCAGGCAGCTGCCTCTTGGATTTATCACCCTTAGTTTTTAGGAAGGTTTGTAAAACTTAGTAGAAGCAATTTTAGGGGTATCTCCTAAACTTGAATTGCATCTCTGTAATTGTTGGAAGAGAAGCAGGCCCTTTACATTTATAGGTCTGAGTTCATTTCAGTAAAGTCCATAGTTTCCCTCTTTAATTACTAATGTGATTATCAGATTGTTCTAACTCCCCCCCAAAACAAACAAACAAACAAACAAACTGGTGGCTGTAGTGTAGTTTATTCTGTGAGAAGCCGAAGTGAGGAGCCTGGTGCCTCTGTATACGTTGCAGTGTTTCCATTTTGCAAGTCGAAGGCTAGAGCACCAGCAGCATGGGAGTTAAAGGGGAACCTGCAGAGTTATTGTAGTTTTGCATTGTACAGCAGTGATTGGATAGGAAGAAAGGGGGAGGAATGAATTTGCTTTGTGTTAATTTTGTTTGTATCAAATTTACTGTAATGTGAATTAGAAGGGCCAACCTCCCTTCTTTCCCCAAGCCTAAACTCTAAGGTCTTGTGGGGAAGGTAAGTGCATTTGTTAGGGAGTAAAACTTGGGTATCTCTTTGAAACAAAGGGCCAGAACTTCTTATAAGATAGGAAACTATTAAGTCTGTCTCTTAATTTAATAGATTGTCTAGAAATGGCTGCTTGGTTCAGGAAGGTATAGGGTGATAAGACCACGGCAGACTTTCTTTTGACACCATTAAAACAAGACTCTTTCCAACTGGACTGTTAAGCCACTTGAGATTAGGGACCTGGTTTTGCTTTTTATCCCCAGTGCTTTATACATTGCCCAATCCCTGCAATTATGTTGATAAATGTGTTTTGGTAATAATGGTAAAGTCCCAAAGCTACTCCTCTTATGATTATTTCAGCTATGCCAGCTCTTTGGTGATTTATAAAATTTGAACAATTATCTCCTGGGAACCACGTTCAAATCATAAATCCAAGTCCAGAAAGAAAAATCTAGCTCATGGTTTTTTGTTTTTTTTTTCCGAAGTGCTCTAATAATTTTTTTTTAATTTTTATTTAATGATTACTTTATATTGACAACATTATCCCTTGCACTCATTTCTTTTCCGATTTTTTTCCCTTCCCTCCCTCCCTCCACCTCCTCCCCTAGATGGCAAGCAGTCCTTTATATGTTGGATATGTTGCAGTATATCCTAGATGCAATATATGTTTGCAGAACCGAACAGTTCTCTTGTTGCATAGGGAGAATTGGATTCAGAAGGTATAAATAACCCGGGAAGAAAAACAAAAATGCAGATAGTTCGCATTCGTTTCCCAGTGTTCTTTCTTTGGGTGTAGCTGCTTTTGTCCGTCATTTATCAATTGAAACTCAGTTAGGTCTCTTTGTCAAAGAAATCCACTTCCATCAAAATATGTCCTCATACAATATCGTTGTGGAAGTGTATAATGATCTCCTGGTTCTGCTCATTTCACTTAGCATCAGTTCATGTAAGTCTCGCCAGTCCTCTCTGTATTCATCCTGCTGGTCATTTCTTACAGAACAATAATATTCCATAACATTCATATACCACAATTTACCCAGCCATTCTCCAATTGATGGGCATCCATTCATTTTCCAGTTTCTAGCCACTACAAATAGGGCTTCTAGCTCATGGTTGATGTGGGAAGTAATAGCTAACATTTTGTTATTCAGTTGAATGTCAGTCATTCAGTAAGCAGCTATTAAACAAACACTAGGCACTGTGATAAGTCCTGAATGTTTTTTAAGGTTTTTGTTTGTTTAGTCTTACATCATCTCATAGAGTCTTAGGCTTGTAAAGGGGCCTCTTTTTGGGGTTTTTTGTTTTGTTTTTCAGTTTTGTAAGTGCACTTGAAGGGCTTGGAATTCCCCTTTTATTCTGTGCATCTAGAGCAGAGTCTGACCTCCTTCCTGGGACACAGAGTCCTGTTTTACTCTCAGGTCTGATTCTGAGTGTGTTGCATTGAGGATGAAGACTCCATATCCCTGGATGGGGCCATCAGGTCCTTTGGAGTGAAATTATATTTTCACTCTTGTCCAAATATGATGAGAATTCTGGGCTTGGAGGGAAGACATGAACTGAGTTCAAATTCAGAGAGTTACAGTACAAGTTTTATGACTCAGAATTGTTAAATTAATCTCTCTGCTTCAATTTTATTATTCATTTTGATCTTTGGGATCATAACAGCACCTATCTCCCAGGGTGGTTGTGAGGATAAAATGAGATAACACTAGTGAAGTGCTTCAGTATGGTGCCTGACATATACTAAGCTCTATATGAATGCTAACTGCTATTATCATTGTTATTATTTTCATTACATTGTTTCACCTTTTCTATGATGCTCTAGCATAAGTACTTCTGTACTTAAGTCTGAGGATCATTAAAAAAATATTTAGAGCTTATTAGTCTGCCTCTTACTGAATCCTTCAGCTCTATTTGATCTGTTTGGAAGGCCCACTAGTTTATCATGAGATGGAAGTGCTGCTGATTGAACTTGGGTGGGTAGGGAAAGGGGGGAAGAACAGGTCAGGACAAAAGACTACTTATTGAATGATATTCAGATGATATAATGTTGATACAATTACCATTGCCAGAGGGAGTTGCTTCTATATTGTAGCTTAATTTGGAAACAAGCCCAGCCTTGTATCCACTGGTTTAGAAATGTCATAGGAAGGTAAGGATTGCTAGTCTTTGTTCTCGCTACAGTCGAGGGCTTCAGCACTAAATCAAACTCTCTCTTTGCAGATTGTCTATGCGGAGAGGCCTCTCACTGACAACCACAGATCGCTGGCTTCATATGGCTTGAAAGATGGGGATGTAGTAATTTTGAGACAGAAGGAGAATGCAGAACTTCGACCTTCAGTTCAGTTCCCAGGTGAGTTACCTTTATGTACAAGGAGGAAGGTGGGACAGGGCAGGGCGGGGCAGTCTACAGGGGTCAGTCAGCTTCCTTAGTCTTTCTGTAAGGAAGGAGGCCTTCCTGGATGACATCATTCCCTGGTCAGTCTAACTTTGGTTTCCCCATCTTTGTGCCCATGCCATTACCCCTGGTCCTTACTTATCTTAGTTTAGTACCTCAATATCCACCATCGTGAAAGTAATGGATAGTGCTTTAAGAATGTGACTGGTTTTTCTTTGGGTGCTCCTATGGGCCTATGGAGCAGGTGATTGGGGAAGACTTACTGTGGGCCTTGACAGGCCTCTGCTGGGCGATTGGGATTGCAAAGAAAGCTCAGGCTCCCTGCCCTCAGGGAGCTTACAGCCTAAGGAGGGAGGCAAGATATAAACAGCTTTGTTTATTGAAAACACTTATGGTGTAAATGGAAAAGTCAAATGAGAGAGAAGACATTAGCAAATGGGAGGAGGGGGGAGCCAGGCAAGGGCAGAAAGTGCCCCTTCCAGGTGGTCTCCTGAGCTGAGTCTCAGAGGAGACAGTAAAGGGATGTGGCACAGTGCTTCTTTGAGAGGACCAGCAGGGAGATCATTGTCATGGATCACTGTAGAATAAGTAAAGTGTAAGAAGCCTGGAAGGACCGGAAGAGGTCAGATTGTGGAGGACTTGAAATGCCAAACAGCATTTATGTTTGATTCATTCTGAGAGCGAGCTGACATTCTCTCATTTGATTCTCACAGTGGCACTGTGCAGTCAAAAAGCCCAAGCTTGGCCTCTTGTACAGGTGATAACTGTGATGTGAGGTCACATGACTGATGGGTGGGGGATGTGGACCTAGAACCCCTCATCCTTCCCAAATAATTGTAAGTCAGCTTCTCATCATTTGACATCACCTGTACCCATCGGCAGGAAAGACACTCTCCTCTTCTCAGAAGCTCTGTTCAAGACTGTCTGATGAACAGTTATTCCCCCAACTCCCCTCCTCCAAGTATTTCACATCAGGAATTCTTAACAGGGATCCACAGACGCCCCCATAGATTTCAGGAACCCTGCAAACTTGAATAGGGAAGAAATTAGATCCTTATTTTCACTAAACTCTAACTGAAATTTAGCATATTTCTTTCACTTATTTTAAAATATGATTGTGAACAGTAAGTCCATAAGTTTCACCAAAGGCTGCCAAAGGGGTTGCCTGACATTGATGACCTTTAAGTTTGACCTCTCAGTCCCCTGGCTTCCCAAATTGATTGTAATTATGGTGGGTGCTTGTCTGATGGCAAGAGTGAGCACCTACTTAATTCTGTGGGGTTTGTCCTGTTTCTTACCTGAGCACAGTGGTAGAAATCAAAGTTTGAGATCCCTCCCTCGGAATAGGGATGCCAAAGAAGCTGTTAGTATGGAGAAGGCAATATCCATATTTGAAGCATCCAGACTACTCAGTTTTATAAAATTCTCACTTGAGGCTGGTCTTCTCTCATGTGCTGGCCAACCTTTTCTTGATCTGGACAGAAAGTGCCTCATCATGCCTCAGAGCATAGTAACCCTTTTTTTTTTTTTTTCCAACTTGCAAGAGTCATTGCTGCTGAGACTAGGAGGAAGTTCAGTGTGCTTGAAGGAAGCTTCTGACTGAGGCTTTTTCCAGTTTGATTTGATATTCCCTGGGTTCCAGGAAGCCACTGGCTGAGTTTGTGATGCTTTTGTGAGCAAATAAAAATAAAATGTAACTTAATTTTCATTAGTCCACTAGTCTTAGCTAATGGGTTACTGAGGATGACTAATACATCTGTGTTATTGATAAGTACTTTTGAACTATGGTCTTGTGGAAGCTAACCTTTATGTTCTAGCCAGCATATAGGAACCTCTTGCTTTTTTCTAAGATCTTGATTTTCTGGAGGTTCCAAAAACTACCAAACCAACAAGACAGACCTGGTTTATTTGTTTTTTTTCCCTCTTTTTTTAGAACTGCCTTTCTTTGAATGTATCTCAAAATAGGGTGTGGCCAAAATGGAAAGAACTCTCCTTGTCCCAAGCTAGAAAGCTTATACATGTTCTACCAACTAGCATAGACAGGAGAGATAATGAATTTATCTTACAAGAGCTGGGGTCACTCTTGCCAGCTCTCTCCTCCCCCCTTTTCATTGGTAAATTCTCATTGGGCCCAGGCAGAAAGTCTGCTGATGGGTGTGGTTACATGAGCTCACGCCAGGGGGAGGAGGTTAACCAACTCTTTCTCTGCCAGATTTGAAAAGCCCATGAACATTAGTTGGAGCCCCGTGCTCAAGACTGCTCTTGTGTAGAACAAGTCACAACGTCTTTGAGCTTTGATTTCCTAAGCTGCAAAATTCAATAAACATTTATTAAGTACTTACAGCATGTAAGACACTGTCTATACAAATTGGAAAAATAACGCAGTCCCTACTCCCAGAAGGATGCATGATGTGTTCACAACTAAATATGATATAGCATAAATGTGATGGTTTAGAAGAGGGATTGGCAATGTGCTGTGAGAAGTTTGTGGAGGGAGAAATGAAGGAAAGCTTCATGGACTAGTTGGAGACAAGTAAGGAAGAGAGGTTTCAGGAGGTACAGATGCATGCTTATTTATTCCACTTGGGAAATCACTGGAACATAGTTGAGATGGGAGGAAACAGGGACCTAGTTTTCTTGTAATTTAGGAACTATAAAGGAAAAGCTGGGACAGGTAATCTGGAGCCAGCTTTGTCTCAAGGGTTTTGGATATCAGAATTATTAGTTTAAGCTGAACCACTAGAGATGGGACTTGACATTTGGAGCTGCGCATTAAATGCATAGCTTTGGCAGTAGGTGGATCAAAAGGAAAATAGATTAGAAACAAGAATACTGCTCTGAGTAGTCTGCAGTGGTCAAGAAGTGAAGATTCAAGAGTTGAAGCTCTCATGCAACAGGTTCTTCGGTGAGAGAGTTGTTTCACATAACTCTGAGGTTATGAGTGTGGGGGTAGGTACCAATGGGTAGGGAAACCTTCTGTAGGAAAAAAAAAAACTTGGGAAAGGGGCAAATTTAGAGGGGGAAGATGAGCTTAACTTAACCATGTGAAGTAAGTCATCCAGGTGACAGCTCTCTGCCAAGCAGCTAGAAATATGAGGCATATCCATTTTTAGACATGGCTAGTGTGAGAATTTGCTTGACTGTGCAAATGGTTTTTCTCTTCAATTTGAGGGTTAGGAGACAGAAAATTAAGGAGGGTTGAGGCAGTATTGGCAAAAAAAAAAAAAAAAAAAAAGAATCCATTGAGGCCTTTAAAAGAAAAATACAAAGGAAATTATGGAAGACCAGAAAGAATCACAAACAAGCAGGATAGCTTTGAAAGTTACATGCTGAATTTATTATATATTTAAAAAGAAAAGCCAAATATACTCACTAGAGATTGGCTGTTTCATGTACAATCTTATGGAAATACTGGTTTTATTTTTTGAATTTAGAGTAAAAAAAAAAAAACTTGAAAAAAGGAAGAGAGATATGGAACTGATTCTTGACAAACAAATTTAAGAGACCATTTGCTTAGAGGTTTTAAATCTAGGGAGACAGTAGAGAGAAAGGAAAAGAGGCTCTAGGATAAAAGAAGCTTGAGGAATATGGATATTGAAGGTTTAAAATGAAGAGATGAGAGTACATTGTCTTAGTATTTGGAGGAAAGTGATGGGCCATAGTATCCTGTGCCACAGAGAGGTCAAAGAGGAGGAGGATAGAAAATAGGCCATTGGATTTCCCAAGAGAGAACTCTCCTAGCAACCTTGGAGAGAAATGTTTTCGTAGAAAATCCTGCTTATATTCTGTACTTCCCTTGACTCTTGGTGTAAATGAGTGAGATCATAAGTTGCCTTTAGATAATTAAATTTTATCCCCAAAAACTAAAGTAGTTAGTCTGTAGTTTTCTGTTTTATGGTTTTTTTAAAAAAATGTTTACAGTTAGAAAAAAAATGGATTGGAATTCAACTGGACCATATCACTCTATCCATGATTTGAGGGAAAAACCTTTGTTTTCTTTTGAACTTTTGAAAGGGGGAGGGGGAGTTACCTTTAATTTGAATAATTATAGCTCAGTTTAGGATCAGTCATGCTCATGGGGGTTATATTCAAGAGCCCTGTTAGAGTTTTATTAATATTATCTGTGTAAAGTATTTTCACCATTGTCTCCTTTTTCTGCTCATAAAATGCAGCTGATTGCTACCCTCTGACCTCCCCAAGCTAGTAAGGAAATCTAGCCCAGACTTGCAAAATTTAGCAGCTAACAACTTTGTCCTTTTTTGCCAATTAGAATATTCTATGTGTCTGGACTTTTTAAAAGGCAGGAGGGACTAACCCAGTATTTTGTCCAGGGCCACATCTTAGGTGTATGAGGATCCACAGTGCAATTACTTTTTTAAAAAAATTCCATGTATTTGCTGAGGGAACTATGTGAAAAGAGCCCCTCCTTCTCTAGTGATTTTGAAACAGTAGTTTCCGGATCACGATTTATGTCTTTGTTCTCTTGTCACCTAAACAATATCATTGACTTGGATCCTCTGCACTAGAGAAGTGGCTGAGAAAAGGAGATGTATCATCAGGGTGAAAGGGCTCAGGCCACCCACTGTTGTAAAATCTTCCTTGGAATAGGCTGTTGTTGCATTTGTCTTGAATTTTTTTTCATGTCATCATTTGGTATAAACTTTGAAATCATTTCTCCTGACAGGCCTGCCCCGGATAGACTTTAGCAGCATAGCTGTGCCTGGCACCTCAGGCTCCCGATTGCACCATCAGCCAGCCCAGCAACCCCGCATATCCCCAGCAGACACCGCTTCATCCCCACAGGGCTTGGACAATCCAGCATTACTCCGAGACATGTTGCTTGCCAATCCTCATGAGCTTTCTCTGCTCAAGGAGCGAAACCCACCTCTGGCAGAAGCCCTGCTCAGTGGAGACCTTGGTAAGCCTGTATGGCTGTCATTGTTGAGCCAAACTCGGGGAAGGTTGGTTGTTGTGTTGGGCCTTCTGTCCACCATCAGCTTGGAGTCCTGAGCTGGCTGAAAATGGCTGAGTGGTATGGAGGCAACTTGGAGCCAAAATATCAAGGGACATGTTGGTGGGCATTAAGCCTAGAGATCTTGTGTAATTGTCCATAGCAGATAACAGGTTTCAGTGGGGAAGCTTTTATGAAAACTTAGCCAGTAAGCCAGGGAGTGGCAATTAAAGTAGTTCTTCTGTCTTTTCGTAAGGCAACCATGTAGATAAGAAACTGCTCTTTCTTGGGGCAAGTTTGAGATGGGCTCGTAATGGTTCTAGTCACTTGGGAGTTTTATTGTTACCGGAGCCTGAGAAATTGCATGAAATTGATAATCCTTTTTCTGATATCTGCCTAGTAATAAGCATTACTATTCCAAAAGGCATCTCCTGCAAAGATTATTTCATCAGACTTTATTTTCTTATGGTTTATATTTCTTTCCACTCTTACGTTTGTGACTCGTTTTTTATGTACAGCTTGCATTGATAAGAGCTCTTGTGGTATTGAAATGCTTGTTTTAGAGGAAAATTTTATTTCTCATGATGACATGACTCATTAATTGTTTGAGGTTACGCTAATGTGTTATAAAGGTTGCATGGCTAAAAAAAAAATGAAATGTTAAGAAATGTCAGAGTGGGGATTCTGTAGTTAGAAACCACGTACCATTTCTGATGAGCTTTCTGCCTACTGATGCTCACTCAATATGCTTACATAAAGTATATGCTGGCTGACAGTTATTTGCACTTAATTTCTCTGCTTTAGGATAGAGATTGTTAAAGAATAGAAACTATTAATGATTTATATTATTTACAAGAAGAGAACGGGGCAGAGAACTCGAAGACAGTTAATCTGCCAGATAATAGTTTCCCATTAATTTCCCCTCAGACTGTTCATTGTATCAGATTAGAGTTAGGTATGATTAAACTGTTATGTGAATAAATGATCTTGTTGAATGCTTGGCTTAAAGAAATAATTTTTATTGAAAGTTCTGATGTTAAATGCTTAATTCAAGGCAATGACTCGATTGAAATGAGCTCTCCACATCATTGTAAATGTGTTCTTTGCATCTGTCTTTGTGCCTTTTGAGAAGTTGTTAGGCACAATAACAAACGGTGGAAAGGCATAAAATTCCGTCAGCTTGGAGTTCGGTCGTTTATATATCTCATTTTTGCAGAGAAATTTACTAGGGTCCTGGTAGAACAACAACAAGACCGAGCCCGGAGGGAGCAAGAGAGGATCCGTCTCTTTGCTGCTGACCCTTTTGATCTGGAAGCTCAGGCCAAGATAGAAGAAGATATAAGGTAACAAACCATCTCGACCCAAGGAAAAGAAGGCTTTTTGCATAACTGGATTCTCAGACGACAAAAAAAAAAATCTTACCTGAGGGGCTCTTTAGGGTCTCAGGGTTTGCCATAGAGGGATTCACCGGGCAGTCATCTTGGTTTCCAGGCCCGTTAGCCCCATTGTCTGATGCAACATCATACAATTGTTGATTCTTTCATGATAATTTGATATTAACAACTTGAAGAATTTTCTTTCCATAATAATTCAAAAAGCAATTCTGGCTAGTAGAGTGATGCTAAAATGATGTTCAGATACAATATCATGTAGAGACAATTTGAAAGCTTTGAAAGACTTGAGAACTCGGATCAATGATTAAAAACCCCGAGTCCAGAGCCAGATAAGGAATCGATCCCCCATGGATGAGAGAGGCATGGACTTAAATCTACAAAGAAATAAATGGGCTGGGACATGATCAGTTTGGGAATTTGTTTTACTGGGCAATGAATGTTTGTTATTAGAGGTTTATTTTTTGTAATTTTGTTCAGTAGTGGGTGCAGCAAAAGGGAGAAACAATAAATGCCTGGAATACTTCAGCTGGGAATGCTCTGGGTCAATTAAATAGGCTTGTTTGACTTAAATCTCCTTCAGCAGGTTGTTTGTCTCCTTGTGATTTAGTTCAGGGTATAAGCTTATTTATAGTAGAAAAGCATCATTGCAAAAATGATGTTTTGGAGTCCTAAATCTATTTGACTTCGATGCTTCCTGCTCTGCCCTCAGGGGATGGACTGTATGACAGGTTTCCTGCTCACATTTCTCCAGGGCCATATTATATTTGGGCATTTTATAGTCAATTCCAAGATTTTATCATGTCAGCCCTGTTAATTTAACCTCACAATCTCAATGAAAGAGTAGCTGTGTTCTTGCAGATTCCCGTGCTGTCCCCAGTGATGAAAATGGCAGAGTTTATTTCTACTTTCTGTTTGAGCTTTATTCTAACAGAAGCAAAGACCAATTTGAACAGTGCATTAAACTAGCACTTCAGGTGACAAGGAAGTAGTTTCTAGATATTTCTATGAAAATTGAAGGTACATACTGCGTTACCGTTAAGCGAGCAATATAAGGAATGGACGTGTCTTTTGGTTCCAAACTTGATTTCTTGTCCCCATAAGCATTATCCCCAGTAAGTAGCTTTTAAAAACATCCCTGGCAAGTAGACTAAGTGAAATGGGATGCATAGATGGCAATGTGGTAGGCCTCAGCTATCTACCAGTACCCTTGGAGGCCTGGGCTACTGAGGGCATGATGTGACTTTTTTTTGCCAGCTACAAAACAGTACTAATGGTTCTCTTGAAATGTCACCATGATGTTGGACTATTGGAAAAAAAAGAAAAGTGAGAGTAACCACAGATATCAGCAAGTCTCATATTGCTTCCCAGAGGAAAATTAAGACATCTCTTCCTTTAAAAAGGAAGCTTGTATGCTTTGAATAGCTTCCTGTGTAGCATGCACAGAATAAGTGAATGACCAGTACTAGTTTGCAGGGGATTGTAGCAGGGCTTCATCTTTGTTCAGTTAATACAAAGTCACCATTGTACAGCACACTTTGCTTTCTTTCTAAATTCCCTCCACAGAGTTGGCTTTGTGAGGAGGCTATCTTATGTTGGCATGGCACCCATCAGATTGTGAGGATGTGCTACTGAGCTGAGGATTTAAGATACTGAGGCACCATAAAATTTCATGGGAAACTTGAAAGATGGCAAGTTTCAAATCAGGTGTCTGGGATCCTCCATTCTCAGCCTGAAATTGACTGTTTTACTACAGGGTGATCACTGCCCATTAGGTTCCTTCAATTCTAATATTTTCACAAAAGACTGGCACGCTTGTAGCTCATCAGTTGTTTTAAAACATCCCCTTCTTATTTTGGGAGGACATGAATTGACCCATGGTCTGTCCAGAGCCATAAAGCTCTGTGCCATATTGGAATGCTTTTCTGCAGTATTTCCCAAGCATTGTGGCTGTGACTAGAACAGTTCATGATTTCATTAACTACAGCTACTTGAAGCATTCAGGTGTGAAGATTACAGTGGTAATGGCTGAGTTGCTTTCCCCTTTGCAAGACTCCAAGATGCCAACTTGGTCTTTTCTATTCTTAGTATTTGGTCGATGTTTTGGAGCTTCTTCTGGCCACTGTGCAACTTGGAGGCTAAGTACGGTGGAGAAGTACTGGTTTGGAAAGCTGAAGACAACCCGACTTCTAGTTTCCCCCCAAAGGCCCTCAAAAGCATGTGATCATAAGCAAATCACCAAGCAACACTAGGCTGAGCTCAATTAATATGTCAGATGAAGTTCCAAAGGCTGCATGATCTTTCTTTTGTTGGAATTACGGTCTTTGGAGTAGCCATTAACTTCGACCCCAGATATTAGTCCTAGATACTTTTCAGGCCACCTTACTGCAAAAATCAACCTACCTCCTACTGTAGTCTGCAACATCAGTTTCTACAAAAGAAATAAGACATGGCCTCTTATGTAAATGACATTTTATCTTCAGATTATGAAGAGCTCTCTGTGAACAGCACGAATTTCAACTTTCTTAAGCAGCCACTGGATAAAAGTGTTCCTTTCTAAAGCCATGACTCAGCTGCTTATAACTAGCCTGCACTTGGGGGCAGGAAGAATGGGCAAATCTATTTTTTAACTGTTTTATTTAAAACGCCTAGATTTCTGTTAGTGGAAATAATGCTCTTGGTACCTGATTTTGATTTGTTATAGGCAACAGAACATTGAGGAAAACATGACAATAGCTATGGAAGAAGCTCCCGAGAGCTTTGGCCAAGTAGTGATGCTTTATATTAACTGCAAAGTGAATGGACATCCTGTGAAAGCCTTTGTGGATTCAGGTGATACAGCATTCTGTCATCTCTTTCCTGACCAGATATAACCGTGAGAAGGTTCTGGGTGATTGGCAACATTCAGGAAGTCCTGGGATGCTGGGGTACTTTGTATTTTGGGCACCACTGTTCCTTAAGCCTGCTAAAGGAATGTAGTTTGGGCATGTTCATATTATGGTCTGGAGCAAGCTGACATGTTTGTGTATGGGAATAGTGTATGATCAGATTGCGGAGATAGGTCTAGAGAGAATGACCTTGAAACCCAGGCTTAGGAACTGAGGCTTGATCCTACACTTCAGATCACCCTATTGTTATTAGAGAATCTTTGAAGGGTTTTTGAAGACAAGTTGCAGAATAGGGTATGTTGTTAAACCTGAAAACAGCTGAGCTAGCGTCTTCATGTCACAGCAAGACTACTAGCAGTTAGAGCAATTCAGGTATAAGTTCCTGAATTCTTTGTAATGGAAGAACTTGGGAGAAGGAAGAAATGGAGAAAAGAAATGCCAAGAGAATCCCTTGGGTTTAGGAACTGATGCCAAGGTTTGACTCAGAGTGACCAGATGAGTGAAGGTATTCTTGGAGGAGGTGGGGGAGTCATAATCAGGGCTGAGATCAGAAACTTCGTTGTGGGCAAGTTGAGTTTTGAAGTTACCTTGAAGCTAACAAAATGGAAATGTCTTAGCTTAACTTGGAAATATGAAACTAGAGATTAGAAGAAAAGTCAGAATAGGAAACTTTTCATCAATATAGGAGGTCAGAGTTAAGTTGAAAGCATAGATACCCTCATCAGAGCCCACGTGTCTAGGAGTAGAACTTGGCCCGAGTGCCCTCATCTTTTAATTGAAACGATCTGTTGGTGCTAATATGGGAATTGGGACTGGGGGATCAATTCTGAGCCCTCCTATCCACTTGTTAAGTGTCTACAAGGCAAATCGGTAAACTCTGAATTCAGGTTCCACAGGTCCAAAATAGGAGTGACAGTGCTTAGTAAAACGTTTTGATGTTATTAGATGCTAGCAGCTCAGAATTTAACAATATTGTCATCGGGAACTTTGGGTCATGACTTGAATATGCTTGTCATTCTCTTCACCTGTGTCATGGTTGCTGAAACCCATATGTATTTTTATGTCCTGCTGTCAGTTTTTGCTTTCTTGTGGTGGTTTCAGAAATACATGAGAAACAAACCAGGCCTGTGCTACAAGAAAGCACTCATTCCACAAAATATTTATTAAACATTTAAAACACGCAAGGTGTTAAAAATTCAAAATCCAAATTGCCTTGACCTTAAGGAGCTTACATTTTGTACTGAAGGAAACAGCACAGCATGTCCAGCTTGGTTTTGGAGCACACACAGTATATCCTAATTCCAATACAGAAGAGAGAGTTATCTCCATCAATGCTTGATTGATGGCCTGCTTAGCAGAAGCAACTTTGTTAGTTCCCTCTTGTTTGTTAACAAAGGAGAAAAATCTTGGATTTGTGTCTGAATGTGTCTTGCTTTGTGTTCCATTCTAGTTAATTGTGAATCCTTCATCATGGACACACTGTGGAGTAAATTGATGGGTTAAAGATTGTTAAATTATTCTATGGTGCTGATATCTTTTCTTCACAGGAGCTCAGATGACCATCATGAGCCAAGCTTGCGCAGAAAGGTGTAATATAATGAGACTTGTAGATCGCCGGTGGGCTGGGATTGCCAAAGGTGTCGGCACGCAGAAGATTATTGGCAGAGTGCATCTTGGTAAGTAAAGTCTCAGAAGCTTAGTGTGGGTTTGTTCCCCTTATGGTAGTGAGATGCATCGTCTAATTCAGCTAAATAGAATCTATTGTAATTACCCTATACTTGAGGAAGGGAGTGTTGTTTTCATAACTTCACTAATAGATGTATGAATAATTTTACTGGTGTTGACACATCAATGTCAATCAATGGAAAAGAAAGAAATTCTCCTTCCTGTCCATGGAGATCCCATCCATTAGCCTGTTGGTAAACTCATTGATTTTCACCATCTGCTCACACACAGGAAGAAGTATATTCTTCTTGCTGCTGGAGATCTCCAAGCAGAGGTTGTGTGACCACTTGTTAAAGAATTTTTGTTGAGAAATCATTTAGGTTAGAGAGATGCTGCATCTCTAATAATCAGGGCCTTTCTATCCAGTAATGAGATCTTGTGTTCTGCATTTCTTTTTTCTTTTTTTTTTTTTAAATTTAATTTTATTTAATAATAACTTTGTATTGACAGAATCCATGCCAGGATAATTTTTACACAACATTATCCCTTGCAATTTGTGTTCTGCATTTCTAAAAAAAAAAATAGCTTTGAGAGAAATTCTTTGCTATGTTAGAAGCTGTGTCAAAGACCTGAGGGCAGGTGTAAACAGAAGCTCCAGAGACAATTAGTTGATTTTTCTAGAGACCCGAGAAACATGACTCCAAGATTCTTTCTGTATAGTAAATTTAAAGGTGATTAAAAAGGAAGAGCTAAAAAATTACATATCCCCCTTGGTCTTTCTTCTCGTGGGCAAGTTGACAGTGATAAAATATGCCTCCTGGAAATATGTTTATAGACATGGAAAGTTTCTTGTGGATGCAAATAAGTCATTTTGTCCATTACTTTCTAGAAGCCAAAGACTTCTTTTAAATTGTCTCTATTTTCTATATGACCAGCCTCTGTCATCTAAATAGTCAAAACTACGTATTTAAAAACAAACAAAAACCAGAAATCTTAACTATTTTCTTCATTTTAGTGAATAATAACTGATATTTGATCTATGTATAAAATTACCAAAATCTTAAGCCAGAAAACTAAGTAAACATACCAAGTGAAAAGATTGATAACAGATGAATTGCCTTTGGGAACATTGCTGTCCCAGAGGAGGGAAGAGATTACGGGTCATGTTCCATTTTTGTATAATCCAGAAATTCCAGAACGAGGCTTGTAATTTGCAAGTATTTAGCCCATTCCATTTGACAAGTATAGAATTCCAAAAGCAAACTGTGGCAGTAGAACTGGCTTGTGTTTGCCAGGAGACGTGTTGTTGGGAGCAGGCCAGAGAAGAGGGGGCTGAAGATTCAGAAGGCTTTCTTTGTTCTTTGGATGACATTGTCATCTTACTGTATCACTTTTTTAAAAGCCATAAGTGAGAAGAAAATAGTTCATGTCAAAGAAACGGGTTTCTTCTCAGTTTTCCCCACAAGTTTTGCATCTGTTCTAAATAACATTGCTCCACCTTAAACATAAACATACCCTTCACTTGCTTTACCCCTAGGAATCTCTTGAGCTGGAGCCCAGACTAGTTTTTAAACCAAGAAACAAAAAGTGCTCATTGATTCCAAGAGATTTGGCTATATTCACTGACCATGATCATGGCCTTTTGTCATTTTAACTTGTTGATTGCAGAATCTGTTGAAGGATATTGCTGGGCCATATTTCTAGCAATCCTTTTCCCAAAAAATGCCCTGAACCTTCACAAAACTCATAGCAATACCTGCTTTTCTTTCTCTCTGTTCTTTAGCTCAAGTTCAGATTGAAGGGGATTTCCTGCCATGTTCCTTTTCTATACTTGAGGAACAGCCCATGGACATGCTTCTGGGACTGGACATGCTCAAGCGACATCAGGTAACAACTCTTCTTTTGGAATCTGGTGTATACGAAGGAGATGGGAGATGGACCAACATTTGTCCATATACTAAATGTTTCTTTGAATCTGTGCCTTGATTGGATATTTAAATTGGAGAGACTGAGAGCTGGACTCCAATCAGAAAATTCTCCCTACTTTTGCCCTCCCTGGCCTGCCAATATTAAGAGCATCACTGGAAAGAAAAAAAGCTCTGTCTTTGTGTTTGTGGGCATCTCAGCTGCCAGCTTACTGGTGACCTGCTAGACTTCCTAGTCTGTTGGGGAGATGGGTTAGAGCACAGTAGGATAATCAGTAGACATGGTATCCTTTCCAAACAAGTTGTAGATTTTTACTAAAAAAAAAAACCAATTCTGGAATTTGTCTATAGGGAGCTTATGCAAGGTGCTTGTTCTAGAAGTAGAAGAAGGCTATTTTCTAGCTTTTCATAGATTTAAAAAAAAAAAAAAAAAAGGCAGTCATACTTTCCTTCAGATTAAGGGATTGTCCATAGTTACACTAATACATTTGCTGGATCAGAGGATGCTTCAGTGCACTTAAGGGCTCATCATTGTAAACCCAAGGTGCTCTGCTTTTGCTGATGCCCAACAAGGTTTTATTGATACCACTTGTGCATGTCAGGGTAATAGCATTAGTCCCTCCCCGCTAGGAGCTTACAGTCTGGTAACCAGCACTTTTCAGCAAAAGTCAATGATGGGTGAGTTTGGGGGCACTGCCTTTATGTGGTGGACACAGACCTACTCATATATGTGCTGATACCTGTAGTCAAAGCAGAGACTTGTTCAAGCATTTATTTGTTTTTAAATGCTTGAGATGGACTTCTGATTCACTGGATAAAAGGAACTCCCAGGAAGAGAACTCTCTATTTTGAAACAGCAGCTGCTCTTAAACTTCTCAGCTGAGAGATGCCCTTTCTGAGGGTATTGAGAGGTTCAGCAATTTGCCCTACACTAAATGTAGATGTTGTATGTGTGTGTGTGTGCGTGCGTGTGTGTGTGTGTGTGTGTGTGTGTGTGTTAGTTATAGGTAGCACTTGAACTCCGGTCCCCAAAGCTGAGTCTCTTAGCTGCTAGACCAGGCTGCCTCCCCTTTATTCTCCAGGATGATTAGAAACAGACTGTGGGTTTCTGTGGCTGCTTGCCATCTCTTGGATTCCAAGCATAGCAGATACAGAGCAGGAGATGCTGTTTTATATTTAAGTAGTAATGTTTTGCAAATTTGTCTTTGATTTTAATTTTATTACTGTTAACTCCCACTACCTGAAAACTCTCAATTAATAAGCAGAATCTTAAATGATGAAAGATTTCGCCCTTTTAGCCAGAATGATTAACTTGACTTTCTTTTGCTCCTCTAAGTATTGCTCTTGGCAAATGGTAATTTCCATTCAAGTACATCTCTTCATTTGAAGAGCTGAGTTTTTCTGAAGACATTTAATCTGTTGCGCTTAATCAAAATCAGCTCCAGCCTATGCATTGAAGAGCAGAATCCTCCTCATTTGGGTTTTGATTTCATCTCTCTCAGTGTTCCATTGACCTCAAGAAAAATGTACTAGTGATTGGCACCACAGGCACGCAAACCACCTTCCTTCCAGAGGGAGAGCTCCCCGAATGTGCAAGGTTAGCGTACGGTTCAGGGCGAGATGACATTCGGCCAGAGGAGATCGCAGATCAGGAACTAGCAGAAGCGCTTCAAAAATCCGTCGAGGATGCAGGTATTTGAGCTGGCTGAATTTCCTATTTTGGTGGTGGAGGGACAAGCCAGGAAAGGGTAGGCCTTAGAATCTAGCCCCCTTTCTTAGTCTGCTTGGCAGCTTCTTCAGGAGACATTCCAGAAGGCTTTCTCTCACAGCCCACTCCCATTTCTTAATACAGTGAAGGAAAGCAAAATGGTTGTTAGACCAAGAAGAAATTTGTTGCTATGGGTGATGCCTATTGAGTTCTTTGCTCATGAATCTTTTACTAGGTATCTCATATTTCTTGGGCTTTTCATCAAAGAAGCCCTTGTAATTCAGAAAAAGGCTCCCTTTTATAACAGTGATGTGTCTTGCAAACACCTGCCTCATTTCTTATTGAGCAGATGCAAACTGGGATGATGATAATCATTCCTCTTCTCCTTTCTCTCCTGCCCCCCTTTTGACAGGAAGTTGGACTAAGTGAAAAGAGTAGCTCTCTGTCTGTGAAGAAATGCCCTTCCTTTGTCCCCATATTTTTCCTCTGAACATGCTGTCAGAATCAGAAATAATAAGGAATGTGACTGAAAATTCAGGGTTGCTTGTGCTTTTGGTGAGATCCCATTTTTGAACGGTAATATACAGAATCAAAAACCATACTACCTCATATTCTTTTTTGGGTTTTATGTGTGTAACCTGAGTAAGTCCAGAGACTAATCACTTAGCCAAGATTTTCAGAGCAAAATAAAAGTTTGAATTTAGTTATATATCCCCATGGCTAATATCACCCACAAAGCTCTGTTATTTAGGATTAGAGGTCATATTGACATGGCCACAGATGGTAAGGGGACACCTATTTATTAAAAGAAAACTTTAGTAGAGAAGTAATTCTAGATTGTCCTCCAGTTTGTTACTGGTTCCTGGTCATAACTGACCAGGTTCCTTTTGGAATAGGAGGAGTAGAATTAGCCATTGTGGCTCTACTTCTGTCATGCTGTCTTAGGCAGAGAAGTAGGAACTTGGGGGCTGGGAATGGGAAGTATTTGGAATAGGCACTGCCAAAGAGGAAATAGCGAAATTGTGGCTCTCGGTCCTACCGTAAGAATTTAAACATAAGTGAGTTTGTACAAACTCTTCCTTCCCTCTAAACCTTCCTCCTGCAGCCCTGGAGATTTGGCTTTGGGCACAGCAGTTGATGATTATGGTGGGTCCGTAATCTTCCAGTGCATTCTAGTGACCCATTTCTGTTACATGGTGAAGGGAAATGGTTGAAGAGAAGTAGGGGCAAGAACCTTAAGTCATTTCCTTTGGGCTGAGCAAACAGAATGGTAATTTATAAAGAAGGAAAAACATAGCATTTACTCTTTTATCTTCTGTTAGGAAATTGTAGCTAGCTTAATTAAACCTTAAACGTAAATGCTTCCTCTCTGCTTTGCCCAGTGCCTCAGTATCTCCTTTCTTAGGTTTACTGACTTCTGTTGTCAGCAGGAAAACCGGACTGAAGAGTTCTGAGGCTTAAAAGCAGAGGTTTTGTGGGGGCCGGGCTCGTGGTCTGGCAGGGAATCTTGGCCTTGATCTCTCAGCCTGGGTCTGAGCTCCGATACTAGGAGCAGAATCTGGGCATTAGTGAGAATGGGACCTGATTCAGATCTGGTTAGCTTTCTTTTATGAGCCAGACATAGGGTGAAGGGAAAGGGAGAAAAGTGAACACTGCACGTGGTTGTTCCCTTTTACTACCCACACAGACTTTGTTTCATCTAATCACCATCTGTCCCCAAGGCAGCAGACCTGACTGTGTGTGTGTGTGTGTGTGTGTGTGTGTGTGTGTGTGTGTGTGTGACAGAGACTGACAGACCGACAGACAGGCTGTCTGAACAGCCACCATGTGGCGGGACCATCCAGCAGAGCTCTTGGGTGATCAGGACCCCTGCCTGTCCCGCTCTATCCCTCCCCCTCCCTGGCTCCAACCATGGCAGGTGTGGCAACTGTAACCTTGCATGCTGTGTGGTTTGAGTTGTTAACCCACGTTTGCTTGTCTGTTTCCTAATTCAAACAGAGCGTCAGAAGCCTTGATGCATGTAATGTGTGTGTACTGCAGCTGGAATGGGCCTCAGACCAGGTATTTATAGCCATCACTTTAAGCCTTCAATACCGTCTTCATGTGATTGGTCTGAGTAATGTCGGGGATCTTACCTTGTGTCCTGCAGGTGTGATATCCAAGCTTCTTAATTCACCATGTTCCCCTGTTTAATTACACTAGCCTGCACGCAGCATATGTATGCTGGAATACATGAGTTGTGTACATACACACATACATATATAGAGAAGCATATATATGTATGTGTACAAGTTCATGGTTTTATAATTGTCTTTTGTGGAAACCGCCCAGAGAAATGACCACATTAATTAAAAATTTAACCACTAACAGTGATGATTAAGTGATATTAAACCAGTGTAAAAAACCATTACTAGTGTTAACATTCTCCTTGGGATTCACTCTGTCTCTTTCCTCTGAGAGCCAAAGGCACGTGGTTCGATCCCTCCTCACAGAATAACTCCTTTGAGGACACCAGGCAGGAGTTATTTTCATCTTGGATCCCAGTCCTCCCATCCGGGCCACAGAGTCAGTGGTATCAACGGCCCAGGACAGCGGCCCCAGCTTCTCCCAGCACTGACTGGGATCCCAGCTGGCCATGGAGAACCTTTGGAAAAGATGCTATTCTTTCCTTGTCCTGACATGGGAGCTACTGGCAGAACTGGGAAAGAAACTATCTTGCGAGTGCCCATTCAAGGTCTCACAGAGTTGTTTTGCTGGCTGATTGTTTAGATACGTGGTGCTTTCTTTCCCTTGCCACTGTCCAGTTAAAAACAGTCATGATTCGATTGTTGATACCCCACTCTCCTCCTCCTCCTCCTCCCTTCTGTGGTCCTCTAGTACAGGGCTGGGTCTTGTAGAAGTATAAGAGATCACCTCATCACCTCTGGGTTGTAGGCAATGAGGCCGAGGGCCAGGGTAACCTTAGGTTTCCGGCTGAGCTTTTTACTATAGAGCCAAGGGGCCATTATTGGTCCGAACCATTGCCCTTTCCTTCCTCCCAAGTTATAAGGTCTTAACCATAAGGTCTCATTAGAGATATCTTGAGGCATTAAAGTCAAACTTGTGGTATTTTGTTCCCTTTCACTCGTGAACCCTAAATAGCACATTAAGCCTCTGTATCAAGGGCTTGAGACACTTTACCAAAGGCTGAGCCTTACCTTAACCAAGCCACTGAGCTTCCTTTAATAGGTTGGCTGGTGTGTGAGCTCTCATGACTGGCCTCAGGACCATATAAGTAGACAACTTTTAAGCTAGTGCAGGGAGCCAATTTGCAACTGAATCCCTGATAAAATGGGTGTGACTTAAGAGAAGGAAATCCAGTTGGAAAAGTGGGACCAAAGCTATTTAGAGACATGGGCTGTATATTGGCGAGCCAAGTTTAAGCTTACTGTGAAGACTCCCACTTGTCAGCAATCAGGATATGAAAAATCTTAAATCTGAACACACACACATATGTTTGGGACATTATCTCTTTTGTCCCAAATCTTTATTTAATTGCTCGGGTTTTTGTATGATTTTTTTTTTTTTTTGCCCAGTTCTGAGAGAGGTTTTTTTTTTTTTTTTTTTTTTTTTTTTGCTGAGGCAATTGGGGTTAAGTGACTTGCCCAGGGTCACACAGCTAGACAGTGTCTGAGACCAGATTTGAACTCAGGTCCTCCTGACTTCAGGGCTGGTGCTCTATCCACTGCGCCACCTAGCTGCCCTCTGAGAGAGTTTTTGGAAACAATGGAAATTGGCAAAATCATCTACAGTGTTTGATCTGCAAGAGTTTAGATGTTGGTGCTTTGTGCACACAGCCCATTTTATGTATATTTAGAGAGAGAGAGACAGGCAGGACTTAACCTAGTTCCCTACTCCCTGCTCTGTCTTGTGGGCTTCAGTAGTTCCTACAATCTCTGTCTAGAATTCCATCCCTTTCTCTTAAGCCCAACTTTACCAGTTGCCTATTGGATATTTCCAACTCAGTCTGTGCAAAACAGAACTCATTTATTTTTCAAAAAAAGGCCTTACTTCTTGACTTGCTGATTCTTGTTGAGAGCACAATTATACTTCCTAGGTTCCTAACTTCTGAAACACCCTTGGAAGTCATACTCACCATCACCTTTCCTATTCACACAGAAATCCCACTCTTGTCATTTCTACCCTAAGACAGCTCTCTTCTATATTTCCTCCTCTTATACAATTGCTCACATAATTCAGGAGCCTCCCAAACAGTTTCATAGTTCCAGATTTTCCAGAGACACATGTCTCATCAATCTACTTCCTTATTTAATTAAGTTTAGAAGCTCCCATACTTCTCTTTTGAGCATTTTGAAGTCCATTGTTTCACATTATCTTTCCTGCTCCTTTATGGATTCCAGCCATTGCTTTTGGTGATGTGGGCTTTTTGATCCCATATCCAGAATGTGTTCTTCAATCACTTGTGTATTCCTAGCTTCCTTCAAAAGTACTACTTCAACATCCTGCTGTCCCCTGTCCACCCCCAGCTCCCTGTGCCCCCAGAAGACATCTTTCATTTATTTTGTATATGTATCCACTGGCAGATTATCAGCTCCCTGAAAGCAGGGGCACCTTCTCCTTTGACCTCTGTACCCCTTGTGCCCAGCAAGAAGTAGACCCCTAATAAATACTGATAAATACTGGTCTGTTTGATGCTGGTTTCCCAGGCTTGATGCCTCCCATTGTATTACATTTTACTCTATAAAGTGATTGCTAAGATACTTTTAAAGTTATGTGATTTTGTAGAAATAAGTTTTATCTATCTCATCTTTATATTTCCTCTAAAACTGACTCCTCATTCCTGCCATAGGGTATTCTAGGGGCCAGGATTAGTAGGATTGTTAATGATAGCTTACATTTATGTGGAGCACTTTGCAAAGCTATTTACATAATCTCATTTGAGCCTCTCAACTAGGAGGTAGATGTGGTGGTTAACCCCATTTTGAGGTTAAGGAAACTGAGACAGAAGGATGAAGTAGTTGGCCAAGGTTCAGAGAGCAAGTATTGATGGTAAAATTTTAATTCAGAGCTTCCTAACTCCAAGGTTGGCCTGATCCACTGCACCAAGCATGTCCCCAGAAGAATGATAGCATAGTTTTCCCATCCTTCCCACCTCAGCCTGTCCAGATCTCATCTTGGCTTCTTAGCACCCCTGGCTGCACAGCTGAGTGGGGGGATCACCTCAGCACTGGGCATTAATCATTATTTGAACATTTGTGAGAACTTGACTACATCATATTAGATGCAACTGAATGTATTTTAAGAAGCACACATTTACACCTAATCTACATTGTGAGGTTTAATTAATTTTTCTTTAATATGTGCTCATAAGCTCCTCCTCCCTTTCTTCCCATGTAGAGAAAAGTGATAAAGAAACTACCTCACTGGGAACATCATCATTACCAACCTGCGGTGGATCTGACAGTGCAGCCCATTCCTTAGGACTCAGCTCTAAGATCAGTCACCCCATAAGTCTTGATCGCTCTGTCTCTGCTCCTGCTTCCATCTGCTCCTACAAGCCCAGCTCACGAGAGATCGTGGATCTGAAAGCTGACCCCCCGGTAACCTCAGATAAGAAAGAATGTCCTCCTTTCCTGGACCCTCCTGCCCAGGCCTCATCCGACTGTACCATGAACAACCAGCCTCCGGGCTTTCCGAAGTCAGCTCCTACTCTTTGGAATTCATCAAAAGAAACAATCATAGTAGATGATCTGAAATCTCCTGCTACAGAAAGCACCTGTAGCATCAAAGGGTGTCCTGATACACAACAGAAAGAGGATTTGTCTGCTTTAGCCACCCGGATGCCCCGTACACAAACATATCTAGATAAGAATGATTCGTGTTCACCTTACCAGGAGCCTAGCTCCCAACAGCCCCCACAGCCAGTGGGTGAACGGTCTAAGGCCGAACTACAGCGTGAGCTAAGCAGCCCACAATTACCATGGAGCACCAGGCTTGGCACTGAATTACAGCCCAGTCTTCCTCCCATCCAGCAAAGATCTAGAGATTCGCAAACTGAGAATAGTGGAGCTGAGCAAGCGACGCTGGGCCATCCACAGGCAGAAGACTCTGCTCCCTCCTCGGCACCATTTGGCAGCTCATTTACTGAAACAATCATGGAAATAGATGTGGCGGAGCAGTCCGTGGTAGCTGTCCACAGCTTGGGAAGTGGGCACAGCGCCGGCACTGAGGATGCTGAGGTTTCCGATCTCACTTTTGATAATCTTTGGGTGGAAGCTAAGGCTTCAAAGCCTAACTCCTCTTCTGTAATCGTGAGTAATCCCGTGTCAGCTAGTGATTTGCAGCCCCCAGAGAGTAATGTTGAAATGTCAGAAACAGAGAGTCAGTTGTCATATTTATTAAGGGAAAATTGCTCTTCGTTAAGTCTATCTGGTGATGGGCTGGTCTCCACGGACCCTGCGGCCCCTACAGAGGAATCTGCTTTATCTGTAACAGCTGCTTTGAAGGAACTTCACCAACTTTTAGTCATTAGTTGTCAAGAATCTCCAGGAAATCTCACATCTGAAGAAGTAATCCATCCCAAGCAAACAGCAGCTGAAGAACGAACTGAGAGTCAGGAGAAATCTGAGCAGCTACCCCAGAGTCAGCATCCCCCTGTGGTCCTGCAGGAGCCGGAGCCTCGAGATCCCTCCTGCCCAGTGAGATTGGGACCCGAGAAGGCTGAGAGATTGACGCAGGTATCTTCATGTACAGGAGGGCAGAGTGGGGTCAGTGGAAATGTGGATGAAAGCATAACAGCTGCACCCGGGGACGTCCAGAAATCACAGGAATCAAGGAGCGAAAGCTTTTCTTTCACAGGAATGTCTGTGGAAACCTTGGGTCAGTTAAACTCTGTAGGAACAGAAATTTCATCCAGATACCTAGCAGGCGAGGAGAGAACCATCCCTGAGACTTCTCAGCATACTGAGGCCTTGCCGTCCGATTTCCTTCCAGTCCTCTTTCAGGACCCTCAGAACCCAATGACAGGAATGCCTGGCGCCAGGGAAAGTGCTGTCTGTCCTGAAGCCACGAGGCCTCTTCACAGACTTGAACAGCTGGTCAGTCCTCCAGCATCATCTCCCTCGCCTCTCCCAAGTCACCTTTTCCCTGCTGCAGATGTGGACCGGATTCTTCAGGCGGGTTTTTCTCTGCGAGAAGCTCTTGGGGCTTTGCAACGTGTTGGTGGAGACGTAGATCTCGCTCTTCTCATTTTGCTGGCAAAGAATATCATCGTTCCTACATAACTATGGAACAGGTGGACTTGGCTAGTCCCTATTCCTTTGAAAAAGATTGAGATATAGATGTATATGTATACGATGTACGTAGAAACCTGCAAGCAGAATGTTGAGCCAGATTTTTTTTTAAGATTTTTATTTTTGGCCAAAGTAATTTATGATCTCTTGTCTAATGAAGTTGTCTATCACACTTGTTTAAGATTTGGGCCTTTTTAATGTATTGGCAGTGTGTGCACACGAGCTTTTTATTCTCAATGATGCATTCTGGAATAAAACTGATGGATTTATATAAAGTGTACCATTTTAGAGGGAAGTTGACTATTTTGAAAAGCAGAAACTATTAGAAATCCCACCACCTGTCAGGTTGAAAGCATCCTGGCTCACTATCCTGGTGGTTGCCCATTCCATATTTGGATGAAGGCAAAGTCGAGAATGTTGTGAAGAAGCAGAATGTCAAGGTAGAAACTATAGGGGAAATTACTTTAGACATTTAATCCAACACTCTTGGCATTGTCGTCCATTGATACTCCAGGGAAATGAAGAAAGGAGCCTAGGGTAGCTGTGCTAGAGTCACTGTAATCCTGGGCACGGGTCCTGGCGTTTTTATGGGCATGGGAGAGTGGGTTCAAAATGGAGTCATTCATGCATGATGAGCTGCTGCACAAATTGCAAAAAATAACACTTGATGGAGTGGAGTTTCATTTTAAAGTGGAACTTGGTGCTACCCAAATTCCTTTTTTTAATCAAGGAAAAAACCAACAGCCCTAAAATTCTGTCTACAGTGAATGTGCTGATCTGTAAACTGTGAGGAGGTGCAGTAGCCGAGACCCCGGGGGTCCCAAAGGATGGATTTGCTAGAAGTTCAAGTGAACCCTAATTCTAAAGCACTTGCCCTCTGAGCTCACACTTTACTCGGAGATATTACTATGTGATTACGAGCTCTGTGTGAACTGAGTGAGGCACAAAGTGATATCCTTGCACTGATTTGTCTTGATCTTTAGAGGGGACAGAACTGATGACTTCTAGCTGTGTTCTTCGCTAAAATCCAAGTGTGAAATGGGCATTTCTGACTCTCTGAGTGGCCTTGGGAAATGTGCATTTTCCATCTTTTTCCTCCAGAAGGCTCCCATTTAAAGTTGGCCCTCTTGGTTTTGGAAGCATGGAGTCAGAGCAAGTGTAGAGCATGAGAATACCTTTCTTGTGGCCTTTGTATTGAAGACCAGCCCCTGGGATCTTACTGTCCTGTGGGCCCCACTGTGTACTCCCTTTGGGAGCTCTCATCTTAGTCCTTCTACTCCTAGAAGAGGGAATTGACTGTTTAAGATTTATGAACATGACAAATCAGGATCTTTGATTGTAATTGAAAACAGAGGCCTTGCATCCAGTTTGCAAATTCTAAAGTCACATGGCTCCGTGTGTATATTTTTTAAGACCTTCTGCTTCCATCCAAACCCAAGTCCATTGAATATAGAAGAATTTATTTTCTCAGGAGCATTTTTAATTATAATTTGGGGGTCTTGAGAAACATTCTTGTTTCATTCCTTTACCCCTTCTCCATGCCTCTTTTTTAAAGAGGTTTTAGCAGGGAGGTTATAAATCACATTAAGCAGGTGGCAGAAAGAACAGTAGGGTTGTCAGACTGCCATTGAATCATGATAGAATATTTTAGATTATAAACCCCTATACCTATCCCCACACCAAAGATTTAAGATGCAATAAGGAACTGTTTACAGGCTTTTCATGAACCCCCTAATTGGAAGTAGGTCGTTTATATTGTAATTAGTGCAAATCAACAGTACTTTGTATGCTCTCTGCTTTATGATTAATGAATAAAAATAGTGGTCATAAGCTAGTTTCAGAGTGAAGGCTTTTGGGAAAGGGAGAGTGATTAAAGGTGTCAGACCTTTTTCCCAAAAGCTTTTTTATTTGAAGACAGTTTTCTGTTTTGAGAATGGCAGAAATTAACTTTGTCACAAAACCATTCCTTGGGGGCACAAGGGACATTCTAAATCTTAAAAAAAGAAAACACTCGTGATGATGGAAGTTGTAAGTGGCTCAGTAAATTCTGGGGATCAGGGGAGGGACTTTTCCAAGTCTTTGTGCCTGATTTTTAATAAATATCATATATGCCTGCAGTTACACAGGTATTTAAAGAATACTCGATGAAATTCTAGCCCAGAAGGGCATCTGCCAAAATCCTTAATTTTTGTTTTGTTTTCAACATAAGATTATTCCTAATATTTTTGTGCTTTTACCTTTTTTCTACTCTTCCATGTGAACAAAAATATGTCAATGTTTTTGTTGTTAAATTGTGTGTTGTGTTTTAATTCAGCAGGAGCTAGAAACCTATCAGAATTGCTAGACATTTGGGGATATTTTAGCTTGGCAGGGTGACCCTTTTTTCCCCCTTCATATGTAATCCACTAAAATACAGTGAGCTCTGGAAAGACAGTGACTTTCAAGCTTAAAAATAAGTCAGTGTGACTGTTAGGTCATTGTTCTGATGGCAGGCAGAGCTCATGATGACTGGCCATTATTGATTATGTTCAGCATCCAAAGTCCAAAACTTGACTCTGAGAATTGTGGGCAGAGCTGACTTCCAAGTTCTATTTATAATATTCTGTGGTATGAAAAGAAGCTGTATCTGCCTTGTCTCTTTCTGTGTAGTTAAAATGTGCATTTCCTGATGCTTCCTGGCAGTCTCTAGGCAGAGGACCACTCTAGGGGCCTGTTTGCTGTTGTACCAATATGGGGCACCAGGGGTCAGTCACACACCCCTTTCTCGCCTCTCTCCCCCTTCTTCCTAGACTTTGTATTTGAGCTTTTTCTTAATAGCTGCCAGTTTTTGATTAGAAAAGGAATGGACTAAGAGATCAATGGGAGCGGTAATTCTTCCACCTTGTCCACAAGGTGCTTCTTGAAAGCTGTATGACTTCATCTCTAATAAGTTCATATAGCCCTTTATTTTTTTCTTTGGATTTAAGCTTAGAAGATATCCTGTTCACAGATTTAGTTCTTTAGCCTGGGAGGTTTGTAAGGGTGTTGGAGGACTTGGTGGCCTTGATTTCAAGGAGTCTAAATACCCCAGTGAAGTCTTCCTTCCCTAGCTCCTGTTCTCTACTATTTGAGCCATAAAATGTTCTCTTTTTTTATAAATCCATATGTACACGTTTATATACTTAGACATGCATATATGAATATACACATATAGCTATTTAAAATACATGGGATTGTCTTTGATTCCATATTACGTATATTATGTACAAAGTAATATATATATAAACAGGATGAGGCAAAATAAGCTCCACATCCTAATACAAGAGTTGAAACAAAACATAAGCAGATTATTTTAACTGCAAATGAACTGACTATATTCTGTCAATCAGTGAAGTGCCAGCTTTTGCCTCACCACGCAGAGAAACAAGCCTTAGGAAGGAAGGCCCACGTGTCTGGGGTAAGCGAGTTTATCCCAGGGGATTGGCCAACGGTTCAGTCTCATTTTGCTACTCATAAGCCACCTAGAGAGAGTATAAACTGAAATAATTGAGCTAAGTGGTTCATACACTTTTGTAGGAGTTATCTACAGGTGTTTTCGCTGTAGATGTTTACATTTCTATTAGCACTGCTTTTCCTTTTGGCTATTTCTAGAAGACTTGTTATACTGTGATACTGCTCGGTTAGACTGTTCTCTAGTATCCATGTTCACCAAGAAGCCTGATTTCTCCTTTTGAGCAGTTGGGGCAGGAACCTGAATCCCACAGGGGAGAGTGATGACAGTTTGCATAAGCTGGAATTGGAGCAAAAGCAAATGAAGCGATTTTAACTGATAAAAAAGCCAACTTTCTTTTCCCCCTGAGGGTTTAAAATAGCAGTTGCTCTCAGTAAACATTTAGGGTGTATATCGAAATAATGGTGGCAACTTGATATGATACGGTCCAATTTATGGATCTAAACGGTCAACAGTAAAAATTGAGAAGGAACTTTGGCTGATGGCTCAGTGCATAAATGAGAGGAGGAAGGAAGTGGTTTCGTTAGGTTTTTGTTTGCCTTTTGTGTCATGGTTTTACAAATAACCCAGGTGTTTGGTAGGGAGCAAAATTTGAGGTATGCTTTTTTTTTTTCCCTCCCTTAGGGGAAATTGTCATTTCTGAGGTACAAACTAATGTTCATTTCTAGTTATACTAAATGCCACCAAGTTGGGTCCCTAGCTCCCACATTTCCCAGAATGTTTCCTTCTAGAAATTGAATATATGAAATCAACATAATGAGATATAGAAGGGACAGATGGGGAGGTAACCCTAAATTATTCAATCCTTTCTCTTCACAGAATTGGACTGAACTCCAACCCTTAGAATAATTCCACTAGCTAGACTCAGGGCAACTTCTGCTTTGGCTTGTGGTACATTTTTACATCTTTGAACTTTTTGGGAGAAGTTTGGTAGAAATATGATGCTGTGATGTTACTAAATTCTCAAGAACGACCAGACTTAATATAAAGTTGGGTAACCCCAAAATTCCTGGACTAGTAGGCAACCATTGGTCCAGTGGACAACCGGGGCCATAATGTGGTGCTTAGCTGAGAACAATTTAGAAGTTAAAATTGGCAGGTCATTCTTCAGTGTCTTGAGTTTATAAATGTAGTCAGCTTTCCATTTATTAGTTCAGGACAGCAGCTCAAAAAGGAATGGACGTGCTTTGACAAATAATTAGCTGTAATATTACTATAGTAAGCATCTGATGAGATTCACTGAGAAGTTGGCAGACTTTGAAACATTGAAAGTTACAATGATTTTCTGTTAGAAAAGCCTGACTAAAGGCTTGTTTAGCTCAGGGGTTCTCACCTAGCCTGGGGATCAGTGAACTGGTTTTAGGGTTTTTTTTTTTTTAATGTATATTGTCATAGTTATTTCAGTATTGATTTTCTTGGTGATCCTCTAGTTTATTTTAGGCATTTAAAAATATTGTAAGAAGATCACTAGCCCTCGCCAGACTTCCAAAGTCTGATACAAGAAGGCTAAGAACCCTGATTTAAATGAAGTAGCTTCATTTTACCCATACCAGGCTGTTGTGGAATTGGTACAAGGGTTGTTTTTTGTTTGTTTGTTTTGTTTTGTTTTAAAGAAAAACCTAAAGTGAAGTTGACCTCAAAATATAGAAAATAAAGCTTTGAAGTCTAGCTCCCTTTTAAATTTTTTATTAAAAAAAAAAAAAAAGGCAAACCAAAAGCCAAGGGTGAAATACCTTTGTATCAGATCTCTCATTGCAGAATTAGAATATCATTTTTAGAAGCAATGTGCCGTAGAGGGTAGAGGCTAGCCTTATAAGCAAGAGGGCCTGGGGAATACAAGTCATACACGAGACATCTGACAAGTCACCATAGTCTCTCAGTGCCCCGGATGGCTTTTAAGACAAGGTCACAAGTGATTTGGGGATCTACAACAGCTTTTTCCCACTTTAGCAGGGATTTGTCACAAATGAAATCACAGGTGTGGCTGATCCTTTCCCTCCCCCCAAATAATCTCTTTACATAATATACTTTTCAAAGCTTTGTTGCATGAACTATGATTTTTATCATGGGATGCAGGGGGTGGGAGAACAGTTAAGGGGAGATAAGGGTAATCAGGTTTTTTCCTTATATAAACCTCTCTACCAGCAGAGAAGTGATTGTTTACAAAACTATATAGTTTCAGTGACTGTCTTGGGCAGAAAAAGGTACACTTACATTGAATTTTCCTTACTTTCAGGTTATTGTTTTTCAAAATTACTAATTAATTTGTCTGAATCTTTCATGAATTAAGACTCCATTCTCCAAGGTCATTGGAGCCATCGTCTGACCTTTACAACCACTTCCTTTGAAATGTAATTCCCATTCTATGTTCCCAAGGCTTTTGTTTTTCAAGTGGCTCTGGTGATACTTGTGTTCAAAATGGTTCAAGAGCAAACAGTGGTTAGTCTTGCCTTTCACTACAACTTTATATAAACGTTTGTTTGCATGTTTTTAGTATTTTCCACTTCTGTGGGCAGAGGTTGGGTTAGGAGCAGATAACCTTGAAGAGAGATTGCCACGTTGGACATCTCTAATCCTTTTCTCTTCCCCTTTCACAATTGCCCTTGAATTTTCCACTTGAGCATGGATAGCAAAGGTGATTATGCACTTTTCTTTGGAATCATTGAAACAGCATCAGTATTTTACAAGAACTGGGCTTATCTGCAATCTACCCATGCTTGCCAATAGCTCAACTCTTCATCCCATAATGGTTTTGAGAAGTCAGAAAAACTCTCCTGGAGAACTTACAGGAAACAAGCTCAGGAACCCTAGAGTCGATCACTTTATGCCATTGACCTTCGGGGCTGGCTGATCATGTGCTTTGTCTGTAGCTGAATTTGGGCTTTGAGTTTGTTTTGTCAAATACTGAAATACTTGTCAGCCTGGAGTAGGGAGAACACTTGATTCTTTTTAAAGGAAAAAAAATGAGGACTTTGAGGAAAATAAAGTTGATATGTAAAAAATTTGATATTTAAAGAACAATAAAAACTTTTATCATGATACTATTGTTTGCTTAGTTTATTTTAAACTGAGGTATAATTTGTTTAACTCCTTTGCCCTTTTAAGTAGCTGCTCTCTTTGTGCATGGAGATTCCATGTCATATAGTCTTTTGAGTTCTGAGAGAGATGGTATAGCATGGGGGAATGTAAAAATATATATACATATATTGTAAAAGGATTGCTGTTAAGTGACAGTGCCTGGCACAATTAGGTGCTTAATAAATGCTTATTGATTGATGAAATTGGTGTGTATTTGGGTAACATTCCACATGTAATAGATGGTAAACAAGGAAAATAATACTATTGAGATATGTAGTATCTCTCCATCAAACGGTTTCTTCATTCTAAACAGACCTTTCCAAAGGTTAGGGATTCCTATGATTTGGGATGGAAGCTGATGGGGAAAGGTGAAGGAGGTTCTACAAGTTAGTACTCAGTTGGATGACTTACTTTAGCTTCGCCATTTGGCCAGTGGTGTCCAAGCTTTGGAGTTGTTTCATTTGATTTACTGCTGACTATTTACCTTTTCTTAAGACACCACTTATTGTTTGTAATTAGTTTTGATGGAGTAAAAAAAGTAATAGGTACCTTTGAGAAACTCCTTGCAGTTTTGCAAAATCCAAGTTGAGAGTCACTACCTTGCACACTTATCTTTTTATTCCACAAACTATCAAAACACTCCTAACCAACTTTTATGCCAGTATAATTTCTTCCCTTATTCCATTATTCTTTGTCCTAGAGATCTAGTGCTAGGCTTATGTCCTAAGGAGTTTGAAGATGATAAGAAAATTCCTACGTGTGACAAAATACACACAGCAGCACTACATGGTAGCCAAGAACTGGAAAAAAGTAGGTGTCCATTGGTTTGGAAATGGATAAACAATGACTAGTGCATAGCTATAACAATATCAGTGATAGAAAACAACAGATACAGGTAATCTGGAGAAGCGTGAGACTATTTAGATGATGTTACACAGAAGCGAACCAAACTAGGACTACCACATACACAATGACAACATCATTGTCCCTCAAAAGAGCCCAACCAAAAAACTCGTGACCAAATTTAGATGTTTGAAGACGTTCCTTTTATTGAAGAGGTGGGACTTGGGGATGCAATGTTACATATGTTGTCAGACAGGATTGATGTGCCAGTTTTTGTCAAACCTCGGAAAAGCTCAACAGGTAGAGGAGGCGAGGGAACGATTCCAAAATGAGTGCTTTAAAAGCAAAATGATTAAAGACAACATGAAAGTGAAAATTAGGTGATCTATAAATTCCTTTTCCACAAGAAATCTGCTCTTCAAAGGAAAATCTTTCAGTGACTTAATAAAACCACAGGTTTAAGGGAAAGAGGGAACAGCTTTTTATTTATGTTTTAAAGTTTTTTAATTTTCAAAAGATATGCACGGATAATTTTTCAACATTAACCCTTAAAAAACCTTGTGTTCTGATTTTTCTCCCCTTCTCTCTACCCCCTCCTCTAGATAACAAGTAATCCAGTATATGTTAAACATGGTAGAAATATATGTTAAATCCAATATATACACACATATTTATATAATTATCTTGCTGCACAAGAAAAACCAAATCAAAAAGAAAAACAAATTGAGAGAAAAATAAAATGTAAGCAAACAACAAAAAGAGTGAGAATGCTATGCTGTGGTCCACACTCAGTTCCCAAGTCCTCTCTCTAAGTGCAGATGGCTCTCATCACAAAATCATTAGAACTGGCCTGAATCACCTCATCCTTGAGAAGACCCACGTCCAACAGAACTGATCATTTTATAATCTTGCTGTTGCCATGTACAATGATCTGGTACTCACTTCACTCAGCATCAGTTCACATAAGTCTCTCCAGGCCTCTCTGTAATCAGCCTGCTGATTGTTCTTCTATAACAATAACATTCCATATTATTGTAAGTTGTTTCATAACTTACTCAGCCATTCTCTAACTGATGAGCATCCAATTAGTTTCCAGTTTCTTGCCACTACAAAGAGGGCTGCCGCAAACATTTTTGTACATGTGGGTCCCTTTCCTTTAAGATCTCTTTGGGATATAAGCCCAGTAGTAGCAATGCTGGGTCAAAGGGTATGCACAGTTTGATAACTTTTTGAGCATAGCTCCAAACTGCTCTCCAGAATGGCTGTATCCGTTCACAGTTTCACTAATAACGCATCAATGTCCCAGTTTTCCCACATTCCCTCCAACATTGTCATTGTCTTTTCCTGTCATCTTACGGCTTTTGATTTAATATAGCTCAACTCTTTCATTTCACCTTGGAGGGAACTGAGTCCCAGAGAAGTTACTGTAAAAAACTTGCTTCATCTGTAGTTATATAGATAAAAGTTAAGAACTGGGATTTGGGACTGTGTCCTCTTGATACCAAACCCAGTACTCTTTCTGCTAACACAGTCTCCCTGATTCAAATTGAAATTCTTTTAATCCTTCTGTAGGATTGTCTCATAAACATGGGTGAAAATTTCTATAATGCTGAGAATTTAGGGTTATAAAGAAAGGGATTTATAATCAAAAAGAAGGTCTTTAGTTAAATTTGCCAGCTCTGAGTTTTGACAGAATATATTATTGCACCGAGGTAGAATTTTTTAAAAAATGACTAATTACTGAGGAAAAGCAGCAGTACAATAGGAGAGTTTCATAAAGAGTGTGACATTTCTAATTCTCGCAGAACCTGATTGTCTGAACTGGATCTTTTGTATTTTAGGCCAGTGAACTGTGACCAACCAAGTAATCTCTACTCATAACTAATGGGTGTAATAATGGGATTACCCAATTCTCCTTTCCAGGTTATATCGACAAGGAAGATTTATCTTGAAAACAGATTGGGATCAGAAAATTGGTTTCTCCGAAAAACAAAAAGTAACTATTTGACCTATAGCTAAACACATTCTTCTTCAGATTGAAGTGACTTAAACCCAACTAACTATAAGAGCAGTCCCCACATCCCAATTCAGAAGAATTTAAATATTGCTCTATTAAGTTCGCAAATCACAGACTGGCTCCAAAGATGGGACTCATCTGTCGAGAGATGTTAATTGAACCTGTGGGAGCTGATTGCAGTCCTTCGAGGTCATCTTGTACAGCTCTTTAATTTTAAAGACAAGGAAACTGAAGCTTAGGAGAAATGATGAGTTCAAGATCCTTTTACTAATTAGTGGCAAAAATAAGATGTGTCTCCATTTCATTGTCTTTCTTTTCTGGATATCATTGCCAAAGGTAAGAGATATATTCCCCAAACATTCTATTCCTTAATAGCTTATTATGTTTCCACCATTTGTAAAACCATCTCAACCTTTACAAAGATCACATAAGACATCATAAGATGCTTACTAGCTCTCCAAAATAGTGCCTTTTATTTGTCTCAGAGGTGGATCAAATTATGAGTGGGAGAGTTCTCCCACACATACATATGCCATTGTGCAATCAGATGAATAAGCCCAATTTCAGTTCTCTTTCTAATTTTATAGATTTATTAGTCATGTCCTCTTTCATTCATCTTTCCAGACAGGAAAGGAGTGGCCTTTCACCTGTCCTTTCTACATCAAATGAGCAAATTCTATACATAACAGTTTAAATTTTACTAGAAGCCTTGAGATGTGTCCCAAGTCAAGACTGGTTCCCCATTCCGGCCAGATGACTGGCCAGCAGTTGTGAAACCAGTTATGGGATGGTGGGGAGAACTTCAATTTTAGTTTTCAGCCCCAAAGTTATCAAATGTTCCTCTAGAACTGCATTCTCCAAGCTTACACAGCAGCAAAATGTTTAGATCTTGAGTTATATTAATGAAACACATTAGGGCTGGGCCGTGACCTCTTAAGGATGATCTAGAATGTCACTGGAGCTTTTAAAGGAGTAGGAGAAGTTTAGAACAGAGGTGAAGAATTTCATACTGAAAATTGTCTTAAGTTTCAGAGGGGAGCGTGTCCCTGAAAGTATTTTGTCACAGAATCTCTCTAATGCTAGGATACAGAGGATCATAGATTTATAAAGGAACTTGAGAGGTCATCTTCAAACCTTTCATATTATACATATAGGGAAAAAAAAACAGAAACAAAAATGAGAGCTTGTGACTTACCCAGAATCACCCTGGTAGTAGAGATAGTGCATCCCAAGCTAGAGCCTCAGGCTGTAACTCCCCAAACAGTTTGAGAAGCTCATGAAGAGAAAGGGTGAGCCAGGTAGTTTGAGATGCAAACTTCAGTAATTTCAACCATGATGAGAAGCAGGGATGTATAATGGAAAGAGCACTGGGTTTGGATTCAGGAGTTAGAAAACTATCATCGATGGAAATGGGGAACATAGGAATAAAGGAATGAATTAGAATTCTACCCCTGACATTTACTGAACTGTGACTCTAGGTTCTACCTGTCTGGTCTCTCTCTTTTTGGCTGGATCATCATCCAAGTCCCATATTTCTGGATGAATTACAAGGTTCTGTCTTGGATTGAGTCTCTAATTAGCTCCCATGAACTAGATTATTAATTCTTTCCAGATGTATTTAATTCTAGTCTGTTTCTCAGGTCCCAGGCCTAAATCACCAACCACCTATTGGGATTTCCAACTGGATATCCCCCTTAGCTATCATAAATTCCAATCCAAAATAGAACAGAACCAACCTTCCCTCCCCCTACATACACACACTGCATCCTTCTTCCCAAGTCTATTTCTCTGCGAAGTACCACCAGTCACCTGTTTTCAAACTCTCAAGTTTTCTCTCAATCTTCACGCCATATCCTGTCAGTCGCAAAGCCTTGTTGATTCTATACAGTAGGTTTCAAATCCATCTCCTTGTATCCATTCATACAGCCACCATCCTAACTCAGGCCTATATTACTTTTCACTTGGACTATTGCAGCAATCTCCAAATGGATCAAATCTCTTTCCTTTACAAGTCACATCGCACAAAGCTGCCAAAGTGATATTTCTGTCCATCTTGCTCACCTCAGGCACTTCTGGTGGCTCCCCATGCCTCTGGGGTGAAATATAAATATATGTTCAGTATGTAAAGTACTTCATGGTTTGTACTTTTAGACTTAGGACACATTCATACATTTTAGAAGACAGGCAAATGACCTTTGTGCAATCCCAAGCATGTGACATTCTACCTCCCATTCTCTGTGATTTTTTTACACTTCTTCTTTGACAGATGCTCTCCCTTCTCCCTTTTGCCTCAGAGAATCCTAGCTTTGGGGTGGAGCCAAGATAGTGTATTAAAATGAGCATTTTTGCTGAGCTCACCGGTTATTATCCTATGAAAATTTTTTTAAAAATGTGTCAAGTTAAATGCTAAATAGCATAAACAACAACAAACCAAACTGAGTTATTTTTCCATCTGGGACAGCTTAGGAAGTCAGAAAGAGAGGTCCGTGGACACTGGATTGGGGCCTGGCTAGTAGCATGGAATAGTAGAAGCAGAATAGGCTGTGAGCCTTGGAGGTGGCAGCAGCAAACAGTAGTTGCCCCATACCCAGAGATGGTAAAGGGATTGAACATTAAAAAAACAAGACAAAACTAATAACTTTATTTTTTAAAATATATGCAAAGATAGTTTTCAACATTCACCCCTGCAAAACTTTGTGTTTCAAATATTTCTCCCTCCATTCCCCTCTCCCATAGACATCAAGCTTAAACATGTGAAATTCTTCTAAGTGGTACCTCCACATTTATCATGAAAATTAGATCAAAAGAGGGAAAATGAGAAAGAAAAAAAAATAAGCAAACAACAAAAAAGGTGGAAATACTATATTGTGATCCACACTCAGTCTCCATAGTGCTCTCTCTGGATGGAGATGGCTCTCCATCACAAGTCTATTGGAATTAGGCTGAATCATCTCAATGCTGAAAAAAGCTACATCCATCAGAAATGATCATCACATAGTCTTGTTACTATGTACAATATTTTCTTGGTTCTTGGTTCACTAATATTGGTTCATGTAAGTCTCTCTAAGACTTTCTGAAATCATCCTGCTGATCATTTCTTATAAAACAATTAATATTCCATTACATTCATACACCATAATTATTCAGCCATTCTCCAATTGATGGGCATGCATGCAGTTTCCACATGCTTGCCACTATAAAAAGGGCTGCCACAAACATTTTTGCACATTTGGGTCCTTTTCTATCCTTTATGATTTCTTTGGGATACAGACACTGTGGGATCAAAGGGTATGCATAGTTTGATAGCCCCTTGGGCATAGTTCCAAATTGCTCTTCAGAATAGTTGGATCAACTCACAACTCCATCAACAATGCATTAGTGTCCCAGTTTTACCACTTCCCATTAGTGTCCCATTTCTCTCCAACATTTATCATTATGTTTTCCTATCATCTTAGCCAATCTGAGAGGTGTGAAGTGGTACCTTAGAGTTGTCTTAATTTGAATTTCTCTGATCAATAGTGATTGAGAGCATTTTTTCATATACTTAGAAATGTCTTTAATTTATTCATCTAAAAATTGTGCATAAACTTTGAGCACTTATCAATTGGAGAATGGCTTGTATTCTAAATTTGAGTCAATTCTCTATATATTTTAGAAAAGGAGTTTTGTTAGAAACCCTTTTCCCCAGTTTTCTGCATCCCTTCTAATTGTGGCTACAATGGTTTTGTTTGTACAAAACCTTTTTGATTTAATATAATCAAAATGATCCATTTTGCATTTCATAATGTCCATAAATTCCTTCCTTCTCCACAGTTCTGAAAGATAGATTAAGTGACTCAACATTAGGTCAAAAAGATTACAGAAGGGAGGAATGGGTACCGTTTGATCACTACAATGTCCACTACTCAGATCCTGATTGCAATTTGAGGACAGAGAGGAGTGCTTTTGGTCACAAGGGAGCAGGAATCCTGCTTGGGTACAGGTCAGACTTTTAAGGTAAAGGGGTTAAAGTTGCAAGGTATTATGGACTTACTTGGGTAAGAACCAGAATACAGAACAAGAAGACAGTGACCACACCTCTTCCTAGAACACACAATTTTGAAAGCACTGAAAACTTACCAGTCCCCATACTCAGTTGTAAAAACAGCAGAATATAAAAGCCTGAACCTTGACCCTAACCAGGCCAGTCATTCCTACCTGCCCACCCCAGAAGTCAGCAGAACCCAATTCTTACACAAAATTCAAAGTTAAGAAATAGCCTAGAAAAACTAACAACTAAAAAGAGAACCTGACTGAAAAAAAAGCTACTATGGGAATAGGGAAGCTCAAGACACAAACTCAAAAGAAGTTTGACTTGAAAACATCTACAAGCAAAAAACATCTCAAAGAAAAATTAGACCAATGAGATTTAAAGAATTAAAGAAAGAAAGAGGGGAAAAAATTAATCAAATAATAATGGTCAAAAAAAAACTGGAAAAGAAAGAGTAATACGAGAAAATTATGAAAAAAGGGGATTAATGGCTTGGTAAAAGAGACAAAAAATACTGAAGAAAATAATTTCTTAAAAACCAGAATTGACTAAATGGAAAAAAGAGGTGCTAAAGCTCACTGAAGGAAATAATCCTTTAGAAATTTTAATCAAGCAAGTGGAAACTCAGGATTCTATGAGACATTAAGAAACATAAAACAACATCAAAAGAATGACTAAACTAAAAGAGAATGTGAAATATTTCATTTGGGAAAAAAAAATGATTGTCCTCTCTCGAACAGGACCAAAATGACATTACTATGTTATAATGTGTCCAACTGTGGCTGATCAGACCAATTATGAGCTCAGAGGTCTTTGCCACAGGTTAGACACAAATATTCCATATGAACATTTGGGATGGATTTTCTAATTTTATTCATCTCAGTTTTCTTTTGAATTTCTTCAATTCTGCTTTGTTCATATAGCAAGTTGTGTTTTTATCAATGATCAATTCTGTTCATATAATTGGCAACGTTTGAAAGTCTTCTATTTCATTAAATATCTATTTTCCCCCTCTGAAGGATTATATATAGCTTTTCTGGGTAGGTTAGTTCTGGTTATAATCATACTTCCTTTGCTTTCCAGAATATCTAATTCCAAGTCCTGTACTTTTTTATTGTAGTTGGTACAATATGATCCTGACTGTGACTCCATACTATTTTAATTATTTCCTTCTGATTGCTTGCAATATTTTCTCCTCGAGTGTAGAGTGTAACTATAATATTTCTGAAAGTTTTCATTTTAGTATCTCCTTCAAGAGGCAATTAGTGGACTTTTTCAGTTTCTGTTTTGGTGTCTGGTTCTAAAATATCAGAACAGTTTTCCTTGAAAATTCTTGAAACATGATTTTAGACTCTTTTTTGATCATAGCTTTTAGGTAGAATCTGGTAATTCTTAAACTATTTTTAAGTTCGTTTTTTTTTTTCTTCAAATTTACAGCAAATAGAAGAGTTTTGAATATTGTGGATAAGTTCACTTACTTTGGCAGTATATCAGCTCAGTGGTTGGGAAGCTCCAGAGGAAAGTGTGGGAGAGAAGAGGTATTAGACTGCCTACCAAACTGAAGGTCTACATATGTTAGGATTCTTACAACGTGCTAACTCAGTTATCTAATTTAGCATGGTACTTAACAGTTCTGTTCAGAGTTCACACCTTTCACACCTTTAAGAGTTCACACTTTTAAGAGAGCATATAGGAGGAGGAGCCCACTACAGGAGATTCACAAGTTCAGTAGAGGAGATTCACAAGTCACAGCTCCCACAATCCCACTCTCAGAGGAGGAGTCAACCTTTGAGTTCACACTTTTAAGAGAACATATAAAAGGAGCTCTACAAGCCAACTAGAGACTTTTGGGAGAGACTTTTGGGGAGACTGAGAAGTGAGGATTCAGTTGGACAGAACAAAGGATTCAGAGAGAGCTGGAGGCTGAAGCTGGCAGAGGCAAAGGACTAGCAACAAGAGCTCTTGGAACCAAGGAAAGCTAACCAGGCTATTTTGAAGGAGACAATAAAGGATTGAACTTTTAACAGCTGGCTGCATTTGAAGTGATTATTACACTGAACTGAAACTAAGGCTGCCTCCAGAAGCACCCCAAGAAACCTGCTCCTAGAGAACAATCATAATTTAGAGAAGAGAACATCACATTTTGGCACCCAAACAGGGACAGACACAATCCTGATCTCAATGGAAAAGTCTCCTCGATCTAGAAACTAGGGTGAGTACAAATAAGGAAACTTTGTTAAAGAGCTAAAGTAGGATTTCAGCTAAAATGGGATAGATGTTTAGAAAACAGCCTGCTTTTCCTCTTCAAGGAAAATGTTTAGAGACCATTGCCAGACTTATAAAAAATCAAGGTTTAATTATAACTTGGGAGCATATCATTGGTCTTTTAAAAAGTGTACAGTACACATCTCCTTGATTCTCTATGGAAAAAGAAGGATCCAAATGAGTGGAAATTAGAAGGAGAGCAACTAGATGAATACTACAATTCTAATCCAAACTCAATTTCCAAAAATACACTTTATACATACAACTTAATACAACTGGTTTTAAGAAATTATATAAGTGTTAGAATGGGGAAAAAGAAGAAAGGACAGGAGGGGGAGGTGCAACTAAACTAGGTGAAAAGGATGAAGAATCAAATGAGAATTCACAGCAGGAGAAATTGGATCATTCCCAATCCTCTGACCTACTTCCCTTAATTAACCCTTAATGGGTGGAGAGAGAAGGAGGAGGGGTAGAGGCAGAAACACATTCAGCACCACCTTTGAAGCAGCCTATGACAAGGTTAGAAAAGGCACTAGTCAAAGAAAAAAATGAAGGACAGGATGTATCTGATTTTATAAATGCATACCCTGTGATTGAAGAGATTGACTCTTCAGATCAAAAAAGGAGAGGATACACTCCTTTTGATTTGGAAAAAATTAAGAATTTGAAAAATGGTTGCACTCTTTATTGGGTTACATCCCCTTATGTTAAGATGTTACTAGATAGTTTGGCTTATGAAATCTTAACCCCAAATTATTGGAAATCCATAGGTAGGACAAGTTTAGAACCTGGACAAAACTTGTTGTGGCTTTCGGAGTATCATGAATTATGTAGGATTCAAGCCAGACACAATAGGCAAACAGGAGTTAATGTACAAATCACTTTTGACCAACTAGCAGGTGAAGGTCATTATGGAGAGAATTCAGAACAGATTAATTATCCCATAACAGTGTTTGAGCAAATTTTTAAGGCTGTAATAAAAGTTTGGGGTTCCCTCCCTGGACAGAAAGATGGAAGCCTTCACAAAAATAGAGCAAGGTCCCAATGAACCTTTTGCTGATTTTGTGGGATGTTTGCAAACAGCTTAACAAGAACCGTTGGAGAAAATGCAACTATAGAAATAATGACCAAACATCTGGCTAAGGAAATGGGGACTAGACAAAGATGCTCCTTTAGAGGAGATCATAAGACTCTATGTCACAGTGGGCACAAGTGCTTATTATACCCAAACTATGATGAACATGGGACGATAGGGTCCCTCTTAGCTAGGTACTTCTAGAGAAATTCATTGATGTTTTCAGTGTCGAAAAATAGGACATCTTAGAGCTCAATGTAGATATGGCGATAAGACTGAGAAGACAGGCTGAGAGAAGACCCAAAACCTCGTGTCCAAAATGCAACCGAGGCTTCCACTGGGCCTCAGACTGTAGATTGACCCAGGGAAATGAGAAGCGGGGCCCAGCTCTAAGATATCATTCAAAAGACAGAAGGGGCATGATGGCAGCTGAATTTACACCCAGAGAGTCTTTAGAAGTTCAGGACTCTGATGTGATCTATCAGCTGAAAAGCAATCACATGGCAGAAAGGGATTACATGATCATCCAGCAGAAAAGCAATCAGATAGCAGAAAGAGATTACAACTGGGGAGAATACAGGCTTTTTAAACCAACAGGGCAGTGTCCAGTGCAAGCAGCTTCAATATAATTGCCAGGTAATGAGGAATAATCCCAAAAGTGGTAAATAGAAGGGAATTAGATAGGTTAACTGCTTGGGAGAGAGGGTTTGCTTGAAGTCCTACAGATGGAGAAGGAAAAGATGGGTGGCAATGAGCACCTGGAGAGAGACATAAAAGGAGAAAAACCTCAAAACAAAGGAGAAGACCTAAGAACAAAATCTGCAGGAATCATTGGATTCCCTAACACAAGATAAGACTGTTGCAGGACTAGAAAACCAGCAGGAATCATCAGATTACTTGAGATGAAAAATTGTTGATAAAGACTGTTGCAGAACTTGAAAACTTTCCGGAATTATTGGATTCCTGGCACAGGAACTAATGGACAATAGATTCCTTTTGGACTATTTCTAGGACTTATGGACATATATAAATTCTCATGTTGATTCATGTTATTTGTTACATCACTTCTAGCCTGTGTTATATTGCTATATGCTTATGTAATTTGTGTAATTATGTGTAATAGCTCTCATACTGATGGATTTATGTATACCTGTTTCAAGTGAGTCCCTTCAGAAACCCGCTAATCTGATTTGATTTCCCATTTCCTTTGGTGTTTTCATCTCTCTTCCTGAGAAGTCAGGGAGGATGTGACCACCTCCTTTTTATGGTGTTTTCACTTCTTTTTTGAGCAGTCAGGGAAAGCAGGATCACCTTCTTTTTGGGGGTTCTCACCTCCTTGAGAAGTCAGGGAGGTCATGACCACCTATGTTCTAAATCAAAAGAAAGCAGGAGATGTTAGGATTCTTACAAAGTGCTAGGTCAGTTATCTAATTTAGCATGGTACTTAACAGTTCTGGTCAGAGTTCACACTTTTTAAGAGAGCATATAAGAGGAGGAGCCCACTGGAGGAGATTCACAAGTCACAGCTCCCACAATCCCACTCTCAGAGGAGGAGTCAACCTTTGAGTTCACACCTTTAAGAGATTATATATAAGGAGCTTCTACAAGCCAATTAGAGACTTTTGGGAGAGACTTTGGGGGAAATTGAGAAGCGAGGATTCAGTTGGGCAGAACAAAGAATTCAGAGAAAGCTGCAGCTGAAGCTGGCAGAGGCAAAGGACTAGCAACAAGAGCTCTTGGAACCAAGGAAAGCTAATGGGACTATTTTGAAGGAGACAATAAAGTATTGAACTTTTAACAGCTGGCTGCATTTGAAGTGATTATTACACTGAACTGAAACTAAGGCTGCCTCCAGAAGCGCCCCAAGAAACCTGCTCCCAGAGAATGATCATAATTTAGAGAAGAGAATATTACATACATAACTGTTGCACTGCTCTTATTACTGTATGCCTGTGAAACTGGACACATACTAGCATCATGTCAAAAAACTGAATCGCTTCCATTTGAATTGTGAGGGGAAGTTTAAGTGGGAAGATGACATATGTAATCTCTAAATGTTATCATCCATTGGAAAGTTAGGTATATGGTGTATTCAGGAAGAACTAGTATCTCTGGTATGAGGACTTGCTGAGACCTTTTTAAGGCCGCTCATCCATCTTTGGTATCCATGTCACCTAATTCTCACCTGTGGCTTCAAGAAACTGTTAGCATGTGAAAATGACCACACCTTGATAAAAACCAACTCAGGCAACAAGCTAAACCAGGTTGAGGATAATAAACAAGCCTCAAATCTGTTGTTGAGGTAAGGGGTTGTCCATCCCAACCATGTGAAGATCTCCCTTCAGCAGGATGGATAGACATGAGCAATTTGTCCCAACAACCATGAAAGCAGCTAAAGCAGGAGCTGTGTATAGCCTGATCAGACCTGGAAGACACCAAGATCATCCACTGAGGTCCAGGCAATCACCAATTGTCTTGTCTTTTGTTTTGCTATTGAACTTTAGTGATTGGAAAGATGAGGCTGATAGATGATTTTGTGCAACTCTGCCTCATTTATATCAAATTCTTCTGCAAGTCAAGACATCACCCCATGATGTCATTGGTCCTCTTCAAAAATGAAGTACAAACACCTACTTAGAAGGTATGAATGTGAGACTTTTATGTTGGAATGATCTCAAAAGAAAAATCGAAGAGTGAGAAAATGAAAGAAAGGGGAAGGATGGGAAAAATTATCTCACATAAAAGAAGCATTCAAAGAAACATCTTTACAATGGAGGGGAAAATTGAGGGAAATTAAGCAAGCAAAGCTTGAATGTTATTTTCATCTGAACTGGTTCAAAGAGGGAAAAACATTTATTTAGGTATAGAAATCCATCTTACTCAACAAGGAAATAGGAGGGGAAGAGGCTACGAGAAAAAGAGTGAGAGTGATCAAATGGAAAATAGATGAAGAGAGGCAGTGATCTAAGTAAAACAAAGGAGGGAACAGTGAAAAAAAGATAAGCATAAATAGAAGAAAATGGGATGAAGGGAAATACATAGTTAGCCATAAGAACTGTGAATTTGAATGGGATGAACTCAACCATAAAATGGAAGAGGACAGCACACTGGATTAGAAATCAGAATCCAATATGATTGGGTCCAAGAGACCCAATTGAAACAGAAACATACAGGGTTAAAATAAAAGTCCGGGGAAGACTGTATTGTGCTTCAACTGAAGTAAAAAAAAAAGCAGTGATAGCAATCATGATCTCAGATCTTTACCTCCTCTGCAAGTTGCCCTTGGCAGCAATGACTTTCGGAGCTCTCAGCCCACAGATGGTAAGGCTGTCAGACAATTGGTCAGAAGGAAATCACAGGAAGTGTTTTGCTGGTTCTAAGTGCAGGATTCTGTTATAGCATCCATATGTGAATCTAGGAATATTATAGCTAAATTCCAAAGCACCTAAGTCAAAGAGAAAATATTGCAAGCATTCAGAAAGAAATAATTCAAATACCATGAAGCCACAATCATGACTATACAAGATTTAAAAGCTCCTACATTAAAGGACTGGAAGGCTTGAAAATGTATATTCCAGCAGGCAAAGGAGCCAAGATTACAACCAAGGATTACCTATCCAGCAAAACTGAGTATTATCATTCAGGGGAAAATGGATATTAAATGAAATAGAGGATTTTCAAGCATTCCTGATGAAAAGATCAAAGCTGAATGAAAAATTTGACATCTAAACACAAGACTCAAGAAGTATAAAAAGGTAAACAGGAAAGAGAAATCTTAAGAGACTTCAAATTGTTTACATCCCACAAAGGAAAATGCTATTTTTTACTCTTAAGAATTTTATCAGTATTATGGTAATTAGAAGGGAATATACATACACAGAGGATATGGATGTGAGTTGACTATGATGGACTGATATCCAAAAATAAAATTAAATTAAAGGTTGAGGAAAAGGGATATTGAGATAAAAGAGAAGGGAGAGGTTCAATGAGATAAAGTATCTCACAGAAAAGAACGAGAGCTTTTACAGTGGAGAGGAAGGGGGCGGGGAGGGTAGCAGGCAAAGCTTAAATTTTACTCTCATCAGAATTGGCTCGAAGAGAGAATAATATACATCCTAAATTGGGTATATAAATCTATCTTATTCTACAGACAAGTTGGAAAGAAGGGGATGGAAAAAAGAAGTAGGGTAATCTAAGAGAAGTGGTTTGGGGGATGCAGTAGTCAGAAGTAAAACAACATTGAGAAGGGATAGGGTTTTGGGAAGAAGACAGAATGGAAGAGATAGACAGACAGACAGATAGAGGAGGAGAGATAAAGAGAAGGAGAGACAGAGAATAAAGACAGAAAGACAGAGAGAGACACAGAGAGAGAGCAGGATAAAAAAGGAGTATCTGAGGAAATAAAAATTTTGTAATCATAACTATGAATATAAATGAAATTAATTCACCTATAAAATAGAAGTAGATAACAGAGTGGATTAAAACCCTGAATTTTACAATTTGTTATTTACAAGAAACACACTTAAAGCAGAGAGACACACACAGAGTAAAAAATAAGAGGCTAAGGATAAATTTATTATGTTTCAACCAAAGTAAAAAAAAAAATAAGCAGGGATAGCATTCATGATCTCAGACAAAGCAAAAGCAAAAATAGATCTAATTGAAAGAGATAAGCAGGGAAATTACATTTTCTTAAAAGGAACCATAGACAAATAATTACGATACTAAATATACATGCAATAAATTGTATAGCATCTAAATTCTTAAAGGAATAAATAAATCTAACAAAAAAATAAATAAGAACTTAAAGAAATGAATAGAATTTTAGAAAAGTTAGATGTTATAGACCTCCGGAGAAAATTGAATGGGAATAGAAAGGAATAAATATTATTTTCAGTGGTATATGGCACCTATGTAAAAATTGACCTTGTATTAAGGCAGAAAGTGCAGAAAAGCAGAAATATTAAATATGTCCTTTTCAGATCAAAATGCAATAAAATTATATTCAATAAAGACCTGTGGAAACAGATGAAAAAATAATTGGAAACTAAACAATCTAATCCTAAAGAATAAATAGTCCAAAAACCAAATTTAAAAAATGATTTCATTAAAAAGAATGATAACAATGAGACAACATACCAAAATTTATGGATTGTAGCCAAAACAGTACTTAGGGGAAATTTTATATTTCTAAATGTTTGTGTCAATAAAATAGAGAAAGAACAGATCAATTTATTGAGTGTGAAACTACAAGAACCTTTATGAATTCAAACTAAAAATCCCTAATTAAACACCAAATTGGAAAATCTGGCAAAGAGAAATTAATAATAAAATAAAATATAACTATATAATAATAAAATTGAAAATAAGAAAACTTTGAATTAACATGTAAAACTAGAAACTGATTTTATTTAAAAACAAATAAAATAGACAAATGATTGACTAATTTGATTTTTAAAGAAGAAAGAAAAAAACAAATTACTAATATAAAAAAATGAAAAGGGTAGATTCACCAATGAAGACTAAATTAAAGCAATTATTAGAAGCTATTTTTCCAATTTTATGTCAGTAAGCTAAATTTCTCATATGACACAAATATGTTTTTGATATAAAAATAAAGAAACAAAACCATAGACCAGTTTTCCTAATGAATTTCAAATGAAATATTAATAAGATGATTATATCATATGATTATATAATATGACCAGATGGGATTTCTACCAGGAAGCAGGGCTGTTCAATATTAAGAACATTATTAGCATAATTGACTATATCAATAACACAACCAATAGAAATCATGTGATTAACTCAATAGATTCAGAAAAGCTTTGTACAAAATACAACATTCCAATTTTTAAAAAATTAAACCTTTTTATTATTCAAAACATATGCGTGGACAATTCTTCAACATTAGCTCTTGTTCCAATTTCCCCCCTCCCCTTTCCCCACACTCTCCCCTAGATGGAAAGAAGTCTAATATATGTTAAACATGGTAAAAATATATGTTAAATCCAATATATGCCTACGTATTTATACAATTATCATGCCACATAAGAGAAAAAGAGAAGCAAAATGAAGTGCAAGTAAACAACAACAGAAAGAGAGAGAATGCTATGTTGTGAACCACACTCAGTTCCCACAATCCTCTCTCTTCATTATCAAACATCTGGTTTGAATCATCTCATTGTTGAAGAGTGCCACATCCATCAGAATTGGAACTGGTTCATGTAAGTCTCTCTGAAATCATCCGGCTGGTCATTTCTTAACCCCTCCCCTTTTTTTTTCTGAGGCAATTATGGTTAAGTGACTTGCCCAGGATCACACAAAGCTAGGAAGTGTTAAGTGTTTGAGACCAGATTTGAACTTAGGTGCTCCTGACTTCAGGGCTAGTTCTTTATCCAGCTGCCCCTCCCATTCCTATTTTTTAAAAACACTCTAAAGCATAGGATTAAATGGAATTTTCCTAAAATGATAAGTAGTATCCACCTAAAACCATCAGCAAGCATTATCTGTAATAGAGACACAAGGTCAGAAATGAAACAAAGATGTTCACTATAATTCAATATTTTAGTAGAAATGCTAGTTATAACAATAAGAAAAGAAAAAGAAACTGAGGGAATTGGATACTACTTGAAAAAAATTAACATATTTAGTAAAGTTTCAAGATACAAAATCTACAAAAATCATCAGCATTTCTATATATTACCAAGTCCAGCAGCAAGAGAGAGAAAAAGAAATTTCACTTAAAATAACTGTAGATAATATAAAATACTTGAGAGTCTACTTGACCACCAGCCCCACAAAAAACAACAACAATGACAGAAATAAAAACAGATCTGAACAATTGGAAAAAATATTAATTGCTCATGAGTAGGTCCAACCAAGTGTTATTTGTCCTTCATTTTTAAAAAGGACCAAGACATCAGAGAAATGATGCTATGACATGCAAGTGAATTGGATTTATGTGAGGAAGGGGATGAGGTCATCAGCCTCACTTTCCCCTTCAGAGCAATCAGGGCCCATTGGCGAGACATAGATCAGGATGTGGGGAGATGGCCCTGGATGCAGTGAGAGACCATGGCCTTTTAAAGCTAAGATCTTCAACAGGTCTCAGTTTGACAGAAGCCACACCCATTCAGTGATTAAGGCAAAGTAACAATTGAGGCAAAAAAAAATGTCCTCTTTCACATAATCAAATAAATAAATCTGGGAGGGGAAGACCCTAGGATTTCTGAGAACAAATAGAAATATTGCTATTTACATTCACTCTGAATCAATCAAGACCCAAATAATGACCAACTGGGCCTAGCCAAACCAATATAATAAAAATAACAATCCTACCTAAATTAATTAATCCATGCAATGCCAATCAAACTACCAAAAATATTCTATAGAGCTAGACAAAGTAATAACAAAATTCATCTGGAAAATCAAAAGTCACAAATATCCAGGGAATTAGTGAAAAAAATGTAAAGGAAGGTGGCCTAACTGTATCAAATTTCAAATTGTATTCTAAAGCAGTAATCATCAAAACAGTCAGGTACTGGCTAAGAAACAGTGCTACATCAGTGAAATAGATTATATATACAATACATAGGATTAAATTATCCTAATAATCTAATGTTTGATAAACACAAAGATTCAAGTTTTAGGGCCAAGAACTCATTATTTGACAAAAACTACTAAAAAAAAACAAACAAACCTGGAAAGCAGATTGGCAGAAACTAGGCATTAACTTCCATCTCTCACTATATACCAAGATAAGAACAAAATGGTTTCATGATTTAGAAATTAAGGGTGATGCCATAAACAAATTAGGAGAGCTTGGAATAGTTTACCTGTCAGATCTATGGGAGAAGGAAAGAATTTAGAACTAAACAAGAGATGGAAAGCATTACAGGATATAAAATGTACAATTTTAATATTAAATTAAAAAGGGTTTGCACAAAAACAAAATAAAACAATACAACCAAAATTAGAAGGAATCTGGGGGGAATTTTTTTTTTTTAACAGCAAATATCTCTGATAAAGGTTTCTCATCTATAAAGAGAATTGAGTTGAATTTATAAGAATAGAAGTAATAATTCCCTATTTGGTAAGAAATCAAAGGATAAGAACAGGTAGCTTTCAATCAAAAAAATCAAGTCTATGTATAGTCATATGAAAAAAATATTCTAAATCATTATTGCCTAAAGAAATGCAAAATTAAATATCTCTGAAATACCACCTCACCTCTTTGAGATGAGCTACTATGACAGAATAGGAAAATGATAACTGTTGGAGAGGATGTGGGAAAAATGGGACACTAATGCTCTTTTGGTGGAACTGTGAACTGATCTAATCATTCTGGAGAGCAATTTGGAACTATGCCCAAAAGGCTATAAATGTCCTTTGACTTGGCAGTAGTACTACTAGGTCTGTATCCCAAAGAAATTAAAAAAAAAAAAAAAAGAAAAAGAAAAAGAAAAGGACCTATTTGACAAAAATAGCTATAGCAGCTTTTTTTTGTGATGGGAAAGAATTGGGAACTGAAATAATGCCCAACAACTAGAGATTAGCTAAACAAGTGGTAATACATGATTGTGACGGAATATTACTGTGCTATAAGAAATGATGAGCAGGATGCTTTCATTAAAACCTGGAAAGACTTATGAACCCAGGCATTGTGAAGTAAACAGAAACAGGAAAACACTGTATACAGTAATAGCAATATTATTCAATGAAGAATTGTGAATGACTTAGCTATTCTTAGCAATACAGTGATCCAAGACCCATTTCAAAGGACACATGCTATATACCTCCTGGGCAAGAACAGATGATCTCTGAGTACAGATTGAAGCATACTTTTTTTCCGCTTCCTTTATTTTTCTTGCTATTCCACCCCCCACCCCCCGCCATTACTAATGTGGAAATATATTTTGCATAATTTTCACATGTAGAATATAATGTAGCCTTCTCAATGCATGTCAGAGCTGGAGGGAAGAGGAATGTTTGAAACTGAAAATGCATGAACTGATGCTAAGTGAAATGAGCAGAACCAGATCATTATATACCTCAACAACAATACTGTTTGAGGATGTATTCTGATGGAAGTGGATCTCTTCGATAAAGAGAGCTAATTCAGTTTCAACTGATCAAGAATGGACAGAAGCAGCTACACCCAAAGAAAGAACACTGGGAAATGAATATAAACTGCTTGCATTTTTGTTTTTCTTCCCGGGTTATTTCTACCTTCTGAATCCAATTCTCCCTGTGCAACAAGAGAACTGTTTGGTTCTGCAAACATATATTGTATCTAGGATATACTGTAACCTATTTAACATGTAAAGGACTGCTTGCCATCTGAGGGAGGGGGTGGAAGGAGGGAGGGGAAAAATCGGAACAGAAGTGAGTGCAAGGGATAATGCTGTAAAAAATTACCCTGGCATGGGTTCTGTCAATAAAAAGTTATTTAAAAAATAATAATAATAAACAAATAAATAAATAAAAGAAAAAAATAAAAAAACATTTTTCTAACTAAAGATAAAAAAAAGAAAGAAAATGAAAATTTTTTAAAATTTAAATTTTTTTAAACTTTAAAAAAAAGAATAAATTTTGAAAAAGATAAAAAAGAATCCTAAATTCATTCAAAACTCCTTTTCTACATTATGCTTTTCTTGATAACCCTTTCCTACCCTTTGCTCAAAAGTCATCTTTTATTTTTTAATTTAATTTTTAATTTTTTATTTGTTTAAATTTTGTGTTCATATGTGACATGCTGTCCCTTTTCACTGCTAAGTGTAAACTCTTGAAGACAGGACGTTGCCTGATTTTTTTTTTTTTTAAGAAGGGGACATCTTGAGGCTGCTAAGTGGTGCAGTGAATAGACTAGCTCTGAAGTCAGGAGGATCTGAGTTCAAATCTGATCTCAGACACTTAATACTTCCTAGCTGTGTGACCCTGAGGAAGTCACTTAACCCCAATTACCTCAGCCAAAAAAAAAGAGAGGGCATCTCCCAAGCCCAGCACAGCATCTAGTATATTGTAGGTGCTGAATAAATATTTGTTTGATTAAACTCCCTATGCCTCCACTTTCTCATCTACTCATATTATAGGGGCAGAGTATTTATTGCTTGATTAAGTGCGCCTCCACTTTCTTATCTATAAAATTGAGGTCACAATTGCAGTACTTTACAGAATTGTGAGATTCACATTTGTTGTTTAGTTATGTCTGACTCTTCTTGATTCTGTGGATTGCACTATCCATGCGTTTTGTTTTGTTTTGTTTTGTTTTTTCAGCAAAATTTTGGAGTCGTTTGCCATTTCCTTCTTCAACTCAATTTACAGATGAAGCAACTGAGGCAATAAGAGCAAAATGACTTGTTCAAGATCACAAAACTAGCAAGTGTCTGGAACCAGATCAGAATTTAGGTTTCCCGATTTGTAGCCCAGTAGTCTATCCACTGTTCCACTGGCTTCTCAGCAATCATGGCTATTATTATTATCGTTGTTATTATGCTCATTATTGTTGTATAACCATCACCATCACCCTCACTCTGGGACAGCTGTGAGAACCTGGTTAATGTTGTTTTGGCAGTGGTTAAAGTATGTTCTCCTTGCTGTCTCCAGATGGAAAAGAAAATTCTTGAGTTCAAGCTACTGCAGAGGAAATATTTACCCATTCTGGAAATACCACAAACGTTTTTTTTTTGTCTTGAGTTTGAAGTTAGAAACCTCATCAACTTTCAGATCATCTTCCCCTTTTTTATTTTTCAGTTGAATTACAATGCTGAGCAATAATCTTCCCCTCAGTCTCTACCTATATCCAGAGTATCTGTCTCATACATACACACACACGCACACAAACACACACAAACACACACACATATGTATATATGTATGTATATGTATATATACATATTTGCTGTTCTAAAGAATAAGCCTGTGCCAAAGGAATAGGTTTCAGTTTCCCATTTCCAACTGCTTCTAATATTAGAATTTCCCAATAGCCTGTGCTCTGTGATGACTGCCCATCCCCTTCCTCAGTTTTTAAGGACAACATGAATATTTTTGATGTTTTATTTTTATAATGCACTTCTGCCATATACATGTATTTATATGTATATGTATGTGCATGTAATGTTATATTTATATGTGTGTGTACATGCATACACAGACACACATATATATCATAGACTCAAAAGATATATTGATCCCCCTCATTTATGTAACTTTCCATCAAAGGATCACCTTGGAAAGAAAAGTGACCAAAGAGTGTAGTCCTCATTTTTACTCTTTGGGCTCCTCTTGCACTTCTGAATAAGGCATTCTAGTAATAATATATTCCTTTTTTTTTTTTTTTTGAGGCAATTGGGGTTAAGTGACTTGTCACACAACTAGGCAGTATCAAGTGTCTGAGATCAAATTTGAACTCAGGTCCTCCGGATTTCAGGTCCAGTACTCTATCCACTACACCATCTAGCTGCCCCTTATATTCCTTATTTTAATATTTTTGCACTTAATGTTTTTACTTTTTAAAATGTATTTATCTAAAACTTAAATAGAAAATAGAAAAAGAAAAAAAAAACTTTTGCCATGTGCACAACAGAACCTAAGGGAGGATTTGAAATGTAAAGCAATAGATTTTCATTTCAAAAAAGCCTATATAATAAATATTAGACACTGTGTTTAGAGCTGTCCATCTTCTCTTTGCTTCCTTGTAGATTTTCTTTTGTTCTTGGCTGTGCACTTTCTTCTTTCTTCTTTTTCTCCTCTTCTTCTCCCACCCTCAAGAAGGTTACAATTAATCACGGATCTATAGATCTACATGTATATATATATATATACACACAGATATATATATACATACATAGATATCTATATTCATACACATATACATCTCTGTAAGACTGTTTTATGATTGTTTGTCCTCTGCTTCTCCGTTTCAATTTAAGATTTTTCCTTTTTTTTTTTTTTTGCTTTGATATTTTTATGTATGCTTATTCCTTTACATAACTACATATAGGTGATGATCAGGAAACACCCTGACTTTAAGTGCTGGTGTACCTTCCTTCTCTCTATATAACTTTCATGTAGACTCTCTTTTTCTTTCTTTCTTTTTTTTAAATAACTTTTTATTGACAGAACCCATGCCAGGGTAATTTTTTACAACATCATCCCTTGCACTCACTTTTGTTCCAATTTTTCCCCTTCCTCCCTACACCCCCTCCCCCAGATGGCAACCAGCTAATGAAAAAGAACTCTTACCCTCCCTAGAATTGGAAGATTAGGTTTGGCTAAGGCTCCAGCGTGAGATGATTCAGAAATTTTGATTCATGGAGACTCTTGACTCATAATCCCATGCCCTATGTGCCCGCCCCCATCACCACTTCACGTGACCTGAAGAACAACAAGCCCATGCCAGAGGAATAGGTTTCACTGTCCCATTTCCAACTGCTTCTAATATTAGGATTTCCCAACAGCCTGTGCTCTGTGATGACAGCCATCCCCTTCTCCCTAGTTTTTAAGAACTCAAATATTTTTGATGTTTTGTTTTTGTAATACACTTCCCACATTTCCACATAATTCCCCTTTACATCCAGAAAGCCATCCCTAGTTACAGAGTGAGAACAACAAAGAATTTCAGCAAAACTAGTCAAACTTTCAACCAAAGCTGATAGAATATATGATATGATATGCCATATCCATGATTCCCCATCTCCCTCTGGGAGAGAGAGTTATGTTTTCTCACCTTCTCTCCCTTTTAAAATAGTAGATTTTATAACAACCTCAATTTTAGTTTCTTCTTCTGAAAAATGATGTAAAATGGGAATAATTATTGTAAATACTTCATAATATTGGCACTTGTGTCATGAAATTACTGTAAGGATCAAATGAAATAATGTATGTAAAGCTCAATATAAATATTAGTTATTATCATGATAAGAAAAAGAAATGGCTAGCAAATAAATAAATCACAGATTTTATTGATATCTCTTATTTTTACATCATAGATTTTCTTCTAAATCCTGTTTTCAATAGGGAATCATGCCTCTTAGTGTGGAATTTTTTTTTAAACAGAAGAAAAAAAAAGTTAACAAAGCCAATCAACTAAATGGAAAAAATCTGCCATTTACATGCAACAGTCCATACCTGTATACACCTCTTCAAAGAAGTAGGGGAAGGGGGGCACCTAGGTGGCACCTAGGTAGCACAGTGAATAGAGCACCAGCCCTGAAGTCAGGAGGACCTGAGTTCAAATCTAGCCTCAGACACTTAACACTGTGTGACCCTGGCAAGTCATTGAACCCCAATCGCCTCAGCAAAAAAATAAAAAAAAGTAGAGGAAGGTGGAAAGGTGGGCATAAGCATTTTCTTCACATTCCTGCAAAATTCAGTAATTTTTTCTTTGGAGAGAAGTTCAATCTTCATAATTATATAACATTGAGTTTAGTTGCTGTTCTTTCTGTAGTTGAAAACATAATAGACCTACTTATTTCACTTTGCATCAGTTTAATTTTTTTATTTTTAAATAATAGTTTTTTTATTTTCAAAATATATGCAAAGATAGTTTTCAGCATTCACCCTTGCAAAACTTTGTGTTTCGAGATTTTTTCTTCCTCCCTTCCTCCCACACCCTCCCCTAAACAGCAAGTAATCCAATATGTTAAACATGTGCAATTTGCTTCAGTTTATATAAGATTTTCTAGCAGTCTCTGAATTTTTCCCATTCAGAATTTCTTATGTGGCAATCCCACATAACCCTCTTGTTCCAAACCAGTCTGATGCTCGTGGAAGCTTGGGTGTTGTGGCCTGGTGTGATCGTGCTTTGAAAGGAGATTGTGCCATGTGACCCTGTACAACTTGTCTATCTTCACAAATCCTTTTTTACCTTTGGGCGGAATAGATGTTCTTCCAGATCAAGAATTACTTGGGACATGTTTGGGCCTGTAGTCACCACTGTAGGTTTGGGTGGAGTGAGAGGAAGGGTCCGTCACTTGATGGGTTGAAGATGTTAGCCATGCTCTTCAAGTAAACTCAGTAGTCAGAGCCCCTTTAAATATGTGTGTATGTTGTGATTTTAAAAATCAACATTGTACAGTGGATAAATGCATAAAAACCTGGAGTCAGGAAGACCTGGGTTCAAGTAATTTCCTTGATGAGATAGCTAGTAGATAGAGTGGACCTGGAGTCAAAAAGACAACTTGAGTTCAATTCTGGCTTCAGACATTTTAGCTATGTGACCCTAGGCAAGTCACTTAAACCTTGTTTACCTCAATTTCTTCATCTATTAAATGAGCTGAAGAAGGAAATGGCAAACTACCCCAGTATCTTTGCCAAGAAAATCCCAAATGGGGTCATGAAGAATCAGATACAACAACAACATTACCCTCTGACATAAACTGCCAGTTTCATCCTGGGTAAGTCACTTAACTCTCATTTGACTCAGAAAACCCCCCAAGATTCTAAATTGCAAAGTAGGTGCTGAGCTGTCATGATACAAGAAGAGAGTTTCCTCAGTGGGAATTCCCCAATCATTTAACATGAATTAAATGCCTACTCTATGCCAGGTACTATGCTATGTACTTCACACTAATGAAGTGTCAGATCAGGTCCAACACAATAATTGTAATGATTTAAAGTTTTCAAAGTGTTTTCTCCACAATTCATAAGTATTCGGTTCTTGTTTTGCAGATAAGGAAACTAAGGGTGAGGTGATTAAATGAAACAAAAATATTTTGTACAATAAATACATAGCTCTTCTCTGTAAAATACCATGCTAGATACTAGGGAGACACCAAGTTTTATAAGACAGGATTCTTATCCACAAGGAGTCAAAGTGGGTAAAGCACCAAGATGACTATAATCCACTATTACATGAGAAATGTATCAGAGATTTACAAAATAAAGTGCAATAAAGGGACTGAGGGAAGGCATTACTCTGGTCATATAAGAGGGAGAAATCAGGGAAGTCTTTTTGGTGGTGGCATTTGAGTTGGGCTTTAAAGAACGGTAAAAAATGAAACAGGGGAGAAGCCTCAACTATGCTATAGATTCCATATAGGGTCTCGTAACAATGTTTTTTTCTTTTTTGGGGTAATAATTTTCTTTATTTTTAATACACACATGAATCATGTTAGGAGAGAAAAATCAGAGCAAAAGGGAAAAACTACATATTATCAGTATATATTTAACCTGTATAAGTATTTTAAATACCTATGTGCCAGGTCATGCAAAAATTTCTAGGGGAAAAAGGGGTTAGGAGAAAAAAATTTAATAAGCTAGGCTATAGATCAGGGGTCCTCAAGCTACCCCGTGGGCCAGATGCAGCAGCTAAGGACATTTATCCCTTTCACCCAGGGCTATGAAGTTTATTTAAAGGCCCCACAAAACAAAGTTTTTGTTTTTACTATAGTCCGGCCCTCCAACAGTCTGAGGGACAGTGAACTGGCCCCCTATTTAAAAAATTTGAGGACCCCTGCAGACCGCAATCTTGAAATAATAATTCTGTGAGAAATCCCCAGCATCTCTCTTCCAGTTCCCTAAATCCTCCTGCTTCCTAAATCAGGAAATTTTCTAGGACTCCTCTTTCAAAAACAAATGTAGAATGAGACAGGTATGTTTTGATACTTGTGGACAGTTAGGTAGTATAGATAACAGGCTGAATTTAAGTCAGGAGACCTTCATTTTTCTGATCCTGCTCATTCATCTGTAAAATGAGTATAATATTATTTGGAAGACCTGCCTATCACCTAACATTGTTTTGAGGAAGGCACTATATAGATATTATTTCATCCTAGGTGAGTGGTTGTCTCAGGTAAGGAGTTAGCAACACGTGGTGTTAGAAAGGAATAAGAGTGCTACAGAAGAAGTCTCAGCGAGAGCCTCAAGGTATCGTGGAGGCCAGCAGTATTAGGCATCCCGATCCTCAATAGATAAGCAAAGAAAAATTTCAAAGGAGAGATCCAAGTTATCAACTAGCATATGAAAAATCAATAATCAGAATTGCCCAGGTTCAAGCAACCCAGGGGACCTTGGGTGGGAGTCTAAAAAGGCTGAAGGCTAGGGAGCCTTCAGTGAGGCTGAGGATGGGCAGAGTTCCTGGAAGATGAACTGATGGCTTTGGAGAATACTAGAAGTGAAATGGGGGAGGGAGGGTTGTGTAAGGAGCTCAGAAGGAGGGAACCCAAGTTTAGGGGACTGTCCCGGCTGCAGAGAGGGGGCGTGAGAGAGGGCACCAAAGGGGGAGGGAACCCAATTTAGGGGAAGAACAAGTGTCCTGGGAGAGGAGCTGAGGAGTCAGAGAATCCTGGGACAGGTGCTAAGAGCCAGGAAGGTGGGAGTGTCCCCAGGAGCACGAAGCTCGTCTATGGGGACTGGGAGGTCAGAGTGTTCCGAGAGGAAAAGCAGGGGCGGGGGTAGGGATAAGGCTCGAAGGAGGGAGAAGCCGTGGGATGAGGGATAGGAATTGGGGGTCCCAGGATTTGAACCGAGGAGCAGGAAGGCCAAGATGTCCCGAGGGAGAGTACTAAAAGGACGCAGAAGGTCAGAGTGTCCCAGGAGCAGCACCAAAGGGGCAGCTGGGGTAAGGGAGTTCGTAGTGTCCTGGGGACCGGGGAGGCGGAGGCTGGGGGGAGGGTGCTAGAGGGCCAGGAAGGTCACAGTGTCCTGGGAGCCGCTGGGGATCGAAAGCTCGCGGGGTCCCGGAAGCGGAGCTGGGGGTCCCTCGGCAACCTAGAGGAGTAGGACTTCCAGGGTCCTGGGCGCAGGTCCAAGGGGGTCCGAGTATCCTGAACTTAGGGCGAGGAGGAGCTCGGGACAGGAGCTGGAGTCCCGGACAGACGAGGAGTGTTCCGGGCTCAGGTCCAAAGGGGCCTGAGAATCAGGAGGATCCCAAGGTCCCGGGCTCAGGTCCAAGGGGGCCTGAGGGTCCGAGGTTGAGGATCCCGAGAGCACCAAGGGGCTCCAAGTGTAAGAAGGATCTCAGCAGGGGCGCTGGGGTCCCGAACAAACTGCGAGAGTGGAAGCCTCCGGTTCCGGGGGGCAGGTCTAGGGGGCCTGACAGTCTCCGGATCCCGGGTGCAGTTTTGGGGGGCCCCAGGGTCAGGAGAGTCCCGGGTCCCGGAAGCAGGTTTTTTTGGGGGCTGAGTGCGGGAGAGTCCGGGGTCCCAGAGGCAGATTTGAGGGGCCCTAGTGCCGGGAGCCCGAGGCCGCGCAGGGTCGCGATCTCGGGTGGAGGGTAGGTCTGGGCAGCGGGGCGGAGCCGAGCCAGCCCTCTCCTGACATCAGTTCCTGCAGCCCGGCGCGGCTCCTCCCCCGCCGCCGCCGCGGCCGCCGCGCCTGCCCTCCCTCCCGGCCCGGCCCGGTCCCACGAGCCGCCTGCGCGGAGCCCCGGGCCCGGGGCGCGGGGCGGGCAACGCAGCAGCGCAGGGCGGCGCGGGGCGGCCGCGCGGAGCCGCCACCACGGAGCCCCCGGGCGGCGGCTGGAGGCAGCGGGAGCCGGAGCCGGAGCCGGAGCAGCCCCCGGAGCGGTTGGCGACGGTGGGGGCGGCCCGGCGCGGGAGGAGACGGCGCGGCGGCTGTGGCCCCGGCCAGGGCACTGGCAGCGCCTCCGGCACCATGGAGCCGGGCGAAGTGAAGGACCGCATCCTAGAGAACATCTCGCTCTCGGTGAAGAAGGTAAGGATGCCCCGCACCCCAAGTGCGATTCCCAATCCGACCCATTCCCCTCCTTCTCCAGTTCTGAGAGGCTCTGGTCTTGCCAGGCCCCCATTCCTAATTCTGTCCCCCAAGAAGTTCCTGGGGGAGCCTCGCCCCACCTCCAGCCCCAAAAGCTTCTCCTGCCCAATGACATCACCCTGTCTCTTCCAGCCAGCTGGAGGGGGGGCAGCGGGAGGGGCCGGCTCCGCCCCCATCCCCCCTTCCCAGCCCCTCACCCCGACTTGGCTGTGTCCTGGAGGGGAGCGCACTCACCTGAGTCCCATTGGCTCCTTTGGAAGAGCTGGGTTGAGGTCTGTCTCTTCTTGGTATTGAAATGACAGCCCCGGCGATCAGACCGGCCACCCCCCTCCCCTCCCCCAAGCCTGGTCTCTGGCCCCTTGTAGCTAGTGGCACTCCATACCTGCCCACTTTGGCCCAGTGGAAGTGCCCAGCAAGACCTGCCTCTGCCCTGTTCTGTCCAGCCGGAACTTTACCCCCGTGACTGCCCTTGGGGACCCAGTGGTTTGGGGGAGTTGGAGCGGAATTCTTGATTCCACTGACAAATCCGAGGCTCTCACTTGCCACTGCCGTTCAGCTCCGAAGGGACTTCCCTAAATTCACCTAAACGAATTGGCTCAAGGCTTTTTGCCTCTCTTGGGCAGATTTGGGGACATTCTTTGGGGGACACAAGGAGTGACCAACCAGCAGAGCCGTTTTGGGGGAAGCATTAGAAGGCGCCCTTCTCTTTCTTCCCCCCCCTCTCGAATTTCCAAGTCGAACATTTTGGGGCATAGCTAGTTGGAGAATGGAGTAGACAAAGCAGAAAATGGTCCCAGAGGGCCAGCTGGCTTTAGTTTGGCATGAATGCCCCAGGCTGGAGAATGGCAGTTGGTAGAGATTGTATGGAAAGGATAATCTTCCAGGGGTCTACATGGATCTTCTCCAGATTTGGTGACAGCCCCAGGACATGAGCAAATGAAATTGAGGGAGGGGCTGCTGGAGAAGAGAGAGCCAGGTGACCCAAGGGTCACAGTCTCAAGGGATAGGATACCGGCATCTCTGTACTCCCTGAAATGCCTAGATGTAGAATAGCCAGGCCTTGGTGCCTGATTCTGTTCCTGTTGCTGTGTTTCCCTGTTTATAAAATGATAAATCTTTTTAGATACTGTGTGTTCTTACCTCCACTTTAGCCCTAATTTAAGTCACTTGAAAAAGTAACTGTCAGAGAAAATTGGAATTTCTTTTCTAAAAAAAAAAAATTGATTACAGAATGAACCATCAATATTAACTAATGGTCTTGTCAGATTTCACTTCTGGAAAGCTGTTTCTTCATCTGTGAAATATTTAGCTTCCAGGGTGATTGTGAGGTTATCCAGTGAAGTAACCTATGGAAAGTGAATTGCAACACTTAAAATGCCATAGAAATGCTAGATGTTGCTGTTGTTATTATTTTTTCATAATTATATTATTTATCTTTATAAATAATAATGTTGATTCTTTTTGAGACAATTAAATGACACAATAGATAAGACACTGGGCCTTGAATTAGGAACACCTGAGTCCAAATCCTGCCTAAGACATTTACCAGCTGTGTGACTGTGGGCAACTTATTTATCCTTTGTCTGCCTCAGTTTCCTCAATTGTGAAATGGGGATAATAATAGCATCTACCTCACAGGATTATTGTGAGGATCAAATCAGTTATTATTTGAAAAAGTGCTTAGCAGTATTTGGCATGTATATAAATGCTTATTCTTTTCCATTCAGTGATGATGATAATGATGCAAGCTTGGCATATGATGAGCATTATACAAATATTTATTTCCTTACCTTATTATTATTATTATGCCTGTATTATAATACAGTTGGTATTATATAAATGCTGATTCTTTCTCTTCTGTTATCCTTATTAGTATTTGGCATATTGTAGGTGCTATATAAATGCTTATTCCCTTCACTTCTCTGATTCCTACTTATATAATACTTATTGTGTCTAGTATATAGTAGGGGCTATATAAATGCTTATTCCCTTCCCTTCTATTATTCTTATATACTTATACAATACTTATTGTGCCTGGTACATAGTAGGTGCTATATAAATGCTTATTCCCTTCCCTTTTATGATTCTTATATACTTATACAATACTTGTGTCAGGTACATAGCAGGTGCTATATAAATGCTTATTCTCTTCCCTTCTAATATCCTTATTAGTATTTGGTATATTGTAGGTGCTATATAAATGTTTGTTCCCTTCCCTTTTATGATTCTTATATATTTATATAATACTTATTGTGCCTGGTACATAGTAGGGGCTATATAAATGCTTATTCCCTTCCCTTCTATTATTCTTGTATACTTAAACAATACTTATAGTGCCTGGTACATAGTAGGTGCTATATAAATGCTTATTCCCTTCCCTTTTATGATTCTTATATATTTATATAATACTTATAGTGCCTGGTACATAGTAGGGGCTATATAAATGCTTATTCCCTTCCCTTTTATGATTCTTATATATTATATAATACTTATAGTGCCTGGTACATAGTAGGGGCTATATAAATGCTTATTCCCTTCCCTTTTATGATTCTTATATATTTATATAATACTTATTGTGCCTGGTACATAGTAGGGGCTATATAAATGCTTATTCCCTTCCCTTCTATTATTCTTGTATACTTAAACAATACTTATAGTGCCTGGTACATAGTAGGTGCTATATAAATGCTTATTCCCTTCCCTTTTATGATTCTTATATATTTATATAATACTTATAGTGCCTGGTACATAGTAGGGGCTATATAAATGCTTATTCCCTTCCCTTTTATGATTCTTATATATTTATATAATACTTATTGTGCCTGGTACATAGTAGGGGCTATATAAATGCTTATTCCCTTCCCTTCTATTATTCTTGTATACTTATACAATACTTATAGTGCCTGGTACATAGTAGGTGCTATATAAATGCTTATTCCCTTCCCTTTTATGATTCTTATATATTTATATAATACTTATAGTGCCTGGTACATAGTAGGGGCTATATAAATGCTTATTCCCTTCCCTTTTATGATTCTTATATATTTATATAATACTTATTGTGCCTGGTACATAGTAGGGGCTATATAAATGCTTATTCCCTTCCCTTCTATTATTCTTGTATACTTATACAATACTTATAGTGCCTAGTACATAGTAGGTGCTATATAAGTTCCTTCTATTATTATGATGAAGATGACCATCATCATTATTAACATTGTTGCTATTATCATTGTTGTGAGATGAGCTTTGTCCTGGCTGCCTCTGGAAGTGAGGTGGGGTTCCCCACTTAGCATCTTTTAGGAGATGTACTGTTGTCCAGGAGATTGTTGCAATAGAGAATACTGGGCTTCAAGTCCAGAAGACTCTCCTCTCGGGACTCTTGCTGATCCTATGACTGAGGTGCCAGAGCCTTCCGCCTCTCTGAGACTCAGTTTCTTTATCTGTAAAATACATGGGCCTCCTTGGCTTTCAAATAAGTAAAGAATTAAGGCTTTTATTAGTGGTGAGGTCCCTTCTGGTGGACTTAGTGGGGTATGGGCAGGTGTGTAGCCAGAGCAGGCAGATCTGGATGAGTTGAGGTCTGCCCTGCTGGATGGAGGGTCCCAGTTTCACTGAGATGACTGATCCTTTTGTGGGTCTTGTGATGATTATTTTCTGGTGGTCCAGCTTGGACGAGATGGCTCGTGGGGTCCCTTCCAGCCTGGCTTTTCATGTTTTTTTTGTTTTATTTTACCCCAATGCAGGACCAAAATTGCTGCCTGGTTTTTATTAGGGCACATAATTTCTGCTTACCCAGGAAAGGCTGAGGGAACAAAGCACTCTGTTAAAAAGCAATAAATCTTTTGAATGGAAGAGAAGGATGGACTGCTGACTTTTCTGATCTTATCTGTGCCAGTAATGGCATCATTCTGGGAGGTCAGGAAGTGTGTCAATTGTTTCTAATATGTTTGGAGTCAAGGGGGTTGGGGGAGAGAAGTCACCCAGAGAGAGGTGATGGAAAGGAAGGTGCTGGCTTGGATGCTAAATAGGGGAGGCACAATGACTCTGGAGGCCCAAGAGCTGAGTGCAGATCCTGGCCCTGACTGTTTCCTTGTGTCTTATTTTCCTTATCTGAAAAAAAGAATTGGGTTGAACTAGATGACCACCAGAGAGGCCCTTTCCAGATCTGTATCTCAAACTCTACAAACTAGGTTGCGTAAAAAGATTGCCTGATGAGACCATTAGGCAACATGCAAAATTTCCTTTAGCAACTCTCTTGGACGTCGAGTGTTGTTATATTAACGGTAGCCAACATTTATAAGTGTATTACAATGATTATGCTGATCTCCTGGATGACCCTGGGATCACAGGATCTTAAATAAATCTAGAGCCGAAAAGAATGCTAGAAACCACCTAATTCAAACTCCCAATTTTACAAATGGGGAAACTGAGGCTTTTAGAGGTGAGATGACTTGCCCAAAGTTACATAGATGAGCCCAGCTAAGTGGGAAAAATAGATCTGACATTTACTAGCTGTTTATGACTTGGTGACAAGTGATTTAATCCTGTTTGCCTCAGTTTCCTCAGCTGTAAAATAGGGATAATAATAGTCCCAACTATCCAGGGTTGTTATGAAGATCAAATAAGATAATATTATAAAGTTCTTAGTACAATACTGCTGTGATACGGGAGCCACCTGTCAGTGGCTGCTGGAGGTCTAACTCAGACCTGTAGAATGGATCTCTTCATGTGAGAGGATGATGATACAAGGAGACTGAGAGGCAGGTGCATTCTCTGACCTTTCTCATCTTCCCTCTGGCTCCAATTTATTTCATTCCCATTTCCCAAGGAGCAAGCTGCTTTGCAACTCCTTCAAGTTTATGATTCGTAGATGTGGAGGCTCTTGGAGAAGTGACCTGCCCCTTCACCTAGGCATGGTCCTTAACACAATATCTGGCATATATTGGTGTCCTGTGAATGTTAGTTATTATAAGTGTTTATAATTATCTCTGTTAAATGGATTTGAACTCTGATCTTACTTTTCACTTTACTTTGCTGGCTAGATTCAGGTAATACAATACTTGGACTGTGATGCCTCCCATTTTGCAGATAGAGAAACTGAGGTTCAGAGAGATGAAGTGACTTGCCCAAGATCACAGGGGTAGTAAGTGACTGAGATGGAATTTAAACTCACACTCACCCCAACTCCCACCCCCCAACTCCAGGCCCCTCAGCCCTTCCCCTGGACTATCCTTTGGAGTCAGACTGTTGCTTCAGGTATCAGGGCCCTCTGATCTTTGAAGGCTTGGGTCTGTTTTCTGACACTTGGGGCCCCCTCATCTTCTGTTTGAGCAAGCTGCTGTTAATTCTCTTTAAAAAATGAGTGGCAAAAGAGAGATGGAGAGGTGGGAGCCTCAGGGCTCTGGCTTGTGCTCCCAGAAGGGGAAGTATTGTGCCTGGGAGTCAAGCTTAGAGGCCAAGCTCACCAGCATTGTGTGACTCCAGGGCTTCCTTAGTATTGTGTTGTCTGCTTTCTACCTCTTTACCAAATGTAAGCCCATTGAGGGCAGGGACTGTTTCATTTTTTTAAGTTCCCAGTACATTGTAGGTGTTTAATAAATGCTTATTGTACATTGTAAGTGTTTAATAAATGCTTATTGATTGTTTAATTAATTGACACCAGAGATGCTTAATCATCATTGCCCATGTGGGCAACTTTATCATATGTCCCTCTCAGTGCAGATGATGATTAAATTTCAGCATCTGGAGTTAGAAAGGACCTTGGTCACTTAGCCCAGATCCCCCATTTTGTTATGAGGAACTGAAGTCCAGAAAAGTGTACAAGTGTAATAAACGTATAAATGATAAGTGTAATAAATGTAAGAGCAGGGGTTTGAACTCAGGAAATGCTTGTTTTCCCCTTTACCACACTGGTAGCTGAAAGGCGTCTGACTTTTACTCTACTGCAATCAGAAGCTACCTGGACTGATTTTCTCATTTACAAAATAGAAGGGATATGACCCATTGACTTCTGTGTTACAATCAGAAAAACCTCAAACTAGACTGTGGGCTCTGTGAGGACAGGTAGCCTATCTTATCTATAGTTTGTATGGCTTGCAGGGTAGAGCACATAGTGGGTGCTTAATAAATGTTTGTTGTATTAAAAAAAGGTCATTTCAGTCTATAGGTATCAGAAAAGTCTCAGTGGAGCTACCTCCCTCAGATTCTCATCAATATGATGACTACAATCTCAGGGCCTCTTCCTCTTTTTCCTCCTCCTTCTCCTCCTGTCCCTCTTCCTTCTCTTCCTCCTCTTCTTTCCCTCTTCCTCCTTTTCTTCCTTCTCCTCTTCCCTTCTTCCTCCTCTTCCTTCTTTTATTCCCCCTCTTCACCTCTTCCTCCTTTTCTTCCTTCTCCCTTCCTCTTTTCGTCCTCTTCTCCTCCTCCCCTCTTCCTCCTTCTCCTCCTCTTCTTCCCTTCTTCTTCTTCTTCCCCTTCTCCTCCCCCTGCCCACTTCCTCTTCTTTTCCTCTCCTCCTCCTCCTCTTTCTTTTCCTTTCTTCATCCTCCTCCTCTCCTCTTCCCTCTCTTCTCTTCCTTCTCCTGTTCCCCACTTCCTCCTTTCTTTCTATTCCTCCCACCCTTCTTCCTGGCTTTCCCTGCTTTCCTTCCACTCTCAGGCAAAGTCTCCCCTTCTCCAAGAAGCCTTTCCCAGAATACAGTGCCTTTCCTATTGGATTATCTCCAGTTTATCCTGGCTCTCTCTTGTCTACACATAGTTATTCCCAGGATCTCTGCTCCACTAGATTTTAAGATCCTTGAAAACAGGAAGTGTCTTCTGATGTATGCTCAGTGCTTTGCACGTGCTCAGCATATAGTAGGTGCTTAATAAATACCAGTCGACAGTCTGAATTCCCTGCCCACTTGTGGAATGGGCTTACTCCTCTCTTCCTGCTTCACAGGAGAAGGATGCAGGTGATGTGGTTTGGGTTTCTAGAAAGAAAGTTATAATCCAGATGGGGATGTGAGTGTTAGGATACAGAAGTCCCCGGCTCAAATCCCAGCTGTGTGATTTGTGAGCAGCTGTGGGACGGTGGGCCAATTAGCTTTTCTGTGAAACGAGGAGGTTCTTGCTCTAGAACTCATGGCATTCTGCATCCTTTAATCTCTGTTGGCATTATAATTGTGACTACCAGGCTTGGAGTTCCTGGGGAGGGGCAGCTCAATGGGACAGGACAGGTGAGAGGGCCGTCATCACTACCCTCCCTGCCTGGCTCCCTCCTGACTCAGGCACATGATGGGTTGATTAAAAAAGGAAGTGAGAGATCCAAGCTTTTGATTCAAATTTAAACGGTAAAAAAATGAAGCAATTTCCATATGTTCTCAGAGCTAAAATGCCAGTAGAGATCTCACAGGTGCAAACTGTGGTTGCAGGTGCGAGAATAATTCAAGAGAAATATAGTCTCCAAGGACCATCCCTGGCATCTTAGGGATGAAGCAATACCTGGGCCAAGGGGACATTCGGCTTGATTTATTGCGAACAGTGGAGAACCAGGGCTGGAGTCAGGAAGATGAGTATTCCTGAGTTCAAATCTGGCTGTGTGGACAAGTCATGAATTCTGTGTGCCTCAGTTTCCTCATCCGTAAAATGAGCCGGAGAGGGAAATGGCAAACCACTCCATAACTTTGTCAAGAAAATCCCCAATGGGATACAGAGTTGTTCATGACTGAAAATATTCAACTGTATGTGTGGGAGCCAGTGGGAATATGAAGGAGTTAGGAATGTGATGATTGGCTGGGACAAGGAATTGACAGTCTAGAACAGGACCAAAATAAATAACCAAGGGACTGGCTCCATGATGGGTCTGGAAAGGGACTTTTTTGGGTAGTGGGAGAAAAGGAGAAGACCTTCCAGATGAGACGAAAGGAATACACAAGTAAAAATTTCATTTAACTGAAAACAGGGAACCTCAGCCTTGTCTCTGGGTTTCAGTATTCTCATTTGTCAAATGAGGTTCTGGCTCACCTGTTTTGTGAATGAAGGTTTTGGACTCAGACTCCAGGAGTTCTTTCCATAGCTAATGAGCTCTAGCATGCAGTACTAAGGAGTCCACAGTCTGGATGCTAAACTGATTAGCTGATTAGTAGGAAGGGAAATAATAGGAGATAGGGTTGGAAGAGTAGCTTTGAGTCTTAACTTTCAAGCAATATGTGAATATCTACAAGGATCTGCAATTTAATCTCCTGCAATTTTCTTTTTCTTTTTCTTTTTTTTTTCTCAGGCATTTGGGGTTAAGTGACTTGCCCAGAGTCATACAGCTAGTCTCCTGCAATTTTCAAACTAAGATATTTGCTTACTCTTTAAAAAAAAAAAATACTAAAAACAAAACAACCCTTTCCTTCAATGGACACAGTTGCTGTTGGACTTTCATTTTCAGTTTGGAATCCACCAAGGTCTTGAGTAAGAAGGGAAAAACAGCCATCCTAAAACGGAACTTTTTTGTTAGCTGTTGCTCCAAATTATGACCTGATTAATCCAGCTAATCTTTTCCTAGGGGAGAGGCCTTTCTATTCCAGCTTAAAATTTTTTTAATGTTTTATTAAAATAGTTAATATCAAATGTTAGTTCTTGAACTTGCCTCCTCATCAGGTACAATTTTTTTTTCATTTAAAAAAATTATTATAACTTTTTATTGACAGAACCCATGCCTGGGTAATTTTTTACAGCATTATCCCTTGCACTCACTTCTGTTCCGACTTTTCCTCTCCCTCCCTTCACCCTCTCCCCCAGATGGCAAGCAGTTCTATACATGTTAAATATGTCGCAGTATATCCTAGACACAATATATGTGTGCAGAACCGAACAGTTCTCTTATTGCACAGGGAGAATTGGGTTCAGAAGGTAAAAAATAACCTGGGAAGAAAAACAAAAAATGCAAACAGTTTATACTCATTTCCCCAGGTACAATTAAATGAATCATTTCCACACATCAAGTAGGATGATTTTTTTGCCCTGGTCACTACCTCTGATCCTCCATTCACTTTTTCCCCCCATAATTTGATTTAAAAAAATTTTTAACAGTTTTTTTATTTTCAAAATAAATTGCAAAGATAGTTTTCAACATTCACTCTTTTTTTCTGATTTCATCAAACTGAAGTTCTTTTTTAAAAATTTTATTAAAGTTTTTTTATTTACAAAACCTATGCATGGGAAAATTTTCAACACTGACTCTTGTGAAACTTTCTGTTCCAAATATTTCCCTCCTTTCCCCCACTCCCTCCTCTAGATGGCAGGTAGTCTAATACATATTAAATATTCACTCTTGCAAAACTTGTGTTTCAAATATTTCTCCCTTCTTTCCCTTTTCCCCTTCCCCTAGACAACAAATAATCCAATATAGGTTGAACATGTGTAGTACTTCTAAACATATTTCCACATTTATCATGTTGCATAAAGAAAAATCAGCTCAAAAAGGAAAAAAAAATTAAAAAGGAAAAAAAAAGCAAGCAACAACAAAAAAGGTGAAAATACTATGTTGTCATCCACATTCAGTCCCCATGGTTCTCTTTCCTTCATTCATTTCTTCATTCTTTCCCACTTTTCTTCTTGTGGTTGCTGTGAAGATGGCCGCTATTCTGAGATCTTTTTGCTTTGCAGGATTTCATCAAGTCTTTTCAGATTTCTTTGTATTCGTTATACTCAGTCTTAATAATACTATTCAGTCCCATTATGTTAACAGCTCACAGTTTGTGTAAAACTGTCCCCCTTTTCTTGGACAAAGAGGCTACTTCCATTAGTTTTCTTTTTGAGGGGGTGTTTAGCTATAAGGCTGCTGTGACCGGTTTTGAACAGAGAACTCTTGTTTTTAAGTGTTTTTTGTAAACAAAGCCAATGTATATTCCACAATATTTCATTGCTCTCTTTCTTTGGACCTGCCCACCCATTCTGTGGGCCAAGTCCTCCATCTCAGATATACTAGAGAAAGGGAAAATCCAAAGGTCAGGGAGAGTGCTTGGTGGTATGAGTAAGATTGAGCATCTCTGGAGGTCTTTTCCTTTTCAGAAAGCAATGTTCCCTGGGATGCTGTTCAGGGAACACAGAGTAGGTCATCGTCCATCAGGGTGTTGTATGGGGAGGTGGGGATCCAGCTCTTTCTCCCTCCTTTTCCATATCTAGAACTAAGAGTGACCATGATCCTCATCTCTGCCTGAGTAACATCCTATCCCCGGGATTTCTCACCCTTGCTTGTCCATTTGCTGCCAATTCTGTCGGGGTCAGACCAGCATGGAAGATGGAAGTAAATCTTTTCTTTCAGTTCTCTGGGGCTGACAGCTATTTTAGGGTCATTGGGACCAGTAGGAGTTTCTCTTTGGCGTCTTCTGGGGCTTAATAACTGATTGCAGCTGTTACTCAACAAGGGGAAACTGTCAGACAGCTGAACCCTCAGAAGTGTGCACAAACCCCTCCTCCCTTTCCCAACTCAGTTTCTCTCTGTCTTCTCTCTTTCTTCCCTCCCTTCCCTTTCCTCCTTTATCTCTCCCTTTTTCTCCTTTTCTCTTCCCCCATTGTTGAGTCATTTCAGTCATGTCTGAATCTTTTCAGGGCTTTTCTTGGCAGAGATACTGGAATGGTTTCTCATTTTACAGATGAGGAAACTGAGGCAAACTGGGTAAAGTGACTTGTCCGGGGTCATGTAGCTAGTAAGTGTCTAAGGCTGGATTTGAACTCATGGAAATGATTCTTCCTGATTCCAAGCCATGTTCTAGCCACTGTGTTACCTAGCAGCCCATATGGTTGGAGCAGCTTCTGCCTGAGTTCAGTGGCTAAGACTAGGTCTCTCCTTCTGCAGGAATTATCTGGTTTTATCTCATCTCGTGCTTCAGGCCCAGGCTACCAGGATATTGAATAGTCAGTCAGTCAATAAATAAATAAACATTTATTAAGTACCTATTATGTACCAAGCATAGTGCTAAGTGCTGGTCAGGCCCAGGATGAGACTCCTGGTTCACCCTTCTGGGCTGGGCTTGTCTACTGCCCTGATGGAAATGAAGCTTCTTTGTTGTCCTTCCCAGGGCTGGGCCTGCCTCCCGTTGAAGATGGGCAGGAGGCTCTTGGCTATGGTTGCTTTGTCCTAGCACCTTCACCCATCCCCATTCTGTGCCTCTGAAAATTTCTGTCAAACTCCTAATATAATCTAGAGCAAAATGGGGAAGTATATGGGTAATTTTCTTTAACATTTGTGACTGTTAGTGTATTTTTTGAACTTTAAAAGGTTTCTGTGGGAACATGGGTTCCTTTAGGTCCTAACATCCTACTAACTTCTTACAATTTGGTAAAGAATCTGGAAATGATAAAAGCCATTAATAAAATTTACTTATTTTATTTTGAGGAGGATTAATTGACTTGACCAGGGTCACACAGCTAGTATCTGAGACAAAATTTATTTTAAAAAAGAATAGCGTAACGGCAACAACAAGATTATATGATGATCAATTTTGATGGACATGGCTCTCTTCAACAATGAGATGATTCAGACCAGTTCCAATGATCCTGGGATGAAGAGAGCTATCTGCACCCAGAGAGAGGATTGTGGGAATTGAGTTTGGTTCACAACATAGCATTTTCACTCTTCTTTCTTGTTTACTTGCATTTTATTTTGCTTCTCTTTTTTTTTTTTTCTGGTATGATTTGGTTTTTCTTGTGTGAAAAGACAATTGTATAAATATATAACTATGTATTAGATTTAATATATATTTCTACTATGGTTAACATATATTGGACTACTTGCCATCTGGGGAAGAGGTGAGGGAAAGGGGGGAAAATTGGAAAGCAAAGTTTTGCAATGATTAATGTTGAAGAATTATCCATACATATGTTTTAAAAAATAAAAAGCTTTAATAAAGGGAAAAAAAGAACATTAAAAAAAAGAATAATATTAGTTGACAAAATAACCAAAACTATTAGTAAGGTCAAAAACATTTATTAAGGACTTATTAAGGATCAAATATACTGTACTTAGGAATATATAAGGAAAAAGGGACCTGCCTGCTCTCAGGGAGCTTATGGTCTATCTGGGGATAAAACATATATAATAAAAGAGAGAGGAAGCTCCTGAGGTTGGCATTCATACCCCAGGCTTCCCACTTGGGGGACATGCTTACCTCTGGAAAGTACAGAGGATGCTCCCCTCCCTTCCAGCTATCAGGATTCCTCACCTCAGTGTCTGTATGAGATGTTGAAGCTTCCAAGGATGAACCTCATGAATTCCCTCCTTTTCCTCTGGGTTTTGATGCCAGTCCCACCATCAGCTGGGTTTGGGGGCACGCAGGTTTCCCAGCTCCGGCCTTGGGGACATTGACATTGGGGAGGGGAGTTGGCCAGCCCGAGGCCTGGAGACTTCATTCTTCAAAGGCCACCTTCATGGAGAGGGAGCCCTGTCTGTGGCTCATCCTGTGTTGTTCCTCCTCTCCCCTGTAAGGCTCTTATGGCTCTGATCCCTGGCAGGGAGGGTTTTCGGGGAGAGTTCATTTGGCTGCAGCCAGAAGATCAGGACATCGATCGGGTAATTAGCTCAGACTCACAGAACAGGGAGAGCCACTTGGCTGCTTTGGTCCTGGAAGCCGAAAAGGAGGAAGCGCTTCCAAAGGCACTTCCAGGCAAGGGCCTTCTTGCTGGCCCAGGAGTTAAAGGCTACTACCTAGGATTCCCCAGGCTCCCTTTAAGCCAGTGCTGCTCCAGCCCTCCTCCCTCCTTGAACCTCCTCAGACACTTCAGCCACCAGAGCCCCAAAGGACTGACTGAGCTTCCCACTCACACATGTGCTGGGCCCATCATGGAGCCGTGACTTGGGCCAAACTTGGCAGACAAGAGGGAAGAATATGGCTGGCGTCCACACTGGAGCGACTCTCGGAGCCTTCTCTGCTTCCATTTTTTTTTTTTTTTTTGGTGGAAATGAGGAAGTTCTAAGAACTGTTAATGTCAGTTTGCACATTTGGACTTGCTGGTCAAGATGAGACGCACCGACATAGAATGAAATCTCCAGTCTCCTCCCCTGATCATTGCCAGTATCCCCAAGCCTGGAACTGAGAAAGCAACAAGACTAAATGTCAGATAAAGGCAGAGCTGGGGGGCCCTTTAAACAAAGAATGTCAGAACCAGAAATGCCCTTAGAACCCAGGATGTCAGAGCTGGGAGGGCCCTTAGAACACAGGCTAAGAATGTACCCCAAAACGTTCCTAAAATTTCTTAATAAGAGTTAGTATACAGATGCAAAGGACATTGGGAAATAGATGATTTTTTAAAAAAATAAGGTAAAAAAACAAGAATTCACCTTAGCTTAAAAACAAAACAAAACAAAGAACTGGGCCTTTAGTAACTGGAAAAAGCTTGAGATCATGAAAAGTAGAACTTTGCATTTTTACAAAGAAAATGAAGGCATGCAGTGCAAAGTACAGAGATGGAAGCTTCCCTGCCTTCATGGAGCTCTCATTCTCTTAGGCTGGTGATTAGGCTTTGGGTTCCAGAAGGAGTACCTAGAACCTAGCTCAGGTCCTAGCTTAGTTGAGGAAAAAGTGAAAATTGCCTGGGAGAGTTTCTGTCCTTCGGCTGATGAGCTGGACTGGAATGTTGGAAAGCATTCTTGGTCGTCACACTTAGGTTGTAGCAGGGAGGCCTGGGAAAGCAGAGTGAGCGGCTTCTGCCAAGCTCTGGCTTCCAGCCCCATCAGTGAAGGAAGAGAATGGAACCCTCATCCTCATGGCTAACATCATATATGCCTCTAGACAATAAAACTGTCAGGTAGGGGCCATTATTCCCTCATTTTTTCAGTTGTGTTCAATTGTGTGTGACCCCACTGGGGGTTTTCCTGAAGGTATTGGAGTGAGGAAATGGCAAACCACTTCAGCATCTTTGCCGAGAAAACCCCCAATGAGGTTACAAAGAGTCAGACATGACTGAACAGCCACGGTGTGCCAGGCGGTGTTTGGGGGGTTTAGGGGAACTTCTGCTGGGAGGCTTGCGGAGCCTTTTTGGGCTGCTCACCCACCTTTGGTGTTCACCTTCACCCATCTCTTCCTATTTTGACTTGGAATATCTTTTTCCTTCTCTCTGTCTCTATCTCTGTATGCCTCTATCTTTTTCTCTGTCTCTGTCTCCCTCTCCTTTTCTTCTCTCTGTGTGTCTCTCTCTTTTTCCTTTCTCTCTCTCTCTCTCTTTTTCTCCCTTTCCCCCCTTCTTCCCCCCCCCCCCTCTCTTCTCTCTGTCCACTTGGACTTTGAGGACTCTGGAAGAGAAGGTGAGGCTGATGATAATTCTGTCTCCCTTAAACCCAGTTCATTCTCGAGACAAGACATCTCCCTGTGATTTCAGTGGTCTTCTTCAAAATGAAGGATGAATAACAGCAAATTATGTGTCAGGCACTGGAATACAGAGGAAGGCAAAAGAGTCCCTGCCTTCTTGGAGGTCACCCCCTAATAAGGGGTGCTTAGGACACCTTAGCTTAGGACAAATAAGATCCAGACAGGATATGTTGGAGATAGCCAACAGAGGGAAGGCACTAGCCTGCAGGGAGATCATTATGGGGTCTTGGAGGAGCTGGGTCTTCAGGTGAGACTTGAAGGGAGCCAAAAGTGGGGTGGCATTCTAGGAATGGGGGGGCTTTGTTTGCCAGGGTGAAGAAGGCAGGTGGTTATAAAGATACAATGGCAAGGAAGAAGCATTCCAAACTATTCACAGATTGCTTCCACCTCGCCATTGGGCCAGAACCTTTAAACTGCTGATTAATCCCCCAAAACCTTTCTTCCCCTTTTCAGAACACACACAGTTACCAAAACCCTTTGGTATCATCTCATTTCACCCTCAACCCTGGCAGATTGAGACTAGTTTGGAGCTTGTTTTATTTTTGTTCAGGTTCTGGGAAACTGCCTCCCATAATGCTGCAATAGTTAAGTGACTGAGGGTCGATCCAGGAATATTATCCCAGGATTAGGATAATAATTATTTTAGTACCTTCCTCACAGGGTTATTGTGAGGATCCAGTCAGATAATACAGGGCATTTAGAAAAGCCTATAACATTTCAAAGCTAAAATTTCAAGGAGGAGGGAGGGAGAGACAGAGATTCAGAGAGACACAGAGATAAAAAGACACACAGATGGAGAGAGAAGGGAGACAGAGACAAAGAGGCAAAGAGACAGAGATAGAAAGACAGAAGAAGACAGAGGCAGAGAAACAAAGAGACACAGAGAGAAAGAGACAGAGAGAAGGGGGCGAGAAAGGAGACAGAGGAGAAGAGAAAGAGAAGGAGAGAGGCTGGGGAAAGAGAGATAGATAGAGATAGGGAGACAGAAACGGAGAGAGATAGAGACAGATGGAGAGACAGAGAAGTGGATGAGGAGTAAGGGGGAAGAGAGGCACAGAGAGAGAAATACCGAGACAGAGAAGTAGAGGGAGTTAAGGGGAAGGGAGAGGAGAGGGAAGGGAGGTTTCTGCAAACTGACATAGTCACTCATGCCCTCTGAAATTATTTCCTGAGCCTTAAGATAGTTTCAGGGAACATTTTTTAGGAATCTTGGAGGAAAAGCTATCTTAAAATACAGCAAGGATTGACATTTTAAAACAGAGCCACCATATATCCCTTGTCCATTCACAGGTTTTTCCTCTAGAATCCCAACTAAATATTTTAATCAAGTGGAAGTGGGGTGTGCCATTTCCCCTGAGGTGGATCTGTGTCCAATCCCTCCTAGTGATAAAGGGAGGAGATTGTCTTTACATGAGTCAACATCCTGATCACAAGGCTGGGTGGAGGAAGGCTAAGTTCTTACGTCCTCTTTGAGAAGTTCCTATCACCCTTATCCCAGTCTCCTAATGAAAAACCTTTTGCCCTTTGTCTTGGACTTGTCCCACCCAGGAGCTTTCCCTTGATGCCTGTAAAGAGATCTAAGGAAGAAATTTTATTTCTTAATATTTTTAGAGAAACTAAAAAGATTTTTAAAAATGCTTCTGTGACAAATGAATCAGGATTTGAACTCATGATTTGCTATGCTAATGAAGAAGGTGATAGTGTTTGAGGAGACAGAGAAGCCAGACATTTAAATAATGTGGATGTTATATGGTTGAATTAGGGACATCTAGGCAGCCCAGTAGATAGAGCCTCAAGAAGATCCAAGTTCAAAATGGCCCCCAGAGTTATATTTACTAGTTATACTATCCTGGGCAAGTCACTTAATCCCATTTGCCTCAGTTTCCCCATCTATTAAAGTGTTGTGCCAAAGTTCCCTTTTTAATGTCCTGACCCAGTTTCTCCAATTGTCCTATTTATTCTGCCTCAGGTTATAACCTTTCCCTCTTAATGTTTGATGAGGTAAAAGTCTACCTCAGTTGCTATAATCATTCCCTCTTAAATGGTTGATGAGATGAAGGTTTTATATCTTTAGGTTATAGACATTCCTTCTTAATGTTTGACAGGATAAAGGTTTATCCATTTTAGATGTCATTAGAACATCAGTAACCTCCCTCCATTGTGTCATCCTAGGGGCCTCCCCCACCATTAGGTTATCCCCACCTAGGTACCTCCCCATTATGTCACTGTTCTTGTTATCCTATAAAAAAGCTTGATGTCCCAATATTCAGGGCTGGATTCTTTGAGATGATACGTCTGATCCATCTAGTCCCAGTATTTCTCTCTATTTAATAAACTATTGAATTGTTCTCTAATCTCTGTCTTGCTCAGTTTCTTTGGCATTATAAAAGGAGCTGGAGAAAGCACCACTTCAGTATCTTTGCCACGAAAACCCCAGAAGGGGTCATGATGACTTAGATACAACTGAACGATAATAACATTATACATAATGTAATATTCACAATAATACAAAATGGAGAGCTTGAGATATTGCCTTAAATTCACAAAGCTCTATTTTGTACCCCTTTTCTTTTCTCCTCACAACAGCTCTATGAGGGAGGAACTCCCAAGTATTATTTCAGTTTTATAGATGAGGAAAGGTATATGTGATATCACACTTATTTCTGTATCTAGTCCTCTCTTCCCCCCAATCCATGGAGCACTCCCTAACAATAACTAACAATAGCTTGCATTTATATAGCACATTAAGGGTTGCAAAACCTTTTAAGATACCTCATTTGATCCTTTAAACTACCCAGGAAAGTAGGTACTCTTGGTATCCCCATTTTCCAGATGAGGAAACTGAGGCTGACTAAAGTGAAGAGATTTGTAAGGGGTTGAACGCGGGTCTTCTTGACTCCAGAGGACAAGGATAGACTGTCCCCTTTCCTCTGTTCTTTGCATTTGCTTTGTTACCTTTACTGATTATAAGAGTTTACTGATTCCATTGACCTCACTCTGCATCATCAGCTTAGGTCATCCTCCGTCTGGTTCTTTGAATTTTCCCGTTATCTCTTAGGATGCAAGAACATTCCATTATATCCATCTGCCTGGTTAGATTTTTATTTCAATTTTATTTCATTTTCAAATGAAAATCTGGCTGCTCTCCCGCCTTCCCCCAGTCCCTACTGGGAAGAAATTGAGTTAGAACAGAACAACACAAATCCCCCCATCAGCCTCCTCCAATTGTCTCTGCACATACACGAGTCCATCTCTTTTCTCTTTTTCCTCCCCCTTTTTATTGTTATTTTATTATAGCTTTTTATTTATAAAACATATGCATGGGTAATTTTTCAACACTGACCCATGCAAAGCCTTCTGTTCCAAATTATCCCCTTCTTCCTCCCCACCCTCTCCCCTAGATGGCAGGTAGTTCCATACATTAAATATGTTAAAATATACATTACATCCAATATATGTATACATATTTATACAGTTATCTTGCTACGCTATCTCTTCTCTGTAAAGAGAAGGGGGCTGTTTCTATGAGTTCTTCTGGCTGCTCATTGTATGATCTGGGAACCCCAACTGACTCAGCCATTCCCCGGTTGGTAGGCGTCTACTTTTGTTCTTCAGATCATTTCATTTCCTTTTTTGGAATCAATCAGGCTACTAAGGGTCTGAAGCTAGATTTGAACTCGGGTCCCCTTGACTCCAAGAGGTGCTCTACCCACTGTGCCAGCTGGCTGCCCCCTCCTCAGAGCTTTTTCTTCAGACAGGTGCTTACTTGGCAAGGTAGGAAAGGGATGGGCCATGGAGACTGGATGGAGCCAGAAGACCTGGGTTCAGGTGTTACCTCTGACTATATGGGCTGCGATCACAACTTCTCAATTCCCAATCTATGAGAGGTTAGATTAGAAATTGTCCTACACATCAGCCTTATACTCCTTAATCACAGATTTGGTAAATAAATCACTCTTAAGCATTTATTAAGCACCTACTGATAAAATGTTAGGTATAGTAAATAAACCACATACAAGCATTTATTAAGTACCTACTGTTGAAATGATAGGTGGAGTGAAGTAACCACTCCCAGGACTGGTGAATAATGACAAGCATTAATTAAGCATCTACTGATGAAATGACCACTCACTAGCATTTATTAAGCACCTACTGGTGAAGTCACAGATGTAGTAAATAAATGACTCACAAGCATTGATTAAATGTTTGCTTTATGATGAGTCCTTGCCCTGGGGATAAAAATACAAACAGTGAAACAATCCTTACATTTTAATGAGATAGACAGCAAATATATAAATATATTTAGAATAAATAAGAAGATAAATGCAAATTAATGGATAGCAGGCATTTTGGGAGGGAGGACACTAACAGTTGGGAGATAAGAGAGTGGAGGGAAGGAGAAGAGGACATTCTAGGCATGGAGGACAGACAGTACCAAGATATAGGACGGGAAATACATGCTAGGCCACGTGCTGATCTCAGTCTCTACCCTCTGAGGAGCTGACATTTTACTGGAGGACACATGCACAAATATGCAAAGTCCATCCTGATTGACAGAGTACTCGCAAGGTTTATTAAAAGCATCTACTTTGTGCTAGACGGTTGGCTAGTTAAGTACTGGGGATACAGAAACACAAATGAAACTATCTCTGCCTGAGAAGTCAGGAAGAGCGGGATCACCTCCTTTTTGGGTGTTCTCACCTCTCTTCCTGAGAAGTCAGAGAGGGGTGACCACCTGTGTTCTAAAACAAAAAGATGTAGAGGGTGGAACTTTTTTTTCCCCACCCTTTACACCTGCCCTCAAGAAGCTTATAGTTCTAGTGCGGTGAGACAACAATATAGATGTGTGCAAATTCATAGAAGTAGTTTTAAGAGAGGAAAGAGGAAAAAGCCCAGGAACCTCTCCTGGAGGAGGTAGCAGCGCCTGAGCCAGGTACCAAGCTTGAAGGAAGCTGGGAACTGGGAGAGAATGCCAGGAGGACCTGGGGTACAGCCTGTTCTGTACCTACCCGGCCCTTCCCCACCCAGGCAACATCTCATCCTCGAGACAATAGGATTGGCCAGCTTGGGTGATCAGATTGGGTATTTTTATACATCTGTTTTGGGGAGAATGGATCAGGAACTTCCCAGCTAGGGACGGTTAGCAGAAGAGGACCACAGCAATGGGTAAACTTTCTTTTGTACCTCAGATGGTCCAGGGAGAAAGTATCCAATACCTTCCCCTCTTCCACCATTTCCTATAAACTAAATCCTGGGCAGCAGATTGATGAAGTAATGGGAGTGACAGCCTCTGGGTCAGGAGACCTTGCTTCAAATTCTATCTCTTAACACATGAGCTGTGTGATCCTGGACCTTACCCTCCCCGTGCCCGGGACACTGAGGTTCTAAGTTACCTGACCTGTATTAGTGGAAGGAATTACCACTTCAGGAATGAATTAGTTCCCCCTACTGATGAAGTCGCAGGTCTGCACCAAGTTTAATTCTAAATTTTCCAGGTATCCTGCTTGTCAGTGGGATTTCGAATTGTGGGTTTTTTAAAATATGTGTCCCTTCCAGAGTTGTCCTGAGGGTCCAGTGAGAGAATATTTGGCACATTGTGAGCACTATATAAATGCCATCTATCATCATCATCATCATTATTTCTTTAATCCACCAGCCCCACTCTGGGGAATGAAGGCACTCCTTTTTGGACACACTGGGCATTCAGAGGTGATCAGAGATTCAGGCATTGTAACGACAAGATGTCCTCCATATATCTCCAGATAACAATTATAATTTGAGTTAGAATTTATATTAATGTTATAAGGTTTGCAAAGCACTTTATATATATGAACTCATCATATCCTCTCAGCATTCCTGGGAGGTAGATGCTATTATTATCCCCACTTTACAGGTGAGAACACTGAGTCCAAGGGAAGTTAAATGACCACACCTAGTAGCTGAGGCAGGCTTCAAAATGAGGTTTTTTTGAGTCCAGTCTCAATTCTGACCTAATGAGCTGCCACTTAACAGCCTCTAGATATAAGCAGTGATGAAAGATTACCGCCAGTTGGAGAGGAAGTATGATGCCCATTGTGCAGATGAAGAAACTGAAATTCAACATCAGACACTAATGCATTGTTGGCGAAGTTGTGAAATAATCCAACTATTCTGGAGAGCAATCTGGAACTCTGCCCAAAGGGCTGTCAAACTGTGCATCCCTTTGACCCATCAGTGCCATTACTGAGTTTGTATTCCAAGGAAATCATAAAGGAGGAAAAAAGGACCCACATGTGCAAACATGTTTGTAGCAGCTCTTTTTGTGGTGGCGAAGAATTGGAAAAAGAGTGAATGCCCATCTGTTGGGGAATGGCTGAATAAGTTGTGGTACCCGAAGATAATGGAATATTATTGTTCTATAAAAAATAATGAACAAGCTGATTATAGAAAATTATGGAAAGATTTACATGAACTGATGCTGAGCGAAACAAGCAGAACCAGGAATACTGACACAAAGACAGCAAGAATGTTTACCAGATATACATCGTATACAATAACAGCAAGAATGTTTACCAGGAATACATTGTATACAATAACAGCAAGAGAGTTTGATAATCAACTATGAAAGACTTGGTTCTTCTCAGTGGTTCACTGAACTAAAGCAATCCCAATAGACTTTGGACAGAAAATGCAGAAAATTTCTGCATCCAGAAAAAGAACTATGGAGACTGAATGTAAATCAACACATACTATGTTCACTTCTTTTTGCTGGTTTTTTTCCCTTCCAAGGTTTTTCCCTTTTGCTCTGATTTTTCTCTCCCAACAGAATTCATAAAACAATGTATTAAAAATAAATACACTGAGAAAAAAAATCAGTCATTCCGTCAGGATCATAGATTTAGAACTGGAAGGGATGTTAGATGTCCAACCGGCCCAACCTATAATGAGATTTATGTTTGTTGATGTCTTAAGCCACTTAATTTCTGCCTGCCTCAGTTTTCTAATCTGTAAAATGGTTATAATACTAGGGCTGTTGTGAGTCTCAAATGAGATAATGTTTGTAAGGTTTTTTAGCAAACTTTAAACTGCTACATAATTGCTAGCTATTTTTATTGCTGCTGTTATTATTAGCTTCATGGTAATAATAATATATCTCTTTTCTGGGTATGAGGTGAGGGGAAACTCTCTGGCTTGTTTTAATTTCCATTTCTTGTAATTTGGCGCAGTCTTAGTGGTATTGTCCTGCTTTTGTAAACTATGTGTCAATATGAAACTTGGTCATGGGGTTTTAAAAACAAATCAGTGATTAAGCTGTGATTCAGAGTACAGAAGGAGGCCTCAGATATTTCCCATGGCTCTCATCTCTTGATTGAAGTACTCCCCAAGAATGATGCCTCAGGAGGACTTTCTTTTCTTAAAAAAAAAAGTTTAATGTTTTTTTATTTCATATCACTTTCATTTCCCAATATGTTCCTCCTTTCCCTTAAGGGAAACTATTGCTTGAAAACTATCTTTGCATATATTTGGAAAAATAAAACACTATTCAAATAAAAATAAATAAATTTGCTAAGGGAATCCATTGCTTTTAACAAAGAATAAAAAGAAAGAGGAGAGGAAAAAGGCAGTTGAGCAGACCCAACCAAATACAAAGTACATGCTTGCCAAAATGTTCCACAGCCAGAGCTCACTGCTAAAAAGAAGGAAGGGAACTAAATTCTCATCTCTTTTCTGAGGGGCCAGACTTGGCCGTGCAATTACCCAGGGTTCAGTTTTTTTTTTTTTTTAATTTGTGGATTTGAATTTCTTTAAGCATCTTCATCTTCTGTATGTTATATAATCTTGAGGAATTAACAGGATATGAGTCCTGTGGGAGGTCCATGCCTCCCAACCAAAGTCTGATCATGTTTGGGAATCACCACATCCTAGCCACAAGGCAGGAAAGACCTGTTTGATCTGCAGAATGGATGCATCTGGTCCTGACAGGACCATCAGGGAGACAACTGTTGCCTGGCAACTCCTTCCCTGAGTACCAGAAGCAAGTTGTACCAGGGAAAGGTCCCAGAGGAGCAGCTGGCCTTTGGAGTGGCTACTGTATCCCTCGGCACACAAACTTTCCTCTCCATTGCTAAGGCAGAATGGGCCCCGGGATGAGAGATGGCTTAAACAAATTTCCTCGCCCATATTTCTCTTCTATATTTTTGAAATTTCTTTCTTTTCTTTTTTTTTATTAAACACCAGAGACAGTTTCTAAAATACCTCCAATCTCTTTGGGCTCTTCTTAGTAACTAAGAAACAGTTGAGCAAAATCAGTGTAACAAAAGTGTCTGACACTGAATGTATGAATGTATTGTTCTGCACCTGTGGTCCCCTACTTCTTCTTCTTTTTTTTTTTTTTTTTTTGGTGAGACATTTGGAGTTAAATGACTTGTCTAAGATCACACTGCTAGTAAGTGTCCTCCCAACTCTGGAACTGATGCTCTAACTACTGTACCAACTAACTGCCCCTTCACATCTTGACAAAGAAGAGAGAGATTTGTCATTATTCTCCAAGTTCTAGAGGAGACATTGTAGTAAATTAAAATACAGCCGAGTTGTTTTTGCTCTTATGATGGTAGATATTATGTGAATTATTCTCTTGGTTCATGAGCGTCTACTCATATTTGTCTCAGTTCCTCATATTTTTGTCTTGTCTTGTCTTTGAGGGATTCATGACAAAGGCAGGGTTGTCCGGTAGGTAGAGCCCTGGACTTGGAATCAGGACTCCTCTCTGACACTTGACAGTGATCTTGGACAAAACATTTGTCTATAAAATAAGAGGCTTGGATGCAATGACCTCTAAGGTCCCTTGCATCATGATCCAGTGGTTTCACCAGTAAGGAGTGCGCATCGAGGAAATTCTGCCAATATAAATGTGCAATTGTTTTGCAATATTTAGAGGCATTGAGAAGTTAAGGGATTTGCCCAGGATTGTTATTCAGCCCAGTATAGGCAGTCAAGTGATCCTGCAGATAAAGCACTGAGCTTAGAATCAGCAAGCTATGAGTTCAAATCCAACCTCAGACTCTTACTAGCTGTGTGATCCTGAACAAGTCACTTAAACCTATCTGCCTCAGTTTCTTTCACATGAGCTAGAGAAGGAGATGGCAACTAACTACATATCTTTGCCAAGCAAACCTCAGATGGGATCATGAGGAGTCAAATGTGACTCAAATGACTGACCAACAACAACGTGAAGTCATATTCACTTGCCAGATTTCTTTCCAACTATCAATCAATGGATACTCACATTGTTTCCACTTGTTTTGCTAACACAACAATTGCTGCTGTGAATACAAAGAGTCTTTTTTTCCCCATCTTTGAATTAATTCCTTGGACAGTATGCCCAGGAGGGAATTCCCTGGGTAGGAGGTGCCCATCCCCATATTTCCTAAGGAACTCAAAGCACTTTTTATACACCTGGACACACGCCCAGCCACCAGGCTTTCTCCTGGCACAGGATTTACCGACTATGTGACCCTGAACAAATTACATCCCTTCTCTGATCCTCAGCTTCCACATCTATGAAATGAGACCATTGGGCCAAATGAACTTTAAGATCCCTCCTGATGTTAGATTGATAAATCCAAGTTATTCCCTTTTTCTGGGCTCACTCAGTTTTTTCATCTGTCAAATGAGTGGGTAGGATTTAATACTCTCCAGGGTTCCTTCTAGGTCCCTAATCTAGAATCCTTGGTTCCTTTGAGCTAAGAGAGGGAGGAGACCAACCCTCAAGTTTTCAGCCTGTGTGAAAGCGAGGTGTTCCCCACCCCACCTCAACTGTGAGCAGGGGCCAGGGAGTAACAGAGCATTCTTCATACTCCACAGATGCTGTTATGGGAACCCCAGACTGGAGGAGTTCCTAGTTTGAGCCCCAGGACTGGTGTGAGTGGGAGGGGAACGGAGGGCAGAGGCCCAAACCAGAGGCTGCCGGGAAGTCCCTCACTGAGAGTGGGACTGGCCCAGATTACAATGCTCTGAGTCAGGCCAGCAGCCAGGGCAGCCACGGGATGGAGAGTGGTCAGCTGACAGCCTCCTCCCAGAGAAGCTGGACAGAACTCTGGGAAAAGAGCTGCCAGGACATGGGGGCAGGGAAAGCTCCAGAGCAGATTTTGGTTTTATCCACTCCTGTGGATATGTCACTCTTGTGATTTCTCTCCTGGATGAGGAAAGCCCTCCGCCAAAGAAGATTTTAACTCTTCCCCAATTAATTGTTTTCCAATATGTAATAATCAATATATTAATTAGGCTAGCCTGTAATCAATAAATTGATGGTCAGTGGTTTGTTCTGGTAAACAAATATGCCAAGGGAGACTCAGAAATGCCTTAAATCGGTGTGACTTGTGACTCCCTGGACAACCATATTTGATGAACATTTAATGAAGAGGATCCTCTTCCTCAGTTTCAAGATTTAGAAGTAGATTGAGAGGTTGTGGCTTGTCCAAGGTCATATAGCTAGAGAGTCATAGGCTGTACTTTCTTTCTTTCTGACTTTGAGGTCAGCTTTATATCATATCTATTATGTCTCAATATGAATACTAATATTCATGTTAATAATATTGATTATGGGCTAAATTAATGTCATTAATTAAAACAATAATTGATGTTTAGAAAGAATCCTGCCCTTACTCCACCATGGCTCATAAAATCATAAATTTAGTGCTGGAAGAAGCCTCAGAGACTATTTTACAGATTAGGAAACTGAGACCCATTATAACACATTTTGGATTTTTTTCCCCTGCTGTAGGAGCACCCCGTAAGGGATTTCCTCTCATCAATGTGGATTGCCATCTTAAATGGCAGGCCTAGGATCACATAAAGAGCAGGGATCCAGCTCGAACCCTGATGGGCTGGTTCCATATTGCTGTTTAAGAGCCAGGATGAAGGAAGGGCAGTTTAAGTAAGAGAAACCTGGATAGTTTTTGTCCTGGAGGTAAGACCTCATTAATTCAAAGGATTGTGATGATCTCATGGTGAACACTCCCTTCACTGGAACAGATTGCAGCCCAGCTGTACTTTTTCATCCCTTAAGATTCATATTCTTGTCTTTCCACTAATCCTCAGTGTCTGATTCTTTTCATATTTTGGAGCTTCCAGTGCAATTTTTGTATTATCCATCTTGTTATCTCTTATTCTCCCTCAATATATATTTAAAGGAACCTGGACTACAAAGTTTAAAAAAAAAAAAAAAAAAGGCAGTTCTCTAAATCATAGGTTCATATACTTTCTGAACTAGTGGCCAAATCTGTCAGATTCTACTGAAGCCTGGCCCACATCTCTCTCACACATTTCTGCGAGAACAGCACGGAAGATTCCATCGCAGGCTCTGCTAAAAATCCAGGTGGCCTCTATCTCCAGCATCTCTCTCCAAGCTACCAGTGGAGTGACCCTGGTAGACAAAGAAATAAAGTCAGTCTGGCGTAGCCTGTTCTAGCCAAAGGCCCTCTGGGATCACCGTGTTCTTTTCAAGAGGTTCACCCGCCATCTCTTTAATAATAGATTCTAAAATTTTGCCAGGGATCAACGTCATTGGCTGATAGGTTATAGATTTCATTCTGTTCTTTTTTCCTAAATTGGGACCACATGTGCCCTTCTCTAAACCGGTAGCAGGTCTCATTGGCCATGAACTTTCACACGTTCTTTCCTGGGGTTTAGCAATCCCATGCTCAGGTAGCATATATTCTAATGAATAATATAATAAAGCCAAGGTTAGCTTGGTGGTGCTATTGTGCACAGAGAGCACCGGGTCTGGAATCGGGAAGATCTGAATTCAAATCCAACCTCAGATATTTAGTGGTGATATGACCCTGGGCAAGTCACTTAATCCTGTGTGCCTCAGTTTCCTCATCTGTAAAATGAGCTATAAATAGCAAACTACTTCAGTATTTTTGTCAAGAAAACCTCAGTTGGGACCACAGAGAATCAGATACAGCTGAAAATTGTTGAACAACATAATAAGCCCACATATATGAACACAAGGAAATACCCAATAATAATGTAAGAAGGGAACCAGATTTAATTTAATAATTAAATTAAATATTTTATTAATCTGAAATGAATTAAGTATTTAATGGGGTAGAATGGGGAGTGGAAAGGAGGTGGAAAATGGGGAAGACAGAGTAGGGGCTATCTGAGCTAAGCCTTGAAGAAGAGAGAGACTCTTTTTTTTTTTCTTTAGGTTTTATTAAAATACAAGTTTTTTTTTTTTTTTAAGTACACATTCCACTCAATACCAGTTTTTTCTTTCTTTTTCTTTCTTTCCTTCTTTCTTTCTTTTCTTCTTTCTCTCTTTCTCTTTATTTCTTTCTTTCTCTCTCTGTCTCTCTCCTTTCTTTCTTTCTCTCTCTGTCTCTCTTTCCTTCTTTCTCTCTCTCTCTTCTTTCTTTCTTTCTTTCTGCCTTTCTTTCTCTTTCCTTCTTTCCTTCCTTCCTTCCTTCCTTCCTTCCTTCCTTCCTTCCTTTCTTTCTTTCGGGGTTAAGTGACCCCAAGTGACTTGGGTTAAGCCCAAAGTCACAAAGTGTTAAGTGTCTGAATCCAGATTTGAACTCAGGTCCTCCTGACTTCAGGGCTGGTGCTCTATCTGCTGCACACCTAGCTGCTCTCTATTTTCTTTTTAAAATGTTTTTTCCTACTTAATAGTATTCTTTTTTTCCCAATTACATGTAAAGATAGCTTTCAACATCCATTTTTGTAAGATTTTGAATTCAAAATTTTTTCTCCTTCCCTTCCTTCCCACCTCTTTCCCCAAGGCAGTAAGCAATCTGATACAGGGTATACATGTATAATCATGTTAAACATATTTCCATATTATTCATGTTGTGAAAGAAAAATCAGGACAAAATAGAAATAAGACAAGAAAGAAAATTTTTTAAAAAGGGGAAAATATTGTGCTTTGATCCACATTCAGTCTCCTTAATTCTCTCTCTGGCGTGGATGTCATTTGCATCCCAAGTCTCTTGGAATTGTCTTGGATCACTGCTCTGCTGGGAAGAGCCAGGCCCATTGTAGCTGATCATTATATAAGAGATTTGTATTTTCTCTTGGAGGGCAGGCGTACTCGCCAGCAGTAAATGGATGGAGCCAAATCCTGATCAACAATTACCATGACTCTTGTGGTCATAGGTCACAGGTCTGTAAGGGACCTTAGGAGTTGTGTCCCTCAGCCTTTTGTTTTTAATTTTACAGGTGGGGAAACTGAAACCCACAGAGATTTTTCTGGGGCAAATCAGATATGGGGCTTCAGATGCAGGATTTGAATTCATGGTTCCTGATTTCTTTCCACATCACATGAAGTCAAAGTTGATAAAGCACATGCTTGGCCCAGTGCCCCTGAGAGACAGGTGCTGATTGGTGCATGTGCTCACTGCATCTAAACATATTTCCATATTCATCTGTGACCCCTATTTTATAGATGAGGACACTGTGTCCCAGGCACCCGGCCGCTAAAAGTCTGAGGCTTTATTTGACCTTCCTGACTGCAAGCCTACCAACTTTTTTTTTTTTTAAGTATTCTTGGTACAGAAGTAGAAGGCTTTTATATAATCTACAAGTAATATTTTTCATTTTTTCCTCCAGAAATATCCTTTAATCCATATATTTTCCTCATCTTCATCTTTTCCCAAACTTTGTACTGAAATCACCAAGTACCAAGTACTATGTTGGTTTGGCTTATTGAAGATCATGGCTTCGGTGAAGGGGAAGGGAAAAAAATTAAGCATTTATTAGGTATCTATTGTGTGCCAGAAATTACGCTAATCATTTTACAAAAACTGTCTCATTTGATCAAGGTAGGTGCTAGAATATCCCCACTTTACAGAGGAGAAAACTGGGATCCTGGGAGATTGTGTTAGGCCAGGTTACATGGGGAATAGTGGCAGAGTGAGAATTCAGACTCGGGTCCTCTGTTTCACTGCTGGCATTCCAGGCACAAACCACACCGCTTCCTTTTACAAGGGGAGCACTTGGCAGATTCACAGAAATAGAAAATTCTTGCAGCAAACTTCCTGTCTCTAACAGTTCAGAGCTCGTGTACTTTGGGCTGGGATCCTGGAGCAACCTATTGTTCTTTGCTAGCCCCATGATTTGAACTGGAACCTCCCAGGCCCTGGGCATCCCCAGCCAAGCCTAATGGCATTATCCCAAGTTGGCAGCAAGGCTGGACCTTGCTGGAGAGAGAAGCTCCATTTGTTATAGGGGATGAATGGCTGGCTCCATTCTAGGAACCAGTGTTTAGGGGGTCAGGGGGATTTATCTTCACAACCACTGGCGGTGGTCACCAGGAGACCCAGAAGAAGATCTTTGCTGGGTCTGAGGGGCCAATTGGCTGGAATCCCGCTCTCTCCATCAGTCTTCTGGGCCCCCTGAACAATGGAGAGGCTCAGATGTAGCCAGGAAGAGCAGGAGAAACTCAAGGGGTGCTGGGAGGGTACTCCCTTACCCCAGGACCTTTCTTTGGGGAGTCCCTGTCCTTGTATCTTCTGGCATAGTACGGGAGGACTCGAGATGCTTTCATCAGCCTCCTTGTGTTTCCACCCGGTGTTGATTCAGGTGGATCCCCATGAGTCAGCATCTCTTCTGGCAACCCTGCCCCTTCCACCCCCACCCCACCTGGTTGAGCAGGTTCACAAACCTGGCCCGCACCCAGCTCCCTGCCTGGATCAAGCCTTCTTTCCCTCTGGTAGACACAGCCACCCACGATCTCTTGAGTTGTCCCCTGTTGAAAAGAACCAACTCATCTGACATCATTAACCCTGCAGCATCCCTGCCACCCCAGTTACCTATAGCAAGACAAGGACTTGGAACAGATCTCTTCACTCCACCATCCTCCTTGTTGCTCAGAGCCTTTGGGTGTTTCAGGGCATGGGTCGTGCAGGACAGATAAAGCAGCCCCCTGCCCTTCAGGAACGTACAAATCTCAGATCAGCAACTGATGCAAAGTGGAATAAACATCATCCCATTTCTGCAGCAATTATTGTTTGCAATTTTTTAAATTTTGAATTTGACAGGCATTTTTATATGCAATGAAGAAGAAAGGGGGAATTGTATGTGAGATAAGAAATCTGTTATCTATAACTTGTATTTTTATTTTTTAATTATTATTATTATTATAGCTTTTTATTTACAAAGCATATGCATGGGTAATTTTTCAACATTGACCTTTGCAAAAACTTCTGTTCCAAATTTTCTCTTCTTTCCCCCACCCCCTCCCCTAGATGGCAGGTAGTCCCATACATGTTAAATATGTATAACTTGTATTTTTAAAAGCACATAATAAAGTCAACACTAGTTCCAACTGTCCTGCTTAATGTCTCCCTCTGAACTTTTTTCTTCTATGTGTATTTTTTAAATGTTTCATTGATAGTCTTTCCTTTTTCCTCCTCCTGTTTTTTTTTTCTTTTCCTTCTCCTCTTCCTTCTTTTTCTCCTCCTCTATCTTCCTCTCTTCTTCCTTCTTCCATCTCTTCATTTTATAAGTGGAAGTATTATTTTTGAGCCATTTCAGTCATGTCCAACTCTCTGTGACCCTATTTGGAGTTTCTTGGGAAAGACACTGTACTGATTTACCATTTCCTTCTCCAGCTCATTTACCAATGAGGAAACTGAGGTAAACAAGGTCAGTGACTTGTTTAGGGTCACATAGACAGACTATTATGTGTATGAGGTTATATTTGAACTCAGATATTCCTGACTCTGGACCTGATGCTTTTTGCAGGATGGCTTTACCTAGCAGCCCCATAAGTGGTAGTATAGAGTAGTAGCTAGAAAACTGGCTTTACTCCAAAAGACCTAGAACTGGCTTTGTACTCCAGAGGTACTTCAGTACCTAGGTCAGCAATTCTCAAAGTATGGATGGTCCTTATGGTCCCTGAGACTCTTTCTGCAGTGGGTCCGTGAAGTGAAGATGTTTTAATTTCTAATTTAGTAAATATTGATATAATATACATAAATAACAGCTCTTAGGAAGACCCTCAATTTTTAAGAGTATAAAGTCATCCTGAGACCAAAAAGTTTGAGAAGGCAACTCTACGACTCTTAATTTATAAAATACAATTTATGTTGGAAGAAAGTATTTCCTTATCCAGCATTCTCTATCTCAGTGAAGTCAGAGGTTCAAGCCCTATGCTTATCGTTGGCTTTTTATCCCCCTGTTTTTCTCTCCTTTGTAAAATGACCTTCCTATTGTAACAAATAAACATAAATCCAATAAAACAAATGTATGTATTGACTGTATTCAAAATATGTTTTATTCTGTACCATTATTAGTCAAGATGCTTCATCATAGGTCCTCTGAACTCTAGCATTTTTAAACATTTAATTTCATTTAGTATTATTTTATATTTATTTAATGCAATTTTATTAACAACATATTATATATAATAAATAATGCATGTTATTTATTTATTTTTTTATTTGAGCCTTGGTCTCTCCATTTGGGGAGTCCTACCTGGGCCTGAAGTATATGGACCACTCACAAGGCCCAATATCAATGCTGATTGGTATGGAAGTTTTAACCTGCTCTCCTGCCTCTCCTAAGACAGGCTGTTGAGCCTTTGCTTCCATCACAACTCCCAAACTCAAGAGACCTACCAGTCTTGGTCTCCCCCTAAGTAGTAGGAATTACACCATGCTCAACCATCTATAGTATATGGAGTTCTTCCTTTGATTGCATCAGTGGGTTTCATTTTTCCTACCACTAGGAACAATTGAGATCTGGCTGAATCAGTCTCCAGAATATTAGATGTGTTGACACTGAGTAAAAGACTTTGCTGTTGTAAAGTTGGATGGGATGTCTTGAATCTAGGGATGTCTCACTTGGAGAAGAGAAGGTTTAGTGGGGCTCCAGCAGCTCTCCCAGCATTCAAAGGGCTTCATGTGGAAAATGTATTAATTTATGCTTCAAAGGGATGTAGAAAGGAGGCGCTCTGAAGACAGGGATTGTCTCTTTTGGGGATGGATGTGATCCCAGGCCCTAACACTGCTTCATAAAAGCTTTTTGAGAAAATGATTGATGTCATAGTGGAGATTCCCATTCAGGAGACAAGATGAACATCTTGTTCCTCAGTAACAGCATCTCTGTTATTCATAGCTAATTCTAGGCTTTTGTCTTTGTTTTGTTTTGCTTTCTCCAGTTGCAGAGTTATTTTGCTGCCTGTGAAGATGAGACCCCGGCCATCCGAAACCATGATAAGGTCCTGCAGCGTCTCTGTGAGCATTTGGACCACGCTCTGCTTTATGGGTAAGGCAGCCGGCGTTTGGGTCATTTGGGTCTGTGAGGTATGAAGGGACAGGCAAGGTGGAGAAGGAGGAGCTGCCTCCAGAAAGAACTCCTGGGCAGTGTCTGTCAAGCGTCATTGTTCCCATGGGAAGGTTTGGGAAGGACATATGAACCCTTTGCCTTCCTGCACTTATCTCGGTGAAATGCCTTTGAGGGCAAAGCTAAAGAAAGGACTGGGGGAGGTGTGGGTATCTAAGATGGCATGATGGCATTCGGGGATTCTCTGGCCTCTTCAGCAAGAATTGCTTTGTCATATTACATTTTTATTGAGATGATAAATAAACAATAAAAATAAATAATAATAAAAGATAGTAATGAAAAAGGAAAAGAGGGAGGCAGGAAAGAAGGAAGGAGGGAAGAAAAGAGGAAATGAGGGAAGGCAAGGAAAGAAAGAGGGAAGGAAGGAGGGAAGGAAAGGGGAGAGCAAAGAAAGGAAGGAAAGAGGGAAAGAAGAAAGGAAAGGAAGGAAGGAAGGAAAGAGAAAAAGAAGGGAGGGAGGAAAGAAAGGGGGGAAGGAAGGAAATGTTACTGAGTTGGAGTACCTAGGTTTGAATCCCAGCTCTGCCCTTTAGAGCTTATAATACTTTTTTGTATGTGTGTGTATGTTTTAATACCTTTGTCATTTTAAAATATACTCGCCCTCCCTTTTCATAAATAGAAACACTTAAGCAAAGTTAGTCAGCAAAATGTTTGCATCTGGTACCATATGCAACACTCTGCTCCCATGGTCCCCCACTTTAATCATCTATCCTCTAAGACTAGGATTGATCATCTCAGTTAATTTAAGTTCAGCTGCCTCTCAGCATTGGTGGGTGTTGCCAATTTGTATGTTGTTTTTCTGGGTCTCATTACTTTACCTTGTCTTGTAACCTACAAGGTAATCAATAAGGCCTTTATGTCCCTCTGAATTTTTCATCTTCCTTGCTTCCTATGGCCCGGTAAAATATTCTGTGACATTCACATAGCACACCTTGTTCTTCCACTGCCCAATTGATAGGCACCTCCTTTATTTCCAACCTTTTGTTAGCACTAAAAGAAAAAAAGTGCTGGTACAAATATTTTGGCATCTATGGCGTCAGTCTGCAAGAAGCAAGTTTTTAAAAAATGTAGATTTGACTTTATTTTTTAAATTGATTTTTTTAGTTTTTACATGACCAGAATTTCCAAATACATCTTTCTGTCTCCTCTGTCCCCCATCCCAGAATAAAAACCAAGGAAAGAGAACAGTATTTGGAAAAACTAACTAATATATCAATGGCCTCTGGTGATATATACAATATTCTACATCTATAGTGTCCCTGACTTTGGGAAAAAAGGAAGGAAATATATATATTTTTCCTTTTCTTCAAGTCAAGACTGATTGTAATTGTAATTTCCCAGCATTCTCTTTCAGTTTATTTTATTTTATTTTATTTTATTTTTTGGTCACCGATATCCTTTCCAATTGCATTGTCGTAATCGTGGCTCACAGTTTCCCTAGTTCTACTTCCCTCCATGAGTTCCTATACATTTTCACCAGCTGATTTGGGTTCCTTTTATTCATCATTTCTCAAAGCACATCCCATGTACAAATTGATTTTGGCCAGAGTGCCTCGATGTCCCTTAAACTCTCTGCTGTGGGCCTGGTGGGGCTGGTCTGGCTTAGTCCATCACTGACGCCCATCCTGCGGCTCTCTCAGTTTGCAGGATCTCTCCTCCGGCTACTGGGTCCTGGTGGTGCACTTCACTCGAAAGGAAGCCATCCGGCAGATTGAGGTGTTACAGCAAGTGACCACCAACCTAGGGCGCAGTGAGTACCCTGGGGGGGTGGGCTAGGGGACTGTCTGTGCTACCTCTCACCCCTGACCCCTGTCCTCCTCCCTACGTGAATCCTAGTGGAGGGTTGGCTGGACAAGCAAAGTGCCGAACAAAACTACACTGATGCTACCTTCCAAGCTCTTTGCCTCAATTTCCTTATCTGTCAAATGCTGGTTTTGGGGACTTGATGACCTCTAAGGTCATTTCCAATTCTAAATCTAGGATTGTACCCCAAGTTAAGAAAGATTTCTCTTTCTAAGCTGGGAAGATACTGGGGGTTTTGAGAGCATTTTACAGCTCCTAATCCTTCTGAGTTGGGCAGTTCCCCCTTTTCCTCCGTCTGCTGACGGCAGCAGTGGATGCTAGTGTGTTTGAAATCTGGGTCCCTAGAAAGATCTGAGTTCAGAACTGACCTCTCCTATTATACTGTAATACTGTGTGCCATTGGGCAATCCAACTCCTGGGCTTCGGGTTTTGACTGTAAAATGAGAAAGCTTGGGTCCCTTCCAGGTCTAAATTTGTCATCCGCTGCTCCTGATGCCCTCTCTCTGCTCCCCTGGGACCCCTTCCTTCCTCCCCCTTCAGAACCGAAGGTCATGTCTGTCCCTTGTTGCAGGCCGGGCCTGGCTCTACCTGGCTCTCAATGAAAACTCCTTGGAGAGCTACCTGCGGCTATTCCAGGAGAACCTGAGCCTGCTGCACAAATATTATGTCAAGTGAGTACGGCACACCTCCAGAGATTGCGCCTCCGCAGTGGCAAGCCCTATGAGCTCCCTTATATGTCAGGGCCCCTCCTCACAAGGCAACTCCCCCTCTGGTGTGCCCTGGGATGAGGCACCCCAGGAAGAACAGCATTGGCAAGCATCGAGCTCTCTCTGCGGGCCCAGCTTTGCCAGGGATGTCACTGGGCCCTCCAACTTTGTAGCATCTCTCCTACTTACCTCCTCTCCATAGATACTTTAAACTCCACATTTCCCAAACAACTCATTTCTTTCTTTCTTTTTTTTTTTTCCTTGCTGAGACAATTGGAATTAAGTGACTTGCCCAGAGTCACACAGCCAGGAAGTGTTAAGTGTCTGAGATACTATTTGAACTCAGGTCCTCCTGACTTCAGGGCTGGTGCTCTATCCAATGCATCACCCAGCTGTCCCAGACCCTCCCTGCCTTCTGCACCACCATCTCCCATCCCTCGGGCTCACAACCTCCGTCTCTGACTCCCCGTAACTAATCAGGTTCTGGGACGCGGGGATTTCTCCTCTGCAGCATCTCATGAATACGTCCCCTTCTCTTCTCTGATATTGCCCCCAGCCTGGCGCAGACCCTCATCACCTAGACTGATGTAATAGCTGCTGGAGAATGAAGGAGGGTCTGCCCACATCAGACCTCCCCTCACACTCCATCCTTCCTCCGCTCAGACACCGCAGTGATTTTCCTACAGTGCAGCTCACCCCCTACTGAATAAACTCCAGTGGCTCCCTTTTGTCTCCAAGATCAAATACAAAACACGCTCTTTGCTTTTAGAGTCTTCAAATCCCAGCGCTCCCTTTACCTTTACACCCAGCGACGTACTCTGATCCACTAATCCTGCTCTTCCTCATCTGCCACCGAGCGTTTTCTCTGGCTGTGCTTTATCCCTGAGATTCTGTCCCCTTCATCTCCGCTTCCTGTGTTTGCTTCAGGTCCCTGCTACATGCAGCTCTGCAAGGCTCCTCTCCCACCCCATTTAATGCGAGGGCCTCCCCCCCGCCCCCGGATTCTCGGCAGTCTATAACCCCTCTGTACATAGGGTTTGCAAGTTGCCTCTCCCGTTAGACTGGGAATCCCTTGAGATCAGAGACTGGCTTTTTGCCTTTCTGTATAGGCCCTAGCACCTCTCATGGTACTTGGTACATAGTAAGCACTTACGAAATGCTTGTTGATTTAACCCAAAGTCCTAGGCATCCTGGTTATAGTTCTTTTGAGTGGTTCAGATCTCCTGGGCTTGCTTGGGAGTGTAAAATGTATCTCATATTGCCCCCAAACTTTCCCCTCTTCCAAATTCTCTGTTTCGCCCTGGGATCTGGAGGACCTGAGTTCAAATTCATTCTCAGACACTTACTAGCTGTGTGACCTTGAGCAAGTCACTTAATCCTGAAGAAAAGAAAAACTTCCCTGTTTCCCCATCTTCCCAGTCACCTGAATTATAGCCCCAGTATCCTCTGCCGCTTTCCTTTGCTGGTCCTAGAAATCTGACTCTCACAACATCTGTGTAACCTTCAGCCACCTTTCTTGGGTCCAGTTTCCCCATTTGTAGAGCAGAAGGTTGGACTCCATGGTCCCTAAAGTCTGAGCCGCCTCTTCTGTGTTTCTTCCCAATGTCTCCCACCCCCAACTCCCACCAGACAGTGCATTGACCAGAGCTCTGAAGTTTTTCAGTGTGGCTTCTTTTACGTTATTTCCACATGTTCTTTGCCAGATTTGGGGCTGGGGGGAGGTGGGCAGCATTAGAATTCAGGGCCTTGGTGGGTTTTGCGCTCTCCTCCACGGGCTGGGTCACCTCATTCAATCCCATTGGGAGAGAGAAGACGAGAGCGATCCAGGGGGCCGGGGCTGGCCGGGGGAGGCAGGGGGGGCACCCCCTCCCAGTCCCAGGCTCAGACCCAGCCGGCCCCCTGTGTTTCAGGAATGCTCTGGTCTGCAGCCACGACCATCTGGCACTCTTCCTCACGCTGGTGTCCGGGCTGGAGTTCATCCGGTTTGACTTGGATCTGGTGAGCGCATGGGCATGTACGGGCTGGCAGGGGCAAGCTGGCTTTCATGTCTCCTTCCTGCTCCCTCATCCCCACACCACCAGCAGGTTGCTTGGACCCCATGGGAGGGTACCAGGGTCAGAGAGGCTTGGTATTGGAGGCAGAGACAGCAGGGTTCGAGCCCGGCCCCTGATGCAAACTGTCTGGGTGATCCTGGGCTCAGTTTTCATCTGAGTGCCTCAATTTCCTCATCTGTAAAATGGGAATAATCATGTGGCTGACCTTACAAGACTACAAATAGGATCAAACAAGATAAGCTGTGGAAAGTAAATCCTTCAGGCCCTGTATAATTATTTTTATCTCTAAAAGAAGCATAATAATAGCACCTCCCTCACTGGATGATGTGAAGATCCAGTGACATCATATATGCAAAATACTCTGCCGAGCTTGAAAGTGCAATATGAATTTTGGCAATTATCGTTAGCTATTATTAGGCGAGAGGAGAGCATCATGGGCTGGGAAATGCCTCTTGAATAAAGGAAAGGCTCCTTGTCATTGTAGGCACTTCATAAATGTTTACTGATTGCTTTTCCCGGGGAAGAGATGGAGCCAGACCAGGAAAGGGCCATCTAGGTGGGTTGAAAGGGTTGCCCAGGTCAGCCCCTTTCCAGCCCCCAGCTTTCCGGCCAGGACCAGGGCTCTCCATCCAAGCCCAAGCCTAACACCCTCCTGCATCTTGCTTTATCCTCAGGATGCTCCGTACTTAGATCTGGCTCCCTATATGCCGGATTACTATAAACCTCAGTACCTATTGGACTTTGAAGACCGCCTGCCCAGCTCGGTCCATGGCTCGGACAGTCTGTCCCTCAACTCCTTCAACTCAGTCACCTCCACCAACTTGGAATGGGACGACAGCGCCATCGCCCCATCTAGTGAGGGTCAGTGACAGGGCCGGCCGTGGGAAGGAGGCGGGGCTCTGCTGGACGGCTGGACTCCTCCAGAGGAAGCGTGGGCGTGGGGGCAGCTTTCTTGGCTGGCTGGGCTGGCCTGGCTAACCACCTGGCGATCTGCATCCGGGTTGGGCCAAGAGGCCGGTGAACACCGTTCTCTCACTTAGGGGCCCCGTGGAGGCCAAAGGAGCAGGTTCTGCTTTGGGAGATTGGTAGAGAGGGTTAAGTATCTCTGGTTCATGGCTGTAGGTCAGTGGGGCTGCTGTTCTTGAGAGGGGAATCTTCCCTGGTGTCTCGTCCTAGGAAAGTCATCTCACCTTCCCCGGGAGGCAATCAACCCCCTGGAAGGGTTGGGACCAAACCACATAGGCTGGAGGCTTCAGAAAAAAATCTATCCACCAGTGAAAATTATCAGCCCATTCAGTTTCTCTTAATTTTGCTCATGCTGCCTTTATACGTATAATGAGTAGCGTATTCCTTGCCTTCTTGATGAGTGGGGGGAGGGGGAAGGGAAGAAGACAATTTGGAATAAAAAACTTTCAAATGCATTTTAAAAAAAACCCCAAAACTTCTTCATATTGACTAGGGAAGCTGGTTGTCAGGGTCATGAATATTTTGTTTTGTTTTTCTTTTTGATAAAAAGAAAGGAATTTTTACTTGCTTGTAACCTGACACCTTTGATTCCCTGGAGTTTTGTTCATTTACAAAAGTGGTCTGGTGACATTGCCATTACCCCGGTTCATACTAGGGTACCTAGCCCTCCAACTCTAGGACCAGAGGGAGAGGTTCAGAATGCATCCAGTCCTTGAGAATAGCCTTAGCATGAAAACCTCCTCTCTGCCAGCTGTGTGAGCCACAAGGAACTAGCTGGTTCTTCTTAGGTTGAGTCAGTGGGTAATGGGGGAAATAATTTGCCAGAAAGGAGACAGAGGGATGGATCTTGAACGCCCATTCCACAGGGAAATTTGCAGCGGGTACCAGGGTCCTCCAAAGAATGCAAAAGGTGGAGGAAGCAGATTGTTATTATTCAGAATTTGAGGACCTGCATTTTGATCCTGACTCTACTCCTTACTACTGGGCAAAAGACTTGGGGCCCTTCTCTAGGTGTCAATTTCCCTACCCTCAAAAAGAGGTTTGTTTTCAGTAATTTCTAAGCTTCTTCCCAGCTCCAAGTGTGTGATCCCATAAATTATGAACCCAAGCATAATAGTCCTGACTTAGCTCATTTTCTGTCAAACTCAAGTTGTACTCGTTTTATATTTTGTTTTTATATTTATTTTATCTTTTGTTTGCATGTGTGTAAATGCGTGTATGTATATCTGAATTTGACTGTTGTTTTTTAAACCAAATAGGTCTTTCTCAGGCTGGTCCAGAGAAGAGCTAACTTGTCACCCTGCTGGGGTTGCCAGCAAATTGTTCTTCAATTTTTAGATGAAATGTAGAAAGTTAAATTTTTTTTCTCTCATGTTTTCTTCCCATGTTCCCCTCCCCTTTGACCTGCTCCCCCCTTCCTCTTTCCAATGGCCTGTGTTTCTAATCCTCAGTTTTGTCCCTCATTTTTGTAGATTATGATTTTGGAGATGTGTTTCCAGCAGTGCCGTCTGTCCCCAGCACAGACTGGGAAGGTGGGAATATAAGCCCGCTGCTAGCCTGTTTTTGTGGTTTGCACCTTTTCCATGCCAAGCTTGCTGCATGTTCTGAAATCAGTTCATTAACAGTGATGATAACAAACCGAAAATTGGCCTTCTGATTCCGATGGAATTCTGTAGGAGAACCGTAGCCTTTTGGCTTAGCCGCACCCTTTGCCTTTCCAGGTCGTCCTGGAGGCATTTTGTCTGCCTTTACAGAAATGTCTAATGGCTGTTGTTCAATGAATGCATTTCAACAGCCAGGTTGCCCATTTTCCTCAAGTTTAATTTCATTTACTTCTCTGGCTCGTGTGTGTAACAGGAAGCACCGCTCCTATTCAGTCCCTTACAACTTACGATTCCATTGAGCGTGCCATCTGGAAGACTCATCAAGTCAAATGATCCAACAGGTCTTTCTCAGAATGAGTGGCTTTCCTCTGGGTAACTAAGGCCTATTGTCACTTACAGTCCTGAGAGCAGGTGAAATAAACTGAATGATTGCTTTAGGATCATTGGATTGCATTTAGGATCCCTTCGAGGGAAGCACTGAGGGCTTTAAGGGAAAAGCACTTTGGGGCATCTTCTAAAAACAGGTTCAGGAAATCCATCAGCCTAGTCATCTCTGATTCCCACCTTGGCTATCTGGCCTCTAATACAGCATTAAATACGATATTAATCCCAGAGGTCACACTACCCATAGCCTGTTTAGAAGAATAGGAACATTTGCCAGATTTCTGTGATTACTAAGAGCAAATGCTCTTACTAACTTTTATTAGCTCTCAAGACAGATAATACTTCCTCCTTGGCCATAGATTTTCCTCTACAAAAATACCCTTGACCTCAAGATTCGATTATTTTGAGGTTAAAGTCTGAGATCGAGATTAGTCATAAGCCAGCTTCACAATGAAAAAGGCATATTGACCGCCTCCTCCTGTACAGAAGCTGATGAGAACATTGGACTTGAAATCAAAAGATCTGGATTGAATTCTTAGCTCTGCTATTTATTAGCTAGATACCCTTTGACAAGTGACCATCCATCCCTTCACTGTTTCTCCCTCCCACTCCGACTTCAGTTATGTCTGGTATAATCTCTAAGATTCTTTTTAGTCAAGAATCCCATGAATTTGTGAAGCTTTCAGCCACCGTGTAGACCAGGCTCACTCTTATCACCGAATCTTCGAAATAATGCAATACCGATCAATGAGATAGCCTCCTGAAACCGAAACATTCCTCAGGGGCATTCCCCAAACCCATGTTTATGTTACAATTGGTGTGCGAAATCCAGAATTCCATCCTTGAGCAGCTCTTCTCCAGGCACACACAATGTGCATTGGGTTTTTGTTTGTTTTTTTTCTCATCAGTCTAACAACTAACCACAACTTCAAATCAAACTCTCTCTTGCCTGTTGCCGTCATCTGGTGAATGGGGCTTGGTCTTGCTCTGCAGCACCTCAGAGCTTCCAGTTGCCCAAGAACTAACAGCACTCATGGCATTGATCGTTCCATATAAGACAGGGTCCCTAGAGTTAGCTCAGTTCCCCCCACTTATATTCTCAGATTTCTTAAGTGATGAAAGAATTCCCAAGAGAAATCCTGGGGTTAGTCTTTGCCAATTACGAAGACTCTGTTGCCTGGCGGAGGGTTAGCTTTGGGACTTTAACAGTTGATCAGCATTTTTAGTTTCCTGGGTTTCTTTTGATCAGGGCAGCTTTAGTTCCTTTTCTCGTGATATCAGCAATTTGATTGGCCAGCCTTTCCGTGGTCCCTGGCTGGCAGAGTTGACAGGTTTCTGAGACCCAGCATTTTTCCTCTAGCTGGTATTAGTGCCCAGAATGTTCAGCCCTATTGGTGATTATCTTCTTGAGGGATGAGTCCAGGTGGATTGTTGTATATGGTGAAGGGAATGATATGTATCCAGGAGAGAATACCCAGAGGCAACACGGTAGAGGAGAAAGAGGGCTTGGTCTCAAGTGTCTCCTCAGCTACTTTTACTGCCTCTGTGGCTTTAGCCAAATCTCTGGATTCCAGTTTCTTTTTCTATAAAAGGAATTAGCCAGCTAGATTGATTGCTAAGATTCCTCCCTTAGAGTCTGGTCCCAGGAGTATCTGAGCCCCTGTGTCAACCTGTAGCGTCCCCAGTCCTCATGTAAGTAAAGCTGCAAGGTGAAGATCATGGCTCCAGGAGACAGGAGATTAGCACTCAACCCTTTCCCTTCCTCTAATGTTAGAAGGAAATCTGCTGTCTTCAGCAGGCAGCTGCCCTGTTGTTTTTGAGGACCTGCTGTCAATGAGATGGCCCTTCCAGATGGGCTTGGGGGAAGAAGGGCTGAAGCCGCATTTACTCAGGGTAGATAATGGGCAGGGAGATGTGCATGAGCTGGGAAATGTAGCGTGATGTCCTGTGTCCCTCACCCCATTAACCTCGGCCGGGCTGCTCAGCCAGCTGGACTCGTCTCTTTCCATCTTCGTCTGGTGAATGCTCTGTGTATATATGCTTTTCACGGTGGCTCTTTGCCCCATCCCCAACCCTCCAATCCACTCCCCAGGACTGAGGGCACAGTCACCTCCCTTCTGAAGGGGGAGCTCTTCCAGAGGGGCATCTCCCAGCTGCCAAGTACCCAGCCTCTTTGTCCAAGTTGGAGGGAGGTCAAGAATAAGCCGGGAAAGATGACTGTTCAGGTCTGGGGGTCTCTTTAGTGTACAGGATGAGGAATAAGTTAGTGAGATGAAGAGCAGAGATGAGGAACCCAGGGTCTGGAAGCTGCCTTGGATGGTCCTGTTTTATAAATTTCAGTCTTCTTATTCTGACCCTCTCTGTCCCTTCATTCTGTTCCTGGTCCTTCCAGCCTCCCTTTTCCAAAACTTGTCCTCCCAGTCCCATTCCCCACCTCCACCCTACTTGGCTTCTCATCTTCCCTACTTATTCAGCTCTTCATCCTTCTTGCCTCTTCCCCCATTCTTTGCCTCTCATCTGTCCTGTCTCCCACTTTGTTCCTCATTTTTCTGTCCCCCCATTCTCTGCCTCTCCTGTTCCCCACTTCTGCCTCCCAAGTTCATCCCTCGTTTTCCTGTTCCTCACCTCTGTCTCTCAGGTTTATTCCTTGTTTTCCTGTCCCCCAGTTCCTTGCCTCTCCTCCTGTCTCTCACTTCTGTCTCTCAAGTTCATTCCTCGTTTTTCTGTTCCTCGCCTCTGTCTCTCAGGTTTATTCCTTGTTTTCCTGTCCCCCAGTTCCTTGCCTCTCTTCCTGTCCCCTGCCTCTGTAATTTTCATTCTTCATTTTCTTGTCCCCCAGTTCTCTGCCTCTCCTCCTGTCTCCCACTTCTGCCTCTCAAGTTCATTCCTTGTTTTCCTGTTCCTCACCTCTGTCTCTCAGGTTTATTCCTTGTTTTCCTGTCCCCCAGTTCCTTGCCTCTCTTCCTGTCTCCCTCCTCTGTCTCTCAAGTTCATTCCTTGTTTTCCTGTTCCTCGCTTTGTCTCTCAGGTTTATTCCTTGTTTTCCTGTCCCCCAGTTCCTTGCCTCTCTTCCTGTCCCCTGCCTCTGTCATTTTCATTCTTCATTTTCTTGTCCCCCAGTTCTCTGCCTCTCCTCCTGTCTCCCACTTCTGCCTCTCAAGTTCATTCCTCATTTTCTTGTTCCTTAGTTCTTAGCCTCTCTTCTAGTCCCCCACCTCTGTCTGTCATCTTCATTCCTCATCTTCCTGTCCCCTGATCTCTGCCCTCTATTGTATTTGCCCCCTCCCCCTCTCTGTGTCCCCCATCCCTATGCTTCCCCCCTCCCCCCAGGACCCTCTGTAGCAGTTTGGGCTCTTCCTGTTCATGAGAGTTGGGCCAAATTGGCTGCTGACCCATTGGATGGAGCAGATACTCCAGTGTGCCAGAATAGCCCTCTGAATGGGTGCTGAGTTGTGCATCCTGTGCCTTCTTGGTAGCAAAGGGTACTTTGGAGGGAAAAGAAGTGAGTTTAGCAACTGGCTCCTGCATCCCTCAAGGCAGGTTAATCACTTGGGAGGACCCTTCCCAGTCTACCCCCTGTGGGACCCTGGACAGCTCTTTAGGAGCCGGAGAGGTTTCGGGTCCATGTTTCCCTCAGAACCTCAGGGCCACCTGCTGCCTCCCTTCCCAAGGCCGGGAGTGCCCCAGCGCGCAGCGGATGGCCGTGGCTGACGGGCGATTCTCCCCGCTCTGTTCTTCGTCCCAGATGGAGACCTCACGGACACCGTCAGTTGTCCCCGCTCGACCGCCTCGGACTTGACCAGTGGAAAGGCCTCCAGGAAGAGCCCCACGCCACGCTACAACCCCTTCAATGAGGACCGGACAGAGGCTGTGTCCTCCTCCGAGACCACCCCTGTGCACACCTCTCAGGAGAAGGGGGAGACCAGGGCCCTGGACCTGCAAGAGGCCAGCTCAGAGCTGGAGGTGATCAGGTCAGCAGGGAAGGGGATCCCCCTCCTGAGAAGGCTCTTGAGGAGGCAGCTCCCTACTTAGGGGCCCTGCTCTCCAGGCTGTCCCTGGGCTCTTCACTTAGCCCAGTCTTGCCATCCTGTTAGGCTCTTAGAGCCCAGGAGAGTGAGGCAGGCTCTCAGAGGCAGGCGGGCTTTTTCTTTGGAGAGTTAGGAAGTAACCTGCATTTTTGAGACGCTGTGGACATGCGGAGCCGCAGCTCAGGGGGCCAAAATTCAAGTGCTACGGCTTAGGATCTAGGCCTAGGAGATATAGCGCAATGTAACAGTATAAACGTAACAGTCACTGTAACATAATATCATAACACTGTGTTACATCATATCATGTTATAATGATACTAACCATAACTGGCATTTGTAGAGAGCTTTTAAAAACTCCTTCAGGTGCTTTGAATATATTGGCTTGTCTCATTCCCTTAAATGCCCTGAGAGACAGACTCTGCAGGTATTATTTTGACTCCCCACTTAACAGATGAGGAGACTGAGGTCCAGAGAATTTAAGTGACTGATGGAAGGTCACACAGTAAGTATCAGATAGAGGATTTCAACCCAGTGCTTCCTGACTCCCAAGCCCAGCATATTGCTCACTAATGATGATAATTAATTGCTACTATTTACATGGGGCTTTAAAGTTTTTAAAAATGAATGTTTGATAGATAGATAAGATATGTAGATAGATGAGCTGAGAGATCGCTGGATAGTTAGGTAGGTAGGTAGATGAGCAGATGGATAGATGGATGAGTAGATAGATGGATAGATGGATAGATAGATAGATGGATGGATGGATGGATAGATAGATGAATAGATAGATGAGCCTAGAGATAAATGGATAAGTAAGTAGGTAGATAGATGAGCAGATGGATAGATGGATGGGTAGATAGATAAATAGATGGATAGATAGATAGCTAGATGGATGGATGGATAGCTAGATGGATGGATGGATGGATAGATAGATGGATGGATGGATGGATAGATAGATGAGCCAAGAGATAAATGGATAGGTAGGTAGGTAGATAAAGGAGCAGAAAGGTAGATAGAAAGAATCTTCTTTTTTTTATTTTTGCAAGGCAATCAGGATTAAGTGACTTGCCCTGAGTCACCAAGCTAGGAAGTGTTAAATGTCAGAAGTTGCTTCATCCAGTGCATCATCCAGCCACCCCAATATATAGTATCTCATTTGAACCTCCAAACAGCCCTGTAGGTGCTATTATTATCCCCATTTTACAGCTGAGGCTTTTGAGGCACAGTCAGTAAATATCTGAGAGGAGGATTTGAACTCAGGACTTTCCAATTGCAGCTTCCTAGACTCTCCACAGCCTAGCCATTGCCAGCTGCCCCTAGTGATGCCACAGGACAGCTTGGATATGGGAGAGGGAGGGTCAGAAAGACCTGAATTCAAATCCTACTTCTCACACTTACTGGCTGTGTGACCTTGGACAGGACATTGAAGGCTGTTTATCTCAGTCCCCTTGTTGGTAAAATGAGGAGTTTGGACTCCATAGTCTATAAGTCTCCTAACAGCTCTAAAATCTAGGTCCCTGTGATTCATGATTAGTTGCTTAAAGCGACTGCCTGACATCCTGAGGTTAACATCGCAGAATAGTGACTTCTGCTGCCCTAGGGTGCTATTGGGCTCCCTGCAGGGTTCCCATGATCACTGTCCTCCTAGTGCTCTCCCCATGGATCCTCTGCAGAGTTCCGGTGATCACCATCACCCTAACACTCCCCCCATGGATCCCCTGCAGGATCCCCTTTCTCAGATGCCCCCTGCCCTCCCCCTTTAGCTCGCGCACCCAGGAGAGCACTCGCAGGAGGCTCTGAGTCTTTGAGTTCCTGGAGCTCCACTCAGCATCTGCCCCTCTCATCCCTGTAACTCTGGTCCAGGGTCACCAAGAAGAAGAAAACGGGCAAGAAGAAGAAGGCCAGGTCTGAAGAAGAGTTCAGCTCCCTCCCCCCCAACATAGCCCAGGAGAAAGGCACCAAGCAAGGTGGCGGCGACAGCTTCGTCAACGGCCCCGAGCCCCGAGCGGAGGCCCCGAGCACGGCCCCGACATCCCCCCAGGAGGGGGGCGAGGGCCCGAGCAGCACGGCCGGGAGCAGCGACCGCTCGGAGCTGAGCCAGATGGGCCTGCGCATCCCCGAGATGAAGGACACATCTATGGAGAGCGTGGGCCAGCCCCTGAGCAAGGTCATCGACCGGCTCAACGGGCAGCTGGACCCCGGCGGCTGGCCCTCCCACGTCGAGGTGACGGGGCAGTCCTTTCGGACCGGCTCTCCCGGGGACACCCCGGAAAGGCCGCCATTTTGCAACTTTAGCGAGGGGATTCCGGCCCCAATGGACTTCTACCGCTTTACCGTCGAGAGTCCAAACGCTGTTACATCAGGTAGTGGCGACCATGACGTTACAGGGCCTGGCCAACCGATACATGTTCCTGGTAGCGCTGAGGCTGCTGGCCAGGAAGAGGGAGGAAGAGAAGGAGGAAGAGAAGAAGTCACACAGACACCTGCCCCTGTAGAAGGCCCCCCGGAAGCCCCCTCAGAAGCAGAGCCGGCCGGAGAGTGCCCTGCGTCCCAGCCGGAGCCCGGACCCCCGGAGACCATCAAGAGGGAGCAGCCCAGCCCAGGCGTGAGCAGCGCGGAGGACTCCGGAGTGGATGAGGGCCAGGGGAGCCCTCTGGAAATGAGTCACCCATCCGAGTTCAGGTGAGGGTGCCGTGTCCATCCACCCACCTGGAGAGAGCAGCTCCCTGCTGGGGGCCCCCATTATCCGGTGTAGGACCCTCCCTTTAAGTGGGCTTCATCTAGGCTCAAGAGGGGGACTTTGTTGGCGGTGAATGGAGCAGTGGAGCCCGAGCTAGGAGTCTCCAAGAGGCCCCTGCTGGTGCTCTGATTTTTCTTCTCAGAGGATTGTCTGGGTTGGATATGACTTATTCCCAGATGGCGAGGGACCGCCTGTCCCCGGTGCCCTCCCCGCCTCTGCATGCCCTGCGCTGCGCCTGCCTGCCCCCCCTTCTCATCCCCTCCTCTCCCTTCTCCCCGGCCCTCACAGAGTTGACAACAACCACTTGCTCCTCTTGATGATTCACGTCTTTCGAGAAAACGAAGAGCAGCTCTTCAGGGTAAGTCCTAGGCCTTCCGAAGGCTAAGGGAAAGAGTGGGGCCATGGGAAGGGGCAGGGGTGCAAGGCTAGGATACTGTGGGGCAGGGGAGGCGCGAGTCAACACCCCTTCTCATACCCTTCCAGTATCATCGGGGAGGTAATGGGCCAGGAAGCTGGGGTTCACCCTGCCCCCCAAGGCAGATTGGAGTGGGACTCACTGGGCAAGAAGGACCTAGAAGTTCGGACTTTGGCTGGGAACCTCCTTGCCGACCGCTTTCTGTCCAGGCTTTTCTCTGATTTCTTCTCCCTAAAGTGCTTTCAAGCACTTGGAGCCTATGTCTACCTGGGGCGTGGGGGGGCTGGGGCACGGATGCCAGGACAGACTGAAAGCCCCTGGTCTCTAACAGGCAGGGGCCTTCTCTCCCTTTGGCCACCCAGATGATCCGTATGAGCACAGGGCATATGGAAGGGAACCTCCAGCTCTTGTACGTGCTGTTGACCGACTGTTATATCTACTTACTCCGAAAAGGTAGCTCTGACTTCCCTTGATTGTTGATGCTGCGGGGGAGGCTCGATGTCCCATCACTCCCCTGGATGCCCTTTTAGGTTCTGTCCGTAATGGGCTACCAGGCGTGATGTTTGGTCTCCCCACTCTGCTTTAGCCCGGGCTGTGCCCCACACCTGGAGGTCCATCCTTTCTCATGTCTAGCTCTCAGAATTGCCAGCTCCCTTTAAGATCCAAGAGCTCCCTCCTCGAGGAAGACTTTGCTGTTGTCTCCCTGATTTTCTCTCCCCCCAATAACTGTATCCATTTTGCATTTACCGCTTTATTGTAAGCTCCTTGGGGGCAGGAACCATTTTATTTTTGTCTCTGGATCTCCAAGATAACACACTGTCTGGGACTCGGTGGGCGTTTAAGAAGTGTTGGACGATTAGACCGGATTGGGATTAGCTTTGAGTTAGGTCGAATCCATTCCGATGCCCCTGCCTAGGCTGGGCTCCCCCGTAGCTCCCACCTCCTCCTGGGATGACCTAGAGCCTGATGTGTTGGCAGGAGCTAACCCAGTCCTGACTTCCTGGAGGGATGCACTTCATGGCTCCCCCGGAGACTCTTGGGAGAATCTGATGCCAGGGGGCAGGAAAGGGAGCCACTCCCTGCTGGAAGGGAGGGAAGGGACGGGGCTGCTGCTCTGGAGACAGACCTCTGGCTTCTCTTAGGGGCCACGGAGAAGCCGTACCTGGTAGAAGAGGCGGTCTCCTACAATGAGCTGGACTACATCTCGGTGAGTTCGCACTGTCTGGGGACACGGGACAGGGTCCCCCGGATCTCTGGCCCCCGATTATTCCCCCGTTAGCTCTCATGGCAGGGGATGAGGCTGCCATCCCCCCGGGTCATCACCCCCTGAGCCAGCCTACCGTCCCTTTGGGGCAGCCTCAGAGGAGGGCATTTGCTGCCATCATCCCCCACCCTGGCCGTCTGAGGTCAAGGTCGGGAGGCTGACTCACACGTACTTTGGCAGCAGCTTCAGAGGCTTTGCCAGGCCTGGCAGCACATCAGCTTCGGGGCTGTGGGCACCGAGACCGAAGGCCCCTGTTTGCTGCAGCCTCTGACACCGAGGAGCTCTGGCCTCCTCAGACCCAGGCTCCCTTCTCCCCCGCACCCTTCCCAGCCCCGTGCCGGGGAGTCCCTGAATCCCGCGTTAGTACGGATGCACATCCTCGATGAACATTCACAGGCTCTCTCTGGGCTCTCACCAGGTCGGCCTGGATCAGCAGACTGTGAAACTTGTTTGCACCAACCGAAGGAAGCAGTTTCTTCTCGACACGGCTGACGTGACCCTGGCTGAGTAAGATTTCCACCCCACCCCTTGGACTGGAGACCATCCAGTCCAACTCTAAAAATCATCAGCTAGGGAAACTGAGGCTACAAAGGGAAGTGACTCAAATTAACATCAGAACCAGGACTTGGACCTGGGTCTCCAGAGTTCTATCCATCACATCCTCAGTATAAGGTCTAAGACTGAAGAATGGATGATAAGATTATAAAAGGCCTTGAATGCCAAATAAAGGATTTAATATCTGATCATTTGCCACATTTTATCGGTGCTTCCCTCTACAACATACCTCCTCTCCAAGCCCGTCTGTCCAGACACAAGGTCACAGTCCAGGGTCAGTCCTCAGGAACCTTCGATAGCTCCCTCTTGCCTCAGTCTCCCTTTCTGGGCTTTTCCACTTCGCGGCCACTTTGCACTGCAGTCTCACTGCTCCAGCTGCCATTTCCTGTGCTAGGTGTTCCATCCCCATCTCTGGGACGTGTCCTGGCTGTCCCTCACCTAGGAGCAGCTCACGGGCCGTCTTCCTGGACAGACCCCTCAATGTTCCTTCCTCTCTAGAGTGACCTGGGATCTGTCAGATGGTCTTTGTTACCCTCCCCCTCATGTCAGCTCCTTGAGACTAGGCCCCCCTTTGTTTTTCTGGGACCCCCAGCAGCCAGCACAGAACATGGCACCTAAGTGCCTAAGAGCACTGCTTGTGCTGGGTCGGCAGAGCCTGCATTTGGGGTCAGAGGAGCTGGGTTCAAAATCGAACTCTCCCACTTACCACCTGTGTGACTTTTGGGAAGCCAAAATCCCCCTGAGACTCAGTTTCCTCATCTGTATAATGAGGGGTGTCCCCTCTGACTCTGGATCCACGCTCTCTGACCCTCTGTGTAGAACCCCTGCCGAGCTCTGGGACAAAGGTAAAGGCTGGGGCTGCTCCCTGGAGAAGCTTCTGGTTGATGGGACAGGAGCAATGGAAGGCAGTGGGGGACAGTGGGCACTGATGCTCTGGGTTCAAACCCTGCCTTTGCCTTTTATTACCTGAGTGACTTGGGGCAAGCCTCCCTCAGTTTCCTCACCTGTAAAATGGGGTGATAATAGTCCAGGGTTATAGTGAGGTTCAGATGAGATGTAAATGCTTAGCATAGTGCCTGGTACGTACTAGGTGCTTAATAAGTGCTCATTTTCTTCTTTTCCTGGCCTTGGATCCCTCGGGAGGGGGGGTCTCCTCACACGCCCTCTTATTGCACTTATTTCCCTCCTTCCTCAGGTTTTTCTTGGTCTCTCTCAAGTCGGCGATGATCAAAGGTTGCCGGGAGCCCCCGTACCCCAGTGTCCTGACCGACGCCACCATGGAGAAGCTGGCACTGGCCAAGTTTGTGGCCCAGGAATCGAAATGTGAGGTAGGAGTGTGGGTAGGTGGGACAGAGGATGGGAAGGGGCTGATTGAAGGGGCCAGGGAGCCAGGACTATCGGCAGGACAGGCTGCCTGCCGTCCTTACAGAGCAAGGGTGAGGGCTGGGGACCCAAGGCCTGGGCAGTGCGTGGGAGAGGTTTCTCTCTACTAAAATTGGCAGGGGAAGGGGGATACTCCCCAAAAGGCTACGACGTATGAGACCAGCTCTTAGCATCTTCTGTACCAGATCTGCTCCCTGAAGGGGGCTATGGGGGTGGGGGGCACTAACAAGTACTTATTAAATGCTGGCCACTGTGCTAGGGAGGGCTCCAGAAACTTCAATGACTCCCCGTTGCCTCTAGGATGAAAAAGAAACCCATTTGGGTTCTGGGTCTTATTTCACATTGTTTCCTTTCGAAAACAAAACGGCTCCCGGCCTTGAGGAGCTGTGTTCTCCTGGGAGCGGTAACACGTGTTCCTAGAAGCAGATACTTAATCTACAGAGAACTTCTGGGGAGGAAGATCAGAATAGCATACCCGGTGCTTGTTTTCACTGGGCGTGAAAGGGACCAGAAGCTCCGGGTCATAGAAGGGTGGGAGCAGCCTGTGCCATGGCCTGGAGAGAGAGGAACTGGGATGGACCTGGAGGCCACTCTGAGGGAGGACGAGTCCCAGGGAGGAAGGGTGCAGAAGGGAGTGGAGCGGATCTGATCGGAGCCGCTGCAGTTTGAGGGATGGCGGAGCAGCTCAGTCAAGGGCATTCGGCTCATGGTACATGCAGGCCTCTGGCCTTCGTCCTGGGGATTCCAAAATGGACCATCCCCAACCTCGAGACTCCTCCCCTCCTGTGCTGGGTGATACTAGGGCTCTGCCTGTGTTGGGAGCTGGAGGCTCCGGGTTTGCTCCTTCCTACCTGGTGACCATGGAAGTCCCATAACTCCCTGGGCCCTCCGGTGTCCCAGAACCTCCTGTGGTTCTGTGACTGTGACTGATCTTAGGGAAGAGTCGGGCAGGAGAGCCCAATCATTTTCAGCTGAGACAAGGGAGACTTCCTGGAGGAGGCAGCCCCTGAGCTGGGTGATGGAAGGAAAAGGATTCCAGAAAGCTGAGAAGCAGGGCTGGGGAGGGTGCTCCGGGAAGGGGGCCAGGAGGGCAGCCTGAGTGTGGGGAGAGGCCAGCGGGAGCCAACTTGGCTGCAGCTTCCAAAGGTAAAGGGGAGGCTTGTTTGGAAGAAGCCGGAAAAGCAGGCTTGGAACAGGGCCACAGAGAGCGTCCAGCCTTGGGCGGAGCAGCTTCAAATTATCCTAAAGACTCCTCAGGTGTTAAAGGGAGGAGGAACCCTGGGACTGCCATGAAGGGGCACTCCCCAGTGAGGGAACTCTCTCCACCACTGCAGGTCAGCCTCCTGGGAGGCTGAGGCTTACAGAGCTGAGGGGCCAGCTCCAGGCTAAGAATGTGGAGAGGGAAGGAAAAGATCTGAGGGCACTCTCCCAGCAGAGGCCATCAGGGCCGGGCCGGGAGGGGAGATAGGGGAGGAGTGCAGGCTATGGGGGCTTTTCCCTAAGAGTGAGTCCCCTGAGGACAGGCTGCAATAACTGTGGTGACGATAATAATAATGGCAGCAACGACAACAAACCAGCCTGGTTCTCCACCAGGCTGGGAGGTCAGCACTGTGGTTTACCCATTTACAGTTGAGAACACTGAGGCAGGCAGAGGTTAGAAGACCCACTGGTAAGCATCTGAGGCTTTATTTGAACTCAACTCTTCTCACTCCAGGCCCAGCACCCTGTGGACTGGGGCGCCCCCTAGCCAATGAATTTTAGCCAAACCTAGCTCAGTGCTCTGTCAGCTCCTCTTTCCCTCCCTTTATATGCTGGGTGCTGAGCACACAGTAGGTGCTTAGTGCTTGTTGGCTCTCTGCACACAGTGGGAATATCATAAATATTGGTTGTTCTGCAACTGACTCATGACCTCTCTCTGACTCTCTCTCTCCTTCCCTTTGTCTGTCTCTTTGTTTCTCTCTTTCCCTTCCCCTCTCTCTCGCTCTCTCTCTGTTTTTTCCTCTTCCTATCTGTCTCTCTCCCTGTTTCTTTAATTTGTCTTTGTCTCTTTCTCTCTGTCTCTCCTTCTCCCTCTGTCTCTGTCTCCATTTCTCCTCTCTCTCGTCTCCGTCTCTCTTTCCCTCTCTCGGTTTCTATCTTTCCTTCTTCTCCCCGTCTGTCTTTCTGAATCTCTCTCCCTCTGTTTCTCCTCTGTCGTCTCCTACTCTCTGTCTCTGTCTCTCCCTCTGTCTCCGTCTCTGTCCCCTCCCCCTTCCCCCCTCCCTCAGGCGTCTGCGGTCACGGTTCGGTTCTACGGGCTGGTGCACTGGGAGGATCCTCTGGATGAGAGCCCAGGCCCGGCCCCCTGCCACTACTCCTCTCCGGAGAACGCGGTCACCAAAGAAGGGATGCTGCACTACAAGGCGGGCACCTCGTACCTGGGCAAGGAGCACTGGAAGTCCTGCTTCGTGGTCCTCAGGTGGGTCGGCGGGGCTCGAGCCCTCAGCCCTCTGCCCTCTGAGGTTGCTGTGGGAGGCGGCCCCGCGCTGCCGGGATGCCCCGCCTCCACACGGCCTCTAACCCCGCCTCCTCCCCGCCCTACAGCAATGGCATCCTCTATCAGTATCCAGACCGCACTGACGTCATCCCTCTGCTCTCCGTGAACATGGGGTAAGTATTCTGGAGAGGGGAGGAGGGGGAGGGGCAGCCTGGCAGCCTCCTCTGCTCATCCCCCCAGGGCCCTGCTTTGGGGCCTAGTTAGGTGTAAAAACCATCTGCATGGATAGGGCCCCAGGACAGAACTACGAGAGTAATGGAGCAGCCTGCCTGGATAGACAGGTGGTGAGTTCCTCATCACGAGAAGTATCCAAGCAGAGGCTCACTAGCCAGTCATCTTCTACGTTGTAGAAAAGGGTCGTATTAAGACAAGATGGCTTTGGATTCCTTTTTTTTAAAATGCATCTCACCTAAATTTCCCCCTGTATTCCTCTTTACCTCCTCCCAAGGAGCCATCCCTTCCTACAAAGACTTTCTCAGAGGGAAAGTTCTTTCACCAGTGCAGGTAGCTGTTCTGCAATGTAGTCCACGGAAGTTGCCGGGGCCACTGAGAAGTTAAGAGACTGGCCACTGGGACTGACCCTGAGGCCGTCTCCTGTCCCCTGCCTCTCCATCCTTAGGAGAAAGCTATAACACAGGAAGAAATGTGTGAACATGGGCAGACTCTGAACCCGAGGGCCGGGAGCCCCAAAATTTTCTGGATCCACACTAAGGTTAATGAGCACTGTGGTCAGGGGCAGGCCATAGGCAGGGAGCTGTCCCGTCTTCCTGAGTACTTAGGGGGGCTGGCCTTCAGGACAACAGGCAGAAAAAACCCAAAGGTTCCTTTGGCCGGTGGCACACAAGCCCTCTCCCGCAGAGGCGTCTGGGGCGGCAGGTTGGGTTTCCCCACCCCCATCCCCGTTCCCTCCCTCACCCTGTTTCACGGTTGGCCCCAGAGGGGAGCAGTGTGGCGGCTGCCGAAGGTCCAACACCACAGACCGGCCCCACGCCTTCCAGGTGATCCTCACCGACCGACCGTCCCTGGAGCTGAGCGCCGACAATGAACTGGAGATGGCCGACTGGATGCAGCACCTCTGCCAGGCTGTTTCTAAGGGAGTGAGTTCTCTGTGGATGGGCCCCTGACAGCCCCACCCCCAGGGGAGGGGAGGGACAGCCTGGACACTCCCGGGCCCACCCCGGGACTGGAGCCACAGCTGAGATGGAGGTCTGGGAGGCTAAGGCCGGCTCACCCTGCCTTTAGCTAAAGAGCTCGATTCTAATCCTGCCTGAGCCACTTAACCCTCTGTGAGAGTCTGAATAAGTCCCTTGGCTTTTCCAGCCCTGAATCTCCTCCTGTGTACAATACGGGAGTTGGATCTAGTGCCTTCCAGTATTAAAAGCTGTGCTCCTCCGCGTTTGCTCTCCCAGACCCAGCAGCCAATAGGAGGGAGGAGCCTCCGTGGGCTGTGGGAGGCCAGGCGCTGACCCTTGCCTCCTCTGTCTCTGGCCCAGGTCATCCCCCAGGGCGTCGCCCCCAGCCCCTGCCTCCCCTGCTGCCTGGTGATCACCGATGACCGGCTCTTCACGTGCCATGAGGACTGTCAGACCAGCTTCTTCCGCTCGCTGGGAACCGTGGAGCTGGCCGACGTGGCGGCCGTGTCCACGGAGCCCGGCAAGGAGTACTGCGTCCTGGTGAGGGCGGGAGAACCCGAGGCGTCTGGGAGGTGGGGAGGGGGACCTCCCGCATACCCCGGGGCCCTGACCATGTGTCCTGCCTTAGGAGTTCTCCCAGGACCAGCCGCAGCTGCTCCCGCCCTGGGTCATCTATCTGAGCTGCACTACAGAACTGGACCGATTCCTGGCTGCGCTGACCTCGGGGTGGAGAACTATTTATCAGGTAACGCTCTGGAGTAGGGGGGAACTGGGAAAACACCCAGTGGAATGGCGGGGGCACTTTATGGGGCTCTGAGCTTGGAGTCCTGAAGACCGGGGGTCAGACCCTCCAGCGTTCTCTGGAACTGGGGAGCCTTGGGAGCAGGACTAATAAACATTTAGCTAGCACCAGCTGTGTGCCAGGCAGTTAAAATAAATTCTTGTTTGGTCTTCACAAAATCCCTAGGAGGTAGGTGCCCTGATTATCCCTATTTTAATAAGAATGATAATGGCAGTTTTTATAGCACTTACTATGGGCCAGGCATTTTAAAAAAAAAACTTAAATACTCTCATTTGATCTCACAGCATTCCCGGAAGGTAGGGGCCATTACTATCCCTATTTTAATAAGAATAATAATAGCATTTTTCTAGAGTGCCTACTATGTGCCAGACATTTTTTAAAAACCATATTTTCATTGGATCTCACAACATTTCTGGAAGGTAGGTGTTATTATTAGCCCTATTTTAATAAGAATGATAGTGGCATTTTTATGGCACCTACTATGTGCCAGGCACTTTACAAAAACCATAAATAGTCTCATTTGGTCTCATAATATTCCTGGAAGGTAGGTGCTGTGATGATCTCTATTTTAATAATAATAATAATGGCATTTTTCTATAGCATCTACTATGTGCCTTTTAAAAACCATAAATATTCTTATTTGATCTCACAACATTCCTGGAAGATAGGTGCCATGATTATCCCTATTTTAATCAGAATGATAATGATTAACTTTATATGGCACCTACTATGTGCCAGGTACTGTGGTGTCTCATCTGATCCTCACAACAACCTTTTGCTGCAGGTGCTATTGTTACCCCCACTTCACAGATGAGAAAACTGAGACAGGTCTTGCTTAGAGTCACACACCTAAGTGAGGTCACATTTGAACTCAGGTCTTCATGACTCCAGGCCTGGTGCTCTGTGTGCTTCAGTTCCAACCACCATAATCTCTCAGGGGCCCATACATGTTCCTTAAGACTAGTTTTAAGAGGAATTGCTGATCTTCATTGGTGAAGAGAGTTCCCACGCTGGAAGTTCCCTGCATTGTTGAAATCAGAGGGCCGGTCCAACATGGTTTCCCATATTTGTCACGGGGCTTGAAGCCACAGGGAGCCAGGGACTTGAACCTCGCCTTTCTCCCCACTCTCTACTTCTGGAGCCCTGCAGTAGCCTTGAGATGATCTGGGGCCAGATTCAGGTTCTGGTGCCACTTTGCAGCCTCCTGCCCATACCATCATCCAGAGTAGAGTCACCTAGGACCTTGCCTGGGGCTTACATGATGCCCCCAGCCCAACCTAAACTTTGCTCTGGTGCTGGAATGGGAGGGGGAACTTTCCAGGCTCAGGATCAGAGCGGTTCTATAAAGGAAGTCTCTCATTCTGACTCCAAAGCCAGACCTCTTTCTGCCTCCCTTTCACACTGTGAGGTGTGTTTTCTCCACTCCCCTAGCCTCAGTTTACCCATCTGTAAAAGTGAAAATTCTTCCTGTAATCCCTACCTCAGGGACAGTCACTGGACAGGGCTCATCAATAATAGTCTGGGAGACTTGAGAAAAAAAAGAAAAAGATGTTGAGTAAAGCCTTTGAAACGCTCCAATAATGCCAGTTATTATCCTCTTTCAGCTACCTCTGTTCTTCAGATAAAAATCTGCAGAGTTCCAAAAATGCTTTTGCCCAGAATTTCTCCTCTCCCAGAAGGCTTTTTTCCCAGGGGGAGGATGTGACAGCTGTCTTTAAGCACGCGACTGCCATCCATGAAAGAGGGATTGATTCTTCTTGGCCCCAGATCAGGACTCCTGGATTAAAGTCCCAGAGAAGTGGTTTAATGTCCCAAAGTGGGAAGTGCTCACTGGACGTTCTTGGCAAGAAGACCCTTTGCAGGACAGGTTATGGAAGAGAGTGGGTTTTTAGGTCTGAGTTGGCCCGGCTGCTCTCCAAAGCTCCTTCCCACTGAGGCGTTCTCCAGACAGTTTCCCCCCAGACCTCCCGGAGGTTAGCTGACCAATCCAGAGCCAAGATTTGACTCCAGATTCCCAAATTAGGGCTCTTTTCACTAATCTGTCATCCAGTGCCTAGTGCCTCTTATGGACTTGCTTCATAAATACCCATTTAACACTGATAATTCATAGTCATAGAACCCGGGGCCTGGAAGAACCCTTGGAATCTAGAACTTCAGAGTTTACAGTCTGAGACAGACACCCGTTTCATGCGCCATCTGTGCCCCAGCTGTAGGCCGAGATGGAGAGGGACAGAAGGGCCAGCGGCGGCTCAGGCTCGCCTTGCTTGTGGCCAAGCTGGGCCCGAATCCCAGGATCCAATCTGGGTCAGGCTGCAGTTGTGTTTTAATCTAAAAAAGTCAGCCTTGAATTTATAACTCTGGAGCTGGAAGGGACTTCAGGGGTCCAATGCATTCACTTTATCCAGGAGGAACAGAGACCCGGGGAGAAAAGGGTGGGATTTATCCAAGATCACCTTGGGGACCTCGGAGAGGATTGGAGCCTTTAATTCCAAAGGCGGGTCGGGTCCTGTTTCTCCACCAGTTCCCTGTTTTAATCCATGAATGGAGCATTTCAGAGAGTACTGGATTGGGGGTGAGAGAACCTGGATCCTCATCTGCTACTTCTTTCCTTTGTGACTTAGGGGGAATCACTTAAACCCCTCTTTTTTCCAATGCCTCAGTTTCCTTACTGTTAAATGAAAGGTTTAGACTTGAATGGCCTTTAAGATCTCTTCCAGCTTTAAATCTATGAATCCTATGGTCCTAGTCCCTGAACCCCAAACCTTACCCCACTTTTTCCTCTGGATGCCCCCCACTTTCAAAGCAGGAGACTCAAGTTTGTCCGGCACCTTGGGACAGGCAGCAGTCCCAGGGTGGTTGCCAGCTCTTGGGTGGGCAACCCTCGAGTCTCCCCCATTCATTTTCCAGACTCACGTAGCCAGCTGGTGTCAGAGGCAGGATTGGAAGCCACGTTCAGTCTGGCCTCCACCCTGCCTGCCTCCTCCCGCGCCATGCTGCCTCTGAGACAGGAGCCTGGCGCCTGGAGGCTGGGCCCGGACTCCCAGCGAGCTGCCTCACCTCCCTCTCCTCCCTCTGCCTCCCTCCCCCATCTCCCTGCACAGGTAGAACTTCCGCACAAGGCAATCCAGGAGACCTCCAACAAGAAGAAATTCGAGGATGCCCTGAGCCTCATCCACAGTGCCTGGCAGAGGAGCGATAGCCTGTGCCGAGGCCGAGCCTCTCGGGACCCCTGGTGCTGAGGCTGGAACTGGACCGTGCCCCTGACTCTGCCTCCCCCAAGAGGAGGGCAGCAAGGGCCCCAGGCGGAGCACAGCTGCTCCCGGAGGGGCTCCCTCCTCTGGCTCTGGAGGGCCTCCGGGCTGGGACGATGCAGCCCCCTGCGGCCGAGACTGGGTCTTCTGGACGCCTCCTGGGCTGTGTTCCGGGTGCCTGTCTTATAGGAACAGGGAAGAGACGGAGAGTGAGCCCTATGGGCTCTGCAGCTGCCCTCCCCCCCAGACCCAGATTGGGGGGTATTCTGCTGGCTCTAAGCCATGACAATAATAATAATAATAATAATAATAATAATATACAGATATCCTATAAAAGGCTCTCACCGAGCTGGCTGGAGGTCCTGTCTCCGCTCTTGGGCATTGGACAGTGGCCAGGGGTGGGCAGAGCAGGTACATCTCAGGAGCGCCACCCCTCCCCCCAAGCACCCGAGCACTTCACCTGCACATGCCCCGAGTTTGTGGGGGGATTTCTGCATGTTTTCATCTCTTCAGCCTCATCCCAAAGTGCACGGCTTCATGCCCGCGCCCCGTGCAGAGGGTGTGGGGGGGTGCCTTCTGTGGGTGCCTGGCACCTTTCACACACAGCTCCTCCCCACCCCCCAGAGACCACCCTGCTCAGGGCCAGAGGAGATGCCCGGAGTCGCAGTCCAGGAGGGGAAGCTGGAGGATTGGGGGTCAGGAGGAAGGGGGTGCCGCCCTCCCCACCTCCATCCCTGATCTTGTCTCCTCCACGAGGAAGGGGTTTCGAGGCAACACGGGGCAAGGCGAAATCTGGAGAGGGGCTGGAATAAAAAGGAGCCCTGGGGAAGAGGGGCCCTCTACTCTCTACCACCACTGCCCCTTCCTCCACAGGAACTTACAGGAATAGCCACAACTCCCCCTCCCTTTGGGAGGGAGGGACGGGAAAGGGTTTGGGTATTTTTTTTTAAATAAAAGACATTATATTATCCCAGTCTGTCTGTGGTTTATTTCCCATCCCCACCCCTGACACCCCTTCCCCGAGAGCTTGGGGATTTCCCTTTCCCTTCCCTTCTCCCTTCCCAATTCCCTTCTCTTTTATTTCTGATTCCCTACAGATTTCTAAGCTTGAGAATGAAGAGTATCTTGTTTTTTTGTCCTGTCCCCAGTGCCCAGCACACAGTAGGCACTTAAGTGCTTATTGACTACTAGATAAAGACAGGAACTGTTCACCCCTAGCCCAAATAGCTTCTATAAAGTACTTTCCTCAGAATAAATCCATGAGTTAGGGGATGCTGGACACTCCACTAGAAAAGGAGCAAGTCACGGAGCTCGTAAAGGGTCAGAGCTGAACAGGAGGCACCAAAGACTCAGGATCCAAATCCCTTACCTTATTTGGGGACCTTGGACAAGCCATCACTTCTGCAGAACTCAGTCTCATCATTTAGAAGATGAGGCAATGGGTCTTGGTGGCTGCCAGGGTCCCTTCTTAAACTGCCCTTTCCTGCGTCAGGGTCAGCTTGCCCCCCTTCCTCCCCCCCCCCGTTCTGAAAGCACCCACAAGTGTGCACCAGCTGCCAAGGGTCACAGCTCTCTCTTGAATGACCTATTTTTCATGGGATGTGCACCTCAGGGGGCAGGTCTCCCATCTAGTCTAGCCCCCTCAACTTACCGATAAGTCAAGCCCCTAGAGGTTAGGTGACCTGCCCTGCCTGAGGTCCAGGCCCAAAACACCCCTTCGGGGCTCAAGTCCAATGGGCGCCTGTGCTCTGAGGACTTGTCACCTATAGCCCAGCCACACAGATCTGGAGATTTGAAGCCTGTGGAGATCAGCCAGCCAGTCTGTGGAAGAAGAAACTAAGCTCCTGAGGGAGTCCCCTGATTTTGCCAAGATCAAACAGTAAGGAGAGCCTGAATTGGAACCCAAGTCCGCTGAGTCCAAATGCGGTTGGTGCTGTTCCTCCCTCTCTCCAGGCCGGAAGCCCCACACAAATGCCCCACTCGATCAGAGAGACACCAACAGATGGGGGAATCCCTGAGATCTGGGTGTCCAGAAGCTCAGTTTAACCTTGGAGAACATTAGCCGGAATAGTAAGCATTTATTAAGCACCTACTGTATGCCAGGCTTTCTGCTAAGGACTGAGGATGCAAAGAAAGGTAAAGGATATTCTTCACTCAAGAAACTTACTATCTAGTGGAGGAAAGAAAATACAGTTATTGTGCACCAATGAGTTATAGAGTAATCAGGAATTAACAAGATATCAATAGTTTTATTATCCCCTATCTTGGTCAGGACTCACCTGGAATAAGGGCATATTCAATACCAGCACCACACTCAACCCAGGGAGATGTTGCATAACACTGATACTTGAACAAATATTGATTTATCACCTTTATTACTCACCATTAGACTGAACTCAAGGTCAGGGATTACCATTTGTTTTTGTTGCCCATCACTTAGCACATCTTGGTACATAGTAGGTATTTGTTGATTGACTTATACCTACTATGAGTCAGGAACGTTGCCAAGTTCTGGGGATACAATAGGGGAAAAAATCAACAGTTCTTGCCGTAAAGAACTTACATTCTGCAGAAGATGTAAACAAATGGTCAATAGGAAGTCATTTCAGAAATTACTGTGAGAGAATTAGGGATTTTAAAAGGAGAAGGATATCCTAGGTCCAAGACCAGCCCCTGCAGAGTCACCCAGATGGGAGATGTTGGCAGAAGAGCTGGGTGGTCAGCTTGGCAAAAAGACATGATCCTTAAATGGGAAAGAAAGGTAGAGAGGAGCTAGGTAGGTAGGTGGAGGCAGTTATAGGGGTGCTATAGTGCACCAGAGCATTGAGACTGGAGATAGGAAGCCCTGAATTCAAATTCTGCTCAGATACTTCCTATCTATGTGACCCTGATCAAGTCATTTAACCCTGTTTGTCTCGGTTTCCCCATGTGTAAAATGAGCTGGAGAAGGAAATGACAACTGTTTTTAATATCTTTAATAACCCCAAATCACTGAACAAGTGCCAGACTCAGTGCTTTATATATTAGCTCATGTAATTTATACATATAGAATATTTACTTAGATGATTTCATGTGCATCCAGAGGAGCAGGCTGTAGAAGAATCTGGGAGCCACACGAGGACTTTTGAAGCAGTCTGGAGGGGGAAGCACTGGAGGTGGAGGGGGGGGGCTGAGAACTGAGGACCCTCCCCACTCTAAAATGGAAAGGACTGCCCAGAGGAGTCCCTCATCCCCAGAGGTCCCCCAAAGGCCACTTGTTAGTGGTGTGGACGAATTCTATTCAAAGCTTGGATTGAACTAAGGCAGTTCTCGTCAGGGCGAGGTCGTGGGAAAAGTGGGCAAAGAAGGAAGGGAAGCGATCGCCATAAAGCACCTACCACGTGCCCGGCGCTTTATAAGTATGACCTCATTGTTTCTCGCGACAACCCTCTCGGAGGTAGGTGCTATTATTACCCCCATTTTACAATTGAGGAAACTGAGGCAGATAGAGGCCAAATCACTGTCACACATAAAGTATCTGAGTCTGAATCGGACCCCAGGTCTAGCGCTCGAGCTGGAGACACGGAGGGAGGGAGGGAAGTTGACCGAGCAGACTTTTCCTCTGCCTCTCTCCCTCCCTCCTGCCCTCGGAGCTTCTCTGCCCGTCCCCACCCAATCCGGGAGTGACCTTTCCTCTAGATCCCAGGGGCCAGGCGCCTCCTCCGAGCGAGGGAGGTGTGAGGAGCGGCGGCCTCTGGGATTGGCCGGGCCCGGGCCAGGGGGAGCGTCTTGGCTGCCAGGTTGGGTTCCAGTGGGCGCTGGCGGGGCTGGAAGGGGTAGCGCGTGGGACCGGGGCTGTCTGAGCTTGGTGAGCCGGGGGCCTGTGCTCCTCTACACAACCTGGGCTTTCTGGAGGGTCCTACCCCGGTCCCCTACCCCCCGGTCCCCATCCCCCGGTCCCCATCCCCCGTCCTCGGCTCTCTGCCCCTCCTTCTTTTCACTGTTCCCAGCGCTCGCACCTGTTCCCACCTGTCTCTGTCTCTGTCCCTATTCTCTATGCCTAGTCCTCCGACCCCTGTTCTCTGTCATCAGCCCTCCTCACCAGGTTCTTTGACCCTAGCCGTCCGCCCCTTATTCTCTGTCATTAGCCCCCCGCCCCCGTTCTCTGTCCCTAGCCCTCTTCCCTGTTCTCTGTCCCCACACTCCCGTTCTCTGTCCCTAGCCCCCCTGCCTGTTCTCTGTCCCCCCGCCCCCGTTTTCTGTCCGTAGCCCTCCCTGCTTGCTAGGTATAGCCACTTCTTGTGGCCAACTCCCCGCCCCCTGCCCGGGACCCGGCGGCAGGTGACCCGCGCTCTGGCTGTCCCAGTCCGAGCCCATGCCCGGACCTCAGACATAACTGCTCCTTCCCCCGAACATGGAGACCCCGCCAGTGGCCAGCGGGGCCGTGTCCGTGTCTGTGTCCCCAGCCATGGACCTTGTACTGGGCGCTTCAGCCTGTTGCCTAGCCTGTGTCTTCACCAACCCCCTGGAAGTCGTCAAGACACGGCTGCAGTTACAGGGCGAACTGCAGGCCAGGGGCACGTACGCTCGGCCCTACCGGGGGATCCTGCAGGCTGTGGGCACCGTGGTCCAGGCGGACGGGCTCTGGGGGCTGCAGAAGGGGCTGGGAGCTGCCCTGCTCTACCAGGGCGTCATGAATGGCGTCCGATTCTACTGCTACTCGCTGGCCCTGGAAGCCGGCTTCACCCACTACCACGGGGGCACCGTGGCCGCGGGGGCACTGGCCGGAGCGCTAGGAGCCTTCGTCGGAAGTCCGGCATACCTGGTGAGTAGCCCGGCGGGACCTTCACTGCCATCCCCTTTCACAAAGGACACCGGGTCAGAAAGGGACCCAATGGCATGGGATCCACGAATTTGGATAGGCCTGGGAAAGTTTTATCTTTTTTAATCTTTATTTTCACTAACTCAACTGAAATTTGGCATTTCCTCCAATTCCGAATTTTAAAATAAATTATTCTAAGAAGGAGCCTGTCATTTTCACTAGACATGACAAAAAAAGGGTTGAAAATCTCTGCTTTAGTTCAAACATCCCTCTCATTTCACAGATTAAAAACAAACAAACAAAAAACTGCTCCCCTGAGAGAGGAGAAACAGATTTGACAAATCATGTAGGTAAAGTTGCCCAGTTGGATTTGAACCTATATCTTCTGATTGCAAATCTTGTGCTCCTCCCAGGGGGATGGAAGAAAGGGTGAAAGGGTTAGGGAGGCAGATTTTGGCTCAAGATAGGGGGAAAAAAATCTAACAGCTGTCCCAAAGTGAAATAGGCTGCCCAAGGAGGGGAGAGGTTATTCTGTTTACCACAGGAGGTATTCTAGCAGAGGCTTCCTTTAAGTCCCTGCAACAACAGCAAGCTTTCCCCCAATCTCTCTTAATTCAGTCCCTTCCCTCTTTAATGATTTCCTATTTGTCCTGTATAGAACTTGTTTTGTATATGTTTATTTGCTGCCTTCTCCATTAGAGTATAAACTTTTGCCTCTTTGTAACCCCAGTATTTAGCATAGTGCCTGACATAGAGTAGCTTAATAAATGTTTTATTAAGTAATTTAATAAATGATTATTGAAGGAATAGGTTCATTCAATAAGCATTTATGGAGCCTTATCGAGCAAATTATGGAAGGGCTTCCTGGACCCCATGACATCTGAGGGTCCTACTGCTGAGATTTTTGTGACTTAGGATCATGACTTTAGAGAGGGGAGGGTTCCCAGGAGTCATTTATGATACTTCCTCCTTTTGCAGATAAGGAAATTGAGGCCCAGGAAGATTAAAGAAGGGTAGGTTTTGAACCCAACTCCTCGGACTGCTGGGCCGTTGCTGGTCCTCTACAAAATCAGCAATTGATATAAGCTTCTGAGAAGCAGATTTCAGATTATGGTCCTCAACTCGGTACATACTGACTGTGATTTTGGTCAAATCTCCAACTTGGAACACCCAGAGCAACTCTTACATGGTGAAGGAGGTGAAGGAAGTTTCCACGTGTGGGCTTTCCCTGTATCAATGAGACTCCGTAGCCCTTACAATCATAGCTAATTTTTATATAGTACCTGAAGGTTTTCCAAACACTTTACAAATATCTCATTTGATGCTCACATCAATCCTGTGAGGTGGGAGCTATTATTACTCCCATTTTACAGATGAAGTCAAATGACTTGCCTAGGATCCCACAGCTAGTGTCACCGAGGTCACATTCAAAGCCATAGCTTGTGATTCCAGGTCCAGTGTTCTGAACCTAATCATTAGAGTATTGTCCCTTTGTGAAGAGAGGTTGGATGACTTCCTGTCAGAGATATTGGATATTAGAAGAAGGATCTCAGATACTGGTTGGACTGGGACCCTCTGAGATTGTAAGGTTCAGTCAGAGATCTCCCCAGGACAGGAACTGGGAGAAATTGGGGGTCCTCTGCCCTATGGACATTTTCCTCTGTGGAGGCCTTTGGCCTGGCCTACTGAGGACTGCTTCCACTCCCCCCACCCAATCTACTTTTCATACCAAGACAGAGCTTGGAGTCCCAAGACCTGAATTCAATTCTAACTGTGATATTCTTACTACTTATGTAATTTTGGGCAAACCACAAGCCATCTGGGCCTGAGCTTCTTCAAAAGGAAATGAAGGGGTTGGTCTTGAATGCGCTTGGAGAATTGTTCCAATCCTAGATCTGTGATGCTGTGATCTGTCTTCCCAGGTCAAAACACAGCTGCAGGCAAAGACAGAGGCTCCCCTGGCTGTTGGCCATCAGCACCAGCACAAGGTGAGGAGTCTCCTCCCTCTGAAGTCCCCCAGCTGACCACTATGGCCTTCTTTCCTGGCCCTCAGGCTAGAGTCTCAAGGAGCTCCATTTATCCCCGAGGGCCCTGCTGCCCCCAGGATGGGCAAGAGGCCAGCTAGCCTGTCCTCCCTCCTTTCTTTCTCTCTCCACAGACTGTCCTCAGTGCCCTGGAAACCATCTGGCGCCAGCAAGGCATCTCAGGTCTGTGGCGAGGGGTTAGCGGGGCCGTGCCTAGGGTCATGGTAGGATCAGCTGCCCAACTGGCCACCTTCGCTTCGGCCAAAACGTGGGTACAGGACCATGAGGTGAGGGGCTCTGACTCCCCCAAATTTCACATTTCTAAAGCAATTTCAACTTGACAAAGGACTTTATTCACAACTCAGTGAGACAGATATGGTTATTGTTACTATTTTACTAGTGAGGAAATTGAGGGAAGAGGTATATCCAAAATTATATGGTCAAACCTGACCTGAGTTTCAGGAACTCCTTTTCCAGAGCTTCTGGAAAAGAATGATGGTATTTTTGAGCTAAGGGACTTTTGCTAAGAGTCTGTGTGACAGAATCAAGACGGTGGAACTAAAAGAAAGGTACAGCCTACCTACCTACTAAACCTCCTCCACAAAGATATAGAAGGTGCACCAAACTCAATTCTGATTGGAAATGCCAAGAAAAAGTCCCAATGAGTCATTTTGCTAATTCACAAGGGCTTAGGAAGAGCCAGAAGATAGCGTACTGGACTTGGAGAAGAACTGGATTTGAATTTTTCTTCAGGTACTTACAAACTGTATGACCCTTGGCAAGTCACTTAACCAGAGAACTGGGGACAATAATAACACTTACCTCCAGGGCTATTATAAAGACCCCAACCAACAGTATAGTATGTCTTACAAAACTAAGAGAGTTATATTGTTGTTTAGTCATGTCTGTCATAATGACCCCATTTGGGATTTTCTTGGCAAAGATACTGGAGTGGTTTGCCAATTCTTTCTCTAGCACATTTTACCGATGAGGAAACTGAGGCAGATAAAGTTAAGTGATTTGTCCACATTTAGTAAGTGTCTGAGGCTAGATTTGAATTCATGCAAATGAGTCTTCCTGATTCCAAGTCCAGTAATTATCCACTAGACCACCTAACTGCTCCTCAAAGGACCATATAAACATCTGCTAATATTATTATTCTCTAGTCCAAACCCCCTCATTAAAAAAAAAAATTCTCTTCAATGAAAATTCTCCTTCTCCCTTCTCCACAATGAGAAAGAAAAATAAAACCTTTATTAAAACAGGTATAATTAAGCAAAATTAATTTCCAAATTCACCATGCCATTCACACATACACACATGCACACAGTATATATAGTCTCAGTCTCTCTGACTCTTATCAGTTCACTAAGGTGAGTGACATTTTTCATCATGAGTCCTCCAGAATTGTGGTTGGTCATTGTATTGATACAGTTTTTAAGTCTTTCAAAAAATTATTTGTCTTTACAATATTATTATTATTGTATAAATTGTTCTCACCGATTCTATTCCCCTCACTTTGTGTCAGTTCATCTAAATCTTCCCAGGTTTTTCTGAAGCCATCCCTTTCATCATTTCTTTTAGAATGATAATATTCCATCATTTCCATGTACTTGCCAGTTTTGGATCAGTTTCCCAGTTTCCAATTCTTTGCCACCCCAAATAGAGCTAATATGAATATTTTTGTACAACTGGGTCCTTTTCTTTTTTCTTTGATCTCTTTGGTCTGTAGACCTATTGCTGGGTCTTTTGTAGTTTTAGATATAGTTCTGAGCTTCTTTCTAGAATGGTTGGACTAGTTCACAGGTACACTGAGAAGGCGTTTGTTACTTATTTTCCCACAGCCCTTCCTTTATTTGTTAACTGTCTCTTTTTTCCTATGCAGACATTAAATGACTTCATACAGAGATAATTATAAGCCTAGAGCACAGGTCTCCTGAGTGGGTTCTTTTTTACATATTACATGAGCTTTATAAAATACCATGAGGGTTAAGGCTTAAGAGGGAAGAAGAGGAGCCTGGTCTCAGATCGGGGGGTTTCCTGTTTCTTTACAGTGGTTCCAGAAGGACAGCTGGCTTGTGGCCCTGGCTGGAGGCATGATCAGCAGTGTGGCAGTAGTCACTGTGATGACGCCACTTGATGTGGTCAGCACTCGCTTGTACAATCAGCCCGTGGACCCAGTGGGAAAGGTGAGCACGTGGGGTTGAGGGTCCATAGAATGGTCATGGAGAAGGTGGAAGGGAAGAAATGAGTATAGTATGCAGGAGGGCTGAGCTAAAGCTAGTGGCTGATGGGACGAGACAGAGAGACATAACTATACATCCATAGGATTATCATCTGGAGTCAGATGATCTTGAGTCTCAAACCCTTTGACCACCCTTCTCCCAAAGATTAAAGGGAACACAGTTTATATCAAGGCCCCATCCATCTGTTTTTCCATCTTTTTTTTTTTTTCCCTTATTACAGTCCAGAGTACAGACCTGAGAGTCTCATTCCCAGCAGGCCTGGATTCACCCTGGATGGTGAATTTTTTTGGCTAGAGCAACCCAGGACCTCTCCCCTCTCCTTAGACTTAATGAATATTAATTAAATCCTTATCAAGTGCAAGGCCTTGTATTCTGAGCTGGGGTCTAATCACCAAACAGTTACTAAATGCTTGTTTTGTGACAGGTACAGTGCTAGGACTACAAAAATAAGAAAGTGAAATGATTCATAAGTTTACATTGTAACAAAAGAAGACCACACACAAAGAAGGAGGAAGTAGAGTTTGGAACTGGTCCAGAAGTGTCATGGAGGCCTAGATTTGGGGATGATAAGATGAACATTCGCTCATCACATTTCAGGATCCCACGAGACAAGATTCCTATTTCCAGGAGCAGGAGAATCAGTGTGTGATAGCATAGTCTGGAAAAGCCGGGGAGTGATATAACAGATATATCCAAGGTCCTGCTCTCATGGAGCTTACCTTCTGTTGGGAAGGAAATATAGGTTATGTCCTTATGGAGTTTACATTTTATTGGGATAGAAATATACAAATGACCAGGTCTTGCCCTCATGGAGCTTATATTCTGTTGGGATGGAAACATACAAATGATCAAGATCCTGCCCTCGAGAAGCTTATATTCTTGTGGGCTGGAAATATACAAATGACCAAGATCCTGCCCTCGAGAAGCTTATATTCTTGTGGGCTGGAAATATACAAATGACCAAGATCCTGCCCTCGAGAAGCTTATATTCTTGTGGGCTGGAAATATACAAATGACCAAGATCCTGCCCTCAAGGAGCTTATATTCTGTTGGGAGGGAAACATACAAATGACCAAGGTCCTGCCCTCAAGGAGTTACATTCTGTTAGAATAGCAATATAGATATGGGCAAGGTCCTGGCCTTTAAGGAGCTTATATTCTGTGGATGGAAATATAAGTATGACCAGGTCCCTGTCCTCAAGGAGTTACATTCTGTTAGGACAGCAATATAAACAAGGGCAAAGTCCTGGTCTTAAGAAGCATACATTCTGTTGGGATAGAAATATACATATGACCAAGGTCCTACCCTCAAGGAGTTTCCATTCTTTTGGGATTCAAAGATACATATGACCTCAAGGAGCTTATAATCTAATAACAGCTGATCTTTATGTAACAATTTACAGATATGACTTCCTTGGATCTTCACAAACAGCCCTGTGAGGTAGACAGGATAGCACCTATGTTAGCCTCATTTTACATTTATGGAGAAACTGTCGCCCAAAGATTAAAATGTCTTTTCCAAGGTATCACAAGGATAATAAGTAGTACCCGAGCTGAGATTCAAATTCAGGCCTTCTGGTATTGTTTTTTCTGGGGGAAAGGAGTAGTTGACATGCTAAGGAGAATGAAATAGGACATGCAAAGGAGAGGCTCCAGTTAGGAAATAGGGAGAGAGAAGCCACTTTCCCCGGAGGATGGGAAATCAAAGGAGGCTTAATGGAGAAGCTAGCCCCTGAGTTTGATCTTGAAGGGAGGGAGGGACTTCAGGAGGCAGAATGGGAAGGAAGATTCTATTCTAACCACAAAGAGGAAGGAGAGAGTGAGAACCAGGATGGAGATTTATCTCATTGGCTCGAATGGAGAATGATTCAAGGGGAATGAAGGTGAGATAGGGGTAGCCAATTAGATTGGAACCAGTTTGGGAACCAGTTTCCCTCATAAGATGCTAGAACTTAGAACCAGGAGTCTTGGGGTGTAGATAATCCAACTCCCTCATTTAATTGATGTGGGAAAGTGATTTGCTCAAAGTTTTACAGATAGTGAGTAGCAGAGTCAAGATTTGAACCCAGCTTCTCTGACTTGACGGTAAGGGTTAGAAGTTGATGCTTTCTTTTTTTGGTGGGTAATCAGAGGTCACTGGAGGCTTCTGTGTCTGTTGTCCAGTCGTGACTAACTGTTCATGACCCTATTTAGGCGTTTCTTGGAATAGTTTGCCATTTTTCTTCTCCAGAACATTTTACATATGAGGAAACTGAGGCAGACAGAGTGAAGTGACTTGCTCAGAGTCACTCTGCTAAAAATGTCTTAGGCTGGATTTGAACTCAAGAAGGAGTTAAAGACCCCATGTTATGGCACCCCTACTTGTTCCTAGTCTAGGAGTGACATGATTAATTATAGGCTCAAGCAGAATGGCAACCTGGGGTTCATAGACTTCCAAGGAATCTGTGGAGTGATTTGAGGGGGTGGGTACATGAAGGAAAACATTTTTGGGGAAAAGTTATTAATTTCCTCTGTAATCTTTTACTTTATGCATTTAAAAATATAATTCTGAAAAGATATTCATAAGCTTCAGAAGGCAGTCAAAGGGACTCTAAAGAAATGTAAAGAAACCTTAATGTAGAGAATGGATCAGAACATCAGGTGAGTGACTCCCCTGTCTTCCCATCCTCTCCCCAGGGTCAGCTGTACCAAGGGGTCGGAGACTGCTTGGTGAAGATCATCCAGGCAGAGGGTCCCCAGGCTCTCTACAAAGGCCTGGGCCCTAGCTATCTGCGCCTGGGCCCCCACACTGTCCTCAGCCTGCTCTTCTGGGACGAACTCCGCAAGCTCATCTACCGCTTCCAGCACCAGGGAGCCTAAAGCCCCCTCCTGGCCCTCTTCCAGCAGCACTGGGAGCCTGGAATTCAGGAGCCTCTCTGCCTTAACAGGCTCTATGTCCTCCCCACCCCAGTCTGCCCCATCTTCAGGGCAGCGTTGGAAGGTCTCACGGGGGGGAACCGTGTTAGAAATAGTGAGCCAGCAGGGACTCCCCATGTAGAATGGGAGTGAGCAACTGGCCTGTCATGGACCAAAGGAAGGGAGGTTCTAGGTCAAGCCCTATTTGGTCCTTATTTGGGTCCAATTGGCTCAGATTGAATGTACATAGCAGTCATTTCTGCTTTGGCCAGAAAACCTGAGCATATTCCTCTCCCAGATTAATTTACTTAATTATTTAGATTTTTGAGGGGGAAACTAGACAAAAAAGGAGATTCTTTGCCTCTGTTGCCACTTAGCCTTAATCACTGAATGGGCGCAGCCTCAGTCAAACTGAGACCTGTTGAAGGTCTTAGCTTACAAAGGCCAGGGTCTCCCATTGCATTCAGGGCCTTCTCCAAGAATCTTGATCTCTGTCTGGCCACTGGACCCAGATGGCTCTGGAGGGGAAAGTGAGGCAGGTGACCTTCCACTATCCCTCCCCCCTCCCCCTTCAATGCAATCCACTTCACCTCCTTGATGTCATGGTCCTCTTCAAGAAAGAAGGACAAACAAGAAGTCATGGACCAAAGAAGGGAACATACTAAGCCCAACTGACCCTTTCCTGTCAGGGGGACTGGAAGGGGCTAGCAAATATTCAGAGGCCACTGTTTCGATTTCTGTTTCTGAGAGGGCCAGCTTCTTGTCCTTGGGTCCATGGCCAAAGACCGCGCTCCCCTTAAAGTTCAGAAGAGTGTCCTGGAAATATAGTCTTTGATTCCCACTGATCCAGGGAAGTGTGGATGCCTTAATGTACCCCATCTGCACTCCTGAGGAAACACCGACACGAGGCTCAGAAGTTGGAGAAGGGGTGTCCAAGATGTTGCATGGATCACAGCCAGAAGGAATCTTAGCGATTATCTTCTCTAACTTCCTCAGATAACTGAGGCCCAGAGAGATCACACAGGTAGTGGTAACAGAGTTGGGATTTGAAACCAGATCCTCAGACTAATGCACTGCTACCTATCCTCATTAAATACAATGACTCCACGGGGCAGCTAGGTGGCTATAGTGGATAGAGCACCAGCCCTGAAGTCAGGAAGACCTGAGTTCAAATTTGACCTCAGACACTTAACACTTCCTAGCTGTGTGACTCTGAGGAAGTCACTTAATCCCAAATGCCTCAGCAAAAAAAAAAAAAAAGTCATAATGAGTATAAAAAACAAAAATATAAAAGTATAAAAATACAGTGACTCAAAGACAAAAATGTTCTTTAAAATACAGAATAGTAGAATTCAGAATATCCAGTTTATAATGTAGATACAGCATGAAAAACTTTGAAGTTGGAGTTAAAAAGACTGGGTTCAAAACTGAGCCGTAGACATTTCCTGGCTGTACAATCTTGGGCAAATCACTTCTCCAACTAATAGATATCTGAGGCTAGATTTGAACTCAGGTCCTCCTCCATGACTGGTACTCTATTGTGCTGTGCTGCAGTGTGGGAGGAGGGAAGTTAACTTGCTTGGTTAACAAAAATCAGCCATGTACAAAAAAGCAATAAAAAGTGTAAGAGTGTTTTTGAAATGAAACCCTTTCCCTTACATTGCCTCTTCCTAGTCTCCCACCAATCCTGGGGAATTTGGTTAAGGTCACTGTCACCATCTCATAGATATAGCAGTATCTATACTTGTCCAAGAATACCCAGCAAGAAAGTAATGAGTAATAATAACAGCAAAAATAATAACTAGCACTTTAAAGTTGAAAAGTGCTTTTGAAACATTATCTCATTGGATCCTCACAACAACCTCAGGTGAGTAGATGTTGTTATTATTATTACTTTCATTTTGCAATTGAGGAAACTGAGGCAAACAGGGTTAAGTGACTTTCCTAGGGTCTCAGATCTTGTAAATGCCTGAGGCTGGATTTCAACTCAATTCTTTTTGATTTGACACCTAATGAAGATGGTCTATAGGTGAACCTCCTTGGTCACAATGACAATTGGGGGGTTCAGGGGCTCCCCTAGAAATTCTATAAACACTCCAGGTACCCCCGCCCACTCTGAATGAATAAAGTTTTCTATTTTTGCTTAGTTTGTGGATTTTGCTTCTGGCCTGACATTTCTCTAGTTTGTCCCCCAGTTTTGTTCCTGTCACTTCCTTTTGGGGGGGGAGAAGGTTATAGCTGGAAGAAAGTGTTGAAACAGATCACGCAGATGAGTTCCCATGGTCTGTCCCCCATGCTCTGATGAGATGGGAGACCTTGACCTTTTAAAACTAAGATCTTCAACAATTTCATCCAGGACCATCTCCAGCCGTCCTGAGCTATATCTGGCCGCCGGACCCAGACGGCTCTGGAGGGGAAACTGAGGCAGGTGACCTTGCCCAGCCCTCACTCATTTACACGCAATTCCCTCGCACGTCATAGCATCATCTCCCTGGTCGAGGTCGTCTTCCAGAACAAAGGATGTACAAGACCCATCTCCCATACCCAGAACCAGCTGTGAGTGACTGCTGACCCCTTGTGGTGATGGTGGGAAAGTGCGGTACCCGATTATTAGGGAGAGATAGGAATGGAATGGGAATTGCCGGGTAGGGAGCCTCGGACCTCAGGCTAAGGAAGGGGAGAAAGTCTCGGGATCCTGGAGGAGGAGTCAGCCTTCTGGGGAGGATGGACCCCTCTCCTAGACGGGAGTGTGGAGGAGAGGGCAGGGAGGGAGCCTCAGAGCCAAGCTGCCTGAGAAGACGGAGCTTTCGATTTCTGGAGTAAATGTAAGATAAAGAAGGACGTGGTCCCTTCGATCCCGGGTTCATCCAGCTTCTGGATGGTCATCCTGAGGGTATCCTCCAGGTTCTCAGCCCAGATCCTAAACTATTGGAGTCCCGTACATCCTCAGGGAGGCTGGCCACCACCGGGGTAATGTGATTTCCCCACTGGGTGGGGAAGACTTGTAGGAAATGTGCCTAACCCACAGACTCAAAAGCGCCGCCCCCCTTCTCCCCAGGGCAGCCCTGAGCAGGTTTTGGAGAGTTTGTAACCATCTCTCCAGATTCTCACCATCCTCTAGCCACCCTCCAGCAGCTCCAGCAGAGGAACTCTCTAAAGCACTCTCTCTCTCTCTCTCTCTCTCTCTCTCTCTCTCTCTCTCTCTCTCTCCACTTCTCCCTCTCTCTTTCCCTCCCTCCTCCTCTCTCTCTGTCTCTCTCTCTCTGTCTCTCTGTTTCTGTGTGTCTCTGTCTCTGATTCTCTGTCTCTCTCTGTCTTTCTCTCTGTCTCTGTATGTCTCTGTCTCTGATTCTCTGTCTCTGTCTTTCTCTCTGTCTCTGTCTCTGTTTCAGTCTCTCTCTCCCCCACCCCCTCCAATTAGTGCCTGGGGCACCAGCATCTCCCATTGAACTTAGCTAGCAACCTCAGTGTCATCCTTGATTCCCTCTTGTTAATTAAATAATTACATTATTTTATTATTAAATCTCTGTCAAGTCCTGCATGTTTCCTTCTCTCCTCTGACCCTATCCCCACCCAGTGCAGGCCCTCCCTGGGGATTCTTGCAATACCTTTCAGGAGGGTCTGCCTGCTTCAGGCTCTCCCTACTCCCATCTTTCCTCCATTCAGCTACCAAAGTGATTTTCCTAAAGCTCAGGTTCAACCATATCACCTCCCCCTTGCCCCATTCAATCAACTCCAGAGGCTCCTATTAATTCCAGAATCAAATATAAATCCTCATTTGGCTTTTAAAGCCCATCATAACCTGGCCCCTTCCTACCTGTCCAATTTGTTTTACACCTTATCCCCTTTATTTACTCTGCAATCCTCAAAAAAAAAATCCCTCTATCTTTTGACTCCCAGCATTTTCTCTGCCTTTCTCCCATATTTGAAATCCTCTCCCCCCCTTCTTTGCCTCCTGGATTTCCTGGCTTCCTTTATGTCCCAGCTAAAATCCCACCTTCTGCAATGTCTTTCATAACTCCTCCTTGATGTTAGTGCCTTCTCCTTGGGAATGATTGCAATTTGTTTTCTAATATCTTATTTGCGCATAACCTTGTGTTGTCAATCTCTTTAGAGTGTAAGCTTCCTGAAGGTAGGGACCATCTTTGTCCTTCTTTGTACCCCCAATGCCTAGTACAGAATAGGCACTTACCTTGACTTGCTGTTTAGTCAGTATTTATTAATGTGATTATTATATATCACTATGTTTGAAACACAGGGGGAATTATCCTAGCAAGGATCAAGATAATGCACCTGGAGTTTATGACCTGATGGTATATAAAGTGGCCAGAGCTTCAAGGTTTTGTTTTTTTTGACTCAATTCTCCCAGTCCTAAAGGCAAGGAAGGGGGTGGTGGCCATAATAATTTTATTCAGGGAATAAAATTTAGGACATAATTGTACAAACATACTACATATGAGATAAATGGGAAATAATTAACAGAAGATTCTATTATTAAGAGGAATTAGGAATGGGAAAATCAATAAAGGGATTTGGAGAGAGAGAACATTTCAGGTATAAGAGACACCAAGAGAAAATGCCCAGTGTTAAGAGAATGGAGTGTCTTGTTCATGAAAGGAGAGACATTGACAGTGTCAAAGGCTTCTGGGAAGTCAAGGAGAAGCACCAGCCCTGAAGTCAGGAGGACCTGAGTTCAAATTTGACCTCAGACACTTAATACTTCCTAGTTGTGTGACCCTGGGCAAGTCACTTAACCCCAATTGCCTCAGAGCAAAAAAAAAAAAAAAAAAAAAAGAGTAGACCTGACAGAAGGGACAGGCCATTGAAGGAAACCAAATGGGGTGGAACAGAGGGGTTAGATTTGGTAAATTCCTCGCCTTTTTGCTTAAAAAAAAAAAAAAAACCTGACCCTTATTTCTCTTGGGGCCAGAGCCTATGGAGCCTTTAAGGCCCCAAATCGTTTGTTCTTTCCAAGGCTCCCTGACTCCTGGCTCACAGCCTAGCTGGCTCAGTGGCCATTTAGGGGATTGTAAAGGAGTACAAGAGTCAGTTTGTGAATACAGAGAGGACTGGCGAGACTTACATGAACTGATGCTAAATGAAATGAGCAGAACCAGGAGAACATTATATACCTCAACAATGATACTGTTTGAGGATGTATTCTGATGGAAGTGGATCTCTTCGATAAAGAGAGCTAATTCAGTTTCAATTGATCAAGGATGGACAGAAGCAGCTACACCCAAAGAAAGAACACTGGGAAATGAATGTAAACTGCTTGCATTTTTGTTTTTCTTTCCAGGTTATTTCTCCCTTCTGAATCCAATTCTCTGTGTGCAACAAGAAAACTGTTCGGTTCTGCACACATATATTGTATTGTATCTAGGACATACTGTAACCTATTTAACATGTAAAGGACTGCTTGCCATCTGGGGGAGGGGGTGGAGAGAGAGAGGGGAAAAATCGGAACAGAAGTGAGTGCAAGGGATAATGCTGTAAAAAATTACCTTGGCATGGGTTCTATCAATAAAAAGTTATTTTAAAAAAAAAAAGAGTCAGTTTGGAAGCCAACCTCTGCTAGGAGTGCTGGATGGGGCTAAAGTCCAGTTGGGGTAGGGTGCAGAGGGCCACCATTAGCCCAGGAAATCTAGGAAGGGAAAAGGGGATCTCCCCAAGATGGAGGCAGGTCCTGGGCTGTCCCGTGGCTGCCCTGGCCCCTGGCTCAGCTCCCCTTTGCTCATCTTGCCTTGTCCCAGGTCAGCTGGATAATCATTCACAAAGCTTATAGGCGCTCTCCTCTCCCTTCCTCTTATCAGCTCTAACCACCTTTGGCCCAGGTGACGTCGGCCCCGCCCCTTTCCTGCCTCCCTCCCCCCAGCCTGCCCAAGGCGGCAGGGTCTGAGCTCCCGGCGCTGCTCCCCTTCTTCTCCCACCATGTTCTCCCTCACCTCCTGGCTCCCCTCCCTGCCCTCTATGGACTGGGGCTCCAGCTTAGTGGACTCCCTCCTGCAAGGTTAGTCATTGGTGATGTCCCCTCCCCCTTTCCCCTCCCCTGGGGTCTATCCTAGCTTCCTGGTTGCCTAGGGGTCCCCCCAATTCCCCCGAGGCCCTCTGGGCCATTCTTTCTCCTCTCTGTGGTGCCCTCATCCCTCCCCCTCTCTCTGGGATGCCTGAATAATCGAGTTTCTTCACCTATTTTGTGGCACTTGGTGAAGCCTGGATCCCTTCTCAAAAGAATGCTTTGAAATGTACAAAACAAAATGCACAGGATCCCAAAGGATACAACTTTATTTCAAGACAGTTACTTAAAAGCTCATGAGCCCCAAGTTAAGCACCCCTTATTAAATCTATTGAAGCCCCCTGGGGTACTTTCTGTGTGCCTCTCCCTAATGCTTCCCCTCTGTCTATGCTGATCTTTTTTGGTTCCTTTCACCTAACTCCATGATCCCTCCACATCTCCCTAGAGTTTCTTCCTTTGTCTACAACTCCAGAGCCGCCTTCTCCTCCTCCTGCCAATCCCTCTGAATCTTCCTAAGGTCCTACTAGGTCTCTCAGCTTCCCAGAGTCCTCTGAGCTGCACCTCTTCCAGCCTTTCCCCATCTCCTTCCTGGATCCCCTGCCCCAGCCCAGTCCCCAGTCCTGAATCTCTTCCTCTCTCCCAGAGGCAAGCTTCCTCCCTCCCCATCCCCCCTCTTTGCTTTGTCCTTTTCCCCATCGATCCCCCATAAAGTCCCATCTCCCTCCTCCCCCACCTTGCTGGTTTGCTCACTCCTTCCTTGAAATACCTTCTTCCCTTACCCTTGGGGAGTTTCTTGGGGTTCAATGGTACTGTTGTCTTCCCTGTCTCAGGCCTGATTGGAGCCTGTGGAGTCTCTGTCCTTGGCAGCTTCCTGAAAATCTATTTCTTCATCTATTGTGTGAAGTGAGTGACCCGTTCTTTGATTCCCTCTTCTTCCTCTCTGGGCACTGAGGGCCAGGCTGGGCTGAGGTAGAAGGAATCCCAGGGGCACAGGGTAACCCTGGCTTGTCCAGTAGCTGTACAGCCCAGGAAAGACGTGGGCTCTTGGGTTTCTATATGGGCTCCAGATTTTCCCTTTTTAAAAATTAAGTGTTTTTTCTAAGGGTTCCCATGGGCTTTCTGAGTACTCCCTGGGCTGTCGATTGACCTGGGATCTGAGCTTCTCCTACTGACATTCTGAGCTTCAAAGGCTCTGATTGTCTGGGGTTTTGGGGGGACTATGATGGGGGGAGATCTAATGATTGCACTCTGTCTTGGTCCCTTCACAGTGATCCCAAGAAAGAGAAGGAAAAACTATATCTGCTTCCCCAATGGCGTGTGCTGGAGCCCCTGCACCTCATGGGGCTGACAGCCTTTCTCACTGTGGTCGGGGTCCGAGTGGCTGCCCTTGTGGTTCTGGAGTTCTCGCTCCGGGCGGTCTCTATGCTGCTAAGCTTGAACAAGGTGAGACCAGAGGGCTGGGGATGGGACAGGGGCCTTCCCCATTACTGTCAGTGACCTGACCATAGACCCTATAGTGTGAGAGATTTTAAGGGAGCAGGCAGGGGCCTTCCCCACTACTGTCAGTGACCAGAACATAGGCCCAATGTGGAAGGCTCTAAGGGAGCAGGGGCAGGGGGCCTTTCCCACTACTATCAGTGACCAGACCATAGGCCCTGTAGTGTGGAAGGTTCCTAGGGGTCAGGGGAAGGATGGGAGGGCAGAACACAACTTTCAGGGGTCCAACGCCATCACTGGAGACTTAGGTAGAGTCTGACCCTTTACAAAAAGGCATGAAGGCCAGGATCCTAGGATGTTGTCCTGGAACCTGACTGCACTGTAACTGGTGGGGTCATCGCTGACCTGGACAGGAGGAGTCAGTCTCCAGGGCTATGGTGCAGAGGGCATTCCCTGGTTATGCAAAAGATGTCTCACTTGTGGATTTGGGGTAGAGGGACTGAATTCCTAAATGAGTGAGGGTCCTGAAGTGAGGAGGATGTTTACTTCTGGCTCTGCCTTAAGTTCTGTGATCCTGGGGTTCAGTTTCTCCATTCATATATTGAAGAGGTTGGGTTAGTTTATCTCTAAAGATCCTGCGGCCTCCGCCATTGCACCTTCCAAGGGCCTTCCCTTGGTGAGCATCCTGAGATTCTGAGTTCTAAGATTCTTTGTTTTTTAAGGGCTTAAATATGTGAGACACTCAGATGTACCATAGAGTGGGACTTAATGGAGAACCGGCCCCTGCCTTCTCTCTCCCTCCATCTCCAGAGCTCGCTGGTCCCTGAGCTTCTCCAGCTGTTTCTTCTGTGCCAATATTCCCTGGGCTGTGGGCTGACCTGCGGCCTGAGCTTCCTGCTGGAGGGGGCCCCACACCAGACTCTCAACTTGCTGCTCAGTCTGGGACTGGCCGGACTTCTGGCGAGTGGGGCCCGGCGCCTTTACGGCCATGTCTGCCGCCTCTACGAACTTCACAGCCGGGAGCACTACTGCGGGGCCTGCCTGAGCCTGCTGGCCAAGTGGCAGGACCTCCCCACGCTGCTGGGCCGTGCGCTGCGGGTGGCCTTCCTGGTGGGTGACGTGGCGGCCGTGGCCCTCATCAACCGTGACTTCCTGTCCACCTCAGAGGCTGTGCGCTTCTGGACTCCGCTTACCATCTGCTACGCCCTGCTGGTCATATACATGCAAGGTGAGGGGCCAGGGAAGAACTGGGAAATGGAGGTTCCAGCAACCTCTGGGTTTGTGGCCACAAGAGGGGGAGATTCAAGGACCATGAAGAATTGGGGAGGAGGCTTTCTGAGGGAAATCCCCAAGCAGGGAACCTTGAGAGGCAAGGAGCAGCAAAGGGAATAGCAAGGTCTGGGGAATAAGGAGAGGCCACGAAAGAGGGAAACTTGGGAAGCTGCCTCCTCTATAGCACAATTATAATCATAATCCTCATATATCCCTTTAAGCTTTACATAGAGAACATTAGTAATAATATTATTATTTATAACTATCATTTTAATAGTGCTTTAAAGTTTATAAAGCATTATCTTCACAATATTCCTATGAGGGAGGAACCATTGTTCATCTCTATTTTACATATGAGGAAACTAAGGCAGGCTGAGATTAAATGACTTGGTCAGAGTCACACAACTAATAAGTGTCTGAGACAGGATTTGAACTCCTGTTCTGACTGTTCTGAAGTGCGTGCAGCTCCCAAGAATTAGGAGCTGGAACTGAGAGGTTCTAGGATATAAAGTAGTGCTTCTCAAACTCACACTTAAAAATTATTCAGGACCTCTCAAAGATCTTTTATTATATTATATATTATTAATTATATAATTTGAACTCCTGACTCTGAGTCCAGCATTTCACCCACGAGCTACCTGGCTGCCTAGAGAGAAGTGACAGTGGATAGAGCCACAGAGTGATGGAGCATGGGATGATGTTTCCTTAGAGAGGAGACCATGCAGTCTATAAAATAGGTTATATTCTATCAATAATATCTCTATCTATCTATCTAAAATCTATCTATAATAGCTCCTGCCTCCCAAGGTTGTTGCCCAGGTTGAAGAAGACCATTAAAGTACTCTGCAAATAAATCTTAAAATATTTTAGACATTTTAGCTACTACTATTTTGTGGGAGGGGAATATTCAGAAGGTAAATCCTTTATGTGGTTGGAAGCCACGGGAGAAAGGAAGATGAGGGAAGAAGGAGGGGAAAGAAAAAGGGATTGAATGAGGAAGTCACTAGGAGTATGGAAACTTGGGAGGTCACAAAGTGAAAAGCGGGGAAGGGTGAGGGGTCCCGGTTGGGACAGACAGTCACAACTGTGCCCTTCACACAGAAGAACAGCGACATCATCCAAATATGAAGATCCATTACCAGACGGTATTTGTGCGAATGGGTGGTCTCTTTATCCTCCTGCTGACCGTTGGCCGCTGGCTGGACCTCATGGGTGTCTTTGTCTCTCTCTTTGGGGAGCTCTGGTGTCTGGCTGGTTCTCGAGTTCTGCTTGACCTTTGTCAGAATCAGGTAGGACCTGGGATCCCCCGTTCTCCAAACCTTCCATGGTGTTCCCCATACTGGTGTTCCGGGGGGTACATGAGGAATCCAGGACACTAGGGAGGGGGCAAGAGGGGGCTGTCAGGAGAACAACATAACATTTTTTCTACTTTCTACTTTATTTTATTTTATTTTTTATTTATCATTTATTATTTATTTTAACATTCATTTTTTTAAAATTTGAGTTCCAAATTCTTTCTCCAGCCTCTCCCTCATTCATTGAGAAGGCAAGTAAGAGGGCGGCTAGGTGGCACAGTGGATAGAGCACCAACCCTGAAGTCAGGAAGACCTGAGTTCAAATGTGACCTCAAACACTTAATACTTCCTGGCTGTGTGACCCTGGCAAGTCACTTAACCCTACTTGCCTCAGCAAAAAAAAAAAAAAAAAAAAAAAGGAGAAGGCAAGTAATAGGATGCTCATTATACATGTGAAATCATATAAAACACATTTCCAAACTAGTCATGTTTTACTAATGAGTGTCTGGTTGGAACCCAAGGTCCAGAATTGTATCCATTATACTTTCTTGATGAGAAGGACTGTGACATCAGGGAGGTGGTAATATTACATGCAAGTGAATTGGATTTAAATGAGAGAGGGCTGTGCAAGGTCACCTGCTTTACTCTCCCCTCCAGAGCCATCTGATTCCAATGGCCAGATCTAGATCACAATGGCTGGAGATGGCCCTGGATGCAGTGGGAGAGCTTGGCCTTTTAAAGCTAAGGTCTTCAACAAGTCTGTTTGACTGAGGCAACACCCATTCAGTGATTAAGCCTAGGTAGCAATTGAGACAAAGATTCTCTTCTTTTACTTAGTCAAAAACAAAAATCCTATAGTGCAAAAATCCATTCAGCACTTCAGAGTCCTGTGGCTAAGAGTCAGCCTATCAGAGTGGGTAGAGCACCTGACCCAGAGTCAAGAGATCTGGGTTCAGATTCCCCTTTAGAGACTTGGGAGCTTTGACACTTTGGCCAAGTTGTTGAATTTTAGCTTCCTCATCTGTAGAATGGGAATTAGTAATAGCACCTACCTACCAGGCAGCTCAGGGCTGAGCCTGCAGTCAGGAAGACCTGAGTTCAAATCTGGTCTCTGACTCTCACTAGTTGTGTCTCTGGATTAAGTCAGTTCACTACTGGACAAGGAAATGGCAAACCACTCCAGTATCTTTGCCAAGAAAATTTCATTAAAAAACAAAAACAAAAACAAAGCCAAAAAGGCCTGGAGAGACTTACATGAACTGATGTTAAGTGAAGTGAATAGAACCAAGAGAATATTGTACGCAACAAGAAGATGATATGGTGATCAATTGTAATGGACATGGCTCTTTTCAACGACGAGTTGATTTAGGACAATTCCAATAGACTTGTGATAGAGAAAGCCATCTACATCCAGGGAGAGGACTACTGGGGACTGAATATGGATCATAACATAATATTTTAATCTTATGTTGTTGTTATTGTTTGCTTGCTTTTTGTTTCCTTTCTCATTTTTTTCCTTTTTGATCTTATTTTTCTTGTGCAACATGATAAATGTGAAAATATGTTTAGAAGAATTACACATTTTCAATCTATATTGGATTACTTGCTATCTAGGGGTGGGGAGGAGGAAGGGAAAAAATTTGAAACACAAGATTTTGCAAGTGTGAATTTTGAAAACTATTTTGCATAGATTTTGAAAATAAACAGCTATTATTAAAAAAAAGAAAAAAGAAAAGGAAAGAAAGAAAATCCCACAGAGTCAAGTAGACTTGGACAGGACTGAATAACAACCTACCTTATTGGCTGTTTGTAAGACTCAAATGAGATAGTAGATTCTAAAGTGCTTTGCAGACCTTCACATGTTCTCTATTGTTATCACTAACATTAAAGAGGACTATCTCTCATTCATTCTCTCTTGCTCAGGATCTCTCCAACAAATCTGTGGCAGCACTGAATCAGGCAAAGCCAAAAGCCCAATCTCAACCCCACCTCTCCAAAGAAAAAGCCCATTCTTAAGACCAGAGTGGAACAAGTGTGGACTCTTCCAGGATCTGGAACACAACAAGGATTCACCTGCTCTTGGAGAGGTCTTGGAAAGATGGAGCTGGAGACTTAGCTCTGCTGGGCGGGGTCACCCTAGGACCCTTCTGTCTGGTCCAGTTCTGTTGGCTTGCAGAAAGGACTCCTGGGAAATGTCAGAGTTTCCAAATCAGAACCACGCCGGACAGAATGGAGAGATAGTCCTGCTCAAATTTGTATTATGGTTCTTGAACCAAAGCTAAGCTGCTGATCTTATCCTCTGTTTACCCCCTTGGGAGGAAGGAACTGGGGCGCTGATAGTCCTTGGTGATAGGAAGGTCTTGTACCGCCCCTTCTTTGCCTTCTCTTCCCTATCCCATAACAAATAAAATATTAAGACTCTTCCCATAGTGCATTATCACAGAGCTTTTTCCAACTCAAATGTTCTTAGAGACTGACTTGTCCCAAATCAGGAAACCAAAGTTCAAGGTTACATGGCCATTACTGAAAGAATAGAATTCAAGACCTGCAGCCTGGTTGTGGAGAAAGAGGAGCTGAAACTGGAAGGGAAGATCCCGGCCCAAAAATGTATCAGTAATGATGAGTTGGTATAGTCTGAGGATAGAAATCGTTTACAATGTACCCAACAGTTGAATCTCTGAGGTAGATAATCCCTATGTGGCTCCCTATTCCAACCTGAGTAGAGATTGCTTTTATATCTTGGACAAGTAATAATCCAATTTTCACTTGAAGACCTCTAGGAATGAAAAATTCACCCCATCTTGAGATAGCTCCTTCTGCTCTGGGATAGTTGTTACTATCTTCCAATTCCCTTTGCCATTTCCACCCTCTGAGTCCTGTTTTGTCCTGTGGGTCCAAGTGAACCAGTTATAAGTAAAAATTCCATGATGGTAACAGCTGTTCCAAAGTGGAGCAGGGGGTGGGAGTGGGCCTCAGGAGGAAATGGGATTCACTCTCTCTAGAAGATGCAAAGTCAGACTATCTGATTGGCTCTTTATCCAGTAGGTTGTAGAGAGACCACTAAATAAAGACCCTAACATCTCTGAGAATCAATGATTCTGTGAAGTCAACCCCCGCTTCCAAAGGATAGCCTTTCAAATGCTTAAAGAGTCATCATGTTCTCTTTCCCTGAATTTTCCTTTTGTCAGACTAAATATTGCCAGTTTTTTAAAACTATTTCTCCTGTGCCGTGGGTTTTTTCCCATCCACGTTATCTTGTAGTATTTATGCTTGACACATACACACACAGTTCTCTGTATGGGATCTGACAAGGGTCAAGAGCATGGTGGCTCTCCCCTCCCTAGTCCTGAACACCATTCCTCACTGCAGACTGAGCTCCTATTTTTGCCACTGTGACACACTATTGATTCACTGACTGACTTAAGGAACTGAGGTTTGGTTCAGTAGGGGAGATGAAACGTATTTTGGGGGAGTGAGGCGATTGAGGTTAAGTGACTTGCCCAGGGTCAAACAACTTGTAAGTGTTAGGTGTCTGAAGCTGGATTTGAACTCTGGAACTTCCAACTCCAATACCAATTGCACCACCTAGCTGGAAGATGAAACTTTGATATATCAAAAGTGAATATTTGTACCCTTCTCTATGAATAATCAAAGTCTACTCTGGTGGCAAAACATTTAAAATTGGTAGCAAGCAGAACCAGGGCTACCATTGAGTCAGACAGAAAAATACCTTGGGCACAATGAAGGATATCTATTTATATTCACTTTTATTTATTTATTTTATAATAACTTTTTATTGACATATATTCACTTTTTTAAGGATCTTTTTTTTTTCTGATTTAAGAATGGGGAAGCAGTGTCTGAATGAGTGGAGTTCTGGGCTCAGACTCAGTTATTTGTGTTTGAATCCAGGCTCTGACACACACTGTGGGCAAGTCATTTAACCTCTCAAGGTTCCAGGCAATTCTCTAAGACCATAAATTGTGAAGATGGTGTCAATCTGCATCCGTAGAGAGTTGCTGCTTCTAGGATTTAACAAAATCACTGGTCCAGCTCCTATATCCTATTCTCCACCCTCTCACCTAATTTTTTTGCATCAATCTTTTATTTTTAATAGTATTTTATTTCTTCCTAATTAAATGTAAAGACAACTTTTAGCATTCATTTTTTACAAGATTTTGAGTTCCAGATTTTTATTCCTCCCTCTCTCCCCTTCCTTTTTTCCTAAAATGGGTAGGCAATTTGATATGTTATATACATGCTATCATGTAAAACATTTCCATATTAGTCACAGATGTGAAAGAAGAAAGATCAAGTGGGGAGGGGGATGAAAAAAATAAATAGAATAGTATGCTTGGATTTTCATTCAAAATCCATCAGTTCTTTATCTGGATGTGGAGAGCATTCCATTGTACTGGTCTTAGGATCACTGTGTTGCTGAGGATATCACACAGTGTTGCTGATACTATGTATGATGTTTGTTTTGCTCATTTCACTTTGCATCAGTTTATACTAATATACTTTCCAGGTTTTTCTGAAACCTATCTGCTTATTTCTGATAGCACAGTAGTATTCCATTACATTCATATACCATAGCTGCTTCAACCATTCCCCAATTGATAAGTATATCCTCAATTTCCAATGTTTTGCCACTACAAAAGTATTTTTGCATATGTAGACCTTTTTCCTTTTTTTATGATCTCTTTGGGATACAGACCTAGTAGTAATATTGCTGGGTCAAAGGGTATACACAGTTCGATTGCCCTTTGGGCACAGTTCCAAATGGCTTTCCAGAATAATTGGATCAATTCACAGCTCCAACAACGAATTCACAATTTCCCCACATTCTCTCCAACATTTTTTCCCCTTTTTTCTCATATCAGCCAATCTGATAAATGTGAGATAGTAGCTTGGAGTTGTTTTAACTTGCATTTCTCTCATAAAATTGATGTAGAGTACTTCTTCATATCCCTATAAGTAGCTTTGATTTTTTTTTTTTCATCTGAAAACTACCTGTTCATATCTTTTGACCATTTATCAATTGGGAAATGGCCTGTATTCTTATAAACTTGACTTTAGTTCTCTGTGTATTTGAGAAATTAGGAGGATTCTGATTTTTTATACAGTCTGCCATCTACTTCCATTTTATGGGAGAGTTCATTCCATTCCTATTCACAATTAAGATAACTAAGAGTGCATATCCCTCCATCCTAGTTTTCTACCCATTTGTTATCTCTTCTTTTACCCTTTCCTTTCTTGTCAGTGTTTGCTTCTGTCTACTACCTCCCCTGGTTTTTCTTCTCTTGGGTCATTCCTTCTAACCCCCATTTCCACTAATTTAATTTCCTCCCCTCCTTTTCTTCTGAGCAAGACAGATTTCTATATTCAAGTGATTATATGTATTATTCCCCGTTTGTACCAAGAGTGATATAAGGTTCAAGCAATGTCCATCACTCGCCCTCCAATCTTTTCCTCCATTGTAAAAGGGTTTATGTGCCCCTTCACTTTTACTCCATTCTACTTTTCTTTTTCCTTTAGCATCCAGTGTACTCTTTTTCTTCATCTCTTAATTATTTTTTTGGCATTCCCTCAAATTCACCTTGTACCTGTATTCTCTAGCTATACTATTAGTGGAACAATTTTAAAGAATTATGATATCATCTTCCTAGGTATGGACATAAGCAGTTCAGTTCCATTAAATACCTTGTTTTCTTTTCCCTTTTTTATCTTTTTAGACTTTTCTTGGGTCTTGATATTAGAGATAAATTTTTTTTTGTTCAGTTCTGATTTTCTCTTTATGGAAGCTTGAAATTCTTCTGTTTCACTGAATGAATATTTTTCTCTCTTGAAGTATTATGCTTACTATCACTGGGTTGGTGATTCTTGTATGTAGGGCTAGTTAATTTGCCTTCCAGAATATCATTTTCTATGACCTGTGATACTTTAATTTTTTAGCTCTTAAATCCTGTGCAATCCTGATTGTGACTTGCTGATAGATGAATTATTTCTTTCTCGCTACTTGCAGTAGTTTTCTGCCTGACATGATAGTTTTTTTTAAGCTTTTTATTTTCAAAACATATGCATAAATTTGGAACTATACCCAAAGGGCTGTCAAAATATTCCTATCCTTTGATCCAGCAGTGTTTCTACTGGGCTTAAATCCCAAAGAAATCTTAAAGGAGGGAAAGGGACTCACATGTGCAAAAATGTTTGGCAGCCCTTTTTGTAGTGGCAAGGAACTGGAAACTGAGTGGATGCCTATCAGTTGGAGAATGACTGAATAGGTTATGATATGTGAATGTTATGGAATATTATTATTCTATAAGAAATGATCCTCAAAATGATTTCAGAGAGGCCTGGAGAAACTTACATGAACTGATGCTGAGTAAAATGAGCAGAACCAGAGATTATTGTACATGGCAACAACAACATTATACGATGATCAATTCTGATGGATGTGGCTCTTTTCAACAATGAGATGATCCCAGTCAATTCCAAAGATCTTGTGATGAAGAGAGCCATCTACACCCAAAGAGATGACTGTGGGAACTAAGTATGGATCACAACATAGCATTTTCACTCTTTTTGTGGTTATTTCATTTCACTTTCTTTCTTTTTTTGATTTGATTTTCCTTGTGCAGCAAAATAATTGCATAAATATATATGCATACATTGGATTTAACAGATATTTTTACCATGTTTAACATATATTAGATTATATATCTTGCCATCTAGTGGAAGGAGTAGGGAGGAGAGGAAAACATAAGGTTTCACAAAGGTTAATGTTGAAAAATTATCCATGCATATGTTTTGAAAATTAAAAAGGTTTAACAAAGAAAAAACAAATTACAATAAAGTGTGTTCCTTTGTGAATTTAATTTATGAAAAATTAAACATAAATTTTGCATCATTTAAAAAATATGCATAGATAATTTTCAGCATTCACCTTGCAAAACCTTATGTTTCTTTCTTTCTTTTTTTTTTTCATCAGTACCAAGTCACTTTATTGGGATGTAAATGGTGGTAGTTTTTTGGTAAAACCTTATGTTTCAAGATTTTTTCCTTCCCTTCTTCCCATACCCTCCCCTAGAGAGCATGTAATCCAATATATGTTAAACATGTGCAATTCTTTTCTACATATTTCCACAATTATCATGCTGTACAAGAAAAATCAAATCAAAAATGGAAAGAATGAGAAAGAAAACAAAATGCAAGCCAACAATGACAAAGTGAAAATGCTATGTTGTGATCCACACTCAGTTCCCATAATCCTCTCTCTGGATGTAGATGGCTCTCTTCATCATAAAATCATTGGAACTGGCCTGCATCCCCTTGAAATAGAAAATAGCCACATCTGTCACATTTGATCATCATATATTCTTGCTGTTGTGTACAATATCTTCATTCTACTCACTTCATTTAGCACCAATTCATGTAAGTCTTTTCAGGAGGCTCTGAAAATCTTGCTAATTGTTTTAGTTTTTTTTTTAACAGAACAATAATATTCTATAACATTTATATACCATAATTTTTTCAGCCATTATCCAACTGATGGGCATCCATTCAGCTTCCAATTCCTTGCCACTACAAAAAGGGATGCTATAAACATTTTTGCACACATAGGTCCTTTTCCCGTTTTTGTGATCTCTTTGGGATACAGACCCACTAGACACATTGCTGGATCAAAGGGTATGCACAATTTTATAGTCCTTTGGACATAGTTCCAAATTGCTTTCCAGAATGGTTGGATCAGTTCAAAACTCCACCAGCAATGTATTAGTGTCCCAATTTTCCTACATTCCCTTCAAAATTCATTATTGTTATCCTGTCATCTTAGCCAATCTGAGAGGTGTAAAGTGGTATCTTAGAGTTATTTTAATTTCCATTTCTCTGATCAGTAATGATTTAGAGCATTTTCCCACATGACTATAAATGGTTTTAAATTCTTTATCTGAAAATTGTCTGTTTATATCCTTTGACCATTTATCAATTGAAGAATGGCTTGAATTCTTATAAATTTGAGTCAAAGTCTCTCTATATTTTTAGAATGAAGCCTTTATTAGAAACCTTAGATATAAATGTTTTTTTGCCAATTTATTGCTTCCCTTCTAATCCTGTCTGCATTGGTTTTGTTTGTACAAAAACTTTTTAACTTGATATAATCAGAATTATCCATTTTGCATTCCATAATGTACTCTAGTTCTTCTTTGGCTACAAATTCTTTCCTTCTCCAAAGATCTTAGAGGTAGACTATCCTTTGTTCTTCTTATTTGCTAATAGTATTACTCTTTGTGTCTAAATCATGAACCCATTTTGATGTTATCTTGGTATAGGGTGTTAGATGTGGTCAATGCCTAATTTCTGCCATACTAATTTCCAATTTTCCCAACAATTTTTGTTAATTAGTGAGCTCTTATCCAAGAACCTGGGGTCTTTGGGTTTATAGAACACTAGATTAGTATAGTCATTGGTTATTGTGTCTGGTGAACCTAACCTATTCCACTGATTGACTATTCTATTTCTTAGCCAGTACCAAATGGTTTTGATAACTGTTGCTTTATAATATAGTTTTAGGTCTGGAACAACTACCTGATGTAATAGTTCTAAAATTTTCTAAGAGTTTTTATCTTGAGCTCTCTTTCCTGAAGTGATTAGTGAATTCTTTCAATGCTTATTTGCCTGTGGTTCCAGGATATCAGGGCAGTTTTCCTTGATAATTTCTTCAAAGATGCTATTAGAGCTCACATTCTTTTTTTAAAATGACTTTTTGTTTTGACATCACTATACTTTCCCTTAATATCACCCTATCACCTCCTGACCTTCAGGGAGCTTTCCCATATAACTAATAAATATGTTTTTAAAAACAACAACAACAACAACGACAACAAAAAAAAACCAACTAACAGAATGGATCAACACATTGAAAAAGTCTAGAAATGTGTGTACTGTTCACTTGTGGAACTCCCACTTTTGGAAAGAGTTGAGAGTATATTCACATATCCCTTCTTTTTTGAATTTAATTGTTTATTAAAGCTTTTTATTTACAAAACATATGTGTTGGTAATTTTTCAATATTGATCCTTGCAAAATGTTGTGTTCTAAATTTTCCCCTCCTTCTTCTCACCCCTCCCCTATATGGCAGGTAATCCAATACATGTTAATATGTTAAAATACACATATCTCTTTTTGATTTGTCTGTGTTTCTTTCCATTTGCAATTCTGTAGTCATGGTATACATAATTTTCTTGGCCCTACTTACTTCATTTTATATCAGTTCATATAATTCTTTCCATGATTCTTTATATTCATCAAATTGGTAATTTCTTATGACACTATAATATTCCATTAAATTCAGGTACCATAATTTGTTTAGCCTTCAATATTGACCAAATGGTACTAATATGAACCTTTGTAACTGACCTGAGCTTTATTGCCCCAAATACATCAATTTCATTTGCAGCCATAGTACATCTCCCATATACATCTTCACATTCAGCATTCTTTTTTTTTTTTTTTTTTTTTGCGGAGGCAATTGGAGTTAAGTGATTTGCCCAGATAGGAAGTGTTAAGTGTCTGAAGTCAGATTTGAACTCAGGTCCTCTTGACTTCAGGGCTGGTGCTCTATCCACTGTGCCACCCAGTTGTGTCCACATGCATCATTCTTTATGACTATCCCCTTCATCCTTTTTCCTTTTCTGACATGGCTCCTGAAGAAATGGAAGATATCTATCCAGGATAGAGGACCATTATATATTTGTCTTTATTTCATTGGTTGCCATGGCAAGAATTCACTACCAAGTATTCAGAGTGCTATTGATGGAGTTTCTCCATATTTGCTCAGGCTATTCCTCAAAAAGCAGGCAGAGGAGGCAGTTAGATGGGACAATAGAGCACTAGCCCTGAAGTCAGGAAAACCTGAGTTCAAATCTGGCTGCAGACACTTAACACTTCCTAGCTATGTGACACTGGGCAAATCACTTAACCCAATTGCCTCAGCAAAAACAAAACAAAACAAAACAAAACAAAAAACGAACACACACACACACAAAGAAAACCCATTACAATTTAATATTAAAAAAAAAAAAAAACAGGCACAGTTGGTCATGAGACTGTAATCTAAACCTTCCCAACATGATAGAATTTGCCAGAGCTAGAATTGCATTAATAATTCTGAAAATCAATAATAATAATAATAATAATTCTGAAAATCCAAGTCCATGATATGATGATTGGAATTGGGCATTGGGACTTGGTTGAAGATACTTCTTTATCATTCCAGACACCTAGATCCAGACATCCTTATCATCTAGAGCCTCTAGACAAATGTCCAACTATTCCCCGTAACCTTTTCAGTTTGTGATGTTCGTATTTCTTTGACTGATTGCAGAGGTACACCTCTGTGGAACTAGACAAACTCAAACTGTACATGTCCTAGGACTCCTAATCTTAGAAACATCTTATGTTTGAACTATTCCTTGGGTTTGGGAAAGTACAGGGCTAGAAAGTATTTGATGGGTGAACATTGTTTTGTACCATTGCTTTGCTTATCAATTGTTTGCTAAGGATAAGATAAGTATATGTTACTATCTGAGCATTTTCTGTAGTGAATGAACTTTATTTTGTCAAGGCCATGTGACTAGGCTCACTGATATATGGCAAGTCCAAGAAAGAGGCAGGGTTTGGATATTAAGTGAGCCCAGAACTTGTACTAATTGGTGAAGTCCACAAATCCACACACCCCTTGACAATAAATTAGTGCTTCTCAAGGAAGGTTAAGTTGAGGGAGAGACTGTCTAAAAACAATAGGGAATGTAGAATATAGAATTCATTCAACACTTTGATCCATTCAGGCATATGGAAACCATTCAGGTGAGTATGGAACATCCCAAAACACACATCCACGGAACTGAACACAATCTGAGTAAAACTTTTAATAATTCATTTATTCAGAATTGTCTATTTTCTCTCTTACGATCACCTCTAACTCTTATTTGATCAATTATTCTTCCTCTAGAATAGAGGAAGCTATCTTCTTTAAATTTTTTAGTGATGCAGTCCTTTTATACTTAGTTACATGCGCATTTGGAAGTTATTGTGGACTATATGTAAAACATAATCATTTCCCTTCTGAATTCCTTAAGAGAAAGGATTTTTTTTTCATCTTATCTCCAATGCTTAGTTTAATAAGTGCTTCTTGGTTGCAAAAAGCAAAAACAAACAAGCAAAAAAAAAATCTGTGAATCTTTAATTCCTCTGAATTTGTCTTACTGATTTATTTCATTTTTACATCATAAATTTCAAATTTTATTTGAGGGTAGGCTGTGGTTTGTCCTGGGTGTCAAAACTAGTGCTTATAGGTTTGCTTTCTTTCCTTCAGAAATTCCATTCTTTTCCAAAAGGACTATGTTTATTTCCTAATCTTTCTCTGTGTTCTCTCTTGTCTCTGTGTTTTCATGGGGGAGGAGGGTGCCCTCTCTCCCTCTTAAGTACACACTTTTTCTTCTGTTCTGTTTTGAAGTTAATCTTTCTTTAAGATGTAGCTCAGTTGAAAGTTCTCCCTCCTTCAATCAATTCTCCTCTAACTCTTTGTTAGGATTTTTCTTTTGCCCCATATAAATCATGCTCTATATTATATAATATATGTTAATATATAACCACTATAACTAGAATATAAGTTTCTTAAGAACAACTGTGTCATTTTTTTGTCTAGCTTTGGTCACAGAGAAAATACTTAATAAACATTATCTAAATATTTAGTTGTGTTTCTGGAATTCTAAACAGGTACCTTCTACCATGACCAATACCAATGCCCAATCTCAACTGTCAAATCATGGACCTGGATTCTGAGAATTGTTCATTCAAATTCTACCATGGTTAAAGAGGGAACAACATACACATCTACAATATGCAAGTATTCTAAATTCAGAATAAATAAGAGGGTGAGGGGACAATAATAAGGGAGGGACTTTTAGAAGGATGTTAGATTAAGAATTAGAAGGGGGAGTGGATAAGGAAGAAACTCTTAGAAAGATATATTAAAGTAGAGAGTGAGGGGAAAGGATAAAGGAATGACTCTGAGATGGATGGCTGAATTAATGAATAAAGCATGAGATAGCTGATAGAAGTAAATTAGAGCAGAGAGGAAGGTGAATAGTGAAGGTAGTGAAGAAAACCAGGATGATAGGAAATATATAAGTAATTGTGAATGGGATGCATTTGCCCATAAAACAGAAATGATAGCAGAATGTATTAAAAATTTCAATTCAACAATTTATAGCTTTCAGAAAACACTATAAAAATGAGAAATACACACAGTTAAAATAAAGTGCTGGAGTGTAATTTATTATGGAAAAAAGCAGAGGTAGTAATTCTTTCAGACAAACAAAGCTAAAATTGATTTAATTAAAAGAGAAACAGGAAAATTACATTATATTCAATATTGTTTAGGTGTCATTTCTCAAATATATAAAGAACTTAGTCATATTTATAAGTATACAAATTGTATTCTAATTGATAAATAAAGTGAAATGCACAGGCAAATTTTTGATGAAGAAATCAAAATTATATGTAATGTATAAAAAATGCTATAAATCATTATTAGAGAAATGCAGATTAAAATAACTTTGATATATCATTTTACACTAAACTAAATGATAAATGTCCTTCAATTGTGGAATGAACAAGCTACATATATATAATTGTGATGGGATATTACCATGAAATGATGACATGGTTGATTTAGATATACATGGAAAGACTTAGACTTATGAAGGAAGATACTATCCACCTTCAGAGAAAAAACTGACAAATAGAAATGTGCATAGTATGGTCTCACATACATGTATTTGTGTGTATATGAAAAATATATATATGTATTTATAGATATGTTTGTGTATATATATATATATATATATATATATATATATATATATATATATATATATATATTATAATATCCAGGCTAGCTCTCTGGAGGGCTTCAGGATTAGTCAGAGTCAGGATCAGTCAAAGTCCTTGGTCTTTAGGAGAAGGGAAGGAGGTAGGCAAGCTGCTATTTGGTTGCTAAGGCTTGCCAAAGAGGAATCCTGGACTCTGAGTCTGGAGCCTGAAGTCCTCTCTCCTCAGCATGCTGTGGCAGAGAGACTCTGACCCTCTCCCTCAGCCCTCCAATCCTTGCCTCTGATTACCTCATCACAACACATTCAGCAAGTGCCAATCATGAAGAGAGCCATCACATCATTATATGTTTATAGAATCATTATCACACATTGAATAGGTAATAAGCCTTAAGTGCTCTGCTGGCTTAGATTCAAATACACCTTTTCAGAGTTCCAGCCCTCTACAATATATATATATATATATATATATATATATATATATATATATATTTGCTTTTAATTGTAGCCTTCTCTAAGGTGCAGTAGGAGAAAGGGAAGGAAAAAAGTAAAATAAAAAGCACAGCAAAGAACAAAAGAAAACCTAGGAGGAAGCACAGAAAAGGTGTGTAGCCTTGAAGACAATGTATAGTATTTATTACATAGGTTTTCTTGAAATGGAAAGTTATTGTTTTGTATTGAATCTTCTCTTGTGTTTGCTGTGTATGTGGAAAGGGTTTTTTTTTTTTCTTTTCTCATTTTTGTATTTAATTTTAAAATGAATAAAATTGTAATAGATTAAGTAGTCAAAAGCTATAAAAAAGTTCTCAAAAATAGACTATTAAAAATTCTTTCTTATGAAAGCATAATCAGTAATGTTAAGAGAAATACAAATCAAAATTACCCCCAAATTTAATTTCTTTCCCAGTAAAAATTTCAAAGATGATGATAAGAGATGGAAATAGTTAATGTTAGAAAGGATGTAGAAAGATGGGCACATTCATGCATTTTTGGTAGTACAATGAATTAGTACAAGCATTCTGAAAACCATTTACATGATGCATACTAGTTCTAGAATTATACATGTAAAATGGTAAAAAAAAAAAAAAAAAAACAAACAACTTTTTTTCAAATCTTTTGACCCATAGATTCTTCTACTAGACTCCTGCTAGTTTATAGACCAAAAAGAAATGATTTATATACACCCATATATTTATGACACTGTTTTTTGGTGGTAGCAAATAACTGGAAACAATGTAGTTTGGGAAGTGGTTAAATAAATTGTAGTATCTCATTCTAAGGGAATATTATTGTGTTATAAGAAACATTGAATATTATAAACACAGAAAAGCATGGAAAGATGTATGAACTGATACAAAGTAAAATAAGTAGAGTCAAGAAAACAATATACACAATGATTATGACAATGTAAATGAAAAGAATTGCCACAAAATAAACAAAGTTAAGTGTTGCAAAATTGCAAAATATGAACTTGGTCCCAAAGTAGGTCTAGGAGAAGACATCACCACTCTGCTTCTTTTTTGCAAAGGTAGATGGTTGGGTAGTCCACCTGTGTTAGGCATTGCATAGAATATCAGATTTTTTCCCATTTATTGATCAGTTTTGCTAATTTTCTCTTCCTTCTCTTTTTTCTTAAAACAAATCAAACCAATACAGGATGATTCTCTGAACAGAGATAAGGTGGAATGTAAGGGGAAATCAAGGAGATTTGTTTTGAAAATCAAAAATCAATAAAGAATTAAATCAATAAGAATTTTTAAAAATCAACAATATACGTGATCTCAGTAGTTTCCTTTTACAACTAATTATTCTTGCTAACTAGATTCTAAGCTCCTAATTACTAATTAGACATTTATAGCTGATTTTTAAAAAGTACTAACTTTTGGGTCCTTCTAAATTTCAGTATCCTGAGCCAAAGTTCTGTTTTCTCTGCCCCGAGGTTGACTTGAGAAATAATATGGTCAGTTTTTCCGATGACACAGTCTTGTAATCAGTGCTACTGGAGTTTTAGAAACTCTGAGTTGCAGTAGGATTAAAGTGAAATGTCTTGAACAAATTTGGTAAAGCCTCAGGTGCAGAGGGTCATGAGACTAAGCCCAGGTCAGGAAAAAACAGAGATTAAAGCTTCTGCGATAATCAGTATAGGATTCAGCTATATGTTGCTACTATATTTCTAGCCTGGATGTGATAGAGAGAGTTAGTTTCAAAAAAAGCCCAAAATCTATCTTAGTATTTAATTGAGGAATTTTGACCTATCAATTTTCTGAGTTTTTTTTAAATTGCATATGCTTTTCATTGATCTGCTGTTTCTCTTTTTATTGATGAAAGCTTTTAGAGATCTAAATTATCCCTGAAGTATGCATCCCCAAATTTTAATTTAGTATGTTGTCTCTTTGTTTTCATTATGTTTAATAAAATTATTGATTATGTTTTAATAATTTGATCTTTGACTCCTTCTTTAGGAGCAAGGTATTTAGTCTCCAATTATTTTTTAATCTTTGCTTCAAAGGCCCTTTTTTAAATATAGATCACATAGAACACCAGCATTTTTATATATTACCAACAAACTCCATCAGGAACAGAGAGAGAAATCTCATCTAAAATTTCTACAGAAAACATAAAATATCTGGGAATCTATTTGCCAAGATATATAGGATCTATTTGAATACAACTATAAAGAATTCTTTACCCAAATAAAAAGGGCTAAATGATTGATTAATTCTTTCTGGATAGATCAAGCCACTATAATAAAAATAATGGTGTTTTCTTAATTTACTTGCTTATTCAGTGCTGCATCTGTTTAATCATCAAAATTTTGTTGATACAGCTAGAAAAAATAATAACAAAATTCATCTGGAGAAATAAGAGATCAAGAATATCAAAAAGGAAAAAATTGGAAAGAAAGGGTAAAGGTCCGGTGGTTCCAAACTCTACACCTGGGGAAACAGCTCCAAGGTTATACCTGGATGAGGGTGGGGCACAACCAGGAAGAGGGGAGAAACCCAAATACCCAAGATCCATCTTGTATTGAGGCTGACTCAGGAGTAAGAGTCCTCCTCTGCTCCCTGAGTCACTGGCCTCTGGGCTCCCACTGTTCTCAGGTAAGGATGAGTGAGGTAGGGAGGGGCAGAAACTGTGCCTCAGGGGCCCCAGCCCCCAATGTCTGAAGGATAACTTGCAGTCAGACTTCTACTGGTAAAGAATACCATTATTTCCCAAAGATCACAAAGATGAAAAATCTGAATTCACATTTGTTTCTAATAGAGTCTTCACCTCAAATGCTTCCACTCAGTGCTTATTAGAGAAAACATAGACTCCTCAGTTAGCCCTTCATTCTCTGGCTTCCACTTACATTTCTGGCTTAATTCCATATTAGCCATCATCACAGACTTTCCTTTCTAGCCAAACTGGCTTACTTAGTAGCTGATACCTGAACTAGAGAATGTTAATTTCCCTCCAAGAATTTGCATGAGTAATCTCCTCTGGTTGACTCTTCTTCTTCCTCTTCCTCTTCTTCCTCTTCTTATTTCTCCTATTCCTCCTCCTTCTTTGTTTTCCTTTAAGGCTCAACTCATGTGTCCCCACCTCCAGAATTCTCCCCTGACTTTTCTTCCTAGGTATTTAATGACTTTTTCTTCCCAACTTTCTTGTGCTAAATTTATTTGTATATCTGTTATGTTACTAAAACATAAGCTTCTGTAGAGCTAGATGGTGCAATGGATAGAACAGGAGTCAGGAGGAACTGAATTCAAATGTGAGTCTTAACACTTCCTAGCTGTGTGACCTTGGGCCAGTCATTTAACACCTTCAAAAAATACATAAGCTCCTTGGGGACAAGGATTATTTTGTTTAGGTCTTTATATCCCCAGAATTGTGTTTTGAATATAGTAGAAGTTTAATAAATCATAATCTCATAGGATCATAGATGGAGTGTAAGAAGGGACCTCAGAAGATATCCAGATCACTTCTTCATTTGATATGTAACAGGTGCCATGGATCCTATATAGAGCTATCCTGCCTTCTTCTGGTCAGTAAGAAAGGACTTAGAGTATTTGATTAGGTCAGGAATATTAGCATCTATCCAGCAACAGTAGTGTAGGAGAGCATCCTTTCCCCTATGTTGGCCAAAATGGCGATTGCTCCGAGGTAGCAACTACAGCAAACATCCAGTTACACAGCTCGAGAGCCCTTGCTGTGTTTTCCATTGTGTGTCCTTTGCTGAGTACTGCTGATGAGACAGTAATGCTGAAATAGATGAGTCCAGTCTTGAGAAGTTAGAGATCCTGAGTCTCTCGGTTACATCTGACAGGAGGAGGAATTGTTGCATCAGAAATTATGCTGTCAACAGAGGAAGCATTCAAGTCCCGAACAGCTTGCCAAAAGATATCTATCTGAGGGTGTTGTTTAGATGGTTCAGGAGTAGGTGTAAAATGTAAAATGAAAATTCATCACTCACAAATTGCATCGTTCATATCTTAGCATTTTAAGTATCAACTTCCTGAAAGAGCATAACTAATAAATTACGGAATCATTTTGAGAGTATTTCTCTTAATGCAATCATGCTTGGAGAGCTTTATGTGTGTTAAGCACTTCTTAGGAAATAAATTAGCTGTCCCATACTTGATTTATGTTATATGATACATAATTCTCTAGTGGCTCCTATGACATGAGCCAAATCTAATCCACAAATAATTTTTCCTGTTGTGATAGATAAGGTGGAGATATAAAGAGCCAAAGAGCTCAGGAGAAAAAAAAAAAGCTGACCTTCCTTTTAGGTAGTTAAGCTCCTTTGATTCTGAACTAAATCCATGCATAGTCTAAGAATTTAGTGAAAAAGATAACTTAGTGGAAAGGGAAAGGATGTTCAAGTGTTAGAGTCCCTTAAACTGAGCAGCTGTTATTGTTAGGAAACAGGTCTAAAAAGAGGTTAGATGATTTACCCAAAGCCACATAAATATAAATGGCAGAATTTGAAGCCTGGTCCTTTGACTCCAAATTAATTTTTTTTTCTACTATCTGAACTGGACTGAATTGAATTGAATTAAATTAAATTGCTGGCAGTTTTAGAAAAAAAAATTAAAGATAAAAACATGGAGGCAGCTAGGTGGCGCAGTGGATAGAGCACCAACCCTGAAGTCAGGAGGACCTGAGTTCAAATGTGACCTCAGACACTTAACACTTCCTGCCTGTATGACACTGGGCAAGTCACTTAACCCTACTTGCCTAAGCAAAAAGAAGAAAGAGGAGGAGGAGGAGGAAGAAGAAGAAGAGGAGGAGGAGCCCTCCCCCCTGGGCTGCTCTCCTCTGGACTTCTCTCTCTGTACCCCAAGAATCTTTTCATC